>NC_080543.1:106988240-108297824 GCF_028640845.1 Ahaetulla prasina | reverse complement strand
TTCAGAAAAAGGAAAAATACAATTAAATGGTTTTTTTAAAAACACCACCACCACCAAATGTTTGTATTTTTATTGAAGGACCCAAAATTTCCTGGACTGAGAGCCATGAGGCAATTTCAAGACTTTAAACAAATGAAAAATGGAATGAAATGCTGATTGTCCTAAACCACTGCAATGCAAATTATTCTAAATTTTATTCAGAGGGAAAGGGGAAACTCTCTCATCTACATGGTACCCTTTATGTAAATGGAACTTAGCAAAAAATGGAACGAACCAAAAAAAAAAAGTGCTAGAGGCACAAAATGAGCGAGAGCAACTATTTTAATTCCCCTTACAGCATATGTTATAATAGTAGATGTTTTTAGCAGTAGAAGCCTTGAATATCTAAACTTTTTTTTTCTTCAAGATTTTATTTTAAACTGTTAGACATGAAACAACATCGAAAAATATAATTGTACAAGCTGATAAAAACTTTACTGCTGTTTTGTATTCCTCAGTGGGTGCATTCTTTACTCCGCATCTGTGCCATTATCAGTGTCATTTCGGTGTGCATGAATACCCCAAAGACCTTTGAGCATTATCCTCCCCTTCAGTATGTGACATTTGCTCTTGATACGTTGCTGATGTTTCTCTACACGGCAGAGATGATAGCAAAAATGCACATCCGTGGCATAGTCAAGGTAAGTCATTTTTAATTGGTTTTTTTTTTTAACAGAAACCAAAAAAAGACATGCATATCTTTTATATTCAGATTCTGGACCCATTAACTGAATTAAACTTTGCTGTGCTCTAAATGAAATCTCCAAAACATGTTATGTTCCTCTTCTGAAGCTGTCTATCACACATATTACTCATTGTTCGGGACCATCTTATTGATTATGTTTACTTTTATTTTTCTCAAAAGACATTTCTTTCATTACATTGTTTAGCCTTGTTTTTATTTTTACATGAAGGAGCCTGTATGTGTGTGAACGGGTATATGAGCATCAAGTGTGGTCTTGCAAATGACCAGGCTTTTGATCCCCCAATTCTTCCTCACCACATCCAAAACACAAATTTAGCATGGGCTGTTTGCAGATCTTGAATATCAAGACGCCAATTTTTTGTGCTTTAGCTACTTTGTGACCAATAGCTGAGCATAATTGTCAGGCAGTCTGTGCTTTCCTGCTGTAATTCTAGACGGGCCTCAAATTGGGGGCCTTGTTCCTCTACCTTAAATTCTGCTGAGTCTTTTCCCTGAACAAACTTTCTTTTGTGTTTTTCCTACATTGAAAAGAAATTGGTGATACTCCACTCTAATCTGTTCCAGTCAGCTTTTTGTGAACAAATGTCCATGTCTGTTTAAAAAAAAAAAAAACACCAGTAGCTTGGAAATAAGTTATGCAATGAGGAATTATAAAACAAAACAAAACAAATAAATGCATTGAAACTCTTAAAAGTTTTACAGCCAGCATGGCAGCAGACATCCTTTCTTAGAAACTCTCATGATTTTATATGCTGACAAACCAGCAATGTTGCCTTCCAATCTCTTTTCCTCATCACATTACCATGTAGCTACAATGGCAGCCCTGAGCTAGGGGCAAGTCAAAAAGCCCCACCGGTGACAGCAGAGGGCATCTCTTGAATCACAAAGTAATGATTCATTATAGTTTTTGAGATGGCATTAGCTGAGCTGAAATGGATTTCCCTGTTAAGGATAAAATGGCACTGGTACAAATATAGATTGTAAATGCCCTACCTGTCATTTGATAAGGCAGGTGTGTTCATATTGTGCCAGAGTTTGGACTGCAGCAGAATCTGGAAGATCTCCATAACAGATGTCTTCAGATGCTATTTTGCATTATCTGTAATTGTAAAGATACAGCTACATAGTTGATTATAGCTGATGACACTGGAATCAATGTAAGCCTTGAAAGGTTTTAGATACAGCTATGAAAGTTAGAGAAGCCTTGTTAGACTTTAACATGGATAAATAATATTTTTTCCTTATCAAAGGTTTGTGTGCCTCGGATAAAGAAAATCTGTAAGATACCCTAAATTTTGCATCAGTAAAAGATTGATATTCTAACTTATGTAAATCATGTAGATTTCAGCCTTATTGTTTTCCTCAATGAGACAATACTTCTAGTCCTCTTGGGGTGGAATTCCATAAGTTGTGAGTGGTATGAAAACACATTGTGATTGTGATTGTGATTAACCTGTTGAATGAATTCATTGCAATTCAGTCAAATGAATTCATTGCTTAGTATTTGGAGTATGTTTTGAATCAACCATAAGGTTGTGTAACCTGATTTTTTAACATGACTTTTTCTTTTTGCTGTTGCTGCTGTCAAAAAACATTATTGATTTGTGCATTATTGATGCATTGGATTTTTTTACACAATTGCTGTCACAGGTTCTCAGCTGTTCCAAAAAATATAACCTATTGTAACTATGTCAGTTGGCTTAATCAAGATTACACAGCTATATATTAGGCATATCCTATTCTTATCCTATCACAATGAATCCGAATGCAGAAGCAGGCTTCTAGGGAGACAAGTGATGTAAATGTTAATGTGCATCTAAATCTATTGCTCAGTTGTGGTCTGCCATAAAGTTTGGATGCATATTGAAGCCTTTAGCTATGTACTGCTTGGAATCCCAAGCAATAATTCAGCTTTCAAATAAAACTGGATATAGCTATACATTAGCACAAAAGAGCAATGGGATAAAAATCTCAAGTATCTGGATATTGCTTCTTGTTATAAACATTGACATGCTTTTGTGGATCTCAAATAGGATCACTTTATAACAGTAACTTTCAACAGTCAGAGTTGTAATTCTTTGGCATTCTGAAGGACTTTCCCACCACTTACAGATGAAAGAAAAATGTGAAGCCAGGCCTTTATCTATGTTTCCTTATGTTTTCATTATGAGTACTGGTACCATTGTGTAAAAAAACTATGTTGCGATTAAAAATTATCCATTCAGTAGATAATACTTTTGTTTCTTTTTCTACTATTTGCTATTTTTCTCATTATATCTTTCATATAAAGACATACATGGGAGAAGAGAATGTATATGTTTTATAACTCTAACTTGCTGAAATACAGTAGTTGTGAGTCAATTTTTTTTTTTTAAAAAATAGAGTAAACTGGAGATAAATAAGAGCTTTAATAGGTAGGAGCTTCATCTCTAAGAACAAACATACTAAAACTGGAAAAAAGACTTGGCTATTTGAGCCTTTGCATTGCCAAGTTCTTCCCTGCAATATAAAAGAAATGAAGAGGCCCACTTAACTTATTGATGGACATTTAACAGTTATAATAAAAATAAACCAAGCCTTTCACAAAATTTATTGTGGAACTAAAAAGAGTAAAATCTAATATATAAACGCTACACTTTTATTTTTAAGGACATCCATTTGAGTTTGTCCTTGGAGTACCATTGAAAATAGCTCAGCAACATCTGTACATTATATATATAAATCAGTACATATATCTTCTTCCTTTATATTGACCTCCAGAGCATTCTTAGAATGGGTGTCTTCAAAGTATATTTTTAGGGTGTTCAGGGTTAAAATGGATAGCTTCTTTTCTCCCATGTGCAAAATGAATTTATTTCCCTTTTGCTTGAAAATGCTTCTTGTTTTCACTCACAGCTCTTCCTCCCACTTGTTAGATATGTTAGATTTTTTTTCAGTGCTGGTCTTTTCCTTCCCATCCTAAATAAACTGGCCAAAACGTGGTCAGAATTCAGCTAAGGAATTCATTTTCAAAGGAAAAGGATCCAGCACTGTCACAGTTGCCCTAGCCAGATTGGTTCATGATTGGAATTGCAGCCCAACATCTCCAGAAGGTGCCATGGGGGGAAAGATTGCAATTTGGTATACAGGGTGAAATGCATAAAATTAAAAGAATGAGAAGTCAAAAGAAATGATTGTGGGTTATTTTCAAAGGAGGCAAGGAAAACTTGATGTCTCTGTAATGTAGCTCACATGAACATTTTGAATTTTAGGGCATAAAGAGCCTGGACCTAATAAACCAGAGATTAAAGGTTTCTTAAACCTAGACCTGGATCCCTCAGACTTGGGATAGTTGAAGAAGCCATGAGAAGGAAGTGAGATGATTGGGGTGAGACCATTTAATGGAGGGGGACAGATTGTTAACTGTGCATATGGAAGCAGATATAACAAAGCATTCCCATTTCTAAACTAAGGTCCCCAACTCCCACCCTCACCTCCATTTGTAAAATCACCCATTGTCATTTGATAGCAAAATGGCAAGATTTCAGCATTCATTTTTCAGGTTATTTGAGTCTTGGGATGGGCTTATAGCTGAAAAGTCATTTTCATTTGCCTCCTACATATTTCTTCCCATTTCCACCCTTATATTGAAGGGAGGAAGAATCAACACAACTGTCACCAAAAACCATCCATTCTGCAGTCAGATTGCAGTTTCATAAATTCAGGGTGTTGGAGGGAGCTATAGGACACCCTGCTATAGAATGACACACTTGGCATTTAGTAGTCCTTCATCAATCAAGCCTTTAATATGTGCATTACCATTAGGACTTAACTGGTTCCTGGGCTATCCTGTAATCACTAGGGCAATAAGAACTCGGAGCTTATTTGCAGGTTGGTCTGATTGTGTGGGATAACTTCATTTTGCTGTAGAAAAATAGACAACCTGATCTAAATTCAGACATACAGAGAGGAAAGGGTAGGGCGATAGAATTCTCTTTGCTTTACAGGAAAACCCTGGCAAACACACAGGCCTTTATGTTTTCAACATCTGTATTGCATTTTCAGATTTAGGCAAGTTGCCTGAGGCTGCCTGAGGATAAAAATGGGAAAGTCAGGACAGGCAAGAGGGGCAATCCCATGAATATTCTTCCTTTGCAGGAAACAAACAAACAAAGAAATGCATCCATTTTTATAGGAGTATATGCAGACACTTGAATCCTCGGTGGATTCCAGGAATCACATAGCAAAGACTAACTGGTAAGAGTGTTAATAAATTTGGACAGCTTCTGTTCCTATAGTTAGTGTTGGCAGTTCTGTTCTGACTCAGAGGCCTGACAGCTCTTCCAGTTGAGTCTATTTCTATTTCCCCGCCCCTTTCTTCTCTGTTTTATTCCAATTCCACTTGCAAAAATGGCCTCTCCAGAGATTCCCTTTCCAAAGTTTGCTGCTTCCCTAATGCTTATTTTCCCCAGCTACATAGGTAATAAGGAAGGCCAAGATGTCAAAGACTATATGAAATCATTGCAGAGACAGGAAAGAAAAAGATGAATCAATCTTAAAATAACATTAAATTTGGCCATAAGTAGCTAAATATTAAGAAATAAAGAGTCCTAAACACTTCACAACCTGGAAATATTATTTCTTCCTTTGCTATTCCCAAGGGAAGATTATTCAGTTTAACCATCTGTTAAAAACAAATTCTTTCAGAATAAGAACATACTTTTCCTCCCACTGGCTTATTTGCTTAAAGATGCCATCATGGTTGTTGGTTCAACTGCAGCATTGTCTCTTTTCTATTTCTTTCCATTTAAGAAAAAGAGGGTGATATTTAATAAATAAAAGAAGGCATGCATATAAATGGTTGCAGAAAAATACAATTTGGTCAAACTTTGATTTGCAGAAATATAAGGTTTTTTTCTGTGCCTGTTTAAAAATAATACCCTGTAAATTGTAAAGGCATGATATACAGTAGCTGGTATGTTGTTTGTATTACTGATCCATTAATCGGATTAATTAGTTATGTACTTACATACTTATGTAACTTTTTACCAGGTATAAAGAACTCTAATTTAGAATATACACTATAAAAATCAACAGTCCAAAACAAATAGTAATCATAATATAATTTCAATCTAATCTAACAAATCCAGTTAAGATTAACTCTCTCCAGAGTTGTACGTTTCTGAATTATCAGCCATTCTGTCTTGCTACAGATGAGACTGAGCATGTTACTCCCCATCCAAGTGCTCCAGTGAAGGTTTCCATCCCAGACTCTCTGGGGTAGATATGTATAATTGAGTATCATCTGCTATCATCCTTATCCACTTAGCTCTCAGAGTGGTATTTTTCTTCCTTTGTATTACTTTATTAAAATCTTAATACATTATATTGTTTTAAGTACAGTTATATTTGTACAGTATTAATTAAAGTTATTAACATTCTATCATGCAGATAATTTGGAATATTGGCAATAAGAAAGAGAAAGGTATGAATTATAATCCTTAGCAAAGGAAACTTTAAAGTTTAAGGATTTGGTAATTTTCTTTTTTGAATGAGAAGCAAAAGAGTGATTATCACTTTGATTTTGGAAAGTTACAAATGGACCCAGGGCCCAGATAGATTTGAAATAAGGTTTTTGAACGAATGATATGCTTTTATTTTGAATTCTCTTAAAAACACACATTAGGATAGATGTGGGCGTTTTATGGTCCACAGGCCATTTCTCACCTATGGTGGTCCCAATCTGTACCATAGCATTGGCAGTAACAGTGGTGGGCATTGGCGGGAGTGGAGCATCTATAGTAGGGACGGGTGGCAGCAGCGGAGGGCAAGGCATTGGTGCGGCAGTGGGAGGCAGTGGGAGGCGGCATCAGCAGCAGTTCTCCACAAAAATCCCAGTTTCTCATGGCCCCTTCAAAAAATTAATTGCCCACCCCGGCATTCAGATGAGACTTTGAAAGTTGGACATTAGAGGGAACCAGATGGAACCTTAAATCTCTGAAGTATTTTATCAGAAGGGGCATAGAAAAAAAAAAGAAAAGAAATCAAGTTCTAGAACATAATTTGAAGAGAATCCTGCAAAGTTCAAAGTTATTAGAAGTAAAAAAAGAAGGAATGTAAAGTTACTTTGTTTGATTAGAGTTACAATAGATACATTGTTAATGGACTATCAGGACTAAAATTATGAGAGTTTTAAGGATTTGTTTATATATATGATGGATTGGATATGGGAAGAAGAGATCGCTCATTGTATATTTAACAGAAGACAATAAGTTACTGATATTGTTTATATTTGTTGTGTTAAAGGGAGAAATCATTTTTTATATATTTCTTTTCTTTTTGTTTATTGTATTAGTTTTTCTTACTATTTTTTCTTTACTGCACATTCTATTTTTTCTTTTCAGTCTTTCATTCTTTTTAATTTGTATTAGTTTTTTTCTTTGAATTGTATTTTTTACAATACTACTAGCATTGCTTCAGGCATCTCTTCAGTTGCTTTATCTCCCAAGGAGATTTCAACCACTTTTCTTGGTCTCATAGCTTAGTCACTACATGAAACCTGTTTGGTCTGATCTCTCCATCTCACTCCCCCACACTGTCTTTGTCCACTAGGACTCAGGAATACATGCTAGGATCCTACTGTCTATCATTAAGTTGTAAGTGAGGTTGGCTTTACATTATTACAGACAGACCTGGAGTTCAGTAGTATCAGCCAGAGCCCAACAATTCCAGTGATGTGGGTCCCTGGTTCTTGAATTTGAGTTCTAGCGGGCAGAACAAGATATTGGCTGCAAATTTCCAATCATGGTTCCCCGACTGTGGTCTAACTCCTGACCCTAGTCTCCCACTATATTTCTGTAAACCCATTACTAATGTCATTCTTTTCATTCTATTAACTCTCACCCCCTTTTGTATATTTTACTCAACCGTTCTACATCTACCCTCCTGATCTCCAGCCAGAACAAACCTCTTCAGCCACTCAGGAGGACCTGTAACAGATACCCCTGACTCATACACAATCCTTCTTTATATAATCATTGCCTTCTGATATCAGCCCCCTCTGTTACAGCCTCTATACCAACTATCACTTCTTCTTGGACCCCCAAAAGATTATTTCAGCTCACCTGGGTGCATATCAATGAAGGAGGTTCCGGCCATCTGTCACTACTGGAGCCACTTTCTACAGTAGATTTTTCTAACCCAGGGGTCTCCAATCTTGGCAACTTTAAGACTTGTGGACTTCAACTCCAAGAATTCTGGGACTTGACATCCACAAGTCTTTAAGTTGCCAAGGTTGGAGACCCCTGCTCTAACCCTATGCTCCACCACAATCTCTTGTCTGCTGCAAGATTAATCTTTCTGCTTGCTATTCCAGTGTCTCCAAGCACAGGATTGAGAAGCTTGTTTTTCCAGCGGGAAAATAAAAGTGTTGTCCTGTTGTGATTTCCAGGCATCATGGCTATTGTAGTTCTGTAACATCTGGAGGATCACATGTTCTCATCCCTGAATTAGACTTAGGGAGTAACTTTCCTTGAACCCTGAAATTCTAAGTGGAAAATTTTGTAGGTCCTCCAAAACTTTGCACTCTAAAAGTCGATTGTGCAGTCAGTAGCATTTTAGAACTCAACTGCATCTTTCGTAATGGCTGTCTTTCTGTTTGAAAGATATTTAAAGGGAACAGTTTAAATAATATAAAAATATAATTGTTTGCAACTGACAAGTTGTAGTTAATGTCTGTGTGTCCATTGATAGCTGATTTGTCAGAGTGCTAGGCTTCTAGAAATAGAATGGGATGTTTAGGCACTGTCCCTTGGCCACACCCCCTTTGCCCCCAGTCACCCGCCTCAGCCATTTTACAGCCAACTTTCCTTCTTTGCTGGCCCTTCCCTGGCCATTCTCCATGGCCAGTAGGCCCCTGGCCCTCCAGCTCTGGCCGTTCATCGCTGTTCATTCGCCCAAACACTGTTTGACCTTGGCCTTTGACTGCATAGGAAAAATCCCCAGCCAATCAGGTGGTGGGTGGTAGTGACAGCGCTAAGGGTTGACTGAGGGGGAGGGGGGCAACATGCAATATGATTGGTGGCAGGCTGAGGGAGAAAGCAAGAGCTGTGGTGGTGCACAGCTGGCGTTGGGGTGCGAATAGTGACAGCATGCATCTGGTAGTTTTGCAGGGGGAAGGGTGCTGGCATGCAGCTCCTGGTGTTGCAGGATCAGGTGTGGATTCTCATTTTGACCACCCCACATACTATTGTCTCTGTGCCTGGACTCCAACTTGCTGCCCAATGGGCAGTTTGATTGCTCCCCCCCACCCTGCACCTGATCCTGGCAGCCTGACACCAAATGGGCAGTTTGGCCGCACTCTCACCAGTTCCATCACCTTTCCCCTCCCTGCAATGCCAGCAGCTGCACGCCATCATCCTTCCCCTCCCTGCAACGCCAGCAACCATGCCCCGTCACCCTTTCCCCTCCGTAATGCCAGCAGCTGCGCCCCACTGCATCTCTTGTTCTCTTCCCCAGCCTGCCACCGATCATATTGCATGCTGCTCCCCCACAGCCCCCTCAGTCATTTCCACCATTGCTGCTGCCTACCATCTGATTGGCTTGGAGCTATTTGTCCCATGCAGCCAAAGGGCCAGATTAAATGATATCTGGGCAAATGGGCAGGGACAAAGGGCCAGGGTGGAGGCCAGGGGCCCATTGGCCATGGAGAATGGCAGGGGAGGGCCAGCAGAGGAGGAAATGTGGCTGTAAATTGTCTGAGGCAGGTGGCTGGGGGTGAAGGTGGCATGGCCAAGGGTCGGTAGCTAAATATCCTAGACCCTCAAGGCTTCGTCTTGGATGGTCGCATTTTCTGAATTGAAACTATGGTTAAATCTGTGAAATTAAAAGAATTTTCATCATGTCTTCTGACTAGCTAGTTGGTGTTTGTGGATATGTTCTGCCAGTCTTCTGCCTGTTTGTCCTACATAGTGGTTGTTGCAGTCCTTACATTGTATGTTGTAGATGACTCCTGTTTTTTCTTCTGGGGTTGTTGGGTCTTTTGGTTTGCTTAGGATGTTATGAAGGACAAATCAGCCATCAACAGATACATAGATACAACATCTATAGACTATCACCCATCCCCAAAAGGAACAAAAAGACCCAAGCACCTCTCCATCAGCAATCAGCACCTAGATCAACATAGATTAACTCCAAGGTTAACATCAAACCAACACTGACAGGCAAACCGTGGTGGCTCAGGCTGTAGAAGCCTGTTATTAAAAAACAGCAGCCTGCAATTACTGCAGGTTCAAGCCCCACCAGGCCCAAGGTTGACTCAGCCTTCCATCCTTTATAAGGTAGGTAAAATGAGGACCCAGATTGTTGGGGGGGCAATAAGTTGACTTTGTAAATATACAAATAGAATGAGACTATTGCCTTACACACTGTAAGCCGCCCTGAGTCTTCGGAGAAGGGCGGGATATAAATGTAAATTAAAAAAAAACACCACTATATGTAAACTGACAGCAAACTGCACTCCTTACTAGCACTGATGATATAACCTAGTCTGGGTAATGAAACATGTGCAAGAAAACAAGCAAGCTGAGGGAGCACCAAGGACCCCTCACTGCAATTGGTATTCTATACCTTCTTCCTGATGTGCATTTAATTTTATGGATGAAGAAAGTTGGATCTTTCAGAAGGTTTTTTTTTTTTTGGTAGGAGAGATATTAATATAGTGGTTTCCAACCTTTTAGGCACTGGGGACTGCTCCCGTGGAGAAAGTTTTTTCCACGGACCAGAGGAGGCATGATTTTGCATGCTGCCTGCATCCCACCAAAGGGGCTTCGCTTGTTTGCATGGTCTGGTTGCTGGCATGCCGTGGCCGGGTGTAGAGATGAAAGTGGACTTTAGGTGGAGCCCTTCTATTCTACCAACTTTTACTATATTAGACAACACAGCATCAACAGTAGAGTCCTTCAAGTTTTTGAGTTCTATAATTTCCCAGGATTTGAAATGAACATCTAACATTAGAAGCATCATTAAAAGGCACCACAAAGAATATTTTTCCTGCATCAACTCAGACAGTTCAGACTGTCCAATGCAGTTCTGTGGAAGAATTATTGAGACTGACTGATGCAATTCTACAGAAGAATTATTGAGGCTGTGATTTGTTCTTCTATATCTGTCTGATTTGATACAGCAACCAAACAAGACAGATACAGACTTGTCAGCTGTAGAGACAGCTACAGATATTTAGGTCTGCAGAAAAAAAAACTACTGCAACAAGCCTGCCTTCCATTGAGGACCTGTATGCTGCACAGAGCAGAAAGAGGACTGAGAAAATATCTGCAGACCCCTCACATACTGGACATAAACTGTTTCAGCTCCTCCCCTCGGGATGCGGCTATAGGGCACTGCATGCCAAAATAACTAGACACCATTTTTTTCCCCTTGTGCCCTCACTCTGCTGAATACTTAATTTCCACAGTTCTATCTTATGTCTACGTATATTACCCATGTATCGGTAGTATGGCTACATCACTTTTAATCTTCTCATCTGTTCCACTACCTTCTGTATTGATACTTGTATCATTATTATGACTATTATCTGTGTTATGATTATTATTACTTTGTTGTTTTGCATATACACTAAGCAGGTATGCACTGAAATTAAATTCCTCAATCACACTTGGCCAATAAAGAATCCTGTCCCTGTCCTATGGAAGGAAGTAGAATGCCTTCTTATAATTGATACAAGATACGTTCAAGTTAGTATTCCTTATTATTACTTTCTTAGAATAAATCTCTGTAATTGTCTCTAATTCCAAATGCAATGGATCTCTTACTCAGTTATCTGCACTGGACAGGGAACCGGGTCCCCCATTTTGGGGGTTATAGAGGTAAATTTCAGAATGAATTGCCCATCCAACATTGGTACACTTAACCCTGCTAGTACCCTTGGCATCATTCACAGAAAGTGCTCACAGAATAAAATTTAGGACAGCTGTAGAATATTATTGTCTTACTGTCTGCCTTTGAAGGACAATGTCTATTTACACTAATTTATTCTATTTGCTCTCAGCTGGCTGTTTATAGTCCCTGGCTTGACTACTTCAAAAATCCCTAGCCGAATCATCTAATTAGTTTGATGTGGAGGTAGCTTTGTATTTAGCTGCAAGGGAATTTGGGGTTATTCCGATCAAAAGCTTGAATGGTAATTTCAGAATGATTGACAGCCTCATGCTGTGATGTCTTTCACAGCAAATATGATTTTGATCTTAGTCAAACAACATGCTTAGCCTACAGATCTTAATTTCCTGCCCCTTCTTTCTGATTAATTATTTTAGCACATGCTTTTTCCATTCCTTTTGTCTTCCCTTGTTTTACTAATCCCACATCTCTGCAATGGATTAGAACATTTTTGCTGATTACTGGGGTTATAACAGCATGAGACTCTATGTTGTAGGTGTAAAATGCCTGAATTTTACACAGTTGTGCCAGTTGCAAAAACTCACTGTACTCCATAGAAGTGCCTTTATTCAGTAGCTCATATTGTTCCTTTTGTGACATTCAGGAAAAAATATGTGTTTTGTGAGCCTTTCTAATCAATGTATGACCTAGTTTAGTTTAGGGAGTCTGTGTTTTTTTTCTTTCTGATTCACAGTCCTTTGAACAAAGAGAAGTCTTTTTAATATGATTTTCATTTCTCTTTACAGTAGACAAGAAACATTAATTTGTTAGAATGCAGAATCGCTTGTACTATACTGGTGCTTTGAATTACACACATCTTCATGTGTGAGGTGGATAATCATGTTTGTATGTACAGCTAGTCTTCAAGGTAAAACAGGCCATTTAACAACCATTTGAAGTTACAGCACACACACACCTGCAGTAACACCCCAGTCATTCGCACTTTTAACTGACTACGGAGATACTACAGCACACCCACCCACCTATTTACTCCCCGTTCTGCCCCACCAGTCCCCAAAGCACTGGGCCTGCTTTGCCACCCTACCAGGTTCCACACATTCCTCCCCACTCTTGTCCATCGGTCACTTACTTACCTTTTGAAGATATCTAGAGCTCAGGAAGTAGGGAAGGACATTTCCTTGTTGGGATGTTGCTGACCACATGGCACTGCAGGCTTTGCTTTCCTTGTTATGCTTTGATCCCCCCAGCACCAGCAGTGCTAGATTTACAATAGCTCTGGGGAAGTAAACCACAACAAGGAAAACAAAACCGGTAGCGTTTCTCCTCCTTGATAGTGCCACATGACCCAGCAGTGGAGCAGCCTTTACTCCAACTTCATTAGCTCTGGATGTTTTTGAAAGGTAAGTGCGATTGTTACGGGGTGGGGTAGGTAGGAGGCCCATAGTGCTGTGGGGAACCCAAGGGGCAGAAAGCAGAGCATGGGATATCTCAGAGGGTGGGGAGAGGCTTTAGGACACCCAGTTTGGGTGGTCTCCTCCATTCCTGAGACACCCCGTGCTCTTCTTAATGACCTATGCATTCATTTAATGAATGCATTATGCCAGGGGTGTCAAACTGGATTTCTTTGAGGGCCTAATCAGCATTGTAGTTCTCCATAGTCTGGCCAGGGGAGGAAGATGGGACGGACACTTCTTGCAGCACTCTGCTGGCCAAAACAAAATGTGGGGGACCACGTGCAGTCCCCCCCATGTCCCGTTTTCAGCCTGGATGACCACCTGCAGCACTTTGTCAGCCAAAACTGGGTGAGGCCTGTTTCGGCTGCCAGAGGCTCTGCAGGCTAGTCCTTCGCTCTTTCCAGGCTGGCCCTGTGGGCCAGATTTAAGCATCCTGCGGGCCTGATCCAGCCCGTGGGCCTTGAGTTTGACACCCCTGCATAGGCAAAGCAGGGATGGGGAGGTCATTAATAGTAGAGTTCATGTAACATAGACCTCGACTTCTGACAGTAATTGGCAGGCTCCATAACTGTCGTAAGTCTAGGACTATCCTTATACTAGGACTATCCTCAAGAATCAAACTATTCTTGATTACTTTTAGGGTAATTATATGAGGGAGAGGTATTTTGTTGGTGGTGAGGATTGTGAAAGATGTAGTCCTCTTGCCCATCCTGATTAATAGACTGAAACAACAGAAATATAGACTATAGATTATATAGATTATAGCGTATAGGCATAGATATAGATTATAAGCATAGGTATATTAGTATAACATTTTAAAGTAGATCTATTTTTTCCTTTGAGCTAAACAAGGGGTGTCAAACTCATGTCGTCACAGTGGCATCATGTGACTTATCGGGACATTTTCCCCCCTTCGCTAAACCGGGCATGGGGATGACCAGCATGTGACGCATCCGGTCCATAGGCCACGAGTTTGACAGCCCTGAGCTAAACCCTTAAGAATTATAAACCAAAATGTATTATACTTTGAAATATCCTTTTAATATTTTCTATAGTACAATGTCTTCCACCACATGCTTAACACTCATTCCCATTTACACCAGAAGAAGTGCAGAGGGGCCTGGATTCTCTACAAAATGGTAACACTGATGCTGGCACTCTTTGCGCAACAGCCTTGCCTTTGGTTTATTTCACAGCTGAATATTGTGCCAGTGTGTGGCTTAACAGCCCCCACATCCAAATGGTTAACGTCCAACTCTGCCAGACAATGCATATCATCCCTGACACATTGCATCCCGCTCCTGTGCACTAGTTACCAGTACTTAGCAATATCTATTTATCAAATCCTGTTCCTGTCAAGAGTGACGTTCCTCAAGGCAGCGTTCTTGGACCAACACTCTTCATACTATACATAAATGATCTTTGTGACCATATCTCAAGTAATTGTGTTCTCTTTGCTGACGATGTCAAACTATTTAACACCACCAACAATTCATCTACCATTCAAAAAGACCTTGATCTTCTAACTGCTTGGTCTAAAACTTGGCAACTCCAAATCTCAACCAGCAAATCCTCAGTCTTACATATTGGAAAAAAAGAACCTAAACACTAAGTACATGCTTGATGGGCATTACATTACAGATGACCCCTACCCTGTTAAAGACCTTGGAGAATTGATCTAGCAAATGATCTAAGTGCCAAAGCCCACTGCAACTACATAGCAAAAAAGGCTCTAAGAGTTGTAAACCTAATCTTACGTAGCTTCTTTTCCAAAAACACTACACTACTAACCAGAGCATATAAAACATTTGCTAGATCAATTCTTGAATACAGCTCGCCTGTCTGGAACCCATACCACATTTCTGACATCAATACAATTGAACGTGTCCAGAAATATTTTGCAAGAAGAGTTCTCCACTTCTCTGAAAACAACAAAACAAAACAAAACAAAACAATTATCCCACCAGACTTGAAATCCTAGGTTTAGAAAACTTAGAACTCTGTCGCCTTCGACAAGACCTACGTTTAACTCATAGAATCATCTATTGTAATGTCCTTCCTGTTAAAGATTACTTCAGCTTCAGTTGCAATAATACAAGAGCAACCAATAGATTTAAACTTAACGTTAACCGCTTCAATCTAGTTTGCAGAAAATATGACTTCTGTAACAGAATTATCAGTGCTTGGAACACATTACCTGACTCTGTGGTCTCTTCTCATAATCCCAAAAGCTTTAACCAAAAACTTTCTACTATTGACCTCACCCCATTTCTAAGAGGACTATAAGGGGCGTGCATAAGAGCACAAATGTGCTTACCGTTCCTGTCCTATTGTTTTTTTTTCTTATATATATATGCTTATACTTCCTTATATTTCCTCATATATATGTTTATATACTATATAATCATTTTGTGTGATGCTTATGTATATTATTGTGACAAAATAAATAAATAAATAAAATATCACCCCACCCCACATTAGAAGACCAAAAGCTCAGATTCAACTATGGTCAAGGATGCTGAATAATAAGCCTTTCCCTATTCACCAGGACAATGCACAGCCCATCACAAGATTGAAATGCCTTAAGCCATCTTGGAAAACAGATATTCACTTAACATCTTTCCAGTTTAACCCTGAGAATACCTGGACAGACAAATGGTCCATGGTACCTTCTTATGACCTGACCATTACTGATCCCCCTACCAAACCACCTGATTTTGACCTACCTTGCTCTGTCTGGACAAAATTGAACAGAATTAAGTGTGATACTAAAAAAAGTGCCTCTGCCCTGTATCGGATTCCCCTTGTTGCAATTGTGGCACTGATATGCAAGCAATTAACATATTATGCAAGATTGCCCAGGACAAGCCTTCTGTGGTTTCCTAGAAGATCTGCATGAAGCAATGCCAGAGTCAATTGCCTGGATAACTGAATTGGACATCCAGTTATGAGGCCACTGCCATATCCCTGTAGAAGTTTTGTATATAATTATGTGAATTGTGTGCATATGTTCACTTCTTTTCTGTCATGTTCTCATCATATGCTAAATAAAGGAATGGGATGGAATGGAATGGAATGGAATGGAATGGAATAGAATAGAATAGAATAGAATAGAATAGAATAGAATAGAATAGAATAGAATAGAATAGAATAGAATAGAATCTGACCTTCCGGTTTCTGGCATGCACATGTGCGTCGGTCACCTGGTCTTCTGGTGTTGTGCCTCGTCCTCCCTCCTCTCCTCAGCCGGGCCCCTCCCGTCTCCTCCCGGGCCTCCTATCAGATTCGGAGTCTGATAATGAAGATGAATGGCCTGTCATGCCTCCAGCCCCCAGCCCTGGCCCCATGCCTGGACAGGATGTCAGGAATGAACAAACAAACCTCACTCCTACAGCGTGTGAGCAGGGAGCCAGCCACATGCTGGAATTACCGACAGCAGATCCAGCTGAAGAGAATTCACAGTGGGAGGATCCTCGCTTCCGGAGATCTGAGAGGTGACATCAGCAGAAGGAAGGTAGGGGCAGGCCTGGATAAATGCTGAGTCATGGAGCCACACCCCAAAGCCTATATAAAGGACCTGCTTGAGTCAAGCAACCTTGAGTTAAGCAAAGTCTCATTTAGTTTGCTGAAGTCACAACTTGGATTCCTGCCTGCCCTGAGAAATCTGAAAGGAATTTGGCAAAGCTGCAGAGGCTTCGTAGCCACGCTTGATACGTACTTCCTAGACCCGGTCGTCGGAGGGGGAGGGGGACACGACATCTGGTTTCTGGCACACATGCATGAGCGTGCGCAAAGACCAGCTGAGCTTCTGGTTTCCAGCTGTTCTTTGTATATGCATGTGTGACAGAAACCAGAAGACCAGGTGACAGAAACCGGAAGGTTAGCTTTCTGATGCAGTTTCCAGTGCTTCCGCGCATTCATGCCAGGGAGCTGCTCTGACAGTTTCCGGTGCTCACCCGCGTGCACGTGCTCCCATTTTGGCATCCGGGGCCAAAAAGGTTCCCCAACACTGGACTATACTATACCTGTGCATTTGGTTTTTCTTGCCTAAATGTAGAACTTTACTTTTTTTCACCATTTAATTTCATTTTGTTAAATAGCGCTCAGTGTTCAAGTCTGTCAAATAACTTATAACACTTACAGCAGTGATGAATATCCACTAGAATTTTGAAAACCTGCTGATTCCACATGAGGATACATAAACACACTGGCTAGATTGTGTATGATATTATTTGAAGTTATGAGATCAGATTGTAAAGGTAAAGACAGCTGGCCAGCTAAGGTTTGGGTGAGGAAAAATATGGAAGAGCAAGGGAAGAGAAGGATGGGAAACAGACTATGTATGTTTAGAAGGACAAGGCAGAACATGAGATATTTGACACTTTCCAGGTGCAAACCATCTTGATTTCTTTTATCAAATGAGCACAGTGACTTTGGCATGAATTTGCTAAGAATCATTGAAATAAAACTGATGAATGATTAGTGACCAGTCTTGTTTTCTGCCTTGCACATTCAGAAAGTGCAGCTTCTATTCTTGAACTCTGACACCATCTTCTACCTATTTCTTAAACCTTAAGGGAATTGGAGAATTCTACAAACTATTATCTTTTTAAAAATAAAAATGGTACTGGTTGATTTTTTTTTTTGTTTTTTGTTTTGCTATTGTTTAGATTTTCTGTAGCCAATCTTAACTTTTGAATAGAGGGGGGAAAAATTGAAGGGAATCTTCTACTACAGCAGGGCATTCACGCTGTTTCCGGTATTAATTCTCAGCAGAACTATTCATTCCTGAAGCCATTTCTATTGTGTGTGTAGTCATTCTTGTCTTGTGTTGTGCTGACCGACAACAGATAAAGGGGCAAGATTAGTGCAGCTTCTTTTTATATAGGGAGATGGTGTACTCACAAATACTGATTTTAGAAGGTTTCCTGTGCTTGTCTAAATTTATGTAAAATCTCATTAATTTTTAAATGGCATGTAAAATATACTTGGACCAATGAATACTATTAGTATTTAAAAGAGTACCCTGCTATTAAAAAACATCCTGTTTCAAAATAATTCATTAACACACCAATTTATATATATGTCTTTGAACAATAAAAAATATTACATGTACCTTATTCCTTTAGAGCATCTCTTCACAAGTGGTTTAAGCTAGTCATAACACTGGAACATTAAAAGCACTGATATAAAAGTGCAAGACAGTGAGAGTACCAATCAGCCTGCCTGACAATCACTTTCAAGCTATTTTTGTGACACACTTGCTGTGCTAGTTATGCTTCATGTCAACCATAGCCTGCTGAATAAGATAAAATTCATCTTTGTTCAGACAGCCTGAGCAATCCTGAATCTTATGGCCAGTTTCTCTTCCTCCTCCTCCTTTTTTTTAACTTTTAGCTTTTGCGGGAGCGCTCTGTACTTGTTAACTGCTTGGATGGATGAGTAAAAAGTACATTGGTTGTAAGGAAATAGGCAGTGACGGGATTCAAATAATTTAACCGGTTCCCTGCCCTAATGACTGGTTGGGTGAGCATGGCCATGGTAGGCGTGGCCAGGGGTGTGACAGGCAGCACTCAGCCTCCTGCACTCCCCTGGGAGCAAAAATGGGCTGCTGGGGGGCACGCCCTCCCCGCACCCCATTTTAGGTCTAGTAGGCCTCCCTGCAGCCTCCTGGGAGCAAAAACGGGCCGTTGGGGGGAGGGGCGCCGCAAACCATTATTGTAAATAAATATGTTAAGAGTCTTAAGATTTTGCATTCTAGCACATTATTTCCTTTTTTTAATTACAACTACTGGTATTTTTTTAAAAAAAATCACTTAGATCAGGAGGACTTCTGATCCCAAAAAAGAGGTTCCTGCAGGCCTATCTGAACATATAATAAACCATGGCTTCAACCACTATTTTATCACCTTAAAATAAACTACAGTTTATTTACTGATTCCACATCACTGGAGCCCAGAAAAGGAAGTCCAGACCAATCACACTATAAATTAGAATGTTTAAACATAGCCATTAAAAATATATTTATTCTTAAATATTGTTAGGAAATCCTTCTAAGATCAGGAGGCGCTATAGTGTAGATTGAGTTCGACTCTTCAAATATGGTTTAAATTAATTTAAAATGTTTATTTGACATTAATTCCTTGGTTCAAACAAAGCTTTCTGTGTTATAAATCATATCTCTTGAGCAAACCTGCATACTAATTGGCTCAGTAACAATTAGAACCAGGTCAGCTATTTTCCATTGATTTTTAATTATTATTTTTTTAATTTAAAAGAAGTTACCAGTTAGGCTGTTGATAATTATATTGAATGCAAACCATTGTCAGTGAATGACAGCCAAACTCTCCCTGGGAACATTTTCTGTTTTCTCATTTCTAGGGAATTTTTCTTACTTGCTGAAGCTCATGTATGCATAAGAACAGTGAAAATAATGTTTTTCCCTTCTGAATTACTGTTTTGTTCATCTAAATCCATCCAGGTTTATAGCTTTCAGGATTAATTAACTAAGATTGCTTTTATCTGGGGCAGTTCTAATTAAATATGTTGGGCTTCAATTAAACAAAGTCATCATTTCTCAGGGTATCATGTGAAACTTCTAATCATGCCACACACTCCCATGTTTTGCCCTACTTTATTATTTTATTTTATCTATTTTATTTTTATTTATTTTATTTTACTAAGCGCACATACCACTTCAGTTGTAGGCCGAGCATCTTGCAGCAGTACAAGATTAATGCTAAATTGAATGAAATGCAGATATAAAAATTTAATTAATTAATTAATTAATTAATTAATGAAATAAATAAATAAAATTGAAATAAAAGATAATCCACTGGGTACCAAACCCTGTGGGCTTACTCTGACCTCAGGAAAAAAGTGGGGAAGACCATTTTTTACTCTTCCATTGATGAACTAGTATGACCTCAGTAGGGTTGAAAATACCTGTGCCAGCATCAGGGTTGGGTGATGATAGATCTATGAGAGCTGGAAGGAGGGAAGTTGAGTCCACATCGACACTTCACATTTCATAGTGTATCCCTTCCAGAAGTAGCATTTGCAGGAATCCTTCACTCATTTAATTCATTAATTTATTCAGTTTTGATCTCGCTTTTCTGCTCAAATCTTGACATGTTGAAGCTGTATTGGGGGAGCTCTTTGTCCCTGCTCTCTATTGGAAGAAGTCATTACCCACTTCTGAAACCTCTCCACCGGTCTTCAGAAACTTGCTGTCAGGGTTCCAAATAATACCCCCAACGAAAGAAAACTCCGAGGCTTGAAATTCCTCAAAGCTACATTTTATTAGAGATGTCATATTGGCACATCTGGGAAAACCCGAATCTGAAAGTTTCCAGGTTTTTGTCGTGTCCCCCTCCCCCTCCCAAATTTTTCCCCACCCAAAGATAAGTTCAAGTCCCTGCCCAACACCCACAAGTCCACCACATGGTCCAATCAAACATCGTCCCAACTGGGGAAGCCTCCCAGTTCCAGCCTTCCAGGTGCAAGACAAGTTGTCCTTGACTTTTTGAGAAAGGAATGTATTATGACTATGTATCACCCATGCTCCATACAATCCCCCCTCCCAGTTTCCCACAGTAGTAAACTACTACAAAAGATGGCTTCTAGGCCTGACACTTGCATCATGTTTGTATTTGCCATGCTTTTTTCCCCCTCCTGGCAAAAAAAGAAGAAGGAAAAGGAAAAGGAAAAGGAAAAGGAGAAGCTTAAGTTTATCAGAATGCCTAATTATTGTGAATCTTCTTGAGAGATGTGTAGAAACATTGCAGAAATGGATATAGAAATGGATATTTAACTACACCTTTTAAAATGATTTGGGGGTATCATAAAACTCCAATCTATAGATGGACAATCATTCACAACCCTTTGTTTTTTTTAAAAAATATTTTTATTAAATTATAGAATAAAATTGAATAAAATACAAAAAATGAAAGCAAATAATAGGTCAAAGTAGGGAGGAAAAGGAAAAAGAAAAGTGAGGTGGGGAGGGAGAAATGAAAAGGGAAAGAAGTGTTGACTTCTGACTCTCTCTGTTGCAGTAGAATAGAGCACAAACATTGAACCTCAACTTTTTACTTTTCCAAAACAATGTAAAATAGCCATTTCTATAGCAACAAATCAAAGTTTCACTTTTTTGCACCCTCACGCGTAAAGTCCAGAAGTGGTCTCCATGTAACAACAAAAGTACTTACATTCTTTTCTTTAATAAAAACAGTCAATTTAGCTATCTCTGCCATCTCCGACTTCTGTAGCCATTCGCCCATGGTGAGAATTGAAATGTCCTTCCATTTTTGTGCATACAGTAGTCTTGCTGCCCTCAACATATATAAGATCAAGATTCCAAATTTTTTTTTAAAAGTCTTTTTCCATTAACCCCAGAAAGTTAGTTTCTGGTTTCATCTTTATCTTCAGTTTTAAGAATTCTCTGTATTAAAATATGAATCTTACTCAAAATTTCTTTGCTTTATCACATGTCCACCATAAATAATAAAAGGTCCCTTCTTTATTTTTACATTTCCAACATTCATTTGTGATACCTTTATACATTCTAGATAACTTATCCGGTGTTAAATACCAGGTATCTAACACGGAATAGTCATTCATAGCCAGCGGTGAAATCCGGCCGGATCTATCCGGCTTGTGCGAATTGATAACGCCAGAGGTGGGAGGCTCTGCCCACCCACCGGGCCGTCATTATGTCCCATTTTTGACCCTCTGCACATGCACAGAAGGGTCTGCGTATGCGCAGAAGAGGTGTGCATGTAGCACATGCACGCTCCCGTGCCCTCCCGTTCCCGAACTGGTAGTGAAGGTAAGTGGATTTCACCGCTGTTCATAACCCTTTGTGATTTGATGAACTGTATACAGATGTATTGCATATAATTAACCATATGATGTGTTGGAATCCATTTGTGAATTTTTGACTAGATCCTTTACCAATGTGAACTATACTTGTTCCTTTTATGATTTTTTTTTAAATCTAAAAATGCAAGCTTCTAATGCAGCTGTTTGTTTGTTCCTAATCATCTGAATGACGCTTTTCCTTACTTTTCCTCCTGGAGGGAAATTGGAGGAATTAACCCTCAGCTGCCTAACTCTAGACCCTTAATTAATATTTATAAATTTGACACCTCATGGTATTAGGAAGGCTCTTATTTCAATCACATGCAAGGGAAATAGCAGGATTGTTTTACTGTGCATATTTGAGAAGGGAAAGAATATCTGCAAAGGATATGTGTTTTCCCTATTTTTTGTCATCATGGGAGAACATATATTTCTGGGGAAATAAAAAAAAGATAGCACCTTATTTAGTACTATTCAAAACACTTTTTGGAACCAAGGAAGTTCCATAAGTAGTATGGAACAGAATACAGGTAGTCCTCAACTTACAACAGTTCATTCAGTGATTGTTTAAAGTTACAACAGCACTAAAACAAGTGACTTATGACTATTTTTCACAGTTACAACCTTTGCAACAGCCCCATGATCATGTGATCAAAATCCAGATGCTCAGCAAGTGGTTCATATTTATGACCTTTGCTGTGTCCCAAGGTCATGTGATTCCCCTCTTGCAACCCCTCTTGCAACCCCTCTTGCAACCTTCTGACAAGCAAAGTCAATGGAAAGCCAAATTCATTTAACAGCCAGGTTACTTACCTATCAACTGCCATCATACACTTAACAACTGAGGCAAGAAAGGTTGTAAAATGGAGCAAACTTGGCTTGAACAAATGTCTCACTTAACAACAGAAATTTTGGGCTCAATTGTGGTTGTAAATCAAGGACTAACTGTAATATAAAACAGTATTTCTCAATCTCAGCAGCTTTATGATGAATTGACTTCAATTCCCAGAATTCCTCAGCTAGACATGCTGGCTGGAGAATTCTGAGCATTGATATCCATATATTTAAATGTTGCTAAGATTGAGAAACATTGACCTAAACCCAAAAACAAATTTGCTTGAGCCTTGATAATTGACCAAGAAAATGTGCTCTCAGGGGTTAACTTGGAGCATCATCTGGCCTTGTATGTCTCCCTTCATATTGTTGGGCTGCAACTCTCATCATTTCTCAGCATTAGCTAGCACTAATTTGAAATTTGGCAACATCATCCAAGTCTTGATTTGACTAAACAAACTTCCTAAAATATGAAAAGAACAAGAATTAAACAAATTTGTCTCCTTAAGTGCACTATAACTAAATTCAGCCTGGATTAGAAAGACCACAGTGTTTCATTTCATAGGTTGAGAACATGACAAAAGTGTTATTGAAGGGAGGTTGAGCATCTGCAGAACCAGATATATATCATGGCATGAGATTCACTCAGAACATTGAAAGACTACACTGCCACTGTACAAAGCTCATGAATGGAGGTAATCTCCTTTTTTCTGTAGATGGAGTTGGGAAAAGGTTGGAGGTTAACCACACCACAGCCATTTCAGATGTTCAAGGTAAGATGGAAGAAATTCACCTTGCTTGGGAATATTTCCCTTATCAAAGGTAAAACCAGAAAAATGCTTGCCTGTCCAAGCTGAAAATACATAAGGCTATGGAGGCTAAAGTGGATCATGTTATTGCATAATTTCTGTGCTGTAAACAGTAATCACACTAAGCTCTTTCATCTTCATATATAGTTATAATGGCTTTTCATGGATACTGAAAGCTAACACCAGTTACCTTGCTAAGGACATATGCTTAATTTCATATTCCATTTTCAAGGCATTTCTGCTCTGATTTTTTTCAATCTATTTGAGGTTATAGTTAGGATTTTTTTTTAAAGATTCTGTGGTATGTATAAACATTGCATGCACAATGTTTCATTAGGGACCGACTGCCATCACAGATTTATCTGAAAATGTGACTGCAGAATGGGGTGTGTTATTCTGCACTCACAAACACTATCCCCATTTACATTGGATACCAATAAATCCAAAATCAGTATCCATACTTTTGAATTCACTTGCTTCGTTTGACCATTTGTTTCTTTTCCAAGTTTCTAATTTGAAATGGAGAACTGGATGGGGGGATGTATGCTGTTTTGATAATAGAGGAATATGCTTTGCCCAAACAGTTCAACTTTGCATGAAAACATGATTCTTTACTCAAAACATAATGGATAGATATTGTAGGGATTAGCATCGTTAAATGGAGAACAAATTGGGGTGAAATGACCATTGTATACGGAGGACCTAAAACAGAAGAATTACATTTTATGAGTTTCACCCATTCCCACATGTATATGTTTTTTTTTCAAACATAGATAATTTTCAAACCAAATATAAGATTAATGGTAATACTGAATTATGCAACAGATTTTGGATTTCATAGTGAACTAAATATAAGCAAACAATGCAGACGTTGCTTTTGCTATATGACATCCATTATTTCAGTAATCTTTTGTTAACAACCTTTTCAGGATTCAGTTGCATAACTTAAAATTGTTGATGATGGTCATACTAGTTGTGTTACTGTGAAGTATGGGGACAGGATAAGGCTTTTAAAAAATTGTTACTGAATGTCAATGAGGATTTCAATTCTACAATCCTTGGTGTCCTGCATGAATGAAGAAGACCATTGTTATTCATGGATCCCCTGTGGCATGAAGCCTCCATAAAACATGGACAAATCAGGTGGGACAATATCATGGACACCAATGTGCCATCTTTTTATACAGGCAGCTTCATTTTATTTTGGATATAGCTTTTTCCCTTGGGACAGAAATCCTGTATCTAAGGAATTCAAGCGTCAGGGGAAAGGAGACATCACTCTTGATTAAAATAGCACTGTCAAGAGATTTAACTCTGCTGGAGGCTTCCACCACTTCAGGAGCCTGGCACATGATTTTAAAAAAAAAAGAGTGTTGTGAAAAATGCACTGAAGGTAGCGGTACTTTATATTGCGTTTACTAGTAAAGTGCAATTCCAATGAATTTGGGATGCCTTCCATTTTCATCCATTTTTGTGGAGATGTAGATTATCCCTGCCTTTTCTGATGTGTAAGAAAGTGGTATGGAATGAAAAAGCATAATACTCATCTAGACTGAATGGCTTCGAAAATTAATTACGTTTGTGGTTGGCATCAGCCATTAAAATAACAAAGAATGCAGCCACATTAAAAAAAAAATTGGAGCAATGATATAAGCGATCTTTATCCATATAGGTTTACTGACCAGACTTATTGATCTAAAGATGACATGTCAAAATAATTGGCCAGCACTGTTTTTTGGACGCAGAAAATAAACCATGATTTACCAATAGGAATTAACACAGTAATCACATAGATTAACCAACATGTCAGACTTTTTCCTCTGAATGCAAGTATTAAATTTGAAATCCTTGGCCTGCTTTTTTTTTAAATCACAAATTATCGTGCCCTGTGAACCCCAGTTTTCCCTCTTGATCACACAACATTGACTTCAACCCATGAGTACAGTTTCAAATTGTCACTTGCTCTATCACAATATCAATAGTGCCTCCCCCCTTCGGCCAAAATGGGTGGGCATGCTAAATTTATAACACTTTTCTAACCATAAGGAGAGGATGGTGCAGTGGTTAGAATGCAATATTGCAGGCTAATTCAGCTCACTGCCAGGAGCTTGATCCTCGACAGCTAACATTCGACTAAGCCTTCCATCCTTGTGAAGTCGGTAAAATGAGGACCCAAATTGTTGGGGAAAATATGCTGTAAATCGCTTAGAGATGGCTGTAAAGCACTATGAAGCGGTATATAAGTGCTATTGAAGTTATCTTGCGGATTAATTCAAGTGACCTGTTGTGACCACAAACAGTGGTATGTTTGGGGAGTACTGAGAGGAGTGGGCATACCCTACTCCTTTGGCCAGTTAGCCAACCTCCATTGCCACCATTTCTCCCCCAGCAGTTGTTCTATTACCACTATGTTTGCAGAGTTCTTCCTCTAACTCTTACTTCCCACCCTCCCCATTTTTGCAGAAAGTTTATTTTCATTGCTTCCAAGAAAAGAGGAGAGAAAAATCTTGCTATTGGGAAAAGAACAGGGATATATCCAACAATATCTGCGTTAGCACTGGCCAACCATTTACTAGTGGAGAACCTTGCCTTTAGATACACCATCCCTTGGATTGTCCTGGAAATAATGAGGGATGTTGATCTAGACTTTTGTTGTTTATTTGCCACTATCCTTTATTTGTCCATTTTGATCACCATCACTACCTTCTACAGCCCAGCAGTTAGTTAGTTTCAGTTATACTCTATAGCAGGGGTATCACACTACGGCCTGCAAGCCAGATGCATCCTTTGCTGGCCATGCCCACCACTGGTTTAGCGAAGGGGGAGGGAGTCGCGATATGTCACATGATGACAATGTGACATCATGAATTTGACACCCAGGCGCTATATAGGATTTAGCTGGCTGCACAGTGAGGCCAAGATCCGTCTCCTTTCTCTCTGCATATTTGTGAGCTGTTGTATTCCCATGTGCTTCTTTGCATCACATTCTTGTGAGTTGGCATCCCAATGGGGTTGGGAGGAGGGGTAAACGTACAGAAGCCCAGGCATAAATTGTGGAATTATCAGGGCCATCCATTATACCTGCTTTGTCCCACTGGTGGATGTATTCTCCGCTGGCTGGTGATTTTTGCCTGTTGCCCTGATGCACTCCCAGATCAGGATACTTTTCGGTTGGATTAGACAGAATAATAATTGGCTTTAGGGCAACAAATGTGCCAAATTTGCTATGCACCAAGGAACGGAATGACTTTCTAGGTTAGTAGAAAATTTATATTGATGTTAAACCAATTTTATTTAATTTATCTATGGCCACATGGGTAGAAGAAGCATACTTTACTTTTTAAAAAACCTGACATTTACTTACACAAACAGAACTTTATTTTGATTGTTGACCGATAAAAATATAATTAATAAAATGAACATAAAACTATTCCCTAATAGCAAGAACTATTAGCAATCATTTGTGGGGGAAGCTTATACATAATGTAGCAAAAGGACCTTGACAGACTTGAACACTGGGCTTTATCTAACAAAATGAAATTGAATGTTGAAAAAAGTAAAGTTCTACAGGTATACAAAAACACCAACAACAAATGCACAGGTATAGAATAGGTGATACCTGGGTAATAGTAGCACCTGTGAGAGGGATCTTGGAGTCATAGTAGACAATTACTTAAATATCAGCCAGCAGTGTGCTGCAACTTCCAAAAAAGCCAACACAGTCCTAGGCTGCATTAAGAGAGGGAAGAATTAAGATCATGTGAAGTGTTAATATCATTTTATAATGCCTTCATAAGACCACACTTGGCATATTACATCCAGTTTTGGTCACCACAATATAAAAAGATGTTGAGACTCTAGAAAGAGTGCAGGGAGAAGCCACAAATATGATAGGAGACTAGAGACTAAAACATACAAAGAATGGTTGCAGGAATTAGGTATGTCTAGTCTAGTGAAAAGAAGAACTAGGGCTAACATGATAGTGTTCCAATATCTACAAAGATGAGGCTGCCACAAAGAGGAGGGGGGTCAACCTATTTTCCAAAGCACCTGAAGGCAGGATATGAAGCAATGGATGGAAACTAACCAAGGAGAGAAACAACCTAGAGCTAAGGAGAAATTTCCTGACAGAACAATTAATCAATGGAACAACTTGCCTTGAGAAGTTGTGGGTGCTCCAACACTGGAGGTTTTTAAGAAGAGATTCAACAACCATTTGTCTAATTTGCAGGACATATTAAGAATATTAAATCAATTTCAAGCCATTATCTCATACCAATTCTAAACCATCAGATGACTTTCTTGGTTAGGGTAGTCTGAATCCAGCTTTAAGGCTTAATGCTATATGTGTACTAAATAGCTCTAATTTGTGTAACCAATCATTAAAATTTCTGGGTCATTATAATGTTATAATGGCTATTTCAAAGCCATTAACTATAGTTTACTTGTTTTGATGAAATATCAAGCTATAGACACTGAAACTTTTGCTTGCTTTCACAAAAGGGAAAATGAAGCAACTGCATTTCTATCTCAACTTATTAAAGAAAACATGACAATCTAATCACTTGCTTTTGTTTGTTTCTTATTCCTCTTGTTAGTTAGGGAATGGATTGCCAAACTAAGCCAAAGTCAATAAATTAGCTCCCAGCATGATGTGTGAACCTGCCATTTTCTTAATCAACTTGTCCATGGATTCACTGATATTAACTAGTCAATTAAAGCCTTTAAAGAGACGTATCTTATAACGTTAAATAAAATCCATAATTGGAGCTGTTAAGAGGGATGTTATCTGGTTATATAGTGAGTCATTTGGCTTTGACATTGTAGTTGTTGGCCTACTTCCCGGTAAGGGGAGAATGTTCTCAGGAGGAAAAACATCCATCAAGTATCTGGGTATTTTCCCCCCATCCTCCTGCTAACAATGTGTCAGATATTGAATAAGTTAGAAGAACATAACTCTATTTAAAACATTTCTAAGGAATATTTCTATGAAATTACAAAAAAAAAAATGATTTTCCCCAAAGCTCTCCACTTAACAGAAAGAATAGCTCTGGAACCACAGTTTCATTATCTGCTCTTTATCAATATTCAAAGTATGTGTAAGAAATATGCATATGGGAGGGATGTAACATCATGACAAGCTGTAAGTATTCACAGATAACTGAAAAAAGCCCTTATGTATATAAATAAATGCACAGATTCTCACTTCAGAAATTTCAATTAATGTGCCTAGATCAGGAACAGAACACGTGCCTTAGTCTCCTGCTCGTTGTATCCTTTGCCTATTCAGCTTCAATGGAAAGCTGCATCTTTCAGTATATGTAAGAAATGAGACTCACTGCTTGTCAGAGGCACTGCTTATTGCACAGAATTAGTTTAATTGGGATCATCAGGTTTCAATAGCAAGACAGATATAGGGCCATCACTACCCATACTGCAGAGGTCCAGAACACTAGAAGATGAGATTTCTGTACCTCTTTGCTGACATCTAGTGCTGCTCTGAACAGAATATGCCATTTATTGTGAATAGCACATTCATATTTAAATGATGGGTTTCTCTACCATAATCTCTCTGGTGTTTATGCTGAGGCAATCAGGATATTTAAACATAAGTTTGCCTTTCACAACAGATGCTACAGTGTGTATATTTTATCATTTCAAACTATTAAGTTCTAAATGTCATTTTCTGCAAATCATTTTTAATGTGATCTCCAACAAACCAACAACATTTCTGCACCAGTAATATACCAGTGTATATTAGAGAAGGGGTGGGGTGGGGCATAGGAATACATTGCCATGTATTGTAGGTAAGCCAAATAACTCCAAAAAGATAGCTGCTGCTTATAATTCTTCCTTATCCCATTGTAGAATAATTATTTATAAGCTAAATGCCAATAATATCAGCAATGCACTTCTGCAAATCATGTCTATACTTATACTACCATTCTGTTGCTTTCCTCATGCATGAAGAGTTCATATTCTTGATGTTTTGGTAGACTACAATTATTGATGATGTTGCTAAAAAGCATTTGAGTGAAATGAAATGAATTTTTATCAAGCTTGGAAGAAAATATGTTAGCGGACAAAGCAAAAATCAATGTTTAAGAGAGCCCAGAAAATGATGTTCAGTGGTGTTTAGTTTAAGATCCTGTATCTATAAATACAATATATTTTGCTGCAGAGTTTGACTTGATGGCAATGCATATGAAAGATCTAACTGCCTATTGAACATGAACATTAAACTAAAAATGTGGGTGCAATTTTGATATGCTTTGAAGCACTGCATCTGGAATATAGCAAGCAATCGTTCTATTATGTTCTACTCTGGATAGACCATGCTTTGTGTTTTGTACCCAGTTTGGGGCATCCACATATTTAAAAAGAGCATGGAAAAGCTGGAGCAATATCAGAGGAAGAGTTACCCAGATGATGAGACTCTGGAAACATACAAGAAAAGGTAAAAAGTTTTAGGTACATTTTGTTTGCATGGGAGAAAGTAAGGAGAGATGTTAATAAATACTGCATATAAAGACTGTGTTATCTAAGACGAGGCAGCAAGGCCCTTTAAAGAGAGCTAGTGTAGAGATTTTTCACTTTAGAGAGCCAGTTTGGCTTAGTTGTTAAGGCACCAGGCTAGAAACCTTGAGATTATGAGTTTGAGTTCTGCCTTAGCCGTGAAACCCAGTTGGGTGCCTTTGGGCCAATCATTCTCTCTCTCAAGCGACAAGCCGGTGGGTCAATTCCTGTCACAACCAATGGAACTGAAAAAAGCAGATCCTGCACTTGAAGGAAGATGCTAGAAAGAAAGAAAGAAAAAAAGGGGGGGAGATAGGTTTGTTTATAGTTGAAACAAAGAGCAGAGCAAGAAATGAGAATGAAGTTAAACAAGTTTTAGAAGAAACGTGAGGAAACATTTCCTCTTGATAACAGTTGTTAAACAATAAATCATCCTATGAATGGATCATAGAAAAATAGTAGGAGATTAATGGGGGGAATGATGATGATTTTATTATTACATCAAATAAATCATACAAAGTGTATGCTTGTGTCCAGCATAGTGATGAAAATTTATAATTGTATCATTGGGACAATGGCATAATGATAACATAGATTAACAACATTAAATTGTAGCATATCATTCACATAATCTTATACTCTGCTCTACCCTTGCCAATTTCCTTAATGTTTTTTTTTAAAAAATATAATTCTATAACCTTGCATTTATAGAAACAAATTAAATACAGAAACAGGACATTCATGGTGTTTATTATGACACATATTTTAAGAAGAAATATTGTTTCTTGTTATATTGCTATAGTTAATCAGTTAGAAAGTAGGAATTAAATAAAATATGTCTATCCAGAAAGTTGGAGGCAGTCAAAATGTATTTATCTATATCCCAACTTTATTATTTTTACAAATAATTCAAGGTGGCAAACAAATCCAACATACCTTCCATCTCCTATTTCCTCTACAACAACAACCCATAAGATTAGTTGGGCTGAAAGAGAGTGACTGGCCCAAAGTCCCCCACCAGATGGCTTTCATGGCAAAGTGGGACTTGAACTCATGATCTTCCGCTTTCTAGCCTGGAGCCTTAACCTCTGGAGCAAATTGACTCTCTTCCATATTCATTTCAGAAACATCCAAAAAACCCTATCAAAAGCCTTTCCTGCATCTAAATATATTATGGTTGCTGGTTTTTATTAAACGACTATATCAAATCTAATGTCATCTATCTCTGAACGGTCTTATATAAATCCAGCCTGAATTGAACATGCAATAATTGAAAGAAAAATAATAATTTATTGGCAAGAATAGCATTTCTATTGATGTGTGAAATAGAATAATAATTAGGATTTTTAATAGGATCTGTGCCTTCCTTGGGAAGCATTAAATTGCATTCATACAACAGGATTTGATCTAAAGATCTATTAGAACTTCAGCATAAATTCCAGTAAAATAGAAGGTAAGAGCCCAGTATTAATTTTGTCAATCAATCAGTCCTTCGTATATTTATATACAATCAGTCCTTCGTATATTTATATACAAAGTTGACTTTGTATATAAATATACAAATAGGATGAGACTATTGCCTTACACAATGTAAGCCGCCCTGAGTCTTCGGAGAAGGGCGGGATATAAATGTAAATAAAAAATTAAAAAAATAAAAATATGCCCAATGCTTAGTATTTCATGTTATAAGGAAATCGTCATAACATTAGAAACAGACGACCAGAAAAAAAGGGATATGCTATATCAGACACACACACACACACTTCAAAATAAAAAGTGATAAAATTGTATTCTCAACTTAACAATAGTCAAGGCATGTTGCAAACATCCCTGCACCCATTAATAAGGTGCTATCATCATTGTTATTATGCAAAGCCAAGTGTGAAGAGGTTGAAGAATTAATCACACTACAAAGGAGAACACATTTCTTTTCCTTACAGCATCTGAGATCAATATATAGAACAAGCTGCCTAATTAGAAATTACAAGATTGGAAGGCAGAACAGTAGCAGAATATAGAATATTTTCAGCCCTCTGAAGAAATTTCAGTCATAAAACCCTAGACAAATGACAGATTTTTCTGCTCTGGTTAGATCATCTTAAGATGTGTCAGATGTTGTTATAACAAGTACGGCAAGAAATCTGGAGAAATACTAAAAATCCCTCTAGTGAATCATAATTTTCAGTACACAAAACCCTGTCTTGCACTTCTCTAGCATCATCACTTGGAAAGAATAATATAGCTCTTAATTTTCTTTCCACTTTAGCATTGTATTTTCTCAGCTGACTTGATCAGTGGCTGAAGTTTATCATCTATAAAAAAAGTAAAGGCTGTAATAGGATGGACCTTAGTTATCTAACAGATTTTTTTAAAAAAAACCTGGCAGAACTCATTCCTGTATAAGGCTTCCATAAGAAAGCAGGCTGATATTCTTGTCTTGAAATTCTAGAAATTGGAGCCATGACACTCAGAGTTGAAGTATATTACTTGGGCCCTTTGTAGCCTTCAATAATTCTGTTGTGGCCACATTTATGTACTTCTTGTGATCTCTCAAATGACATCAGTAGCATCTAAACTCATGTTCCCATGCTAACAGAATGATGAATAATTTTTATGACTGTGCACATCTCTGTGAGTACGATTATAATGTCTTTCTCAGAAATTTCACAGTAGTTCTCACTTTGGGGAGAAGGAAGCAATTGAGGGGTTTTTTTATCAACAACAATCCTTATGTTTCCATCTCCAATAGCAGTAATTAGATATTAGGATAATAATGCTGCTGGGGATTAATCTTTACGTGCCTCTAGCATCCTCTTGAATGCTGCAAAACATGATACTGTACAGAAATAACTCTTGACTGTGTCTACTTTTGAATTAAATACATGCTAAAAAGCTTGGGCAAAATTTATATATTTTTATTTAAAGCAAATATAGGCGTTACCATAGTATAAATACTTAGGCACACTATAGCGTTACTCACTTTAATGATATGTAGAGCAGTGGATGAATCAGCTTAAATTCTTAGCTTAAAGGTACATTCAAAGTCCTGCCTAAGAAAGAGAATTCCATAGCATATCATTTTTTTCTGTTTGCTACAGCTGCAAATCATTAGAGCCTTTTCTTGGTCAGGAAAAAGATGAAAGGATCAAGATGCATCTGCAAACAGTGCTTGTAACTAATACATTACTGATGTCCCAGGTTCATCCTAAAAGTTAACAAGTCAAAAAATATATATTTAAAAATATCCACAAATAGCAAAAATCATTTACTATATAAGAGCACTTTGTATGTTGAGTTACATTTGGGGGAAGTAGCCTTCCTGTGTTTAGTTTATCTAATTCACTTCTCTTATTCCAGATGCATTGCTTACAAACTTAAGCTATTCTCTATAGTAGAGAAATAAAAGAGGTGCTTTTAAATACTTGGCACTGACATTTGTGCCAAATAGTTGCATGGTGTTTTCAACAGTTGTCAGAGTAAAACATCTATGAGGTAAATGGAGAATAAGTTCTAAGTTACACATTGTAAGCAAATGATTCTTCTAAGGCACTAAACTGATTTCACTCTGTTGGGGTATTTATTTATATATAAATGTTTATATATTTATTGTAACATTTTCTAATTTATGGTCCTCTTGGGCCATTGAATTAATAGTTGCTGCACACCTGAAGGTATCAGAGAGAAACATTTTTAATGCTATCTGATCATTTTTGTTTAATTATGATTACAAAATAACACAATGAACACACAATATGATCCAATTTAATTCTTTTTCTGTAGGGTGATAGCTCCTATGTGAAGGACCGCTGGTGTGTATTTGATGGATTCATGGTATTTTGTCTGTGGGTGTCCTTAGTTTTACAGGTAATTATATTTCATTATAATAAGGGCATCTCTGCCTAAGTACTGAGTATTGAGTTTAATTTAAAAATCCTCTGACTGGCTTTTCTTCTTAAGCAAACTCAAGTGTCTGAAATTTCTATTTGAATGCCACAGAGTGTACCTAATAGGATCTATTTTGTTTTTCCTGTTATTATTAAACTAGTATGCTACCTGACTTCCAATGTCTCTGAGTGATTTACAACAATCCAAACAAAGAAATTACATTAAATCCAATTAAAAAGGAGAAAAAAGATAAAAAGATGATAAAAATGACAAAACGACTGAATGGAATAACGTTAGGAGTCCTACTCTCCCACACTAGGTCTTCACCACTCTTCTGGGCAATAGAAAAGTGGAGGACATTCAGATCTCAGGAGGAACCTAATTCCTCCTGAGGGGGGCTCCTACATAGAAAGCACACTTCCAGAGTCCTGATAGATGACATTGCTTACTCAAAGGGGACCCAGAATTGATCAATCCTGTAAGATTGAATCACCTGGGCAGATATCATGAAAGAATGGTGGCCCCTCAAATAAACGGGCCTTAGGCCTAGGATATGTAGGGTTTATAGGTCATGATTAGGGTGAGGATTTCTATGACCTAAAATTTTAGAAATATGCAGTTTATTGCTTTAAAATTATTTAAATATGACCAATTAAATCAAAAGTATGACTTATAAAGCAAAAATATGGCTTTATAATTTTTCTGAAATTAGCACTAGATTTTTGAAAATCTGCTTACCCCTACACACAAATATAAATTAAAAGGTTTATTCTTCACTTCAAGTGCTATGATTGAAGGAATCAAATGAACATTTTGAGAATAAAATGGTCATCTCTGGATTAGTTTTCATTAACATCCATTGCATTGGATGACCATGTGCATCTTGAGGCTATCAAACTTAAAAAAATTCCTTCTGTTGTCCACCATTGTGTTCTTGTAGCTAGAGAAATTCAGTTCCGCATCATAAGAGGTTATAGGAGCACATTTGAAAAAAGCAAACTCATCTGGAGAAAATTCTGGCTCAAAGTCTTCACCTCTTGCTTCAAATTCATTTAGAGCACTACTTATTTTGCAAAGTGTTGAATAACCCAGATTAAATTGCAGCACCCTCTGAAGTTTATTACTAATTTTCTCATTACTTGCTTTAGATCATTGTCAATTTATATACAATGCTCAGTAGATCACTAAATCTATTACTATAGTTTCAAGCGGATGATTGCTCTTGATAATCCACTGAAGTTAAATCCTGTACAGGCTAAGTTTTCAACCAAGGTTTCAGAAAGGGAATGTTGCACCATTGTGATAGAGGAAGATTCACAACAGTCAAATTGTTTAACTATCCAATTGCAAAGAAGCATAATTAGTGAAATAATACATAGCCACATCCAGCCAACTGTCCCAATGTGTCACAACAGGTTGGGGAGGTAGAGCAAAAGTAAGAACAATTTCTTTGAACTTTTGTTCAATGTGGAGCTTCAATGATTCCCCCCCCCCATTATCTACATCAGGATAGTTGCTTTGAATATCTTTGGCCACTCTTGTAAACCATGTGCAAGGCATGTGATATGCATCATTTTTGGATAAAGAAATTTAAGTCCTTGGCTGCTTCAGTCATGTGTGGAGTGCCATCCAAGTGTTACAAAGAGAAGGATATTTCCCCTCTTTACACCAGCCAGAGTAATTTCATAGAATTGTCAAAGGGCACAGCAATAGTGGAATTGTGTACTTTTTGCAGAATTTCACGTTAGAAGAAATAGATCACCAGGCTTGTCACATTTCAGAGTGCCAATAATAACACTGGCTACATATCTTTTTCTTTTCAGCACTTATTTCATCTATGGAAACCCTGATCTTATTGTTGTCAATAAGCAAATCTTATCTTTCCTAACATATCTTCATAGCAGGCAGAGATATAATTTTTCCTTAGAGTTGATTCATTTGGAATTGAATGACTGGAGTAGTTCTCCAAAAAAGAAAAAATGTCTGGAGCTACCACTACCTAATTTCCTTAACGGAATATTTGAAGTAACCATCATTGCCCAGAGATCCTTACAAAATTCTGACTGGGTATTTAGAATAGAATAGAATAGAATAACAGAGTTGGAAGGGACCTTGGAGGGCTTCTAGTCCAACCCCCTGCTTAGGCAGGAAACCCTACACCACTTCAGACAAGTGGTTATCCAACATCTTCTTAAAAACTTCCAGTGTTGGAGCATTCAAAACTTCTGGAGGCAAGGTGTTCCACTGATTAATTCCTGACTGTCAGGAAATTTCTCCTTAGTTCTAAGTTGCTTCTCTCCTTGATTAGTTTCCACTCATTGCTTCTTGTCCTACCCTCAGGTGCTTTGGAGAATAGCTTGATTCCCACTTCCTTGTGGTGAGATATTGAGATATTGGAACACTGCTATCATGTCTCCCCTAGTCCTTCTTTTTATTAAACTAGACATACCCAGTTCCTGCAACCCTTCGTCATATGTTTTAGCCTTCAGTCCCCTAATCATCTTCGTTGCTCTTCCCTGCGCTCTTTCTAGAGTCTCCACATCTTTTTTACGTCATGGCAACCAAAACTGGATGCAGTATTCCAAGTGTGGCCTTATAGACAGGGATTTATAAGGCATTATAAGGCATTATAAAGTGGTATTAACACTTCATGTGATCTGTCCCTCTGTTTATGCATCCTAGAACTGTGTTGGCTTTTTTGGCCGCTGCTGCACACTGCTGGGTCATATTTAGATGGTTGTCCACTAGGACTCCCAGATCCCTCTCACAATTACTACTATTGAGCAAGGTACCACATATACTGTATCTGTGCATTTCGTTTTTCTTGCCTAAATGTAGAATGATGATCTGATGATTCATCAATGATGAACCTGCAGTTGAAAAAGCACTCTCAAAAAAGAGACACAGCCTGTTCTCAGTGAAGGTAAATCTTACTTAACAACTCTTGTGTTTCACGGTGTCACAATGTTGTTGCATATTAAAACACTTTTGGGGCAATACCATAATTTTACACAATTTACAAAACAAAGTATCACCATTGTTACTGAAGATCTGCTCCCCAAATTCTTGAACAGCAAGGTTATAATTTCACACTCACTGAACATCTGCTTTTAGACATGTTGAAATCAGATTGTAGCTCACACATCACCACCTCAAACAAACACACACTTAAGGCAAATTCTCTCCTTTTTTTCAGGCCTGCTCAGGAAGAAGCCTTTGTTCCCATGTCTCTCTCTCTCTCTCTCTCTCTCTCTCTCTCTCTCTCTCTCTCTCTCTCTCTCTCTCTGAGAGAGACTCCCTGAGTTGGAGAGTGAATAAGAAAAAAACAGGCAAATTCTCACTTTCTTTGCTGGCTTAAACTTGCTGGCTTATCAGAAGGGTTGCCAATGATCAAAATACAGCATTTCTTACAAAATTAAGCAGAAATTTTGAGATATCTTTAAAAAGTCAAAGTATGACTTTTCCAGCAAAATAAAAAGCATCTAATTCTCACCAGATTACTCTAAAACTTGTTTTAACTTTATAAATTCAAACAAAGGTTTCAGAAAACATATGACTTGTCATAGAAATCCTCACCCTGGTCATGATCACCACTTCAAACATACTCGGAAGCAAATTGGCAACCTGAGAGCCACAGTGGCATAATGGTTAGAATGCAGTATTGCAGGCTAATTCTGCTGATTGCTGATTACCAGCAATTCAGCAGTTTGAGTCTCACCAGCTCAGGGTTGACTCAGCCTTTCATCCTTCCAAGGTCAGTAAAATGAGGACTCAGTTTGTTATTGGGGGGCAATATGGTGACTCTGTAAACTGGTTAGAGAGGCCTGTAAAGTGGTATATAAGTGCTATTGCTAGTGCAGCTTCCAAAGAAGAAGTGCTACATGGACATAGCAAGGCATGCTCATCACTGTTCACACCACTGCGTTCTGGAACAATTGAAGGTTCTGGGTGGTATTTAAGGGCAGCCCCTTGTAGAGCATCTTATAGTAATTAAGCTGCGAGGTGACCATGCCATGAATGACTATCTGAAGGGCCATTTGATCTAGGAGATGCATAACTGGTGCAGCATATGAAACAGTGCAAAGCTTGGCACAGGGGTCTTTCTGGAGCGAAATACTGTTTTTCCATCCCCCATCTCTTCTCACTGCACTACTGAAACTATTAGAGTGAAATTAGTTGGGCAATCAAGCGACTACTAAACTAAAATGTAATGCTTTTTTAAAAACAATCTAAAACAGTGTTGATTACCTAACATTTTGAGATATGTACCAGTTAGTTAAATTGTGTACTTTTGAGTACTCTTGCTTGGACACTATCTGAACTACGCAAAACTAAAAGAGAAAAGTTCTACTATTGGTCTTCATAAGGCTTTCAGATAAAAAATTCTTGTCAGACAAAACTTTACATGGTTCAAAAAAAAAAGATTTATCTGTATATAAATATATACAATTAATAAAATGCTCCCATCAGAATAATTGAAAACAGCACTGTGTGTTATGCGTTACACATTGCATTCCAGATTTAAATGACTCATTCTCTTGTCAGTGTTTAAAAAAAAATTGAATTTTACCGGTAGGTGTGTGCAATAGAGCTTGTTACCATTATTTGATTTTGCAGCCTAACATAGCTTGCTCCCCACATAGAGCTCTTCCTCATCAGTTTAGCCTAGAGCAGTTCTATCATGTGAACACTGTATATCAGCAAAGACATCCTGTACCTTCTGTTTGACGACTCCAGTAAACCAGCATGGGATTGTCTTAGATCAATATATTCAAGGTTCATTCATATTGTTGAATGAGATCATTGATGTTTGAGCCTGCAGGATAATCAGTTCAAGGCAACATTTTAAGAAGCATGGGAATCCTCAATTGAACAAAAACACTGAAAGTTAACAATGGAAGTGTGTTGTTCCTGGAAATTACAGCATTTTGCAGAAATAACAATTTCAAACTAGCGAAAGAAGACTGGCATGATTAGGAAACATCTGAGAGAAAAAGGCATTCTTTTTCTTCCTAGGTTTTTGAAATCGCAGAGATAGTGGATCAAATGTCTCCTTGGGGCATGCTAAGAATCCCACGACCACTCATTATGATTCGAGCATTCCGAATTTATTTCCGCTTTGAATTACCAAGAACCAGGATAACCAACATTTTAAAGTAAGTCTGTTCTTTGCCTTTGATTTTAAAGTGTAGCTTTGGTAACTTTTTAGGCACAGCTGTATAAAAATATATTGTGAGTGAGAGATTTGCCTTCAATTTCCTATTATCCCATATGTCTTTGCTTACTTTATTTGTCTTTGCAATATGGGTGAATGATTGGGGGACTTCCAGGTTTATGCAAGTACTTTGTTCTCTAAGAAGAAAAACCAAGCATTTTTTAAAAAATTGCCAAAGGCCTGATTGGTTTCTCAACATAGTATATATCATCAGCTCTCTGGGTTTTCAATAAATATATTAGTTTACAGTAGTCATCGCTATTAATTCCTTGGGCACACTTTTTTTATATATACATACTTAAGATTTTAAAAATAGGTTAGGGAGGTACACATCTGACAGTATACAAATTGTTCTAAATTACAGTCCAGTGTAGTTCAGCATCTGAATTCAATGCAGTATTTAGAACAAAAAAAAAATACCATAATTCTCTCATTCTCACTTGATAAAACAGGTGATAAAACACCTGCAAAGCCTTTTCTGATGGATCTGAAGTCTTGGAAACTTTGTCCTACTTTTTTCTTATTGTCTATAAATTTAATGCATATCACTTTCATTCTCACTTCCTTTTTTTTTTTAAACTAGGCGTTCAGGTGAACAAATTTGGAGTGTTTCCATTTTCCTTCTGTTCTTCCTGCTTCTGTACGGAATTTTGGGGGTCCAGATGTTTGGTCCTTTCACATATCATTGCGTAACAAATGATACAAAACCAGGGTAAGTCTCATCCAGGATTTTTCTGTGTGTCTCCCTTTATCCCTCTTTCTAAAGGATTATTCCCTGTCTTATTTTGTATTTGCTAATAGATCTTGACAATGAGACCTTGAAATGTGAAAGTGTTTCAGTGAGAGTTGATGCTTTAGCAACACACAGTTTTTAAGACCTTTTGGCGCTATGTGATCTTCTAACGGGGAACTTGGGAACAATAAGTTCTAATTTCCCATGAAACATAGTTGTCAGATTACTGTAAGCATATACAACAGTGTCTGACTGCATTGCCATTAGGTTTCTAGGCCCTTAGGAAATGTATTCTGCATGAATAATTTTATCAAACACAATGTTGTAGCCAGATGGGAGGTGTTGTGGTGGAATTCCTAGAAAATTTGTACAGAAATGAGAAAAGGACTAGCAGAGAAACAAAAACAGAAACAATATTCTTCATTTTAGTTAATTACACCTTACATGTTAAATGCAGCTGCTTCTAATGATGTTTTTAAGTACTGCTAATAGAAGTACTTTTCGTATCTGTATTTCTTTAGCATTTTATTGTACTTTACTGTTTCAGGGTTAAAAACAGCCTGAAATATCTGTTACGAAGTCTGCAATTTGATTGGTTGAACTATTCTGTTAAGAAAATAGTGCTTACATTATCTGAAATGAATAAAAGGGAGATACATACAAGTAGTACTTGACTTACAGCCATTCATTTATTGACCATTCAAAGCTATCATGTCACTGGAAAAAAATTAGTTACAATCAGTCCTCCCAGTTGCAATCATTATAATCACACGATCAAAATTTGTGCACTTGGCAATGGCTTGTATTTACAATAGTTGCAGCATCCCGGGATCATGTGATCACCATTTGTGATCTCCCGAGCTGGTTTCTGACAAGCAGAATCAAATGGAAGAAGCCAGATTTGCTTAATGACCATGTGATTCAGTTAAGAACTACAGTGATTCACTTAACAAATGTGGCAAAATCCGGCATGAGTCACTTAACCACTGCCTCACTTAGCAACATAAATTCTGGTTTCAGTTGTGGCTGTAAGTTGAGCACTACTTGTATGAAAGTTCATACTGCTTTATTCAGCTTCTACAGTTTTGACTCCAAGTCAGCTATTCTTTCCCTTGGATTTCCCAAGTGTAGCAAGATACTTGCAGTGGTGAAATGTTCAATGTTAAAATAAACATAAATAGGTTACATTCGTGTAACTGTATGTTTTAATAAGTTCAGCAAAGTTAATAATAATAATAATAATAATAATAATAATAATAATAATAATAATAATAATAATAATAATAATAATAATAGCAGAGTTGGAAGGGACCTTGGAGGTCTTCTAGTCCAGGCAGGAAACCCTACAAATGGTTATCCAACATCTTCTTAAAAATTTCCAGTGTTAGAGCATTCACAACTTCTACAGGCAAGTTGTTCCACTTATTGTTTTAACTGTCAGGAAATTTCTCCTTAGTTCTAAGTTGCTTCTCTCTAGTTTCTACCCATTGCTTGAACCCATTGTTTTATAACAAGATTTTCAAAAGCAAACATACAGGTTACTTCTGCTGACTGCTGGCTGACTGCAATTTGGCAGTTCAAATCTCACCAGGCTCAAGGTTGACTCAGCCTTCCATCCTTCCGAGGTGGGTAAAATGAGGAGCCAGATTGTTGGGGGCAATATGCTAACTCTGTAAACCGCTTAGAGTGGGCTGTAAAGCATTGTGAAGCAGTATATAAGTCTAAATGCTATTGCTATACAACTAAGTATTACATTCGTAATTTCTCTTAATTTTACCTCATTGTTGTTTTTAGGCTCTTTCCTTTACCTCAAAGAGAATTCCAAATCTTGCTAGCCAATATTCATACCCATCCCCTTGCTTATCACTTGGCTCACTACTTTTCTTCTGAGGCAATTATTTGTCTATCTGCATTATACTGTTGTCTCTCTAGCTCCTCTTCTCACTTTCTAATATGCAATATTTTGTTGCTGTTTTGAGGGCTTCGCCATGATTTATTTTTATTTGCTGCTTGCTTGTTCATATTTGTTTACTTTCTGAAGGAGCAATGCATGTTAAGGAAGAAAGACTTTTAAAAGTAGCATGTTAATGTATTTAATAACTAATGCCAGAGTGAGCTGGACTTTTGGTTTTCTATATCAGTTCCTTTATCATATTGACAAAATTTCAGCTCCAAAACATGTTAGGCTCTTTTCTTTTGTTTTATTTCACAATAAACTGGGAGTGAATGGATGTGCCAAGATTGCCCATGAATTTCACTGCAAATAGGAATTTGAATTAGGAAGTCTCTTTCCAACACTTTATTCCAGCTTTCCCTAATTTGGTGCCCTGCAGAAGCAATGGAACAAGCACTTCCCAAAATTCCTACTGTTCTTTCTACCTGCTGTTCTTTCCCTTAAGTATTTAAAACCAAGCCTGTATTATTTTCTACAACCCACATATTAAACAAAGAATGAGGTTACAATAAATGATGGCCAAGGCACTACAATTCTATAAGATCTCTTTTTATTCTATAGTCTTCCTCCATGGTCTTAAGTGAATCGTCCTAAATCTGATATTATTTTCTCAAGGCTGATTAACTTAATCCAGTCGCTCTTAGTCCTCAAATGGAGAAGGAAAATAAATAGGATTACTCCCAAATAAATTACTTAAAAGGATTCACTTATCTTCCCTACTGGTTCGCAAATGTGAGCGCAAGCACCACCTCTGTGCATGCGCAGCAGTCGCGCATTACGTACGGGTGGATGGGCGGAGCCTCCTGCAGTCGCCGCTACCAGTTTGCGCAATCCATACAGAAGGGGCTGAATCCCTGGGTATTTTTTCAAGTAAATCACTTGTTCCTTTCTGTCTTTTTGGCATTTGAATGCATACATAACTTATATTAATAGTTTCCCCCCCTTTTTCCTCACTCTCCTTCAGTGGATTGCCCTACAGTAGATCTCAATTTGCTGAGGGATACATCCTTTTGATCATTTCAAATCCTTTTTCTATTCTCTTGAGCCATTGTTCCATTTAAAGATGATGATGTGTGAATTTGATAAAGGGTGTTCATATTGTTTTCTGTTCCCAGAAGGTCAGAAAGCTCTTCAGTTGATAACTCTGTCACTATCCATTATTCCTCAGTTGCTCCCTGGCACCTAATTTTTATACAGGACTATTATTTCTGTGCAGGCAATGATTTGGATACTCAAGGAGGTAAAGGTGGAAGCTAACCAGATAGTCTTTCCCTCTCTTTGTACACTGCCAAAAGAACAAGATTGCCCAGGTAGCATTCAGTTTGACTAACTGATTTTCTTGTCATCCCAATAGAAACATAACCTGGAATAATTTGGCAATCCCAGACACACATTGTTCAAAAGCATCAGAAGAAGGTTACCAGTGTCCACCAGGATTTGAGTGTTTGGACCTTGAAGAACTGGGGTTAAGCAGGCAGGAGCTGGGATACAGCGGTTTTAATGAGATAGGTATGTCTTATCTGATTACAATCTATTTCCAATGCCTAGTTGAAAATGCTTATGAAGTTTGTAGAAGCTACTTTGAGCAGATATGGTGTTGATGTACTAGGAAGAAGCACAAATTTGGTATTTTCCCCAGGGGTAAAATGCTCCCGGTTCGGACCAGATCGCGCGATCCGGTAGCGATAGGAGCAGGTAGTTCGGAGAACTGGTAGCAAAAATCCCTGCCACTGCCCACGCCTTGCTGATCCTCTTCTCTGTCCCTGAAGCACTTGGTGGTGATATAGCTGCAAACGGCCTTAAATGACTGCCGCGGCACTTCAAAGGGCCGCACTACAGCTGATCAGCGCTGTAGGCAGCTAGTAGACCGGTGCCTCTATTTTTAAAGAAGGTAGACTGGTGCCTCAGTAAAAGGCAATTGGTAGACCGAAGCCTCTATTTTTAAAGAAGGTAGACCGGTGCCTCTCAATAAAAGGCAATTGGTAGACTGGGGCCTCTATTTTTAAAGAAAGTAGACCGGTGCCTCTCAGTAAAACACAATTGGTAGACTGAAGCCTCTATTTTTAAAGAAGGTAGACTGGTGCCTCCCAAGTTTTGTATACTTTATTATTTTTATTATTTATTATTATTGACCATGCCCATTCAATCACCTGACCATCAAGCCACGCCCACAGAACCGGTAGGGAAACTTTTTAGATTTCACCCCTGATTTTCCCCCTCTTTAGTATATTTTTCCTCGTTATTCAAAATGAAAATTGATTATTGAATACATAGTTAAGTCTGCGCAATTCAACTCTAATTTCCAAATTCCAGGTGATTTTAGTGGTAGAAATTTTTCATTGATGTTACCTCTCTCAAAGTAAAACAATAACAGCTGTAGGGTGCAGCACTGTCCAGGAATGGAGAGCATAAGTCGTTGATTCTTAATCGTTTCCCTCCTGGCTTTATTTTCACCTTATGTGAAGGTGACAAAAGCTATTCTAGGTGACAGCAATATTCTGTTACAGTTTGGAGATGTCATGTCTAATTCAGCCCTTAAAATACATTCTAATGACACTGTCATGAGCATTAAAGTTAATACATTAACATTTTCCTTAAAAACACAGCCGAAATTGATGGACAGAAAGCAACATACCTGAGTAGAAAATACAAGTACTGTCCCCAATGAAGTGGGATCAGATTACAGAGATAGTGACCAATTTTATGTATGACCTGTGTAAATCAAAATTGGTATGATCTGATTGAGATTCAATATTTAAAAATGGTATGATTTGCTGTGAGATTTTGATTTGAGATTTGAGGGCAAAGCTATTCATTTCAGCTGTTTGAGCTTTGAGCTTCAATTTAAAAAATGTGACCATAAGTTATAATGAGGAAAATTAAAAACTCCTAAAGGAACTTCTTATTTTGCTAGTGTAGAATGAAAATCTCAGGGACTGTAAATTGTCTAGAAGAAATTAATTTTGTCAGGCTTCAACTATATCTCACAATAATTTTAAGATGTTCTCCCTGTAACTTTCTGAAGGCAGAGATAGCAAAAATGAAGAAATGACTGTATCATTCAGTATCCAAATTATCTAACAAATTAGCCTATCCAAATGTTGGCAGGACCAATGAATATATTTGATTCCAGTTTAAAAATACAATCTTTCAAAAAAAAATTCTTTAGTTTTCCACTTGTTTTTCTGAATTACTGTGAAGAATGTTAATTGATTTGTCTTTGTATGGTGCTGTACGTTGTTATTTCTGATTACTGATCTGACTTTCTCTCTGTCGGGGAAAACGGCCGTCAGGAATGGGTTAAATCTCCTCGTTGCTGATTGGACCGAGTCTTTAACTTGTTGCTCATAACCCCCGCCTTCTCTTTCCTTTCAGCTTTTTCGACTCGGTTTTGCTAGGACCAGTCGTGTTTGGAATTGCCTCAGGCCTTTTCTTTTACATTGCTTGAGGTTTCCTAACTTGTTGCTTTTCTATTTTTTGCATTTTTTACATTTTTTCTATTTTTTCCTATTTTATTTGCTTTTCTCTGAATCCGGTGGAGGAGACGGGCTCCCAAGCCGCTGAAGACCACCGCCGCGGCGGTTCAGCGGCTTGCCGAACAGCTGGGAAGCGCTAGCGGGCTTTTTTCCCGCCGCGCTAAGGCCGCAGCAGCAGCAATTACGAGGCATCTGTTGGAGGAGCTCACGGGCAGGTCCCCGACGCTCTCTCTCTATCGGTGGCTCGATCTTTCCGCCCCCGCTTCGCCGCAGAGATCGCTGCGTGGGATTGCCTCAGGGAACCCTGCTAAGCCGCGCCAGAAGCCACGAGGTGAGCGGCCGCCCTGCCCATCGATAGAAAGTTCTTTTCGGGGCTACGGAAGCTTGGATGAGCCTAGCCAGCGGCTATTGGGGCCAGAAGTAGAGCGGCCATATTTCAAGCGGCAAAATAATAATAAAAAAAAAAAAGGGTCACTTTAAAATTAGCCGCTTGACTGCCAGCGATCAAGATCCAAGCTGGGCATTGTTCGGCAGCCTCCTCAAAGAGCCGGTGGATTCAACAAAGAAATTGTGAGTAGGCCGTAGAGGCCGTAAATTGGCGGGAAAATTGCAACATGGCGGACGCCAGTATTAATCAGCCTGATTTAACGGTCTCACCTCCTCATTATTTAAGTCAGGAGGATCCTGGGGAAGGTCCATCTTCAGCCCCTCAAGTTTCCCCTTCTAGGGGGCGGAAAGTAACCAAGGCCAAAGCAAAAAAGGGGGTGAGGGCGGAAGAAAGGCGCCACAAGGCCCTTGAAAGGGTTTTTTCCAGGGCCTCCAAGAGGGCCCACAGGTCCCCTTCACCTATTGATAAGGGGAAGCAGATCAGGACAGACATTCCTAACCCCCCTAGCCCAGAATGTGGCGCCCAGACCATGCAGGGATCTGGGGCCTGGTCACCGGATAGGACATCACAGTTGTCCATTATGCAGACGGGGACTGCCCCTTTATTCCGTACCCTGTCGGAGATGGAATTTCAGGATATTCCTAGTTCCATTCCAGGCCAGGCGGTGGTTGTGTCTCAGGGGACTGGGACATCGGCTCTACAACCTGAGACTAGTTTTCCCAGAGCTCCAGTGCTTCAGTTACCTGACTCCATTGGGTTGATGATCCAACAGGTGGTACGCCAGGAGTTAGCAAAATCCCGAAATAAGGAGAGACAGAGTAGGTCTACAAGTTCTGCATCAGCCATGTTTAGGCCTCATAGGGAGGAATCCTCGGATGAGGGCAGTCAATCTTCAATATCTGGAGAGGAAGATGCTGGAGAAGCCTTGTCAGAGGACGAAGGCCTGGGGCCAGAACAACCTTCATTTGTGGGACTCTTTAAGCCGCAGTTGTTTCGTTCCCTTCTGTTTAAAGCATTGGCTACCACGTGGCTGGGCTCAGCTCAGGCTCCTTTGACGGATTCCCAGGTTTTACCTAGTACTTCATCTAGTCTCTTTGTGGAACCCACGGTGGTGGCAGAAGCCATTCCGGCGCCAAAGATGTTTGTGGACGTGGTCCAGCGGCAGTGGTCTTATCCAGGTTCGGGCCCTCTCCCCAGTGCCACAGACAAAAAGTTCTTTAACTGCGCTCCTGATCTAGAAAACATTCTACAGGTGCCCACAGTGGATGCTCCCGTAGTCGCCCTCACGACGACCTCTCACATGACGGGTCCTGAGAATGAAGCTCTTCGCCCGGAAGACAAAAGGGCAGACCAATCCCTAGTCAAGTCCCACCAAGCCTCGGCCTGGGCTATCAGATCTTCAATGGCATCTTCATTTTTTAATAGAGCTTCCATTATGTGGCTTAGACAGCTTCAGGGTCGTTTATCATCATCAGACGTGAGGGCCCACCAGGACCTTAACAAGGTTATTGCAGCTTTAGAGTTTTCGGCTGATTCGACGCTTAACGCTGCTAGATTTTCAGCCAAAGCTATTGGGTCTCTGATTTACATCCCGCCGACTCTTATGGTTGCGCCACTGGAAGGCAGACACTAGAAACAAGTGGCGGCTGGCATCTTCCGCATACGCAGGGTCGAAGTTATTCGGAGCCTCCCTGGACCCAATCCTGGTGGAAACTAAAGACAAGAAAAAGGTGTTACCGTCTTTGTCGCGCAGAGGCGAGCTGCGACAACAACCCTATTTTCGTCCCTCGACTGCCTCTTCTTCTTCCTTTCGTAACCAGGAATTCGGAGGATCACGACGGCAAAGATATTCACCGTTCAGAGGAAACTCCCAACGGGCAGACCAGGTTAGAACAGGGTCCAAATTCTCCTCCCGTAAACCATTCCGGGGAGGGCGAGGTAAACCTTTTAGCCGTTTCAAATAATTCCTTACCAGTTTTACCCATTGGAGGCAGACTAGCTTATTTCTATTCCCAATGGGAGTCTTCCACTTCAGATCGATGGGTCCTAGAGACCATCAGACATGGTCTAGCATTAGAGTTCCTCTCCACCCCCCCCCGACGGTCTTCTTACAGTGTCCCGTTTCTAACCGCTCTTCCTGCGTTTCCCTGGTGGAGTCTGCGGTCAAACATCTTCTATCTATCCGGGCCATCCAACAGGTTCCTGTTGATCAGCATAAACAGGGTTTCTATTCTAGACTTTTCGTCATAAGCAAACCGTCCGGGGGATGGAGAGCCATTCTTGACCTTAAGGCCCTGAACAAATATATTGTTTACCACCGTTTCAAAATGCACTCATTACGTCAAGGCTTCGGGTGACTCTTCCACGGGAGGTACTCGGTTCTCTGGATTGGTGGAATCCACAGACGGTAGCCAGAGGCTCAGGATTCAGGGAGCCAGCGAGGGTCATCATCACCACAGACGCCAGTCTTTCGGGATGGGGAGCCCATCTCGATCAACATCTAGCACAGGGCAAGTGGTCTCTCCCGGAAATCCGCAATGGTATCAACTTTCTGGAGCTGCGCACCATCCGCCTGGCTCTTCTAGCTTTCGAGGATCTCATCAGGGACAGACATGTCCTTGTCCTCACGGACAACGTGACGGCGAAGGCGCATATAAACAGGTGGGGTGGCACTCGTTCTCGCAGACTGATGAAGGAGACGCTCTCCCTCGGTCATTGGGCCGAATCCCACCTACGGTCATTGAAGGCGGAACACATTGCGGGGACGGACAATTGCAAGGCGGACTCCCTCAGTCGTCAGACTATCGATCATTCAGAATGGTCCCCAGCGAATTTCCGAGAGTTATCAACCCGATTCGGGCTTCCCCTGGTGGACTTATTCGCCTCCCAGAACAACAAGCAGGTCCCTCGGTTCTTTTCAAGGTTCCATTCACGGGGGGCGGAGTCAGTGGACGCCCTACGCAGCAGGTGGCCCCCGGGCCTCCTATATGCCTTTCCGCCGATCCCACTGATCCCAAGAGTGATAAGGAAGCTCCTCGAGGAGAAGGCAGAATTGATATTGGTCGCCCCCTTCTGGCCCAGGAGACCCTGGTTTGCAGACCTGATGAACCTCTCAATCCAAGACCCGTGGAGGATCCCGGACAGCCAAGTGTGTCTTCACCAGGGACCAGTGTTGCACCCCGATCCACAATGGCTTCGTCTAGCCGTGTGGAGATTGAGCGGGGCATCTTAACTAAGGCGAAGGTCCCAAGTCAAGCCATCCCGACCATGCTGGCCTCGCGCCGTGACTCTACGAAGAGGATTTACGAGGCCACGTGGCGCACCTTTGATGGGTGGTGCTCGTCTCAGGGGATAGTAGCATCTACGGCTTCCGTCTTGAACATCCTGGCTTTCCTACAGCGAGGTCTCGACTTCGGGTTGGCGACCAATACACTCAAAAGGCAGGTGGCGGCTCTTTCCTCGGTGTTGAGATGCGGTTCACTTATTCCCCTATCAAAAGAGCCTCACATTCAACAGTTCCTCAGGGGGGCGGCTAATATCAACCCTCCGGTGGTACACCGTTTTCCAACATGGCGATTGAACGCAGTACTCAATGCTCTGACCAAGACGCCATTTGAACCACTTAGGGACTCGCCTCTTCGGTTTATGTCGTTTAGGGTAGCATTTCTTATAGCCATTACCTCAGCCCGCAGAATATCAGAACTATCAGCCCTGTCTGTCCGTCAGGACCTGTGCAAGTTCTTCAGCGATAGAGTAGTGCTACGACTGGACTCTACATTTCTTCCTAAAGTTAATAGTCAATTCCATAGGGCTCAGGAGATAGTTCTGCCGGATTTCTGTCCCAATCCCAAGCACCACTTGGAAAACGTTTGGCACACCCTTGACGTAAGGAGGGCGTTGAAAATCTACATTGATCGAACAGCGTCGTTCCGCAAGACGGAGGCCCTTTTTGTGTCGTTCCAACCACTTTCTCTGGGTCAGAAGGTGACCAAATCGGTTCTGGCACGGTGGATCAGGGCAACGATTGCCACAGCATATGAGAACCTGTCTCTTCCGGTACCGCGCAATATTACGGCTCATTCGACCAGGAGCGCAGCCTCTTCGGCCGCTTGGGGTGCCCAGGCGTCAATTGACGAGATCTGCAGAGCAGCGACGTGGTCCACTCCGTCTTCGTTCGTTCGACACTACCGTGTGGACTCCTTTGCGTCGGCCGACGCGGCGTTTGGCAGACGAGTCCTGCAAACGGTCCTCTCTCAACAACAATGACAGGCCGCCATCATCCCTCCCGGTAGGACATTGAGCTTGGGTATGTCCCATTCCTGACGGCCGGTTTCCCCGCCAGAGAGGAGGGGAGGGTGGCTTACCTGGACGTCCCTTCTTTGGGAGGGGGAAAAGGCCGTCAGCCCCACCCAAGGCGACTGTCTAAGCGGGCTTCGGGGCGGGAGGGCACTAATTCTTTCTCATTTCAGTACTACACGATGGCCTACACTTGAATCCTCGCCGAAAAAGCTGAAAGGAAAGAGAAGGCGGGGGCTATGAGCAACAAGTTAAAGACTCGGTCCAATCAGCAACGAGGAGATTTAACCCATTCCTGACGGCCGTTTTCCCCTCTCTAAGAAGGGACGTTCAGGTAAGACAACGTTCCCTTTCTTGTATACTGGGGGTTGGCATAGCTGCTTGGCAAACCTATTTGTGATTGGCAGGTAGGAGCTCTCAGTTTGGCTTACTGGCAAAATGTGGCCTTTTCTGGCCTAGATATGGAAGTAGAATCATCATTTGTTTCTGTGTGGATGTATAGTGCGGATGTCCCTGATTGCTTAGGATTTTGAGGATGTCAGGAAGATTAATACAATCAGTTGACAAACATGATGGCTACTAGAAAAAAATTCACTCATCAGTGGCAGCAAGACTTCAGTTGTGCTGGAGTTGTGGCTTATTGGCAATATTCTTAATGAATTGGTGAAGGCAACTTAAGCAGATTAGTGTAGTGAACTACAATGCCATAGAGTAGTGGCTTTCAACCTGTGGTCCACAGGGGAACCGCAAAGGTTTGAAGAAATGTTATGATTTAAGTCTTGATAGTCCATGGCCATTTCCAAGGCTACAAAAGATATTTAAAACGTGTCCGTGGGGAAGAAAAGGTTGAGAACCACTGCCATAGAACTAGGGCAGGTAGGCTGTGGTTAAAACAAAAGTTTGAATAAGAAAGAATAAACAAAATTTGTATCCATGCCATTACACCTCTTAAAAGCAGTAAACATTAAGGCCTGTCCTGGAAAGAACTGATCAACTGGGAGCAAAGCTCCCAGTTGCATTGATAGGCTAACCTAGAAATATAGCTCTCAATTACTATATAGGACAGACAAAGTGAAAGCTTGTGGCTGCCCATGTCAAAAAAGCTGGCCTTTGGCTAACTACTTAAATCAGAGTCCCCACATGCAACATGCAACAAAATACTTTCAGCATGTCAATTGTCCCACCAGAGGCAAGAATACTCTAGACCATTGCTACACAACACTAAAAGATGCTTATCGGTCTTTACCACGTGCAGCTGTAGGATACTCTGATCATTGCATGATTCACCTTGTACCTGCTTACAGGCAAAGACTTAAAGCCACAAAACCAATAATTAAATCAGTGAAGACCTGGACGGAGGAATCAAAATTAAAGCTACAGGCATGTTTTGACTGCACTGATTGGAATATTTTTAAAGATACCTCTGCAGACCTGGATGAACTCACAGATACTGTAACATCATATGTCAGCTTCTGTGAAGACCTATGTGTACCTACAAGGAACTTGCGAATATACAGTACCAACAAACCTTGGTTTACACCTAAACTTAAGCAGCTACGACATTCCAAAGAGGAAGCCTACAGAAAAGGTGATAAAATGCTGTACAATCAGGCCAGAAATGCACTAACAAGGGAGATCAGAGCAGCAAAAAGAAGCTACTCTGAAAAGCTAAAGAATCAGTTTTCAGCAAATGAACCAGCAAACATGTGGAAAACTCTTAAAAATATCACGGCTATGGCAAACCTCCTTCCCAGGCTGAAGGTAATCAACAACTGGCAGATGACCTGAATGAGTTTTACTGCAGGTTTGAAAGGAAACTACAGCCACCTATCTCCACAACCCCCATCTCAGACACACCAACAACAGCCAAGCCTCCTACAACTGACCCCATTTCATTGGGTTCACAACCCCTAGTGATCACAGAAAAGGAAGTGCAGGACCTATTTCACAGACAAAAGCCAGGAAAAGCTCCAGGCCCAGACAAGATAACTCCTTCTTGCTTAAAAGTCTGTGCTGACCAATTGGCCCCCATCTTCACCCATATTTTCAATAAATCACTAGAGATGTGTTATGTTCCTTCTTGCTTCAAACGCTCTACCATCATCCCAGTGCCGAAGAAGCCCACCATCAAGGAACTGAATGACTACAGACCAGTTGCTTTAACATCTGTAGTCATGAAAGCCTTTGAAAGGCTAGTGCTTTCCTACCTGAAAACCATCACGGATCCGCTGTTAGACCCCTTGCAATTTGCATACCGAACAAATAGATCAACAGATGATGCTGTTAATATGGCTCTGCACTACATCTTACAACATCTTGAGACTCCAAAGACCTATGCAAGGGTCCTTTTTGTAGACTTTAGTTCAGCATTCAATACCATCATTCCAGACATTCTTCTAACTAAGCTAAACCAGCTACAGGTACCGGAACAGACTTGTAAGTGGATCACAAGCTTCCTAACAAACAGGAAGCAGCAGGTGAAGCTAAGCAAGATAACATCAAATACCTGTACAATTAGCACAGGGGCCCCCCAAGGCTGTGTGCTCTCCCCACTTCTCTTCTCTCTGTATACCAATGACTGCACCTCCAATGATCCATCTGTTAAGCTACTGAAGTTCGCAGATGACACAACAGTGATTGGTCTCATTCGAGACAATGACGAATCTGCATATAGACGAGAGGTTGAACGACTAGCCTTGTGGTGCAACCAAAACAATCTGGAACTGAACACACTCAAAACCGTAGAAATGGTGGTAGACTTTAGGAGAAACCCTTCCATACTTCCACCTCTCACAATACTTGACAACATAGTATCAACAGTAGAAACCTTCAAATTTCTAGGTTCTATCATATCACAAGATCTCAAATGGACAGCTAACATCAAAAACATCATTAAAAAAGGACAACAAAGAATGTTCTTTCTGCGCCAACTCAGTAAGCTCAAACTGCCCAAGGAGCTGCTGATTCAGTTCTACAAAGGAATTATTGAGTCTGTCATTTGCACCTCTATAACTGTCTGTTCGGTTCTGCAACCCAACAAGAAAAACACAGACTTCAGAGGATAATTAGAACTGCAGAAAAAATAATTGCTACCAACCTGCCTTCCATTGAGGACCTGTATACTGCACGAATCAAGAAGAGGGCCGTGAAAATATTTACAGACCCCTCGCATCCTGGACATAAACTGTTTCAACTCCTACCCTCAAAACGACGCTATAGAGCACTGCACACCAGAACAACTAGACACAAGAACAGTTTTTTCCCCGAAGGCCATCACTCTGCTAAACAAATAATTCCATCAACACTGTCAGACTATTTACTGAATCTGCACTACTATTAATCTTCTCATAGTTCCCATCACCAATCTCTTTCCACTTATGACTGTATGACTGTAACTTTGTTGCTGGCAATCCTTATGATTTATATTGATATATTGACCATCAATTGTGTTGTAAATGTTGTATCTTGATGAACGTATCTTTTCTTTTATGTACACTGAGAGCATATGCACCAAGACAAATTCCTTGTGTGTCCAATCACACTTGGCCAATAAAAATTCTATTCTATTCTATTCTATTCTATTCTATATGGAAGTGAAGGTGCAGCACGGTAGGTTGTCTGCAATAATTCCAGCCAAAACAGCAAAAAGCCATCTGAATGAATTTGCTGTTTCAAAGCAGGTCCCTCTTTCAGTTTTCAAATAAACTTTAATTGGGATTATCTGATCAAAGCTTCCCTTTAAGATTTTTCACAACTGTCCTCTCAGCTTCTCTCAGCCATTTCTCTGGAAGCGGTGGAGTTCCCAGTTTTCTCCTCCTACATTCCATTCTTGCCATCTACACCAGGGGTCTTCAACCTTGGCAACTTTAAGACTTATGGACTTTCTCAACATTTTCTTCACCACAGGCACCCTTTAAATACCTTTTGTAGCCATGGAAATGTGGGCTTTGCTGGCTGAGGAATTCTGGGAGTTGAAGTCCACAAGTCTTAAAGTTGCCAAGGTTGAATACCCCTGTTCTAGACAGTGACCCCACTGTTCTCCAAACGACCTCTGCAAGAGACGTCTATGGACATTTTCAGTCATTCAGGTCATGGTTGTCCCAAAGGTGGTTTTCCAAGAGGCAACTGGACTTTCAGAAAGTCCAGTTGCCTCTGCAGGAGACAGAATATATGCTCTTCTCCTCAGGCCTCATCTTGACAGTTCTCAGCTATTCTTTCACACTGTACTGATCCTGATGTCTCCCAGGACATCAGAGCAAGAGAAAGAAAAGCATATCTATTTGCACAAGGGAGAGAAAACATTTTTTAAAAAAACCTCACATGTTGACACTTTCCCAGCAAAGAAACCCCATCTGTACTTTTTACCAACCATTCTCTCTGGCAGAATGGTCCCAACAGCATCAAAGATATCAAAGAAACCCTAACCCTAGGAGGCAGAAAAATCTGGTTCTTTGTATATAGCAGACAAAGAAATTAAAAACTTCTCCTGAACGTTGCCACCTTCCCTGTCTACTCCTTCAAAGAATAGTAACGCTTCTAACGTCTGGAGCACCTGAATAAGAGGCAAAAGTATCTAGACATTTGCATAAAGGAGAAAAGATAAGTTATGATTTTTCTTCCAGAACCTCATTTTGTACAAGATGTTCTAATTTTAAATTTTTAATTAAAAAAAAAAACCCTAAAGTTTTCTAATTAAACATTGTATATTATTTGTTGCTCAGATTTCTTAAGGCCCATTTGACTTCACATTCTAGGATGTCTGGCTCAAGGTTAGTGACCACCCCATTGTGGTTATCAGGGATGTTAAGATTATTCTTGTATAGTTCTTCTGTGTAATTTTGCCACCTCTTCTTAATCTCTTCTGCCTCTGCTAGGTCCCTGCCATTTTGGTCCTTTATCATGCCCATTTTTGCATGAAACGTTCCCCTCATATCTCCAGTTTTCTTGAATAGATCTCTGGTCCTCCCTATTCTATTGTTTTCTTCTATTTCTTTGCGCTGTTCATTTAAGAATGCATTCTTATCTCTTCTAGCTATTCTCTGAAATTCTTTATTCAACTGGGTGTATCTTTCTCTTTCTCCCTTGCCTTTTGTTTCCATTCTTTCCTCAGCTATTTGCAGAGCTTCCTCAGACAGCCATTTTGCTTTCTTGCATTTCTTTTTCTTTGGAATGGTTTTAGTTGCTACCTCTTGTACAATGTTGCGAACCACTGTCCGTAGTTCATCAGGCACTCTGTCTATCAGATCTAATTCTTTAAATCTGTTTGTCACCTCTACTGTATATTCATCAGGGATATGATTTAGTTCATACCTGAGTGGCCTTGTGCTTTCCCCTACTTTCTTTAGTTTAAACCTAAATTTTGCAAGAAGAAGCTCATTATCTGAGCCACAGTCAGCTCCTGGTCTTGTTTTTACTGACTGTATAGAGCTTCTCCATCTTTGGCTGCAGAGCACATAGTCAATCTGATTTCTGTGTTGACCATCTGGTGATGTCCATGTGTAGAGTCGTCTCTTAGGTTGTTGGAAAAGAGTGTTTGCTATAACCATCGTATTAACTTGACAGAATTCTATCAGCCTGTGCCCTGCTTCATTTTGTACTCCAAGGCCATACTTGCCTGTTATTCTGGTTATCTTTTGGCATCCTACTTTAGCATTCCAATCTCCCATGATGATAAGGACATCATTTTTTGGTGTTAATTCTATCAAGTGCTGTAGGGCTTCATAGAACCGGTCAATTTCATCTTCTTCAGCACCAGTGGTTGGGGCATAGACTTGAACTACTGTGATATTGAATGGTTTGCCTTGGATTCGGACTGAGATCATTCTGTCGTTTTGGGGATTGTATCCCAGTATTGCTTTTTGTACTTTTTTATTGATTATGAAGGCTACTCCATTTCTTCTGAGGGATTCTTGCCCACAGTAGTATACCTGATACTCATCTGAATTAAATTCGCCCATTCCTGTCCACTTTAGTTCGCTGATTCCTAAGATGTCGATGTTCAGTCTTGTCATCTCTTGTTTGACCACATCCAGCTTGCCTTGATTCATGGATCTTACATTCCAGGTTCCTATGGAGAAAAAATCTTTACAGCATCAGACTTTCCTTTCACCACCAGATACATCCACAGCTGAGCATCCTTTCAGCTTTGGCCCTGTCGCTTCATTCTTTCTGGCACTACTAGTACTAGCCCTCTGCTCTTCCCCAGTAGCATATTGGATACCTTCCGACCTGAGGGGCCTTATTTGGAAAAGGTCAGTTTTCATTCCAATTCCAAAGAAAGGCAATGCCAAAGAATGTTCAAACTATCGCACCATTGCACTCATTTCACATGCTAGTAAGGTTATGCTTAAAATCCTACAAGCTAGGCTCCAGCAGTATGTGGATCGAGAACTACCAGAAGTACAGGCAGGATTTCATAGAGGCAGAGGAACTATAGATCAAATTGCCAATATACGCTGGATCATGGAGAAAGCTAGGGAGTTCCAGAAAAACATCTACTTCTGCTCCATTGACTATGCTAAAGCCTTTGATTGTGTGGATCACAACAAATTGTGGCAAGTTCTGGGAGATGGGAGTACCAGACCATCTTATTTGTCTCTTGAGAAACCTGTATGCGGGTCAAGAAGCAACAGTGAGAACTGGACACGGAACCACTGATTGGTTCAAAATTGGGAAAGGAGTCCGGCAAGGCTGTATACTATCACCCTGCCTATTTAACTTATATGCAGAACACATCATGAGAAAGGCGGGGCTAGATGAATCAAAAATTGGAATTAAGATTGCCGGAAGAAATATCAACAACCTCAGATATGCTGATGATACCACTCTAATGGCAGAAAGCGAAGAGGAACTAAAGAGCCTCTTGATACGGGTGAAGGAGGAGAATGCAAAAGTTGGCTTGAAACTCAACATTAAGAAAACTAAAATCATGGCATCCGGCCCTCTAAATTCCTGGCAGATAGAAGGTGAAGAAATGGAGGTAGTGACAGATTTTATTTTCCTGGGCTCCAAGATCACCGCAGATGGGGACTGCAGCCAAGAAATTAAAGACACTTGCTCCTGGGGAGGAAAGCTATGGCAAATCTAGACAGCGTACTAAAAAGCAGACATTACCCTGCCAACAAAAGTGCATATAATCAAGGCTATGGTTTTCCCAGTTGCAATGTATGGCTGTGAAGGTTGGACCATAAGAAAGGCTGAGCGCCAAAGAAGGCCTTTGAACTCTGGTGCTGGAGAAGACTCCTGCGAGTCCCTTGGACTGCAAGGCGAACAAACAGGTCAGTCCTAGAGGAGATCAACCCTGACTGCTCTTTAGAAGGCCAGATCCTGAAGATGAAACTGAAATACTTTGGCCACCTAATGAGAAAGAAGGACTCACTGGAGAAGAGCCTAATGCTGGGAAAGTTTGAGGGCAAAAGAAGAAGGGGACGACAGAGAACGAGGTGGCTGGATGGAGTCACTGAAGCAGTAGGCATGAGTTTAAATGGACTCCAGAGGATGGTAGAGGACAGGAAGGCCTGGAGGAACGTTGTCCATGGGGTCACGATGGGTCAGACACGACTTGGCAACTAACAACAACAACATATTATTTGTTATTTTTTCTAAAGTTGGATTCTCCTTTCAGAGGCCCTGTGCTTTCTAGTTTGGCTATACAGCTTTTCGATTGCAAGGCATAAAGATGCCTTAACTACATGCATGATACAGACTTGGGAAGGTCTGGTAGAGGGCAGCCAGACAGTGCTGGAAAAAGATTCACCTGCTTTAAGGATAGGAGCTACAGCAGAGGTGGTATTCATCAGGTATCTGACCAGTTCTGGAGAATCGGTAGCGGAAATTTTGAGTAGTTCGGAGAACTGGTAAATACCACCTCTGACTGGCCCCGTCCCCATCTGTTCTCTGCCTCCCAAGTCCCAACTGATCAGGAGGAAATGGGGATTTTGCAGTAACTTTCTCTTGGAGTGAGGTGGGAATGGAGATTTTACAGTATCCTTCCCCTGCCACGGCCACCAAGCCAAGCCCACTAAGCCATGCCACGCCCACCAAGCCACGATCACAGAACCAGTAGTAAAAAAAATTGAATCCCACCACTGAGTTACAGTATGTGAGCACTCTTGCACACTCCAAAGTACATTTTGCCTTCCAATCTGTAGCACTGCATCCCTCTACTTTCTATAAAGGTAGCATCCTAAAGAAAGTAAAAACTGACATGCTCTGACATTTCAGAATATACATACTATATATACTATATAGCCTAATCTTATATAGCCAGGCCTAGCTTTCGGTCCATTATAAATAACTTTTTAGTCAAATACTGTGAGTCAGTTGTTTTGATTACTGTATACATTATAAAGTTATCTACTCAGAAACACATTGTTATGTTCATTGTATCGCAACTTATTAACTGAACATCTTAATTATGTTGTTTTATGTGCAACAATAATAACATTTTCAGTGTCTGCAAAGATTTGAAATGATTAGCGAATGAGAAAGAATGACTGTGTGACTACATTTTTCAGAATTATGATTTAATTATATATAACTATGCCTGTGAAAATAACCAGAATTCAGAAGATCTTTTTCAACAAAACAGTATTTTTACTGTTTGAAAACCACATTTTGATATACAGAAGAGTAAAACTAAGTGGAAGTGAATTTGCTAGTCTTTTAACCTTGATATTATTAAAATTAATTCCTTCTCTAGGGGTTCCATTATTGCAGTGACCAAAGAACAGTATTATGTTCTTGCTCTATAAGTTTATACTACAGAACTGTAAAACTAAGTGGAAGTAAATCTTCATTCTGTAAGTTTCTCTCTTTTCTCCCCCCGCCCTCAAATGCATCCCTTCTTTTTAACTTGTCACTAGAAAAAACACAAGGAACACATATATTTTACCTTAGGATTATTATTTTTTTCAAATTTTGTGAGCGATTCTTGGAGTATAAGGAAAACTTAAACATACTGAATCCGTTATTGGAAATCTTGGAGAAAATATAAAGACTGAACATTATGTACCTGGTAGTCTTCTTCAGAAACCTTGCATGCCATGTCTAAGTGATAAAATTTCTAATAGTTGTGGGTTTTTTAATCATGAAATATTTGCCTGGCAAGGTAATAACTTTGCAATTTCCTATTTATGACAAAGAGCAATCTTGGAAGATCGTTGCTTCAGGTATGGTAGTTCTAATTAATGGAAGTTTACTTTTTTCATTTGCATAAGTTATAAGTAGCTTCTTTTTTTAAAAAAAGATGTTCACTCATTTTGATTGCTCTTTTGCTTGCTGTTGAAAAATGGAGTGGTTGCCAATTAGGGACAAAAGACTTTTCCCTAATCACTTGACTTCTGCAGAAATTTAATGGAGTGTCAAGGTTCAGGAATATTCTTGAGCTTGATGCTTTCTATGGAGCAGAAGGTATGTCCATTGTTTTTGGAATGCATTTTACAGCCCTACTGTAATAATGAATTAACTACGGTAACTGCAGCCCTAGCTGGAGAAAGCTGAACTGGAATATTGGAATTAGAATATTCTTTATTGGACAACTGCGATTGGAAACACAAGGAATTTGTCTCCGATGCATAAGCTCTCAGTGTACATACAAACAACAAAATGATAAGTCATAGATCGTAACTGATAAGATACAATCATAAATCATGAGATACAACCAACAAGTGATAAGATACCAATAAGAGAAGGTAGTAGAAAAGATAAGATAGATGAGAAGGTGTGAAAGATGAGAAGGGTAATATCATACAGCTCCTATGTAACACCTCTGCTGCGCAGGCTGCACTGGTTGCCGGTGGTCTTCCAGGTGCGCTTCAAGGTGTTGGTTATCACCTTTAAAGCGCTCCATGGCATGGGACTGGGATATTATAGGTAAATATCTAATAGCGCAGTGGGAATTAGATGTTTAGCAGAGTGATAGCATGGGGGAAAACTCGTTATGTCTAGTTGTTTTGGTATGCAATGAGGGGAGAAGTTGAAACAGTTTTATGTTCAGGATGTGTAGATATTTTCCCAGCCCTCTTTTTGGCTCATGCAGTATACAAGTTCCCAATGGAAGGCAGGCTGGTTACAATTGTTTTTTTTCTACAGTCCTAACTATCCTTTGAAGTTAGGGATTAAGTTCACATACATTGGCTACACTCAGACTACTGATAGAATTCTCATGTAGGTCTGTCTTTAAAGGTAATTTGGAAATACCCCAATCTACATCTAAAAAGCTACACACAACAGCCACCATATAAGTACCACACACACAACAGCCCAAAGCATACTGAGAAGTTTATTTATTTATTTATTTATTTATTTTTGTCACAACAATATACATAAGCATCACACAATGATGATGAATTGTGAATTTATTTATTTATTTATTTATTATTCAAATTTTTATACCGCCCTTCTCCAAAGACTCAGGGCGGTGTACAGCAAATAAAACGACAATAATCCCAAAAACATTTTAAAATACAGTAACTAGTTTAAAAATCTAATTTAACCGCTGTATAATTAAAAATATTAGATAAGAAAATTTACAAAAGATAAAAACCCCGTTAAAAGCCCGCTAAAAAACCCCAGTATAAAATCGATCAGACCAGCCCCGCTTGGTGAAAAAAGAAAGTCTTGAGCTCGCGTTTAAAGGTCCGAAGATCAGGGAGAAGACGGAGTCCCACCGGCAGCTCATTCCAGAAGGCCGGGCCCCCCACAGAGAACGCTCTTCCCCTGGGGGCCGCCAGCCGACATTGGTTGGCCGATGGTACCCTAAGGAGGCCCTCCCTGTGACGCACCGGATGATGGGAGGTAACTGGCGGCAGCAGGCGATCCCGTAAATATCCCGGTCCCATGCCATGGAGCGCTTTAAAGGTGATAACCAACACCTTAAAGCGCACCCGGAAGACCACCGGCAACCAGTGCAGCCCTTCGCAGGAGAGGTGTTACATGTGAGCTACGGGGAGCTCCCTCAATCCCCCGCGCAGCCGCATTCTGTACCAGTTGGAGCCTCCGGGTGCTCTTCAAGGGGAGCCCCATGTAGAGAGTATTGCAGTAATTCAGACGGGAAGTGACGAGGGCATGAGTGACTGTGCATAACAAGTCCCGGTCCAGGAAAGGGTGCAATTGGCGAATCAGGCGGACCTGATAAAAAGCTCCCCTGGCGACGGCCGTCAAATGGTCTTCTAAAGACAGCCGCGCATCCAGGAGAACACCTAAATTGCACACCGATTCCCTGGGGGCTAACGATTCACCCCTCACAGTCAGCAATGGGGTAAGCTGATTGTGCCGGGACGCCGGCATCCACAGCCACTCTGTCTTGGATGGGTTGAGTCGGAGTCTGTTCGTCCCCATCCAGACCCGAACGGCCTCAAGACACCGAGTCATCACATGGTGGGCTCCAACATGAGTCTGAAAGCTCGGAAGAGTAAATTTCTGGTCCTGGTGACTGATTCAGATTGGATCCCGCAATATTATCGTGGGACACATATATTCACCTTCATTCGTAATTTGAAAACTTCATTTTTTTCAGGATTTTATTATTGCCATTTGGGAGCTAGTGGCCTTTTTTCTCTCTCTCTTGAAAACATTATATGTTAATAATTTCTTTTCAGAATCAGTTAGTAACTCTGTTTTGGAGCAGTAATTAAGAGACTTTTTATACCTCTATGCACCCAGCTAGGCTTTAGAAAATTGCCTTGCTTGTCCATTACTAAACAAGAGGAGGTTATCATAATCCATACTTCTTGTAAGAACTGGTATTGCCTGGTGCTTTAATTATGTCAAGGTTTTATGGATTTTATTGTTACTTCTAAAATATATATTTTAATGCAGTGTTGCTATTTTGTGCCATGCCATAAATGTCTAAATAGCAAGCCTCTTTATTCAGATTTGTTCTAAAACATCAGGATAGAAAAATCATACGAAATAAACTCATCTAAAGAATAGAATTCTTGTGGTCAATTCTTGACCACATGGCTTGGATTTACAAGTGACACAGTTAAATGTGTATGGGTGTAGTTGAGAAGAGATATATAAACCATCCTTTGCCTGTTGCTTGGTGGTTTTGTAAGATTTAGGTTTTCTCACTTTGCAAATATATAATATATGCTAAATAAATAAATAAATACAGCGATCTTTATGATGGTTTATTTAAATTCCAATTCATTCAGCAGGGAATGGAGGATGATTTTGACTTGAAGAATCTTGACAGTTTAGGACTCTGATTTACACTTATTTATACCAGGATAAATAATACAACTCTGATATGGTCTGAATATCTTCTTTTTTTTTTTTAGTTGACTTCTATTACATTCTGTGGGTTACTTTGTTACATTTGGGCCAGTTTGCACATCATGCTTCAGCTGGTGGTTAAATATGAAGCTCTGCTTTTCTTTCTCAATGGCATCTGTCCCCAACATACCAGATTGTTGGCACTATGGAACAGTTGTTGCTGGAAGTTTTCAAATCCAGGACACCTGCCATTTCCAGTCTCAACTTTCCAGAAAAAAATGGCATTTATATTGCAAACTATGATTATGTTCCCATATTAGTTTTTTTTTTATATATATAAAAAGTTTTATTTTTACAATCATATCAAATAATTCATCCAATGTACAGTTATATACAATTAGTCGGGCTTGCCCAGTCACCACCACCCTTTTTAACACTCTTCCCTCTTCTACCTTCTTTTACTTTCCAAACCTTCCTCTCCTTCTCTTATCTACATCCACTCCTCCCTCCACCCTACACCTTCCTTCTCCCTCTACTATCCCTCTTCCTTCCTCTTCTCCTCTTTCCTACCTCCTACTCTCTCTTTTCTCCCTCCTCACCGTTCTAAAATGGTAACTATGCAGACCCGACCCTACATTAATTATATTTCTTCAATAATCCCTGTACATTAACCATCACTCCATCTCTACCAAATCCCCCCCAATTCCCCTCCCCCTTACCCCCACCCCCCACCCCGACTTCCCAGAACAAAATGCAGGGTATCAAAACTAACAATCATAATCCAAAATAATTCCTAAATTATAATCTCTAGTCACACCACACTTAGTCACACTCTCAATTCCCCTCTCCTTCAAAAATATATCTAATACAAAATATTTCCTAAATTTACTCATATGCTATTCGATATTTTTTTATCTGATACTTATTTTAAATATAATCAATCCACATTTTCCATTCTAAAATATATTTTTCTAGTATATAGTCTTTCAAGTAAGCGGAGATTTTGTCATCTCTGCCAGATTTGATACTTTGAGTGTCCATTCTTCGATTGTAGGTAATTCTTCTTTCTTCCAATACTGAGCAATCAAAAGTCTTGCGACTGTTATTAAGTTCAAAATCAATTTAGTCTCTATAGCTGTATAGTCCATAATTATTCCTAGTAGAAAGAACTGCGGAGTAAACTTAATCTTCTTTTCAAAATATTCTGCATGATCCACCATACTTTAATCCAAAATGCTTTAACTTTTTTACAAGTCCACCATATATGGTAATAAGTAGCATCTTCACAATCGCATCTCCAACATTTAGCAAGATCTAATATGTGTTTCTTGTAAACAGGTAATGTCATTTTTAAATTGTTTCAAATAATGAAATACTTTCCTTCTCTTCTGCGGTGAATTCAGGCCATTAACATTCCAAGATAATAGTTTAATTGCCATTATCGGCTGAAGGAAACTTTTGGAACACCAGCCGCAGATCACATTTTACTTTAGGCCTTGCTCCTCCCACTGTTTCCGTTGTAGTAGTTGCCAGTTGTTGTTGTGCCTTCATCTCTTGTTCCTTGCGTTTAGCAGCAGCTCTTGTCAGCCTTTGTTCTTTTGAATCTAAACCTGTCGTAGGTATTTCCAACACTTGTAATAAATCTTCTTCCATCACAATCTGTTCTTGTACCTGCTTCACTTCTCTTCCTTCACTTCAGCCTCCCTTCTTCTAACTTCCAATGGGGGAAGACTTCCAACTTTTAATACCTCAACATAAAATTCTCTTGCTTTTCCAACCGTATTGAAACGATGTACTTTCCCTGCATAATATACTATTATACCAGTTGGAATATCCCATCTATATTCAATCTGATGTTTTTTAAGTTCATTCACCAGGAAGGCAAATTCCTTCCTAGCCCTTAACATTTTGGTGGAATTTCCTTTAATATCAAGATATCTTGACCAGCAATCTGAATCTTCTCCCCTTATATGAAGCTTGCAAAATCTGATTTCTCACTATTCTGTTTGTAAAATAAATAACAACATCCCTTGGCAACTTTTTTGCCTTGCTATCCAAGAATTCACGATATATTTTTCAATTTGATAAGCCACATCTGCTGGACGAGCTGCTAATATCTCAGCAAATACTTCAGAAAAATTTCCTTAAATTCTCTTCCTTATTTTCTTTCAAACCTCGAATTCTAAGAGCAAATTCCATATTTCTATATTGTATCAAAACTATTTCATCCTCTGTTTTTTCCATTTTACTTTGAAATTCATCCATTTTATTTTCTAATTTTAAATTATGTTGCTTAATTTCTTCAACCTCCTCTTCCAATAAAATCACATTCGTTGCCAAACTTCGTACTGCCATTACAAATCCTTCCTTAACTTCTTTATTTCCCACTTGAATTTCTGATATCTGCTCTTTCATTTCAGACATCTCATCAGTTATTACTTTAAATTTTTCTTCTATAAAGCCTTTTAAGTTCTCTTGTAACGCCTCTAAATTCAATGTTCTAGTCTCTGCTGTATGAGCTGGAGAGGCACCAGCTGATAAAGTTCCAGAGCTCTTTGTTACAGTAGACTTTAATTGTTTGGCTGCCATCTTCTATAAAATTATTTATTTATTTATTTCCAACTTAATATTCACTTTAAATCTTCTTAACTTCTGAGAAACACAGTCTTTTAAAGCAATATTTAAAAATCTCCCTAGATTCTAGATTCTATCAGCTGGCAGCAAAGAGTTAAAAAGTTAAAGCAGCAAGTAACATGCAAATTACCAACTGCAGACGACAAACGCTGAAAGTATCACTTTCGCTTTCCACTCGTTAACTTGTTAACAATTCGCCTCCATTTTTTTACTGTTTTCAAACTTGTAACAAAGTATCGGGGAATCAGCTTGGCTACTTGCATAAAGTTCTCCCACTTTCGTTCTGTCCGGTATAACCTTTATTGTCCAAAATAAATCTCGGCGTTTGGTCGTGGTGATTGGTTCCGCCAAAGCAGAAGAATCCTCGGATCTGGAGCACTTCGGGTTACTGGAGGGAACTTAACCCTTCAAACCCCTTTTTTCTCAGGGGCTTTAGGGAAATTCAACCTCTGCCCTCAGCTCACCACCTTCTCCTTCTCCCGAAGAGGGGGTTTTCCAAACCGCTGGACAGCAGATTTAAGCTGTCCTAGCGATTCCACATAATCCAGAGGTTGGTGATCGTAAAGATCACCGCCATCACCTACGGTGCCAAACCGGAAGTCCTTATGTTCCCATATTAGTTGAGGGTAGTCATAGCATGCAATCTACATTTGGCCAGCATACTATTTATTTATTTATTTGTCAAATTCAGAAGGCTGATAACTCCCGAAAGACTGGGTGACATTCATCATAAATCAAAAACTGACAAGCAATAGCTGTCATCTATGCAGGGAAGGCACCAAATGAGCTTATTTGGTCATGTTTTGTTACTCTAAATCAGAATGCTACCTTCATGTATTGTTGGATTCTACCTTCCTGTATCATCCTCTCCAGAATGGTCCAGTTATGGCTTGGCTCATAATGTGCAACAGTCTTTCCTTATGATCAACTCCATCTATCATGCAACTCATACCTTCATGGGGTTTGAAACTCCTCTTACTCTGGCTCCCCTCCCACATCTGAATTTGGACTTCTGTAATAGATTCCATGGGCAACTTTCAATCCCTACATTTTCAGACTCCCCAGAGATCTCTCAGGGAGCCCCAGTTGAAAATGCCTGTTGACTTGAGGGGTTAAGATCAGGGTAGCTGATGAAGTTGTGCACAGCTTAATCAGAAGGGGCGGGGATATTTTTCTCTGTAGGAACAGGCGGTAATATTTTGTTATTCCTGGACCTGCCTTAGCTTAGAAGGTGGATATTAAGTGAATTGTGTTTTTTAAATGCCCTTATTAGTCATCTGGAAGTCACTGTGATAAGCTTATGCTGTCCCCTGCCTCTTTTCTGGGGTGAACACGTTTTGCAACCAACTTAAAAATGCTTTGCAGGAGGCAGAGGGCAGAAAAAGGGCTGTGTTGGTGCCCTTGGGTTCCTTTCCTTTTCAAGCAACCTTAATCTTAATTTGCTGTGATTTGAAGTTATAACAGGACTGATCATTATTTCCTTGCTGCTGGTGGTGTCACTATAGTCTCTGAAATTGGAAGCACTAATATAAATGCTATTCTGTATTAGATGGCTTTCAAACACTATAGCAGAAATTAGTTTGGATGGTGGGATCCCAGAGGCAAACTGGCATTAATTTACTCCTTTCGGTTAGATTCCATATTCATTACTTATGTCCTATTCATTTCTGTGTGTTTTATGGGGAGTGGGGGGGTGAGCTCTATCAGTCCTGTATCCTGGCATATCCCTGACTTGTTTCCTGCCAATCCTCATAATTGCAAAACAAGAGCAGTTATAAAAAGGATCACCCACTTTAATTGGTTTTGCTTCTTTTCCTACTGAAACTCCTTCCTATTTGGCTTTCCAACTATCTCCTTTCCAGGCCCATTCTTTTATCTTCAGCTCTTCTCAGACCAAGGGGAGACATGATCTTTCTGGTGGCTTTTTGCCTCAAGATCATAATAAGATTGCATACCAAGGACTGCATGTTAAAAGAATTACTTTAATCTAAGTAGAATGTACTCACTATTATACTCACTAAATAGAATTATAGTCACTATTGCATATCATAAAGGAAAGCGATAAATTCTCAAGGGATGTGTGCAAAACATTGATCGCCCAATGCTATTAAGATTGAAAACGTCTATTTCTCCTTAGTTCTAGGTTGCTTCCCTCTTTGCTTAGCTTCCATCCATTGTTTCTTATCTTGCCTTTTGATGCTCTGGAAAATAGTTTGACTCCCCTCGTCTTTGTACGAGCCCCTCAAATATTGGAACAGTGCTACCATGTCACCCCTAGTCCTTCTTTTCATTAGACTAGACATACCCAATTGCTGCAACCGTTCTTCATATATTTTAGCCTCCAGCCCCCTCATCATTTTTGTTGCTCTTCTCTGCATTTTTTCCACAGTCTCAACATCTTTTTTGTATTGTGTTGACCAGAAGTGGATGCACTCTTCCAAGTGTGAACTTTTTAAAACGGTACTAGAACTTCATATGATCTGGAATCTGTCCCTCTATTAATGCAGCCTAGGATTGCATTGGCTTTTTTGCCTGCTGTCACACACTGTTGGTTCATAGTTAAGTGATTGTCCATTATGACTCCAAGATATCTCGTGCAGTTACTGGCATGAAACCAAATTTTACCTAGTCTATACCTATACAGTTGGTGTAAAACCTTACTTTTAATCTTACTTTTATCTACATTGAATTTCATTTTATTAAATAGGGCCCAGTGTTCAAGTCTCTCAAGATCTCTTTGGATCTTGAGCTTGTCTTTTGGGGTGTTGGTTTTTCCAGCCAGCTTACTGTCATCTGCAAATCTGCTGAGTTCCTCTTCAATTTCCTAGTCTAAATTGTTTATGAAGATATTGAAGATTACTGGGTCTAAAACCAACCTTGGGATATCCCACTGCTTACTTCCCTCCATTTGGATGTAGTTCCATTGAGAACTACACATTGAATACAATTTGTCAGCCAGTTATAAACCCACCTAATGGTGGTGGTGTCTATTCTACATTTTACTAGTTTGCCAAGAAGTAGGTTGTGGTCTACTTTATCAAATTCTTTACTGAAATCTAAGTATACTATGTCCATAACACTTCCCTAATCTACTAATTTGGTCACTTTGTAGAAGAATGAAATAAGATTTATTTGGCATGATCCATTTTTGATAAATCCATGTTGTCTACTAAAAAACTTATGTTCTGTCCCCCTCGCCTCAGTCCAAGCGATGACTTAATTAGCTGGCAACTATCAGCTTCTGGCAGCAAACTAGCAAGCGTCTGCCAAGTGTCTCTGTTATTTCTCTTGATGCCGATGAGTCAACCAGGAACAAACAGTACTTCAGCTCTAGTTAAGCAGTTGATTTGCTTGCCACGAAGGGGTATAGCAGCCCTTGCTGCTTTTATATCCTGTAGGGTGTGGCTCCATGACTCAGCACTTCCTAGGCCTGCCCCACCCTTGCTTCTGTTGTTCCCGCCTCTCCTGCCTACGAAACCTAGGGTCCAGCCAGGCCTGATTGCCATCAGCCGGGTCTGGAGGCGTGGCCGGGGGGGGTAAAGAGTCAGGGGACGGAGGCCACGTTATCTCCTCCACCTGGCCTGCCTCAGGCAAGCCGGTGCTCCAGAGGTAAGTCCTGATGGCCCTTCCCCCTCACTTTCCGAATCACTTTCTGGCAGGGGCCCCGGCTCGGGGGGTGCAGACACAACAACTTATTTGCTTTTTGGTGATCGCAGATTTATTGCTTGATTATCTTTTGCAAGATACCTCATAGATATTCATATCAGAATGATTGGTCTGTAATTTCCTGGATTTGCGAAGTATGCAAAAGATTGATCACTCAATGCTACTAAGATTGGAAATGTCTGTTTCTCCTTAGTTCTAGGTTGCTTCTCTCTTTGCTTAGTTTCCATCCATTGTTTCTTGTCTTGCCTTTTGGTGCTTTGGAAACTCCTTTGACCTCCTCATCTTTGTAGGAGTCCCTCAAACATATGACATATTTTGCAAGTCACTATAATGTCAGTCACTTTTTCCATAACACTTTTTAAAATTTGTTAAGCTGGTCTGCCACACTGCTCTCAGTCACTGCCCTGAGCGCTCCGCTCCTCTGCCACTTAGTTCTGCACCATTGCTGGTCTCCTTTGTTGCTCACAGCCGTTGGTCTGCTGCTACCTGGCACCATTTCACCATTGCTCAATGAGCCTTCATTTGCACCGCACCGCCTCTGCTCAGCTGGGCCACTCTACACTGGGCAACCAGGCCTCCTAGTTAAAAGGATTTTTGTTTTCAAATTTTTAAAAATTATAGAAGTTCATTTTCAAAATTCCACAAAATTTAGAAGATTTTTTAAAAAGAAAATTTAAATTTAAATTTTCATTCTTAAATGTTGGTCTTCTAGAATAACAGAGTAACAGAGCTGAAAAGACCTATACCATTTGGGTCAAATGGCTGTCCAATCTCCTCTCAAAAACCTCCAGTGATAGAGCACCCTCAACTTCTGAAATCAAGCGATTCGACTGGTTAATTGTTTACACTGTCAGGAAATATTTCACTAGGAGTTCTAATTCTCCTTTTGGTCCCTTCTATGGCTAATGTTGATGTTTCCCTCTTGACATAGTGTGTAATCCACAGATGTATTAAAAAATGACAGATTAATAAAATTCATCTAATATATATATATATATATATATATATATATATATGTAGGTAGGTAGGTAGGTAGGTAGGTAGGTAGGTAGGTAGGTAGGTAGGTAGGTCGGTCGGTCGGTCGGTCTTTGGTTATTCGGGTTTTCTCCTGCATAAAATTGGAAGTGTCTTGGCGACGTTTCGATGAAGTCTCATTCCTCATCTTCAGGCTTCAGCTTCGTGCTTCTGGGAGCACGGCTGAAGCCTGAAGATGACAAATGAGACTTCATCAAACATCGCCAAGACACTTCCAATTTTACGAGGAGAAAACCCGAATAACTAAAGACTACATAAACACCCGCGAAAACCTCAGAAAACGTGTGTGTGTGTGTGTGTGTTTTCTGAGGTTTTTGCGGGTGTTTGTAGGTCTTTGGTTATTGGGTTTTCTCCTGCATAAAATTGGAAGTGTCTTGGCGGCGTTTGATGAAGTCTCATTCCTCATCTTCAGGCTTCAGCCGTGCTTCTGGGAGCACGGCTGAAGCCTGAAGATGACAAATGAGACTTCATCAAACATCGCCAAGACACTTCCAATTTTACGCAGGAGAAAACCCGAATAACTAAAGACTACATAAACACCCGCGAAAACCTCAGAAAACGTGTGTGTGTGTGTGTGTGTTTTCTGAGGTTTTGCGGGTGTTTGTAGGTCTTTGGTTATTGGGTTTTCTCCACGTAAAATTGGAAGTGTCTTGGCGGCGTTTGATGAAGTCTCATTCCTCATCTTCAGGCTAGGTGTTTACAGCTTCATGCTTCTAGGAGAAATGTCTCCTAGAAGCATGAAGCTGTAAACACCTAGCCTGAAGATGACGAATGCGATTTCGTCGAAACGTCGCCAAGACACTTCCAATTTTACGTGGGAGAAAACCCAAATAACCAAAGACAGACAGACAGACAGACAGACAGACAGACAGACAGACAGACAGACAGACAGACATACATACATACATACATATATATATATATATATATATATATATATATATATTCATATATATATGATTATACAGAGATAGTAGTCTTCATAACAGTGTAAGACGTTCATAACTATAAAAATATTGCAGTCTCTGACAATTTGTAATCCACAAAAGAAAGTAGAGAGATAGTTGCAGCTCAATATAATAAAGGTGTACCATCCAAGCAATAAAAGTTTACCATCCAGGTCATAAAAGTTTATAATCCTCCCAGCGATAGTTGTAAACAGCTGTGAATAAATGATGACTCAGTTTTCTCAGGATCGTTCAACATATATAAAATTCATATTCAGTTCATTCATAATTATTTAGTTAATAAAGACCGTAATCCTTATAAATCCTTATAAATATGCAGAGAGAGAAAAAGGGAAAAAAAAAACCTTGCAAACAGATCTGCCCCAATTCATTAGAGAGGGGGGGAGCAAGAACACTCCTGCAAACAGATCTGTACCTAATTCATTTTGCAATTATGTCTGTGTAAATATGCACTGTTAATGGTAAAAAGAACTATACAATCAATTTTAAAGAAAAACAGTACGGTCTATATAGAGAAAATTGCTGAAATGCTATGGTGTGCTTTGTCCCTTCTCTTCAGCATAACTCTTCAGCATAGCAAAGGAACTTGCAGACATCCTATGCTACTCAGCAGAACTCCCCAGAATAACTTATCCAACTAAATGTTTGATTTCCAAGTTTTCTCTTCTCTCCAAGTCCAGTCTTTTCCCCCAGTCACTTTATTTTTTCCTGTGGATGCAATTCTGTGCATGTTTAGTTTTGGGGGTTTTTTAGGCTTTTAAATAGATTATTCAGGAGAGCCCAGCTTCTGCATGTCTGCCTGGATGCTGCCTCCAACCATTCCACTCCATTTGATCTTTGCACTCTTTGGTTATAAACTGTGGTAGGAAATAGTAGAGTAGACTTGGCTAATTTTAGGAAGGGTTGCCTCTGTTTATAGAAAAAAGTTGGACTCCTTTTCCCATTAATTGCTGCTCTCTAATTCAAACAGAAACCATTTGGGTTACCTGGTGATTTTGTTTGTCCTTTTCTTGTCATAGGATATGTGTAAGAAGTAATAAGAAGCCTCTGTAGGATTTGTTTCTTCCCTGTGTTAAGCTTCTTTATTGTTTATCTCTTTTCCCTAAAGTCCTTACTTGAGTAAATAATATTGGTCTTAGCCGTTATTAATACAGTCTGTTCAACACAATGTAGACTGAGAAGCCATTTAGCAAACCAGTTCAGTTTGAGGGATGGATCAGACTCTGCTGTGGAGGAGCCATAATGAAATCCAGTCCCTTCCTACAGTCTTGACAGGAGAATATATTTAAGTTGAGGGCAGAAAAGCTCTCTGTAGCAGTAAGGCAGGAATTCATGTGTGTGTGGAATGGGGAGGGTTCGCCATATTTGTAGTTGCAATTCATTTTTTTAAAAAAAATAATACAGTATATTTATTTATTATACAGGGAGCTTATATGTCCTCCAATCCAGCAGAAACCTGAGAAGGCTATAGTCCTTATAATAGAAGAATTAAAATATAAAATGGTGTAATATAATGAAAAATAACATTAGTAGATAATAACTAAATTTAGAAAGGGGTTAAATCCACCCAGAAAAACATGAAAACACTATCCGGAGTGGAATTCTAACTTCTACTAGATTCCTTTTTAGAGGGGCGGTGCTCCTCTCTGTTTCAAAGCCGAAGAGCCAGCACTGTCAGAAGACGTCTCTGTGGTCATGTGGCCGGCATGACTAAACGCCAAAGGGGCACGCAACGCTGTTACCTTCCCACCAAAGGTGGTCCCTATTTTTTCTACTTGCATTTTTTATGTGCTTTCGAGCTGCTAGGTTGGCAGAAACTGGGACAAGTAACGGGAGCTCACCCCATTATGCGGCACAAGGGATCTGAACTGTTGAACTGCCGACCTTTCGATCAACAAGTTCAGCATCTTAGCCACTGAGCCACTGCATATGTATGTATGTATGTATGTATGTATGTATGTATGTATGTATGTATGTATGTATAAACAGTCTCCTAAAACGGGACTGGTTTAATCTAATTGTTAAAGAAGGTAGCCAGTATTGATGCAAAATAAATTGATTTTTCTTTGTTTGTTAAAGTAAGTCAAAGAGTCTCCTTTCATGTTTTCTGGCAAATAGGAATTAGAAATGTAGGGGGCTTGAAAAGTTAAAAATATCAGACAGACCTTCGGAGTATTAAGCATTTGGTCTGTTCATTTCAGAGCAATTGGCAACCTACATTAAAAGAGGCAGTCAGGTGAAACTAATATGAATAGATTAGTACAGCTGCTTTATAGAACATTCAAAAGAGAATTCTGCTACTCTCTTGGCATTTTGGCCATTTAGCATTAATTTCATCCATTAGATAATAGAATCTCAATCACAGTATGCAATAAAAAAAAAAAAAACCTCTAGACTTCATTTTCATTGTTCTTTGTACAATTTATTTTACAGTTATTTCCATTAATATTTTAATATTGCACCTGAAATACTTTCATTGTGGAATGAAGATTACCAGATTATAAACTGAAAGCTTGCTCTTCAGCTTCAAATTATTCAGAAAGTAAAGAACCTTAAAGAGAGTGTGTGTGTGTCCTTCTCTTCGTCTTCCTGTTTATGCAGTTGTTCTCCCCTAAATTTTTAATACTCCCCCCTATGCAGTTGTGGGATTCAAATAATTTAACAACCGGTTCTCTGCCCTAATGATTTCTTCCAACAACCAGGTCACCAAACTGCTCAGAAAGTTAACAACCAGTTCTCCCAAAGTGGTGCGAACTGGCTGAATCCCACCACTGCCCCTATGGTATAAAAAGGTAAAGGTTCCCCTCGCACATACGTGCTAGTCGTTGCCGGCTCTAGGGGGCGGTGCTCACATCCGTTTCAAAGCCGAAGAGCCAGCATTGTCCAAAGACGTCTCCGTGGTCATGTGGCCGCCATGACTCAACACCAAAGGCGCACAGAACGCTGTTACTTTCCCACCAAAGGTGGTCCCTATTTTTTCTACTTGCATTTTTTATGTGCTTTCGAAACTGCTAGGTTGGCAGAAGCTGGAGCAAGTAGCGGGAGCTCACCCTGTTACATGACAATACTAGGGATTTGAACCGCTGTGCTGCCGACCTTTCGATCGACAAGCTCAATGTCCTAGCCTCTGAGCCACCGCGTCCCACAGTACACAGCCCCTATGGTATACGTCCACATAAAAGAGTGGTATAAAAAGAGGACGGGCAGATTATTAAGAGAAATTGCCATTGTTTTGGTTCTTAATTGCGTTTGTGGATTTAAAAGTAAAAGAGTAAATCTCCAAATCCATACAAGTGATTTGAAAAGTATAGGCTTGTTCAGGGAAGTTTTTCTATCTTAGATATAAAAGTTTTTATATCTTAGATGCAAGAGGCTCCAAGATGGCTTCAGCCAGGCTCACTTCAGGGCTGACAGAGGGTTTAAGAAAAAGATCTGGAAGAATAATCATAAATTTCTATCTGATGCTTTATTCAGAGACTTCTGGTTGAAGATATACTCACTGCATTTGATACAGTTTTTCTTTGCTTCATGGGTTATTTCTAATCCAAAGAATGCTGAGACAAATCATTTCTGTTTGCTATGTGTAACTCAGCTCTCTTAGACGAGCATGTACAAAATGCTGATTGCATATTGTGAAAAGTTTTGAAGTATTAATTTTTTTAAAATTGCTATACTTCATCACTGTTCATAAAATAAATGACTCTTTGTCAGAACGTGCTGTAAAATGTTTACAGCTGTCAAGTCTATTATTCATGAATTTCAGAAATGGAATTTAAACTTTCTCAAAGTTGACTTATTTAAATCATGGTAGTGAAATAAAGTCCTAGAGGAGATCAACCCTGACTGCTCTTTAGAAGGCCAGATCCTGAAGATGAAACTAAAATACTTTGGCCACCTAATGAGAAGGAAGGACTCACTGGAGAAGAGCCTAATGCTGGGAAAGACTGAGGGCAAAAGAAGAATGGGACGACAGAGAATGAGGTGGCTGGATGGAGTCACTGAAGCAGTAGGCATGAGCTTAAATGAACTCCAGAGGATGGTAGAGGACAGGAAGGCCTGAAGGAATATTGTCCATGGGGTCACAATGGGTGGACATGACTTTGCGACTAACAACAACAACAACAACAACAACTGAAATAAATCATAGCATGAGCTTGATTTGTAAGATGATCAGATGACATGCACTGAGCTTTCTGAACATCATAATGACCTGGTCAGAGGTAGGCTAGCTACTTAACCCAGTCCAAATACTGGTTTTTATTATTTCATCTAAAGTTTCTCAGCTGAAAAGTACCTTCTTCTCAAGAGAATAAATTTTAATCAACAATGCTATGGTAGTAGTTTTTCGTATTCAGTAAGTCTTTGCAGTGAAGACCAATAAACTGATTGAACAATGTTTTTCTCAGCTAAATCAAAAAAGTCCTTTAGGGATGGATTTCCTATGATATCTACAATCTTGTAAATGTTACATACTTTTTTTTAATCATAATTCTTAAAATTCATCATGTGAAATACAAAGTATTATAAAATTAAGGGGAAATTACCCGACGTGAAGAATATCTGAGTCAATCATTATCAGAAAAGTACTCCCTCAAATTCTACAGTCTGGATCTGTTTCTCAAACTGGATTATCCAACAAGAAATGGCAGTGCTGGTTGTGAATCATGGGAAATATAGATCAATCATTCTGAACAAGATCTTATTAGAGAAGACTTTAACGCTGTTTGAAATATGCAAAAAATTTATCTGCATATTCAGATTAATTAAATGTGGGGTTTTTCCTTATGATTCTGATTGTGTGGAATATAGAAGAGTTTATTTATGTTCCTGATAACAAGACTTCATCATATTGATTCTCACAATCCTTATTAATGAATAAGCAATCAGTTCCTATTTCTGATATATCTGGATATTCATGTAGCATAGGGCACATAATTTAGTAAAGAGAGACATCATTTTCTTCAAAAGCTCAGCCTGGTCATCTCCTACAATGGCTTCTAGAGCAGTGGGCTTTATTTCACCTTTTCTAGTCTGGTTTAATGAAGTCCAAGACTACTGCTCCTTTACCATCAGTTGGCTGTTGAGCTGTCAGCTGCTCCACTCCCTCAACTACAAAGTCCTGCTTTCTGCTGTCCCACATAACACAAATCTTCCTCCAAGCATACCTACCCACTCAAACTCTGGTACTCTTAGCATTCTTCTTCAGACTGCCTTGAAGTCTCTGGGAGAAAAAAGAGGAAAGAAAAGCTCATGCTGACCATTGAAAGGCTTTTCTTGTAAAGGGAGGCCTCACTTGCAAGTTTTTTTTAAAAAAAAAATCACAAGTGGCCATTTTTGGAGGAAATTCACTACAATTTCTTCAGAATTTCTGTGAATTCTGCACAAGGATGCCTTTTATGCCAACAACAGCCCTGGACATCACAATGGTGAAGGTCATTATAAAACAGTGGCCCCCAATATTTGTAGGTTCATGGACTAGCTGCAGCAGCAGCAGGGTGAAAGGGATGGTTTCACACACAAACTAGATCCTGTACATGCGCAAATGAAGCTTTGCCTAGTTGCCTGTCACTTGTGCAACCCAATTCCCAATGGTCCATGGATTGGTACTGGTCCACAACTTGAGGATTGGGGACCCCTGATATAAAGCAATGGTATATGTAATATCTGATCTGTATTTTTGTCTTCAGCATTATCTTAGCTATATGCTCACTAGGTGGCTAAGCTTAGCCACTAATCTTCATCTCTAGCCTCTCCTTACCTGAAAATATAGATATAATAATGCTAATATTACAGCATTAATATTATGTCACAGCTGTGTATATTCCTTCTTATGAAAATAAATATGAGACCCTGAATGTTCTCTATCCTACCATCAATGACTTACAAACTATTTACCTGGAGGATGCTTTTATTGTAGTGGGAGATTTTAATCAGGTTGATTTGAAAGCAGCTCTCCCCCATTTCCATCAATATGTGAACTTTGCAACCAGAGGTGGGAATAGGCTGGATCTTGCTTATTCTAAACTATTCCCATTGAGGGTGTCTGTGTCCTTAAAAACATTGTTATGAGGACTAATGAAAAACCATGGATGACACGCGAGGTTCGCAAGATGTTGAAAGTGCGGAATATGGCTTTTAAATCTGGTAATATGCTGGTGCTTAGAACAGGTAGAGCAGGGGTGAAATCCAGCAGGTTCTGACAGGTTCTGGAGAATTGGTAATGGAAATTTTGAGCAGTTCAGAGAACTAGCAAATACCACCTCTGGCTGGTCCCAGAGTGGGGTGGGAATGGAGAATTTTCAATATCCTTTTTTTTTTATTTGCATTTATATCCTACCCTTCTCTGAAGAATCAGGGCGGCTTACACTATGTCAAGCAATAGTCTTCATCCGTTTGTATATTATATACAAAGTCAACTTATTGCCCCCAACAATCTGGGTCCTCATTTTACCTACCTTATAAAGGATGGAAGGCTGAGTCAACCTTGGGCCTGGTGGGACTAGAACCTGGAGTAACTGCAAGCAGCTGCTGTTAATAACAGACTGTCTTAGCAGTCTGAGCCACTCAAGGACCCTTCCCCCAGGAGCAGGGAGGAAATGTGGATTTTGCAGTATCCATCCCCTGGAGTGGGGTGGGAATGGAGATTTTGCAGTATCCTTCCCGTGCCATGCCCACCAAGCCACGCCTACAGAACTGGTAGTAAAAAAATTTGGATTTCACCACTGAGGTAGAGCCTGTTGAAAAGTGCCATAAAAATAACAAAACAAGCCCATGTCAGAAAGTTCAGAACTTTTTTCAGGATCCCATGAATACCAGGAGTATGCGGCAAGGTCCAGCCCATTAAAGACTATAAGGTGGTTCCATTGTGTTGTAATGGTGACACAGACTTTTTTCATGAACTGAACACATTTTTTTGAAGATTTGATGCATCAAATAGCACCCCTGCAAGGAAAGCTGTGCCCCATCCTAATAAGCAAGTGCTTAGCTTTGATGTTACCTCTGTCTGGAGGATATTGTGGAAAGTTAATTTTTGGAAAGTGGCAGGCCCGGATAATATCCCTGGGTGAGTTCTTAGGGTGTATGCAGATGAGTTAGCTTGTGTTTTTATAGATATTTTCGATCTTTCATTGCAGCAGGCAGTGGTCCCATTGTGTTTTAAGACCGCCATTATTTTGCCAATGCCAAAAAAGTCTTCAATCACAGGTTTTAATGATTATTTTCTGGTTGCACTCATATCCATCATTATGAAATGTATTGAAAGGCTATTAAAGGATTTTATTGTATCCAAATTCCCTTCAGCATTTGATTCATTTCAATCTGCTTACCATCCAAATCGCTCCACAGAAGATACTATTTCTTCTGCTCTCCATCTGAGCTTGGTGGTCTTAGAGGAAAGAAATACTCATGTGTGAATACTGTTTGTTGACTTCAGTTTGGCATTTAATACAATCATTCCTCAGCATTTAGTAGACAAACTGGGCCTTTTAGGATTTAATACTTCTTTGTGCAACTGGATTCTTGATTTTCTCACTGATAGGTCCCGATATGTGCTAGTTGGGACTAATATTTCTAACACCATTTTCTTGAGCACAAGTTCTCCTCAGCGCTGTGTCCTAAGTCCACTGTTATTCACTCTGTTGACCTATGACTGTTGTACAAGGTTTGCGACATTATCTTATCTTGTTATTGACCATGGATGAATATTAGCAGAGGCTAGGTGCAAAATGCATTAATCACTTAAAGATGCTACAATAAGTAGCTACTTTTTTATTGTCCTTTTAGGTCAGGAATCATAATGTACACCCTGAATCAACTGATGCAAAATGTACTGTGTAAGGTAGTTAGATTCTGAAAAGCAGAATAAAACCTCTAGATCAGGGGTGTCAAACTGGCAGCTCCCTGGGCCAGATGCGTCATGGGTAGGCCACACCCACCCAAGCTCTGCGAAGGGGGAAAATGTCATGTGACGGCAACGTGACACTGCGAGTTTGACACCTGTGCTGTAGATGAAGGTGAACTGCACAGATATATTTTGCCAGTTTTCTTAAATGAAGAAATACATGAATTTTGTTCTTGTGAATAGAGAGTTAAAAAAATTAGAATGGCTTGGATGCCACATTTATTTTGCTCATTATGATGCTGCAGCTACCCTCTGAACTCTATGCTCAAATTCAGACCATAATATAAGAATAATAAATAAATATTAAATAAAATAAGGAAGCAGCAGGAATAAAATCTATTTGAGCAAAAATATTAGCACACAGTTGGTGGTAAAAGTGTTTCAAATAAAGAGTCAGTATAAAAAAATGTATACAACCAATTAAATGCTCAATTATCATAGACAAGTAATGAAAAGGAAACAACATGGTTTTCAACTTTTCTTTCTTTTTCACTTTTTAAAGATCCTAGCTGGGTTGTGACATATTTCTTTTATATAGATTATTGGATATTGTTCTTCAGTGACAAAACATGCACTAACTGAGAACAAATTGTCCCTCTCAACCTCTTTCACGTACAATAGTTGACCTGCCAGACTTTGTAAAATGAGTTTAACAGGCCTCAGGCAAAGAATGATACTAGCAATCAGGTCAGGGGAAACCCTGCACAATTGCCCTTGTGCACACTGACCTTGTAATCTACTAAGCAGAGGAAACATAACATAGTTCCAGTTCAGCAATGCTCTTGCATGGCTCCATACCTATCCTTTCTCTATTCTCAGCTAGGGATGCAGTTAGATAATTTAGACTTTAATACCTGCTCAGACCACAAACTCCCATTCCTAATGATCTTAAGGATTTTGTAGAGGGAAAACGATTTGGAGACTAATGTGTATTTCTTAATTATTATTTTTTTAATGGTAAGCTTTACTTACCTAGTTTCCCCCAAAATAAGACATCCCCTGATAATAAGCCGAATCGGGCTTTTGAGTGCATGGCAATAAGGCCAAATGCTTATTTCAGGGTTCAAAAAAATATAAGACAGGGTCTTGTTTTCAGGGAAACACGGTACTATATTGTCAAAATGTCTTCTGTGAAATGCTACTTTATGATACTGTCATTTCCAGATGTTTAGAGTTTCAAGTCAATCTAGCCATACATTGACATCATAACCAAAGAAAACGTATTTCCAAGTGGAATGAGTCTTGTGCATTCCCCCCTCATCTAGGAAGAAAATTGAATATGTTCCGATTTTTAAGCCTGCATGTTCGGTTGGTCATTCTTATCATACATTTTCTAGCTACAGGGATTATATGCTCAGACCCTTCATGTACACAAACAGACGTCTATAGGCTTTGGTAATATATATTGTATAAAACCAAGGAATCCTTGAAATCATATGTTTTCTGAAACCTATTTCCCCAACTTATTGTTCCTACTTTGTCCTGCTTTGTTTATTTAGCCAGCTAACTAGTTTTAGGAATTTGTTAAAATGTTGATAGTATTAAGCTGCTATTCATCTCTAAAACCATTAAGTACTGTTAGTGTATTTTCAATCTTCTACATGTAGCAGCATTACCTGATCCTGCCTGATCTTGAAAAACCTGAAGAAGACTGAACCTGGTAAACACTTAAATGGAGCACTTAGATTGAGACGTTAAAAAAAAAAGATAGCACTTAGAAAAAAAAAAGATGAGGACTAATAATTTTATATATGTCAAGAAAGCGATATAGCAGGGGTGAAATCCCTACTGGTTCTGTGGGCGTGGCAGGGGAAGGATATTGCAAAATCTCCATTCCCACCCCACTCTGCGGCCAGCCAGAGGTGGTATTTGCCAGTTCTCTGAACTACTCAAAATTTCCACTACTGGTTCTCTGAACTGCTCAAAATTTCTGCTACCGGTTCTCCAGAACCTGTCAGAATCTGCTGGATTTCACCCCTGGATAATAGGTATATTCATGTAGTCACCAAGAGATGAATTTGCTTAGAGCAGGGGCGTCAAACTCAAGGAGTGCAGGGCCGCCCTGGAAACAGCAAAGGGCCTGCCCATGGTGCTTTTGCCAGTGAAAACGGGCTCCCGAGCTCCGTTTTTGGCTGCCACGGCCTCCTGCAACCCTCTGCCAGTGAAAAAGGAGCTCCTTTTCACTGGCAGAGTGTTGCAGGAGACCGTGGCAGCCGAAAACGGAGCTTGGCAGCCCGTTTTCGCTGGCAGAGTGCTCGGACTTCCACAGGGCCCCCCGACACAAGTTATGCCGAGCTGGCCATGCCCACTCTGCCCACACCCATCATGGCCCCCCACAAGGTCAAACACAACCTTGATGCAGCCCTCAATGCAATTGAATTTGACACCCCTGGCTTAGAGGAAATCTTTATCTATTATATTTTAAACCAAACATTGATTGTAGTCTGGTTCTGATATAATGCTAAACTATAATTTGCATAGTGTAAAGGAGCATTTTTGAGATTTCAGTAGGGCATGGCTTCAGCAAGAAGACATTTGTTGGCTAGTATCAATTGAAACTTAATAAACTTGAAATAGTCAAGAAACAGAAACCAGGCTTGTTAATTTTGGCTTGCTTTAACCATTACATTTTGTTCTTTTTAGTCATAATATCAAATTACTTAGCTTAAAACTGGAATAGTTTCCTCTATTGACTGTTGTAGAGAAGGAAAAGGGGACATGTGAATCTAAGGCTTCATGCAAGTAATATTGAACCACGTAACATTAAACCATGTCTTATCATTAAATGCAAATTGGATGGTTTAGATCTTAGAAGCACTGCAGGAAAATGATCCCATGTGAAGGAGAGAAGCTGATATAACAAATTTATGGATTTATGACTGTGTTATTGCCTACTGATCTTTTTTTAAAAGAAGATCTAGTTTATTTGATATTGCTTATCAGATCAAGGTAGGCAGAATCAGGAAATTGATTACTTAACAAAGCTAGAATTTTACTTTATAGATATAAAGTGATGGACTCTTAAAAGTTTTTGGGTTTTCCCTCCCCTCCCTCATATCCCAGGGAGTTAAGGCAGAGGCAGGTTGAATTTCTTTTCAATGGTTTCTACATTTTCTCAGCTGAAAATATGTTTTCTATAATTGTTGCCACATAGTTTTTCTGAGGTCATCTTTGTGGCTGTCCACATGGCAGAAAATTATGTATCAACATGGAAACTATCATCCTTCTAAAACTGCAACTGTCTGGATCCTGGTCATTTTGATGATGGGCTACAATCAAGCTCTTTCTGCACTTAAACAATACCCTGAGGTTTGCAAGACCAATTCTTGTGTTTTTGAGGAATCAGATTTCTTGTTTCGGGCCAGCAAATTGTTTCAATCCAATAAATGTTCCTAAACTCCAAAGAGTATTAGCACACTTTAATACCCATCCAATCCAATAATTGTTCCAATTAACTCTGAGCAGCATTAGTATGTTTAACCCAACCTGCCCAACAGCACATTTTACCTTCCACCCAATATCTTTATGTAAGCTTGTGGTATATAAGAAATTATTGAATCTATAGACCGTGTTTTTTAACATTACACTTTAAGGACACAATGATCTGTTTCATAACTATCTGGTTTAATACCAAAATAGTTCTGATTTATTTTATGTACAGCTCCTCTTTTCAGAGCATTACAATTCCATTTCTTTGCATGTGGCAAAAAAAAAAAATCTAGTTCATAAAACCTGGCATATGCTGATTGCCTTAATAACCTACAATATATTTATTTATTTATTTATTTTACTTGAAAAAGCAGCTTTGTTAACTTGTTGGTTTGGGGTCAGTGCCTGCCATAAAAAAAAAAACTAACTGAAGAAAATTATTGCAGAATAAATGAATGTTATATGCAACAGCTGGATTGGATTGATTAACACAGTTTATGGAGAAAACCATGAATCAACATATTTCAGACTTATCCCTATTTTCACTCATATTATATGGGAGAATAAGCATCCCTTGTATGTGGATGTATGTATTTATGTATGTATGTATTCACATGTGGCATGAATGCGAAGAGTAGCATTCTTTTACTTGGTCACAATTTTAAATTTGAATAATTTAATTAAATATATAATTATATATATATAATTATATATATAATTATATATAATTATAAATTATATATATATAATTTATATAAATTTGAATAAATAAATAAATAAATAAAAACTAGCAGTATTTTCTGAAATATGGTACATATTTTTTTTTGAAAAGAGAAATGCATTCCTATTTCCCTGATGATCAACTTTTGAAATAAACATCTTGATACTCTACAGCACTAGCAGCTTGTGCCCCCCCCCACACACACACATACACAGATGTGTTGAGGAATATACTCTAAAATTCTCATCCATCTTCACTCAAGTCTGCCCTAGTGTATAGAAATAAAATCCAGTACAAGAAGCATCTGGCAATGTCTGGGCAGCTGTCTTATATCTGTAGATTCTGGTACCTCTGTTAAAAATTGTTCTTTAGATTTCCTTTTTAAGTGTGAGCACACGGAATTCTATGTGAAAATTACCCATTTTCCTTGATTAATTGAGTCTTGTTCTCTACAAAGATTCCAGCTGGGCAAGATATTAGCTATAATTAACAAGAGAGGCCAGGAGAGACAGACAGAAAGAGAGAGAGCGCACTAATAAAAATATGAACACAATGTCCCATCTTGTGTTCAAGACTGTTTGCTGGGTCATATCTGTAGGTTCCTTATGGATGATACTTTGAAAAAAACCCCATATATTATTATTATTATTCACAACAATGTGAACTTACAGCTGCCAGTTCTTTAGCTTGTATTGGCTTTCATATGTATTGAGTTTTTCCCAAAAACCTTGGACGGGCATAATGTAGTGGTGTGTGCATATCCAAGCAGTGCAGCCTTTTGTAATTCACAGGTGGAAATTTTGTCAATGTCCAGATTTTTTTAAGTGCCCTCCAAGATTTTTTTGGTATGGCATCCAGTATACCAATACCCACTGGGATTACCAGGGTCAGTTTATGTCATAAACATCCAACTTCAGTTTTCAGATTTTGGTATTTTGTGATCTCCAATTCTACTTTCCTCTAGTATTGCCATATCAATTACTTTTTCTTCTTTTCAACCACCCAAATCTGGTGTGCTATGAACCAAGACTTTATCTGTTTATATATGGAAATTCCACAATATTTCAACCTCTTCATTTTTGATTACTTTTGAAATATATATTCCCACCAATTTTTTTATTACTGGCATATAATTTTTAAAGATGTTCCAATTAATCATTTTGGTGACTGTGTTATGTCATTGTTTCTTTATAATCAAAAGGGTGAATATAATATCTACCCCATTTTATTTTACAGTTTAAAGGAACAACCTGTCAAAGGTTTTGAATTTTTATAGTAAGAACCAACTGGTAAACCTGTTTTTCTGGTCTTTTTAGAACTGTGTAACTTATGTCTGTTAAATATGAGAAACATTCTTACAAAAATTGGGAAAAACCGATGTTCCAAGAATGCTATAGTTTAATAGCCAAAAAAAAATATTGTTTCATAGAAGCACATCTTTTTAAGTTGTATGTTAGAAATTCCATATTCCCTCTTATTTATTTATAATATTTAAGAACTGCCCAACTTTCTCACAGGGGGACTCTACATTTTAAAATGATCATGAGTCATCTATGGCTTTTTCACATTTGCATATCAATGCAGTATATTTGATTGCTAATGATTTGATTGTTCAACTGACAATATACATGTAAAGTATTTTGTTTATTTCTTTGTTTTCTTCTTGTTGAAGAAAACAGCTTCTATAAGCTGTCTGTTAAACCAAATGTAAATACTGCCTTGTATTATGTAAGAATAATACTGGTTTTCAGAAACGTTACCATATATGCTTAATTTGTCTATACTGTCATTCTTGTTAGAGTCAAGGAAATTATCATAATACCCTATCCATCTTAAATACTGAAAGGCTTAAGAGTTGCTATCAATATTGGATATTTACTTTTCTTTTATAGAGTGTTTACATTTGAAAATGTTCACTTCCCTTGTACAAGTAGTCCTCGACTTACAACAATTCATTTAGTGACCGTTCAAAGTTACAAAGGCACTAAAAAAAGTTACTTATGACCATTTTTCACATTTATGACCATTGCTACATCCCCATGGTCACATGATCAAAATTCAGATGCTTGGCAACTGATTCATATTTATGATGGTTATTGTGTCCTGGGGTCAGGTGATCAGATTTTGCGACCTTCTGACAAGAAAAGCCAATACTGAATCCAGGTTCACTTAACAACCATATTACTAACTTAACAAATGCAATGATTCATCTAACAAGCAAGAAAAGTCATAAAATGGAGCAAAATTCACTTAACAAATGTTTCACTTAGCAACACAAATTTGGGCTCAGTTGTGGTCTTTACTTGAGGACTACCTCTATTTACAGTGGATAGCATCAGCTCAACTCTATCAGACTTTTAAAATAGTATGAATGCAGTCACTGAATGTTTCTGATTGACATATAATGAAACACAACAGTGAATTACATGAATTTTTCTGAAGCTCTTTTAAATTCAGATTTCTATTTGATAGTGACATTCATCACTACACCTATTGATTTTAAGTTCAACATATTTCCAGTATTTTAATATTGTTGAAATTTTGGTGTCAAAATGTATAATGTCCCCAGATTAAACATCCTTCACATTTTCCTGTTTAACAAATAGTTTGCTTCTATAGTCTAGTTGAAGAATAACCTTTTCCTAACATTGACATGAATAGATGGTTATCCATTTCAATTGCATGTAGATTTTATTTCATAGATGAAGGCAAGTGTATTTAATTTACATCAGATGTGTTCAAATTCTCAGTGTTTAGCAACGAAACCTGAAGTTAAAATAATTTTGGCAGGAGTCAGGCCTAACACAACCTCTCACTTGGAAGGCAATATATACATAAAGGTAAAGCTAAAGGTTCCCCTCGCACATACGTGCTAGTCGCTCCCGATTCTAGGGGGCGGTGCTCATCTCTGTTTCAAAGCCGAAGAGCCAGCACTGTTTGAAGACGTCTCCGTGGTCATGTGGCCGGTATGACTAAATGCCAAAGGTGCACGGAACGTTATTACCTTCCCACCAAAGGTGGTCCCTATTTTTCTACTTGCATTTTTTACGTGCTTTCAAACTGCTAGGTTGGCAGAAGCTGGGACAAGAAACGCAGCAGTAGAGATTTGAACCGCTAAACTGCCGACCTTTCGATCAACAAGCTCAGCATCTTACCCACTAAGCAACCACATCCCTATAATATATACATAGAAATGGGTAAATATTTTTATCCTAATAGACTTACAGTATATCCCTTTACTGAAATTGACATAAAATAAATTGAATTATTGAAATGTGTTTGAATATTAGTAGCTCGGGTTGTAAGTTAGGCTGTTGGTTTGAGCTCCTAGCTTGGCAATTTGGTTGCAAACGTTTCATCACCATTTGAGGAGACATCGTCAGTACGTTTTGAATTGTACTGACGATGTCTCCTTGAATGGTGATGAAACGTTTGCAACCAAATTGTCAAACCAACAACCAAACTGAATTATTTTAAAAAATACAAATTTTGATGCCTGACTACGTGAAATAGCGTAGTGAATGTTTTCAGTGTCTTTCTCCATACAGGACTTTCCTTAAATAAATAGTAGCTTCCTGGGCAACTCTATCCACTGGCACTATGAAAAGGATTTGTAGAATTCCTATGTTAGACATCAGGACTTCAGGCTAGGAAAACTATCCTAAAGGAATGTATAGTTAGGACAAAAAACACATTTGTATAATTTATGGAATCCCTGATGTGATCAAGGCTTCAGTTATAAGAACTATCAAAGATACCTCCTGGTAAAATTTTTGCTAAGCTATAGATTTTTTTAAATAAACCATTGGAAGGTTTTATATATATATTACAACATATTGTATGGTTTGCAATCCCAGTGGCGAAATTCACACAACCACCAAACCAGACCAAACAGTCCCTGCAATAGCAACCCCAATACATGAACCCTGGGGGGCAGGCACAGGCTCAGTTCGATTAGGGAATACTAAATATCATACAAGTTAAAGCTTGAATGAGTAATACCATATAGGTTATTAGAGTAGAGCCAGTTTGGCGTAGCAGTTAAGGCACCTTGCTGGAAAGTGGGAGATTGTGAGTTCAAGTCCCACTTTAGCCATGAAAGCCAGCTGGGTGACTTTGGGCCAATCATTCCCTCTCAGTCCAACCCACCTCACAGGGTTGTTGGGGTGGGGGGAATAGAAGGAGGAAGGTGTATTGGATATGTTTGTTGCCTTGAGTTATTTTTAAAATAATAAATGTGGGATATAAATAAATAAAATTAATTCAACTATGATTAAATAAGTATGATTGTATGTACATTGAGAGATTAAATACCGGAACAAATTCCTTGTGTGTCCAATCACAATTGGCCAATAAAGAATTCTATTCTGTTCTGTTCTATTCTACTCTACTCTACTCTACTCTTAGTGCATTTCAAAGTATGAGTATATATGACTGTATGGGTATGAATGTATATGCACAAAATAAATGTTACAAATTTATTTCCTGACCCAAAGATCCTCAATAAATTTATACAATACAGTGGTGGCAGAACAGAAGTTTGGTTCTGTTTTATTTCTAGATTCTTAAGTGTAAATCTTACCTTGAAACCTGACCTGACCTGCCACTAGGGCTCAGGATGTTAATGTCAGCAAGTGTGTAAAATATTTTAAGTAAAAAATAAAGTTTTGGATTGTATTTGGAAATAAATCACTAGTTTACTTCCAGAATAACGAGGCTCACAAAACCACAGCTATCACCACTTACCAATTAAGAAGAATTGTTAAACAAAGATCCTTGTCACAAAAAAGCCAGCTTCTAAGCAGATATGTGAAACAGTGACCGAGCACTGTAGAGGTCTCCACATAATTAGCTTGGTTGGGGGAGGACCAGAAATTATGAGTCATCATAATATCAGTCACATGAAAATGTGAAACAAGTGTACTTTTATACTCGGGCTCTTAATTAACTTTACTGATGAAATGGTGAATGTGTTAGAAGTCTTAATTATGCTGGGTTCCTTTTGTAAAGCAAACTTTTTGGATTGAGAGGTATTACAGATGAGCTGACTAAAAATACACTATACTGCAGTTTTAAAAGAACAACCGAGAAGCATAATGTATTTTAATTTTCTCAGAGAAACAAACATAAAAGCTCTTTGTAATAATAAAATGAAGCTGTAGGTATGTGAATAGTAGGATTGCTTCATTTATTTGATAATAAAAGGGCTTTTTTCTATTGTGAGATAAGGGAGTGAAAATAATTCACCGAAAAACTGTCATTTTCTTCAGGGCTCTCTAATGACCACGACTGCGAAATCTTGGAAACATACTTGATACTCTTAGATTCCTCTCACAAACATCCTGTTGATTCACACATTAATCAATACTGCCTGTTCCATTTTTTTATAGTGTTAACCAAGCTTTTTCTGCCTTGCCTAACGAATCTTGATCCTTTCAAGATAAGTGCCTTTCATTTGCGACATTTCTTTCCTTTAATCATTCCATGGTTATTTATATATTGTGAGGTCTTGGCTCACATAAAAGCATAAAATATTCAATAAAATAATAATCAATCACTACTTCAGAATGCAAGTCCAGAGTGTTCTAGTGATAGTTCCATTTGTAGAACTTGGGTAATGAAAGCAGGCCTACAATCCTTTGGGGCATCCTTCTAGAACTGATCAGAAGATGAGAATTTTATCTGCCGCTATCTAGCGTCAGGCAAATATTATAGGCAAACTAGACAAACTAAGGAGACCAAATTATACTCTGAAGTAGGGTCCTATATGAGACTATTTGGACATTGCAATATTCTGAATCTGTCAGAATGGTATACGTTGCACCATTCCTTTCGTTCTCAAATGAAAGAGAGATAGACAGAGGTAAATTCTGTTATTATATCATGCTTTGGGTATCATGTTTTACATGATTTCCACCCAGCTCCCCCTTCCACCTTGAGAATTTCCCTAGTTTTAAATAATGTATATTCTGTGTGGCAGTAGGGAAATCCAATTTTTTTTACTACCAGTGCTGTGGGCGTGGCTTGGTGGGCATGGTGTGGCTTGGTGGGCGTGGCAGGGGAAATATACTGCAAAATCTCCATTTCCACCCCACTCCAGGGGAAGGATACTGCAAAATCCTCATTCCCTCCCCACTCCTGGGGGAAAGATATTGCAAAATCTCCATTCCCACCCCACTCTGGGGCCAGCCAGAGTGGTATTTGACAGTTCTCCAAACTACTCAAAATTTCCACTACCGGTTCTCCGAACTGCTCAAAATTTCCACTCCCCGTTCTCCAGAACCTGCTGGATTTCACTCCTACTGTGTGGTATTTTTAGTTATATTGATCAGTAAAGGTCAAGGTTCCCCTCACACATATTTGTTAGTTGTTCCCAACTCTAGGGGGTGGTGCTCACCTTCGTTTCAAAGCCAAAGAGGCAGCGCTGTCCGAAGATATCTCCGTGGTCATTTGGCCAGCATGACTAAATGCCAAAGGCACACGGAACGCTGTTACCTTCCCACCAAAGGTGGACCCTATTTTTCTACTTGCATTTTTTACATGCTTTCGAACTGCTAGGTTGGCAGAAGCTGGGACAAGTAACGGGAGCTCACCCCGTTATACAGCACTAAGGATTCGAACTGCTGAACTGCCAACCTTTCGATCGACAAGCTCAGCGTCTTAGCCACTGAGCCACCGTGTCCCTATTTTGACCACTAGAAGGTAGCATATGACCAATTTCATCCATATTAGGTATCATCAGATATAGGTAATCAGATCTTATTCTATGGAGTCAAATCATATATTGGGAATTGAAGTCATGGACTTTTTGCCTTTTATTTTTTTTTTTATAAAAAAGTTTTATTTTTACAATCTTATCAAATAATTCATCCAATGTGCAGTTATATACAATTAGTCGGGCCTGCCCAGTCACCACCCCGCTTTTTAACCTTCTTCCCTCTTCTACCTTCTTTTACTTTCCAAACCTTCCTCTCCTTCTCTTATCTACCTCCTCTCCTCCCTCCACCCTACACTCTTCTCCCTCTTCTACCCCTCTTCCTTCCTCTTCTCCTCTTTCCTACCTCCTACTCTCTCTTTTTTCCCTCCCCACCGTTCTAAAATGGCAACTGGTCAGACCCGACCCTACATTAATTATATTTATACATCTTCAATAATCCCTGTACATTAACCATAACTCCATCACTAACCCCAACCCCCAATTCCTTCCCTTTACCCCCACCCCCACCCGACTTCCCAGAACAAAATGCAGGGTATCAAAACTAACAATCATAATCTAAAATAATTCCTAAATTATAATCTCTAGTCTCTCCACGCTTATTCACACTCTCAATTCCCCTCTCCTTCAAAAATATATCTAATACAAATTATTTCCTAAATTTACTCATATGCTATTTGATATTTTTTTATCTGATACTTATTTTGAATATAATCAATCCACATTTTCCATTCTAAAATATATTTTTCTTGTGTATAGTCTTTCAAGTAAGCAGAGATTTTTGCCATTTCTGCCAGATTTGATACTTTAAGAGTCCATTCTTCAATTGTAGGTAATTTTGACTTTTGATTGCTCAATATTGGAAGAAAGAAGAAGAAGAAGAAGACTTTTTGCCTTTTAGATGCCATTAGCTTTAAGAATTATCCAAATCCTAGCACCCAACAATGTTTCAGGAAATGATCTATTAGAATACATGCATACAAACACACACATCTTTTAAGCGCTTGTAAAGTAATATATGCAATATGAAAATGTTACATTATGACACGTCCTCTTGTACACATCTGGTGGCACATTGATGTTCCCTATAATAGAAATTGGCCTGGCATTTGTTTTCTTCTGGGGAACAAGATGAATTTGCCGAGCTTTCTATTGATTATTTTAATCTTCTGAATATTTTTCTGCCTTCAAGTGTTTATAACTTTACATTTAGTCACAATGAATCTTGTTTAATTGTTGACAGCCTTGGAAATTATTCATAGCTGATATAAATAAAAGTAAGGGGGAAGGAAGGAGGAAAATGCCACCAAAACAGTGGCACAGCATGTGAGAGGCTGCATGGCAACAGCCTGAGAGGAGGCCAGCTGTCCACCCAAGCAGTTGCCCAGCTGAGAGGTGGCCAAGGGGCCCAGGTGAGAGGCAGCCCACCAACCCAGCCCAAGAGCCTGGAGATTCTTGGTTGGGCATTGACGCAGCTGGAGGCCAGTTGAGGAGCAGCGAAACAGAGCTGAGCAACAGTGAAATAGAGCTGTGTGAACCTGGAGGCCAATTGAGAGGTAGCAGAAGGAGCTGGATGGCAGCAGACCAGCAGCTGGGAGTAGCATGGTAGACCAGATGAGCAGCAACAGTGCATACCTAAGTAGTAGCAGTTATTTAAGCACTTACTAAATTTCTGGGCATTTTGAAAATGTTTGAATATTTTAATTATTAGAAGAACCTCCAAAATTTTGGGAGAGGAATCTTTTAAAAAAAAATTTAAAATTTTAAAAATTGAATTAAAAAAAATATTAAATGAACTTTTAGAATTTTTAAATTTTAATTTTAAAAAACTGGAAAAAATCTTGTACATCTTTTTGAACATATTGTAAACTTTTAAAATTTTTAATCTTTAAATGAACTAGCAAAAAGAAACATAGTAATGGAAAAAGATACTGACACTGTTGTGATTTGCAAAATACATGTTCCAGTTACGGCAACAGAGGGCTCAAATTACACATATACCAAATGTAGACTAAATGAATTGCTGGAAAAAAAAGTAAAGACCCTAGAGGCAACTCTAGCCACTCTGTGTTGTGGTCCGCCAACAGCCTGCGGAGCTGGCAATAGAGTCAGACAGCGATGAGGCTGAGGAAGAACATGGGCCAGTCCTGGAGGCTGGGGAAGGCCCAGATGAGGACTCTGCATCAGAGGCAGAGGTGGGGCCAGGGCCATCTGGGAGTGATGTGCAGACTCCAGAGCCTCCAGAGGCTGATAGTAGAGAGGCAGAGGAACAGGAGGAGACTGTTCCTAATGCACGCATGAGAAGAGCTGCCAGAAGGCAAGAGCAGCTAAAGCAAAGAGGACGACTCGGGAGTAGGGCCAAGAGATGATTGGCCCCTCCCATAAGGCTTAAAAGATCAGCAACGGCGTTTGGACTCTTTGCCCGAAAACAACGTTGATAGCTTTGTCTTGTTGCATTTGTTTCGTATCGGTGTCTTCTGAACTTTTGCCAAGAAAGGCCTTTGGCAGTTTGCCTAACTGGACCAAGCTTGGTGATAGGACTGAGGAATTGTGTTGGGAGGAATTTGCTTTAATTTACTTGGGCTACACTGAGAATGAAGTAATTCTCAGCTGTTTTAATAAAGTTTGTTTGTTTTTACACTGACTGAGTTTCCTACTACCTACTTGGGCCTGGGTCACAACACTCTGAGACTCAACTTACAAAATGAGAAACTGCAACCTAAGTTGGATAGAGAAGACTCTATCCAAACTTAACATAATAAGGAACAAACAGCTACTATAAGAAATGAACTTGTACATCAACCTTTAGAGCTAGACCAATAGAAACATGTCACTCATAGAAGAAAACAACAACCAAGAGCAATGCCCATGCTATCTAGTTCAGCCCAGTCCAGTACAGTCCCACTGGAGCTGAACAATCAATTTCATAGCTTCCCCCTGGAAGAAAGCATGCAGACATCTGGAGAAAGGACTTCATCAAGTGTTCCTGTGATGGGAAGAAAAGCAGCCTAGACTTCGCCAAGAAAAAAAAGTGAGTGTTGGTGATAGGAGAGTCACTTCTTAGGGAAACAGAATCGGTTATCTATGGACTGGACAATCAGTTTTGGGTGGTGTGTTGTCTAACTGGAGCAAATATCAAAGACGTGGCTGAGAACCTTGCTAATATAATCAAGCCCATGGATTACTTTCCCTTTCTTTTCCTTCATGTGGGAACAAATGACAAAGACAATGAATCTGAAAACAATATCAAAAGACTACAAACAGCTGGAAAGAAAGTTAAGGAGTTAGGAGCATAAGTGATGCTTTGACCTGCATTTCCAAGAAAAGGTCAACATCCAATGAGGGAACAGAAGGTTTTAGAAATGAACCACAGGCTTAAGGGTTGGTGCCACCAAAAAAACTTCTGATTCCTAGACTGTGATCTGCATTACCCACATGAATGGCTCTGTCAAGGAACATGCTGCATCTTGCAAGAACTGGGAAGAATGTATTTGGAAAACGACTGGAAGAGTAAGACCACACTTGGAATACTGCATCCAGTTGTGGTCACTACAATATAAAAAAGACGTTGAGACTCTAGAAAGAGTGCAGAGAAGAACAGCAAAGATAATTAGGGGGCTGAAGGCTAAAACATATGAAGAATGTTTGCAGGAATTAGGTATGTCTAATCTAGTAAAAAGATGGATTACGGGCAACATGATAGCAGTATTCCAATATTTGAACAGCTGCCACAAAAAAGATGGGGTCAACCTGGTATCCAAAGCACCAGAACACAAGACAAGAAGCAATGGATGAAAATTATTCAAGGAGGGAAACAACCTGAATTTAAGGAGAAATTTCCTGAGAATGAAAACAATTAACCAGCAGAACTGCTTGCCTTCAGAAGTTGTGGATGCTCCATCACTGGAGGCTTTTAAAAGGAGACTGAACATCCATTTGTTTGATCCCCTGCTTTAGCAGAGGGTTGGACTAGAAGACCTCGAATGTCCCTTCCAACTCTCTTATTCTGTAAATGTTTATTAAAATAAAAACAAAGGGCCTTTTTCTGTTATGAAAACCACTTATAACCATTTTTCCTACATTGCACAGCACTGGTTTTGTCTCGTCTCCCTCTGTCACTTGAAAAATGTTGGGTTTTTTTTTTTCATTATTACATTCATTATTCTTTTTCTTCCTTTTTTAATCCCTTGAGTAGCAGTGGTACAAAATAAGCAATTTATGGTTTGGAGCATTTTTTCTCTCTCTCCATGCAGCATATGTGCTGTGCACAGTAGTTAGAGAAAAATGCCCTCATATTTTTGCATTCCCTAGTATTCTATATGAAAGACCCAGATGGTGCAGTATGAAAGGTGTGAGCAGTTCTTCAGTTCACTGAATACTTTTCTTTTCTAAACTGCCAGATTAGATATAATGCACAAAGGAATATTACATGAGCAAAAATTTATTGACTATTTTATCGCCTTATTGAAAGAAAACCTCTCCCATCTACAATCATATTTTCACCTCTTTTTACTCTATTTTTTCCCCAAACTCCTGTTAAAATACTATTTAAAAAAGAAAGCATGTACATGGACACAAAATATGAATGAGAATAAAAGTCCAGTGATAACTTGCACCATGTTGTTCAAACAGTAAGAAAATAGAGGGAATAAAATACTGCAAATATTTACATCTAATTTGGTAATTAGACAATAAATATTTTAACTTATGAATATTTGTATTTATTTCACAGGTTTTATTCATATTCAGTTAATGTAAAAATAATCGGCATAAAGCAATGCAATAAAAATACTATAAATAACGTCTTGATACCGTTAAAACTTTCTCAAACTAATAATGCTCGCCTGTTTGGAACCCATACCATATATCTGATATCAATACAGTTGAGCGTGTCCAAAGGTATTTTACGAGAAGAGTTCTCCACTCCTCCGTAACCAATAAAATACCTTACTCCACCAGACTTGATATCCTGGGTGTGGAAAACCTGGAACTCCGTCGCCTTCGACAGGACCTGGGTTTAGCTCATAGAATCATCTGTTGTAATGTCCTTCCTGCCAATGACTACTTCAGTTTCAACTACAATAACACAAGAGCTACCAACAGATTTAAACTTAATGTCAACCGCACCAGTTTAGATTGCAGAAAACACGATTTCTGTAACAGAATTATCTATGCTTGGAATGCATTACCTGACTTTGTGGTCTCTTCTCATAACCCCAAAAGCTTTATTAAAAATCTATCCACTGTTGACCTCACCACATTTCTAAGAGGACTCTAAGGGGCGTGCATAAGAGCACAAATGTGCCTACCGTTCCTGTCCTATTGTTTCTTCCCCTATATATATATATATATATGCTTATACTACCTTGTTTCTCCTCATATATATATTTATATATTATATAATCTTTTGTGTTATGCTTGTGTATATTGTTATGACAAAATTAAATAAATAAAAATAAATAAATAAATAACATTGCATCCCCACCATGCCATTATCAAAATGCAAAATAGCAAAATTGGAAGGAACCTTGGCAATTTTCTAGTCCAATCCCCTGCTCAAGCAGGAGACCTATACCCGGGATCGCAAGCCTATGGCACATGTCCTGGAAGTGGCACGCAGAGGCATCTCTCCGGGCACACGAGCCATCGCCCATTGCTCTTCTGGGTTCCGGCGCACCATCCAACTGGTCTTCATGCGCGCGGGAGCACCAGAAACCAGAAGAGAGCCACCTGGTGAGCATTAGCGTGCCGGGAAGACGATCTTCCGGTTTCCGGCACTGTATGTGCACCAGCCACCTGGTCTTTGCACGTATATGCGCACCAGAAACCAGAAGACCAGGTGGCTGGTACATATGCGCACATCAGAAACCGGGATATCATCTTCCCAGCATGCGCATGCACACTGGGCTGCTCTTCCAGTTGCAGGGGTGCATACGCGCACGCTCCTGTTTTGGCACACAGTGCCAAAAATGTTCGCCAACACTGCCCTATACCATTCCAGACAAATGGCTGTCCAGTCTCTTCTTAAAAACCTCCAGAGATGGAGCACCCACAACCTTCGGAGGCAAGCTGATCTACTGATTAATTGTTCTTGCTGTCAGGAAATTTATCCTTATTCTAGGTTTGATCTCTCTTTGATACGTTTCCATCTCTTACTTCTTCCTCTATCAGACCTGCCACAACTTAAACCTCTAAAAATCCTTGACTCCATTTGCTGAGAAAGGTATAGTTTATTAGAGATCAATGTATTGCAAAAGTGCAAAGCCAGAACTGAAAATCGTACGCCAAAATCCTTAACTGTCTCTCATTGCTCTTCCAAGTGCAGTCAATCTGGTTCAGACAAAATGTTTTCCTCATGGACAGTGTAAACATAGTTTGGTATGCGGCCCCCTCCTTCTTCCAGCTGACTGACCTTGAGGCAGCATCTTGAGGAGGATACTTAATTTTGTTTCCCAAACCATTCCCCCCTTCATTACCCCTCACCACAGTTCATGGCAGTCTGTCATCGTATAGTAGTGAAGCACAAGCAAGCATAAAGTGGCAGCTGACATTATCCTGCATTTACATGCTTTGGAGAATAGGTTGATCCCTTTTTTTCTGTGACATCCCCTCAAATATTCGAAGAATGCTATCATGTTACCCCAGTCCTTTTCTTTGCTAGACTAGACATACCCAATTCCTGCAACCATTCTTCATATGTTTTAGCCCCCAGCCTTCTACTCATCTTTGTCGCTCTTCTCTGCACCCTTTCTAGAGTATCAACATCCTTTTTGTATCGTGGTGTCGGAAAGCTGTGGCCGAAAACATCTGGAGGCATTAAATTGCCCTACCTGTAGTCCAAATTAGATACAAATTTATTTTTAGAAATCATAAGAAGCTGTCTTTGGTTGTGGGAAATTAATTAGTATCGTACTGTGCTGGAAGATATAACTCTTTCCTTTTGTGGCTCTTTTCAAATGTAGATTTTAAACTCTTTGGAACAGTTGTTACAGGTATATCTTTTTTTAAAAAAATAACTTTTATTAAGCTTTTCACCCTTAAAAACAAAATGAAGAAAAAACACAACAAACAACTACAACAACAACAACAACAACACATTAAAAACATAGCGTTACATATTTTACAGCTTGTCATATCGGCAATGGTATACATTCTCTGTTCTTTTTTTTACTCAATCCTATACATACTTATATTTACATTCTATTATTCTATTTACCAATCCAATAATTTACATTTCCTAATTTTAATTTAGTTAGATTAACAATCCAATTTATAATTTTGATTTCTTTTTTCCAGCCAATCATATAATTTATTCCACACTTTGTAATATTCCAACTCTTCCCTTTCCTTAATTTCTAACGTCATCCTGTCCATTTCTGCACACGGTAAAAAATTTTGGATTATTATTTCCTCCCCTGGAACATGTAACAGGTACATCTTATTTTCCTTTCCAGACGTAGCCCGAGGGAGCCTGAGATTTGCAGTGATAAATCAATACATGTTGCCCTTTCCTTCCCATTGCCACATCATGTTCCAAATCAGAACCATTTTTTAAAGACCCACAAGCTACTTTGGAGGTAGCATTGTGTCAAATTTGCCCTTTTAAGCAGTTTCTCTTCCACCCCGCCACCTCCCCCCACAAGCTTGATATGTTGAGGATGGCTTCTCTTAAAAAATGAAGAACCTAGCTAGGATGTTTCAGCTTTTCAACTGCTAGATGGTTGCAGGATCTTGATTCTCAGGTTTCTCTTACTTACATTAATTGTAAGTAACAGTCCTGCTACACAGCTTATTTGGAAGCCCTGAATTTTCAAAGCCATGGTTAAACAAATAAACAAGTCCTTGTTTGACCCACCCTTCCTCTCCCTCTCCCTCCTTCCCTCCCTCCCAGCAGACAGGTAAGTGGCTACTGTTGGGTAGGCGAGGGAGTGAGAGATTGCAAGAATGGCTGGGAAACTGTCACGGAGCATTCAAAATGAGCATCATGTGACTACAGCAGCAGACCTGAAGCGGCAGCTGCAGCCCAGCGGCATTCAACCGGCCATAACTTCCCCAAATTTTATTTCTTCAGAAGTCATGGGTCCCAGATTTTGGATGCATTCTGTAAGTTTACCCCATTTTTAGTACCTATGATGCACCATTTCACCCAATTAAAGTTAATTAGGATATAGACTAGTTAAAGGATGTGCATTAGAAATGGAAGCTTAGGAAAGTAATTGCAGGTATTAGCCATAAGCAAAGATGCAGGTGCAAGCTCTATATGGAGCACGGGTGTTAAACTCGATTCCATCACAGGCCAGATGGTGAGATATTGTGCCTTTTTTTGCCTTTGCGGTTCTGAGGTGGGTGTGGCCTAACCCACAGCCCGCCAGTTTGACAAGTCTGATTCTAGAGCCATATCCAGCTTGAAATGGATCAAATGGAGGAAGAGTTTGTATTTTAAACTAAGTTCTCCCTCCACAATGGTCACTATGCTCTGTTGGTATACTATCGAAAGCAAAACTTCCAGAAGAAACAGATTTGGTGGTGCATTTTGTTGCTAGAATGGTCTTGGGTGTCTTATTTGGAGTTTCTGGTTTTTGCAGTTAAACATACTGCTTCATAAGAAAGAAGAAATTATGGACACACAGAGAGGAGAAATAGTCCTTGAACGTGGACTCATTGTTCCTGAAGATTGGTAAGGCAGGCGTCAGAAATCACCCCCTTGCCCTGTCTTCTCTCATCCCAGTGTGTCTCATTATATCCTGTATATAAAAAACCGTGCAGCCCCAGCATGATTTCTAATAATAACATAAATGACATTTAGAAGTCTCCATCGGTCATATGTCCTATGGCATTAATGTGGATTCCTAGACCACCCACTCTTTCAGAACTATAGTGATTGTGTGCATTGTCGGTTTTCTCCGAATGGAGTCCTAGTGTCATTTAAAATAGGTGCTTTGTAAAGATGTGCTTCTCACAAGTTAGGCCTTATTGACTGTCTGGTGAAGAAGTTCCTTGATTCTCTTTTACAGAACATTTTTTTCCCCAAAAGAAATTGGGAAAGAATGAAGAGCTCAACCAGTTATTTTCTTCCTTTAGAAGCTGGCATAGCTATTGTCTCCTATTTGCAGAAAGAACACGATCGCCACCTAATGATACACTTAAAATAGGCAGTTCTAGGAGAAAATGCTAAGGTTTAAAGTAAACTAGACCAGGGGTCTCCAACCTTAGTAACTTTAAGGCTTGTGGACTTCAACTCCCAGAGTTCCTCAGTCAGCAAAGCTAACTGAGGAACTCTGGGAGTTGAAGTCCACAAACCTTAAAGTTACTAAGGTTGGAGACCCCTGAACTAGACAATTGTGTGATCAGTTAGGTCATCCTTTGAGAGAAAGGTAGTTCAGCCTGATGTGACCAGAATCAACGTTAAATTTCAAGCTGACTATATTTTTTAATAACATATTTTAGGTACTTTGATTCAAAATGTTGTGACATAGTGCGCAATTTGGACTAACTTGAGGGAACAAACAAACAAGTAAATGCAATGAGAGTTTTAGTAGTATATAGATGTGCTGTATATATTGAAGTCTTTGAAAACCAATTTTAAACTTTTAAATGTTACCTTCGAAACAGAAATGTACTCACCTGGACTGCCATTTGTCAGAAATGGTGTAGAGTCGCCTGCTTTGGGAGTGGGGGGTTGGACTAGAAGACCTACAAGGTCCCTTCCAATTCTGTTAATCTATTAATATTACATAATATAAAGGTATGAACCACACTGTGTCAACATGATTTATACATTTAATAGTAATTGGATTTATTCTGTATTATACCATCCCTACTCTGCAGGCATATATTGATATTTCCTAGAAAATCTATAAGTGTGACTTATAATTATGCCCTTAGCTGCTGTTATTTCTACCCCATTTTCAGGCTACATCAAATCTGTGCCTCATTTTATTCTTTTAATCACATGCAACAAGGTTAGTATCGAGGAAATCCATAGGAAGCGGCTAGTTACCTTTTATTGCCCTCATCCCAGTGAGGGGCATCCTTACTCAGGTTCTAGGATATGGGATATAGTCACTCATGTTGATCTACTCAATATAGAACTATCACAAAAAATGAGGGGGTCCTTGGTGCTGTTTGTGTATGTGTTATGATAGTGAGTTACAATTATCCAGCAGTAGCTGAGCTAGAGAATCGGTTTGTGCAATTATTAAGCACATCAAATTGGATTATTCGATGTAGCATATGGCAAGTGGTAAAGATTAATGATATATCAGAATTTACAGGTACTATGCTTTTTTGCATATAAATTTGATCATGTGACACTACCACAACCAAATGGTTGCAGAAATTGTGAAGCTCGATGGTCATTACCTTACAGATGACCCCCACCCTGTTAAAGACCTTGGAATTTTCATATCAAATGATCTAAGTGCCAAAGCCCACTGCAACTACATCGCAAAAAAACCTTTAAGAGTTGTAAACCTAATCTTGCGTAGCTTCTTCTCCAGAAACACTACACTACTAACCAGAGCATATAAAACATTTGCTAGACCAATTCTTGAATACAGCTCGTCTGTCTGGAACCCATACCACATTTCAGACATCAATACAATTGAAAGTGTCCAGAAATACTTTACAAGAAGAGTTCTCCACTCCTCTGAATACAACAAAATACCTTATGCCATCAGACTTGAAATCCTGGGTTTAGAAAACTTAGAACTCCACCGCCTTCAACATGACTTGAGTTTAACTCATAGAATCATCCATTACAACGTTCTTTCTGTTGAAGACTACTTCAGCTTCAATTGCAACAATACAAGAGCACACAATAGATTTAAACTTAATGTTAACCACTCCAATCTTGATTACAGAAAATATGACTTCAGTAACAGAGTTGTTAATGCTTGGAACACACTACCTGACACTGTGGTCTCTTCCCAAAATCCCCAAAGCTTTAACCAAAAACTGTCTACTATTAACCTCACCCCATTCCTAGGAGGTCTGTAAGGGGTGTGCATAAGAGCACATACGTGCCTACCATTCCTGTCCTATTGCCTCCTTTCATTATATCCAATTAATATAGTTATTGCATACTTATGCTTTTATATATATATGCTTATATATTGTATAATTATTTCATGCATATGCTTATATATACTGTTGTGACAAAATAAAATAAAATAAAAAAGATTGTAATGAGACCCTGAAAATGCTGTAGGAGATACTTGTTGTCTTCTTAGGAATTACATGGCATCTCTTCTGCAGTGTAGAAAGTCCCCAGCTGAGGTTTTGTTTGATTTTCTTCTGCATCAAGTATATGCAGAGAGATGGCTCACTGTCCATTCCAAAGTGATATTGTCATAATCCTGTTGGGTTGAAACAGAAAACATTATTTGATGTAAGCAAAGATCCTTTGTAGTTCCATCCAAAAATGAAAACCCAGAACAGCTTCAAGCATTATCAGCAGAAAGAATAACCACAATATCCAAATGTTTCTATACAAATAACATGGAATGGTTTTGTAACCAGTAAGTTTTACAGACTGAGTAAGGTTGAATGTCCCAGCAAAGAAGTTATTTTGAGAAGGAGGGAAATGTCAGGAAGTTGGTTTTTATCAGAAGTTGAAGTTACCCCATGATTAGGGAAATAATATGTTAAAATTATTTTTGTCAAAACTAATTCTAATGAAAACAGTCAATTGATATTGGTGTCATTGTCTGCTCGTAAATGAACACCATAAATTCAGGTTTAAAATTTAGCTAAAGCTAAAGGATCCAGGGCATAGTTCTTATTATTTGGACATATGTTTTGATTTGGGTATGAAGGAAAACTTCAGCTGCACTAATGCCCGTTGCTTTGAGCCTCTCCTGCTAGGCTTGAAAGAGAATAGTTTCTTCCAGTGAATTTGGATTCAAGGAACAAAGTTAATAAGTAAAACCACCTATGAATGTTTTCTTCTTTAAAAGTTCAGGTATGGTAGTCCTATAGTAAATTAATTATACTCTTCTAAGACATGCATTGTCTGGTAAATGTAATTACAAACATTAACTTTTTTATTCTGCTTTTTGCATTATTAAGCTTAGCAATTCATGGGTCTTTTAAAGTATAAACCTAACTAGTCTGCATTCACAGCACCTATTGGATATGATTTGATTTTTTTTCCTGTACTTTCTATTTGTGTTGCTCTTTCCCAGAACATACGAAAAATAACCTACATCTCTCCCTTTCCTGAAACAAATGAAAAAAGTGGAATTTTTATTTATCTCCATTTCCTTATGATAAGAAACTATATTAAATCTTCTGATCCCTGCCTGCTTTGAAGCAAATTTTTCCAGGAAATGAGAAAATCAGATCCCCTTTTTATTCTGCCCTGTTATTGATTGTGCTTTTCATTGTTATCTCAAGTCTGTGTGTGTGATTGTGTGCATCTGCAGTTGTTTTCTACTAATTTCTTCTATACAATAGAACTCATATGAGAATTGTCTTCCTTGAAATTTTTCTATCTCGGAATTTTTTCTTTTTCTTTTCTAACAATGTCCTTTTTGTCAGAAGTTGCTTCATTTTATTTTACAGCTAATTTACAGAAGAGGAAGTATCATAGAACAGTATATTTTTTTCTGAAATTTGTGCAGCAGAAAACCAGGTCCAAAGGGTATAGAGGCTGTATATGGTGCATTTGTGTACACACTTACCTGAGAGTAAGTAACATTGAAATAATTGGGGTGTACTTGTAAGTACAGGTAGTGTTCAACCTACAACAGTTCACTAAATTGATAAGGATGAGATTCAAATTACTAATGATCTCTCTTTGAGTTATTTTGTATTGACGGCATGCAGTATTTCAGCTCGATAAAATTAGATGACAACAAAGAGCGTTTTGTTGTATTTCTTTGTATTGTCCCACAGTACATTATTCTTTACTTTGACCCTGTTTATCTTCTTTTTCACTTTGATGAGCCAGTTGGATAACACTTAGTTTAATTCCTAAAGTAAGGATACATAATACAAATACAAACATGTTGTGGATCTCCATAGATATTTAAATATAAACATGGTTTCTCTCAGCTCTACATTAAACATTTCAAGAATTCTTGCCATTTTGAGAAATGAGAAATAGGAATAATCCCCTCATTCTTTTACTTTCACCACAGATTCACAGACTGTAGAGGATGTGACAATGTATGCCAATTGCTACTGGATACCCAGCTTGCAAGAAAATTGGCCAGAGGGGTGAAGTATTTTTGAAAATTACATAGCACAAAATTGAAGCACTGCTTGAATCTGATCAGAATTAAGCTCCTCCCTGTTGAACAGTGTTTTAGTTTGTTAAATTAACCTCCCAATGTGCTCAGCCAACACACATTGAGAGAAGAAAGAAAAATGATCTCCCACAAATGTTCTTTTCATGAACACTTACAGTAGCAATTACCAGAAGAACAGTTACTCAAGGGCAGATCAGGCAATATGAAAAATTGTACACTTGGCTGCTATATATTTGGGGGTTTTAAAATTATTATTATAAAGCCATTGTTCTTTTTTGGGGGGGTCGTTCAGATGGCACAGATTGCCTGTGCTGGTATTTAAGCAAAGAATAAATATATAAATCCAGTTTTTCAACTCTTTATGTAACAGCATTATGGATTCCTTCTACAATTTTCTTTTTTGGTTGCTACAAGCAACATTTTATGTGGCATTTGGATTTTCCTAAATGTGTGGGATAAGGGAATTTTGAGCTACTTGACTAGTCTGGCTTGGTGCCCTGCTATATGATTCTGCCTCAAATTAAGTACTTCCGTCTCATTGATGAAGCTTGAAATTCATTGGTGTACTTAACTATTATTGATTCATTTACTTACTCATGGAAAAGAGCTATAATCCATTAAATCTATCTTTTTGACTTCTCCCACCACTGCCGCATTTTTTTAGAAATGTGATACTCATATTACTATGTTAGACTCTCAAATGTCACTATCAATACTAGAACATTAGTGGTAATTTTGTATAGATACCTAACTGAATTTATTTATGCTGTTGGTTGCATCATTTTTGCATATATATTTTTTTATTTTATTTTTATTTTGTCACAACATCATATAAAAAGATTATATAGTATATAAACATATATATGAGTAAATATTAGGAGGTATAAGCATATATATATATATATAGGAAGAAGAAAAGAAAAACAATAGGACAGGAACGGTAGGCATGTTTGTGCGCTTATGCACGCCCCTTATGGTCCTCTTAGGAATGGGGTGAAGTCAATAGTAGAAAGTTTTTGGTTAAAGCTTTTAGGATTATGGGAAGAGACCACAGAGTCAGGTAAAGTATTCCAAGCACTGATGATTCTGTTACAGAAGTCATATTTTCTGCAATCTAGATTAAAGCGGTTAACATTAAGTTTAAATCTGTTGGTTGCTCTTGTATTATTGCAATTAAAGCTGAAGTAGTCTTTAACAGGAAGGACATTACAATAGATGATTCTATGAGTTAAACTTAGGTCTTGTCGAAGGCGACTAAGTTCCAAGTTTTCTAAGCCTAGGATTTCAAGTCTGGTGGGATAAGGTATTTTGTTATTTTCAGAGGAATGGAGAACTCTTCTTGTAAAATATTTCTGGACACGTTCAATTGTATTGATGTCAGAGATGTGGTGAGGGTTCCAAACAGGTGAGCTGTATTCTAGAATTGGTCTAGCAAATGTTTTATATGCTCTGGTTAGTAGTGTAGTGTTTTTGGAAAAGAAGCTACACAAGATTAGGTTTACAACTCTTAGAGCCTTTTTTGCTATGTAGTTACAGTGGGCTTTGGCACTTAGATCATTTGACATGAAAACTCCAAGGTCTTTAACGGGGTGGGGGTCATCTGTAAGGTAATGTCCATCAAGTATGTACTTAGTGTTTGGGTTCTTTTTTCCAATATGTAAGACTGAGCATTTGCTGGTTGAGATTTGGAGTTGCCAAGTTTTAGACCAAGTGGTTAGATGATCAAGGTCTTTTTGGATGATAGATGCATTGTCTGTGGTGTTAAATAGTTTGACATCGTCAGCAAAGAGAACACAATTACTTGAGATATGGTCACAAAGATCATTAATGTATAGTATGAAGAGTGTTGGTCCAAGGACGCTGCCTTGAGGAACGCCACTCTTGACAGGAACAGGATTTGATAGAGCATTGCCAATTTTGACCACTTGCTGTCTGTTAGACAGAAAAGCAGATATCCATTTGTGAAGGGGTCCTGAAATGCCATAGAATTTTAGTTTTAGGAGAAGTTTATCGTGTACTACTGAGTCAAAAGCTTTGCAGAAGTCTATGTAGATTGCATCTATTGTTTTGCCTTGATCAAGATTTGTAGTCCATATATTTTTACAGTGGAGAAGTTGTAAGTTGCATGATAATTTTTTCCTGAAACCAAATTGTTTATTGGAGAGTAGGTTGTTAGTTTCTAAGTGTGAGGTAATGGATTGGTTGATGGTTGATTCCATGACTTTGCAGGTGACGCAGCACAGAGAGATCGGTCTGTAATTTTCAACTAAGCTGGGGTCTCCTTTTTTGAAGATAGGGATGACTGTGGCTAGTGACCAAAGTTTGGGAAGGGAACTGGTAGTGAAAGCTTTATCGAAGATTATGCTTAGGGGTTCTGCTATATTAGTGGAAGGTTTTTTTAAGAAGTATGCACATAGTCCATCAGGTCCAATAGATAGCGATGGTTTCAAGTTATGAAGAGCTTTTCCAACGTTATCTTCTGTGAAATCTATATGAGTTAAGTCATCATATTCATTGCTGGTGCGTTTATGGAATGTCGGATATGTGTTATTGCTGTTAACAAAAACTGAGCCAAAGAAAATGTTGAAGAGGTTAGCTTTAACTGTTTCGTCATTGTATTCTTTGTTGTTAGAATCTTTTAGTGGTGGGATGGATCTTGAGTCTTTAAGTTTATTGTTAACAAAGTTATAAAAGGCACGATTGGAATTTGTGTGCAGAAGGTCCTCTTCTTGCTTGGTGTGGTAATTTGTGCATTCAGTTTTTATTTGGTTGCATATATTTTTGTAGCTGTTTTTGAAACCGCTACAAAATATACAACCTCAACACACTAGCAACGTTAGTATATAACAGACTTTCTTAACTGAGGTTCTTAGAATGCTAGGACTTCATAAGAGGTCACCACAGGTTCTGTGAGTAACTGTGTGTGTTTTTTAAATAAACTTTAAAAAAGAGGCAGAGGAACTAGAGATCAAATTGCCAACATATGTTGGATCATGGAGAAAGCTAGGGAGTTCCAGAAAAACATCTACTTCTGCTTCATTGACTATGCTAAAGCCTTTGATTGTGTGAATTACAACAAATTATGTCAAGTTCTTAAAGCGATGATAATACCAGACCATCTTATTTGTCTCCTGAGAAACCTATATGCAGGTCAAGAAGCAACAGTGAGAACTGGACATGGAACCACTGATTGGTTCAGAATTGGGAAAGGAGTCCGGCAAGGCTGTATACTGTCACCCTGCCTATTTAACTTATATGCAGAGCGCATCATGAGAAAGGCGGGGCTAGATGAATCAAAAATTGGAATTAAGATTGCCGGGAGAAATATCAACAACCTCAAATATGCAGATGATATCACTCTAATGGCAGAAGGTGAAGAGGACCTAAAGAGCCTCTTAATGCAGGTGAAGAAGGAGAGTGCAAAAGTTGGCTTGAAACTCAACATTAAGAAAACTAAGATCATGGCATCCGGCCCTCTCAATTCCTGGCAAATAGATGGGGAAGAAATGGAGGTAGTGACAGATTTTATTTTCCTGTGCTCCAAGATGACCGTAGATAGGGACTGCAGCCAAGAAATTAAAACACGCTTGCTCCTTGGGAGAAAAGCTATGGCAAATCTAGATAGCTTACTAAAAAGCAGAGACATCACCCTGCCAACAAAAGTGCATAAAGTCAAGACTATGGCTTTCCCAGTTGCAATGTATGGCTGTGAAAGTTGGATCATAAGAAAGGCTTAGCGCCAAAGAATTGAGGCCTTTGAACTATGGTCCTGGAGAAGACTCCTGCAAATCCCTTGGACTGCAAGGCCATCAAACCAGTCAGTCCTAGAGGAGATCAACCCTGACTGCTCTTTAGAAGGCCATATCCTGAAGATGAAACTCAAATACTTTGGCCACCTAATGAGAAGGAAGGGCTCACTGGAGAAAAGATTAATGCTGGGAAAGATTGAGGGCAAAAGAAGAAAGGAACAACAGAGAACAAGGTGGCTGGATGGAGTCACTGAAGCAGTAGGCATGAGCTTAAATGGACTCCAGAGGATGGTAGAGGACAGGAAGGCCTGGAGGAACATTGTCCATGGGGTCGTGATGGGTCGGACACGACTTCGCAACTAATAACAACAACCGTTAAGTTCGCCGCGAACTTAAAACTTATTTATTCCGTATGGCTGGACTAGCCTGATTCTTATTTTTATTGGATGGGTTTTTTAAATTCTGTGATTTTACGGGGAAGTACGTTTTTTAATATTTTGGGCATTTAAATTAGTTTTTTAAGGGATGTTTTTAATTATTGTGTGTATGTATATTTTATCTGCCTGTTCACCGCCCTGAGTCCTTCGGGAGAAGGGCGGTATACAAATTAAAATATTATTATTATTATTATTATTATTAACAACAAAAAGCAGTGTGCCATGCAATGCCAATGCTTGGAGTAGTGAAATCAGTAGGCTGATTTCAGGAAGATGGAGTTAATTAAATAGATTTAGCAAAGCTTCTCTGTATTTTCTTTCTAGCCTCTGACAGTGCTAAAGAATCCTTAGTAGAAGTAGCAGTGACCATTGCTTATATTTGAAAATGCCTTTCCTATCAGTACAAGACAGACCGTCTTCTGCTCTTGCTTTAATTCCCCTTCCTTCCTTCCTTCCTTCCTTCCTTCCTTCCTTCCTTCCTTCCTTCCTTCCTTCCTTCCTTCCTTCCTTCCTTCCTTCCTTCTTCCCTCCCTCCCTCCCTTCCTCTACCTACATACACTGTATATCTATATGTCTGTCTGTCTATCTCTGTTTATCTATCTATAAATGTAACTATGTATCTGTATACTATATAGATAGGAGTGTGTGTGTGTGTATGTGTGTGTGTCAGACATCGTATTCAGCAGGTTCTGACCAGTTCTGGAGTGGAAATTTTGAGTAATTTTTGGAGAACCAGTAAATACCACTTCTGACTGGCCCCGCCCCCATCTATTCTCTGCCTCCTGAGTCCCAGCTGATGGGGATTTTGCAGTATCCTTCCCCTGCCAGGCCCACCAAGCCACACCCACAGAACTGGGATATGTGTGTGTGTGTGTTAATCATTCACCACATTTTTGCTGCTTCTTTTTTTGTAATGTAACAGCTGTTGAATTTCATCTAGGAGGAAGATTGCAGGACTCAGTGAAGTCCCTCCTGATTTCTCTGACATCATAATTAAAACACTTTACACTTCAAGTCTGCCTACATATCCAGAAATAAAACTTCCCATAATTAATTATGCTTATGTAATATGATAGTCTTGTGCAATAGTTGAGGGCCATACATCCCATCGTCCGGATTCCAAGCCAAAAAAAAAAATGATGGACAGATTGCAATATATAAGGTGTTATTACAGGCATATCTCATCTTCACCATAAGTATTTGTCAGATGTTTGCTTCTTTTTTTAGCACGAATCAGTTTCCTTAAGGAGATAGAGGGGCAGAATGAAAAGAAAATAGAAAGCAGAAAGTCTTAATTTATAAGTAATCCTGCTTCAAAACAGCAGATGCTGTTTTGCAAATGTCAACATTAAAAAAAAGATATTTTCCAGAATGTCAGAATAGTCTGCTTTAGATGCTTTTGATTTGACATTCTGATATGTAGCGATTCAGCCCCTCAAGCAAATTGTTTTTTAAATATCCCAACAACTCAGATTATATATCTCATTCTGAAGTATTCATTCATGTTCCGAATGTCAGTCTAATGACATTTATTTTTATAGTTTTTTAGCAGAATTTTAAAGAAGCTGGTGGTATCACAGAAAGAAAGAAAACCCTTATGTGTTAATTTGTAGGCAGAAAGTTACACAGTGCAATTTAATTGAAAAGAAATACTGGGAAAGATGCTTTTTAGACTGTAGGTTCCAGATGCAATTTAAAAAAAATACATTAATATGGTAATCGCAGTCTAATAAATATGGCATATTACTGTGTTGGCGAACCGTTTTGGCACAAATGCCATTGACTGCTAATGGTGCTAATGGTTGATACGGGTTGCTGCCAGCATCCTAGGTATCAACCAAGTACCTTCTTAAGATGTACGATGTTCCAAGTAGCGCAGTTTTTTGCAGTTCCACTGGTGTTATTGAGGAAGCTGCAATTTGTTGATGTATCTTATAAAATTCTTGGACATGGTACCAAGTGCCCCGATGACCACGGGTATCACTGTTAGATGTTTCATCCATAGCCATGGAGTTTTGATGGCCAGGTTGTGATATTTCATGATTTTTTCCAGTTCTTTTTCTTCGACTCTGGCATCTCCTGGTACTGCAATGTCAATAAATTGTACGTTTTGGTTTTCGACAACTGTGATATCTGGCGTGTTGTGTTCCTTCTTCTTGTTGTTGTTGTTATTATTATTATATTAATCTTCAATTTTATTCATAGTCTGGGACTGGTAAAAACTTAATAGTTCAAGTCCTAAATAAGGACCTAAAAGCTGTTAAGGTAGCATCTGAGTATACAGACAGTTCCGAATAGGATGGGTTTTTTTGCCAAGTCAGGATATTCAGGCCTATCAAGTTCAAAATTTCCATGTATTTAGGCAGTCTTTTGGGTATTGCTCCAAAGGATCCTATAACTATTTCTACAACCATTGATTTCTTCCTCTGTAATCGTTCAACTTCAACTGGCAAATCATATTATTATTTTTTCTAGCTGTTTCTAGAATTTTTATTTTATTATTGTTGTTGTTATTGTTTTTATTATTATTATTACTATTAGAATTACTATGAGTCATGCTTAAATGCCTGAATTGTAGAAAAAGACAAATGAGTATAAATAACTCAAGCTTTTTAATTCAGCATACCCGATATTCAGATATTTTAATATAATATCAGATAATTTAATATATCCATAAAATTGTACCATAATTTTATCCATAAAATCATTTTGCACACTAGATGAAAGCTTATCAAAAGAATTGTAGAAGGAAAATGCATTAGCTTTTCTGGGGCACAGAAATGTGTTTTATAGATAGGGCAAATGATGTTAAGGGGAGATGATGCTTATTTTTAAATGATTCATTTAATTTGTATAGAACATTTTTTTTCCTTTTATCATTTACAGGAACAAGCATATTTACTGTTTATGAAGCTGCATCTCAGGAAGGTTGGGTCTTTCTGATGTACCGAGCAATCGACAGTTTTCCCCGATGGCGCTCTTATTTCTATTTCATCACCTTAATTTTCTTCCTTGCCTGGCTTGTTAAGGTACATAAACAAGAATCTTATAAAAATGGTAATAAGGGGAAACAGAAGGAAGATTCAGATTAGAAAGCAATCTGAATAATGACATAAAAGATGGTCTGGCATGAATACAGGTGTGTATTGGTCACACTACTATCCTGAAAGTTATTGGAGGGAGAATGTTGATTTCATTATTTTGAGATAGTTATTATACTGAAAGCTAAGGTAATACCTTGTTTATAAAGCAGACCCTCTAAAAACTATATTGGTACTATTAGCAATTGTACTTATTACACTAGGCTAGTAGCCCCTAACCTTTTGAGCACCAGTGTCTGATTCCGTGCAGAGAGTTTTTTTCGTGAACCGTAGGAGGCATGGTTTGGCATGCTGCCTGAATCCCATGGATGGGGCTTCACTTCTTTGCGCGGCACAATTTCTGGCATGCCGTGAACCGGTGCCAGTCCATGAACCAAGGGTCGGGGATCCCTGTACTAGGCCATCATTGGAAGAATATTAATGGTCTAGAAGAGTAATGTATTTACATGTTTTCCAGGAACTTTCCCAGGTCTTAACTGGAAAAATCACATTGCTAACTTCAGTTGCCATCACTGCTAGATTAGTCTTTGGCAAACTTTCTATATCCAGCTCAAAGCTTTCAGAATTTCTACAATCTCCAGAATTTCAGTCGAATAGACAGTATTTCATTGGTCTGGTGGAATACAGATATATACTCAGCATATGGCCATATTGTAGAAGTAATGCAATTGAGTTCTTTATCCTGGCTGCCCGGGTAACACATGCTATATAGCATCTTTTCTCCTACACTGAAATAGTTGTTCAAACTGCCTTTTTAATCTGAGAATGTTCCATGTTGTCATTTTTCCTTGCATTCACTTTCTAAGCTTTGTAACTGTCATTTTCCCCCCCCCATTCTGGCACATTCAGTCAAACTACCGTTTGGAATGATGCCAATGTCAGTGTTGGCTGCCAGTGTTTGCATAAGTTCGCTGCTACTGCGATTCCTGAATTATCTTATTATAAAGAGGGAGAAGACTCCTCAAAGAGGAACATTCACTGGGAATGTTCTGTGGCAAGATATTCTGCTATTTTATCCAAGTGATAATATCTTTTCATAGGGACGGTTTGGAATTGGTAGGAGACTTTTAATATGAAGATGATAATCAAAGGATTCTAAATGTACAAAGATTAAGAAACAACCTCTACTGAATGGAGAATTTTATAGAAACAATTATATAGGCTATTACACTTATTTTGGCCCCTAACCAAAATGTTAGTTCCGTAGAGTAATCCTTTACATTATGTCTATTCATAGACCGATGAACTATAAAAGCTAATCAAAACACTATATAATTCAATTTCTCAACATCCCAAAATCATGCAAGAGGAATACACCCGTTTCATAATTAGGCATACAACACTGATTGCGTATGTATTGATGGCCCAAAATACACAAACCTAACAAAGCTCTCTGTCCAATTGTATCATTACTGGGGGGAGGGGCTACCTACAACATTGCAAAAGAATTAACAAAAAAGCTTGGGCACCTCACAAGTAGAAGCATAAGCGCAGCGACGTGCCTACCGTCCCTATCCTACTGTCCCCATTTATTCGTATCCATTTCCTGTATTCACAATCATGCTTATACTTATATCTGTTATCTTATACATGTTTAACAAACTAATTAAATAAAAATAAATAAACTCCCCACTACAGTGCCTTCAAACCAGTGGTTCAAATTTTTTTACTACCGATTCTGAGGGCGTGGCTTGGTGGGCGTGGCAGGGGAAGGATATTGCAAAATCCCCATTCCCTCCCTACTCCTAGGGAAAGGATATTGCAAAACCTCCATTCCCACCCCATTCTGGGGCCAGCCAGAGGTGGTATTTGCCGGTTCTCTGAACTACTCAAAATTTCCACTAACAGTTCTCCAGAACCTGCTGAATAGCACCCCTGCTTTAAACGTTCAGAGACATGACTATAGATGAGGACAAAATCATGTCTCATTTGATGTCACAGCCCTTTTTACCACTATAGATCTGGACTTAGCTAAAGAATCTATGACCACATTGCTCCACAGCACACCTGACTTAACCAAATACATGAAGATTGAAACACCCAGAATTATGGATTTCATAAAACCTATGCCTAACCACGTGCTTCCAGTTTGGTGGACAAACTTACCAACAAATTAAAGGTACATCTGTGGGATCATTCAGGACTTATAGCAGAGGTCATTACACAAGGCCTAGAAGCCATAGCACTTCCATAAATACAACCCAAAATATGGATCAAATATGTAGATGACGCCTTCATCATAATAAAAAAGGACCAATTAGAGAACACCCACAGAACCATCAACAACATCTTCAGAGGAATTTAGTTTACTAGAGAAGAAGAGGAAAACAACAACCCGCTATCCTTCCTGGACATCCTGATCAGCAGAGACTATGATGGCAAACTGGAAACACAAGTGTACTAAAAAAAAACACCCACACCAAGCAAGTGCTTTACTATCAAAGTAATAACCCTTGGCGATTCTGTGGGCCAGGTCTCCCCACATCTTCCGATCTCGCACTAATTCTTCGATTTTTTCTATGCTCTGACCAGTGTCAGCTTTGATGGTGTCCAGCCACCATGTTCTTTGGTGGCCTGGTGGCCTTTTATTGAATTCTCTTGCATGACATGACCAAAGTAAGTGAGATGCATTTTCGTGATTTTGCTTGCCAAGGATAATGGCGTTATGCTCTCCAGTACCTGCTTGTTAGTCAACTTTGCTGTTCGAGGAATAGGCAGGAGCCTTCTCCAGCACCACAGCTAAACAAGTTACCCCAATCAAGGAACTGATTACAAGTTACCCCAAACAAGCTAACAGTAAACAGCCCAACCAAAAAACCTCCAAGATCATTCCCACCAACACTGATAAAGCAAGACACCAGAATATAAATTGAGAACAAACCCATTCTATCCCTGATGATGTTACCTCGTTTCAGAATAAAACGTCTGCAGGAAAAACAACCAAGCTCAGAGAGCACCAATTGTTATATGTTTCCCAGCTCTTAATTTTTGTTACCATTGAAGGTGCTGCTATCATTCATGCACTGCTATCATTCAAGGTGGACTATTTGAAGTGTCAGGTGATGGTGCTGCAAACTGAAATTAATCCATTTTTTTCCCTGTTCTTAGACTTTTACTTGTCCAACTGGCTTCATTCCAGTTTCTTATTAAGTTCTATTGAGCTATTCAGTTCCTGAACCAACCCCACCCAGTCTCTGTGTTCTTACATACCAAAAGTGACTTCATTATTTATTTTCCTTCTTTGCTAGTATGAACTTTTAAATTGATAACTGTTGCACCTGCCGTTAACATTGCTTTTAATATTTTAAGTCTTTGGAGAATCTTTTTCAACTTGGAAAATAATTTAAAACGATGGCGTTAGGGGGTGATTTTACCCCATCTACTTCTTCTGTGTCATTTTCTGCTTCAGCTCTTCCCTCTTCTCTCTTCCCAATCATCCTTGGGAGGATTAACTGTATTAGCAATTGACCTTGTGAATGACATACGCAGCTTCTTATCTGAGACTAGGCATATTCTCTCACATAAGCCATAATTTTCTTTCCAAGCTTCAACAGGGGATGAATATGTTCTTCACCAAAAACCCAGAGGGAGAGAGACCATTTGAAATCTCCTAAGAAATTCTTTTATTCTGATAATCATCAATTGCAAAGTGGAACATTTAAAATCCTGTGCAACTCTCTTATATTCATGGTAACCGTAAGGCCAGGAGATAACTTTCAAGCCACTATCATAAACCTGGCAGTGTAAGCTGGATAAGAGGCCACATTATTACTCATCCTTTGTACCATCTTGCCTTGTGTGCCTCATTTTTAACTATCAACTAGGTTGCAGTGTGCTGGAGTTAGCAGTATATTTAGGTAATTGTAAACCCATCTGAGAAAATGAAATGCCTGCTCTGAAGCAGAAAATCACTTAGGGGCAGATTTTTCTCCATTTTTTATTGTAGACTGCTCTGCCTTTTCATTCTCTTTAGCAATTACATTTCCTCAGCCCAATTTATTATTACAGCAATAAAGTTTTTACTTCTTTTCATTTGGGTTTTCTTTTTGAGCTTCCCAGCCCTTAGCTACTCTGCAAAAAATGAATTCCTGAGAGCATATCACTATTTTTTCAATATTAATTCATCCATTTTACTATAATTTGTTTATATTGTATATGTTTGTTTGTTTATATAGCCACCCATTTGATGGAAAGTGACTGGTGATCAGGGGTGAAATGCTACCGGTTTGCACCAGTTTGGGTAAACCAGTAGTGATAAAAGCTACCGGCTCGGGCGAACCGGTAGTAAAAAAAAGCTACCAGTTTGTCCGAACCGGTATTTCGGACAATCAGCTTTTCCGCGCGATTTATATTTGCTAGAATATAACTCCTGTTTTCTATCGAATAAATCATGTGGCACAGCTGTTTCCCCTCCCCCCCTCGCTATTCTACTTAGCTTGTTAAGCCTCCTTTTTCTGTGTGAAGTGTGCATTTGGCGTGCACTGTGCATGCACAGCATGCTTTTGTAGCACACCGCACATGCACAGGCAGCGAACCGGTGGAAATCCACAGAGGATTTCACCACTGTTGGTGGTGTACAGCACTCCAATAAAACTCATCAAAATAAATCAAATAACACTATTAGCAGTAATTAATTGGTCAGAAATTTCAATCAACCAAAGTTTTAACCAAGTCAAGCACAGTTATTGAAAGGTAAAGTAAAGGTAAAGGTTCCCCCGCACATGCGTGCTAGTTATTTCCAGTTCTAGGGGCGGTGCTCATCTCTGTTTCTAAGCCAAAGAGCCAAAGACATCTCCGTGGTCATGTGGCTGGCATGACTCAATGCCAAAGGCGCACGGAGAGCTGTTATCTTCCCACCAAAATGGTCCCTATTTTTCTACTTGCATTTTTTACGAGCTTCGAACTGCTAGGTTGGTAGAAGCTGGAACAAGTAACGGGAGCTTACTCCGTTACATGGCACTAGGGTTTCAAACCGCTGAAAGCTCAAACTTCCCGAGGAGCTGCTGATCCAGTTCTACAGAGGAATTATTAAGTCTTTCATCTGCACCTTTATAACTGTCTGGTTTGGTTCTGCAACCCAACAAGAAAGACACAGACTTCAGAGGATAATTAGAACTGCAGAAAAAACAATTGCTACCAACCTGCCTTCCACTGAGGACCTGTATACTGCATGAATCAAAAAGAGGGCTGTGAAAATATTTACAGACCCCTCACATCCTGGACATAAACTGTTTCAACTCCTACCCTCAAAACGACGCTATAGAGCACTGCACACCAGAACAACTAGAAACAAGAACAGTTTTTTCCCGAACACCATCACTCTATTAAAAAAATAATTCCCTCAACACTGTCAAGCTATTTACTAAATCTGTGCTACTATTAATCTTCCTATCATTTCCATCAACCATCTCCTTCCGCTTATGACTGTAACTTTGTTGCTTGTTTCCTTACAATTTATACTCATATTGTTTCCTGATTGCTTATTTGTAGTCTATGACTATCATTAAGTGTTGTATCATTAAGTGTTAAATTTGTACCCTATGACTATCATTAAGTGTTGTAAGTGTTGTACCTTGATGAAGGTATCTTTTCTTTTATGTACACTGACAGCATATACACCAAGACAAATTCCTTGTGTGTCTAATCACACTTGGCCAATAAAAATTCTATTCTATTCTATTCTATTCTATTCTATTCTATTCTATTCTGAACTGCCGACCTTCTGATCGACAAGCTCAGCATCTTAGCCACTGAACCACCATGTCCCCTCTTATTGAAAGGTAGACAAGAGCTATTGTTGGTCTGTACTTATCTTGCTTCCAGTTGTTCCCCAATTTCCAAGCAAGAAAGCTCTTCATTTTCCCAATTGAGGCCAACATATTCATTAGAACATAAGAAAGTCTGTACCTCACTCATTTGTACCTCATCCAGCACCTTTTCCTTCCTTCCTTCCTTCCTTCCTTCCTTCCTTCCTTCCTTCCTTCCTTCCTTCCTTCCTTCCTTCCTTCCTTCCTTCTAGTTTTTCTAGAATTTATATTGTTTTTCTAAAGTTCTGACCTCTTTTAGTGCTCCTCTTGGGTTTGATTTTGCCCCATGCTTAATATTATTTTCTTGTGCCGATGCTATTCATATTCTTCATCTTCATTCCAGTGGAAAACAGTCTGTTGTTATATTGAAAACAAATGAAATATGCTGTCTTACTACCAAAAAGGGTGGGGCGACGGAGGGAGCAGAATAGCGAGTAGCACAATAAATATTATTTGTTATTTAAAACCAAAAGAGATTCTCCTAGGCACCTAGAGTAATAGCCTTGTTGAGTGCTGTTGTGGTGATGGATCCAATTAAGCAGGCTTTGGAAATAATCCTTGTCTGCTTCCTTACATATATGTTCTTTCTTTTATAGAACGTATTTATTGCTGTCATCATTGAAACATTTGCTGAAATCCGTGTGCAGTTTCAACAGATGTGGGGTTCCAGAAGCAGTACAACTTCAACCGCAACTACTCAGGTAAACATGGCTAAATGTTTATATGTACAAATGGATGTGTGTGGTAAACATTAGCTTTTATTTGTGTGTTTTGATCTAACCTAATGTTAATTCTGTCCTGATTATTAATGTGTTGTGAATGGTTTGGATTACATACCTTGGTGATAAGTCATGCCTTGTTCTCTTGTTGGCACGTTCAGGAATTATCTGGCTCCAATAAAGATTAGTTCAGGTTTGAAATGAGGGGTTCTTGTTGCTCTCTGAGCTTGGTTGTTTTCTTGCAGACGTTTCATTACCAAACTAGGTAACATCATCAGTATTAGTAATGAATGGGCTTTGAAACCTCATTCAGTTATCTGGCTCTTCTGCAATTTATCTGGTCAATTTTTCTTCTATTGCCCCACTCAAATGTGTGGTTCATTTTGAGAGGGTAAATAGTTAAAAGGTATTTTTGGTGTTTGTTCTTCATTGCAGATCTGTGTACCTTCATCTTTCCTGTAATTGATATCCTGATGGTCCAATGTAGTGTCGGCTGCAATCTTGCAGTTGACTCTATAATTATCTTTCTTTCTTAGTGAGGTATCTTTTGGTTTTCACTGAGTTTTTGGGGTGGGGTGGTTTTGTTTTGCTTTTTTGGTAGTGCTTGTGTGGGTTTATGGGCAGCTTGTAGTCATTTTCATACCATATCTTCCCTACTAATTGATTTTCACATATGTATAGCTTATATTTTGTCATGTAAACTTTGTTTCAAACATTATATAACGTTTCTACCCTTCACATTCTTCTAATTAAGTTGCAGTATGCAATTTATCTCGTCATGGGTAGTAATTGTTGGAAATGAATTCCACCAACAAGCATGGGTCGATAAAAACAAAGAGACTTTATTAAAAAAAAAAAGGCAATTTTGCAAAATAGGGTGGTATCCCAGCAGATTTCAACAAAGGAGTTTGAGCCAGGAAGGCACACCTGAAATTTCAAAAGCATTACATTTTATAGTTCTCTATCCCGACGCCCCCACATGCCCCTCCTATATCGGATCCAGTGACCGATCACAGCTAATCCGCTACGCCTTCAGAGACAACATCATCTCTTTCTCTAATTTCATGTTCATCAACACCTCCCTATAACTATCCATAAAATATTTTGCAAGTATGGCTCTTCCTTATCTCTACTGCCTTGGCATTAAGGAATTTCCCTTTAGCTGGGCCTCTTTGTAACGGGCCTCAAACAAACAAGATTTATTCTAACACAACATTGTTACATTTTCAGCATGTCTTTTCTCCACTGTCTTAAAGCAGAATAACATCTAACAAATTTAACAGAGTAACAGAACTGGAAGAGACCCTATAGGTCATCCAGTTCAGCCCCGTGCCTAAGCAAAATTGAGTCTCCGCTTATATGCATTTCTAGCCATACTATTTTATTTTTGAATTTTCTCATATACTACATAATCATACAATAACTAATATTCATAATTCAGCGGATAACCCTTAACATTCATATAGATTGATTGATTGATTGATTGATTGATTTGTTTGAATTATTTCTATCTCCCTCTCAGGCTAGCAAGCCTTACAAGCAATATCAATATTTGAGCCACACAGAGTTGTGTTTTTACATGGGCAGCCATACAAATCTTTTTTTTTTTATTTATTCATTTATTTATTTATTGACTTATCAATAAAAATACTAGATTATTTCAAAAGCAACAAATTTCTAGGATCCTTCCCATGGAGTAAGTGATGATAATAGCAAGAGTGGTTATGAAAAAGGCCTGAGACAGCTTTCCTCCTTCTCATTTTGGCCTTTTTCAACAGAATAGTTGGTTTTAAGGCCTGTGAGGGGAAGCAAATTAGAGAAGGAAGGATACATTATTTAGCCACCTTTAGATCATGCTGGAGAGGAGAATAAGCAAGGAAACTTGGCTTATGTAAAGCCATGACATTATTTCTTATTCACTCTACGTTTCATTGCAGTACATTATTACAAAAAGTACACATTTTTAGTATTCTGTAATAATCTGTGTTCTGTTGCCAGGCATGGCTATTTCATGTGTATTGCGTGTAGTTTTCTGCATGGAAGACTTCCTCGTCCAAGAAATTGAACTGGTTCCTGTTTGCAGGTCCTATGTTCAGCACCAGCCACAAAATCTGTAACTAGAAATCAGTGACCATTCAAGGACAAAGGCGGCGGAATAATTTAGTATGAAATCAATGGAGTCTGCACTGCATTCTCTGTAATAACAATAGATTTCTGAGAAGAAAAGAACGCAATGTAGAGAAGAGGATGGTCACAAAATAAACATCACTCGTTTTGTTTGTAGATCTGAGCGCATAAATAGATTCTGACAAGTGTTTTCCCCCTCCAGATGTTTCATGAAGATGCTACAGGAGGATGGCAGCTGGTAGATGTTGATGTGAATAAGCCTCAAGGAAGAGCACCAGCATGTCTGCAGGTACGTTGATTTCTAAATAAAGCTACCAAAGTAGCAAACCAAATTGAGATCTTGCTGTTTGAAATTGACAGTAATTTAAAATTCCCCATAGCCACAATTTAAAGTTAGAAATTTAATGTACATTCATGTGGATTTTTGAACATTTTATTTTTTGCATACTATAAACAAATTCTTTCCCTTTCTCTAAATCTGTCTCCAAGTTTCCATAGAGACCTCTATCCAATTCTTATTATGTTAGACGTATAGATATAATTACGATTGGCATTTTAGAGGAAAGTCAGTTTCTTAAAACGTAGTTGATTTATAGCAGGGCTGTCAAACTCCCGGCCTGTGGTCTGGGTGCATCTAGCGCTGGCCACGCCCCCGCCCAGTTTAGCGAAGGGGGGAAAAGTCCCGATATGTCACATGACACTGCCGTGACCACGTGAGTTTGACACCCCTGATTTAGAGTGTATGCCTTCTCCTGTTCTGAAAACAATATAAAGGACAACAAAGATTGTATTACTATTATGCAACATGTGACCAGAAGATGCCCATTTTAGAAGCATCTTGCCACTGTCGGATATATGAAGTAAAAGATATAAAGAAGAAAACAGAAAAAAATCATAAGTCATCTAAGTATGAAGACTAGAACTCAAGATATGTATAATCAAGTAGGTCCTTGGGTACGCATTGTGAGTTTTTGCCTTCATTTCGAAAATGTCATGCGCAATTCTCTTACACTACCTCAACTCTGATGTACTTCTTACCATATGTGAATTGTGGAGACTTAGATCTAGCTAAAGGTAAAGCTGAGGTTGAGTATATTCTGACCCGGGTACAGCATGGAGACAGCTTTGGTCGCATTGGTGGATGATCTCTGGAGGGCCAGGGACAGGGGTTATTCCTCTGCCCTGGTCCTATTAGACCTCTCAGCGGCTTTTGATACCATCGACCATGGTATCCTGCTGCGCTGGTTGGGGGGATTGGGAGTGGGAGGCACCGTATATCGGTGGTTCTCCTCCTATCTCTCTGACCAGTCGCAGACGGTGTTGACAGGGGGGCAGAGGTCGACCGCGAGGGACCTCACTTGTGGGGTGCCGCAGGGGTCGATTCTCTCGCCCCTTCTGTTCAACATCTATATGAAGCCATTGGGTGAGATCATCAGTGGCTTTGGGGTGAGATACCAGCTGTACGCTGATGACACCCAGCTGTACTTCTCCACCCCAGGCCACCCCAATGAAGCTGTTGAAGTGCTGTCCCGGTGCGTGGAAGCCGTACGGGTCTGGATGGGGAGAAACAGGCTCAAGCTTAATCCCTCCAAGACGGAGTGGCTGTGGATGCCGGCACCCCGATTCAGTCAGCTGCAGCCGCGGCTGACTGTTGGAGGCGAGTTATTGGCCCCAAAGGATAGGGTGCGCAACTTAGGTGTCCTCCTGGATGAACGGCTGTCGTTTGAAGATCATTTGACGGCCGTCTCCAGGGGGGCCTTCCACCAGGTTCGCCTGGTTCGGCAGTTGCGCCCCTTCCTTGATCGGGATGCCTTGTGCACGGTCACTCATGCGCTCGTTACCTCTCGCCTGGATTATTGTAATGCTCTCTACATGGGGCTCCCCTTGAAGTGCACTCGGAGGCTTCAGTTAGTCCAGAATGCAGCTGCGCGGGTGATAGAGGGAGCTCCGCGTAGCTCCCATATAACACCGCTCCTGCGCAGACTGCACTGGCTGCCTGTGGCCTTTCGAGTGCGCTTTAAGGTGCTGGTTACGACCTTTAAAGCGCTCCATGGCTTAGGGCCTGGGTACTTACGGGACCGCCTGCTGTTACCACATGCCTCCCACCGACCCGTACGCTCTCACAGAGAGGGACTTCTCAGGGTGCCGTCCGCCAAGCAATGTCGGCTGGCGGCCCCCAGGGGAAGGTCCTTCTCTGTGGGGGCTCCCACACTCTGGAACGAACTTCCCCCGGGTTTACGCCAAATACCTGACCTTCGGACATTCTGTCGCGAACTGAAGACGCATTTTTTTATGCGCGCGGGGCTGTCTTAAATTGAATTTTATCAAATTTTTAAAATTCTTATTAACTAATTTTAAATGGGGTTTTAGCTCATTGTATATTTTAATTTTCAGGCCAATTTTAAAATAAGTTTTTTAATTGCATTTTAAATTATATATTGTACTGTCTGTTTTATTTTTGCCTGTACACCGCCCTGAGTCCTTCGGGAGAAGGGCGGTATAGAAATCAAATAAATAAATAAATAAATTCAACAACAATCATTTCAAATTCATGAAAGGCTCTTTGCTTGTGCTAGATAGAGCTAGTCTCAAATTTAATGCCTTCTTGTAATTCCTCACCTACAGTATGTCAGTAGACCCTTGGGATTGTAGATCTGATCTATGATAGTAATAAAATATTTTGATTTGATTTAGTAACATAGATGAAGCTGCTGCTGGCTGCAGCAATAATCTTTGGACAGAGATACCTGGGTTAGCTTCATGAAAGTGCAATACTTATTTATTATTTTATTCCATTACTTTATAAAGCAGATGGTTTTATTTTTTTAAATGTCCCTTTCCCCTACTTTTTTAAATATAGATTTTTTTCAAAATCAGTTAGTTTTCTTTACAGTTTATATATCTAGCCCATACCCTGTTAAACTTGTTAAAAATTAAACTACCTGCCTTGATACATTCTTTCTACACAGTATTCTGTTTTATTCTTCAGTCACTGCCAACTTTTTATGTCCCAATAAATGACATCTTTCAATGTTTTACTCCTTCACCTGCCAGTTCTGTCTGTCAGTAACGTCTTTGCTGAGTTTTTATACTATGATTTGCTTTTTTCCCCCTTAAGTTAGAAATTAACAATAAATTCATGATCTATGCCAATATCAGATCTTAATTTGTTGGATGCAACAGAGTTCCTCCAGCTTTTATTGCAAAGTAAATAGACAGGTTTATATTGATGCCTGTTTGATGAAGTCCACGTATAAAAGAGTCATTTAGATTGCTGGAGAAAAGTATCTACATTAACTCCTAAATTGTATGGTAAATTCAATTTATTAGGGTTTTTTTTTTAGTGCAGCCAGTTCTATGGCGTTTTTACACAACTTTCCCAAGTCTGTGCTAACTTACACAAATTTGATACACTATGGCAGTGTAATTTAAAAGAATTACATAACAGATTTTTGTTATATTTCTACTTTAGAACATTTTTAATACTAAAAGAATAGATCCAATCTGGGTTAAAATAGCTGATTTCTTTGAGGGATGCTGGGTTACAAGTACTGTAAGAAATTCAGCCACGCAGTCATGCAGATTACATCAGAACAGCTGTTAAAATAAGTTTGTACAATCACTGTCGTATCTGGTACACATTGCAATAGTGTACCAGATATGACACTATTATAGTACACATTGCAATGAATGGCAGAAGGAAAGAGAATTTGCTGTTAATATTTTCATTAGTCCTTCACTGGTTACAAGATTTTTGGTGACTTCAAAACATCTAAAGACTAAATATGTATGTAATTTGCATTTTATTTTGCCTCAATTTGATATAAAAAGACTATAGAAAATTAGTATAGTTTTATCTTAAATAATGAATAATGCATGCCCAGAATTTTATATTTACTTTTATACGGTTTCTTTAGCCAACCCTTATAAAAACATTTATCAAAGGTAAGCATCATGTACGTGAAGAGAACATTTCTGAAAAGAAAGATATGCCTTGCTTCACAGATATGTAGGAAAAGATGCTTAATGAAGCCTTAGTACTTCAAAGCACAAACCCAGCAAGACTGTAGTAATCAAATTACTAGGTATATGTCTTCCAGCAAATAGCTTTGATAATGCTTGATTTTGTTCTGTGTTGGATGTTCTGGTGAAATCAGTAGGGGGAAAGCTCTGACCAAATAAAAATGCAATGTCTATTTTGCCTGAGAACTCTGTAATAGAGTTGGAATAAGTTGGAATAATAATATAATGTAGCTGGAATAAGGAGCTCATATATTCAGCATTGACAAAGGGAAGTCCCATGTCAAAAATGGCGGATGATGAAGGACCATACTCTAAATCAGTCCCAAAGTTGTTTTTTCCAAAAGGCAATTGGACTTTCTTAGTTGTTTTTTTTAACGTTTCCCTTCTCATCCAAGAAGCCTCTTCAGTTCTTCAAAGGGGTGGGCGGCATGATATATATGAATATACATGAACCTGCACTGTTATGCTTTAAAAATATATTGGTGATGTCATGATGAATACAAAGAGATGCTATGTGGAGTTTCAAGTACTGATGTGATCAGCCTTTTGAATTCAAGAGTCTACATATACATATGGCACATTCAAGTAAATCTACCTTCATCAAGACAAAAGAAAATGCATAAAATGTATACACAGAGACAAACATATCCTCTTCAGCTTAGTCATCTTTGGGTTGTTTCTGTTTTTTTCAGAAGTTCTCTGTATTAGTTTCTCTGGCTGGTTATACACTGACTGCTCTGATACTTTTGATTTTGAGTGCATTTGGAAAAAAAACATTGAGTGAGTGAATTTGGCTTATTGAGTTTATCTTATTCATTGCTTTCTCATGCCCTGTCTGGGTAGACTTGAGAACATGGTTTAGAGTGAAAAGATGCAAGACTGAGGATAGGTTGTGACAAGTTCTTCTATAGTTCTATCCCTTTGCTTTACATGGAAAAAGAGCCTTACTAACATGTAGTTAGTAATGTAACTACAGACCCCTCACATCCTAGACATAAACTGTTTCAACTTCCCCTCTCTGGACTCCGCTATAGGGCATTGCATGCCAAAACAATTAGACACAAAGGTAGTTTTTTCCCCATACCATCACTCTGCTGAACATCTAATTCCCACCACTGTCTTAGACCTAAAGATATTTATCCAGGTTGTAGGGCTGTACTGGTATTATCCTTCTCATCTTCTCATCTTTGCTACTACCTTCTCCTATTGGTATCTATGATTTATCACTTGTTGTATCTTATGATTAATTATTGTAACTATGATCTATGATATATGACCCATCACTTTGTTGTTGCATGTACACTGAGAGTTATGCACCGGAAACAAATTCCTTGTGTGTCCAATCACACTTGGCCAATAAAGCTGTTCTGTTCTGTTCTGTTCTGTTCTGTTCTGTTCTGTTCTGTTCTGCTCTGCTCTGCTCTGCTCTGCTCTGCTCTACTGTACTCTACTCTGGTGGGTTTCACTTACCTTTGCTACCGGTTCGCACGTGCGCGCTCGCTTCACTCACACACACACCATTTCAGTGTATTTGATGATATCTGAGCGGGTGGGCGGAGCCTCCCGCCACCACTGTTACCGATTCACCGAAACCGGGGCCAACCGGTAGCAACCCATCACTGTTACTCTATTCTTCTCTACTTTACTCTACTCTATTCTGTTTGCTGAGCTGAGGTACATACTCTGTTTTGTTCTGGGTTGCTGAGCATATTAAGATATGCTGAAGCAAGCAGGCAGGAGGGCTGGAGAGGTTTCCTATGAGCAGGAATTTACTGTCTTTCTTTTGCTTGTTTTCATTCCAGAAAGTAGAAACTGCAATCTCTTTGCTTTGAGGCAGCCAGACAGAACCCAGCACTCTCTGCCCCACCCCCTTTCCTCCAAATAAACCATGCTAAATCTGACTGTTACAAGATTTAGGCAACCTACATTAATAGTATAAAAAGATAAAAAAATATCACCATGCATGGACTGGCATTCATTTTTCTGTTTGACCTTCAGGCAGGTTATCCTACCCTGCCTGGTATCAGGCATGTAATCATGTAATTGAAATAAATGTAGATTAGCCTGTTCTTTTAAAAAGAATACAAGTCCTCAATTTCACTTTCCCACCTGTTAACGCTGCTACATGACAAAGGAAAAAAATGCCAGAATGTTGGAAAGGGATAGAGAAACAGATGGATGAATGAATTTTTATAAATTGACTGACTGGTGATTTTCATCAGGAACTGTTAGCTGTCTTTCTTTTGATGAAAAACAAGGCTAGAATATTCTCTGGCTACAGAACATTAGAAACATCTCAAGTGTTGTTCTTCTGGATACAGAACATTCTAGCTCTGTTGTTTCATTGGAACACCACTAACTTGGAACACTTCAGTGAAATATTTCATAACTTGTACCTTGTTTAGAATGTCTTGTTGTTTAGAAGATACATTTTTCATTTCCTGAACATATCTTACCTTGATTGATTTAGCATATGGCATATCATACATGGACTTGCAATATATATTCACGTTTTGTCTAGATTTTTTAAAAAAACACAATAAATATTAATGTTAAAAGCAGGGGTCTCCAACCTTGGCAATTTTAAGCCTGGTGGACTTCAAATCCCAGAATTCTAGGAGTTGAAGTCCACCAGGCTTAAAGTTGCCAAGGTTGGAGACCCCTGGTTAAAAGGATCTATATTCAGATCCCAAAGTCTAGGCCAGAGATGTCAAACTGGCAGCCCGCAGACCGGATGCATCATAGGCAGGCCCAGGGTGGATTTGATTTAAATCAAGTCAATTTAAATCACGATTTAAATCACTAGTAAAAAGGCTTGATTTAAATCAGCTTGATTTGAATCATAATTTTTAAAGAGCAATTGTCATTTCTCTCCCGCAGCAGCTCCTCCTCTGACCCGTTGTTGACTCACCAACAGTCGCAATATTGCAAAATATACAGCCTCATGCTGCACAACTAATCTCCATTTCATGCTGAATAAGTTAAATTATTAATGTATCTTAAAGAGAAAACTATCTTTAGACAGATTTTACTCCAAAAGCATTTTATTAAAATATTTTTTTAAAAAAAATCAGATTTTATTTTATTTTTATTAAATTTATTAAAATATATTTTAATTTATTTATTAAAATAAATTTAATAAAAATAAAATAAATTTAATAAAAATAAAATAAATTTAATAAAAATAAAATAAAATCTGATTTTTTTAAAAAAATCTATTTTTAAAAAAAAAAATTAAAAAATCATCGATTTTTATCCAGCCTGCGCAGGCCACGCCAACCCCAGTTCTGCAAAGGGGAAAAATGTCACGAAACATCACAGGACAGCAACATGATGCCGTGAGTTTGACTCCCATGGTCTAGGCCCGTGATGGCGAACCTATGGCACACGTAGCCATATCAGTGGGCATGCCAGCTCAGCTCCAGCGGGCATGCGCACGCCAGCCAGTTGATTTTCGGGCCTTCTGGGCCCACCAGAAGTAGGGAAACAGGCTGTTTCCTGCCTCTGGAGGGCCTGGGGGTGGTGGGGAATTCCCGTTTTTCTTTCTCACCTGGCTCCAGATCCTCTCTATGCATCTAGGGAGGACGAAAATAGCCTTCCCCAGGCCGTCTGGAGGCCCGAAACGGTCCATTTCCAAATTTCCGGTTGGACAAGAAGTGACATTTTTTGCTGTCCCCAACCTCCAGAGACTCCTAGAGAGGCTGGGGAGGCTGGGGACAGCAAAAAACATCACTTCCTATCCAACCAGAAGTTGGGAAACAGGCCATTTCAGGCCTATGGAGAGCCTCTGAGGGGGTGGGGAAGGCTATTTTCGCCCTCCCCAGATGCATAGAGAGGACCTGGAGCCAGGTGAGAAAGAAAAACAGGCCTACCAGGCCATCACGTGCCAGGAACAGGGTGGGATGGCGGTTACGCATGCATGCGCAGGGCAGGGCGCATAGAATTATGGAAGTGGGCATGCACATGCGCAAATCTTACCCTCACCCACCCCATCCTGGCATGCGATGGCAAAAAGGTTAGCCATCACTGGTCTAGGCCATCTATTGAAGCGCAGTATTGTTTATTTGAAAAAAAATCAGAAACTGGACCAGTATATGCCCTCGGCTTACAGCTGGTCACAATGTGATTTATGGTTCAACATGGGACTCCACAGTCACACTAAGGGGAGGATACTGTGCCCCATTTATACAGTGAATCCCGGCAGACGCAAGTGAGGTATATCTCACCTTGTTTTTTTTCTATGAATAAATTGACAATATGACTTAACAAATCTTTAGTTAAATGCCATGGATAAGGTTATGTATGAGAAGAACAAGCTGAACTTCAAATCGGATTTAAATGTGAGATTGGTTTAGAGTCATTACAAGAGACCCAGATCCAGCATCCGGTGAATTCTGTTCACCTTAATTTAGCACCAATTTAGCCTGGACCATCAATTGAATCGATTCCTTTGTATGTTCCCCTCACACATATGTGCTAGTCGTTCCCGACTTTAGGGGGCAGTGCTCATCTCCGTTTCAAAGCTGAAGAGCCAGCACTGTCTGCAGACGTCTCCCGTGGTCATGTGGCTGGCATGACTAAATGCGGAAGGCGCACGGAACGCTGTTACCTTCCCAACAAGGTGGTCCCTATTTTTCTACTTGCACTTTTACATGCTTTCAAACTACTAGGTTGGCAGAAGCTGGGGCAAGTAATGGGAGCTCACTCCGTTATGCGGCGCTAGGGATTCGAACCGCCGAACTGCCAACCTTTCTGATCAACAAGCTCAGCATCTTAGCCACTGAGCCGGGTAGTAATAATAAACTCTTCTGTGCTTTGAACTCAATGGATGCTCCTGGTTATTTTACAGGTTGGCATATTTCATTCTGAAGACTGAACCCGATTAAAAATCGCCCTTTATTAAGAACATATCATTCATACAGAGATATATAAACACATATATTTCTGTATAGGTGTGTGTGTGTGTGTGTGTGTGTGTGTGCGCACACACATATACTGTCAAGAAACTCTTATAGAAATATTATTTGCTTTTGATATTATCACTGGAACACATATAAGTACCATAAATTACTGCTGCAGTTCTGTGTCTCAGGAAAGTAGTTAATTTGAACTCCAGGTTTCAAGGAATTTCTTTTCCTGACTGTTTGAAATAATGTATTTTTTATCTTGTATGATTAGCTCTTGTTATTATTTCCACTCTTAGTAAATGGAAGGGAATAACCCATTTTTTACTACTATTTCTTCTTCTCTTCCTTTTTTGTTTCTGCTGCCAAATGTATTTTTGATAACATGGGTAGAACACGTAAAAAGTGTGAAAAGCAAATATCTATCCAAAATTCTGTTCTCTTGTAATAATCAGCAATATGATTTGTCATCTAAGTTGATGACAATGCCTTTCAGACACCTTCTATCTAGCTCCAACAAATCATACAATGAGTAATGAACAAAACAAATTTTGAGCATAGAAAGGGAAGAAGAAATTTATGTTTTACCAGTCTAGCTGCTTATGTATTGAGCTGCAAATTTTCATGACAGTGAACTGCGTAAGTCATCTCAAGATCAAGTCACTGATGTCTTTCAAAAATTAGAGGCAGCTGAAATTTAGACAAAATTCAGACTCCCATGAATTAAAATTCAGACTGTACACTTTTAGAATGTACACTTTGAAGGAGAGATCATTTTTTGTTAAATCAGCAAATGTGTTACAAATAAGTAAGTAGATACATACATACATACATACATACATACATACATACATACATACATACATACTTCCTGAGCTGTTTTCCATTTAACTTTAGAAAATTAAGTAATCCCTACAGAGGCTCCAAGGGATGCAGTGGCTCAGTGGCTAAGATGGTGAGCTTCTTGATGAAAGTTCGGCACTTCAGCGGTTCAAATCCGTAGTGCTGCATAATGGACTGAGCTTGCGTTATTTGTCCCAGCTTTTGCCAACCTAGCAGTTCAAAAGCACATAAAAAATGCAAGTAGAAAAATAGGAACCACCTTTGGTGGGAAGGTAACAGTGTTCCGTATGCCTTTGGCATTTAGTCATGCCGGCCACATGACCACGGAGAGCTTTGGACAGCACTGGCTCTTTGGCTTTGAAACAGAGATGAGCACCACCCCCTAGAGACAGGAACGACTAGCACATATGTGCAAAGGGAACCTTTACTTTTACCTTACAGAAGCTCCAGAAATGTAAGAGGCTCAGTGACATTGCCATGCTAAAGGGGAACCACCCTTATGTTATCCATTACAGTACTGATATATCTATAGTTTTCTCAGATTAGGAACAGTCCTGGAGCAACCCTAAATGACTTTGAGTTCATTTGTGGGAGAGTTATAAAGATATTGCCCACTTTATAACCCAACCCTTTAAAGTGTAGACAAACTCATTTTCTTAAAAAGACACAAGCCAAGCCAAGCAAAGCCAAGCAAAGCAAAGCCATTATTGGAGAAATAGTTCTTACATTTTTATTGTATACTGTCACAGTTATGAGACAAGAGGAATAAAAGTTACAACGCTCATTCAAAAAATTATTTTTAAACCTGAACACAATGTGCTCACCTGAGCTAGGAAAGACTGAACTCCAGCACATGAATAGACTGATTCTGTGAGGGCATTTGAGGAACAGCCAAAAGCAATTCCTACCGTTGCTGGAGGCAGTTTCCTCTGTCTCCTTAATGGTATGACTGGCTCTATCCAAAGCAACAATCTACTTTGCAAGTGTTGGGCAAAAATGAAACTGCAGACATCTGCAGCCATAAGCGTCATCTTCCTATATACATACATACGTACGTACATACATACATACATACATACATACATACATACATACATACATACATACATAAAACACATTTTTTCCATTTCACTTGAAGGATGGATGGATCTGTGCTTTATTACTTTTACAACACTGCTGGTCTTGGGTAGAACTAACAAAACAGTCTCATACTGTACATATATATTAAACATAGACCCATTGAGTTTGGTAGAGCTTGTTCCAAGATGTCTGTGTGAATCGATGGATGGGCAGGATGACAACTTAACCATCTTTTACTTGGTGGTAGCCATCTTTCATTAGCCACCCTTAATCAGCTACCTTAGTTGATTTTGGTATAACACTGTCTTGTAGCTATTTGGGATGATTTTCTTAAGCCAGAAAAATGGATATAACAGGCATGTAGTACATATCCTTATAAAGATTTTCATTTTCACTTACTGCATTTTGGTTACTGTTCTTGTTCGGAATTAAAATGAAATCTGAACTATGTAGTAATCTGTTTGCGCAAATCAGCTACAAGAAATTTGAGAGATATTTAAAGAATGAATATTTGTTAGATTTTCAGAAAGGCACATTAATTGTTGGTAGCATGTGTCCTCATATCTCCCTCTCGTTTCCCCTCTTTGAAAACAGCATTCTAATTTTTCTTTGTGTACACACTCAACTTTCTATTTTATCCAAACCCATCTTCTATTGTGTCTAACAAATGCAACCAATTTTGTCAGCAGCGCACCTTGATTGCTATAATTGTATTAAAAGTCAAGGGGACTCTACGGTGTGATTGAAATGCCTATTTTCAGCTTGATGAGCTTTGAAATCGTGGACGTAGTTAACCTACAGATCAAGCTTTGTAGATGAAATTAACATTTAATTCTAATGGTGCTGCTGAATTCTCCCAAAATCCAGCGTGACTCAAAAATAGTTTAAAACTGCAAATGACCACCGGGTAAACCAGAAGATTATCTCAGCATTGAAAAGAATTCTAAAATTAAGAATGTTTATTCTAATTAGTTTGCATTATGTATGTGTGTACTTTTACAGGGCTTAGAGCCCACTTCAGGCCACCAGCTCTAAGCAGCTATAACCCTATGAATAAATAAGCTTTATTTAGTTATTAAAATGATAAATTATATTCTCTTGCTTATCAAGTGCTCGAGGCAAAGCACAAATCACTTCATAAAAGCTTTCACGCTCCTTGTTGTTTTTGCTTTGAGGGTGAAGGTTCGTTCTCCAAGCTTGTGGATTGGTTTCATTACCAGGCTAGGTAACATCTTCAGAGGAGTTTAGGGGATGTCAGTGTTCCTCTGTTTATAAGGGCTTCAGGTGTAGGTGTGTCAAGGGAGGATCTTGTAATGAGTCTTGTGATAGGTCAGGTATGAGTCATCAGTGAGTCTTGTGATGGGTCTTGTGATAGGGAGGTTACATCAGGTCAGGATCATTGGTAAGTGAAATGCTGGTGGGGGGGGCTTGCGTGGGTTGGTTGAGGGTCAGTGCTATCTCTGATTGGCTGTGTGGTTGATTTGGATTCTGAGAGGTTTGTAGGCTGGTTGTAGGTCAAGGTGTCTGTTGATGGAATTGCTTGTTTCCTGATTGCTCATTTGTACCATATGACTATCATTAAGTGTTGTATCATTAAGTGTTAAATTTGTACCCTATGACTATCATTAAGTGTTGTAAGTGTTGTACCTTGATGAAGGTATCTTTTCTTTTATGTATACTGAGAGTATATGCATCAAGACAAATTCCTTGTGTGTCCAATCACACTTGGCCAATAAAAAGTTCTATTCTATTCTATTCTATTCTATTGTGGAGAGCCAGGCTTCAATGAACTCATGAGCGTGGCAGGTGATAGCATAGTCAAATATTTTTGTGTTGTTCGAACAGTTGCTGTTGGTTTTTGTTTTTTCTGAATATGTCTGCTTAATTCTTATAGTAATGGATATACTTTTAAAAACATGAAATAATTGTCTGCATTAAGAAGACGTGAAGATTCTTTTTCAATCCCAGATTTTTAAGAAAAAATATTTAGTAGATCATAAATTCTCCCTATCCTTTCATATTTGTGAGTTATGTGGTTTTTACAACTCTAAAATGTAAAAGCTAAATTTGACAAGGCAGCAACGATTGATTCTCAGAATAGATAGGACCTTTATGTAAAGATAATTGGATCACCAAGCAAACTGCCAAATATCTACTAACTCAAAAAATAGGAGGGAAAAAAACCTTAGATTTTCAGTCTTTTGTACTGCACAGAGTGAATTATATGCGTATATATTGAAATTCTTTAATGTAATTGTCCTTTTAAAATATGTATATTATATGACCTCTGAAGTTTTTAACAATTGGAAAAACAGTTATTTCCCTGCAGTGAGCCTTTGCCACCCTAGCAGAATAAGTAATCCTTCCATTTATTTGCAGCTGAACAAAAGTGATTTTGATTACTTTAAATTTGTATAAACTGTATTCTGTAAAATTGTCTGATTTGGAGAATCATTGTGTATCCTTCTTCAAACCCATCCCTCCCGTACATACTTTATTGCTTCGAATCCCACATTGGAAGAGGCAGCTAAATTGCTTTGATTTTTGTGAAAAAATAACCTTTTATATGTGGACCTGTTTTTATTTCAAGACAATGCTAAGAATTTTCCATAGAAAAGAATGAGTTATTTAAAGTGACACCATAGCAACCTCAAATTACTGATCAGAATTGCTACTTGAAACTAAAAAGGAGGTGGAGTGAGGACAATCTGAGTTTCAATCTCAAAAGTCCTTGAATTATTGGGAAAATATTTTCTCCCAGTCTTCCTACTTTCCAAAAACTTTCATGCTAAAATTCAGATACTCTCTAGCACTTCCCTTTCCTTACTTACAAGTGACAGTTTTCTCTGTGTGTGCATCTCTCTCTTTCTCTCTCTCTCCGTTTTCTTCACTCTGAGGATTTAGATTTTTTTCCTCCCAAGATATAAGATAATTTTCCTGATTCATAGTCTCTCTTAAGAATCCACTAAATTGGTCCACCAAATTGGCACCTAGGTCTCTAAGCAGTAACAGAGCACAGAATTTGATGGGACATGGTTGGAATACATAGCTGAGCCAGTTTACTGAGATGTGTAAAGGAAGAGAAAAATGTCCCTCAACAGCCTAAAGTTGAGTTTAGGTGGCAAAGTTGTTTCCCAAGTTCTCTTTCATAGAAGATTAATTATCCTTAGTCAAGGATTGCAGGGATATTTTACTTGGCATTACCTTAGGAAAAAAGGGAACTTTCCATAGTATATATATCCAACTGTAATTGTTTTGTTCCAATTTTGTACAATTAAGTGTATTTAGATTACTATGATTATATTGAAATGTAATCTATATATATCCATGCATACTATTCAGCTCCTGATTACTATGCTTAAAGTGACTTCTGCAAAATTGAATGCTATTTCAACCAGCATGCAATAACTCCACCAGTAGATCTGTATCTGCTGCATGAATAAGGCAGTTAGATTGAGAAATGTACAAAATCATTATGTTATGTCCAGAATAGTTATAATTGCGCAAAAAAATAAAACTGTTGCAGCAGTGCTGTCAAAGACCAAAGTTGGAAGACTTTTGCCAAGGAGTAAACAAAGACTAATTTGGTCTAGTGGTTAAAGTACCAAGGTAGAAAGTAGGAGACCATGTTCCTCCTTAGCCGTGAAAGCTGGGTGGGTGATTTTGGTTCAGTCATACTCTCTCAGCCGAACCCACCTCGCAGGATTATTATTGTGGGGAAAATAGGAAGAAGAAGGATATGCTTACTGCCTTAGTTATTTGTAAAAATTATAAACGTGGGATACAAATAAATAATAACACCACCATTGGCATTGACAAAATCACCATCAGTCAATTGCAAAAGGCAGCTGTAATTGAAACAGCTTATATTCTGCAACAATACCTTTAACACTAGCAAAAATCAACAACTATGTATCCTAGGTCCTTGGGAAAGCTGCTATAGATGCAAATCCAGTCTGAACATCTGACTGACTGTGCCCCAAACTATAATAATAATTTTTCCTTAGGAGCCTGAGAATTGTATCAACAGAGTTACTTCAAATGTCATCCAGAGTAGGATCCCTGGCCAGTTTCAGGCTGTTCAATAACAAGATAGAACTGCAGAAATCCATGCTTGGTTACTTGTGTACCTAATATTCTGTTTAAATGAGCAATAGGCTACTTTCCTTCTTACCAAGCCTATCCTAGACTCTGGCCTTGAAATCATTTCTATTTATTTTGGTTCTGTTCAGCTCGTCTTGTTTCCAAAGCAAGTTAGACCTTGTTTAGATTCAGTTCTTTTTCAGATGCATTTTGCTAACAACGTGGCACCTTAATAATTAATAATGAATGTGTTAGTCTTAAAAGGTGCCATATGTTTTTCTTGGTGCTGAATATGAGATAATTTTGCTACTTCTGATATTGGTTAGGAAAAGAAAAGTATATTGAGTGAAATTTAAAAATGAATAGATATTTAAAATGTTAAGAAGTTAAAATGTTAAAATTTAGTTACTGCAAATTACTGTATCGTGCAATGCTCCTCAAAATTATCCCACAGGAATTAGACCTCTAATTGAAATTTATAACTTAAAAAATTGCAGAAAAAATGCAAAACAAAGCTTTCTCATTGAAGAATTTTAATGCATGAAATATAATTTGGTCAATATAATTGTTTTTAAAATGCGTTGAATTTAATTTTATTAGATACATTTATACAAGGGGAAATAAAGTGCTGCTCCCCCTAATATTTTTGTCAGGAACAGAAGTTTAAAAATTGAGTGATATCTATCTAGATTTTTTTTAAAAAAATCTAGGTTCCTTAGGTAAAGGCCATATTTCTATTTCTACTTACCGATAAGTGCTTCATCATCTTCAACTCTTCAGAAACTAAGGAATTAAATCTATTCTATAGATTTGCTCAATTACATTTGTGATTAATTGTGCCAACAAACAAAGTCACTGCTAGGTAACGAGTGTTCATATTTTTTGTACGACATACCATTCCTGTCCAGATTGTGAAGAGTCAAACAATAAGGTGATTGGATAAACATTTGTTTATAAACAATTAAACAGTTCTGGCCCCATCTCATTTATACACAAATGATTATCTTCTAATCCTCAACTAAACAAGGTAAAAGCCTGCCATAACTATTGGGACCAATATTATTTGAGAAAGGCTCATTATCATCATAACCATGAAATCATATTACACAAGACAGAGTGTGGATCTTGAAGTCATCTAAAATCAGACTGTGGAATTTTAATGCCATTTCTGAGATCACCACCAGTGTTAATCATGAATAATATTGATTGTAAAATAATTTTCATTTTAAATTACCTGCCTTTCACAAGCAAGTATTATAAAAGCCCAGTCCACCAGAATACCACTAAAAAAGAAAAATAATAAATTCAAAAAGAAATCAGCCTGGTTGCATAAGAACTCTCTGATAAACTGAAAGACCAAAAGGATAACTATAAAAAATGGAAAGGAGGACACATAACTAAGGCAGAACGCCAGTCTACAGCCCAAATCTGCAGAGATGAAGTTAGGAAAGCTAAGACTCAGAATGAACTAAGACTTAATAATAAAAAGTTTCTTTCTATATGTAAAAAAAACCCTCAAAAAAACAGTCCATTCACTAATGGGAGAAGATGGCAAGGAAATGATGGGCATCAGGGAGAAAGTAGAGCTGCTTAATTTATTCCTTGCATCTGTCTTCTCATAAAAGGAAGAAATAGTCTCACCTACCAAAAACAGAACTGGAAAAGACAGACTGGGAGTACAAATTAAATTAGGCAAGAAATTGGTAAGAGAAACATCTGTTCAGACAAGTTAAAATCACCAAGACCTGGTGAATTACATCCCAGAGTTCTAAGGGAACTGGCAGACATGAACTCAGAACCGTCGAACCGTATCTTTCAAAGATTCTGGAGCACCAGGGAACTACCATAAAACTGCAAAAGAGCTAATGTTGTTCCCATCTTCAAAAAAGGGAAAATGTATACAGACCAATGAGCCTTGCATCAATACTTGGGAAGATCCTGGAAAAGATAATTAAGCAACAGATCTGCAAACACCCAGAAGCAAGCAAAGTTATAACCAGAAGCCAACATGGATTTGTCAAAGATCATGTCAAATAAATCTTATTTGTTTATTTTATTTATTAATCAAGAACGTATTAGGTAATATATATAAGTATAAGCATGAATTATGAACTTCATTCTTTGACAGAGTGACTAAATTAGTGGACCAGTGAAATGCTCTGGATATTATATACTTGGATTTCACTGAGGCATTTGACAAAGTAGGCCACAACATACTTCTTAATAAGTTATAAAAATATAATATATATAAAGTATATATTATATACTTGGATTTCAGTAAGGAATTTGATAAAGTAAAGTTATAAAAATATGGGATAGACAACAGCACCATCAGGTAGGTTTGTAACCGGTGAACAATCGTACTCAATGTGTAGTCTTTAATGGAACTTCATCTACATGGAGAGAAGTAAGCAATGGGTTACCCCAAGGTTCTGTCTTAGGTCTAATACTCTTCAATATCTTCATAAGCAATTTAGATGAGAGAATAGAAAGGGAGCTCATCAAATTTGCAGATGATACCAAGCTGGCAGGAACAGCGAACACCTCAGAAGATGGTTTGAAAATCCAGAAGGATCTTGACTTGAATACTGGTCACTATCTAACAAAATGAAATTCAACCTAGAATTAAGGAGAAATTTCCTGACAGTGAGAACAATAAACCAGTGAAACGATTTGCCTTCAGAAGTTGTGGGTACTTCACTACTGGAGTTTTTAAAGAAGAGATTGGACAGCCATTTGTCCAGAATGATATAGTCTTCTGCTTATGCAAGGGATTGGACTAGAAGACCTCCAGTGTCCCTTCCAACCCTGTTATATTCAGACCCAAAGGAACTGCAGAACAGAAATGAGAATTACTATAGTGGAGAGGTACCATAGTTTTTGGAGTATAAGACGCACCGGAGTATAAAATACACCTTAACTTTTGGGAAGGAAAATAAGAAAAAAGCAGATTGGCAGGTAGATGGGCCTCCCGGAATACCCCCAATCAGCTGTTCCAGAGGTGAATTTTAGCAACACTTTCCTTGGTTGTGAGCTCTGTGCCTTGCTTCTTTTTCTTGTTTTGTTTTTTTCTGCCTCTGAAACTTCTGAAACTGTTTCAGAAAAATCTTTTTTTTATGCCCCTGAAAGCCTCTGAAACAGCTTCAGGAAAAAAAGCCTCTGAAGCTGTTTGGGGGCTTCTTTTCTGATGCTTTTTTCAGCCTCTGAAACTTCCATTTGAGAAGCTGGGCAGGGCTACATTCGGAGTATAAGACGCACCCAGATTTTCACCCTCTTTTTTGGGGGAAAAAGGTGCATCTTATCCTCTGAAAAATACGGTAAATATAATGATGAAATCATTGTCTTCTGATCTGCCATTTCTGGCCTCCATACCACAACATCTCCTGCTTTCTTTGAATTCTGTGAGGATTCATGAGCCTCCTTCATCTTTTTTTAAAATATAAAAATAATCTTAAAAATCTGCTGGAAACACCATTTCCTAAAGAGAACAATACACAGGCATTTAATATTAAATGGAGAATACATTTAGCTTTTAAATCTTTGTTTTACAATTCACAGTTAATGTTCTTTGTATCAGTTTTGAACTTTTGATTAACAAAATTGGAATTTCTAAAACTTCCAATTTTCTTCCAAATCTGTTTGACAGCAATGCCCTACTAAGGTTTTAGATATCTTAAAAGTTCAAGTGGTCTTTGTAGTTGGCTAGTAGAAATTGTTCCTGTTCTTATCTTCCTAACTACAGCAGTCAGAAAGCCAAGGGAGATGAGAAGGATTCTTCCCTGGCTTCCTTGATAATTTGATGGGAAGTTGCTTTTGTTACTTAAACCAACCAGTTAATATCCTGAAGGCAAAATCTCCTGCTTCCTTCTGCTATACTGGCTTCCTGGTCATTCAGCTGCTCCTCTTGATGAACATAAGCAGGAAATAATTGGTAGATTATGCTAAAATAAACCCGTCCATTCTTCCTATCACAGCAGGTTCGTGGTAATTGACTAATGTGTTTTAATGGTTAATGTAATAATTACTGTCAAGAGGACAATGAATTGGTGAAGGAAGAGTCACAGATAGTTGCCTTCTCAGAAGAGAAAATAGTAGCTTACTATATGAATAGTTAGTCACTTTCCAATCAGAATGCTGATGGCAGACTGCAGAATTGAAATTCAATACTGCAATAGCTCAGTGGCTAAGACGCTGAGCTTGTCAATCGAAAGGTCAGCAGTTCAGTGGTTCGAATCCCTAGTGCCACGTAACAGGGTGAGCTCCCGTTACTTGTCCCAGCTTCTGCCAACCTAGCAGTTTGAAACCACGTAAAAAATGCAAGTAGAAAAATAGGGACCACCTTTGGTGGGAAGGTAACAGTGTTCCGTGCGCCTTTGGCATTTAGTCATGCCGGCCACGTGACCACAGAGACACCTTCGGACAGCGCTGGCTCTTTGGCTTTGAAACGGAGATGAGCACCGCCCCCTAGAGTTGGGAACGATTAGCACATATGTGCAAGGGGAACTTTTACCTTTACTTATATGAATGCTGATGGCAGACTGCAGAATTGAAATTCAATACTACAGTAATTCACAAATTATGGATTTTGTGGATAGGTCAACTGTATCCAAATAATTGTATCTTTTTCTAGCATTACTCTGTGGAATTATATTTTATAATGCTACAATGACATAGATTTAGACCTCATGCCATGGCAATTGTATCATAGCATTAGCTCATTCAACTCAACCTAAATAGTATTAAGTATAACATATCTTAGTGTGAAAGCGATTCAAAGTAATAAAGGAATGTATTTATTTTATACTGGGATCAGGACAGGATTTATTCTGGAATATTTCTCTTCCATTTCCCTTTCAACTGCAAGTCAATTTTTAAAGCAAAAAATCAAAGTAATACATTCAAAAAGTGAACTTAGTTCTCAGATGTGCTTAGAAAACGAAACTGCTTGATAGGAAGGTGGATATGCCCAGTGACTTTTCAATTGCTTCCAGAGGGTTTTGAAATCCTCAAGATCCCCCCTGGGTCTAAAATCGTCCGAAAGTTGTCTTGGATCACTCCTAAGTGCTTCCATTAGAAACCAGAGAGCAACATTGCCAAAGAAGCAGCTTTAGCAGTAAAATCAGCAGATCATTAGTAAGAGGGGGGGGGGAACCCTTACCTTGCAGCAGCCATCTAGAGAGGAAATCTCCTCTTATTCTATATTTCAAAAGAACGTAGTTACAATTAGGAAGGGATCCATCTTCTGTTTATTTTAGATTCTATCAGTGATGTGGAGATCAGAATATCTATCATCTTCTGTTTATTTATTTGCACAGCAGCTGTCTGCTTGAGATAGACTGTGATTCTCACTTCACAGAATATTCTAATACAAATTAATCATTTTCTTGCTACTGTTGTTGCATTTGATTATCTCAAACTATTCCCTGTTTTATATGCAGAGTTTGTCCTGATTTTTACAAAACGTAAGAGCAATTAAGCATTTTTTTAAAATGATAAAATGGCAATATTTGGGAAACTGACTTGCCAGGTCAATGATTCACGTTGTTTAATGCAAATATGAACTATTGATTTTCAAACCATCAAAGTACTTACCTATTCTTGTGTAACATAGGACTGAACAATAATTTCTTCCATTATCCAGTTGGGATCATAGAGGAAAGATACAGACTTAGGCAATTACTGTGAGGAAACAAGAAGGAAAATAATTACAAAGTACAAAGAGTAGAAATGCATAAGCAGATTTATAAAGTGTCAACACTGTTTCTGACATGTCAGAGTCTCAGTCACACAATGAGAATTAGTCATCCACATGGCAGTCTAAACCTTCAAAGGAGTGGAGATTGGGCTGCTGCTGCTATGTCACTTTCCAGAGCAACGTTTTGTCTGAAGCCCAATATGGAAAAGATGTATTGACTCCATTGTCTTAAATTATAGATAGTCCTCAGCTTACAACAGTTCGCTTAGTGACTGTTCAAAGTTACAACAGCACTGGGAAAAATGACTTATGACCATTTTTCATACTTATGACCATTGCAGCAATCCTGTAGTCACGTGATCAAAATTTATGACAGTTGCCATGTCCTGGGGTCATGTGATCCCCTTTTGCAACCTTCTGACAAGCAACATCAATGGGGAAGCCAGATTCACTTAACAACCTTCTTTGTAACTTAACAACTGCAATGATTCACTTAACAATGGTTTCTAGAAAGGTCGTAAAATGTGACAAAACTCACTTAAAAAATGTCTCACTTAACAACATAAACTAGGGGTGACATGATAGCAGTGTTCCAATATCTCAGGGGCTCCCCCAAAGAAGAGGGAGTCAAGCTATTCCCCAAAGCATCTGAGGGTAGAACAAGAAGCAATGGGTGGAAACTAATCAAGGAGAGAAGCAACCTAGAACTAAGGAGAAATTTCCTGACAGTTTGAACAATTAACCAGTGAAACAACTTGCCTCTGGAAGTTTTTAAGAAGAGATTAGATAACCATTTGTCTGAAGTGGTGTAGAGTTTCCTGCCTAAGCAGGGGGTTGGACTAGAACAGGGTTCTCCAACCTTGGCAACTTTAAGATTCCTCAGCTTTGCTTTGCTGGCTGAGGAACTCTGGGAGCTTTGCTGGCTGAGGAACTCTGGCGGTTGAAGTCCAAGTCTAAAAGTCTAAAAGTTGCCACGGTTGGAGACCTCTGGACTAGAAGATCTCCAAGGCCCCTTCCAACTCTGTTATTCTATTCCAGGGATGTCAAACTCGTGTCGTCACATGATGTATCATGACGTTTTTCCCCTTTGCTAAACAAGGTGTGGCCAGCGAGTGACGCATGCAGCCCGTAGGCCACAAGTTCAGTTCATAGGAGGGAGAAGATTATTACTTGTGGACTTCTGGCTAAGTCTTTGAAGGCTTGAAGACTCTGCCACTCCCTTCTCAACTGTAGTGGCTTCCATATCTCTTTGTTCACTCCACTTCGTCCACATTCGACTTGCTACTGTAGCTTTCCATCACACACTTCTTTCTCCCACAAACCAACACTGCCTTTGGCATTCTTTTTTTTTTTAATCTCCCTAAAATGCAGATGTGGACTTTTGCTCTCCTAAAATCCCAGAGGCATAATCCATAAGAAAGGAAAATTCACATCAACAGCCTTTGGGCATTTTCTTCTACAACATGTTATTGCTGACAAAGAAATTTTTGAAGGAGATGAAGAGACAGCGAATTCTAGGGATTACTTCAGAATTGAAACTATATAGAATAGAATAGAATAGAATTTTATTGGCCAAGTGTGATTGGACACACAAGGAATTTGTCTTGGGGCATATGCTCTCAGTGTACATAAAAGAAAAGATACGTTCATCAAGGTACAACATTTACAACACAATTGATGATCAATATATCAATATAAATCATAAGGATTGCCAGCAACAAGTTATAGTCATACAGTCATAAGTGGAAAGAGATTGGTGATGGGAACTATGAAACGATTAATAGTAGTGCAGATTCAGTAAATAGTCTGACAGTGTTGAGGGAATTATTTGTTTAGCAGAGTGATGGCCTTTGGGAAAAAGCTGTTCTTGTGTCTAGTTGTTCTGGTGTGCAGTGCTCTATAGCGTCGTTTTGAGGGTAGGAGTTGAAACAGTTTATGTCCAGGATGCGAGGGATCTGCAAATATTATTCTATCATCATCATTCTAGTCATTGTCTATCCACTGCAGGATGAAGGCCTCTTCCATATGTTTCCAACCAATATGGTCTTTCTTCTCAAGCACATCTCAAGAAAAGGCATCTTGAATATAGTTTTGCTAAGTGCAGGTTTTTTAATTGCTTTTTATTGGAGTACTCCAAGGAAAAGGGCTCCTGGCCAAAATGCCAAGAACAAAGGATTAAGAAAGCTTTATACATTTTCACTAAAGAAGGCGGGATAAGGCGGGATAATAAGAAATATCATCTAATAAACATTTTGGTAATAATTCTACAATTTGTTCTATTGGTCTCTAGCTGTCCCAATCCCTAAGCCTTGGCTAATGAATGCCCCAGGAGTTATCTAATACACATTCTATTTGCTGTAGGCCATCTCTATTCCTAACTTTTAGTTGAGGTCTACAAGTTGCCTAATTCTTTGTTACTTTTATCAGCTTTCTAACTACCCAGAATTGTTACAAACTTTACACATGCATATTTCTTGTGAATAAGCAGTCTTTGTTTTGTCAGACAGACTCCACAATTACAGTCTTCCTGATTTACTTTCAAATATGTGCACACAGCCCATCACTACAGTTAAGGGTATCGTTACAAAAGTTAATAACACAGTTGTTAAGTAAATCTGGCTTCCCCATTGACTTTGCTTGTCAGAAGGTCACAAAAGGTGATCACGTGACCCCAGAACACTGCAACTGTCATAAATATGAGCCAGTTGCCAAGCATCTGAATTTTGATCATGTAACTATGGAGATGCTGCTGCGATTATAAGTGTGAAAAATGGTCATAAGTAATTTTTTTCAATGCTGTTGTAACTTCAAATGATCACTCAACAAACTGTTATAAGTCGAGGACTACCTATATTAAAAAAAAAAGTTAGATTCTCATTAATACTTTTTTCAGCTTTATCCAGATATAATCCATGCTTCTTTGTGATTTGATTGCTTTGAAATAAATGCATAGACACTGGGTTCATGAAGGCCAATAAGTCTATTGTGAATCTAATTTATGATGCTTTCATGAAGCCATGAACGTCACCACACTTATAAACAAAACTGAATTAGATTGTTCCAGAAGTTGCCTTTTTTTTTTTGCAGTCATATTGGTTGTGTGTGCAACACTAGCATTTACACTCATTCTATGTCCATTGTTTTTTGAAACATGTACAGAATAGTCACCAAAAAATGATTATTTAGGAACCAGTGAATTCGTTCACTGTGCTGTATCCAACATTTCTATTATTAATTGTAGTACTTTTTGTAGCATTTTACCCTTTTTAACAAAATGGAACCTGCTATTTAATTAGTGAGTTTCTAATTAATAGACTCTGATGCAGCCCCTGCTGTCCTGCTTCTCAACAGAATTTGTGCAAGGCAGCTTCCCTTGTATTGGTACAAACATATTGATAATAGTGCCATTGACATATCTACATAAAAAATATAATCACATAAAGATTTAAAGAAAAAAAATCCACTTTTTTAACTCGGTCATCAAATGTATTTAAAAGCAGTTATTCATTATCATCATCTACCTCATCTACCTCATCTACCTGGAAGACAGTAGATATATTTCCCCTGCTAATCCAAGCACTGTTTCTCATTTATTTCATAGAGAAATTATTCAGGGACATGGTTTAGATTCAACACTCTCATTCTTTCTAGCAGTGCTTAAAATTGAAATCATGGTTACCACACATTCATGTGTTGCTTTACCTGCCCTTTTTGCTTAAATTAAAATTTGAATTTTAATGCATTTTTAGTCTGATCCCACTGCATATGCCTTTATTTATTTCCAAATGCATTCCAAAGATTAAACATAGCTTTTTATAATTTGAAGTTTACTTTTAGGGATACAGCATATTTAATCAGCTGTCCAAATATCCTTTGGGCAGGGAACAATCCCACCCTGCTTTCAATAAATGATTTCTCCTAATATAAAGAAACTGCATGTGGGTAAGCCCACACTGATTGCATTAATGATTTAGTTGATGTAAGTATGTCAATGATTGCAACTTTTTTTTTCTCTAGGTGATTAGCAAAGCTAAAATAAATACTGGAAATTAGTGCAGCCGATATTGGGCTCAGTTTTGTTATGTTGAAGAATTTTTTTTTTCATACAGTTCCCTGGCATTTACGTTTTAATATTGCTTTCATCTTATCCCTTATGGTGTTCTTTAACACTATATTTATTTGAAGGCCTTGACAATTTCAGTCAGAGGTTCTATCATGGGAGAGAGGGGGAGGGAAGCCAGCTCATTAATCCAATCTGACCACAAAGAAAATTAAACTTTGATGTCTACTTCTGTTTTTTTGTTTTTGTTTGTTTGTTTGTTTGTTTACTCTGAAATCTGGAGTTACTACCCCACTCCAACAAAGCAGAGGAATACTGATTTGGCAAGTGGTGTAAAGCAGAAAGAGACAGGCAGGAATTCATTAAATGTAGAATGTCTGAAAAGTTGAAGCTAATGACATCTTTTTTTAATGTCCTAAACTATTAAAGAACCAGAGCAGGCAAGTGACAAGATATGCACAATGGCATCATTTATGTAGATACGTGTAGATATGTAGAAATGTAGATATATTGTTACAGATATTGAGCCATAAATATATAATCACAGTATTTACATGATGATGGTCCTCTAGTTTGCTGTTAGCACCTCCAGCCTTGTTCTTAACTGAAGAATTAAGAAGCTGAAGAAGCTTCTTGGGTGAGAAGTGAAACATCTTCAAAGAAAAACCAGAAAGTCCAGTTGCCTCTTGAAAAAGCACTTTTGGGACAACCAAGACCTGGATAACAGAGAATATCCAATTACAGTCTTTAATCTTCAGTGAAGAGACTTTCATCCTGCAGTGCATTGATTTAGGTCAATTAATAGCTGTAGGATTAATATTTGTACTTATCAGTATTTTCAAATCTTAAGGTTTATAGATTTTTTTTATCTTTTGTCAAAAACTGCATAAACAAAAACAGTTTTGGTTTTTCATTTGTTTATTTGATTTTGATTTCTATAGCCCCCATCTTAGCAAACAATTCTGAGTGGCTTGTTTGTTTTCCATATTAGTATTAGTATTTGGGTGGAAGACTGTAAGCTACAGTGGGAGGTAGGGGTGTGTGTGTGTGTGTGTTTTATTTACCTTTACTACCAGTTTGCAATGGATCATGCATGCGCAGATCGTCTATGATGACATCTGGGTGGGTGGGTAGAGCCTCCCCCCCCCCCCGGTTTTACTACCAGTTCGCAAGAACAGGACCGAACCGGGGGCAACCCATCACTGGTATGTATCTATATCTAACTGTATCGAGAGAGAGAGAGAGAGAGAGAGAGAGAGAGATGTGTGTGTGTAAAATCTCAGTATATATGTAAAATCTCAGGTGAAGTCAGTAGAAAATCGTTTTGGTATTGTTCCCAAGAAAGCAGCATTGATGAAAGCAACTTCATTGAAGAAAGCAGTATTGATGAATTCGTTAAGAGCTGAGCTTGTCTTGAAGAAGACCTTTTACTTTATTATGTCATATAATCCGTTTCTGGTTCACTAATTCATAATTCTTACCAGCCAACAGAGCAGAAGCAGAAAAACCTGAAATGCATTAGACAGATACAATATATTTAGTGGTAAGCAAAAGTAGCTGAAAACTACAATGAAGAGAATCAGACTTAACACCCAGGTTCCTGTGTATGGAAAGCAATGATTGAAGATACTATGTATCTGTATATTTAATTGTTTTTATACATTTGTAAATATTAAAGACATTCTATTTATAACTTATGAATAAATGGCATTTTTAAAAAAATTCAGAGAATAAAATCATGTTTTTTCCCCCCCAAGATAAACATTTCTCAGCACACCTATATTTTAACTCTCTGCAGAGAATGATGAGGTCCTCAATTTTCCATATGTTTATCCTGAGCATGGTAGCCGTGGATGTCATTGTTGCTGCTAGCAATTATTATAAGGGAGAAACTTTCAAAAGCCAATATGATGAGTTCTACCTTGCAGAGGTGAGTTTTCCTTTCATTATTGATTTTTATTGAACCAAAGATATTTCCTAACAATGAGCGCAATTAACCAATGGAATAACTTGCCTTCAGAAGTTGTGGGTGCTCCATCACTGGAGACCTCTAAAAAGAGACTGGACACCCATTTGGCTGAAATGATACAGGATCCCCTGTTCAAGCAAGGGGCTGGACTAGAAGACCTCTGAGGTCTCTTCCAACTCTATGTTTTGTGAAACAAATCAACATTATTGCAGATGCCTTGTCCAAGATAAGACTGATTTAATATGATTTAAATGATGATGGGGCTGGGATGGTTGTTTCAAGTTACACCTTTTAACTTTATATGCAACCATAAAGCTTTTTAACTGATATTGATTTGATTATTTGCCATCAAGTTATTTTTGACTTCTAATGGCCACATAGATGTTCTCCATAATGTTTTCTATTCATCACCACTGTAACGGAGTCTATCCACTTTGCTGCTGGTTATCTGTTTCTTCTCTTTCTACTTTTTCCAGCATTAGCGCTTTCTCCTGGTTTTTGCATAATGGATCTAAAATAGGATAATTTAAGCCTGATCATTTCTTGACTGATAACTTTGGGTTGATTTGTTGGATAATCTATCAATTTGTTTTCTTAGCTGTCCACAGTATTCTCATAAATCTTCTTCAATACTAATGTTCAAAGCATATCCATTAACATCAAATGCCACATATATGGATATACCACATTGTATGTATTTAAGAGTGTAGGGGGTTAACATTGGTTTTTGTTGTTTAGGTGTTCATATTTCATTCAAGAAAATGTTTTTCACTAGCTATATATGTTTATCTTACTTTTGACAAAAATCTATCACGCAACTTTCAAAAAAGGGAAAATATGCAGGACAAAGAAATTTCCCTTACAATATGGCTTGTTTTAAGACAGATATTGCTAACTATGTAGCAGGAAATTTTCTTCTGCTCTGCAATTCTGGGCAACTGACAGCTAGGCATGAATGTTTTCAGGAATAAGGGAAATACTCTCTTGCAACTACTCAACTTTTGATAAGCAGATACATCCTAGCCAGTTTACTACTTGCTGCCCTGGTGAAATCCTCCAAGGTTTGCCACCAGTTTGTTGCATGCACAGTGTGCACCAAATGCATACTTTGTGTGGAAAAAGGAGGCTTAAGAAGGTAAGCAGAACAGTGAGGCGGGGAACAGCTGTGCCACGCAAGATTTCCTGCTTTCTAGCAAATATAAATTGTGCGGCACCTGATTGTCAGAAATACTGGTTCAGATGAACCGGTAGCATTTTTTTACTACTGGTTTGCCTGAACTGGTAGCTTTTATTACTACCAGTTCTCCTGAACCAGTGCAAACCGGTAGTATTTCACCCTTGGCATGCTGCAATGCAGAGCACAGTCTTTGCAGATATTTCTTTTTCCTTGTTTCAGAGATTTGATCTGAATCCGAGGTCTTTTTCTAGGGAAAGTTAGTATGCCCATGAGCACAAAATTTCTCATGCTACATGATTACTGACATATAGTAATTCTAAGAAATTCTGCTTAGGCTCTTTTTGTCCTTTTCTGTTCCCACAGGTGGCCTTTACGGTCCTCTTTGATCTGGAAGCTCTCCTAAAGATCTGGTGCCTGGGATTTACTGGATACATCAGTTCATCTCTTCATAAATTTGAACTGCTGCTGGTTATTGGAACTACTCTTCACATTTATCCAGTCCTCTACCATTCACAGTTTACATACTTTCAGGTAGAGCACTAATTTCCACTTCAGTATATCAGAGGAAAATATTATTTGAAATCACTCCAAAAAGTGTCTAAAAATTATTTATGTTTATTAATTTATTTTGTGGGTTTATTATTTTCATTTTCAGCATGATGCTCACCTGTCAATTAACTGTCGAGTAGCTATTTCTTATTGAATTATTGTATTTGTTGTGGCAATACACTTTTTTATAATTGAATCCTGCACTGTAAAATTTATATGTCACCTTTCAATTTCAAGTTGAAAGATTTTCAACTTCAAGCATAGCATTTCAGATAGCTAAGCAAAAATATAATCTAACCTAAAAGCCAATAATTAAAATCATTAAATAACATTTATTTTTCTATTCTTGAGCTTCTGGAACTTCTCATTCTTCCACTGCCTGCATGGCTTGTTCCATCCAGGTTTCGTATTCTTCTTCCCAAAGTGTTACAGGCTGCTTCCCAGAAAAGATTCTCAGGCTTTCTGTAACTCAGCGGTTCTCAACCTGTGGGTTGCAACCCCGTTGGGGGTCGAATGACAATTTGCCAGGGGTCGTCTAAGACCATTGGAAATATGGGAAGTATACTTGCGAGTCGAAGAATCGCGTTCCAATGGTTGACTCCACAAGCCAGCTGCAGGCTCTTCAAATCGCTAACAGAATTCGGCTTCAGGCGCGATGAATTAAAAAAGAGAGAAATCTTTGCTCTGATGTCTCCCTCTCAGCCAGCTGCAATCACTCCCAATCACTAGCCTAATCTGGCTTCAGGCACGATAAACTTAATAGGGGAGGAGTCTCCGCTTTAATGCCTCCGTCCTCAAGACAATCGGAAACAGTTCAGATCGCTAGCCAATACGGCTTCAGGCGCGATAAATTCAAAACAAAAAAATTTTTACGATTGGGGTCGCCACATCGTGGGGAATTGTATTAAAGGGGTCGCCACATCGTGTGGAATTGTATTAAAGGGGTCGCAGCACTAAAAAGGTTGAGAACCACTGCTGTAACTGGTTCCCGAATGGGAGGTGCTGACCTGAGTACACAGAGTCCATCAGGGTGCAAAAGAATCTGACCCCACACTTAGGTTGAAGAGGCAGATGTTTCTTCTCATGGAGCTGAAGTTCTGTCAGGAGGCATAGCCTGGCTCATGCTCTCTGGGTTATTGGCTGGATGGTTTGGATGGGTTACCCACCACACTTCGACATTTCCTGTCAGCTGAAGGCTGTCGATGCAGAAACCAGGCTGAAATTTCTTTCCTAACCCTTGCTGATCTGGAACTAGCGCCATCACTGGTTGAAGGATTTGTTGTTTTGTCCAGGGGTCTCTGGGAATATCAATCATTATGTTCAACTCCATTTGGCCATTTTGTTCCTTGCACCACTTGGTGTCAGTGGCAGGGTCCATTTTGTTCATCTGGCTCATTTCTCTGGACATGGACTTCCCTGTTGCAAAAGGACCAGAAGCAGTCCCAGATGACCCCACATTTGTAGCACTCACTTCTGAAGGAGCTGATGATGATCGGTTCTTTCGGTCCCTCTTCTCAAATGACCAGCCTGCCTTGTGGGATTTGTGAGGCTTTAATTAAGATAATAGGCCTATCTTGCTGATTTCCTTCTGATGTGCCCTCTGCAGATCCTGGGGCTCACCTCTCTAGCTAGGGGTGATGAATCAAAAAACTACAACTCAATCAGGAACATAATCACTTCTAAACTTCCGCCCTGGTTTAGAATCTTCACCTCTCTTACAGCAGCAAGAATGCCCTCTCCAGTGGGGACACTGCAATGGTTCTCCCTCCTTTTTCCTGTTTATTATATGATACATCCAAGACCCTTACTTTTGGATCCTTAAGAGACTTTAAAGTTTTGCAGTATTGAAATGCATTAATTGATTCATCACAGAAATTCTGATGGTTGATTTGATCCTTAGATTTAAATAGATATTCTGATTAAGACATAGTTTTTAAAATAATAATCCATTCATTATTTTATTTTAAGCTTCACCACAACCTTTAAAGGCATAATCTTTAAAATGACTGTTTAAGATTTGAAAATCAAGAACTTTTCATAAATCAGTGGCTGAAAGTACTGTATTCTCAAACCAGTCAAAATATAGATCTTAGGACATCACAAAATGAAGAGCGCATATCTTCTAACACTTGCTTCACAGTCATCTCTATTAAATTCTCCTGTGTAAAGTTACATAGGATTTTTAGGCAAAGTATCAGCATGTTGACAATTTTAAGTTAATTTTAATAGGAAGCCTAGCAGTCTAGGCTTCCTATCCTCAAATGATAAATGGAGGACTTTGAAAAATGCATTGCCTTTGCTACATGAGTTATGTCCATTGTGGCCAACATTCATTTCCCAAAAGCCCACAGATAGATTTTAAACTGTAATTACACACACACACACATACACGCAAATATATAGCCATAAATCTTCCCTGCAAATGCAAATGAAGATCCAAGCTTGCCCTTGATGGATGACTGTTAGATCTAGATTTGATTAAAATTTTAACATTTTAATTATAGAAAATTGAAGGTTTATTGGAAAGAGATAATTTTAAAGATGAACAGAAGAGCCAAATTAATTCAATGGACAGGCTATCTAGTAGCCTATGGATAGTCAAAAGCCTATGGATGATAGAAGAACAAGGGGAATGAAAATATAAATACATCAGAAATAATTACAGAGAGTCCTCAACTTACAAACAGTTGTATAGCGGCCATTCAGATTTATGGTGGTTCTGAAAAAAGTGACTTATGAACAGGCTTCACGCTTAACAAACATTGCAGGGCTCCACAGTCATATGATTGCAGTCTGGTTGCTTGGCAACTGACATTTATTTTCAATGGAAGATTTGTCCTTGGGTCACGTGATTGCCATTTTTCCAGATGACTCCTGACAAGGAAAATCAGTGGGTGAAGCCACTTAACAAACACAGTGATTTGCTTAATGGCCATGGCAAAAAAGGTCGTAAAATCAGGCAAGGCCATGTGTTTTGCTCACTTAATGACAACATCATTTAGCAATGGAGGTTCCAGTTCTGACTATGGTCTACCTGAATTGCAGCCAAAATCACAAAATAAAGTAGTTGAAACAACTGTTTTCCTTCACAATGATCAACGTCAATGTTTTGAATAATGTTGGGATTATCCTTCCTAATAAAGTGTGTGTGTGTATGTGTGTCTATCTGTCTGTATACATATATTCATACACACACACCATAAAAACAAAACAAAATCTTTTTTTCTATATAATGTGGTATAAATTGAAGAAACCAACCATCTCACATTACTGATGGTAATATAAGTGTGTAGCTTTTCTCAGATATACAAACACTCTGATGCACTCATATACCATCTTATATATGGAATAAGAAATATTTATCATATGTTGGAGAGGGAGAAATCTGGAATTGGTTACCGTTTCCTGTCTCTAATCTTCAAAAAAATTCAAACCATGCTTAAATAAAAATATGGACTTATAAAGAATACTGTTTGAAGTCTGTCCTGTTTCTCTCTTGATGAAAACAAATGAGCTTGTAAACTGGTTTCTGGAAAGATTAATTGGATACTTAAATGTCAATTAAGGTAATGTAGATAAAGGTGGAAGCACCCACAACAAAACATTTAGCAGAACACTAGTAGAGCATGAAACAAGTAACTTGTTTTTAACATTTAAATAAAAATTGGCTAGTTTCATCTATTCTGATTAAAATATATACACATATATTGATGGAGTGAGTGACTGATTAAAGGTCAATTACCTTAGGAGGCATGATGCTTAGTGTGACATGGAGATACTATTTTCAGGGTGTAGATTATCCCTTATGTACCTCACTTTCTCAGAGTGAGGAACAACAGAGCTTCCTCTGTTGGGATTGGGATTTAGGAATGTAAATGACCCAGTCATAAAAGACAGACAGACAGACGGAAATTAGAAGAGATTTCAGTATGACTGACATTCAGGGATAGACAATCTGATGTCCTCTGAATGTTAGACTTTTCTTTTCTTTCTTTCTTTTTGGTTATGTTGAGTAAGGCTGAGGGAATTTAAGATGAAAACATTAAATTGTCCCGCCCTGCAAACTCTTTAGTTTTCAAGTAAGAATCAAGATGGAATTGCAGAAAAACTAAGATTCCTCATAACTCTTGTAACAATAACCCTTGAAATATTTCAGTTTAACATACAGCTCTGACCTAGATTTTTGTAGAAATTGCTGTCTGTTTCTGGAAGTTACTATTGGCTATTTAATTTGGTGTGCCTTCTTTCATGTTTGTATTGATTACAAGGTGTCATATTTAGACACAAAGAAAGAGAGAGGAATGAACTATAAATTTATCATAAATTTCAGTTTTATGAATATGGAAATGCTGAAACTTTGGCCATTAGCTTGAAATTATATAAAATAATACACTTAATGGGTGTATATCTCATGCCTTAGGAAAGTGTTTAAATTAGGTGATTTGGAAAGCCTAATAAGTGTGAACAGAGTATCCCTTCCCCAAGCATTCAAGCGGCTACAATCTTTGGAAGTGTCATAAAAAATTTTCAAAGTCACTCTCAAGAATTCCAGTGAAGTGAAAAACAGCAAGCAGACTTCTTTTGAATGTTTTGCACATCCCTTACACTGTATTAACCATTCCATCTACTGTGTATTTTTTCAAGTTATATGCCATAGGTGTTACTAGAAAAAGAACCGGTTTGTTTCATTTGTCAACCTACGGCTACATCAATAAAAAAATGTTTCCTTTCTCTCTGCAGGTACTTAGAGTTGTTCGACTTATCAAGATTTCTCCTGCCCTGGAAGATTTTGTATACAAGATTTTTGGACCTGGAAAAAAGCTTGGGAGTTTGGTTGTATTTACTGCCAGTCTGTTAATTGTAATGTCAGCCATTAGTTTGCAAATGTTCTGTTTCGTGGAAGAACTAGACAGATTTACCACATTTCCAAGGGTAAGTTAAAAATTCCATTGCAACCAATCAGATTTATGGCTGTTTAGAAATGGCTTTATACTGTAATCTTATTAATGCCAGTTCCTTGGCTTCTGTGAGAAAAGATTTTGTTGCAAGATCATTCTGCCTGACAGTAACAGTGGACAGTAAAGGGCCGTGGTAGCTCAGGCTGTAAGATAGCCTGTTATTAAAACACAGCAGTCTGCAATTACTGCAGGCTCGAATCCCACCAGGCCCAAGGTTGACTCAGCCTTCCATCCTTTATAAGGTAGGTAAAATGAGGACCCAGATTGTTGGGGGGGCAATAAGTTGACTTTGTAAATATACAAATAGAATGAGACTATTGCCTTACACACTGTAAGCCGCCCTGAGTCTTCGGAGAAGGGCGGGATATAAATGTAAATAAAAAAAAAAAGGACTGGACAGTAACCCTCCACTGTCACACAAAAAGAGCTGCGTCAGAACACTATATATTATGGCAGGGTGAAAACCCACTGTAATACCCAGCAAGCTAAACAACAACTGGAGAGAAGGTACCTACATGAACAACTCAGGCAGAATGGGTCCCCACAAGCATTTATTCCAAGATGCCTGAGCAGCACACAAAGGAGAGAAAGGAAGAAACAAGGTAAAAGACCAACTTTATGGCACACCCTTGCATGCATCAAAAACATTTCAGAAGCAATAGAACGTAGCTTTCAAGATTTGCAAGTGGGCATCACATACCACCCAGACAAGGACAAACCATGCATTGCAAAGATCTCTTGGAGGTAGGAGATACTCCTAATGTAATCTACCAGATCCCCTGCATGGATTGCCCCTGTGATTATGTAGGACAGATGGGGGGGAAGCTAACCACCAAAATGAAGAACACTAGTGAACGGTCAGACAAGAAGACCCGAACTTATTGGTAGCCTCACATTGCAGTGAACAAGGACATACATTCAGTTTTGCAGCTACTAAGATTGTTGGCCATGCAGGGAAATGATTGAAGCCTGGGAAACAAGTCTTACCAATAAGAAGGTACCACATAAATACAACTGATATTATTAAAATTTATTATTTAGTAAAATTAATGTAGAAGTCAAATTACTAGCTAAATATAATTAGAAAGAAAGGTCTTACCAAAGAAACTTCCAAATTAAAATTTCAAAATAATTAACTAAAAATACAGCATTTTCCCCTAAAGATATAAACCACATGAATACAATGTTGCCATTGCAGAATTGTCCCTAATCTTGATATATAGATTGGGAAATTCTTTAGACTTTTAAATCACATTTGAGTTTTTTTTTAATTATTTTATTTTATTCAAAAGATTAAGAACTAAAATCCAAAAGAAAAGCATTGAGCAGAAACAGAACAAAACTAAACAAAAATGTTGAAAAAATGTGAATTAAAAAAAACTACAAAAGACAAAATCATATATTATTTCCCCTAGTTGAGCATTGAAAAATCTATTGCAAGAATAACAGCTTCTCTCCTTGCAAAGCAAGTCCATAATTTATAAGCTTGTACATCTATTTGCAACCCAATTGACCTGTCATACGTTACATATATGAAAGGTAAAATAATTTAACATTTGAGGCTAACATTGTAGGTCACAAATTCCTACTGATTAGAATCACCTACTTACTCTTAAGTCTCTTACTTTTTAATGTCTCTTTTAGCTTGGAAAATTGTCACATGGGAGTTTCTTTCCTTACTTCTATTTCAGCGGAAGATTAGCAAATGTGCTGGAGTATAGTTTTGGTTTGTTTTTTAATCTCATTCATATTTTCCCCTTTTGCAGAATAAGGAGGATTACATTTAAACCATCTAATGAATAGAAAATTAACATAATAACAATGAGGTGTGGCAGAACTTTGCATTTTTTACCAGCAAGATACTAAGACTAGCACGTTATTCTAATGCCAATACTGTATCACTATGTCTTCTGTCTTTCCCTACTTTTCAAAAAAGCTCCTGGGAATTCTTTTATCATTGGTTTTTAATGCAGCCACTTATTTTAATTTTAAAAAACCCCCAAACCATTCATTTTGTTATCTGTACAGTTAAAGTGACAGAGAAATGTATGTATTTTAAAAGAAATATAGAGCTAGATTCTAGGTGAATGAAAAAGAGGAATCCTGCTGATTTGTGTTTCATAAATGTGAGAATAGAACTCAGGTTCACACTGAAAATGGTTTTCCAGATTTTTCTTTGAGTTTAGTTCTGGGCCCGGCTCAGAGTAACATCCTCCTTGTTTAACAGATTATAGCAATGTTTTTCAGCCTGGACAACTTTAAGATGTATGAACTTCAACTCCCAGAATTTCCCAGCCAACATGGAGAATTTGGCTGGCTGGGAAATTCAGCTACTTGAAGTACACACATCTTAAAATTACCCAGGTTGAGAAACACAGGAATGTAGAGATAGAAAATTGCCACCTAGAATCTTCTGGAATGGGTAGACATATTGAATCAAATAATGCAAGTTCCTGTGGGTCTTGACATATCAAACCAATGGCAGCCGAAGACTGCATATCCAAACACTCATTATGGGCAAATGTTTTGGGTTCCTAAGTGAAAGGGAAGAGGAAGACAGGCATTTTAGCTGGGCACAGTACCATTCCCCTCTAAGTAAAAGCAAATTTAAAATGGTCAGCATGTTCTGACATGGAATTTTTTGCTCTAGATGCCAAAAGGCTTAGCAGAAAGAATTGATTATCACATCCATTAATGATGCTGAAGTACAAGCCCTGTAGGAACATTATATGTTTTTAGGATAAAAAGAGAAAAGGCAGACCACTTTTATTCCTAATGCCTCTAAATTCCATGCTTTCACATGGTATCTTGACAAACACAACATAAATAGAAGCTTATGGTTGCCATGGCTACCATCTACAGCATTCTCTAGCCCATTTTTCTCAGATTGCAAGGTCTCTTATATTTTGTTTTCAGGTGAATGGGGGCTTTTAAGTTCCAATTTTGTAATGGGTAGTATTTCTTCTTTTCCTTTTTCCTTGTTTTTTAATTGTTGAAATTATGGTTGAACTAAAAATGTGGAACATGCCTTGCATTTTTAAACTGTCTTAAAAACTTAGTATTTTTGTGCATTGTGCTTTTTGTGTTAGGGAAGAATTTTTTTATGAGGCATAGTTACTTCAGGAGATAGAGATTAATATTCTGATTAATATCACACTCAAAAATTTGAAGCCTTCCCTTGGGTGGGGGAGTCTAAAAAAATGAGATATTTTTTTCCAGAGGCATTTTTTTTAGAAAATGGAAGTAATATATTTTAAAAGAGCCATTTTTAATATCCTTCCTTTAATCTTAAAATATTAAAATATGAAATAAAGGTGTGAAATATATACCAAATATAAAAATAGCCCACAGAGATCAAGATCAAAAAATTCATGAAAATTATAAAATGTTATAAAAAATGCAGGATCCAAGATTGAAACTTCTGCTAGAGCTTTAGATTCAAAAAAATGAGACTGACTAGACTGGTCTACAAATTTTGGGCAATTATCGACCTTCGAGATAAAGTACGTTAATTTTACATATTTTGATTAGATGAATTAGGAAACAGGTGATAAACGTGCTGGTTTGGTAAACTTTTCAAGATATTTCACAATAAAGATTTATACACAGGTAAATATATTTGCCTACAAAGGAGGGAGGAGTTTAATAATCATGATGCTTCGTAACTTCTTGACAAAGTACGGTAGAACAATGAAAATTGTACCACATGGAAGTGTATAAATTTATCTTCGCTTTGAGAACAGCAAGACAGATGACTATGAAAAACAGGTGGAAAATTTGTTTACATCCTATAAAGCACTTGGTGCAAACATGTCACTGAAAATTCACTTCTTACAATCACATTTAGACTATTTCCCTTTGAACTGTGAGGCAGTGAGTGATGAGCATGGGGAGAAATTCCACCAGGATATCACAGGCATGGAAAAAAGATAATAAGTGAAATGGAGGCCATCCATGCTTGCCGATTACTGCTGGAATCTCCCCAAGGGATGATCCTACTGCAGTTCAGAAGAGAAAAGCCGAAAAGTGCAGTTTGGATACTGAATAAAGATGGAACTTTGTTGTTTAATCTGATGTTAGAGCTTGTCAGTTTTTCATGCAAAAAACATGAAAATGTTATATGAAAAACCAATAAATGAATGGAAAGTTATGTTATTGGTATCAATAGAAAGAGAAATTTATAGTAATTCGTGTGGCACCATTCTCACTGCTATGTCACATTTTGCAGAAACGTTATGGAGGATAATCGCACATCCCTCCCCCCTTGTAATTTTGAATTATTTTGATGCAGTTTTGACCTGAAGCTGTATCTAGGAAATTGGAGGCAATTAATACACAGGACATAATTTTCCTCTATTAGTGACACAATTATGGTAAAATTAAGCTATTTTTTCCTTGTAGACCAGTGTAATGTTTAATATGATGGGAATGTATTCTTTCTGTTCTCCCCCTTGTTTTTCTTTCCTGTATATTAATGTTTTCTCAATCTATTCAATGTGATCAACTGTGAATGTCAAAAAATTAAGGTGGCAGTCACAACCATATAATCAAAGTCCCCTTTTGTGCATGCATTATAAGAAACAACTTATTTGATAACATAGCTGTGGCCACCATCCTGACTTTTTTGACCCCATTCTTCAGACAATAATCCAAAGACTGAGCAAAGAAGTCTGAAGATACCAGGACATGAAATAAGTTCTGTTCTAGCTTTTCCATGATCTGATATTTGACAAGTCATATATTGCAGCTAAAAGTAAAAAAGTTGCTGCTGAACCGCCATGATGGGTAGCATTAACTAAACTTTAAAACAATTAGAATGAATCTGAAGGGTTCTTCACACATATTTACTGTACACACACAATTTAATTTTAAAAAACCGTCTATTTGCATAAATCTCCAGGTCTCATTTTCACAGCTGTTAGTTGTTCTGACAGCAAGATAGCTACATTTCTGATTCCTTTTAGCATAACTGGTGGGAAGTATATCTTTCAACTAAAAATATCTTGCTCTGAAAGAAAGATTGCTACTTTCTAAAGTTAAAATCACTGTATACAGCCGTATTATCTTAAAACTAATGTTTTTCCAATGCAGAGGTTGTCACTTACAGGAAACATCTTGGAACACTGTTAGAATGAATCATATTATAAATGGTGGTTTTGATTTTCTTAGACAAAAAGATGATACTTTTTTTTTAAAAAAAGTTCAAAAATAAATGCAGCTCCATTTAATAAGTGAACCAGATAGTTACTGCCAAGAAATAATGTAAACGATATTTGTCTTCTTTTCTGTGTTTTACTATGTAAGATATTCAGATCTGTAGAAGAGTTTAGACTATTGAATGTTAGTTTGACTGTGAATCATATTATGATCTGCACTCAAAAATGCAGATACAGAGTTAAGTTCAGACTTAGTATTTATCATCTGAATGGAGGTTTTATGATCATCTGGATGTGGTATCTGTGACATACTAGAAGCTATAAATCTGGCTTCTGAATCTGAATAGAAAGTGGAGAACTTTTTTCCCTATCTGAGGAACAATACATGGAACCCGCTGGTGAAATATAGTCTGTTGTGGTCCGTCAGCAGCCTCCGGAGCTGGCAACGGAGTCAGACAGCGATGAGACTGAGGTGACGCCAGGGCCATCAGGAAGTGAGGTGTGGACTCCAGAGCCTCCAGAGCCTGATAGTAGTGAGGCAGAGGAACAGGAAGAGCCTGTTCCTAATGCATGCATGAGAAGAGCTGCCAGAAGGCAAGAGCAGCTCAAACAGAGAGGACAACTCGGGAGTAGGGCCAAGAGATTATTGGTCCCTCCCATAAGGCTTAAAACAGACCAACACCGGCGTTTCAGCTTTGCCGGAAAACAACGTTGTAGCTGTGTCTTCTGCTTCGTCTACGTCTTTGTTTTTGTGGCTTCTGGATGTTTGCCAGGAAGGGCCTTTGGCAGTTTGTCTAATTGGACTGAGGTTTGTGAGATAACTGAGGAATTTGTGTTGGGAGGCATTTGTTTTACTTTGAGTTGAACGACGCTGGGAATGAAGTAATTCCCAGCTGTTTGAATAAAGTTTGTTTTTCCGTGGACTACATTTATTACTACCTACTTGGGCCTGGGTCACAACATAGTCTGCTAGCTATAGATACCTTTAGGAATGGCACTAAACTGTGCTTTTACAACTGTACTTCTGAAATTCAGTGGTGCTCCTTGGATTTTACAAAGGTTTATTGCTGTGATGTGGTTTGGATTAAAAAACATGGTAAAGATATGCTGTTTTGGAAGATATTGGGAGGAACTCCTGCTAATAAACAGAAGCATGCAGTTTCTACCAATAATACCTTCAGAGCAGTGTACAAATACTTGTTATTAACCAGCTTGTTTGTTTTTGTTTTGATTTAGGCCTTCATGTCAATGTTTCAAATTCTGACACAGGAGGGATGGGTGGATGTCATGGATCAGACTCTCAATGCTGTGGGTCACATGTGGGCACCAGTCGTTGCTATTTACTTTATTTTATATCATCTTTTTGCTACCCTGGTAAGTTGCATGCACCATAAGCATAAATCAATTTTTGAAACGTATTTCATGCTGGCTCATCAGTGCAAAACTAGCTCATCTAGTGTAACATTGTCAGCAGACTTCCAAGGACACCAAATATGTGTTCTATCACTAGGTTACATGCTAAGTAGATGGATTTGCAGGGCAGAAACAATTCAAAGGAAGAATCGCTCTTTTCTTTATTCCTCTACTGATCGGTTCTCCCATTCAATTGCTTCTGGGCATTTTAAGTTTACTTTTACAGAAGAAAAATTGTCAGGGAGAGAGCTGCCAGGAACAAGAGGAACTTCCTTTTAATTGATACTTGCTTTTCTCTATTTTTTTTTAAATATTATACCAATCACAGATTGAAAGCCAGTATTTCCCAAGATTTAGCTTTACCTTGTGTTACCTTCCTACAACTTTTGGGCATGGCCAGAATCCTTCTTCATTGCCTGCTTAGAGATACTCAGTCATTGAGTTAGGGTCTGGTCATCTTTTTTAATTTTATATGAATGTTTTATTTGAATACTATTCAGTAGGATTGTTTTAATTTATTACTGTCACTTTGAATAAAGACTGCTACTTAGATCCCAGGAATGGATACCCATTTAGGCAAATATCTGTGCAGAATTGTTTGGCAGAGACAACTTACCTTTTTAACTCATGGATTTTCACTTGTCAATAAAGGCAACTATTTAATTCTTGAAAAGAATCTGGAGTTCAGATCTGTAACTTGTGGTGATCTGTGTTTACAAAAAATGCAAGGTCTTTTTAAACAAAATCATGCTTCCTCTTTAATCTAATAGAGTATTTATTAACATCCTGAATCACAGCAAAACAGGGATCAAAATGAAGCAAAAACATATATTTATTAAGCAAAGTTTTCTATAGTTTCATTGCATTGCAATCTTCCCATAGCTGTAATTAAACAGAAAGATAATAAAAGACTTGGGGCAACAGCTGATAATTAGAAGTTAGTACAGTGCTTCCCTATTTTATGATGTCCGAATAAGCACATGAAAAATGTCATGGTATGGCATACTAATGAAAGAGCAAACCAACAATTAATTTCATATATAGATAGAACACAATGAACGGATGCAATTTTAGCAGATCTTCATTGTTTTACACTTCTGGGATGTGGAACAGGTGCTTTTTATATGAAAGGAAGTGTCCAATCCATTGGAACATATGTGAAAACAATCTCATTAAATAAGATGAAACCTAAGGACTGATGGTGTTATCTGGTGCAAATTTGGCAATTACAACAACGGCTTCTATTCAAGCAACTATCCAATTCATTAAGGGAAGGATTATTCGCTTTTGGCCTAATGTATAAGTTATCTGTGATCTAGGCAGAAATTGAATTTATTAGTTTATATTCTCTTCTATCCTTGAGACCCATATCCTTCTAAGGAGTACAGATTTTCCTGCATTCCTTTCCAACATACATGTTATCCAGTGGTGGGATTCAATTTTTTTAACAACCAGTTCTGTGGGAATGGCTTATTTTGGGGTGTGGCTAGCTGGTCATGTGACCGGGTGGGCATGGCTGGCTGGTCATGTGACCAGGTAAGAGTGGCTGGCTGGTCGTGTGACTGGGTGGGTGTGGCTAGCTGGTCATGTGACCGGATGGCCATGGCTATGGGCATAGAAACTATTCAGAGGGCTAAAAAAAGTCATTTCTGACCAGTCCTCGCACTTTTGACCGGTCCTCGCACTTATGACCATCCTCACATTAATGCCCACTCATTTCACAACTGCTTCTCTTCACCATGGTTACAAGATAGGGTGCAAAATGTAAAATGTAACAGTCGTAGGTGTGAGGACCGGTCAAAAGTGTGAGGACAGGTCAAAAATAACTTTTTCAGCCCTCTGAGTAGTCCCTATGTACAAAATGCTGCAAACAGGCATAAATGATGACCGGTCATAAGTGTGAGGACTGGTCAAAAGTGCGAGAACCTGTCAAAAATCACTTTTTTTAGCCCTCTGGGTAGTCCCTATGTGCAAGGGACTACTCAGAGAGCTGAAAAAGTTATTTTTGACCTGTCCTTGCACTCTTGACCAGTCCTCGTACTTACGACTGTCCTCACATTTTACATTTTGCACCCTATCTTGTAACCGTAGTGAAGAGAAGCAGTTGTGAAATGAGTGGCACGGTTAAGAATGCTGCAACAGGCATAAATGTGAAGATGGTCATAAATGCGAGGTCTGTTCAAAAGTGTCAGAACCTATCAGAAATCACTTTTTTCAGCTCTCTCGGTAGTCCCTATGCACATAGGGACAATCCAGAGGACTGAAAAAAGTGATTTCTGACAGGTTCTCACACTTTTGACTAGTCCTCACACTTACGACCGGTCATCATTTATGCCTGTTGCAGCATTTTTAATAACCATGTCGCTCATGTCACAACTGCAGTGCTTCATGTGACCGGGTGGACGAGGTCAGGTGGTCATGTAACATAGCTTATTTGCCCTAATGACAGTTTGCTACAATGTTCGTAAGTGTGAAAAACGGTCATAAGTCACTTTTTCAGTGCCATGCTTGTTAAACCAATTACCAGAACAAATCCATTCTCCCTCCCTCTTTCTCTCCTTCATCTTTCTCCCCCTTCTATCCTTCATCTCTCTTTCTCTCCATCATTTTCTGCCCCCCTCTTTCTCTCCATCACTGTTTCTCCAGATGGGGTAGGGTAGGCTGGCGCTGCGTGGGTGGGAGGCGGCCGCAGGACAGTCCTGCTGGGTGGGCAGCAGGCCGAGGCGATTGAAACATGCTTCGCTGCCCACCCGATCCAAGCTCCTCGCTGGCTGCGCTTTAATCGCTGGCTAGAGAGACGCTTGGATGCAGGTGGACCGGGGAAGGAGGATTAGCAGGCCACCAGCCGCATGAGGGAGGCTGAGCGCCTTTGAAGTGACAACCGGCAAAGCAAACGCGGGGGAAGGGCTTCTTCCCCTCTCACAGAAGCCCCACAGCCAGCGCCCCTCGTCCCCATAAAAACACTTCCCGGTTTAAAGGCCCCTCTCCACAGACTCCCAGGCCCCGCCCTCTGCCTCTCATTCCCAAATCCCCTCTCCCCTCCCCAACAGTCCCGGTGGAGGGGAAATCACTCACCGGCCCCCTCCCTCTGCAGGCTCCCAGCGACTCCCCCGCTCCCCCCCATGCGGTTGGGTTGGTTGGCTTTGGTTTTGAAACGAAGTTCCGAATGGGCAAGACGCAGGAGGAGCCAGGCCCGCGCCCCGTGACGTTTTTCTGGAAACCGATAACGCTGCAAAAAACCACGTGACAGGGAGGGAGGGAGGGAGGCCAGGGCTACCACGGTGTGCGGAGAGATGCCTCCCCCCACCTACCCCACCCCCCTGAGTCGAGTAAGGATCACGTGAGCCCGGGAATTCTGCTCGCAATTGGTGCAGAAGAGGAGGAGGAGGAACAAAGGAAGGGCCACGTGGCCAGCAAGGCGCTTTAATCTCTGGCTAGAAAGATGCTTGGATGCAAGCAGGCTTCTGTCGGATCGGATCCATGCATCCAGCTCCCCACCCAATCCAAGCGCCACGCGGTTAAAGCGCCCACCGACCGAAGCCTGCCTGCATCCAAGCGTCTCTCTAGCCAGTGATTAAAGTGCCTCACTGGTGGCCAGCAGTGTCTCTCTAGCCAGCGATTAAAGCACTTTGCTGGTGGCCAGCAAGGCGCTTTAATCGCTGGCTAGAGAGATGCTGCTGGCCACCAGCGAGGCACTTTAATCACTGGCTAGAGAGACGCTTGGATGCAGGCAGGCTTCTGTCGGATCGGATCCATGCACCCCGCTCCCCACCCAATCCAAGCGCCACGCGATTAAAGCGCCCACCGACCGACGCCTGCCTGCACGTGGCCAGCGAGGCGCTTTAATCGCTGACTAGAGAGACGCTTGGATGGAGGCCGGCTTCGGTCGGTGGCCTCGCTGCCCGCCCAATCCAAGCACCACACGGCCTCCGACAGACACCGGTAAGTAATGGTGGGGAAGGGAGGGGCAAGGGGCGGGGCAAACCGGCAATTTAACAAACGATTCGGCCGAACTGCCTAGAACCGGCAGAATCCCACCACTGTTACCCCAGAATGTTCAAATTCATACATTAATGTCTGTGCATACTTTAATAATACCACTATTCAGAGGTTGTTGGCCAGGGGATCAGAGGGAACAAATGCTGAAAACTACCTTAATGCAAGCTCCAACCCATTTACATGGCTAAGTGGCTCAGTGGCTAAGACGCTGAGCTTGACGATCAAAAGGTCAGCAGTTCAGTGGTTCGAATCCCTAGTGCCGCATAACACGGTCAGCTCCCGTTACTTGTCCCAGCTTCTGCCAACCTACCAGTTCGAAAGCATGTAAAAAATGCAAGTAGAAAAATAGGGACCACCTTTGGTGGGAAGGTAACAGCGTTCCGTGTGCCTTTGGCGTTTAGTCATGCCGGCCACATGACCACGGAGACATCTTCAGACAGCACTGGCTCTTCGACTTTGAAACAGAGTCCCCTAGAGTCAGGAACGACTAGCAGATATATGTGAGGGGAATCTTTACCTGTGACATCTCAAGTACATATGAAAGAGACAGAACTTGCAACAGGATGGCTGGACAATGTTATTATCCTTTTAACAAAAGCCCTAGAACCTGAGGCTGCACCTGTCATGATTAATAGTTATTTAGGAGTCCTGTAAAACTTCAGTAACCATGACAAAAAAAAGCTCTAGGAAATAGTGAGAGACATAAGCAAGAAAACAGCAGGAAAACATTGCAGCAAATGATAACTTAAAGAACTCAGAACGAGAAGGCGGGTAAAGTTCAAAAGTGCTAATTGTATGCACTTGGAAAAAGATTCTATAGAGGGCTGAGAGAAATGAATAGTTTTCACAGCAGAGGCTAAGATAGAAGTTACATTTGAAAAGCAAAAACTGTGTTAGGAGTGAAGTCTATTATTAAAACTCAAAAGGGGATGGTGAAGTTAAATAATAAGCTGAGGTTTAACTGTTCTTTTGTGATAATGCTCTAGACTTGTTTTTGACATTCAGTAAAAATCTTCCTTCTATGCCTGTCGTTCCCAGCCATAGAAATGGGAAACAATCACCCTAAACTGCAGTGTATTTTGCACTCAAGGCACAATTCTTTGATCAAATCTTGGAACAGCTTTTCATTAGGTTTTTAGCTGGAGCAGTGGCTGAATGAGGATTGAACTATGAGCAACATATATGCATGTATTTATGTACTGTTTATTCTACATGTTTCTTTATACATACGCAAATCAATAAAATCCCTCTCCGAAATCCAAATAGACTACAACTGTATCTCTCCTCTATTTTGGACTTTTTCTTCATATTTACTTCACTAAAAGTATATTAATTTATTTAAAAATATTAAGTAATCAGTTCTTTTTTATTACTTTTGTAGATTCTGCTGAGCTTGTTTGTTGCAGTTATTCTAGACAATCTGGAACTTGATGAAGATCTAAAGAAACTTAAACAAGTAAGGTTGTTCGTGTTGGATGTTATTTATACTAAAGCTGTACTATGATGCATTCACTTTTCTCTTGAAAATGTAAATGCCATCTTCAGAAAGTAAAATAAGAGCTGTGTGTAGTGTACTAAAACTTGATATGCCTAAATATTAAACATCATTTGAAGAGGCAGGGAAAGTATATCCTATGATTATACTTGTTGGGCATTCCAGAACTCATTTTCAGTAGTGCTTAGCACAATACTACAGTACATCGTATTTATCAAAATAATTATTTGAGAACCCAGGCGAGAGTATCATTTCACATTTCCTGAGAACATTAAGCATGGTGCCTATGGAAAGATACTGGTGCTCCTTCCTCCCCCTCCCTTCTTGGCCCTCCCTCATCATCAGGATGATCTAACTGCCAATCAAACAGCAACACTGGGCAGCAAGAGGAAAGAAGACAAGATGGCTGCCTGGGAGCTCTGCAGCTACAGGATGCATGAGGAATCGCTTGAGCAGAGTCAAGGCCCTGGAATAAAAATAAAACCAAAAACTAAAGAGAGGCAGCCCTTGGTTCCTACACCAGTTTCCTAAACATTACGGAAAATAAATTAGGGTTTTAACTGAGCAAATCACTGTAAAATATAGCGTATTACAAAAAAAAAGTCTTTACATCTATACTTTGGCCTTATCTTGCCCCTGACAATTATGATCTCAGAATAACAGATCTATTTATGTTATGCCTAACGTGTTTATAGTGAGATTGATATGAGACTGGAGCTTTTAGTCATCCCATCCTCAAATATTTGATATCAGACTAAGCAGAGCCTTCTAAGAAATTGAATGTTGAGAATAAATCTGAAGTTTGCATGCTTTTTCTTTTGACTGGCCCCAAACTCCATTGCATATTTAAATCCTAGGATCGATCAAATGGTACTTTAGTTCATAGAGTGTGGGTTTTCACAACTGGTCTTTATTGGTGAAATAACTTGCAGGTAATGCCACATGAAAAAGCAAACAGTATGGCTAGATAAATGTCAGTGGTTATTCATTGTTTCACACACTATTATTCAGTGCTTTCTGAAGGCTTATGATCTTCAGAGTGCATTATAACATCATGATACAAGTTCATCTTTTCATGAAGTCACAATGCATGTTTCAAGATTTGCCCTCTTTACCCCTCTCCCGAACACACCTAAGTCGAAGTCATTACCCACTTTTTTAATATCCAGTTCACATTCTTTTTGGAAAGATCTGTCCTTTTACACAACCTCTCATACCTCTCTTCCTATTAGTATTATATATGGATGACTCAAATACAATTTTTTCTACCTATAATCATGTGTAACAAGTTTACCATCATTTAAACATTTTTCTCTATATATATTAGCTAATTTTAGTCAATAATTTTTTTCAAAATAAATTTTTTCAACTTTTTGTTAACAGTGGGCACAGATTTGACATAAAATAATCTTATATTTCCCAGTATGGTTGTCTTTTAAGCTTTTCCATGTTTTATAGTTATCATTTTCTACACACGCACAAGTTGCTTAGTGATTCTGCCTGATACCCTACCAATTTGTAAAATTACACCCCCACTCTCCTTCCACTGTACATGTTTCAGAATAAAATGAAACAGATCGTAGCCACAGCTGCCAGTACAAGAATACATTGTTTGCAGGTATAAATTCCCTCATTTCTTAAAGTATTCTAGATCAGGGATCTCCAACCTTGGCAACTTTAAGACTTGTGGACTTCTGCTGACTGAGGAATTCTGGGAGTTGAAGTCCACAAGTCTTAAAGTTGCCAAGGTTGGAGACCCCTGTTCTAGATATTAGAGTTAGGAAACAGTTGAGCTGAAGTTTGGTCTTTAAAAACTTCCATTATAGAGGAGTCTAGCCTCGTTTCTAGTAGGGGGCAGTTATATTATGTTTTTATATTACACTTCCTTTCTCTGTAGATGAATATTTTATTTTTTCATTTTATTTTTTTATTTGTCACAACACTATATATAAGCATAAGCATGAAATAACTATTTTTTTATTTTTTATAAGCATAAATATAATCATAAGTATGTAATAACTATATGAATTTGGATACAATCAAAGGGAACATTAGAACAGGAACGGTAGGCACGTTGGTGCTCTTATGCACGCCCCTTACAGACCTCTTAGGAATGGGGTGAGGTCAATAGTAGATAGTTTTTGGTTAAAGCTTTGGGGATTTTGGGAAGAGACAACAGAGTCTGGTAGTGCATTCCAGGCATTAACAAGTCTGTTACTGAAGTCATATTTTCTGCAATCAAGATTGGAGCAGTTCACATTAAGCTTAAATCTATTGTGTGCTCGTGTATTGTTGTGATTGAAGCTGAAGTAGTCTTCGACAGGAAGGACGTTGTAACAGATGATTCTATGAGTTAAACTCAAGTCATGTCGAAGGCGGCGGAGTTCTAAATTTTCTGAACCCAGGATTTCAAGTCTGGTGGCATAAGGTATTTTGTTGTAATCAGAGGAATGGAGAACTCTTCTTGTAAAATATTTCTGGACATGCTCAATTGTATTAATGTCCAAAATGAGGTATGGGTTCCAGACAGGTGAGCTGTATTCAAGAATTGGTCTAGCAAATGTTTAATATGCTCTGGTTAGTAGTGTATTGTTTCTGGAGAAGAAGCTACGTAGTAACTGTGAGAGGGATCTTGGAGTCCTAGTGGACAACCATTTAGATATGAGCCAGCAGTGTGCAGCAGCTGCTAAAAAAGCCAACACAGTTCTGGGCTGCATAAACAGAGGGATAGAATCAAGATCACGTGAAGTGTTAATACCACTTTATAGTACCTTGGTAAGGCCACATTTGGAATATTGCATCCAGTTTTGGTCGCCACGATATAAAAAAGATGTTGAGACTCTAGAAAAAGTGCAGAGAAGAGCAACAAAATTGATTAGGGGACTGGAGGCTAAAACATATGAAGAACGGTTGCAAGAACTCGGTATGCCTAGTTTAATGAAAAGAAGGACTAAGGGAGACATAATAGCAGTGTTCCAATATCTCAGGGGTTGCCACAAAGAAGAGGGAGTCAAACTATTTTCCAAAGCACCTGAGGGTAGAACAAGAAGCAATGGGTGGAAACTAATCAAGGAAAGATGCAACTTAGAACTAAGGAGAAATTTCCTGACAGTTAGAACAATTAATCAGTGGAACAACTTGCCTGCAGAAGTTGTAAATGCTCCCACACTGGAAATTTTTAAGAAAATGTTGGATAACCATTTGTCTGAAATGGTGTAGGGTTTCCTGCCTGGGCAGGAGTTGGACTAGAAGACCTCCAAGGTCCCTTCAAACTCTGTTGTTGTTGTTGTTGTTATTATTATTATTATTATTATTATTATTATTATTATTATTATTATTATTATTAAGTTTACAACTCTTGAAGCCTTTTTTGCGATGTAGTTGTAGTGAGCTTTGGCACTTAGATCATTTGATATGAAAACTCCAAGGTCTTTAACGGGGTGGGGGTCATCTGTCCATCAAGCTTGTATTTAGTGTTCAGATTCTTTTTTCCAATGTGTAACACAGAGCATTTGCTGGTTGAGATTTGGAGTTACCAAGTTTTTGACCATTCCGACACAAAGTCAAGGTCTTTTTGAAGGGATATATAATATGAATATAATATAAATATAAATTATATGAATATAAATATAACCAATACAATTTAAGTCTTAGCTATCTCGTGTTCAAAAATTAGCTAATCACAAATAAGCGCCACCTTTGGAATTTGTATACCGTTAGCCTAGTATGTATCAGTTTCCTTCGGTTTGATTCATATGTGCAAACAGGGATGTGTCCTTTATGTATTCAGAGTCTGATTGTCAGTTAATAATAAAAATAGACTTTTAGCCTACTGCAGTTATGCAGAAGCTTTCCCATATAAACAAATAGGCCACAGCTATGTCATGACAGATAGGTATCAATAAGCAGGGCTCTCTGAACAAGGAAATGAAGTGACAGGAAAGGTTATCTCTTGGTGGCTGCTGGGCAGGGTGTGTGTGTGTGTGTGTGACAGTTTTGTTGAAGGAGATGCCAAATACTTTTGAGTGAATGGAGAGAAAGTGCAATAAAGAATATGCTATCACCATACCTTTTCAAGTTTTATTAGCAGACGTGACATAGATAGATTTTTACGGTCTTTTTATCGTCTCCTGTTAACAAATACCAAAGAGACTCACTTTTTTCCCTTTCTCAAACCTTCCAGAATTTAGGGACATGCCACTGTCGATTCCATAATATTTCTTTGTTATATGATTTTGTATTATTTTACCGGAAGTCAGTCCTATTGGACTGAATAACACTTACTGTGTGTAAAGATGCTGCCAGAATGTGAAATCACTGAAGCAACTTAAATGATTCAGAAAATAATTGAGTGCGTGGTAAGTGTATCTCCTTGCAGGACTCTTATCCTCTCCACTATCTCCAGGGATAAAAGGAAAAGAGCTTTAGATAATAGTTATTAAGTGAATAGCTAACTTCAGTGGCAAACCTGAGATTGTAGGATGCTTTGCTGTTTTTGTTTTTGTTTTCTTCAGCAAAAAATAAAGGCACCCAGAATCATCCTAATGGGTTTTAAGAACATTATGATTTCATTCTCATGGAGCAGAATTCTTAATGATTTCTTTGGGGAATCTTTTCTTGCTTATGAATAGAAAAACAAACAATTTTATGAACTACAGTTTATCTCTTAAGGGTGCTGAACTAAACCATGTCCTGAAATAAACCTTCAGAAATTAAATTCAAGTGCATACTTAAAAGTGAAATGCATGGTTTGGTAAAGGATAAATTTCAAATTAAATTATTTTAATCACTTGGGATGTTGTAAATAGTCCACCAGCAATACTGTCATTTTGTAAAAACTCATTAAAAATTCACAAGTATCAATCTAGTACCTATTTCAGTATTAACAAAAATCATTTAATTCCCATCTGTACATAAAAGTGATTGGCATGAAAAGTAGATTATTGTTTCTTTGGTTTTTAAATGTTGCTATATGTTAAGCTGGTTAGTGTTTAATGGCATTGCAAGGAAAGGAAAGGAAAGGAAAGGAAAGGAAAGGAAAGGAAAGGAAAGGAAAGGAAAGGAAAGGAAAGGAAAAGAAAAAAGCTGTAATGTCTTTAGGTAAAAGTGTTAGAGCATTCAACTCAGATTTTTATAAAAAAAAGCTAGTGAAAGAACATGCTATTTTTATAAATACTGCCAGACACTACTGCTGCCACTGGATTTTTTACTTGATTGTCTACAATTTAGATGAATATTCTCCAGGATATTCTTTGGGGATTTTTTTCCCCCTTGAATATTTCCTTGTGAACTCCTAGATCTTTCATGTATTAAAATAGTTTTGTAATGAAAACCAAGCCAATACTTTTAGTAAGAATAATTACACTGAAATGGAAACAAAGAACCTATTCTCTAAAGCACCTGACGGCAGGACAAGAAGCAATGGATGGAAATTAATCAAGGAGAGAAGCAAGCTAGAACTAAGGAGAAATTTCCTGACGGTTAGAATAATTAAGCACTGGAATAACTTGGCTTGAAGTTGTGTCTGCGCCATTACTGGAGATTTTTAAGAAAAGATTGAAGAGCATTTGTCTGAAATGGTATAGCATCTCCTAATTGGGTGGGGGGTTGGAGTGGAGGTTCTCAGATGTCTCTTCTAACTCTATTATTCTTTTTTGTCATTCTTTCTCTGATCATCTATATCCATCCCATCAAGCCCAAAGAAAATCCAGAATGGGATAGGATCTTCTGCCATGGGCAGGGGCTTGGACTAGAAGATCTCCAAAACCCTTCCAACCCTATTATTCTATATCTATGTTCCAAGTTCTTCGTGTAGAACTTTCTTGCTTAGCCAATAACCAGGAATAACTGGATAAAAAGTGGCATCTTGTTCTCCATTTTTATTCTTTATTCATTGTCTATTTTCTACAAAAACTTTCTAATGCTAACAGCATTTCTCTTTTCTGTTGAAATATCTGTTGCTTTGTTGTTTCAAAGCATGAGTGTCACTTTAATTATACAACAGCCAAGCTCAAGTATTGGAAGAAATAGTATACAATGTGCAGGATGTATTTGGTGTCTCCAGTTATCATAAATAATAAATAATAAAACTTTCCAAATCTTAGCAAGACTCTTTATCACAAATTAATCAGTTTTGTGAGTATATATTTAGATTTACCTGGCAATATCAGATGACTAATATTGTTGAGTCACTTCTGACTCTTTGTTAACCAATGGAAATGCTTTGTGAGGTTTGCCTGTCCATAATAGCTTCATTGCGTTCTTGTAAGTCCATGCTTGTATGTTCCAGGATACTTTCTAGCCACTTGTCTTTGGTCGGCTTCTTTTTTTATTACCTTCAGGACAAAAAAAATAAAATGAGTTGGGCTCCTTTCCAATGTCTCCTGTCATTGTGTTGTTCAGTGTCTTTTATCATTGTGCATACAAAATATTTAAATGTTGGGTGCATTATTAATGCTTGAGCAGACTAATTTTACTTCAAATTGTATGAATTATTTATTCTTCTTGTCATTCAAGATATTGTAGGAGGAGAAGCATATTAGTGTATGGTGGCAGACTCAAGTTGAGCCTAGTAATAGCTTTTCAAACACATTAACAGGCATAAGCTTTTGAGAAAGTCTGAAGAGGATAGGTTGGTTATATAGAGGCTTATATAAATATACTTATATAAAGTTTATAAACTTTGTTAATTCAAAAGGGTCTACAATACTCCCGATTTTTTAGCTGTTTGGTATTCTCAAAAATTCTTTCCAGTAGCACAATTCAAGGCCTTAGTTTTTAATTCAGTCTTTCTGATGGTTGAGCTTTCCCAGTTCATATATTACAACTTGAAATGCCATCCTTTGAAAATACTTATTTAGTTGTCAGGTTAATGCGTCTGAATTTTATTATTTTGTATAGATCTGTGGTAGTCTTAGTCTCAACTAGCAAGTGTCTTTTTGAGGGGTCCTTGGTACTCTCTGAGCTTGCTTGTTTTCTTGCAAATGTTTCATTACCCTAACTAAGTAACATCCTCAGTGCTAGTAAAGAGTGCTGTTTGTTGTCAATTTATATTCTGGTCAGTGGTGGGGTACTACCGGTTCGCACCGCATCAGGCGAACCGATAGTGGCGGCAGCGGGAGGCTCTGCTCACCCACCTGGATGCTTCTGCGCATGCGCAAAAGCTTCTGTGCATACGCAAAAGCACTGTGTGGACATGCCGTCGTGTGCCAAAAGTGGGGGGAGCATAGGGGGGGTCACGCATGCATGTGTCCCTGCATGCACGCATGCCCTCCTCACACTTCCCCCCCCCGCTTTTGGAATGTGATGGCATGGTGGGCCCGGGAGACCCATTTTTCGCTCTCCCCAGGCTCAAGAGGTTTTCTGGGGAGAGTGAAAATGGGTTCCCCACCCACCCACCCCGGAGGCCCTCCAGAGGCCAGAAACAGCCTGTTTCCCAACTTCCGGTAGGCCCAGAAGGCCCGAAAATCAGCTGAGCTAGGATAATGCTTGCGTGCCCACCGATATGGCTCCACATGTCACAGGTTCGCCATCATGGCTCTAGGTCTATAATATTAATAGTATATTTCAGACAAAACACTACCAATTTATTCCTCCTTTCCTATCCAACTTAATTCTGATATTTGATATGACAGGAACTGACAACAGATACATTTTTTCAACGCACTACAGTACTATGGGTTTTTTTTTCTACCATGAACATTTGATGCATTATAAATATATTATTATTTTACCTAATACTAAGCTTAGATTGTTTTCCAGTTAAAGCAGAAAAGCTACTTTTTTCTACACAATCTGCCACTTGGACTGTAGACCGTTTAAGAAACTGACATGGAGGTTTGTGGTGGTGTGAGATTATGATAATATGTAAAGTAATTTCCCCATACTGAGTGGCAATCCCAAGGAAGATTGTCAAGTTCTATTTATGCTCTCAATATCATATAAATAAATACTGTAGGAAAAGTTTATGCTATAACCTTCCTAAGTTCTGATTAAACAAAGAAACCAACTGAATTCAGCAAAAACTCAAAATGTAAAGAAAGGCCATGAGAACATTACAAAGGATTCTCTGTATAATTTTTTTCTAATTCTTCTTCCTCTACCACTCCATATTCAGTATCATGATTCTGATAGTTCTCTTCCACACTATTACATTTTTAAGTATCTGATGTTGCAAACAACAACCAGCAAAGAAGATGCAAACAACCCATTTGCTTTTTCTTGCAATTAAAGATAAATTTAGAAAAGGATAAACTTTTTATTGATCTTTCCCAAAGAATGGATTTGTCCTTTGCATAGCTATTGCTTGTGTATATTTTCCCACCAAGTGCCATATTTTCAAAATATATAGAATACCCTGACCATGGATATGTTGTTTATATTTCTTGATTTCTTATATTTCTTGATTATCCGATATTATACTAGATTCTAGAAACTTTAGATGCTAGATTCTATAGCCTTGGCTAACTGTAGAATTTTATTGAACTTGCATATGAACTGCTCAGTTTCCTAATTAATATAAGATCGGTAAAGAATAATTTTATGATGTTTACATTATTCCATACTGATTTCATGAAGCACCTATCAGTAATCAGGGTGGGAAAACCCTTAGTAAAACTTGTTGAAAAGTAACTGTGGGAGCTCTTAATCACAATGTGCTTGGAATATAAGAGAAGATTGTATGAGTGTTATGCCTATTCTGATCTTGCGTGTTATGTTGTGCTTTCTAAATGATTTAGCTGCAGTTCCCATAATCGTTCATTGTTGGATTAGCAATTGCTGCAAGCATTTTGTGAGTTTTTGGAAATACAGTTCCATGATAGGAGAAAAGAGAACAACTGAAAATTAACTCCCACTCTACTGTTTGTATGTTAAACAGTGTTCCAGCATTAAATGTACCCAACTGATATGTTTACAAAATCAATTCAAGTCCTATCCTGACTCCCACGCTCTTTTGGAAAGTGGCAATCCAATGAATGTTAAGTTGTTGAAATACATCATCATCAAGCCCTATTCATTTGAAATGTCCCCTCATTTCCTAAACATTTTATTTCTTTATCTGCTTGTGTATTTACTGATTCATTTTTGACATGTTTATACCTCATACCACAGCCAGAAAGGTTCTCAACAAAAAAAGACACAAGTTTCCAAAGTGTTGGGCATCTGCACCATGAAATCACTCAGAGTAGCTAGTCAGTTTTCGGAAAACTGTGCTCTTAGTAAGAGCTCTTCATTCTAAATGCACCATTGATTTCAGACAGATCTGACCTTTTCAAAGACGGTATCATGTGGATTAAAATAGAACATATTCATGAGTTCCTGTGAACATTTTATTTGTCAAATATGTGTGTGCCTTTTTCATATATTTGGCTGTTTAACAAAATGACAAATACATCTTTGAAATGTGTAAATGTAACTCCTCAATCCATGATAGTGACTCATAAATAAAATCAAAGAAAAGATGACGGTGAAAAAAGTTACCCATTATTTAGTTGGCTATTCAAACTTCTTAAAAACTGTTCCAGGCTTAGCTTATTTCTGGTTGATATTGTTACATACAGTTCTGACAAAGCTTGCAAAATTTAGAATATTAACATTGGACTTAAACAATATTATTAATATTAGACTTTAATAGACTCCAATAAAGGATTATTAGTAAAATTATTGTTTTTCAATTGTTCAAATGTAATCCACAATTTTTTCTAGTCATATCAAAATATTATTTAAAATGCTGGGATTTTTTTAAAAGACAGTGTTCACTCCATCTTTACAGATTGACTAAACTTTTTTTTTGAATTTTTTTTTATTTTTTATAAACAGAATAAAAAAAATCATTGTGAACAGATTATCAGTCAGGTACATCCTTAAACATTGTTTCAAATTTCACCCCCATCATAATCTAATACAATATATTTTCTTCTCCTTTTTAAAATTCATTGTTAATTGCATATATCTAATAAAAAAAAGAACTTTCTATTCCATCCCATTCTGAAAGATATTTAAATGAAATTTAGCCCCCATATTTAATTCCCCAAAACATCATTGGTAAGTCTTCTGTTAGCTTCTTGAGTTTCACAAATCTAAACATATCTCTATATCTCTTAATCAGAGGTCAGACCATTTAACAACTCTTTTTAAAACAGCCCAGCGATCACATAGACAATTTCCATCTTACTTAGGAATAATCCTGAACTCACAAAGATTATTCCCTCTTTCATCTTCCTCTGCCTCTGAATAATATATATTTAAAGAAAAAAAAACACCATCTAATCAATTCTCAGTAAAAAAAACAAAAAATTAAAATTAAAAAGAGTAATTGCTGCTTATTTTCCCCAACAAATTTCTTCATTATATTCAACTATTCCCTTGGAAGTTTTTATCACTAATCAATTTTATTAGCTTTCGGCTAATATTATTAGCGTCGGCTCCCCCATTTCATAAACAAATGAAAAAACCTTTTTCCTTTACATAGTAACATTCATTTCCCTTTCACCCCAATTTATTTTGCAATCTTTCCCTCCATTCCCAATACATCATTAATAATTATTTTATAATTGTCACTTGTATTTTTATATTAATATCATTCTTGTTTAATTCTTTAATATAAATCTGAGAACAGCATTTAAAATCCTTTCTTAAAAATATCATACAATCACAACATAACAATCTTCGTGGGAATAGTCTACTATTCCATTCTTACATTCTTCCTCTGTCTCTAGAAATCATTCTTTATTAAGTAACAAAATTTTCTCTTGATTCTATAATCTAAAGGCAGCTGTCCAGAATCCTTTCTTAAAGCTGTTGTGTAGGCACAGCAACATCTTTCTTCGTGGGACTAGTCATAAACAAAAGCTATTCGACTCTATTCTTCCTCTGTCTTGATACAATTGTAAACCACAAATAGCAAGTGGCCATTTTAAGTGACAATTAGATTCCTTTTTATTCTTAGATGTATTAGATCCTGGAGGTCAATTTTCCAACATCTCTTCTTGAATGCTTCATAAATTCACATTTGTAGGTATCTTAAACTTGGAGAAACAATTTCTTTATTTCATTTTTCCTCTATCTTTAAATATCGTCTTTTAAATTACTCTTAGTTGGCACAGTGTCCATTTTATTTCTGTATTAATAAACCACGCCTTCCCTTTGTCTCAGCTTGTTTGTCTTTGTTCCACATCTTATCCCCTTTTAGTAATTTCTTTAAATTTCTTCTAGTCCCAAATTAGAGGATAGAGGGATTTATAATATTCCATTAAAGTCAATACAGTATTCCCTTTAACTCTTTTTTCTTATTTCTTTTATATCCTAAAGTCTCATCAAGACTTCCAGGGATCTCAAAACAATTGCTTAATTAAAAAATATTTACTTTCCTTCTTGTTTAATTAGGGCTCTTAACTTTAAGTCCAAACCCTCACTTTCCAATTTCCAGAATTCGTGTATTCTTTAAATTGATTGTTTCCACTTTCACTTTCCAGTACATTTAGCTGCTAATTTAAGGTTTTTTTCAAAGCTTGTGCCACTTTTTAAAAAAAGGTTTCTTCGTGAGTTGGTGATAACTCACCCAACTTCATTCATCTGTTTCTTTTGTGATTCATCCTCCTGGCCAATCTTGTAGCCACCGTAGCTTTGTTGCAGCTGATGATGGCTACATTCCTCCCCGCTGGGTCGGGGGAAAAGAATCCAGAGTTGCAGGAAGTTTGCAATCTCCCCGTTTGCTCCGTCGGCTCCCCCATTCTTCGCTGCCCTTTCGAGGCAGCTATGGTCCGAACCAGAGAATGGATGGACCCCCATAGCAGGAGATATATCGGTGCATACCCTGGAGATACCAGGATGTGCAACCGTCTTGCCCGCGGCACTGGCCACGCCTCCCCCAGATTGACTAAACTTTGTTTCTCCTCCTCGTCCTCCATTTTGTATTTTTTTGTGTTTCTGGAAAAAGGATTAGTAACTAATTCATTTTATAATGCAATCTGACATATGTCAGAAATTCTTTTGTCCCATTTCTGGTAATTCAGTGTAGGATTTTAGCCTTTAAAAAATTTAGAAAGTAAATATTTTGTCCTTTTGTATTTTCGAAATCCAATTATTCTGTCTGATCCTCCAAAGAGATGTGTTTTATTGCAGAGGGAAGGAGAATGGAAAAGTTTATTTGTGTCAGCTAATGTTAGGCATCCTACATTAATATTTCATTTTTATCATTTTATCTTATTTTATCTTACACAGAGGTTTAAAGTTTGATGGAACCTACTCTCTCAAAACCCCACTTACTTAGTGAACATCACTGATAAATACATGCTACTTGAAAATTCCAAGACACTAAAGTGCACTAAAGCTAAAAAAAACCCCAACCAAACTCAGTTATGAACTTTAGATATAGAATTTGAAGTTAGGAAAGTTATTGTCAAGAACTTTTACGGATTTTGAACCTTTGGGATAGAGTTGTAAGCCATTGGGTGGAGGAGGTTAAAATAATGCAAGCACTTTCTATAAATTGAACAATGCAGAGGAAGAACAAGATATGCATCATGCTGAGCAAATATTACACCCAAAAGTGTTCAAAGGCACTAAGTGAAGTTAAATGCCTTATACTTCCCAATAGGTAGTATTATCTCAGCATGACAGAGGTGAGGCACTGCAGAATGATTTTGAGCTTAGATTATTTTTAAAGCATATTATTAATCATTATATTGTTTCAGCACGATCTTTTTTTCCTACCCTTGCTTATATACTCTTTTGCTAGACTGCCCCACAAATCAGTATTTTTATTGTTCCTCAGTTTTGCCTATATTAAAATTGGTCACACTTTGTGTTACCTTGTACAAAGATAATTATTTTATTTGCTTTTGGCTTAATGTATAAACATATCCAAAACAAAACATGTGAAGCTGCCACAAGAAAGGTAAAGGTTCCCCTCGCACATATATGCTAGTCATTCCCGACTCTAGGGGGTGGTGCTCATCTCTGTTTCAAAGCCGAAGAACCAACGCTGTCCAAAGACATCTCCGTGGTCATGTGGCCGGCATGACTCAATGCCAAAGGCACACGGAACACTGTTACCTTCCCACCAAAGGTGGTCCCTATTTTTCTACTGGCATTTTTTACATGCTTTCGAACTGCTAGGTTGGCAGAAGCTGGGACAAGTAACAGGAACTCACCCATTACGTGGCACTAGGGATTCGAACCACTGAACTGCTGACCTTTCGATCGACAAGTTCAATGTCTCTTACCCGCTAAGCCACCGCATCCCTTACAAGAAAGGTAGCATGGGTTTAAATTGTAAAAGATGGGTTTGCTATGGCTTAGTGTAGAAGGAATTTCCAAACTCCTGGTTAGCAGATCAATGTTTTTAGCCTATTTTGGGGGAAGGGACTTGTCATGAAGTTTTTAATAGGTGAAATGCATGTCAAAATATTTGCAGCTTTAAATTAAAACAGCAACAGATATTGGCTCCAACGTATTCCCTGCAGTGCTACATAAGAAGCCATCCCCCTCAAACTTTGAATTAAAATTGTGACCCTGTCAACAAACACACATACACAAACACACACACAGATACACACACACACACAAACCAAAAATACAGTTCTGGTTCAACATGAAAAGTAACTTTACTCCTATAAATTTTCTTCATGTTTTTGGTATTTTTAAATAAAGTGGCATTCCATACACCAGTCAAGGCGTACACTCAAAAAGCTTCTTTATATGTACCTAAAGGATTTATTATGGATGAGATATCTCATTCCTTCCCTTTGAAAAACCAACTGATCTGGAAAAGCTAAACAGGGCACTTGGATGGCAGATCACCAAGAACTCCTGGGATATAGGATAACTAAAAACTTCAAGAAGAAAACAATAGTAAACCCATTCTGCGTTGCTGCAAAGAAAACTACATGAAAACAGTAGAAATGGCCCTCAACTCAAAGTGTGCCACTTGAGATATAAATTTGATAAATTCGGTGGATAGGTTGCTACCACTAAAAATGTCTCTTAGGTTCTTTTCTATTGCCCAGGGGCTCTTTTAAAATATGAATGCTGTAGAACAGTTATCTGCCGTTCTTACTTTTTTGGCAGTGCAGTTTTATTAAAAGCCCTCCTCTCTCCTCCCTTTCTCCTTCACTTTATTGTCTTCATTGGGGGGGAGGATTCTAAGCTCCATTTATGTTGTTGTTTTCCCGTCTTTGACTGATGCCAGTTTTTCCCCCTCCTTTCCTTCTGAAATATTAGTTTACCATTTGGTTGAAGAGTCTTTGTCATTGATTTATTTGTCTCTTTTTTTAAAAAAAGAACAACCGACAGGCTTTAATTTTTAAAAAGGACATCAAAAAAAAAAACCCCAAGCAGAATATATAGGACCATGTCACAACATGTTTTTAATGGACTTTTGAGTCTGTGATCAGCAGTTTCTGAATCCATCAGTACAAATTCATGTGCAACATTTCAGATTCACAATGGGGTTGTATGGAGAGTCTGTCTCTTTTTATAGAAGTGTGTATGTACATATAAGCAGATACACATCAGTTAACCCCTACATTAGTACCAGAAATGATCTCCTTATTATCTCCCAACCCCCTCAAAGTTCCAAGAAGGGCCAAGGAAAAGGGGTCACGGGCTAGACTCTCTGTCGGCAACCTGGAAGGAAGAAGCATTTCTATCCCTTCCAGGAAGTTTTGTTTCTCTGAAATGCTTGTCGCATCTCCTGATCTGTTCTGAAACTGTTTTAATTAGTACACTAGTACTTTCATGCTAAGAATTCATTAACGATAAGATTGAAGATAATTGTGGCCCTTCCAATGCCCTTAAAGATCTCCTTATCCTTCACTATACTATCATTAAATCTGTACCTCTTGTTTATCCTTCAGCTCAAGGTATTTCTAGGGTACGTGCAGTTTGTTACAGCAAGAGCTATTTGGAGGCAGTTATCCTTCCACATGGAAGGCAGAAAGGAGAATGTGCTCATTAGACACCTTCAAATTATCTATGATTATTTATTCTTCATGAAATTTCCTAGAGAGCGTGCTAAATTCAGCTATATGCTTGGTTTGCTTTAGTGAGACACTTCATTTGGGCAGTCTTTATGAGGTAGGCACCCTGGATTATTCAGATTCTGTGATATAAACAAATATCTAGGTTGAATGTGGGTGGGTGGGGTCTATGCAGTGCATCTGGATGTGTATATTTTAAATTATCATTCCTCCATTCTGAGGAAATAGGATGTCAGAATTTAAGTTCCTTTTTCCTTTATTGGTTACATTCTCTGTCTGCCAAACTATTTCTTTCAAATTTTTGTACAAGTTAATGGGTGTGTTAGTAACTGAGTATTCCACCATGGCTAATTTAAGAAAATATCTTCTTCCCATTATTGCTATATAAGAAATATCTTTGCCTATTAGTTATTGAAATGAGGATATAATTCTTATTACAATATGTTCATTCCTTTGGCTAAGGATGTCTAGGAGAGCTGCTTAGCATTAAGCTTGCTAACTGCCTGGGAAATATGTTTTCCTTTAGTTCTTTGCATATGTTCTTTCTACCTCTTTCGTCTTCCTATTTTCTTTCTGGTGACCATTTATTTATTTTATTAGGATTCATACATAGCTGCCCATTTTATATACCCAGAATTTGGCAGCTCACAATAAAAACATGCAGCACTAAAAACAATTTAAAAACCAAACATTCAAAAGACAGCATCTAGCTATTCTTTGAAAGTAGCTAGAAGAGAAATTAGCTTGTCTTTGAGGGACAGAAAATAAAGTCTTGAACCAAGTTATGTAGCCTTCAAGTTTCTTACAGTGCCACTCCCTATCAATACATTCCAAAACTAGATTCCTTGATTTACTGAGAATTTAATAACTTCTAAGTCAACAGGGATTCTGTTTGCAATCCAAGTCCAAAACATAATTCTATTAATTAATAACAGATGAGTTTAAATTGACTTTATTTTTCTTATAGTATTTAGAGAACTGTGAAAAAACAAATATTTATACAACATCCTTTGCATTTAATATCTTTCAGGAAACAGACTGCTTGAGTTTCAACTGTAACAATATTCTTAAAATAGTAAGAAACTGATATTAGAATGATGTCAGAATCTTCTGTAGTTCTTTCCTGCCATCTGGTGGCTTTTCAACTGCTTGCATTTGTTCTGAAAAAAATGTTCCAAAAACATTTTGTTCTGAAAAACAAAAACAAAAACCTGATCCCTAAGATGTTAGAGTTTCCAATTTTTATTTTTTCTTTTAATTTTCAGCTGAAACAAAGTGAAGCAAATGCAGATACCAAGGAAAAGCTCCCATTACGCCTACGGATATTTGAAAAATTCCCTAACAGGCCTCAAATGGTAAAAATCTCCAAGCTCCCTTCAGATTTCACAGTTCCCAAAATAAGGTAGTAAACTTTTTCTGCCTCCTTACTGCAAAGCTGATTCTTTTGAACTTCATGAGCAGAGAGTTTCTTGTTTTTAATTTTTATTTTTTGGGGTCTATAGTAGTTTGTTTTTAAATGTGTAGGAGAGTTCTTCTTTTTCCTGTCTCCTGTGCCAAAATTTACAACTCACTGAGCCACTGGCATATTGTTGTTGTTGTTGCATATGTTGTAGTTGTTATTGTTGTTGTTAAAAATGATCTTATAGTAATGTGTTCTTAAAAATAAGTCCCAACTGTGTTCATGGGGTCTTACTTTAAATTAAATAAGTTTGGTAATTAATACTATCATATATAGGAGAAAAACCTGGTGACCTACTTCAGTTTTCCCCACCAAAAAACTTTATGGGTCAACTCAAAGATGTGGAAGATATGGTACTGAGCAGAGAGCCCCCCTGGCTGGGAGGTACCAGTAAAGCTACAAGGAAAGAGCAAAGAGACTATCATAGTAGCAAGAGTGTCCATGATGCAGATGGGGTAAATCCTAATGGCTCTGTAGCCAGTGACTCAACTCCTAGTGAAAAGATGTCTCTCCACTGTTGAAAGCCAATTGCTTAACCATAAAGCCCCAGGAGGGGATGGAATTCATTTTAAACAGCCAACAAAAGCACTGCCAGTACTTTGCCAAGTGTATGGAAGTCTGGTCAGTGGCCAAAAGAATGGAAAAGGTCAATATTTATCCCAATACCAAAAAAAGATAATGGAAAGATTGCTCCAATCATGAGCCATAGCCTTGATACCACATGTATGAAAAATTCTCTTGAAGATAATCTAGTAACATTTGAATCCAACCACCAACAGAAAACTGCCTGATGTACAAGCAGGATTTTCGAAAGGAAATCAAATTATCAATCTATGTTGGATGATAGAAAAAACAAAGGAATTCCAAAAAGACCTCTACATGTGTTTCATTAACTACACAAAAACCTTTGACTGTGTTGACTGTGACAAGCTCTGGAACTGCCTCAAAGAACTGGAAATATCACCATACTACATTTAGCTCATTCAATCATTCTTCTCTGATTAGGCAGCCACTGTAAGAACAGAATATGGAAAATTCCAGTTATTGATTTCCAATTATTCCAATTACGGAAAACATAATTTCTGATTATAAAAGCCCAACCCAGTTCTCAGACAAACAGAGAAAAAAAGGATAGGTACAAAAAATGGAATCAGGGACACATAACTAAGGCAGAATACCAACAAATAGCCCAAACCTGCAAAGATGAAGTTAGGAAAGCTAAGGCTTTGAACAAAGTAAGTCTTGCCAGAAATGTCAAAAACTATTTTTTAAAAGGTTATTTTATCAACACAAAAAACAAGAAAAAAATCAAAGAAACAATCGGTCCACTAATGGGAGAAGATCAGTGGTGAAATCCTCTGCAATTTGCCACCGGTTCGCTGCACGCGCATGCACATTCCACACCAAACGCACATTGTGCATGCATGCATGCACAGTGCACACCAAAAGCACGCTTTGCATGGAAAAACAACGCTTAAGAAGGTAAGTAGAACAGCGAGGGTGGGGGAACAGCTGTGCCGCATGATTTAGATTTGCTAGAAAGCAGGATTTCTAGCGAATATAAATCGGCACAGCTAATCGTCGGAAATACCGGTTCAGATGAACTGGGAGCATTTTTTTACTACTGGTTTGCCTGAATTGGTAGCTTTTATTACTACTGGTTCACCCAAATCAGTGTGAACCGTAGCATTTCACCCCTGGAGAAGATGGCAAAGAAGTAATGGGCAGTAGAGAGAAAGCAGAACTGCTTAATTCATACTTTGCATCTGTCTTCAGGTAAAAACAGTACTCAACTTAACAAAAACAGAACCATAAATGCAAGTTAGAAATGCAAATTAAAATATGCAAAAATAAGGTAAAAGAACACTTGTCAGCTCTAGGATTCATATCACTAAGTCCTGATGGATTACATCCAAGAGTTCTGAAGGAACTGGTGTGAGACGTCATCTCAGAATCATTGAAACATATATTTCAAAGTTCTTAGAGTACCAAGGAACCACCTGAGGACTGGAAAAGAGCTTATATGGTCCCCATCTTCAAAAAAGAAAAAAAAGATCCAGAAAATTATAGACCAACCAGCCTCACATCACTACCTGGAAGATCTTGGAAAAGATAATCAAGAATCAAATCTGTGAACACCTAGAAGTTAACAAAGTTATAACCAATATCCATCTTGAGTTGGATGGATCTTGACCAATATTGGCATCTTGATCAATATCCATCTTGAATGAAATAAGATAACAAATCTTATTTCATTCTTCGACAAAGTGACTAAATTAGTAGATCAGCAAAATGCTGTGGATGTAGTATGCTTAGATTTCAATAAAGCAGTAAAGTATCATCAACAAAGATATGCAAGCCACAGGCCTGTGCCCTGGAGACACAGCTGACCGTGCAAAGTGGAATTCAGTGATCTGAAAAATGGACCCTGCACCTGTGGGAATACACTAGGAAGAAAAAGATTTTATAAAGTAGATCACAATCTACTTCTTGGCAAGCTAGAAACATGTGAGAAGTATGTTAGAGTATTGATCAAAACATTATTATTGTGAATATATTTGCAAAAAATGGTCACAAATCCCAATTTGGATTCAAGTACATTGAGTTTGGTCACTGATTCTCAATTATTGATTGCTTCACAATTAGAACATTACCTTCAAATGCATCTTCTTTAGTTGAAAACAAGAGAATCTCTTTAGTCAATTTATCTTGAAAGTCTGAAAAAAATATGGGAGAATGATTTGGTATTAGAACTTGATAACCATCCTTTTGAACTGTCTATCATAGCAAATTCTTTTTAAATGTGTTTATCAATTGATAAATTATGAAGCATTGACCATGATAATCCATAGATTGCATTTGACTCTATTAAAAATAAACTTACTAAATAGTAATTTTTCTGGATTATATTGGAGGGATTATAAATACTCATCTGGTAATAATATCTCATTAATCTTTTACATAGGTCTACTATTTTCCACAAGCCAATTGATCGAACATGCAAAAACTGATTCAGTTCCTATTGCTTGCTGCCCCGTTTATTATAATAAACTATTGAAAAAATAAAATACATTTTACTGGTATTTCAAAGTGTGGAAATTGTTCTATTAGATAACATAACAAAGAGCTTTGGATGATATATGATAATAAGGATATATTTATTCAAATTTGGTTGATATTTATTCGTTATACATATATAAAGGAAATATAAATAAGAGGCAGTTTCTCTCTGTGTGTGTCTCTCTCTCTCTCGCTCAAAAGGGAAAGCTTTATGAAGCAGTTTATTGATCGACAGCAGCAAGATACAACTTGTTTATTGAGAAGGCTTCCATCAGCTTCTTCTTCTTCCTGCGATCACTCTAAAAGGCTGGCAATTGAAGACAAATACATTGACCAGAAGGCAAGTCACTAGATACAGCAGTATATAAAGATCTCTACTCATATTGTGATCTGACATCTTAAATGTATGTGGGATGTCACTGTAGCTGGTGATTACATTGAGCTCACCATTTTTCTAGCCAGGAATGGATATAAACTAACCTATGTGTGGTTGGTGGAAGACAGAGCTTCTTGGAAAGGTTTATGATTGATGTATGAATAATAGAAAAGTCTTCAGAAACTGAGTTTGTGTGTATATGTATTTTTTAAACATTTCATGGTTTTTCTGAGTATTGATACCTCTAGTGTTGAAGGGCAAAGAGGAGCAATATTATTCTGTTTACCCAAGCTCTATAACAGGCAATATCAGTCAACCAACAATGAATGCTCTGTACACGAAGTCACAACTTCTAGAATCCATTTTTTTAAAAGATCAGAAAAATATAAAAATAAATATCAGTCATTTAGGAAGGATTTTTTCTGAGGTCTTGAACACTTCTGCGAGATAATGTTGGGCTTCATGGATTGACTTAGTTTCCTATACTCAGCAGGAATTTTATCTATGTGACTGGAACATTAGGTTGCATTTTGTTAGATGATTATAGCTTTCTACAGAGGCAATTACCATAGCAACCTGACATTTAAGTATATCCTCCAAAGTGTCTTCTCTCTAATACTCATTTGAAATAACAATTTTTAAAAATGAACATTTGTCTGCGTGCACAGCAGAAGAGAAAGAAAGCACAAGCTATAGAAAATATTAATTAAACATACAACAGCGAAAACAAAAACAAAAGAAATGATCTGCTGACAGCTGTCAGATTCCTTTGTGTGTATGCTATCTGTAGTTCATGCAGTGTGAATCAAATAACTCAGAATACTGAATGATTTTATGAGAATGATAAAATTATGAGAATTAGATCACAACATTTAACAGAAATCAGATTTTAACTGTGGCTTGCAGAAGTCCTTTTGAGAATCTCTTTCTTCATTCTGGCACCTCTCTTTGTAAAACAAATAAAATGGATGTTGACTTATCTCAGCTTTATTATTAGAATTAACTCTACTTTAAGCTATTTTTAAGAATATTTATCACCTGTTAGGTTAAAGACCTTTATTAAAAGAAATCTGACTGAAGCCTCTGAAGGTTTTACCAACCAACTCTGCAAAACTGAGATAGAATGAGATTATTTAGAATACCTACTGAAATAATGCAACATTTTCCTTAAGGAAGAAGCTAGGTGTAATAATAACCCAGGGAACACAGAATCATAATCAAGTAAATAGAAAATAAAAATTAGCACTCTGTATCAATGTTTTCTCAACCTTGGCAATTCAAAGCTAGGTGGCTTCAACTTCCATTATTCTGTTCACACAGCTTAAAGTTATCAGTGTTGAGAAATACTGCTCCATATCAGTGGTCCCCAACCTTTCCAGCATTGTGGACCAGCAGGGAAGAGAAAGGGTTTGGTTCCGCATGAGCCGTAGGCATGCTCAGCTTCAATTGCATGAGTGGTGGGCACGCATGACGTTTGCGCAAATAGAGCTTTGTGCAGACACATGCTCACCTGCTGCTTGCAATGTGGAACTGTGCACACTCGCTAACCCACCACTTCTGCCACCCAGTTCCAAGTGGCCCAAGGCTTGATAGTGGCCCAGAGGTTAGGGACCCCTGCTCTATATGGTTAACTTTTTCCTGTAAGAAGAGCATATATCTTTAAAGCAAAGGGAAGATTGCATTCTCTTCCTCTCCTCCTCCTCTCCCTCCTCCTCTCTTTTCCAAGATTGAAATGACATAGTTCTAAATACCATGGTAAATACCTCAATTAATGAGAAAAGCTTTGTTCAGGAGGCTTTGCACAATATTTTCACACAGAAATTCTAATCCATGCAGTCCGGTCAGTTCCGATAACTCACCTAATATTTTGATTGTGCTTGCTGGTCACCAAGTATCATTTCGTTCAGTTTGGCAACCATGCTTTAATTTATATTAGATCATGTTGATTTATCAAGCTAAATCATGCTTGATAATCAAGCAGCCTTTGTGTGGTCTGTCATTCTCTGAAGCATTTTTCTTGCAAACCATCTTTGTAGCATTATTATCCTCATTATCAACAACACTGTTTTTTACATTCATGTTTTCATATAGAAATGTGTTGTTGTTGTTGTTTTGTTTTCTGTGACATTTGGATTGTTGTCAAATATGATAGCTTCCCATTCATATATTGAATGTATGCTTATCTTTTCTTTCTTTTGAAACCATCTGTCTTCCTTGAAGCAATTTTATAATCCTTATAGGTCTGGCAGATTTTCTCTCTTAATCAGTGTTTTTTTTAAAGGCAGGTATGTTCTATATCCATAAAACTGGATTTAGTGTATTACAAAATAAGCATAGGAAGATTTGGAATTAAAAATAAAAAAGAACTTTAAACCTCTGATCTATATTTCAATATAGGTTTCTGGTGTAATTCTGTGAATATTTTTCAAGTATCTTTCAATTTACATGTTAACATACTAAATACCTAAAACATTCAGAGTATGCATATAAACTAGATGGAATCTTTCTTTCAAAGGAGCCTGCAATATAATTCCACGGGCAAAGCTTCATTGGAGAATTCCAACATCATATTCACAACATACCTAGTAGATGTCAGAGTCTTTCTTACTGAAGAGCATGGTGGAAGATAAGGCTCTGAATTCTTTAGATACAAAATTTCCACAATCCTGCCATATCCCCACCAGTGGGACAATTGGCTGCAGCTGCCTGGCCCCGCCCACTTCGCCTCAGCTGCCCTCCCCCAGCCAACCCACCCACTTCCTCCCTATCTGTCCCTCCTCTGCTAATTCTCCCCTACTACTCATTGCCTGCAGCTCATACCCTTTCACATCCTGGGCAATTCGCCACAGGATGATTAGCTGTGGCCAACTTGCCATGTGGGACAATTAGCCACACATGTTGAGATTCCATATTATTGAATATAGAGATTGGAAACAAGAGAGAGATTCTGATATCATATTTTATAATTTCAGGACTGTCCTTTTCATTTTTGAAACAGAAATCTTATTAGTTTGTCATATAACTGCCTGGATAATTTATAGATGACCATTAATAATCGTACTTATTTATACACGGTCTTTATTTCTTGCCTTTTCACTAACGATGAGCATAGTATGCCAGTATACTAAGGTATATGGTGGAAAATATGGTACCATGTATAGAATAGAAAATTTACCATAAAATTATTGCTCCCAAATCATCTTCCAGATGAAGTCCAAATTCAAAACAAACAAAAATAATTCTTGGTTCACCCTAATAGCGTTTTTCTGCTTCCATTTGATTTCAATAGCCAAGATTTTAAACAACATACTCTTAAGTACTAAGACTGTCAATAAAGTTGGTTTCCTTTTCTTTTACAGCTTCGCAAATCTGTTTTCAGCATTAGGGCAAGAAATCTTCTGGAGAAGGAGTCTGCAATCAATAAAATACTTAGGTATTAAAGAGGGATTTGAGGGTCCTTTCATTATGAATAGGTTTTATGTAAAATGAAAGCAGTGTAAAATGCAACGCATCACGATTCGCAGCTTGAGATCCAAGTTCCACACAATGGCTAAGTCTAAATCAAGAGTGAGACAGTTGCCATTTTAGTGGTGAGACTTACTGACAGGTGACTTAGTGAATTAGTCTTGACCTAGCTCTTTTCATCCTATCTTGAAAAATGGCATTTATTATTCAGACCTTTCCATCACTTGGATAGACAATGTTTGAGAAAGCTGTCTCCTATCCTTCCTGAGAGCTACATAACACTATCTGCAGTTTCCTAGCTATGCATGTTTCAAGTTCAATTTTAAAACAATGCTTTGGAGCATGATGGTGCAGATGTAAGTCTGGAATTTTTTAAGAAAACTGTGTCATTTCCATGATCCCAGAAAATTATGTAGGTTCTTTAAAAAGTTGCACATCAATGTTACATTCAAAGTTATTTTCTAAATGCTGTATATCCCTAATTGTTACTTATCATAGTATCTGTTTATGTAGAGCCTGTACTCGTCAGCGTATGCTTAGTGGATCTTTTGAGGGACAGCCTGCAAAAGAACGATCTATTCTTAGTGTTCAGCATCATATACGCCAAGAACGCAGGTAAGCAGAACTCAATAAAACCTTTCAAGAACATGTTAAAAGTAGAAGATAACATTCTTGTAAGTTACACAGCAAACATGAGTAAATTAGAATTAGTTCATAACAAATGACAGCTGTATTTTTATTGCAATAATAATGACATTATCATAATAGAAAACTCTTATATTTTAAATATAATTGTTTTTAAAATATCGAAGTTCTGGTTGTAAACAGGAAAAAATTCCATAAACAGCGTGATCCAATCATGACCTCTATTGTTCAACTGCCCTCACAGATTTATCAGTTAGTTCAGTGATGTACTTTTTTAGTTAACCTTTCTACTTTTCACATCATCACTTTTTAAATCATTTGTCTCGCTTGAGAAAATCCATTAAAAAGAAAAAAAATGAACTGCTCCGCCATCTCTTTGGATTAGTACAGGGCTGTCAAACCCCCTGGCCGTGGGCCGGATACATCCCGCACTGGCCACGCCCATGCCCAGTTTAGCGAAGGGGGAAAACATCCTGATATGTCACGTGACGCCACCGTGACAATTTGAATTTTACACCCCTGGATTAGTACAACTAGGAATTCTGCACTGCATGTACAACTTCTTACTTCCCTAACTTAGCACCTTTAATATCTGTTGACCTTCAGCTGTCATGATTCCCAGCCAATGTGAGTCACCAATTGTAGAAAGCAAGATACGGCTGACTGTAATGCAAAATCAAACCCATACTTGCAAAGTCTGTTGTCCCACTGATACACACTCAGTGATCTCAGTTTTTTCACCAAATGAATGTCATTATTTCAGGTCACTAAGGCATGGCTCCAACAGTCAGCGAATCAGCAGAGGAAAGTCTCTTGAAACATTAACTCAAGATGTAAGTTTAAGTGAATAGTCTGAGTTATGCCTAAGTAAAACTAAAAACAGAATGAAATTCAAAATACCTTGGATATTATAACACAGATTTCTTTAAACTCTGTAATGCTGGTGTTACATTTGAGTGCATTCTTTTGTGAAATGATCCTTTCAAGTACAAAAACAGCATTCACAGTAATTTCAAATTACACAGTTACTGAATCTCAGTTCACAAATGAGCAAAGTAAATTGTTCCTGGGAATTATAATTTGGGATAAAAGACATCTCCAGCTGGGTCAGAATTCATAATAATCCATCACATCTTCCCTGGTATACTACGGTACTTGGGCAAGATGACAGCTGTTTCTCATTAGCAAAATTGTATCTAGCATACAGACAGACATCATGTTTGGCCAGTAGACAAATCCTTGTCTTATTTTATGCAGATGATACTGCCTACTCTTTCCTTCCCAATGGTGGGATTAAGATGAGTGTTATTGTCCTTCACAACTAATCATGAGAAAGAAAGATATACCATAAATTAAATCAAAGCTGAACTTAAGTTCCTGTCAAAAATATTAATGGTAAATGGAACATTAGTGAGCATGTTCAGAACAAATGAGATAGTCTGGGCATATTTCACAACACTCAAATTCTTCATGTTACACACACAAGAAGCCAATGTAATTATCTGCAATGTGTGGGTTTTTTCCCCTATTTAATTGGAGGCCCTCATATCCTCAACCGTTTGGTGATTTCAGGACAAAACAATTAAGTCCTGTGCTTATAAATATTTATACATTTTGAAAAAACATCAATGCAAGTTTCTGAAGGTGATCTTTGGATCTCTCTATTGGGTCCCAGGTGTGGCTTCATAGTGAAGCCAGCCTTATTTTTCTAGAACCCCAATTGTGACAAAGTAGACTTGCCATGCCTAAAGTTATTCTAATGCTCCCTTAACCTTCTATAATCAACTTGCTTCCAAGTGGATCAACTCTAGGAAACTAAGGATATCTGGCTTTTCACCATCTTTTATGGCGTTTAAATTAAATAATCTCTTAAACAATGTATTTGGGACATGGATAAAACAGCCTGATGCTGTGCAATTGGAAATGTTATCAAAATCTCTGTCCTGCTTCTTACTTTTTCAGTGATTTCACTTCAGAACACTGCTATGCATTTTTTCTATCCCAGCTAAACGTTCAGCTTTCTGTAATATTCAGAATGGATGCATTCTTGTTTCTACCAAGTCAGGGCCATTTGTTCTATTTTATTGGATTGATCTTTGTTCCTTAATCATAATAATTGTTGCTTAAGATCCAATATTATCAATCATAGAAATTAAATGTAATTTCTAACTCACTGATAACTATTTCAGTGCTGAATTAATATTAAACTCAATAATATCTTCAAACATTCTTAAATTTAACTGGACCAATGCAATAATTAAAATGCAGAATGGTAGAGAAAATGTTTAACAATAAATAGCTGATCATAATTACTGATAGTTATTTTCTCCCAACCCAAATTAAAAACTTTCTTTTTCTCTTTTAAAAGTTTTATGCAATTGCATACTGTTAATTTTTACAGTGAAAATAGACAACAGATTAAAACATTTTTTTCTTCCAGCATTCTAATACAGTGAGGTACAGAAATGCACAAAGGGAAGACAGTGAAATAAAAATGATCCAAGAAAAGAAAGAACAAGCAGAAATGAAAAGGTATTTTAAATGTAACTTTTATGTCAGTATATAAGACTGATCTGAATCCCACTTAGGCATTCATTACTAAGTGAATTTTAAATGATTACTCCATTGATAGACTGGTTTCAGGCAATGATTGGGATATAGTCAACTTTACAAGAACTCCAAAGTAGAGAGCTGGGAGTGGGAGGACAACCATCCTTTTCCTCCCTAATGCTTAAGGTCTACATCAGGGGTCCTCAACCCCCAGGCCATGGACCACTACCAGGCCGCTGACCGAGCCACCCAAGTAGTGGGCAACTGCACAAAGCTTCATTTGCGCATCCACAGGATTTAGGTGCAACATTCCCCCCCACCATCAAAATCGCCAAAGCCACCACCGCTGCCGGTCTACAGAATCCAAAGTTTAGGGATCTTGGTCTACATGAAGCCACTCTTTGGAAAGGTTATATATCAGCACTGCGTGGAGGTATCACTAATATCTGAATGATACTCAATTGTATAATCTCCATCTCAAGAAAAAAGATGGTATGATGGTTAATGTACAGGGATTATTGAAGATGTATAAATATAATTAATGTAGGGTCGGGTCTGCCCAGTTACCATTTTAGAATGGTGGGGAGGAGAAAAGAGAGAGTAGGAGGTAGGAAAGAGGAGAAGAGGAAGGAAGAGGCGTAGAAGAGGGAGAAGGAGTGTAGGGTGGAGGGAGGAGAGGATGTAGATAAGAGAAGGAGAGGAAGGTTTGGAAAGTAAAAGAAGGTAAAAGAGGGAACAGTGTTAAAAAGGGGGGTGGTGACTGGGCAAGCCCGACTAATTGTATATAACTGTACATTGGATGAATTATTTGATATGATTGTAAAAATAAAACTTTTTTATAAGAAAAAAGAAAAAAGATGGTTGTTGTTGGTTTTGATTTTGAACTGGTGGCTGAAAGCTACGAGAATCTGAATGGGGAACAAGCAGCAAGCAAATAGTTAAATAAACAAGGGTTTGCTTGGATTTTTTCTATATTTATAGCTGCTTTTCCAGTACTTTTCCAATGCGCCTCACAAATGCTAGTTGACTGATTATGTACCATCAGGTTAGTATCAACTCTTAGTAACCACATTGCTAGATTGTCCCCAAAACAAACCTAGTCCAATAATGCACCGATAACCACTGTAACTGAGTCCACATACAGAGTCTTGGCGCTCTCTGAGCTTCGTTGTTCACTTGCAGACGTTTCATTACCCAAATAGGTAACATCATCAGTGTGCTTGTTTCCCTACTAGCAAGCAAACGAACAAGTTCTGGTTTGAGAGATTCTTAAAACTCTTGTTCAAGACCTTTCAAGAGAGAACCATTTCTTGTTCAAGAGCACGTTCTAGTATTGCTCCATGGTGGCCCTTTCGTTGAGAAGCAGCTACAGATTCTCAATAATTCTGTGAATTTTTCACATAGAAAGAGAACGTATGCATTGAAATCTTATAGGTTCACCCTCTAAGTCTTTCCTGCTGGGCTCTTTGTTTTTGCTTAGTTCCCAGTTATTGATAGTAACCACTCAATAATCATCATAGCTGACCAGAGGCTTTCTGAAGCCCACATTTAACACCGTCTCAATTATACTATACTGTGATATTGCTGATATCCAAAAGAAATTAGAAAAAAATGTATATATTGATTGCTGACTCTATAATCATGTTGTTCTTGAAAGAAAAGTTCAGGAAGAAGAGTTGCGGGAGAATCACCCCTATTTTGACAAGCCTCTTTTCATAGTGGGTCGAGAACACAGATTTAGGAATTTCTGCCGAGTTGTCGTTAGAGCTCGCTTTAATGCGTAAGTATATGTGTAGCTTATGATTTGATTCACTTGTTTTGATCCACTATATTCTGTCATTAAAAAGCTTCCGCAGAATAACATCAATAACTAATCAGAGACATTTTAACTTATCCAGCAATTATGTATTTTGCAAATGTTTCTTGGTTTTATTATTTGTTTTATTCTTTCAACCATAAACAGAAACTGGGAGATCTGTGTGCACTGCTTTTGAAACATAAAGTGACAAAATAATGTTTCTTTTTTCAAAATTTGCAAATGAATTCAGGGATGTGAATGTCATGATGCCTTTTACGCAGATTGCCCTTGACACCCATTTGAATATTGTGCAAGTTTTCAAATGTGGGATTATATTACCTCAGTTTGTACTTTATACTGTAGTTCTCCCAAAGCCTTGCAGTCAGCCAGCAGTATGCCTGGACTCCAAAGCCCTCCCTGAGAAATTCCTAAAGGAGGAAACTGCATGTGCTCAGCTAAAACAAAGATCATTTTGGGGATAGTCATGACAAATTAAACAGAAGTGGTGTGGTGCAAATCCAGTCATACAAACTTTGGAACTGTGAGAGAATACCTGCTGCCATCCAGTTTTCTTCAGGTGAACTGGAATATTGATTCCCAGAGTTACAAAACAATATATTGGACAGCACCAGGTTGAGGAAAGTTTTAGGGACTTGGATTTGAACTAAAAGTATAAAATACAATATAAATTGTCTTGATATTTCAGAAGATATATTAAGTCACAAATTCTGTTTCCATTAATGGATAGTCAATGTAGCTGTTAATTAAAGAGATAAAATTTGTCCTTATATGTTCCCAGTGCCTAAAATTAAATCTGTTTTAAAATTAAGTCTCAGTCTAAACCAGTGGTAGTCAACCTGGTCCCTACCGCCCACTAGTGGGCGTTCCAGCTTTCATGGTGGGCAGTAGGGGTTTTGTCTGATACTGAAGCACTTTCCTTTTTTTTTATTTAACTGACTTTTTTAAAAAATTTCATAGCATTATTTAAAAACATTTTCATTAGGTTTTCATAAAATTCCCCATGACAATTTAAATTTCTGAAAATATACTATTTTTATCGCCCGCGCATAAATTTAGTTCACGTTACATGAGTGAAACTAAATGGCGCTCTAATGTGACCGCAAACAAAAGAGCCTCGTCCCAGAATAGCTTGTGCAACTCCCCCCACACCACCCAGCTGTAACAGACAACCAGAGCTGGTAGCCGGTGCCCCCCACCCCAAAACCAATCCACAGTGCGCAAGAGGAATGCACAGACAATGATACACGGTGCATTACTGTGGAACCGGTGGGCGGTTAGAAAATTTTACTACTAACAGAGATACAAAAGTGGGCGGTAGGTATAAAAAGGTTGGCTGCCCCTGGTCTAAACTATATTAACATCGGATTTAAGAAACTGGTATGACATTTAACCAATTTCTGTGAATTTTGGGGTCATAAATGAAAATGTTCAATCCCCAAATGGCTATGAATTTGTAGTTTTGTTCTTGTTTATTTTAAAAAAAATACTCGTCATTTCAAATGCAGATTGTCTTACATATTTGTAACATAGCTTTGTATAATAAAAATTGAACAATACTCTAAACATTTTTTTTCCTCTGTTACAGCTCTAAAACAGATCCTGTTACTGGAGCAGTAAAAAACACAAAATATCATCAACTTTAGTAAGCAAAAATGAATTTATGTATTTTATATATTGATGTACAGTTTTTTTCCGAACTTATTTTTTTCTGGAAAATGTTTTCTTAGAATAATTACTTCTAAGATGTCAACATTTTGAAAGATTCTCTATTTTCACTAGTCCAACTTATATTTGACTGATATTTATAATTTCTGGAATCTCATTGCCACTTAGTGTGTTCCATTTTATTTTGCAGTGATTTGCTGGGATTGGTTACTTATCTAGACTGGGTAATGATCATCGTTACCATATGTTCCTGTATTTCAATGATGTTTGAATCTCCTTTTCGAAGAGTAATGCATGCACCTACTTTACAGGTAATTTTCTGAAAATAATTGGTTTGGATCAGGGGTGAAATGCTCCCGCTTCGCACTGGCTCGCCCAATTAGGTAGCGATGGCAGCTGCTGGTTCGGAGGACTGGTAGCAAAAATCCCTGGCCCCGCCCCCCTGCCTCAGCTGGACCGCACCATCAGCAGAGGTTTTTTTTACTTTTTAAAGCAGTTTTTCTTCAACCGAAACATGCCTTGAAAAGTGGGAAAAAAACCCTCTGATGATCGCGGGGCTGAGCAGAGATCATCAGAACACTTTAAAAGTTTTTTTTTAAAAACCCTCTTCAGCCAAAGGGGGGGAAAAAAAAAACGAGGTTTTAAAAGCCTCCTCTGGCGATCCCAGAGGAGTTTCCTGATCCTCACAGGCTTTTAAACTCACTTTTTTAACAGCCCCCACTTACAAGAGTCCCCATCCATGCCCAGCCAACACCCCCTCCTCACTTACCTATAATTGCTGCTCCTTTTGGGCTGGCAACACCATGCTTTCTTCAGCTTTGACTTCCTGCTTTGCTGGCTGAAGAACTCTGGGATTTGAAGTCCACAATAAAATAAAATAAAATAAAATAATAAAATAAAATATTTGTGCAGCTTTCTGAGATTTGGTGTGTTTCTGTAGTGTTTCACTCTAACTACACAAGCACACAAAATCTCAGAAAGCTGTATGTGGCATTGTGTGTGTGTGAGTTGTGTGTGTGTAAAGTGTGAAAGTTGGTTTTTGAGCTTTTCGTGGCTGTGTGAAGTGTGAAGTGAAGCTGCTTTTACATTGTGTGTGAGTCAGTTCCTTGATCGGGATGCCTTATGCACAGTCACTCATGCCCTCGTTACCTCTCGCTTGGATTACTGTAATGCTCTCTACATGGGGCTCCCCTTGAGGTGCACTCGGAGGCTTCAGTTAGTCCAGAATGCAGCTGCGCGGGTGATAGAGGGAGCTACGCATAGCTCCCATGTAACACCGCTCCTGCGCAGACTGCACTGGCTGCCTGTGGCCTTTCGAGTGCACTTTAAGGTGTTGGTTACGACCTTTAAAGCGCTCCATGGCTTAGGACCTGGGTACTTACGGGACCGCCTGCTGTTACCACATGCCTCCCACCGACCCGTACGCTCCCATAGAGAGGGACTTCTCAGGGTGCCGTCCGCCAAACAATGTCGGCTGGCGGCCCCCAGGGGAAGGGCCTTCTCTGTGGGGGCTCCCACACTCTGGAACGAGCTTCCCCCGGGTTTACGTCAAATACCTGACCTTCGGACATTCCGTCGCGAACGGAAGACACATCTTTTTATTCGCGCGGGGCTGGCTTAATTGGATTTTAAAAGTGAATTTTAGCAATTTTAAATGGGGTTTTAATTGACGATAATTTTTAACATCAGGCTAATTTTAAATAAGTTTTTTAAGGGTATTTAAATCGTGTATATTTGTATTGTTGGTTTTATTTTGCCTGTACACCGCCCTGAGTCCTTCGGGAGAAGGGCGGTATAAAAATCAAATAAAATAAAAAAATAAAATAGTTGTGTTGTGTGTGTGTAAAGTGTGAAAGTTGGTTTTTGATACCTCATTGTTTTTTATACTTTGTTTATTATTTTTATTATTTATTGTTATTGGCCACGCCCACCCAGTCATCTGACCACCAAGCCACACCCACCAATTAAGCCACACCCACAGAACGGGGAAATTTTTTAGATTTCACCCCTGGTTTGGATACAGTATTTGGAAAACCTACTGCAGGGGTGTCAAATTGGATTTCTTCAAGGGCTGGATCAGCATGGTAGTTCTCCTTCCTGGGCTGGCAGAGGGGCGGCAGGGGCTGGAAGGGAAATGGGATGGATGCCTCCTGCAGCAATTTACCAACCAAAATGGGCCAAAAACGGGCCTCCCAAGCGGCCCCTTTTCAGCCAGCAGAGTACTGCTAGAGGCCGTATAGGGCGAAAAAGGAGGCACGGGGAGGACATGTGTGTTTTTGGCCCAGTTTTGGTGGCAGAGGCACCACAGGCCAGTCCTTTGATATTCCCAGGCTGGCCCCGCAGGCTGGATTTAAGCACCCTGGCCCGCGAGCCTTGAGTTTGACACCCCTGCCTTATTGTTATTCTGTCAATGTTTTTTCTTCATTTTTCAGATTGCTGAATATGTTTTTGTAATATTTATGAGTATTGAACTTAACTTGAAGATTATGGCTGATGGATTGTTTTTTACACCAACTGCAGTCATCAGAGATTTTGGAGGTGTCATGGATATTTTTATATATCTTGTAAGTTTTTGTTCATAAAGTTAATTCAAACGAGTAAAAAGTATGACCTATGATAAGAATTAAAAATAATTTGTATCCATATTGTTTCAGCTTCTTACAAAGTTTTGAGTACCTTCAATTGAATTATTTATAATATATAAACATTTAGACTTAATTAGACTTGTGACCTTCTGACAAGCAAAGTCAATGGGGAAACCAGATTCACTTAACAACTGGGTTACTAACTGATTAACTGCAGTGATTTACTTAACAACCGAGGTAAGAAAGGTCATAAAATGGGGCACAATGTACTTAACAAATGCCTCTCTTAACAACAGAAATGTTGGGATCAATTGTGGTCGTAAATCAAGGGCTATCTGTGGTGTATGTATGAAACACATTTTAAAATTCACATATTTCAGGTTATTTTCTCTCTTTCCAAAGGTAAGCCTGATATTTCTCTGCTGGATGCCCCAAAATGTTCCTGCTAAATCAGGAGCTCAGCTGCTAATGGTTCTACGGTGTCTTCGGCCACTTCGTATTTTTAAACTGGTGCCTCAGATGAGAAAAGTTGTTCGGGAACTATTTAGTGGCTTCAAAGAAATCTTTCTAGTGAGTATCATGTATGATTTCTCTTTCCAAATATATATATTTTTAGAAGGGAAACCATCAAAACATATATTTCATAAGAACTCTCCAAATACATTTAACAAATTAATCTATTTGGTTCTTGTCTCTTGTAATTGCCTCTAAATCTATCCAGCTATAAGCTCTGATCACATCCATAGATTAGTAGAAATATACATCAGCTGGCTCTAATGTTGAACATAACATTCTTTTAGCTATGTATTTAAAGCAGGCAGTTTGTTTCTTTAAATATGCAGTATTACCTGTGTAGGTATTACATTTCCTTAAAAAAATAATAGGTGATATTTTGTACTGGGAAAAATGCTACATTTTTTTGAGAATACATTAAATTTTATCATGTTTACACAAAGAAATAAACTGCTGTGGTGCTATGCTCTATGTTCTCCCAAGTTCTGAATACCAAATTTTAGCAAGTGTTAAAAGTAAACTTTGCACTTTGCTATGCATGGGTGACACGGTTTCATATAAGCATATGGCTTGCTTTTAAAGAATTATAGCTCCATCTGATTCCTATGGCTGGCAGAATAGGACACTTTTGGTTGTGCACATGCTTGAAGAGAAGATTGTATGAATGCATGAAATATATAACAAGTGGTTTGTTATTTGAAGAGGATGGGGAATAAATTTGATTATAGTAAGCTTGCTTCCTAGCACATATGAAAAGAAGAATGAGAAAACATGGGAAGGAAACCACTTAGCTACCATCCTAAAAACACAATTATAATAACCTGGTCTCCTTCCTTGCAGTTCTGTAATGAAAGCCATTGTGTAGCGATTGTTGTTATAGAAAATGTAAGAGAAAAAATACAGGTGAAGTGGAGAAGGTTTGACTCCTTTTCATGATTTTTTTTTCCAGGTTTCAATCCTTTTATTGACATTAATGCTTGTTTTTGCAAGCTTTGGAGTTCAACTTTTTGCTGGGAAACTGGCTAAGTGCAATGATCCTCATATAATTGCAAGAGTAAGAACAACTTTTATGTACTTAGATAAATTCCTCTTTCTTTTTTTGCACATTTTCACCAAACGATGAGGCTTAATTTATGGTGATATGTAGAAACATAAAAAAAAAAAGGCATAGAAGTGAAAATATATGTTCTATAAAGTCAAGTCACTTTTCTCTGTTTTATTTAAAAATATTTCTGGACTCCCTTTTAGAGAAATCTCACACAATGGTTTCTACCATATATGCTTATCTAAGCATAAACATATATGCATTATTACAACTTTCAAATAATAATAAATTATCACAAAATGCAATAAATGCAAGCAAGGATCAGTATGTAACTGGAGGTTTAGTATTTAGCTTAGTGAGAACAGTAAAATTCAATAATTGTGCCTTTCCCAGCATGTGAGAATTCAAGCATTGAGAGGGAACAGTTTAGCTGAAAGAGTTCCAGAGTCCAGATTTATTCTTCCAACTCTCCAAGCAGATGACTAGGGCTGTAAATCTGTTGTTGCTCACTATACATGTGTGGTCTTAGTCAAAGAAAATATCGCTAAAAGTCTGGCAAAGAGTTTCTCACCATAAGTTCTGTCTTCTTCATGCATAGATTAGCTTCTCTGCATTCCTAAACATAAATGGCAGATTCCCTAAATTAACTCTTTGTCTGTTTACAGTATGCTTTTGTGATATGTTAAAATTTTGGTTTCTATACAAAATGTGATGTTATGTTTCTGACAGGAAGATTGTCATGGTATATTCCGAATAAATGTAAGTGTTTCCAAAAATCTGAATTTGAAGCTAAGACCTGGTGAAAAAAAGCCTGGATTTTGGGTGCCTCGGGTCTGGTAAGTAATGTGTTTTTGGCCTTAAATATAGATTTATTGTTAGAGTTGATGAATAGAATTAATCCAGTAGATTGATCCAATGGAATGATAATTTCCAATCCCAAATCTTTAAATTCAACATTCACATTGGAATGTGCCTTTCATCCAAAAGACAGTAGATCTAGAGATTATTATTGTAGGGTAAATAACAAAAGAATAATGGACTAGACACATTGCTTAATTCTCTTGAGTTGCCATTTGTCGGTTTCTTCCCATCAAACACCCCCCTTCCCCCCACCCCGAAAAAGGACACTTTTTTCAAAATTAAGGAGTACAGCAGATCAATGGCACGGAGGGAATTTCAGGAGAAACTAGAACAAGAGAGTCACTTACATCAGGGAATAACAGGTTATTAACCTGGCAATGCAAAAGCCCACTGCAACTACATAGCAAAAAAAGCTCTAAGAGTTGTAAACCTAATTTTGCGTAGCTTCTTTTCCAAAAACACCACACTACTAACCAGAGCATATAAAACATTTGCTAGACCAATTCTAGAATACAGCTCGCCCGTTTGGAACCCTCACCACATCTCTGACATCAATACAATTGAACGTGTCCAGAAATATTTTACGAGAAGCGTTCTCCATTCCTCTGAAAACAACAAAATACCCTATCCCACCAGACTTGAAATCCTAGACTTAGAAAACTTGGAACTCCGTCGCCTTCGACAAGACCTAAGTTTAACTCACAGAATCATCTATTGTAATGTCCTTCCTGTTAAAGACTACTTCAGCTTTAATTGCAATAATACTAGAGCAACTAACAGATTTAAACTTAATGTCAACCGCTTTAATCTAGATTGCAGAAAATATGACTTCTGTAACAGAATCATCAGTGCTTGGAATACTTTACCTGACTCTGTGGTCTCTTCTCAAAATCCCCAAAGCTTTAACCAAAAACTTTCTACTATTGACCTCACCCCATTCCTAAGAGGACCATAAGGGGCGTGCATAAGCGCACAAACGTGCCTACCGTTCCTGTCCTATTGTTTTTCTTTTCTTCTTCCTATATATATGCTTATACCTCCTTATATTTACTCATATATGTGTTTATATACTATATAATCTTTTTGTATGATACCTACATATATTGTTGTGACAAATAAATAAATAAATAAATAAAATAAAAATAAATAAATGTTTTAGGATATATTGTCGGCAAACAACATTGTTTTTACTCCTCATTTCTGTGTTGTATTGCAGGGCTAATCCTCGAAACTTTAACTTTGACAATGTTGGTAATGCAATGCTGGCATTATTTGAAGTCCTGTCATTAAAGGGGTGGGTAGAAGTCAGAGATGTTATCATTCATCGTGTGGGTCCGGTATGTATATTCCTCAATTTGTCAGACTTGTCAGATTTTTCCTATGACTTTTTATTAATAAGACAATTGTAATATTGATTTTAAAAAAATTATGTTGCAGATTCATGGCATCTACATTCATGTTTTTGTATTCCTGGGCTGCATGATTGGACTCACCCTTTTTGTTGGAGTTGTCATTGCTAATTTCAATGAAAATAAGGTAACACTTCAGATTTTCTATTTTTCTATAGTAATCATGTTTATATTTGTTTTCATGTGTAATCAAACAAAATTATTGAGCTAACATATAGTTGTGTTTATATTAAACACCAGAAATATTATTTTAATTATGAAAATATTTTTGCATCACATGTAATATAGCGTATACATAAGTATACATAAGTATGCCAGGAGTAATTTACAGTAATGGAGTTCAGTATAATATTTCTGAGCCTTGCTGTAAGCATTTTTTTCCCTCTGGTGTTTTTACCAGAAAGGCAACCTGGATTTGTTTTAACAAATTTTCAGTAAGAAATTTTAAAAATGGACAAAACACACACACACACATACACACACATACACACAGGAATTAGAAAACAACCCCTAAAGCCTCTGGAGGGCTCGGGACAGGGGATGTTCCTCTGTCCTGGTCCTGTTAGACCTCTCGGCGGCTTTTGATACCATCGACCATGGTATCCTGCTGCGACGGTTGGAGGGATTGGGGGTGGGGGGCACCGTTTATCGGTGGTTCTCATCCTATCTCTCTGACCGTTCGCATACGGTGTTGGCAGGGGGGCAGAGATCGACCTCTAGGTGCCTCACTTGTGGGGTGCCTCAGGGGTCGGTTCTCTCGCCTCTCCTGTTCAACATCTATATGAAGCCGCTGGGTGAAGTTATCCGTGGTTTCGGGTGGATTATCACCTGTACGCTGATGATACTCAGCTGTACATTTCCACCCCGAACCACCCCAGCGAAGCTGTCGAGGTGATGGACCGGTGTCTTGAGGCCGTGCGGGTCTGGATGGGGAGGAACAGGCTCCAGCTCAACCCCACCAAGACAGAGTGGCTGTGGGTTCCGGCGTCCCGATACAGTCAGTTTACGCCTTCGCTGACTGGGGGGGTGAAGTTCTGACCCCCAGGGGAAGGGTGCGCAACTTGGGCGTTTTCCTGGACGATTGGCTGTCCCTAGAAGAACACCTGACGGCCGTCACCAGGGGAGCATTTTATCAGGTTCACCTGATGCGCCAGTTGCACCTCTTTCTTGACCGGGACTCCTTACGCACGGTCACTCACGCCCTCGTTACCTCTCGCTTGGACTATTGCAATGCTCTCTACATGGGGCTCCCCTTGAAGAGCACCAGGAGGCTCCAGCTAGTCCAGAATGCGGCTGCGCGGGTAATAGTGGGAGCACCACGTTGCTCCCATATAACACCTATCCTGCGTGGTGGCTGGCTGCCGGTAGCCTATCCTGCGTGGTGGCACTGGCTGCCGGTAGCCTTCCGGGTGCAATTCAAGGTGTTAGTGCTCACCTTCAAAGCGCTCCATGGCTTAGGACCAGGCTAACTACGAGACCGCCTTCTGCCACCAATAGCCTCCCAACGACCTGTGCACTTCCACAGAGGGGGCCTGCTCCAGGTGCCATTATCCAAACAGTGTCGGTTGGTGGCCCCCAGGGGGAGAGCCTTCTCTGTGGCAGCACCGACCCTATGGAACGAGTTACCTCTGGGGTTACGCCAACTCCCCGACCTCCGAACCTTCAAGCGGGAACTGAAGACCTTATTATTCAATCAGGCGGGACTAGCCTAAGTGTTTTTAATTAATTTATTAATGTATTAATTTATTTATAATTTTAAATTTTAAGGGTTTTATATCGGTCTATGACCGTTTTAGTTAATTAGGCCTGTTAAATATTTCGACTTAAATGCATTTTAAATCTGTGATTTATATTGTGTATTTTACGTGTTTTAAATAAGGCTGTACACTGCCCTGAGTCCTTCGGGAAAAGGGCGGTATAGAAATGTAATTCTAAATAAAATAAATAAAGTAAAACAGAGCACTGTTCCTAGTGAAAGATTCCCTAATGATTATTCATTCCAATAATGCATATGATAAGAAATAAGCAAATATGTTTTGGTGGTAATGGTTCCTGTTCTTTTAGGGAACAGCTCTACTAACAGTTGACCAGAGGCGATGGGAAGATCTGAAGAGCAGATTAAAGATAGCACAGCCTCTTCACCTCCCACCACGCCCAGGTACCTAGATTTTTAAAATTCAGATTCAAGAGATAATGAAACCACTAAACCATAATGCATACTGATCAAATGCTTGAATCATTATGGGCCATTAACTTAAAGTTGAGTCTTAGCAACCATATAGATAGACCTCTGGGATTATCCATCCCCAAAATGATCCTTCAAGCTTCCATCACCATATAACTGTGTCATTCATATTGTTGAAGGCCGTCTTATTCTCTTTCTTTCTATCTTTCCCACCATTAATAGACTTCTCAAGAGAATTGGGTCTTCACGTAACATGTTCAAATATTATAATTTCAGTCTTATCATTTGTGTCAGGAGTGAGAACTCTAGATTAATTTGTTCTATGATCCATTTTTGTTAACATGATATCTATCACTGTTCCAATATTTGAGGGGCTGCTACGAAGAAGAGGGTGGTCAACCTATTCTCCAAAGCACCTGAAGGCACGACAAAAAGCAATGGATGAAAGCTATGGAAGGAGAGAAGCAACCTAGAACTAAGGAGAAATTTCCTGACTGTGAGGACAGTTAACCATTGAAACGGCTTGCCTCCAGAAGTTGTGGGTGCTCCATCACTGGAGGTTTTTAAGAAGAGATTGGACAGCCATTTGTCTGAAATGGTATCGGATCTCCTGCTTATGCAGGGGGTTGGACTGGAGGACTTCTGGGCTCCCTTTCAACTGTATTATTCTGTTGTGTCTTGCCCGCCCTCAGAGCAGCCGGGGCCTTCTTACCTGCTCCCGAACACTGAGGAATGTATGCCTCCCGGTCCCAGTCCTGGCTCCATGCCCACATAAACTGCAGAAGAAGGAGAATCTCCCTGCCCCAGCCCTGACTCCATGCCCAGGCAAACGGAGCAGCTAGACCCCTCCCCCTCCTCCACAGCATGTGAGCCTGAGGAGGGTTTATTACCAACAGCTGATTGGTGTGACCCTCGCATCAGAAGATTGGATAGGCGGAGGCAACAGAGGGAAGGGAGGGGCAGGCCTTAATGAGTGCTGAGTCATGGAGCCACACCCCATGGCCTATATAAAGGATCTACTTTCTGGCAGTCTCTGAGTCAGGCAAAAGTCAAACTTATCTTGCTGAAGTCACTTACTGGTCTCCTGCCTGCTCTGAGGACTTTGCTAGGACTTTGGGCAGAGCTGCAGAGGCAAGCCTGATTTGGATTTCCCTGACCCAGCTGTCAGCGGAGGAGTGGGACACGACATATTCTGTTCTGTTTCCCAAAGTTGCTTTTTCAAAAGGCAACTGGACTTCGTTTTTCCTTGAAGACATTTCACTTCTCATACAATTAGTGGATGAGAATTCACTTCTTGGATGAGAAGTGAAATGTCTTTTTAAAAAGCACCTTTGGGACAACCATGACCTTGGAGACTGAGAATCTCCATAGACATTCTGTTCTATTAGTTTGTTATTCTTTCTATGATCATGTGTATGCATCCCATTAAGCTCAAAGGAAGTCTAGAATGGTATAGGATCTTCTGCCATGGGAAGGAAGTTGGACTAGAAGACCTCCAAGGTCCCTTCCATCCTATTATTCTATATTCTGTATTCTGTGATATTCCCAGGAGTCATCTCTAACTCCAGAGTTCAAAAACATCCATATTCTTTCTATCCTGCTTCTTCAGGTCCAGTTTTCATTTCCATGGAATGTCATAGAGAAAATTAGTGCCTGCATTCTTCAGATCTTTGAAGACATATCACAGTATCTGAATATTTTTTCCAAGGCCTTCATTACTATCCTACCAAATGGTAGTCTGCAGAGTATTTCTGGACTGCTAGTTATTTTACTGATAGTCAATCCTAAAAGGCAGAAATTATCTACCACTTCAGTATCTTGATTGTCAGTTTTAAGGTTGAGAATGGTATATGTTATTGTTACCTTTATTCTTTGCATTTAAACCTACTTTCTCTTTTTTCATTGTGCTCCTTGACTTTCATAACTAGAACTTGCAGATTCTTTGCATTTTCAAGTATCATAGTAGCTTTATCAGTATAGCTCAAGTTATGGATGTGTTTTCCTTAAGTTTTAAAACTATACTCATCTTCTTCCATTCAAGCCTGCTTCATTATATATTTAGCATATAGACAGAATAAATAAGAGAGTAGGCAGCCTTGTCTCACTCCTTTGTCATTCTGGAGCTAGTCTGTTTTGCCATTTTCTGTCTGGACTGTGACTTCCCATCTTGTATGTAAGTTGTTCATGAGGGCAAAGTTATTCTGAGATTCCTATTTTCCTAAGGATGTTCCACATCTTGGCATAGCCAACACAATCAAATGCTTTTTATGATCAATTAATTCTGTTTTGGGGGTGTATTTTTTTATTAATTACCCAGTATTCATCAGAAATAATGTCTCATGTTCCTCAACTTTTTCTGAAGCCAGCTTTGTAGGCTCAAATCTGTCTATTTTGCTAACACGTGAAAGTAAGGATATTATAGTGTGTTGCCTAATATGTGCCCTCAACTAACAGTTACACTGAGGAAAAAAATTCTTAGAAGCCATTGCAAATTGTGCCCTAAATAAACGTTTGCTTTTATTTTGTTTTTGTTTTTTCAGATAATGATGGATTCCGAGCTAAAATGTATGACATTACCCAACACCCATTTTTCAAGAGAACCATTGCAGTTCTTGTACTGGCCCAATCTGTGCTATTATCTGTTAAGGTACTTTTAAGGTGCTTTGTTAACTACTTATAAACAAGTATAAATAGGAGAAAATCACTGTGTTTATAAATAGGAACAATTGTGGAAATATTTTAAACAGAAAAGAAAATGAGAGTTTTTTTCATAAACTATTTTTTTTTCTTTTGCATAAGTGGGATGATCAAGATCCAGTAACTGGTCCATTAGCTGCAATGTCAGTGGTCTTCACCTTCATATTTGTTCTAGAGGTAATACATTTCCATGTTTCTATAAATAAGTTCAGGTTAGATTTGTCTTGTGTCATTTATTATACATTACGATATTAGAAAATAATATAGATACTATTTATTAGTTACATTTATAAGTCACTTGAGTCCATCATTACTCCAGGTGGCATATATAAATTTAAAACAAATTTAAAATAATACAGTGCAAAAAGTTTAAACAAGCAGAAATCCAAGAAAAAAAAGGAGGTGATTTTACAAGGAAGTGAAGGCTAAGGTTTTGGATTTGAATAAAGGATTTTAGAAGTATTAGTAACTTACTCATAAGGTTTATCTAAAATACCTAAAAATGGGGATCTCATCACTGCTCCTGTATCAGCTTGGTCCATGTTAATGGATGGTGACAAAAACACCATAGGGTTAAATTAATTAAAATCATAACAGCAGAAGGAGAGGCTTTGCCAATTTCTTGTGCTCTTGTGAAATATTAGATTTATCCTTAGATTTGTTTTATCCTTAGAAAGTGGTTGATCAAACATTAAACACAGGATTCTTTTTCTGCGCTAGCAATTGTAACCAAAATTTAGTAAAATATATACTGTATTTTGTAACTTTTTCTTGTTTGTTTTTGCTCATACATATTTTAATCCAATAGTCAAATTAATTTTCAATAATTATCCATTTGAATATTATTGAAATATAACTTTGAGGATTATACAAAGAGAAGCTATTAATATACATTTATTTTTGCAAGGTTACGATGAAAATTATTGCCATGTCACCTGCTGGATTTTGGCAGAGCAGAAGAAATCGTTATGATCTCTTGGTGACATCATTAGGGGTCATATGGGTGATTCTCCACTTTGCAATAACGGTAAGTTTCAAAAACCATATTGTCTATTCGAAGAATGAAGGATATTTTTCCTCTTTTTGCAAGCTATTTTCTTAATTTCTCTGCTTTTTAAAATTAGTTCGTTGTCACCCTATTGACCCCCACACTAGGCTGAATGTGATCAGTAATCGACACATTTGGTTTGATTAGTTTAATTGTAAATCAGGTAACAGATAAAGCTAGAACTGCAGGCTATAAATTAGGCAGAGGAAGACTTGCAGACTAAGTATCTCTTACTTGAAGCACATAGCTGTGGCTTAGTCATGCCCAAGAACAGTAGCCTGATCCATTACAGTCTACAATACCCAGTCCAGAATTGTAAGCCAAAGATCAATTTCAGAAATGAGTCAGGAATGAGGGGCCACAGGTATAAGGTCTAGCAATTGAGAAGTGTTTCCAAATAGGAGGATACTCTTAAATAACTGGAGTTTGAATCCTTATCTAATTAGAGGATTCAATGTCCTTCACTCTTAAGAACGAGTGTTGATTTCCATGTCTCTGACCTCCTTTGCTTAGTGTTCTCCTAAGTTCAGGAACTGACCTCTTGTACTCTGAATTAGGAGCTACCTGTGCTGATTTTGAGTCATTCTGAGAGAGTCATTATTCTCGGTTAGTTGACAGTTTATTGACTCTCCAGCCACAGGCTGACGCTTTGCCAAGTTCTCTTCAGTCTCAGGGTCAGAGGTTTCCATGATTTTGACTGAAATAGTTCTCTTGGGATAAGGAATCTGTGGTTCAACAGATAATCTGTTGAACTGTTAGTGTATTCGTTTTTATGAGTATATATACGAGGTCACATTTATGATATGAAGCTATTATATGTGAAGCTATCATATAATAACTGCTGAATAATGCAATGTTGAGTCTTTTTACATCAAGAACTGTGCACTCAATCATTCAATAAGTTATATTAAAGCTATATTGGTTGTCTCAAAAGTAAATCCTGAGTAACTCTGGGTAATTAATAATCTGTAACTCTTCTAACGCTGATAACTTTTTGTTTCAGAATGCCTATACATATATGATGGGAGCATGTGTAATTGTGTTCAGGTTTTTTTCAATCTGTGGAAAGCACGTAAGTACACAGGAAGGGTTTTTTTCCATGCTTACAGTAATTACACATTGAGTAAGTTGGACTGCTTTATTTTGCTGAATTTAGGCTCTTATTAGTTTAAACAAATACTTTGTTATAGCCTAAAAGTAAAGGATAGAATAGAATAGAATAGAATAGAATAGAATAGAATAGAATAGAATAGAATAGAATAGAATAGAATAGAATAGAATAGAATAGAATAGAATTGTTTATTGGCCAAGTGTGATTGGACACACAAGGAATTTGTCTTGGTGCATATGCTCTCAGTGTACATAAAAGAAAAGATACGTTCATCAAGGATAATGAAAAAGGAACAACTGACACAATCAGAATTAGAAATATGCAAAATTGTTTAGTTTTCATGCAGCCAACTTCATACAGATGGAAGCTTACAACAAAAAACATCCATAATATGTATGAGTATATAAATATTTGCACACAGCTTAAAAATTAAAAATCAAAACGAGACTTTTAAACATCTTCAATAGTAAATTAACAAAACCTTTACCAATGACACAAATAAGTTCTAATCCACTTCAATATATCCACCTCAAAGTAATTATTTTATTGAATTTAAAATGTTTTCAGTTTAAAATGAACAGTTCCAAATTCACAAAACAATGTTCTGAATCTGTGTCAATTTTGCTGGCTTGACACAGTGCTGGATTTGTTGCAGAGGTTCTAGCAAAGTTAGAGCATTCATGGAACAATCCCAATGAGGTTGGAACACAGTCCATTTCAGTTTCAGCACATTTCCCTTTTGACCCATGTTTTATACCAAGCCTTTTTTTCCCACTGATTTCCAGGTGACCTTGAAGATGCTACTGCTGACAGTAGTTGTCAGCATGTACAAAAGCTTTTTCATCATTGTAGGAATGTTCCTACTGTTGCTTTGCTATGCTTTTGCTGGAGTAGTTTTGTTTGGAACTGTGAAATATGGAGAGAACATTAACAGGTATGATTTCTATCACTTCATCTGAAAATATTTGATACTGTGATCTTGTTTTAGAGCATCCTTGCTTTGATGGATACCTCTATTGTTGCATTACTAGAGAGGCAGCCCTATTGATCTGTGACTGAGAAAATCCAGCATCAAATATAAATGGAATGCTTATATAGCATTTCAGGTATACATGAATCAGCTCAGCAATGACTGCTTGAGTATTTGCAGAACCTGCAAACCAGGGGAACAACAGGGGGTTTCATTTGGCCTCTTATTATGAATAATAGCTAGTCCAGGTTCAAGCTTAAGATCCAAAACAGCCCCGCAAAGAGACATATTCAAGCAATTTTCAGGGCAGTGCTGGTTACCACGTCAGGTGACAGAAAGGTGTATGTAACACAGCTAGTTCTGAACAATCTAAGCTATCCTGCTGCTCTAAATAATGTCATAAATACTATACTTCCAACTAGGGAGTCTCATTCAGATACCAGACCAGTTCTTTTCTGTGCAGTTTGGGGAAAATATACTATTTTATCATTCATCTCAGGTAGCAGACTAGACTTGTATAAGCTAGCCTGGGTAAGGAGCGGGGGAATTGCCCAAATACCCCAAAGGATTGTTTGTACATGTTTTTAGTTATGAAATATTGAATAATAATTTTTATTTGTTAAAAACAGACATGCCAACTTCTCATCAGCTGGCAAGGCCATTACGGTACTCTTCAGAATAGTCACTGGAGAAGACTGGAACAAGATAATGCACGATTGCATGGTAAATTGTCTGATTAAAATCATGTATCTTTTTAGCCAGCAGAAGCTTTGCATCTTAAAAATACCTTACATTTTATTTTTAAAATGTTATCTTTCACCCAAATTTTGATTTATTGACTTTTGAACATACTGTAGAAATAAATGCATAAGTACTTGACAAATTTTATTAGAAAATATTTGTGCTATATGCCCAACTAGGTTCATGCAGCTTTATTGCATTTATTAAAATGAAAAGTGACAGGTTTTCAGTTCCGGAGAATATATTAACAATTCCTGTTCAGTGGAATGTATTAATAATGATAAAGAATTGTTCTTTTTTTGCCGGATCTTTGAAGCAGTTAGTGAGAAATACTGTGAAATAATTCTCCCTTCTCTTCCCCCAAATTATCATATTGCCATGATGTGGTAATGGACTCTAAGTTAGGAGGCATTTTAAGTGGGTATTGTATAAAAAGAATAATATATTATATTCTGCATCAAAAGAATATATCTGTTTAGGAAGAATATATCTATTTATGAAGTTTAGCTGTAAAGAACTAAAAATATAAATGAAAATATGCAGTCCAAACAATTCAAGTTGGCAGTTCTGTAGGAATATTTGGGCATTATTGGAAATAGCATTTTGATTGATATGATCCATCTTCCTCTCTTGTCAATTCAGAATACTCTTTGTCTTTGGTCAAAGGGGGAAAAGGTAGAGTCCTTTAGCAAAAGAAAGGAGAGGATGTGTTGTACAAGCTGTACAACAATTGACTTGTTACATTTCATGGTGAATCTCACACACACATACACACACAATTTTTGAGTCAGATATTGAGAGAATCCTTGGTTGGAAGAAAAACATGTGGAGTGCATCATGGAAAGGAGGAAGTTGATCCATTCTGCTGTTAAACATGAAGTTCATAATATGTGTGTGTGTGAGAGATGGGGCGTCATATCTGCTTTTGTACCCCTGTTACATGTAATATAGCTTTTTGTTTCATGCAGGTTCAACCTCCTTTTTGTACTCCAGATAACAGAACATACTGGAAAACAGATTGTGGGAATTATGCTGGTGCTCTTATGTATTTCTGTTCATTTTATGTCATCATTGCATACATAATGCTGAATTTGCTTGTGGGTAAGTTTTAGTCATGAAACACAGCAGTGAAGTTTTCACTGTGTGTGTTTTAACTGTATTGTGGACTTGCTATTAGCTATTAGGGCCGGGTTACTTACGGGACCGCCTACTGCTACCGAATATCTCTCACCGACCCGTGCGCTCTCACAGAGAGGGTCTCCTCAGGGTGCCGTCAGCGCGGCAATGTCGTCTGGCGACACCCAGGGGAAGGGCCTTCTCTGTGGGGGCTCCCACCCTCTGGAATGAACTACCCCCCGGACTTCGTCAGCTTTCGGACCTCCGGACCTTCCGCCGCGGGCTTAAAACATATTTATTTAACTGTGCAGGACTGAGCTAGATTTTAAATTACTGGTTTTAAATTGGGTTTTATTCTATATTTTTAATTCTAAATTAACGGGCTTTTTAGAATAAGTTTTTTAATTGTTTTTATATTGTATTTATATGTTTTTAAATGCCTGTACACCGCCCTGAGTCCTTCGGGAGATAGGGCGGTATATAAATTTGATCAATAAATAAATAAAATAAATAAAAAATAAATATTAACACCAGTGTTTCAATCAGTCAGCATAAACAAATACTACTGATTTAATTGGTTCTTCTCTATGTATGATCAAATCCTCACATCCATTAATTTTATATATTTATAATTCAGTGTTCAATCCTGACAACCCTCATAATTATTAGAGAAAAAATGAAATAATAATTAAATAATCTGATTATAAACCATAACATTAAAAACAATTAGTCATGGCTTAATAAATGCAATTATGCCATCCAAAATAAAATCAGTAAATACCCCATAAGGCTTGCTAGAGTTTCAAAAGTCTTCAAAACATAAATGAGTTCTACATCTGAGATTTCGTGTATGTTCTGATGAGTCTCAGAAAACTTAATGAAAGATGCTATCACAAAACTGCTTACTTCACCTAAGAAGCAAGTGGAACAGAGTCTGACTTCTGGCTTTTACCATACTGTACATTACCTAAAATACACAAATGTTTAAAGCAGCACAAACAACTTCAGACTATATATGGTCTTTGAGTTTTTTATGCCGCCATCCATCTAATCTCAAATATCCTATGTAGAAGTTTGGTTCAGATTTCTTTAAAAAAAAAACTATTTATGAATTAAATGTGGATCAGAAAGACAGAAAGGCAATTACCAGAGAGAAATTAGAGTTCTCATCAGTTTTTAGCTCTGTTTTGACTGCTTTCTTCAGTTCCATTCATATTCCATGGTGATCAGATTAATTTTGAGAAAATACAACCCAGCAGAGGAAAAACAGTTTTTCTATGTTTGCTTTAATAAATGTCAGATTTTTCAAAATATTGTTGGATATTTTTTGCTGCCTTTGTTATGCTCAAGGTTTGCAATTTCCTTTATGTAAACATCTTATACGTTCAGTTAAAAAAAATTAGTGCATTATGGTTCCAGGCTACTTTGTAACTATTCAGCTTCTAATGAAAACAGCACAAAATTGTTTTTTTTAAAATGTGCAGGTCCATTATGATATTAAAATGATACATTTGTACATCAGATATGCAAAAACTTGAAGAATCAAGTTTGTGTAGTGCCTGCTTGTGTATTGTGTATTGGTGCTAGATAGAGTCAATGGAATTAAGAGGGGATGGACATGTATCAGTTGTGGGAACGTAATGGCTCCAGCCTTATTCCTTTCTTGATTCTTCTCTTAGCGCAGGGGTCCGCAAACTTGGCTCTTTTAAGACTTGTAGACTTCAACTCCCAGCTTTGCTGGCTGAGGAACTCTGGGAGTTGAAGTCCACAAGTCTTAAAAGAGCCAAGTTTGCAGACCCCTGCCCTAGCCTTTGCCTCTCCTCCTACACAAAGTAAAATCCTTTTATGATTTTACAAATCTAAATTATCTACAATTATAAAGACATATGAACTTGGGAAGCTCTTACTTTTATGTTTCTGTCTTACGCAGCTATAATTGTGGAAAACTTCTCTTTATTTTATTCTACTGAAGAAGACCAGCTCTTAAGCTATAATGATCTTAGGCATTTTCAGATTATATGGAATATGGTTGATGACAAAAGGGAGGTAAGACATTTCTCTGGAATACTGTAAGTTTTGTCGACTTATTGTTCTGTGAATCAACTGCCAAAATGTAGCAATTCATTAAAGTAAAAATGAAATGTTAAATCCTTGGGAGAAATCTATGTCAATTTTTGTTGCTTCCCCATCCAGTTTTGTTATTCATGCCAGTTTAGCCCACCCATCCATAATCAGGTCCATAATATGAAATACAACACAATATGACACATCAAGGCAGTCTTCCTTGAGAACAATCCATCCCTTTCACCTTATGTGGACTCCGTCAACTTCCTGTCCTCCGGACCTTTCGCCGCGAGCTGAAGACGTATTTATTCTTCTGAGCAGGACTGGCAGGACTGGGTTTTTAAATTGGATTTTAAATGGGGTTTTATACTATGTATTTTATAATTTTAAATTATTGGCCACATCGAATAAGTTTTATAATTGGTTTTATTGTATTGTACTGTATTGTATTTTATCTGGCTGTTAACCGCCCTGAGTCCTTCGGGAGAAGGGCGGTATAAAAATTAAAATATTATTATTATTATTATTATTATTATTATTATTATTATTATTATTATTATTATTATTATTATTATTATTATTATTATCTCCTGCTGCCTATCACCAACATGCTGTTATTGCCTACCCCTATCCCCTACCCCACAACAGTCCTATTTTCCCTGGCCCATCACTATCCCAGCTTAGAGAGCTCCATCTGGCAGCCAGGTCACAATATAAATGTTTAACAAGTTGCCTGAACTGCCTCTTTCAGGTCACTTCTGCAACAGCATACCACACTGCTTAATTTTAGACAGCCAGATGCCATTATCCTACCTCAGCGTGTATACAAAGACCATAACTCCAGTTCCAGTCCTGCACTAACATAAACAGCACCCAAACTCCCATCTACAGGCTGAGCCACTCTGAATGTCGCTCTGCCCCTTCTATCTCTCATCCAGGAAACCAGGCACCTTTACCGTAGGGCAGTGGTCAAATCCAATTTTTTTTACTACCGGTTCTGTGGGTGTGGCTTGGTGGGCGTGGCAGGGGAAGGCTACTGCAAAATCCTTATTCCCTTCCCACTCCAAGGGAAGTAAAGATACTGCAAAATCTCCATTCCCATCCCACTCTGGGGTCAGCCAGAAGTGACATTTGCTGGTTCTCCAAACTATTAAAATTTCCATTACCGATTCTGCAGAACCTGTCAGAACCTGCTGGATTTCACCCCTGCCTTAGGGAGAGAATTGCCCAAATGACAGGCCCTATGACAGCTGCAGAATTCAGCCTAGCATCTACTTCAACATCTGACTTGCTCCTGCTGCAACTCACCTCAGGAACTCGAAAACATCTCATATTGTAGTTATAATAGCAAAAAGGCTGGCAAAAATGTTACTAAATCATTTATTTGGAAAAATAATACAAGACAAATATAAAGCTTTTTACTGGTGTGAGTATTTTCTAACTGTGACTTTCTTCCCAGGGAGTAATTCCTACTTTCCGAGTCAAGTTTTTGTTGAGGCTATTGCGTGGAAGACTGGAGGTAGATCTGGATAAGGACAAGCTTCTGTTCAAGCATATGTGCTATGAAATGGAGAGGTTGCATAACGGTGGAGATGTAACATTCCATGATGTACTGAGGTATATTGAGCAGCACAGCTGGCCTGCAAACCTGAATCTCAGAATTAACTCACTAGCTTCAGGTCAGGAAAGCTTAACCAAGGAGATAGGGCTACATCTGTTGGGGTTTCACTGCATCTAAACAGACTAAAGATATAAGTACATTTTATAAAAATTACATTTTTTCCATTTAGGGATCTATTAAATTTATTTATTTATTAATAAAACACATATCTAAATTGCTTTTTCGCATTACTCTGTTTTTTTACTATACTGTAAAAAGTGCAACTTTCATATTATCAATAGAGGTAAGAATGAAAACTTCAACCGAAGCAAAGTTTTTGTCAGTGCACTCATCGTTAAAATTAAACAGTCATGGAAGCCGTTGACTTAAATGCATCCTGACCAACCAAACTGTCTGCTCTGATCACATATTTCCTTGTAATATATAATTACTTCACACTCTCACTATGCAATTATCAGTGACGGCAGAGACATTAAGTGTTGTTTTCCAAGCCAAATAAACGTTCCAAAGGAATTACTGTATATGGTTTTGACACAGAGTCATTTTCCTTTTTTAAACATGAATATTTACTGATATACATTTCTTCTAGCATGCTCTCATATAGATCGGTTGACATCAGAAAAAGTCTTCAACTGGAAGAACTCCTTGCGAGGGAACAACTGGAATACACCATAGAGGAAGAAGTTGCCAAGCAGACGATACGCATGTGGTTGAAAAAATGCTTGAAGCGCATTAGAGCAGTAAGTTTAACATTATTGTGTCATTAATAGGCTTTTAAATGCTATTTTACAAGTCTAATTTTACAAAAATAATATGGCTTGATGGTTTTTCACAACTTGGGGCCTAGTTTTTTGGTTTTCATACACAGAGTTGTCATTTATTTCAGAAAATCAGCATTATTTTCTTTGATTTGGTACTCGGTCAGAGTCCTTTTGTAGGTCTTCATCCAAAGTTTCTTGCCCTAACTTATTTTGGAAAATCAATATAATCTCTTCAAGCTTTCTAAAAAGATATTCAGCTAGGAGCTGCATATCCCCCCACCCTCCGTACTTAGGTTGTAGCCACTGTTCAGATATTTTAATCCATGTAGCTTAATCAGGAAAAATAAAGAACAAAGAGGTGTTTTCCTCTATATTTCAATCCAGGATTATAAGTAAAATTCAATAGAAATAAACTCCGAATATTTTGCAGATTCAGAAAGCACAGAAATCCAAAGGTAAGAGTCTAAAAATACTCCGCCACCACCCCAATGCCAGCCATGCTTCCATATGGAAAAGGAACAGATTATTGAGAATGGGAATCTTCAAAACCCTCTTTTCCAATTAGGTCCAAGTCATCTTGGTCATTCCTGAGTGTTCCCATTCAAAATCAGGGAGCAGCACAGGCAAAAAACCATTTTGGCAGTGAAATCAGCAGATCATCGGTAAGGGGAAAAAGTCCTTATCATGCAGAGCCATCTTGAGAGGAAGTCCCTTGGAACTGGCAGTTACAATACGGCAAAAATTAAGAATCCTTGGAATACATAAATATAATAATGAAAAATACAATAAGTTTATATTTGTCTTCTGTTGCCCAACCCGAAACCCATCAGTTCTATTCATGAAAGAGTCACACAAATTCATTTATTATTTTAGGGGTTGCAATATCACATCTTTGAACATACCTGTAATACAGATTATGAACACTATGTAGTGTAACCAGCAAGTCAAAAATTCCCAAGTTTTTATTTTGAGCTTGGAGATGGGAAGGTCAAGAGAATATATTGTAACATCACACAAAATAAAACAACTGTTTCCCATGACTCCATAAGATAGGGCTTGAACAAGTAAGTGGAAATGGCTGATGTACGTTTCAAATAAATATGAGATATTTATTAATCTTATTATTACTCGAGCACCTGTATTTTGCAGGAGTCTTGCCTTAATAACCAGTAAGATTCTATGGAATCTTCAGTGCAAACCATATGAAAACATGATATGAGCCTTGCCAGCTTTTCTTGCCAATTCATTCTCTCAGCTTTGCCTGGACAATTGAAATCATTTAGAAAAATAACAAAAAAACAGAGGATGACAATGTTGATGATGATTATAGAGCACTTTGCACACAGGAATTTATTTTGCCCCTAGAACATAAGAAAAATATATATACCTTTATATTGCTTTCAGGTGTTGTGAATGGCTATAGGCTTTTCTGAAGAGACTGAACAGCCTTTTTTTATTATTATTATTTGAGTTTATATCCCGCCCTTCTCGGAAGACTCAGGGCGGCTTACAATGTGTTAAGCAATAGTCTTCATCCATTTGTATATTATATACAAAGTCAACTTAATTGCCCCCAACAATCAGGGTCCTCATTTTACCTACCTTATAAAGGATGGAAGGCTGAGTCAACCTTGGGCCTGGTGGGACTTGCAGTAATTGCAAGCAGCTGTGTTAATAACAGACAGACTTAGTCTGCTGAGCCACCATTTGTCTGAAATGGTATAGGGTCTCCAGCTTGAGCAGGGGATTGGACTAGAAGACCTCTAAGGTCCCTTTCAATTTGGTTACTCTATGTTCTGTTGGAAGAAATATCTCCAATCTCTTTCTCTATGAGAGGAGCAAAGAAGAACAAAAGGGGATTTCTGTAGGCAATGTCTCCTGTGTTTGATCCATTTCCACTCCTCACAGATCATTTTGTAAGAGTTCCCATTGCTATTTTGTTAATCTATTGTCTAATTTAAAAATTATTGAAGCTAATATACTTCAATTGCCTCTGGATGATGTTCGGAAAACATTTTTTATTATTTAAATTTAAATAACTTTTTTGGACAGTCTCTTGAAAACAGAAATAAAGTTAAAGTATGCGTATCTTACAACAGAAAAACATCATTTTAAAGAGAAGCCTAATTTTTGAAAAAAAATACTTTGATTTTATACCATCAACTCAGGTTCAGCCCCTAGCGACTGTGTGAAGAAAATGCTTATCATCTCAGTCTGTCACCAATGATAAGCCATAGCTCCCATTCATCTACCATCACCATTAATTACCCTTCTATATTTCTTTTTGGAAAGAAATTTTAAAGAAAACAAATTGTGTGTCGTATTTTCCTAGAAACAACAGCAGTCATGCAGTATTATCCACAGCCTCCGAGAGAGTCAGCAGCAGGAATTAAGCCGTTTCCTAAATCCACCAAGCATTGAGACAACACAGCCAAGTGAAGACATGAATGCTAATAACCAGGATAACAATGCACAGCCTGAGGTATGGGTTCATCCCTATTGTTGTTCTCAAAATTCTCAGCCAGTGGCCTAGAAAGAGAGCCACTTTGGTGTATGATTAAGGCATCAGTCTAGAAACAGAGAGGGCATGAATTCTAGTCCCACATGAAGCCCACTGGATGATTTTGGTCCAATCACTCTCTCTCTCAACCCTCGCTCTAAGTAGAACACTTCTGAAATATTGCCAAGAAAACTGCAGGGACTTATCCAGAAATTTGCCAGGAGTCAACATTGACTTGAAGTCACCACCCAAAAATGGCCTAGAAGCATTAGGAAAAAGCATGAGTCTGTGCGATAGTACACAACATACGAGAAAACTTTCAACTGCATCTGACCACGACATATTTGGTAGATACCCACCAGATCTAAAGCCCTTTGGTAAAAGAGCAGACCTTTCCATTCATTCCTGCCCCAAAAATATATGTAAAGGACTGTTTGCAGGCCATGGAAACTTGCTTTTCTTTCTTTTTTCTTTTTCTTTCTTTTACTTCTTCATTCTATGCTTTATATAATTTTTATGTTCAATTTTACGAGGCCTAAAAAACCATAATTTCTGTGATTCATTATGCATAAGGGAATATTATAACCCTCAGATATAAACAACCCATATTCTGGAATATATTTTCCTAAAATGTTTCTAGCAATAAATGTTGCAATAAATAATAGTATCGATAAGTTGTACTTAGGGATGTAAAAGAAAACACATATTAATGGGAATGAAATGGCTTGATCTACCACAACAGATTCTATTAGTATCTAAACGAGACAGCAACATTTAGAGTTTAAATATGGATATTTATATTTGCATGAAATGTGTCAAAATCGATTGGGAAAATTACATATGAAAAAACATGCACAGAAAACATTAACACACACACATACATTTGAGAAATCTGCATTCAAATCTGCCAATAATAATAAATATGGATATTTTTAAAAAATAAAAATAAAAAAAAGAAATTACATGGGGGCTGAACAGATAGGTTTATACAAAATTTCAACTGCATCATTTGTGAGATAAGGGCCAGAAATCAAAGTTCCTTTTTGTTTTTTTCAAGTGTTAATTCCTTTTCTCTCTCATTCTATTCAGACAAGTAGTGAACAGCAGCTGCTTAGCCCCACGCTTTCTGACAGAGGTGGATATCGACAAGATTCTGGTGATACTGGTCGACCTCAGCGAAAGCTTGGACAATGGCGTTTGCCATCTGGTAAGTGAAGAAAGGTATAAAGCACATTCCCAAACTGATATGGTTTCAGAATATAGATATAACAGCTTTCCATATCAAAGAGAGTACAAACTAAATATATTAAAGAGAGTACAAATGAACTTTGGAAATCTATCAGATACAGCTCTGAAAATCATCAAAAGAATGTTTAGTTATATTTAGAAAAGTTACATGACTACCTATCTTATGCATGATAATCCTCGGCATTTTATGGCAACATGTCAAATATATTCTCATGAGAAAAGGAAATGAAATTTCTGATTCATATTCTAGCCTAACATGAGCCAATTTTAAGCTTCCTATGCCTCAAAAGAAACTACGTGATTGAAATGAATTCTGAATCACTTGGGGCACATTTTCAACTACTTGGTACACCAAACTATTCTAATATTAGTCTATTTTATGCAGACTGAAAAAGTATCTTGCCATAACCTTTCCTCTCAGATCAACACCTTATTCTTACAGCCATAGTTTGAAAGCTACTTATCCATAAGAAATGGACCCCTAAATTCATTGTCAGGCCTATCCTGACTCGGTCCCTTAGCAAAGAAAGACCCCTGACTCCATTTGTAGTGAAAGGTATACTTTTATTAAAAGCCAAGTGGATTACAGTAAAGCAACTGTAAAAAGTTTGCACCAAAAGTTCCCTAGTTAATATTCCGTTTCCCATTCCTCTCTCTTATTATCTCCCTATTGTCCAGTCACATTCAAAGGAATTGTTTTGGTAATGTTCCCTTCATCAGCGGGCTAGATGCTGAGATGTTGCATTCCTCTCCCAGGCCCTGGGACGATGAGCAGATGTCTCGGGAAGGCACGACAGGTAGTTTTGGTTTCCCCAGCAGCTCCTTCCCCTCATAGTCTATGGCAGACTGACACTTAGCAAAGCAAAGCAAAGCAAAGCTCAAGATGACAATTCTGACATTCTACCTCTCTTGAAAAAGGGCTAAACCTAGGGAAAGAAAAGAAATGAATGATTAGGATTTTAGTGGGGTTTATCAGGGTATCAGTTATGAAATTTACGGAGCAGGTGTGGGGACCATGCATGTTTTGTGTCAAGCCACCCAGTTTCAGAAGGTGGGAAATCTCTCCAGAGGATTAAGTATTGAAATTTGCATCTGGGTGTCTGTGAGTCAAGGAGCTTCTTGATATCAAATTGTTCTCCTTCAATAAGTATAGGACAAGGGTCAGCAACCTGTGGCTCTGGAGCCGCATGTGGCTCTTTTATCCCTCTGCTGTGGCTCCCTGTCGCCGGTCAGCTCCGCAATTGATAGGACTTTCAGTTAGGACAGGTAGAGGAAAAAGGATGCCATGCTAGGAGGAGACTCTATGGTGGGGGAAACTGGACTTCCGGTCAGCTCCAGAATTTTATTTATTTATTTATTGATCACATTTGTATACCGCCCTATCTCCCGAGGGACTCAGGGCGGTTAACAGGCATATAAAAAGGACATATAAATACAGATTAAAACACAAATAAAAAACTTATTCTAACCAGCCTGATTACCAAAACCAATTAAAATCAATATAAAATTTAAAATTTCAAAAATTTAAAAATCTAAAAAACCTAGTCCAGTCCTGCGCACCTAAATAAGTGTGTTTTAAGCTCACGACGGAAGGTTCTAAGGTCCGAGAGTTGGCGAAGTCCTGGGGGGAGCTCGTTCCAGAGGGCGGGAGCCCCACAGAAGGCCCTTCCTGGGCGTCGCCAGGCAGCACTGCCTAGCTGACGGCACCCTGAGGAGTCCCTCTCTGTGAGAGCGCACGGGTCGGTGAGAGGTATTCGGTAGCAGAAGGCGGTCCCGTAAATAGCCCGGCCCTATGCCATGGGCGCTTTAAAGGTGGTCACCAACACCTTGAAGCGCACCGGAAGGCCACAGGTAGCCAGTGCAGTCTGCGCAGGATAGGTGTCACCGGGAGCCACGAGGGCTCCTTCTATCACCAGCAGCCGCATTCTGGACTAACTGCAGTCTCCGGATGCCCTTCAAGGGAGCCCCATGTAGAAACATTGCAGTAATCCAGGCGAGGCGTCACGAGGCGTGGTGACCGTGCATAGGGCATCCCGGTCCAGAAAGGGGCGCAACTGGCGTACCAGGCGAACCTGGTAAAAAGCTCTCCTGGAGACGGCCGCCAAATGATCTTCAAAGGACAGCCGTTCGTCCAGGAGGACGCCCAAGTTACGCACCCTCTCCGTCGGGGCCAATGACTCGCCCCCAACAGTCAGCCGCGGTTGCAGCTGACTGTACCGGGATGCCGGCATCCACAGCCACTCTGTCTTGGAGGGATTGAGCTTGAGCCTGTTGGGGGGGCTTCTGGTTAGGACCTTTGTGGCTCTTTGAGTGTTTAAGGTTGCTGACCCCTGGTATAGGGGGTGGGGGTAGCTTTGTTATGGGACACAAGGGCGATGGGTTTGCAGGTTTTAAAAGGCTACAGTGGAAAATAGGATGGATATGTTGAAAGTTTTTTTATAGCTTTACTTCCACGGTCGCTGGGTTGATGATTCTAATGATGGGGAAAGGTCCAGCGTATTTTGGTCTCAAGTTTCTTCAAGGGTTGTCTGGATTGCAGGAATTTTGTGGAAATACTTTGTCTCTAACTTCAAATTCCTTTTGTTGTGATCTCTTTTTGTCAGTGTACTTTTTCTGGGTGTCTCTCACATCTTCGAGTGCCCTGTGTATGACTGGCCATGCGTGTTACAGGGATTTTACTCATTCAAGCTAGCTTTGGGGAGATTGTTAAGGAAGCTCCAGCACAGCAACAAAGTTCTTGCCAGTGGCCACACAGAATGGCATGAAACCGGTACTGCTGTGTATAGAATTGTTATAAGTGACCTCTGCAAAGGAGAGAAAGTCTGACCAATTGTCCTGTTGGTAATTGACGTAACAATGAAGGTATTGCGCCAGCATGCCATTCATGTGTTCACAGGCACCATTGCTTTGGGGATGATAAGAGAAACTGAATCCTTGGGGGGGGGTGTCCCCAAGAGCTTTAAAAATGCTTGCCAAAATTGAAAAGTGAATTATACACACCTCAAGATGTGTTCTTGAGAGCGCATCTGCCAGGAATTTTTTCCTCCAGCAAGTAATGCAGGGTGAAATTGAACTGATTAAAGTATTGCACCCACTTCACTTGTTTAGGAGACAGTTTTGGGGGAGTCTTCAGTGCTTCCAGATTCTTATGATCTGTCCAGATCTCTAAAGGAGCCTTACTCCCCTACAAGAAGTGTGAATAATACCCATCGCATCGCACAGGCTTCCTTTTCACATATTGCCCACTTGTGCTCTGTGTTAGAGAGTTTCTTTGAGGTATAGGCACATGATAGACAGTGTTGACAGGGGGGCAGAGGTCGTCCGCGAGGCGCCTCACTTGTGGGGTGCCTCAGGGGTCGATTCTCTCGCCTACCCTGTTCAACATCTATATGAAGCCGCTGGGTGAGGTCATCAGTGGTTTCGGGGTGAGTTATCATCTGTACGCTGATGATACTCAGCTGTACTTTTCCACCCCGGACTACCCCAATGAAGCTATCGAAGTGCTGTCCCGGTGCCTGGAAGCCGTACGGGTCTGGATGGGGAGAAACAGACTCAAGCTCAATCCCTCCAAGACGGAGTGGCTGTGGATGCCGGCACCCCGGTACAGTCAGCTGCACCCGCAGCTGACTGTTGGGGGCGAGTTAGTGGCCCCAAAGGAGGTGGTTCGCAACTTGGGCGTCCTCTTGGATGGACGGCTGTCCTTTGATGAACATCTGGCGGCCGTCTCCAGGAGGGCGCCCAAATTCGCCCCCTCCCCGTCGGGGCCAATGCCCCGCCCCCAACAGTCAGCCGCGGTTGCAGCTGACTGTACCGGGATGCCGGCATCCACAGCCACTCTGTCTTGGAGGGATTGAGCTTGAGCCTGTTGGGGGGGCTTCTGGTTAGGACCTTTGTGGCTCTTTGAGTGTTTAAGGTTGCTGACCCCTGGTATAGGGGGTGGGGGTAGCTTTGTTATGGGACACAAGGGCGATGGGTTTGCAGGTTTTAAAAGGCTACAGTGGAAAATAGGATGGATATGTTGAAAGTTTTTTTATAGCTTTACTTCCACGGTCGCTGGGTTGATGATTCTAATGATGGGGAAAGGTCCAGCGTATTTTGGTCTCAAGTTTCTTCAAGGGTTGTCTGGATTGCAGGAATTTTGTGGAAATACTTTGTCTCTAACTTCAAATTCCTTTTGTTGTGATCTCTTTTTGTCAGTGTACTTTTTCTGGGTGTCTCTCACATCTTCGAGTGCCCTGTGTATGACTGGCCATCGTGTTACAGGATTTTACTCATTCAAGCTAGCTTTGGGAGATTGTTAAAGCTCCAGCACAGCAACAAAGTTCTTGCCAGTGGCCACACAGAATGGCATGAAACCGGTACTGCTGTGTATAGAATTGTTATAAGTGACCTCTGCAAAGGAGAGAAAGTCTGACCAATTGTCCTGTTGGTAATTGACGTAACAATGAAGGTATTGCGCCAGCATGCCATTCATGTGTTCACAGGCACCATTGCTTTGGGGATGATAAGAGAAACTGAATCCTTGGGGGGGGGTGTCCCCAAGAGCTTTAAAAATGCTTGCCAAAATTGAAAAGTGAATTATACACACCTCAAGATGTGTTCTTGAGAGCGCATCTGCCAGGAATTTTTTCCTCCAGCAAGTAATGCAGGGTGAAATTGAACTGATTAAAGTATTGCACCCACTTCACTTGTTTAGGAGACAGTTTTGGGGGAGTCTTCAGTGCTTCCAGATTCTTATGATCTGTCCAGATCTCTAAAGGAGCCTTACTCCCCTACAAGAAGTGTGAATAATACCCATCGCATCGCACAGGCTTCCTTTTCACATATTGCCCACTTGTGCTCTGTGTTAGAGAGTTTCTTTGAGGTATAGGCACATGATAGACAGTGTTGACAGGGGGGCAGAGGTCGTCCGCGAGGCGCCTCACTTGTGGGGTGCCTCAGGGGTCGATTCTCTCGCCTACCCTGTTCAACATCTATATGAAACCGCTGGGTGAGGTCATCAGTGGTTTCAGGGTGAGTTATCATCTGTACGCTGATGATACTCAGCTGTACTTTTCCACCCCGGACCACCCCAATGAAGCTATCGAAGTGCTGTCCCGGTGCCTGGAAGCCATACGGGTCTGGATGGGGAGAAACAGACTCAAGCTCAATCCCTCCAAGACGGAGTGGCTGTGGATGCCGGCACCCCGGTACAGTCAGCTGCACCCGCAGCTGACTGTTGAAGCAGTTAGTGGCCCCAAAGGAGGTGGTTCGCAACTTGGGCGTCCTCTTGGATGGACGGCTGTCCTTTGATGAACATCTAGCGGCCGTCTCCAGGAGGGCTTTTTACCAAGTTCGCTTGGTCCGCCAGTTCCTTGACTGGGATGCCTTATGCACAGTTACTCACGCTCTGGTCACGTCTCGGTTGGATTATTGCAATGCTCTCTACATGGGGCTGCCCTTGAGGTGCACCCGGAGGCTACAGTTAGTCCAGAATGCGGCTGCGCGAGTAGTAACGGGAGCCGCTCGTGGCTCCCATGTAACATCACTGCTCCGCAGTCTGCACTGGCTTCCTGTGGTCTTTCGGGTGCGCTTCAAGATTTTGGTTACCACCTTTAAAGCGCTCCATGGCTTAGGACCCGGGTACTTACGAGACCGCCTGCTGTTACCTTATGCCTCCCACCGACCGGTACGCTCTCACAGAGAAGGTCTCCTCAGGGTGCCGTCCGCCAAACAATGTCGGCTGGCGGCCCCCAGGAGTAGGGCCTTCTCTGTGGGAGCAGCGGCGCTCTGGAATGAACTTCCCCCTGGCCTACGCCAAGTGCCTGATCTTCGGACCTTTCGCCGTGAGCTAAAAACATACTTATTTATTCAAGCTGGACTGGCATAATGGTTTTTTAACATTTTAATTGGGTTTTATTGTTGTGGGGTTTTAAATTTTTAAAATTTAAAATTTAAATTTTTAAACATTGGCCTTTTTGTAATATGTTTTATTTTAAATTTTGATTTTAATTGTATATATATTGTGTTTTATTTAGGCTGTACACCGCCCTGAGTCCTTCGGGAGAAGGGCGGTATAAAAATTTGATAAATAAATAAATAAATAAATGATTGTAGGAGTCCTTATTGGTTCTTCGGAGGAGGATATACACACAGTGACATCAATGGTGTTTGCTTGGATGATGAACGATTCATCAGGATTGAGGTGTTTAAGGATGGGCTCAGCCACAAACAGTTGCTTCAGTTTCTCAAATGCTGCCTGGCATTCCATGGACCATTTGAGTGGTTGCCCCAGCCTGGATTTTCCCTTTCTTTTTGTTTTGAGTAGATTGGTGATTGGCAGCACAATTTGCATAAATGCCAGAATGCTCTACTGGTAGAAGTTAGTGAAACCAAGGAAGCTTTTCAGCTGCTTTTGGGTACAGGGGGCTCCCCATTCGAGCATATCTCATATCTTCTCTGTGCCCATTCCTACCCCTTTATGGGAGATGTGGTATGCCAAGCAATCTAGCAACATAAAGCTGCAACTCAGAATGGCAGTTCTTACATTATAGCATTTGTGTAGAATCTATAATTTTAATTCAGTTAAGCCTTTGGTGACACCAGAAGGAAAGAGGAAAATCCTAGCTCTTAAGTGCTTGGATAGAAATCTATTGTTCAATCAATACTGTATGTTTTAAATACAGAGTATGGGGAATGTTCTGCTGAACTGGGATTATGGCAGAATAATGTTTGCCACTCAAATTGTTCAACAGTCAAATAATGATTGCAATCAGTGGTGATATTCCCTTACCTTCGCTACCGGTTCACAAATGGGAGCATGCGTGCCACCTCTGCGCATGTGCAGGACCTTTTGTGCATGCACAGAGCATCAAAAATGGGACATGATGACATCCGGGCAGGTGGGCAGAGTCTCCTGCAGCAGCCGCAACCTATTCATCCGAACCAGATAGAGCCGGCTGAATACCACCACTGATTACAATGACTAATTATTATCCCAACACAGAATAACATGAACAATGACAATAAGTGAGAACAGCAATAAGATTTTGGGGCTATAAAAAACTAAGCTTTATAGATTCAGAGAGCTAATATCATAAAAGCCACACCTTGAAAATCCACGGCTATCATGAGATGCAGTGTTGGATACCACCTTGACTGGTTTCAACAAAGAGTTGGACAAATTCATAGAAGTCATGAGGATCAATGGCTATTAGCCTTGATGGCAAGGCTTCTGAGGGCCATCTGCTTGGAGTCTAATTGGCTTCCTTGTCAGGAAGGTTGGCCACTGTTGTTAAAGATTGCAGAGTCTGATCCAGTAGGGCACTGCTTATGTTTTTATGTACTGTTTTAAATGCATAAAATATCTTCTGTAAACTTACAATTAAAAAGAGCAGAACTTCAAACTTGGAATGATTAAAGAATCTCTCGCTTAGATTATTGCAATGCTCTCTACATGGGGCTCCCCTTGAAGTGCACTCGGAGGCTTCAGTTAGTTCAGAATGCAGCTGCGCGGGTGATTGAGGGAGCCACACGTGGCTCCCATGTAACACCACTCCTGCACAGACTGCACTGGCTACCTGTGATCTTTCGGGTTCGCTTTAAGGTTCTGGTTACTACCTTTAAAGTGCTCCATGGCTTAGGGCCCGGGTACTTATGGGACCGCCTGCTGTTACCTCATGCCTCCCACCGACCCGTACGCTCGCACAGAGAGGGACTTCTCAGGGTGCCGTCCGCCAAGCAATGTCGGCTGGCGGCCCCCAGGGGAAGATCCTTCTCTGTGGGGGCTCCTACCCTCTGGAACGAACTCCCCCCTGGCTTGCGTCAATTGCCTGACCTTCGGACCTTCCGCCGCAAGAGGAAAACGCATTTATTTATTCAAGCGGGACTGGCTTAAATTTTTAAATATCACTTTTAACTGGGGTTGTAATTTATACGAATTTTAAGGGTTTTTAAGTTTAATTATTTTAAATTTTGGCCGACTATAGAATATGTTTTTTAATTCTTTGTTTTAATTATATATTGTTATTGTTTTTTAATTGGCTGTACACCGCCCTGAGTCCTTCGGGAGAAGGGCGGTATAAAAATCTAATAAAGAAAGAAAGAAAGAAAGAAAGAAAGAAAGAAAGAAAGAAAGAAAGAAAGAAAGAAAGAAAGAAAGAAAGAAAAACCAGTTTATAGTATGCCATTTTTATATAAGATCTTTTTAGTACCGGTATATATTTATAATATATATTGGTAAAAATCTACATTGTTAGCATTCTCATTATTGTTACCAATAAATGTCCTCGTTTAATGATGTTCAGCAACCATTCAAACTTACAACCATATTGAATAAGTAGTACTTACAGCTGGTTCTCATATTTGCAGCTGTCACAGTTCTTCACTATCACATGATCACGATCCAGGCACTCATAATTACAAGGTCACACTATCCCATGGTCATATGATTACTATTTGTGACTTTCACTGGTGGCTTCCCACAAGCAAAGTCAGTGGGCAAGCTGACATTGAGGTCAAGACATTGCAGTTAACAAGACTGCGAGTATCACTTAATAACAGCAACCAGAAAGGCCAAAACTGCCATCACTAAGCAACGTTGTCACATGATGTCATGCTTTATGACCACGTTGCTTAGCAACGGAAATTCCAATCCCAACTGCCATCATTACTGAGTTGCTCCTGTACTATTCTTACATTGTGTCCTGTGGACACTCACCTTTCTCTGGTAATTTTTTTTCTCCAAGTAAAGCAGTGTGAAATATGATGGTCTGAGAAAGTAAGTGGCCCAATTTAGCCACATTGGACTTGAATTCAGTCTTTCCTCTCCCAGTTCAATACTCTAATCACTAATGCACTAAATAGACTGGGCATGGGTTTATTAAAATTTTGTTTTCCAATTGTTAATAATGCTGTTTTAATATATGAAAACTTTAAGTTATATATAAAAGCAGTTTCACTATTGTAGAAAAAATATGAAAATATAAAGTTCTATAGCTTATTGGCTTACATCCAGCACCTGGCAAGATATAGTACCTGTCAGTACAGAATAACTCAGAGAGGTGGAATTATGTTCTTGGGGAACTCCTCTATGTAGATTTAACCGGAGAAATGTTTCGACTTCAAGAGAGGAGAAAGTGTGGTAACAAGAGATATATAATGGAAGCCTTACGTTCGTAGAACCAAAAGTTTCTAATTTCTCTCACCAAAGAAAATAATCCATGGAGTTAATATTGTGTTTCCTCTTCTTGGTGTTACTGAGTAATTAATTTTATATATATATATAAAATAAATATATTTATTTATTTTCATTAGGCTTCAGAGTTGGCAAATATTTTGCCACAAATCCACTTTCCATCATACCAGAATTGCTTAGCATGATGACGATTTGTTTGTAGTAAATATTTTTTCTCTTTCATTTCCTAGCCCCAAAACCAATAAGCCATTCAGTGTCTTCAGTCAACATAAGAATTGGTGGTCGGACAACTATGAAATCTGTTGTGTGCAAAATGAATCCTATGTCAGATGTGGCTTCATGTGGATCAGAAGTTAAGAAGTGGTGGACAAGGCAACTTACTGTAGAGAGTGACGAGAGTGGAGAAGACCTGCTTGAGATCTGATTGGGAAACGGTTCCTATCAAAGACACACTTATGCAACATAACTGTGAAGGAATAGCAACTCTGGACATTGCTGCTTTTTAATAAGCAGTTCTAATTGATTGTTGATATCAAGATAAGCCTTGGAACTCACTGTCCTTCAACTTGGCAAGATTTACTATTTAATGTTTATTTTGAACATCCATGATTATTAATGAGCAACATAAATGTTCAGAAAAAATAGAGGAGTTTTGGCCTTGTTCCCATAAATCATGAGAAACGCTTCAGGCTCTCAGGCAGGACTTCCTACTTTCCAGCAGACTTTCAATATTGTTTCTCGGTGAACATTTGAAATGTCAGGTTTGTCTGAAAGTATATTGCTGCTTGCTAAAATTTGGGAAACAGCAACACAGGACTAATAGTAAAATACAACATGTCATGATGTGTACCAGGCTGATATTTTACTATTTTAATAGTATAGGTAAGTTATGAGGACACATTTTTATTTAGAGACGCTGGGACACAATTGTTGTGGAAGTAAAAGCACCCCAAAGAGAATATTGGTATGGACATGCTGCTAATGTTTCACATCACTGAATATTTTTGTTTAGGTCAGGGTAGGTGACTTCTTTCAAGCTAAGATACATGTTGAATGTTTGGGTTGGACTGTAATCCCAAAAACAAATAAGCCAAGATAAAAACTAAGATAATTTTAATTTTATTATATTTATTTTAGTTAAATTATTTCCTATTACATATGGTTAACAGGATTACTCTGTGTGTATTTTATAATTTTCCCTTTTTTTCAAGTTAAATATTGCAGTTTTAGTAGCAATTTTGGGAAAATTTCTGAGGACACCATGCAATACACTGACCTCAGGTTGTGCTTCTCTTATTGAGATAAATAGTATTCATAGGTTAATTCACAGGTATCCTTGTATATGTACATCATTTGATCATAGAAAACAAACAATATTTCATGCATTTGATTTGTGTTAAAGTTTACATACAGAGATAGTGTGAAAATACTTTCTCTGATATTGTCAGGATTTCCTTTGCCCTAAAATAATCATTTAAACGAAATGGCAACAATGTTGACTTTTTTTTCTATAGTATTCTACCCATCAATATTTGTGTTGTTTAATAATCTGGTATTAACTCAGAAGGAGGTGATTGTTTGTTTTCTGTTTTACAATATATTTTAATATGCAAGCATAATGTGGTTGGTTTAAAAATAAGATTTCATTGTTCATTTTTATAATGTGCTTAATTGAAATTCACTGATTTTTATCAATGCATGTGTTTAATATGTTCCCTGCTTTTTCATCTCTGTTAATATCTATCATCTATTAGAAAAGAAAAAAAAATAACTAGTGTAGATATAACTACTTAGCTACATTCCGTACATACATACATACATGTAAGTTCATTATATTATATTGGGTATAAGACTCATGGCAGGCCTACATTAGAAAGAAATCTGATTTTGTGCTTCATTATCCTTGTTAGAAATTAACATGTTTTTCTCAGAGATTATTTCTAACTCGGTATTTAAAAGTTATTATAGTATTATATATAAGTATACATTATATACTTAATCATTAAGTATATTATGTGAGATTAACTAAAGTATGCTCTTGTAAGTAATCTATTTTCTAGTCATGCTTGAAATGTCTTTTTTTAAAAACAATACTTTGATACCAATCACTATTAAGGTAAGTATGAAATAATGCATTAAGAAAAGAAAATAGTTGACAATTCTACGATTCTATTTATAAGGATTCTGAATTCCAGATATTTAATGAATGACATCAAATGAACATTATAGGAGCACACAATTATGAACCTTCATTATGCATCTAAGTATCATAGAAAAAATGAGCCAGACACATGAGCATTGGGGAAAATTAAAGATTATGAAGGCTGGAGAAAAACTTGGCTCTAATCACTGCTCTGTTTCAACTACTCAATTATCGGTTATAGAAATAAAAATCCAGCAATTGACAGGGATCATTATCTCTCATCTCAAGAGCAAAGACAAATAGCCCATCTTCCTAATTTTAGTTTTGTATTGGCCACAGTAATGAAGAGTATGTCTTTACTACCTCTGAAGTGCTTTTACCTTCACCACAATCACTCGTTCAAAATTTGAACCAGGTGGTTTTTAAATACAAAATGGAAGAGTTAAGATTTTCTTCAATCTGTCTGTGAAGGATAAAGTTTATCAGGCATCATAACTGATCAGAATATGAGATCAGTTAATGGTTCCTCCAGAAAGTGTGACCTTCTTTTGTATGTCTTTGCATTGTGCTTTAATGGTGTGCAAAATATTTTATATTTGACGCTTTAATGTATGAAATTTCACAAAATGTCGTGTTCTGGGTGTAAAACTGCTGTTTCAAATATGAAACAATCTGTTCCGAGCATTTTGGAATTTTCTTTGAGCTATAAACAGAGGCATCTGAGTATTTTGAATGTTTGTTTCCAAACTATAGATGATGAACGTCATATGTAGTATGAACAAACAACAGCCATCTTGCTATTTCTGTCAAACAATTAAATATATGGGGAGGAAGAAAAAGGATTCTGATGCCTTCACATAGACAATAGTGTTTGTAGGGTTTTGTATCTGCTTTCCAACAGTGGCATCTTTGGGGTGAGATCTTTGCCACTACCATCATTTCCTATGGAAAATATGTTGCACTACTATGACAAGTCCAGCTTGAAAGCACCAGAAACATAAGAGTTCATCTTAAAAAAACCTAAAAACTGTAAAGTGTCCATGTTCTCCAAGAGCCTTATGGACATAAAAGTCCCAGCAAAACTAACAATCTTGTGTTAGGTTGATGCACGCTTTTGTTCTTAATGCAGGTTTTATTTTAACCAAAAGATATGTATCCACAGACTTGTATTGCATTTAATTATTTTTGGTCACAGATTACTGTCTTTATGTAGTTGTCTATGTGTATGTTTTGCTGTTTAGAGTTAACATTTACATGGAAACTTCCTACAATCTGTTTACTAAACCTGTGCATTTTGTTGTTAAAACTAGATTACATCAAAAACCTTCAGAAAATATCATTCCTACTATTGTCAAAGATAGTTATTTGTCTTTTCTTTTATGTCTACTTTAACTTAATATTTTTTAGAAAAAAAATAAAAAACAGGAGCGATATTCAGATTTATAAAATACGCTTTCTTGGACTTTCAATACTATGCTGAATTACAGAAACTTTCCTAGTTATTACTACAAATATTCTTTTTAAACCTCTAGCAAATATACTTTGACATATAATGTCAATAAAAGGCAGTTGCTTTCAGTGGTTGGCTGCTTAGAATTTCATTCTCAGTGGTTTTGATACATTATTTGATGCAATGTCTATATTTCATCTCATTTATTTTAAACACGTTGGATACTTCTCAACCAAAAAGCAGTAGTAACCCAGAATAGCTTAATAGATAAACAGTAGATTTTAGATTGCATCAAGAGAGAGACAGTTTCAAGATCACATGAAGAAATAATACCATTTTATACTGCACTGGTGAGACCACAGTTGAAATACTGCATCCAATTCTGGTCACCATGATACAAAAAAATGTTCAGATTCAAAAAAGGGTGCAGAAAAGATCCACAAAGATGAGAACGGGTCTGGAGGCTAAACCATAGGATGAATGATTGGGGGAACTAGATATGTCTGGTCTGGCGAAGAGAAGGACCATGGAAGAGAAGACCAAGCAGTCTTCCAGTACTTGAGAGGTTGTAACAGAGAAGAAGAGGTCACACTATTCTCCAAAGCAACTGAGGACAGGACAATTAGAAACAGATAGAAGATCTTTAGAGATCCAACTTAGAACTAAGAAATTTCCTGAAAGTGAGTACAATTAATCAGTAGAACAGTTTACCTCCAGAAGTTGGTGCTCCATCACTGGAGAGTTTCAAGAAGAGCCATTTGTCTGGACTGGCATAAGATTTGCTGCCTGAATAGGAGGTTGGATTAGAAGACCTCCAAGGTCTCTTCCAACCCTATTATTATATATACTATAGTAATAATTGCAATTTATTTAATTTTAAAATGTGAAAAAAAAATCTAGCAGAAACTAAAACAAATCAGGTTTCTGTAACAGGAAAAGTTGTGAATGTTCACTTAGTTGAAGGCAAAAGTCTTTATGTAATTTGATTCCCTAAGGTTTTCTACTAAAAAACCTATAGATCAGAGGTTGTGGTTTTGTTCCAAGTGATTTGACCCATGTGAATTACAGCCCTTTCAGGAAAAGGCTATTTATAGGAAGCTTTGCATAGATCTCACAATTGTCATTGGCTACATGGAAGCAGTTGATCACAAAGCCTCTTAGGTCGTCTCTCCTCCTCTCCCCACTCAGCTCCATGGCTTTTTCTTTAGCAGCAGCCTTTTGCACAAAATTGAGAAATTGAATAGTAAACAGGCAAACAGGTTTTAACTGCTACGTATCTGCATGTTTGGCTAATCTAAAAAGTAGCCAAGCAAAGTACTTTCTCAACATATTAGTTTGCCATATAGGTGCAGTATCTAAGTGCAGCCCAGCTGGTTTTGTTTCTTCATAAGCAACTACGTACAGTTTCTCAAAATCATGTACTGTATGTGAGCTGAATCAAACATTGCAAATGTAAAAGTATGTTACAGAATTTTTTATTCCAGGTTTACAATGATCAGAAGAACTGCAGATGTTCTTGTGGACCATCATTTCACACTCTTTATTAGCCTGTTTCCTGGACATTTCCAGGGTATCTTCAACTGGTACCAGTTGGTTGCCATTATCTCATTGCAGCAGCAGCAAATTTCAAACAAGGACATATGAGCTATGCCTAACCAAGAACCTAAGAATCAATAATGATCTAAGATCGATAATGATCTAAGAACCAGACATACAATAGATGTCTATAAAGGGCCCCGAAAACATAGTAGTATATTTCTGTTGCTCATGTTTTTTATTGCTAGACTTTTCAATCCCTGTTTCTTAAAGAAGACCTGGGTTTTGGCATTAGCTGAAGAGATACAAGGAAGAAAGTCAACTGTTATGGCCGGTTTTATACTCTGCACTGCAAACCATCTGGCCCCATCTGCCACAGTGCAGAGGAGACTGTTCTAAAGTACAGCAGGTTGAGAAGCAAAAAAAAAAGGAGAAATTAGACAGCACTTTTGTGGACAAAGCTGCATTTGCCATCTGCCAGACATCACTGCAGTGCTCTGGAGATCCCTGCCTGCCCGGCTGGCTCCTAAGTTGGCAGCTGGACATGCTGTGTCTTTTAATTCTTCCCCGAGCATCATTCGTGCTTCTAGGCCAGAATAATCATGCTGATCTGCCATTTACATTCAGCCAGATATTGGTTTCTCATGGAGTTTTAGAAGTACTAATAAACTATTAAGAAACCCTTTGGTGTAATTCCTTGGCTTAAGGATCAATATATAACTGGCAGGAAATATGTCTAATTCTTTCCCCAGCAAAATACTGGTAGCTGGAATTCAGTCAGTCTTCTTCTTAATCTGAAGAATTTTCCTGACTTTTAAGGGAGGAGGATGCGGTATCAAGTTTTGCATTTGAAAACATGCCCCCCCCAAAAAAAACCCAACCCCATAACATTTCTGTAGCTTTGTGTTGCAGATCAAGCTACTGCTGCATAATTAAGCTTCCATACATACAGGGAGTATTCTGTGGGTGAGATGATACTTTATGCTATGTCTTGATTACTTCAGCAAGATCAATTGAATGAACAGCCACAATTGCCTGGCTTTATACCCTGTGCCAACACCCCAGAGAATAGGCTCAAGATCCAGATGTTTCTCGTCATACTTGAACACTGGGTCCTATCGAACAAAATAAAATTCAATGCAGAGAAAAGTAAAGTTTTACACTTAGGCAAATACAATCAAATATACAGCTACAAATTAGGTAAACCGTGGCCAATAGCATTAACAGTGAGAGAGGAATCTTGAAGTCCTATTGGACAATTACTTAAATATGAGCCAGCAGATTATGGCAGCAGCTAAAAAAGCCAATGCAATCCTAAATTGTATTAACAGACGGATATAAACAAAACCATGTGAAAAATTAGTACTGCTTTATAAAGCCTTAGTAAGACCACACTTAGAATACTGCATCCAGTTTTGGATACCATATTATAGAAAAGACGTAGAGACTCTGGAAAGAGTGCAGAAAAGAGCAACAAAGATGATTAGGGGGCTGGAGACTAAAACATATAAAGAAGGGTTGCAGGAATTTATTTTGCATTCTAGTGAAAAGAAGGACTTGGAGAGACATGCTAGTGTTCCAATATTTGAGGTGCTGTCACAAAGAAGAGAGTGGTCAACCTAGTTTCCAAAGCACCAGAAGACAAGACAAGAAAAAATGGATGGAAACTAATCAAGGGGAGAAGCAATCTAGAACTACGGAGAAGTTTCCTGACAGTGAGAACAATTAATCAGTGGAATGGCTTGCCTTCAGAAGTTGTGGGTGTTCCATCACTGAAGGCTTTTAAGAAGTGTCTGGACAGCCACTGTCTGGAATGGTATAGGATATCCTGCCTAAGCAGGGGGTTAGACTAGAAGACCCTCAATGCCCCTTCAACTTTGTTATTCTGTTCTGTACTGCTAAGCCATATTTAATAAACTATAGGTTTATATAAAAACCCACACTTTTGCTTAATACAGTTGATTAACTCAGATGGCACCATCCAAGCCGTCACCTGAATGTTTGTCATTATACCAAACACCACGATCAAAGATTTCATAACCATGACCATATCAATAAAAAGTAGTTTGCACTTTCTAATAAGTCAATGTACTGGGGGATGTTCATATCTGAGAACATCAGCCCGAAGCCATGGTTACCTCCATAAACTCCATTAGATCTGCTCTAATTAGGGTTTGCTCCCCCATAAAGCCAAATTTCCACTTTATTTCTGACTGAGCTGTCGCCTGCTTGAAATTACAGCTCAGCTAACTGAATTATTTGAGGTACTGCAACTCCATAAAGCTTAGATGATTCCGCCCCCAAAATATTCTTATCCATTCTTCCTTTATCCTGGACTGAATCTGTACTAATGAGGCTTTCAAAGAGAAAGATGACTTAACAGCTTGGTGGCCTTTCAGCGCCTTCCCTCACAGGAATTATGAGGATTTTATTTGATTGATCAGTTTATTTATTTGCAGACAGCCAGACAAATAACTGCAATTGTAGGAGGTATATTTAAGTTATTTATTTTCCTTGGCCTTGAGTGGAAAAGATGGCGTATGGTTGTTGTGTTCCTGCAGACTCTGTGCGCAGTGATTTCTGAGATTCCCCAAGGCTTCTGAGCCTGTAATGGTGGCGCTCATCTTCAAACCCCATTTGAGGGGCTGAAGATTAAAAATGATAGCAATATTAAAGAGTCATGTGTTGATATACTTACTCCTAGATTTGAAGATTTTAGCTGTTTTGTAAGTATCTTTCATCTTTTGAACACTAGAGGGCCAGCATTCCCTTCGCAATAATTTCTGTCAGCAAAGAACTGGACATGAGAATTTTTTTCTCTCCCCCCCCCCCCCGCTTTCTCTCCTCCCGCCAAGGTATAGTAGTGAAACATTTAAGTTCATTAAATAAGTTCAGTGATTAGATTCGACTGATTAGACCAGGGGTCTCCAACCTTGGCAACTTTAAGCCTGGCGGACTTCAACTCCCAGAATTCCCCAGCCAGCTTTGCTGTGGGGTTCTGAGAGTTGAAGTCCACCAGGCTTAAAGTTGCCAAGGTTGGAGACCCCTGGATTAGACAAGTACTTTTCTATGAATAAGCTACTTGAAGCTAATTTTTCAGAGGATTTTCAAGCCTGTTTTTGATCACTTTCCTGTTTTATTGCTGTGTCACGCTTTGCTTTTTAACAGCAAAATTTCCTTCAAGTTAATTTCAATTCCTGGGGATTCATGTAGGTGGGCATATGATTTTCTTGACAAGAATATGAATGTGTTGTGCTACAGTGTTTTCTTCTTCCAGAAAGGAAGTAACTCCCCTGTTGGGCCTCTTGCCAAGATATTTCATGAGAATCTCCTATCCAAATATTATCTTGTACTTACTTAGACTGTATGACTATAACTTGTTGCTGGCAATCCTTATGATTTATATTGATATATTGATCATCAATTGTGTTGTAAATGTTGTACCTTGATGAACGTATCTTTTCTTTTATGTACACTGAGAGCATATGCACCAAGACAAATTCCTTGTGTGTCCAATCACACTTGGCCAATAAAATTCTATTCTATTCTATTCTTCTTGCTTAGCTTTCCAGGATCAGCCAAACTCAGGTAACTCTTTCCTATTTTTTACTATATTAATCAGTTAACTTGGTTTTATAAATATCTCATTGTTAACCATGATAACGTTTTATTTACCATTTTGAACATAATATATCCTGTATGTTTGTTAAAAAAATAAATGAATAAGGACTTGCATAGGTTCTTGCTCACAATGAAGTATCAGGAATTTGGTACTATGTTTATCCCAACTAATACATTTTATTAAGAGGCATGAGAGTTTAGCCACCATACACAGCTCTCCTGTTACAATCGTTTAGGATAAGAAAATGAAAATAATATTACATGCTTTATTTTTTATTACATGCTTTATGGGAAGACATTTTTAAAAGAGATTACTTTTCTTATCTTTTCTTATCTTTTCAGGGTTCTGCAATTTTGTTGAGGAAAATATTTATCTATTACTGTGGTTTTTCTAAATTCTGATTGGGATTAGCAGTAAGGATCCACCATATTTGAATGAACAGAATGAGAACACAAGAATGAAGAATTAATAATTTTCTAAATAAATAAATAAATATAAAAATAAATAACCATTGTTATTTTTTTAGGACATGCCTTTCCTCTCTGCAACAGTTCTCTTGCAACTGTTTGGAGAGGCAGATTCTTAGCAAAATCAAAACTATATTAAACATTGATTTCCTTTGATTTTAATTAATACAGGTTTAATGTATTAATTAATACAGGTTTACAGCTCCATTAATACTGGAGCTATACGTAAATGCACAACAGTAATCAAAGAGAAGCAGAAAATTGCTAGCTATCTGTGAGAGGGATCTAAGAGTCCTAGTGGACAAACTACTTAAATATGACCCAGTAGTGTGCTGCAGCTGCCAAAAAAGCCAATGCAGTCCTAGGATGCACTAACAGGAATAAAATCAAGGTCACATGAAGTGTTAATTTATAATGCCTTGGTAAGACCACATTTGGAATATTGCATCCAGTTTTGGTTGCCACGATATCAAAAAAATGTTGAGACTGTAGAAAGGGTGCAGAGAAGAGCAACAAAGATAATTAGGGGCTGGAGGCTAAAACATGAAGAACACTCATTACAGGAATTGGGTATGTGTAATCTAATGAAAAGAAGAAGTAGGGATGACATGATAGCAGTGTTCTAATATTTGAGGGGCTGTCACAAAGCTGAGGGGGGCAAGCTATTTGCCAAACCACCAGAAGACAGGGCAAGAAGCAATGGATGGAAAGTAATCAAGGAGAGATACATTTTGGTGGTATTGGTTCCTGTTATTTTAAGGAACAGCTCTACTAACAGTTGACCAGAGGCAATGGGAAGATCTGAAGAGATTAAAGACAGCACAGCCTCTTCACGTCCCACCATGCCCAGGTATCTAGATTTCTAAAATTCAGATTCAAGAGATAATGAAACCACTAAGCCATAATGCATATTGATCAAATGATTGAGTCATTATGTGCCATCAACTTAAAGCTGAGTCTTAGCAACCATATACATAGACCTCTGGGATTATTCATCCCCAAAATGATCCTTCAAGTTTCCTGCAGCACACTCATCACCATTATAACTGAGTCTTTCATATTGTCGCTGGCCATCCTATTCTCTTCCATCTTTCCCACCATTAATAGACTTTTCAAGGGAATTGTGTCTTCACGTAACATGTCCAAATATTATAATTCAGGTCTTATCATTTGTGTCAGAAGTGACAACTCTAGATTAATTTGTTCTATGGTCCATTTTTGTTGACAAGATATCCAATATTTGAGGGGCTGCTACAAAGAAGAGGGTGGTTAACTTATTCTCCAAAGCACCTGAAGGCAGGACAAGAAGCAATGGATGAAAGCTATTGAAGGAGAGAAGCAACCTAGAACTAAGGAGAAATTTCCTGACTGTGAGAACAGTTAACCAGTGGAATGGCTTGCCTTTAGAAGTTGTGGGTGCTCCATTACCGGAAGCTTTTGAGAAGAGACCAGCCAGCCACTTGTCTGGAATGGTATAGGATCTTCTGCTTGACCAGGTGGTTGGACTAGAAGACCTCCAAGATCCCTTCCAACTCTGTTATTCTATGCATTTTTGTGCTTTTCACATGTACTTTAATGATCAGGAGCAACAACCAAGAATGACCTAAATTGATTTGGGTTTCAGCTGATCCCAGTGTATAAGCCAATCTTCTTCTATTTAGAGTAATAGAAAACAAGGAATGCTGTCATTTTGCCACTGATTGAATTACATGTTGGTTTTACCAGTCCTCTGCAACAAAGGGGAGAAAAAGAGGGACAATTTCCCCAAGCACCCTCTTACCGCTTTTTTGAAAAGTGCACATTTTATTCAATTGCAAAATACTCTTCTTGCAGGAACTGAATGTTTTCTAATGGCTTCGAAATTGAAATGGAGTGGGGACAATACAAAGGATCAAAGCAGGATGTGGATATTGAGACTTCAGCTGCTGGAGATTTTTAAGCAGAACAAACTTTTCTTTGAAAAGAGTGAGTTTTAGAAATAATCTGTATTAATAAAACAATTTTAGCAAATCAGCTGGAAAAGAAAATGTTAGGAAGCAAAACTTCTGAACTGGAATCTCGATATTTTTCATTTAGAATGACCACTTATTATTGAATTTCCAAAGCAAGAGAGCAAGAAAACACATTCTCATTAAGCGTTTATTTACAATGTTTGTATTTATAGATAACACATTTAAATTAAAATAAAACTGAAATAAGAGTCAGTTTGATATATATTGGCTAAGGCACCGGACTAGAAACAGGGATATAGTAAACCAGTGGTGAAATTCAAATTTTTTTACTACCAGTTCTGTGCCTGTGGCTTGGTGGGCGTGGCAGGAGAAGGATACTGAAAAATCCCCATTCCCGCCCTACTCCTGGGGGAAGGATATTGCAAAATCTTCATTCTCACCCCACTCTGGAGCCAGCCAGAGGTGGTACTTGCCAGTTCTCTGAACTTGTGGTCCACCATCAGCCTGTGGAGCTGGCAATGGAGTCAGACAGCGATGAGGCTGAGGAAGAGCATGGGCCAGTCCTGGAGGCTGGGGAAGACCCGGATGAGGGCTCTGCGTCGGAGGTGGGGCCAGGGCCATTGGGGAGTGATATGCAGATTCCGGAGCCTCCAGAGGCTGACAGTAGTGAGGCAGAAGAACAGGAGGAGTCTGTTCCTAATACACACATGAGAAGAGCTGCCAGAAGGCAAGAGCAGCTAAAGCAAAGAGGACGACTCGAGTGTAGGGCCAAGAGATGATTGGCCCCTCCAATAAGGCTTAAAAGACCAGCAATGGCATTTGGGCTCTTTGCTGGAAAACAACGTTGATAGAATTTTTTTTTTCACATTTATATCCCGCCCTTCTCCGAAGACTCAGGGCGGCTTACACTATGTTAGCAATAGTCTTCATCCTATTTGTATATTTATATGCAAAGCCAACTTATTGCCCCCAACAATCTGGGTCCTCATTTTACCTACCTTATAAAGGATGGAAGGCTGAGTCAACCTTGGGCCTGATGGGACTAGAACCTGCAGTAATTGCAGGCAGCTGTGTTAATAACAGACTGCATTAGTCTGTTGAGCCACAAGAGGCCCTTGCTCCTTGTCTTGCTGCATTTATTTCTTGTTGGCATCTTGTGCTTTTGAACTTTTGCCAAGAAAAGCTTTTGGCAGTTTGCCTAATTAGACTAAGGTTGGTGATAAGACTGAAGAATTGTGTTATGAAGGATTTGCTTTGATTTAGTTTGGACTACACTGAGAATGAGTTAATTCTCGGCTGTTCTAATAAAGTCTGTTTTTGAACTGATTGCGTCTACTATTACCTACTTGGGCCTGGGTCACAACAGAACTACTCAAAATTTCTGCTACCCGTTCTCGGAACTGCTCAAAATTTCCACTACCGGTTCTCCAGAACCTGTCAGAACCTGCTGGATTTCACCCCTGTAGTGAACTCCAGTCAGTCAATATTGACTCAAAGGTACACAATAAAGTATAACCAGATAATCTGGGCCTCTTCAATTTTCTGGTGTTGCCTGTTTGAAGGCAACTTCAGATCATCTCCTTTCCTTTCCAATAGTTTTCAACCAGGCAGACCATCTTCAAGCACCAGTTTCTAAAATTAGATAAACTGATCTAGATGAGCACAGTTCAAAATGCACTGACGATGTCTCCTCAAATGATGGCGAAACGTTTGCAACCAAATTGCTAAGCTTGGAACTCAAACTAACAGCCTAAACTGATCTCAAGTTTATTTTTATTTCTAATCCCCCCCCTGAAAATAATGGATCTAAATGTATATGAATGGATGGAAACACACGCACACGCACAAACATATATATGATATATGTCAACATGTAGAATGGTTGCAAATATATATGAATGAAGAATAGTGTTTCTTTGCTGCAGTCATGAAATGTTCCATCTCATTATTCTTATTCAGTTCTGCTTGCTCATTCTGTTATTTTTGGAAGACTGTGGCATTGATCTCAAGGCCTCCTACTTCCTTTCCTAATGAGACCCTTAGTGAAGAATGGTATGCAACCTGTCAGGATGACAGTTGTTTGAGAATCAGTTTCCTCAAACCAACCCCCCCACTGAGGAAAAAGATGGCAACATGCCCTGCTTGCTTTGCACATTTTAAACATACTAAGTCTCCAGTGCCTTATTTCTTCTTCTCAACAAGTAAGCAGCTTTGTAAATAAGAACGTTTACAGGAAAAGAAAGGGGGAACTATTTTCCAAAGCACCAGAAGACAAGAACCAATGAATGGAAACTAATCAAGGAGAGAAGCAACCTAGAGCTAAGGAGAAATTTCCTGAAAACAATCAACCAGTGGAACGACTTGCCTTCAGAAGTTGTGAGTGTCCCATCACCGGACGTTTTCAAGAAGAGATGGACAGCCACTTCACTGCAAGGAGCTAGACTAGATGATGACCTCCAAGGTCCCTTCCAACTGTTATTCTGTGTTCAATGTTCTTTCCCGTCCTTAAAATACATCTTAAAGAAGGTAATGTATATGTGAAAGTTGAAATACCAGGAATTCCTTTGCCTTTCTTGCCCTCAGTTGCTTCACTATGTTTTGAAGGAGCCTACGCACAATAAATCCTTGCCTTGCTGGCTTCCACATTCAGAATTGTGCAAAGGGAAGCTGCATTAGAAGAAGTTCTCCATTGCCCAGAATTTATTTGAGTGCATGGAAGTCACTGAAGAAAATGGAACTGGCATATTTTTGCTCGTTGGCTCACTTTATTACGAACAAGTAGCTTAATTTTTGAATCTTTTGGTTAGGCATTCCATGTTTCTCCGATTACCTCTTCTCATTCCCATCCAGATGATTAGACAAGTAAAAAATATTTAATGGAGCTTTGTTAAGCCTCAAAAATATATTACCCAACCGTGGCTTTGAAGAAAGCTATTTCCTCCCCATCTACTTTTGCAACAAAAACGTTAAATTTGACTATGCTTTGATCTTTTTAGATTAAGGGAGATGTGCATTTCCTTCATTTTGTGTTTTTTTTTAATAAATTACAATTTCTATCATCTCATTTCTCAATCCTGTTGATGAGAAACAAGCTAAAAGTGTTGCTTCAGCCAAAAACAGATATAACTTTTGTCAAATTAAAACTGATTGGTCAATTGTGAATCACTGATACTACCGTTTACTAATTCTTGCTTTAGCTTAGAGACCTTTCTACAAATTGATCTCTTAAGAAAAAAAATGCAAATAGTCTCTAACTGCATATTAAAATATAAAACAGGTTGCCTGCTGTTTGATGACATTATTACCGCATGGGGCACTCATCAGATTTGCTCTTAATATTCAACAGACAACATCAGCGGTGTTTTGAGGATATAATCTTTTTTCCACTAAAGAAAAAAATATGTCTCATATTAAAATATGTTTCATTCCTAAATTTGTGTTAGCTTTGAAAATCAATAGCAATATGCTTTTTTTTTTTTTCTGTTCAAAAAGTTTTTATTAGTCAAAAAAGGTTTATACAAATACATATCAGGTATGGTAAATTTTCATTTTTCTTATCTAAAATAAGAATTTTACTCAAATTTTTTAACACATACAACAGCCATAAGGCAAGCAGGTGACACGAAGTAGCAAAGTTTGCAAATTTTAAATACGTAATAAAGAAGAGTCAAGAATAAACAGAATATCGTACAAAAGAGAATAAGGAAAACCAACACAATCCCAAATATCTTTATCACTTCCTAGTTTTGGATCTCAGAACTCTGGGTTCAGCCTGACCCAACTCCAGGGCCGCAACAGCGGCAGCCGCTTCAGCCCCATGATCTATAACCTCCCCTTCTTCAATTCCTGGGTCATCTGATTCCAGGAAGGCTTTGTGTTCCTCCACATAGGCCGTAGCCTCCGCAATTGTACTGATTTTTTTCGTAATGCCCTCCCGGAAAATCATCAATCCCTCTGGCATCAGCCATCTGAAGCCCACTCCCTTCTGGTACAATTTGCTTGACAAAAAATAATATTTCTTTCTTTTTTCACCTACCTGTCTGTGGATCTCTCTCAGAATGGCCATCTCCTGCCCCTGTAAATCAGTGCCCCACTCCTATGTTTTCTAAGAATTTCATCTCGTCTCTCTTCTCACAAATTTGACATGAACCTCTCTGGGAACTGCATGCGTGCATATTGCGAATTAACTCTATAAACTCGATCCACATCCCAATTCATGAAATCAACACCTCTCCCAAGAAATTCTCCCAACAATTTAGTCACAACATCTCTCAAGTCTTCTTGGTCCACTTCTTCCAAATTTTGAAACCTAAGGAAATAAGACATTTTATCCATCTGTAGTCCAAGCACAGCATTGCCTGTCGTCTCCTCTCTTTTCTGCACTGCCCGCATCTCTCCCTCCAGACCTTCCACTTTCTGCTTGTTTTCTGCTGAGACTTGTTGAGTATCCTTTAAATCCTTTTGGATAGTCACAATTTCTGCTCTTATTTCCGTTTGGCCTCTTTGCAAATCATCCAGTTTCTTGTCCATGTTGGATAACTTTTCCAGAATTCTCTCCATCTCTCCAGCAGTTGGTCTCTGACCTTTGCCATTTGAAAAAAAAAAGAATCAAAATCCTCAGGCAAGCACAGTATCCTTGTAATTTCCTCCGGATCCACCAGGGGGCACTCACAGGAGCAACGAGTCCAGAGTACAGTTAGTCAACCAGGAAGCCGAAGGGAAGTGATGTCATCAAAATTCTCATAGTGAAGGCGGAAGCTGGACGCCACCACTGTTCCCCAGAAGGAGGGGGCCTCAAACCTTCCCTCCTAAATTTCTCCATCACCTCTTCTCCAGAGCTCCACAAAACCGGTAATCTTCTTATTTTAAGTTCTCCTCTCTCCAGAATAACTCGTGCTCCTTCCAACCGCAGGGGAGAAAAAACCCCCCCGCACTCCGGAGCAGTCCACTCACGTTTACCGATATTCCCTTCCCTTCTCCTCCTCAATTCTTCTCCGTTCCCTGTTCACCACCAGGCTGCTGCAGTTATAAATCCAATGCCCCGGTGTCACCGGGCACAGCGGCCCAGGCGACGACCAAAATAATGGCCGCGGCCTGTGGCCTCCGAACCCCGCCGAGCCTAGGACGCGCCAGCATCGGTCCCCACAGTCCTGTATGTCGGCTGGGAGACCCCTGGCGAGCCGTCCGTGCGGCAGGTGTCCTTTTCGGAACACCTGGCCCCTGGGGGCCTCGGCGGCGGCCGGATTCGGGCGCTGGAGGCAGGAGAAGCCTTCCAGACGTCCGTTGCCGCTGGATACCGGAAGTCGTCTCAATAGCAATATGCTTTTGTGTTGAAATGATTAAAGTTACAAACTTAGAACTCAGTAAATCTCATATCCAGTAAGGAACAGGCTGAATTTAATTCATTTCTCAAAGAGGGAGGGAGGGAGGGAGGGAGGGAGGGAGGGAGGGATGGAGGGAAGGAAGGAAGGAAGGAAGGAAGGAAGGAAGGAAGGAAGGAAGGAAGGAAGGAAGGAAGGAAGGAAGGAAGAAGGAAGATAGATAGACAGACAGACAGACAGACAGACAGACAGAGAAAAATGGAAGGTTACAATCCTACAACTTTTCCGTCAATAAAACCATCCAAAAGATTTCAACATGGGTACAGTAGATATTCTAGAAGAGCATCAGTCTTCCTTCCTTCTCAGGTATGACTAACTGGAAGTAAATCTCCACTAATTTCCATGGGCCAAAATTAACATCCTAAATACACAGACATGAACACCAATTTTTGCAACTGGAAAGTCAATTGCCTTTTGGAAAAGCACCTTTGGGACAACCATGACCTGGGTGATTGACCAATCTCCATCTAATGATCACTTGGGTTTTTGCAACCTATTTCTGATAGGTTAATTAATCAGGTGTCTGATTAATTAGTTTTGCTAACATTTAATGTATATTCTTTAGTCCAGTGATTCCCAAACTGTGAGCCGATATCGTCATGGGGGCGCCGCGGAATATCTGCGCCCGCTGGGTCCGGCGCTGATGCGCCATTTCTGGGGCGTCTGGTGCGTATGCGCAGTTGCAGGTCAGATTTCCGGGGAGCCGCGGGCACATCTGGTGCGCATGCGCAGTTGCAGGTCGGATTTCCGGGGGAGCCGCGGGCAAAAAAGATTGGGAACCTCTGCTTTAGTCCATCAAGGGAAAAATGAAGAAAGTTTCTAATTTTTCAAAATTCTTCTTAAAAAGCACTGAAAAGTGGGCTGGTGACTGAGATAACAACAGAAATAAAGAGTTGGAAGGGTCTTTGGAGGTCTTCTAATCCAACCCCCTGCAGAAGCAGGAAACCAATACGGATTCAGACAAATGATTGTCCAATATCTTCTTAAAAACTTCCAGCATTGGAGCACCTCTGGAGGAACTTGTTCCACTGAGTAACTGTTCTAACCGTCAGGAAAGTTCTCCTTAGTTCCAGTTCTCTTCTTGATCAGTTTCCAAGTGTTGCTTCTTGTCCTGCCTTCAGGTGCTTTGGAGAATAGGTTGACCCCCCCTCTTCTTTGTGGCAGCCCTTAAATATTGGAACTCTGCTATCATGTCACCCCTAGTCCTTCTTTGTCAGCCTAAATAGCTGTTCACCACGAGAAGATGTCTTCACCATTAAATGACGTTCTTTTGACAGGAACCCAATGAACAGAAAAATAGCAAAAAGATATAGATAGTAGACAGCAACATAGTTTGGTTGGAGAGGAGAGGAGATGAAAAGGCTTAGGCCCAAAGCTGTATATTATTTTTGTAATTATTCAAACAATAGTACAGCTAGTCCTCTTTAGAAACCCCCATTGGGACCAGAAACTTGGCTATTAAGTGAAGTGGCTACTAAATGAAACTGAACTGTGCTTATGACCTTACTTCAGTTTTCCTTTGCTTTATAGGCTTATGAAGAACATAACTGCAAAGACTGGTGGTAAAGTTATTTTAAACACCATTGTAATTGTGAACAGTCACTAAATGAGGCAGTTGCTAGAGTAAGGCTGTCTGTAATAAGCCAAACTGTGTCTCAAATCCATGCCTCTTAGTCTGCTTCCTTGCCTCAGATGGCCCCACATTTTTTACAGAAGAAAAGATCTATTTGAAAATGGACCAGTTCGATTCCAATTCAAAAAAAAAAAACATGCCACAAACAGCATTTAGATCCCAGATAGAACAGGCGCCTGATCTACTTTCTGAGATGCAAAATATCTCCTTAAATATCATTTCCAAATTTGCAACTCTACCCTAAAATTTGCCTGTGCAAATTTCTATTGCTCAACCTTTTCCAATTCCTCTCTCGCTTTCAACAGGAGTTTCTATTCTTTTTCTTTAAATAAGTAGGGAAAACCCAGATTTGTTCCCAGAGCAAGGCAAAATTGGGCATTTGTGAGCCGCTTTTTTGGGAAAGGGCCCTCTGCCCTACGCAGTTATTATTCCCAATTATGATAGAACCCAGCATAGTTAAAGGCAACTTAAATGATTTCTCGGTTACACACCCATTTTGTCAAGACCCAGACTTCAGTTCTATCCACCTTAGCTGGGGTCAATATCTGTTAAACGTTAGGGGAAACTCCCAAGTGATGTATCCCAGAATTGCCCTGGCTTCTGACTGCAATACAGTTTATTTCTGATCATCCTGCTTTGGGATATATAGCCATGATCTTTGCCAAGGTTGGTGCCTCTCCTGTCTCAAAGGCTATAAAATTTTTTTCCCTATGATTAAGTTCATGGATTTTTGAGCTAGCAAATAAATACAGTTAGACCTCGACTTACATTCATTTAGTGACCATTCAAAGTTACCCCAGCACTGGGGAAAAAGTGACTTATAGCCATTTTCACACTTCAAACCATTGAAGCATCCCCATGGGCACCTGATCAAAATTCAGATGCTTGGCAATTGGCTCATATTTATGACGGTTTCATTGTCCCAGGATCATGTAATCCCCTTTTTGCAACCTTCTGACAAGCAAAGTCAAAGTCACTTAATTACTGGGTTATTAACTTAACAACTACAATGATTCATTTAAAAACTGCAGCAAGAAAGGACGTAAAATGGGGCAAAACTCAACTTAGCAAATCATTCATTTAGCAACTGTGAGCTCAGTTGTGGCCGTAACTCCAGGACAGCCCAGCAAGAAAAATGATTGCTTCCTCACCTATTTCCACTCAACACCTCTCAACCTGAACATTCAGCATCAGAAAAAGGGAGAAACTGCTACTTTCACATGACTGAGGCTAATGCTATTTATTTAATTATTTATTTAATTTAATTTTTATACCGCCCTTCTCCCGAAGGACTCAGGGCGGTGTACAGGCAAGATAAAAACCAACAATACAAATATACAAGTTAAAATACCCTTTAAAAAAATTATTTAAAATAGCCCAAAGTTAAAAAATTGCCATCAGTTAAAACCCCATTTAAAATTAATAAAATTCCCCTTATTAAAATCCAAATTTAAGCCAGCCCCGCGCAAATAAAAAGATGGGTCTTCAGTTCGCGACGAAATGTCCGAAGGTCAGGGATTTGACGTAAACCCGGGGGAAGCTCGTTCCAGAGTGTGGGAGCCCCCACAGAGAAGGCCCTTCCCCTGGGGGCCGCCAGCCGACATTGTTTGGCGGACGGCACCCTGAGAAGTCCCTCTCTATGGGAGCGTACGGGTCAGTGGGAGGCGTGTGGTAACAGCAGGCGGTCCCGTAAGTAATGCTATCTTAGGTTCCCTTAGGCTGGGGTGAAATAAAGGTAATGTCATGAGGACATGGCAGAAAAATAATATTTCCAGCTTATATTTCAGCAATGGGTAGGTGGAACAATAGAATAAAATAGAACAGAATAGAATTTTTTTATTGGCCAAGTGTGATTGGACACATAAGGAATTTGTCTTGGTGCATATGCTGTCGGTGTACGTAAAAGAAAAGATACCTTCATCAAGGTATAACACTTACAACACTTAATGATAGTCATAGGGTACAAATTTAACACTTAATGATACAACACTTAATGATAGTCATAGGCTATAAATAAGCAATCGGGAAACAATCAATATCAATAAAATTAATATATCAATATAAATCATAAGGATACAAGCAACAAAGTTACAGTGATGGGAACGATGAGAAGATTAATAGTAGTGCAGATTTAGTAAATAGTTTGACAGTGTTGAGGGAATTATTTGTTTAGCAGAGTGATGGCGTTTGGGAAAAAACTGTTCTTGTGTCTAGTTGTTCTGGTGTGCAGTGCTCTATAGCGTCGTTTTGAGGGTAGGAGTTGAAACAGTTTATGTCCAGGATGTGAGGGATCTGTAAATATTTTCACGGCCCTCTTCTTGATTCGTGTAGTATACAGGTCTTCAGTGGAAGGCAGGTTGGTAGCAATTGTTACCAACAGATACAGACAGTGAGAAGCTCGTAACACAAACCTCAGTCCTTTATCTCTTCCTCTTTCAAGAATTTCTTCCTACCATCTGCTCTCAATTTCGTTAGAGTAAAGGAGGCATCCTTGTCTGTAATGAGACCAGAATAATTCGACTGATAACAGTGGGAACTCAATGGCACCTCTGCCAAAATAAATCACTCCTGTTTTGCATTAAAGATGATTTGCAGGGAGATTGTCAATCTCAGGTCAGGGTATAGCAAAATAACAGCTTTCTCCCTTTCCTGCCTAATACCTTTGTCTAGTATTGGGTCATTTCCTATAAATGGTTTCATAAAATGCCTTCAGACAATGTTTGTGCAGGGATGCAGTAAATGCTGCTGGGGCTAAAATGTCCCTTATTCCTAATATCTGTTCTCCTAAATTATTTTAAGAATATACCTTGCTAAATAACATTTGTAATCTGTCGAGAGAACCTTCATCTTTGTGGATTAACAAACCCTTAATTTAAAGTAAGCAATTTTCAGAATATTTATATGCTGGCTGACTGGCTTTCACTCTCCATCTCTCAAAAACATTCGTTTTCCTCCTGATTGGCTTCCTAAAACCAAAGTATTCTGCTAAAAGTTAATTTGCTCCATTGCTCCTGAGGCTTTTGCTTGGAATAACTTACTACTGTGAGGGCTGTCTGGCACGAGAATTTATCAATTTCTCATCAAGCCCATTGCAGGTTTGTTCATTGCAAACTTTTCCCATGTTACCATTTATCTTTTCGCACAAAAGCAATGAACTGAACACGAATGGTGGAGGGGAGGGAGAGGCGCTCCAATTGCCCTGACAATCTTCCCACTGCCTGTTATTAGATCTGCCTCATTTTGTCTCCTTTTTGCGAGTGTCAACACCTCCCGTTGTCAGCAATTTTCCACATTTGCAGCAAATACATTGTTCTTTTTTGGTCTTTCTTCCCATCATTGCCCTCCAGGTTCATTTGCTGCAGCAGCCATTTAACCCTAATAGATGGAGCAGCAGCTCACATGACTGCACCAGGTATATCACAATCCTGCTTCGGAGGTGATATTACTTTGCATGAATATAGATCACTATAGCCAGCTCTGTATCTCCTAGAAATTCCTAGAAAGGGTATTTATTTCAAAACACGCAGCAAAGGAGAATCCAAAAAACAATTCCCGTCTCAGAAAATATTAGAATCATTGATGTATTTTTGGGCACCCACCTTATAGGTGGTGTGCCCAGTGTTTTCCAGCTCACGTTTAAGGAAATCCAGGAAAAAAGATTGATTGATAGCATGATTTTAAATGCAGCAAGCTTCTCCTTCCATAGTCCCCTCCTCCCAGTCACATGACTCAGAGCCAAGCACATGCAGTCCTCTCTGTGCTTCTTAGTGCACACATAGATCATAAATCTTATAGACACTGTTGGAAGAAAAATCCGATCCGGTTCCAAACCGGGAGAAAGGTGCCAGAAATAAAATGGCTGCTAATTGGAAAGAAGGACTCTCTTTATTGAGCAGAACCAACAACAGCATATAGTTCTGGGACAGCTGACCAAAATGGGGTTGGCATTTGTTATTAGTTGCGAAGTTGTGTCCGACCCATCGCGACCCCATGGACAACCTTCCTCCAGGTCTTCCTGTCCTCTACCATCCTCTGGAGTCTATTTAAGCTCACACAACTGCTTCAATGACTCTATCCAGCCATCCCCTTCTTCTTTTGCCCTCAATTAGAATAGAATAGAATAGAATAGAATAGAATAGAATAGAATAGAATAGAATAGAATAGAATAGAATAGAATAGAATAGAATTTTTTATTGGCCAAGTGTGATTGGATTGTTCCCAGCATTAGACTCTTCCCCATTCCTTCTCATTAAGTGGCCAAAGTATTTCAGTTTCGGGGTTGCATAGGTGGGCTTTTATACATTCTTTGGGAGTTTGTGTTTGAAATGCTGGGGTTGTGCAATATAGTGAGTTTCATGTCTTTGATGGCCTTTTTTACCAGTGTTGTTAAGCAAATCATTGACATTAAGTGAATCAGTTGGACATTAGGCAAATCCAGTTTCCCCCACTGAGTCTACCTGTTACAAGCTGTCTGGCTAGATCAATCACATCACCTTTCCAATAATGCAAGTGTCATAAATATATGCCTGCCACCTTGAAGGAGGCAGTGGTGAGACCCCTCCTCAAGAAGCCATCCCTGGACCCAGCTGTTTTAGGTAATTACTGTCCGGTCTCCAACCTTCGCTTTATTGCGAAGGTTGTAGAGAGTGCTGTGGCACGGCAGCTACCCCAGTACCTGGATGAAGCCGTCTATCTAGACCCGTTCCAGTCCGGCTTCTGACCCGGATATAGCACGGAGACAGCTTTGGTCGCGTTGGTGGATGATCTCTGGAGGGCCAGAGACAGGGGTTATTCCTCTGCTCTGGTCCTGTTAGATCTCTCAGCGGCTTTTGATACCATCGACCATGGTATTCTGCTGCACCGGTTGGGGGGGTTGGGAGTGGGAGGCACCGTTTATCGGTGGTTCTCCTCCTACCTCTCTGACCGGTCGCAGACGGTGTTGACAGGGGGGCAGAGGTCGACCGCGAGGCACCTTACTTGTGGGGTGCCGCAGGGGTCGATTCTCTCGCCCCTCCTGTTCAACATCTACATGAAGCCGTTGGGTGAGATCATCAGTGGCTTTGGGGTGAGATATCAGCTGTACGCTGATGACACTCAGCTGTACTTTTCCACCCCGGGCCAGCCCAACGAAGCTGGCGAAGTGCTGTCCCGGTGTTTGGAGGCCGTACGGGTCTGGATGGGGAGGAACAGGCTCAAGCTCAATCCCTCCAAGACGGAGTGGCTGTGGATGCCGGCACCCCGATACAGTCAGCTGCAGCCGCAGCTGGCTGTTGGGGGCGAGTTATTGGCCCCAAGGGAAAGAGTGCGTAACTTGGGTGTTGTCCTGGATGCACGGCTGTCGTTTGAAGATCATTTGACGGCCGTCTCCAGGAGAGCCTTTCACCAGGTTCGCCTGGTTCGCCAGTTGCGCCCCTTCCTTGATCGGGATGCCTTATGCACGGTCACTCACGCTCTCGTTACCTCTCGCCTGGATTATTGCAATGCTCTCTACATGGGGCTCCCCTTGAGATGCACTCGGAGGCTTCAGTTGGTCCAGAACGCAGCTGCGCGGGTGATAGAGGGAGTCCCACGTAACTCCCATGTAACACCTCTCCTGCGCAGACTGCACTGGCTACCTGTTGCCTTTCGGGTGCATTTCAAGGTTCTGGTTACCACCTTTAAAGCGCTCCATGGCTTGGGACTTGGGTACTTACGGGACCGCCTGCTGTTACCTCATGCCTCCCACCGTCCCGTACGCTCTCACAGAGAGGGACTTCTCAGGGTGCCGTCCGCCAAACAATGTCGGCTGGCGGCCCCCAGGGGAAGATCCTTCTCTGTGGGGGCTCCTACTCTTTGGAATGAACTTCCCCCTGGTTTACGCCAAATACCTGACCTTCGGACCTTTCGCCACGAATTGAAAACATATTTGTTTATTCGCGCGGGGCTAGCTTAAACTTTTTAAATTGTTTAGTTTTTAAATTTTAAATTCTATTTATATTTTAAATTGGGGTTTTTAGATTTTAATTATTTTAATTTCTTGGCCAATTGTGTAATAAGTTTCTTAATTTAGTGTTTTAATATTGTATATTGTGTATGTTTTTAGCCTGGCTGTACACCGCCCTGAGTCCTTCAGGAGAAGGGCGGTCTAGAAATTCAATAAATAATAATAATAATAATGCCAATTGTCAAGCACCCAAACTTCGATCAAATGATATGGGGATGCTGCCATGGTCACAAGTGTGAGGACTGGTTGCAAATCACTGTTTTCATTGCTGTTGTAACTTTAAATGGTCATTAAATGAATGTTGTAAGTCAGGGAGCAAGCAAATCTTATTTCATTCTTTGACAAAGTGACTAAATTAGTGGACCAGCAAAATCGTGGACATAGTATACTTGGAGTTCAGTAAAGTGTTTGACAAAGTAGACCCCAACCTACTTCTTGGTGAGTTAGAAAGATGTGGGATAGACAGCACCATCACCAGATGGGTTTGTAACTGGCTGACAAATTGTACTCAGCATGCAATTCTCACTGGAAGTATATCCACATGGAGGGAAGCACGTAGTGGGGTACCCCCAGGCTCCATTTTAGGCCCAGTACTCTTCAACATCTTCATAAAAAAATTAGATTAGGGAATAGAGGTGGAACTCCTCAAATTTGCAGATGACATCAAGTTGGCATGAATACACAACACTCCAGAAAACAGCTCAAGATCCAGATGTTTCTCGTCATACTTGAACACTGGGTCCTATCTAACAAATTAAATTCAGTGTAGAGAAAAATAAGGTTCTACACTTAGACAAGAAAAACCAAATGTTCAGGTACAGATTAGGTGAAACTTGGCTCAATAGCAGTAATTGTGAGAGGGACCTTAGACAATCACTTAAATATGAGCCATCAGTGTGTCGCAGCAGCCAAAAAAAGGCAAAGCAATCCTAGGTTGCATTAACAGAAGGATAGAATCAAGATCACATGAAGTATTTAGTACCACCTTAATAAGATAACACTTAGAATATTGCATCCAGTTTTGGTCATCATATTATAGAAAAGTATGCAGAAAAGAGCAACAACGATAATTAAGGAGCTGGAGGCTAAAACGTATGAAGAACCGTTGCAGGAACTGGTCTGTCTAGTCCAGTGAAAAAGAGGACTAGGGATGACATGATAGCAACTATTGGACATGTTCCAATATTTGAGGTGCCGCCACAAAAGAAAGGAGGATCAACCTATTTACCAAAGCGCCTAAAAGTAAGACAAGAAACAATGGATGGAAACTAATCAAAGAAACAAGCAACCTGGAATTAAGGAGAAACTTCCTAACAATGAGAACAATTAAACAGAGCGGCTTTCTTTCAGGAATTGTGGATGCTTTACTAGAAGTCTTTAAGAAGAGTCTGGACAGCCACTTGTCTTGAATGATATAGGATCTCCTACGTAGCAGGAGGTTGGACTAGAAGATCTCTAAGGTACCATCTAACTCTATTAATATGTTCTGTCCTGTAGCTGTTTTTTTTTAATGACTAAGGGACTTATGAATATCTGAAATATAAATACTTTCTCAGAGCTGTGTCCTTGAATTTCTGCCTGTCCAGTTTTCAAACATAAGCCAGATACAACCTTCCATTGATTCCCTTTCTTTTATCAGTTTTCTAAACCGGGAGAAGAGAATGGAAATCAGTAGCATTAAAATCTGCAGGCAACAGTTTAGCTTTCTACTCCTATTTGTTCTTTGCAATATAAGGGACATTTGTCAGAATGCTCAGAATCCCACCACAGTTTGCTCAAGCCACTAAAAGGGTTAGAACTATAAATCCCAGGATCCCAAATCAGAAAAGGTTTCTTGAAAAGTCTCCCTAGAAGCTCAGACAAACCAGAAAGTTTAGCATACAAGCCAAGTTGGAGAAGAGGAAGAGGAGGAAGGTTGGGAATTGTAGAATGTTGGAATGAGCCTATTATTTTTTACATTTTTAAAAAAAATTCTAAAATGTCAAGAATTCTCAAAAACTCAGAAAAGGGTTCTTGAACAATTGAGACAACAGCTTTTTGATAAAAAATATATTCCAGTGAATAGTAAGGCAGTTTTCCAGGTTATGCTGTAGGCTGGCCTTATTCCTGAGGAACACTAAAACAGCATTCATCCAGATTCTTCTGGGATGCCGGCTTATTTGTTTATTGTACTGTTTACAGTATCTGATCTTATTTATTTTTACAAATGATCCTGTTCAAAACTGAACTGCAGCCTGGTGTACTTGTGCTGAATCTCATAAATGTCAAATGCAAAACAGCCTGAGTGTTTTGTGAATATAACCATTTGTAGGGAAAATAGCAGATGTTGAGTGTGTTCTGCCATGTCATGAGTTTCTCTCAACACTGGGCGTTTTTTTGTTTTTGTTTTTCCTGAATGAGCAATCTAGAAAATTTGGATGCTACAATTCCAGGATAATTTGCAGAGTCTTTTTCTGCACACAATTTTCTAATTTGCTCAGGTTCATGAAACTTCACCATATGTTTCCTGATAAGAAAAAAAAAAGTGTTTCAAAGGTTTATTTAGTTTTAGTAACCTTTTCTCCAGAAACTCAGTGCAACATATATGGGGATATTGCTTCATTTTTACTCCGCAACCCACATTTGAAGTAGGTTAGGCTTAAGGAGTAATTAAAACTTAGCCAGTAAATCTCCATTAGTTGAGTGAAGCTGACCATAACCTCCATTCCCTGAATTGAACATCTCCAGCTTAGTTTATCCACAGATAATTACTTATGACCCTTTGAGTTTAATTGTGTTAACCTTACCTACGCTCTTGCATACATATGCAAATTAGTGGTGGGTTTCAAATTTTTTCACTACCGGTTCTGTGGATGTGGCTTGGTGGGTGTGGTGTGGCTTGGTGGGCATGGCAGGGGAAGGATATTGTAAAATCTCCATTCCTACCCCACTCCGGAGGTAGGATGCTGCAAAATCTCCATTCCCTCCCCAATCCAGGGAAAGGTTACTGCAAAATCCTCATTTCTTCCTGATAAACTGGGACTTGGAAGGCAGAGAATAGATGGGGGAGGGGCCAGTCAGAATTTTTACTACCGAACTACTCAAAATGTTTGCTACCAGTTCTCCAGAACTGGTCAGAACCTGCTGAAACCCACCTCTGGTGCAAACACACATGCAAATTATAATTGGTAAGTTGCTTAAATATGACATGAAATTAAGGAAGCATATAAACTATTATGTTTGGAATGGTCAAACTACAGCATAAATACATTCTTTATTTTAATCCATAAAATAGAAGAAAATAGGGTTGTTATCTGGGCTCCAAGATCACCGCAGATGGGGACTGAAGCCAAGAAATTAAAAGACGCTTGCTCCTGGGGAGGAAAGCTATGCCAAAGTTAGTTGTTTGAAACAAAAAAAATATCCTAAAATGATCCAAGTTTTGCTTCTGCAATTTGATGGGCAATTTGAAACTGTTAAGCCATGGTGGTTTGTTATAGGTTCAAAGCAAAGCATATTTTCTGTATTTTGCATAGACCTAGAAGGGAAAAAAGTAGCTTCATTGATGAGTTTCTTTCCTATTGCCTGAATCATATAAATTGGGACTCCATCTATAAAATATGTGAAAGCTTTTCTAATTTTTTTTTTTTTTTGTGAGCACATGAAAGCGCTCCACAAACAAAGAAAATAAACTTTTAGCCTTTTCACAACTGAATGAATGAAAAAATATTTGTAATCAAGCAACCTACATGAAATAGTTCAGAGTTACCACCAATAGTTTTTGCATTATGTCAGGGATAAAATTTAACCTGCGAACATATGAGCAGTCTCATCTGATTTTACAATTAAAATGCTAACATAGCCACTGAAGCTTGAAAACAGCTCACTAGAATGCTGGTTTTATTCCCTGTTGTATATTTGAGGGCGAAGTCTGACTTGGTTTTCACTATTAGGCATCAACTAATTTTTCTATGCATAAGAATCCAAATTATGTCTTTAGGTAATAGTAATAACTGGAAAAAAAACCCTTTTTTTCCCAATTACGGTCTTTTGTCATTTCAAATACTGGATTCACTAGTCTTACATGTTCCCTTTGAAATGCCATGTGTGCTTATGCCTTCTTCTGTGTCCAAAAGGGAAGCTATCATGCTATATTTCAAAGGTCTCCATCATGTTCTGGTTGAATGGGGTCTTGAATATCTATCCAAAATTCTCATCTGGGAGATTTAAACCTTTTATTGACTTCCGAAGTCAAGACTTTAGAACTGCGTTCCTTTCTTGCAAGGAAGTTCTCTATTCAGGATTCTACAACTGCTTTCTCTTAGCACCTTCTCTGGCAACTCTTTTAAGTTTACCTGGAACCAATTGCAGAAATCTCTCCGAGTACTTTTTGGCTCAGGCTCCGCTGACTTCAAAAATGAATTGAAAAAAGTGACCTGAATTTTCTGCAAGCAGAGACACAGCATTTTTCTGCTACTCATTAAAGCAACCCCTTGCTACGCTGACGTATGAGCCAGAAAAAGGATGCTGTTGCTTTAAAGAATCCACTTGGTAAAGTTAATTTGACTTTTAAAGTAACATCTTTTTTTCAAACTCATTTAGAAGCCTCAAAAGCAAAGGGCTGGCAGAGTGAGTAGCAAAGAGGTACTGGTTTTGCAAAGGGTTTTAAACTCTTTGAAACTTAGAGCTGACTAGGTGGCTCAGTGGCTAAGACATTGAGCTAGTTGATCAGAAAGGTTGGCAGTTTGGCAGTTCGAATCCCTAGGTCTCCTGCGTGAGCAGGGGGTTGGATTAGATGATCTCCAAGGTTCCTTCCAACTCTGTTACTATTATCTGTTATCTTTGTTTGCAATCATTTTTAATTGTTCAAGTCTTACTCTGCTGGCATCTGTACTCCAGGAACTCTTCTGCCAGGAGTTCTTGGATGGAACGAACCAAAATGCCTCTGTAACCCTGTCTGTTGCTGCTTCTTCACAACAGAAAGAAGGTAACAGTGAAGGTACCATAGAAACTCAAAAAAATTATCTAGATTGCATGGGATGATAGGCCACTGGTTGCTAGTCCACAGTTTAAGGCTTAGTCAGTCTTTTGAACTTAGCCAAGCATAAATAGGAAACCAATGAGACTGCTATAAATGAAGGTATATCTACACCAGTGTTCTCAACATTGGCAGTTTGAAGATATGTAGACTTCAACTCCCAGAATTCCCCAGCCAGTATAACCAGAATGCTGGGAGTTGAAGTCCACACATCTTCAAGCTGCCAAAGTTGAGAAATACTGCTGGACACCAGCCTTGAATACAATGCAACTTTTGCATTAAAGACATCCCATATTGATTAGAAAGAAGTATTAAGATCCCATCCTAAAGCATGGATGCAATGCCAAGGTGATCTTGGCAAAAATAAATTCTTCATATTCTCTTTGTAAATTCCCTTTGATCATTGCTAATGATTTTATACTTCATTCTATCCAGAAAGCAGGACTAAAGCATCATTCAGCCTTTTTTTTTTACAACTTCTTCATGCCACAAATTCAACAGCTCTTTTATAAGAGTTTGTATTAGCTTGTCTCTTCTTTTGATTTATTCCTTACTATTCTCATAGGACTGACTATAGTCACATCACATTTCTCGTGATAAATAAGGATAGATCTTTATCCCAAGGTTGGATTTTTTTTTAGTCTTTTCAGTAGTATTTGCCAAATAAAAGAGTATAAAGAAAAAAAAATAACCTGTGATGAATGGAGGTTATTTTCATATTGTTGCCCTGTATATACAGTAACTGTCCCTATAAAAACATTTTATTATTTATTTATTTATTTATTTATTTATTTTATTTGATTTTTATACCGCTCTTCTCCCGAAGGACTCAGGGCGGTGTACAGGCATAATAAAAAACCGGCAATACAATATACAGATTTAAAATACGATTTAAAAAACTTATTTAAATTAGCCCAATGATTAAAATTTACCATACTAAAACCCCGTTTAAAATTAATAAATTTAAGATTAAAATCCCGATTTAAGCCAGCCCCGCGCGGATAAAAAGGTGAGTCTTGAGTTCACGACGAAATGTCCGAAGGTCAGGTATTTGGCGTAAACCCGGGGAAGCCTGCTCCAGAGTGGAGCCCCACAGAGAAGGCCCTTCCTGGGGCCGCCAGCCGACATTGTTTGGCGGACGGCACCCTGAGAAGTCCCTCTGTGGGAGCGACGGGTCGGTGGGAGGCGATGGTAACAGCAGGCGGTCCCGTAAGTACCCAGGTCCTAAGCCATGGAGCGCTTTAAAGGTCTTGACCAACACCTTAAAGTGCACCCGGAAGGCCACAGGCAGCCAGTGCAGTCTGCGCAGGAGCGGTGTTACATGGGAGCTACGTGTAGCTCCCTCTATCACCCGCAGCTGCATTCTGACTAACTGAAGCCTCCGAGCGCACTTCAGGGGAGCCCCATGTAGAGAGCATTACAGTAATCCAAGCGAGAGGTAACGAGCGCATGAGTGACTGTGCATAAGGCATCCCGATCAAGGAAGGCGAACTGCCGAACCAGGCGAACCTGGTGGAAGGCCCTCCTGGAGACGGCCGTCAAATGGTCTTCAAACGACAGCCGATCATCCAGAAGGACACCCAAGTTGCGCACCCTATCCTTTGGGGCCAGTAACTCGCCTCCAACAGCCAGCCGCGGCTGCAGCTGACTGAATCGGGGTGCCGGCATCCACAGCCACTCCGTCTTGGAGGGATTAAGCTTGAGCCTGTTTCTCCCCATCCAGACCCGGACAGCCTCCAAACACCCGGGCAGCACTTCCACCACCTCATTGGGGTGGTCCGGGGTGGAAAAGTACAGCTGGGTGTCGTCAGCATACTGCTGGTATCTCACCCCGAAACCACTGATGATCTCACCCAACGGCTTCATGTAGATGTTGAACAGCAGGGGCGAGAGAATCGACCCCTGTGGGACCCCACAAGTGAGGCCCCTCGCGGTCGACCTCTGCCCCTGTCAACACCGCTCTGCGACCGTCGGAGAGATAGGAGGAGAACCACCGATATACGGTGCCTCCCACTCCCAATCCCCCCAACCGGCGCAGCAGGATACCATGATCGATGGTATCGAACGCCGCTGAGAGGTCTAATAGGACCAGGGCAGAGGAATATCCCCTGTCCCTGGCCCTCCAGAGATCATCCACCAATGCGACCAAAGCTGTCTCCGTGCTGTATCCGGGTCGGAAGCCGGACTGGAACGGATCTAGATAGACATCTTCATCCAGGTGTTGGGGCAGCTGTCGCGCCACGGCACTCTCTACAACCTTCGCAACAAAGCGAAGGTTGGAGACTGGACGATAATTAGCCAAAATAGCTGGGTCCAAAGAGGGCTTCTTAAGGAGGGGTCTCACCACCGCCTCTTTCAAGGCGGCAGGGAAAACCCCATCCAACAAAGAAGCGTTGATAATCCTCTGGAGCCAGCCTCGTGTCACCGCCTGAGTGGCCAGTACCAGCCAGGAAGGGCACGGGTCCAGTAAACATCATACATACAGCATTGGAAGTAGGCTATCACACCATTTAAAAATCTTAGAAGTTGAAACAGAGAAATCTCGGGCTTATCCAAGCTCTTATCAGGCAACCGATCTAACGTAATGTTTTATTCTTTTGGCACATGTTCCCTAGTATTGGGAAAACATACTGTCTAGTAGCTATTGACTGTCAGTGCTTCTTAAATGTGTCTAATCTATTTTTAAAGCTGATTAAGTAATAGCACAACCCATAACTTAACTATGGTCCATGGGATGAAATACTGGTACATCCTTCCATCTCTCATCATTCAGTTTCATTGGATGATTCCAAGTTCCAGTACCGGAGGAAGAATTGTTTATCTGCCGCTGTTTTCTCCATACCCTGTCTTATGCTCATGTTGCAAGCTTACTTTTTTCCTAAGTTAAGAAGATCTCAATGTTGCGAGCTTTCTTTGATACTAATACATTTACCTGCATGCTACGTGTAGATGTTCCTTATCTTGCTCTACATACAATGGCCTGATTTGTCATTTACATAATATGGAGTAGGAGAATATGATACTAAAAATATCCAACAGGAGTCAGGCCAATGGCAATTAGCTACAAAATAGTATAATATCCACTTTAAAAAAAAACAAATTTAACTTTTATCAATGGTTCACATTCTGCATCCTAAACATTTTCAAAACAAGAAATAAATAAATGTTTCCTTAATACATCCAAAGAATGGGAATGTTTTGGGTAAGGATTTTAAGGAAAAGAAAACATCCGGAAACTTCCTGAATGTTATATGGATCTCAGCTAACTGTAAATGACCATGAAGGAAAAATATCTCAGTAGCCAATATTTTTCTCTGCTGGTATCAAATGAAATTCATTTAGTGTCAGCTGGAGTTTCTGTAGTGCTAATGGAAGTTATTTTCAGTTATCACATCAGCTCCTAAGTATACAAAGACAGCAATTTTGGTGGTAATCTAAAGATCAGTTGGAATGTAGGGGGCATGCTTTAGGCTGTCTCTGTAGTGACAAGCCTTTATTTTAATACATGGAGTATACCATAAATAAAAAAAGAAAAGAATGGCAAAAATATTACACTAGGTGGAAGATTAGGGTTGGGAAGATTTCACAGTGTGAACATCTGAACTCCAAAACACTAGGAATACCCAGAAAAGCCAGTGTTTAATAAAGAAGGATTCTGCCCGAGAACTGATTTTATGCCAAAGATTTCTTTTTAAAGCTTCAGAAATGATGGATGACAACACTGAAATGGATCTCTTTCTTGGCTACTGTTCAGTACAATATGCTATCAGAGTCTTCCTTAGTCAAGTGATTCAATTGCATTAATTGGTATTGTGACAAGTTAAGCCTAATACAACCGATTGTCAAAGAATGGGTGAACATTAAAACTGTCTCTTGGCCTAAATGAGTATGTTTTTTCCCCAATGTTCTTTATTGCCTTTCTGGCCACTGCGACATTTGAATTAATTGGAGGTACTGGAAACAGCTTGATCATGTTTATCAGGAGATAAGATTTGGAGAGGCAACTTTTGGTGCCATGTGTTTTCTGTTTCTTAATCCAGGTTTCTTAACATATGCATGAAAGAATTAGTAATGCCTCATCTTCATACTTACTATCCAAGTTCATTCAACTCTAACCAAGGCTATATAAGACCCATTTTAGAAAACATGTGCAGAATCCAAGTATTTGTCTCTCCTGAAGCCTAAAATAATCATAGACCCAACAGTACCCAACAACTGGAAGAGAAGGGAGTGTCTATAGCAACCCAAGTGGCTCATAAGAGTTGGACCTGATTAGCCTGATTGCATTGTTAACTACATCATTGATAAAATAGCTTAATCATTTCCAGAGCAGAAAACCACATCCAATAAAGTGGAAGGACACTACTTTAGAACTGGAACAGCTAAAGGCAACTATCAGGTATCTCAGTGATGGATTAGCAAAAGCAAAATTATAAGGACAGGGAATTTTTTAAAAACCACCTTGATAATAATGATGCCATGTTTGAACGACATGTGACCTACATTTATCCTGAATTTGATTAAGAGAAGAAATTTCTAAGTATAAGCATCAACTGATTTCCAGGTGTCCATCCATTCTGGCTCGCCTTGAACCACTGTTAAGCATTACTGTCCCAAAGAATAGATGAGTATTAGTTAAAGGGGTGCCTAAGCTACTTTTTTTATTATTATTATTTATTTGCCACAATGCAAACATTGTCATAAAAAAAACAAGAATACATCATATAAACATATATATAGGCTAGAATATGTACAAAATATAAAATATAGGCTAAAATATGTATATGTATGTATATATATATATATATGTATGTATGTATGTGTATGTATGTATGTATGTATGTGTATGTATGTGTGTGTATATATATATATATATATATATATATATATATATATATATTTATATATATATATATATATATATATATATATATATATATATATATATAGGTCTTTGGTTGTTCGTGTTTTCTCCCGTGTAAAATTGGAAGTGTCTTGGCGACGTTTCGACGAAGTCTCATTCGTCATCTTCAGGCTTCAGCTTCGTGCTTCTGGGAGCAATGTGTGATCGCAGCTGTTTCTTCCTTTTAACTGCTAGTGGGGGTTTGAACTGATTGGGTGGGAGCTTGGCTGTGCTCTGATTGGATGGGGGTTTTTCTGTGCTCTGATTGGCTGGTGTCCTGTGTTGGTGGGGGCTTGGTTGTGCTCAGTCTAGTCTGTGCTGCAGGGGGATTTGAGCTGGTGAGCTGCATAGCTGTTGTTTGGCTTTGTGGTCGTGCTACATCTTCATAGTGGGTGTCAGTCTGCTGCATGAATGGATTGGAGGGGTTTGAAATGGCTAATGTTGCAGCTGCGGTCTGGCTTCTGGTCCTTGGTCGTGCTTCATGATCAGTGTGGGTTTGGGTCTGCTTTCTGGGTGGATGGGTGGTGACATCCTGTGTGGACCTTGTGAGTGTGGGTCTGGTGTCATTCCTCGTGTTAGGGACTCGTTTGTCAATAAGGGCGGGTTTCAAATGGCTGGTAGGCGGAGGTGTCATCTCGCTTTGTTCATGCTGTGTGGGCGTTTATCTCAATGGCTTCTCTGATTATTCTGTTGTTAAAGTGTTCAGTTTTGGCGATAGTTCTGGTCTTTTAAAGTCAATATCATGTCCTGTGACTTTAAAGTGTTGGACCAGGAAGAAGTTGGTTCCTCTTTTGAATGAGTTCTTGTGTTCTTCAATGCGCACTTATTCTTCTGTTGGTTTGTCCAATGTATGTGGTGGGGCAGGCGGTGCATGGGATTTCATATACTCCTTGATTTTCTAACTCAATTTTGTCTTTGGGGTTTCTTAGGATGGTGGATATTTTTCTGTTTGTGCAGAATGCTGTCTTGATGTTGTGTTTGTGGAGGATCTTGCTGATTCTGTCTGTGGTGCCTTTTATATATGGGAGGTGGGCTCTGCGCTTTTCTTGTTCTCTGTCTTGGATTTTAGTGGGGGGTTCTTTTTGGATTAGCTTTGTAATCTTATTTGTTTGGAATCCATTGGATGTTAGTACGTTAGTGAGAGTGTCCAGTTCGGGTTTTAGGTGTTGTTCATCAGCTAAGCATTTTGTTCTGGAGATGAGTGTCTTGGCTACGGAGTTGATCTGTGCTGGGTGGTGGTGTGAGAGTGCGTGCAGATAGCGGTTTGTGTGTGTTTTCTTCTGGTAGATGGTGTGTCCTAGGGAGCCATTGGGTTTTCTGTAGACTAAGACATCCAGGAAGGGAAGTTGGTTATTAACTTCTGTTTCCATGGTGAACTGTATTTTGGGGTGTAGGCTATTGAGGTGTGTGAGGAAGTTGTCAAGTTTTTCTTTCCCGTGTGGCCAGATTATGAAGGTGTCATCTACATATCTGAGCCAGAGTTTGGGTTTGTGATCAGATTTTTCTAGAGCTTGGGTTTCAAAGTGTTCCATGTAAAGATTGGCAATGACAGGTGAGAGGGGTGATCCCATGGGTGCTCCTTCTACTTGTTTGTATTTTTGTCCATTATAGATGAAGTATGTGTTGGATAGGCAGTGGTTGGTCAGATCTAGGATGTGCTTGGGGGGGTTATATTTGTTTTGGATAGCTGTCAAGGCTTCTTTGATTGGCACTTGGGTGAAGAGGGATATGACATCAAAGCTCACGAGTAGGTCGCTGGGCTGTAAGTTTTGTTTCTTTATGATCTCTATGAACTGGAATGAGTTTTTTACGTGTGAGGTGATGGATTCTGCATAGGGCTGTAGTTGTTTGGCGAGAAATTTGGCTAGGTTTTGTAGAGGTGAGCCTATGGAGCTGACTATGGGTCTGAGTGGGGTTCCTTCTTTGTGTATCTTGGGGAGGCCATAGAGCTTAGGGCATCTGGATGATTTCTCTCTGGGAATGATTCTTTGTTGGATTTCTTCGCTGATGGGGGAGGCTTTTATTTTGGATCTAGTGGTTTTTTCTAGGTAGGTGGTGGGGTCTGTGTTTAGGGGCTTGTATGCAGGGTCTTGGAGTAGGTTGGTTAATTTGGTTTGGTAGTCAGATGTGTTCATAACCACCGTGGCGTTGCCCTTGTCTGCTGGTAGGATTATTATGCTGGTATCTTTTTTCAGGTTAAGTAGTGCTGTCTGTTCCTCTTTGGGTAAGTTGCTTTTGGGTGGCTTGCTGGTGCAGAGGATGTTGGAGATCTCGAGTCTGATTTTGTTAGCATCATCGGGGTTGATTTTGGTCAGGCTGGTTTCAACTCCGCATATAATGGTTTCGGTGGGGATGTATTTGGGAGTGACTGCAAAGTTGAATCCTTTGGAAAGGACATCGGTTTCAGCTTTGGTGAGGATCCTATCTGAGATGTTATGCACTGTTTGTTTCATGTGTTGCTGTGAGGGTGGAGGGGTTTGTTTCTGGCGTTCTTGTAGTCTTCGGAGTTTGTTGGTGTGCGAGTCTGTCTTGAGGGTGGTCTGTGTTTCGGCTCTCCAGACGGCAAGTTGTTTGGATTTGTCCCAAAGTGCAAAGTGCTCCCAGAAGCACGAAGCTGAAGCCTGAAGATGACGAATGAGACTTCGTCGAAACGTCGCCAAGACACTTCCAATTTTACATGGGAGAAAACCCGAACAACCAAAGACCTATATACAAACACCCGTGAAAACCTCAGAAAACAAATATATATATATATATATATATGGAAAAGTATTAATTTGATATAATGAAAGGGAACAATAGGACAGGAACGGTAGGCACTTTTGTGCTCTTATGCACGCCCCTTTTTAAAGCCTTGTTTTCTGTATATCTCTAATGCCTCCCAAATGCATGTCTGACTGACTTATGGTCAGTTAGCTTGATCTTCAATGAACACAAATCATGGGACCTTCCTTGGGCTCTCCTTTCATTTACCAATATCAAACTATTGGCCCTGTTGTACTCTTTCAACCCGAATAAAATCTAGAGCTATTAACTAATTTAGAGTTACATTAAAATTCAGCTTGGAGGTTCCAAATAAATCCACATCTCCTTGTATATACAAACAGAGGTGCGTGCCTCGAAGAAGCTTTCTTCTCCATTTGAACTGCTGAATCATGAGCTAATGATCAGGTTAACACAGAACATAGAATCATAGCGTTGGAATGGATCTTGGAGGTCTTGTAGTTCAACCCCCTGCTCAAGCAGGAGACGCTATACCATTTCAGACAAATAGTTGTCCAGTCTCTTCTTAAAAGTTTCCAGTGATGGAGCACCCATAACTTCTGAGGGCTAATTATTCCATTAATTGATTGCTCTAACCTTTAGGAATTTTCTCCTTAGTTGTAGTTTGCTTCTTTCCTTGGTTAATTTCCATCCATTGTTTCTTGTCTTGCCTTTTGGTGCTTCGGAAAATAGTTTGACTGCCTCATCTTTGTAAGAGCCCCTCAAATATTGGAACATTGCTATCATGTCTCCCCTAGTCCTTCTTTTCATTAGATTAGGCATACCCAATTCCCGTAATCGTTCTTCATAAGTTTTAGCCTCCAGCACACTAATCATTCTTGTTACTCTTATTTGCATGCTTTCCAGAGTCTCAACATCTTTTTATATGCAATATATTGCATATAAAATTGCATATAAAACAGTGCAATATTCCAAGTGTGGTCTTACTAATGCTTTGTAAAGTGGTACTAGAACTTCATGTGATCTTGATTCTATCCCTTTATTAATGCAGCTTAGATTACATTGGCCTTTTTGGCTGTTGTCACACACTGTTGGCTCATATTTGTCCACTACGACTCCAACATCTCTCTCACAGTTGTTGGCATTAAGCCAAGTTTCACGAAGTCTATAACTATGCAGTTGTTTTTCTTGTATAAGTGTAAAACCTTACTTTTATCTACACTGAATTTCATTTTGTTTGATACTCTTTCTTTTAGTAATTCATATAATTTACATTTGGTACATACGTAGTTTGGAAAATATCAAGCAAGCAACCACAAACACCTCAAAAAATAGGATTTTAGTTGTTGTTTTCTTTCATACTCTCTTCCCCACTTTTCCTGCTTTTTCTTGTGCTCAAAAGTAGCCTAGATTGAAGGAGATCTGTTGAGAAATCAAGAACTAATCTATGCCAACTCTTAGTTATAAAGTATATTTACAATAATTGATATGAAAGTAATAAGTCACCAAGTCTGTGACTGACATATTAATAGTTTTTCTTTTTCTAAATAAAGCTTCACTTTTAATCTGCACTATTGTCTTCAGTTATGTTTCCCCACTTGATGTAGCTATTTCCTTACTTTCTTGAAACACAATGAATAATCGTTGTGTACAAGTTACCCTTTGTTGTTCTTTGTTCCTCAATTTGTTATTTGTTTATATAGTCATGAGTTTCTCCCATACACGAGAATGAGAACATTCAGTTACAGCCCTGTCCGTAAAGCTTCTTGCTTGTATATTGTCTAATTAAGCAAAGCCATTATCCCTTAAGCTATTTTGATATTTGCAGTGATCTCTCTACCTATTATTGTTTTTGTAGCTGTTGATGTTAGATTTATTTTTAGTCCTTCTTCCAAGAGCTCAAAGCTCAAACAAAGCATTCCTGTTTCCAAATTTAATCCCACAATTAACTTTGTAAGATAAATTGAGTTAAAGCCTACCAACCAACCTCATGGCATCAATAAATTTATTTCTGTGGCTAAGGAAAGACTTCAGCGAGATATTCTCAGTTCTACCTCAACAACATGATCACTAGTCATTTTTATTCTCTTCCTTCTTCACTTCCTACCCTCTTTTGTCCTTATTCTGGATATTCTATTAGTCAGACAATGGATACACTGGAGTTCCAGCTACACAGTGTGTCAAAGCCAGACAAGTCATGATGGCAAACACAGAGATAGGATGCATATTTAAAAACAAGCAAGGAATTGCTCATATTTCTTTAGCTACCTTCTTAACTTTTTGCCACCCTCTGCAAAGTTTTAAGAGAGCCCAAAAATATTTTGGATAACAGTCACAGCACAAGTACAATACAATCTGTATTACTTCATGACAGCTCTTATCTACTTGAAGCTGCTGCTAAACACAGTTACTGTGATGTATATCATCTGAACTAAGGAATCCTGATTGTAGTTCTGTCAAGTACAGCAAAATCCAAATCTGTTGCATTTTGCAACAGGAAATGATGTTTGAGCTTTGGAGAGCAGTTACCAATGAATAGACTAGGCAGAAGCAACAACCTCAACTGGTCAACAGGAGCGGGAAAGACCCCATCCCTGATTGGGTTAAAGGTAAAAGTTCCCCTCGCACATATGTGCTAGTCATTCCCGACTCTAGGGGGCAGTGCTCATCTCCATTTCAAAGCCGAAGAGCCAGTGCTGTCCGAAGACGTCTCCGTGGTCATGTGGCCAGCATGACTAAATGCCAAAGGTGCATGGAACGCTGTTACCTTCCCACCAAAGGTGGTCTCTATTTTTCTACTTGCATTTTTTTTATGTGCTTTTGAACTGCTAGGTTGGCAGAAGCTAGAACAAGTAACAGGAGCAGCACTAGGGATTCGAACTGCTGAACTGCCGATCTTTTTTTGCACATAAAAAAATGTGCAAGCTCAACGTCTTAGCCACTGTGTCCCTATTTATAATAATACTATTTATGATAATGATGATGGTGGTGATGATGATGATGATGATGATGATGATGATGATGATGATAATAATAATAATAATAATAATAATAATAATAATAATAATAATAATAATAATAATAATAATGACGCTGGCAGCAACCCATATCAACCATTAGCACCAGTCAATGCTATTTGTGATGTATTTTTGAATGTTCAATTGACTGAGTTTCATTTTTAATGAATAAAGTAAATATTTACTTTATTCATTAAAAATGAAACTCAGTCACAGGAATGGCAAAAAGGGATTAGTAATTTTGTTTGGATGGATAAAAAACTGAGAATAAAGTTAAAAATAATGCAAGATATACATGAAAGAGGGGGTTTAAAAATGCCTAATTTGAAATTGTAGTATGAAGCAGTTGTTCTCTCATTAATTAGTGATTGGTTTAATTTAACAGAGCAAAGAATCCTGAATATAGAAGGTTATGATTTGTTATATGGATGGCATGCTTACTTGTTATATGATAAGAAAATGGACAAGACTTTTAAAAGCCAAATTCTTAGAAATGCTTTGATAAGGGTGTGGAAGAAATATCAATACAAGCTAGATTACAAGATTCCAATATGGGCAATTCCCGGACATATGATAGAGAATATAAATATAGAACAAAAACTGGAGGTGGTTACCTATAAGGAACTTCTTATTGTAGAAAAGGGTAAAATACAATTAAAATCTTTAAATAAAATGAGAGAAGAAGGGATAAATTATACATGGTTTCAGTATGGACAGTTACAAGCCAGATGGAGAATAGACCAGAAAAAGGGTATTATGCAAAATGAGGAAAATTTGATAGAACAAATTAGAGATCAAGGTCAATTGCATATTAAGAGGTTGTATAAGGGTATTGATAGAAATAGATTCAGAAACGGAATTAGTTAAGGACTGTATGATAAAATGGGCACAAAACATCAGCAACCTATAATGTTGGAAATGTGGGGGGGAAATTGGGTTAGAAATGTTAAATTTACACAAGCACAAAATTTAAGAGAAAATTTTTATAAAATGTTTTATAGATGGCATTTAGATCCTAAAAAACTGGCATGTATGCATCCAAATATGCAGGCTAAATGTTGGAGATGTGATTGTGAGGATGCTACTTATTATCATGTATGGTGGACTTGTAAGAAAATCAAAGCATTTTGTATAAAAATTTGGTGGATTATGCAGAATATTTTGAAAAAGAAGATAAAATTTACCCCACAGTTGTTTTTATTGGGTATGATTACGGAATGTACGGTAATAGAGACTAAATTGATTTTAAATTTAATAACGGCTATAAGACTTTTGGTTGTGCAATATTGGAAGAAAAAAGATTTACCTACAATTGAAGAATGGACACTTAAAGTATCGAACTTAGCAGAAATGCCAAAAATTTCTGCGTATTTGAAAGACTATTCTCAAGAAAGATACATATTGGAATGGAGAAATTGGATTGACTATATTCAAAATAAGTATCAGACTAAAAAGTATCAAATAGCTTATGAGTGAATTTGGGAAATGTATTATATTAATGTATTAGTGTAAATGGGAAAGGGGAGTTAAGGGAGCAAGGGGAAAGGAGAGACTGTGGGTTATGGGTTTTGTGGTATTTTAGTTTATGATTGTTAGATTTTATACCCTGTATTTTGTTCTGGGAAATCTCGGGGGGGGGGAAGGGGAAGGGGGGGAGGGGGGGAATAATTGTTAAAAAAAATTATGCTTTTGTAAAACTTTTTCAATTAAAAAAAATGAAACTCAGTCAACTGAACATTCAAAAATACATCACAAATAGCATTGACTGGTGCTAATGGTTGATATGGGTTGCTGCCAGCATACTAGGTATCAACCAAGTACCTTCTTAAGATGTACGATGTTCCGAGTAACACAATTTTTTGCAGTTCCGCTGGTGTTATTGCAGGAAGCTGCAATTTATTGATGTATCTTATAAAATTCTTGGACATGGTACCAAGTGCCCCGATGACAATGGATATCACTGTTACATGTTTCATCCATAGCCATGTAGTTTCGATGGCCCGGTTGCGATACTTCATGATTTTTTCCAGTTCTTTTTCTTTGACTCTGGCATCTCCTGGTACCGTGATGTCAATAAATTGTACGTTTCGGTTTTCCACAGCTATATTTGGTGTGTTGTGTTCCAAGTGACGATCCATCTCTATTCTAAAGTCCCACAAGATCTTCACCTTCTCATTTTCTATAACTTTTTCCACTTTATGTTCCCATGACTTTTTGGATACAGGCAAGTCATATTTTTTACATAATGACCAGTGGATTAATTTAGCAACTCGGTCGTGTCTAGCTTTGTAATCAGTTTGTGCGATTTTGCTGCATTCACATATTAAATGTGAAACAGTTTTGACTTTGTTGTTGCAAAGTTGGCAGTTTGGATTGTTGGTGGATTTTTGTATCTTTGCTTTCATGGCATTTGTAGTGCTTGTTCTTGAGCAGTGAGTATTAAACCTTCCGTTTCTTTCTTGATGGTTCTTAAGCCATGCCCATGTCAAGTTGTCATCACATTTTCCTTCAATGTTTTTCAAGTGCTGTCCATGCAAAGCTTTGGATTTCCATCTATTTAATCTGTCATCCAGCTGTTTTTTCTTATATTCTGCCTTTGTTTCTGTTGTTTTTATAATGTTCTCTGTTTTCACAGCCTGCAGCAATTATTCTGTGCTTTGGTTCACATAATCATTCAAACTTCATTTTTCTTCTTTTACAGTTTGATGGATTTGCAATAGCCCTCTGCCCCCTATTTTTCTTGGCAGGTACAACCTGTCAATGTCACTTCATGGATATAAAGCGTGGTACATATTCAAAAGTTTCTGCATTTTCCGGTCCAAGTTTTCTAGTTCTGCCAAAGTCCAGTTGATGATTCCAGCTGAGTAGCATATCACTGGAACTGCCCATATATTAATGTCTTTAATTATGTTTCCAGCATTCAGCTTTGATTTTAATATTTTGCCTACCCTCCTGATATATTCCTTTTGCGTTGACTCTTTGACTTTTCCATTCAAGATGTTATCTACTTCCAATATACCTAGATATTTATAACCCTCATCCTTTGCTAATGCTTTTACTATGGTTCCATTTCCCAGTTCTATTTCTTCTATTTTTTCCATTTTTCCTTGCTGCATGGATAATATAGCACATTTTTCAAGTCCAAAATTCATTTTGATGTCGCTGCTTAACAGTTGAACTGTGTTGAGTATTGATTTAAGTTCAGTGGGGCTTTTCACATACATTTTTAAGCCATCCATGTATAGTATTATTATTATTATTATTATTATTATTATTATTATTATTATTATTATTATTATTATTATTATTAACCCTAATTGGGTACCCTATTACAGTCCAGTTAGTTCTCCTTTAACTCCAACATATATTTTCTTCAGGCCACGTGGCTATTCTGTAAGCATAGGAAAAACCAAAGCTTTGTTAAGGAATTGCACCAAAGAACAGATAGAGCATCCACACCTGATCCTGAAACAGCTTTCCTGCTTCAATTCTGAATTCTGCACACTTCTAATCTTGGACATTTTACTCAACATGTGTAGATAAACTTGTAGAAAAAAATGCTCTGCAGTCAGGGTGTTCATTCCGTAGGAAGGAATGGACAAAGAATGGACAACATTTGCATAGATAACCCTTACATTCAACTTTTCATTGCCGTGCTGGCCGTTTTGCTTGTTTGTAGTCCTTTAGTCCTTCTGCCATAAGAATTTGTGATGGGGTTGCTGTTTCCTCTTCTTTGTTATATATTAAAATGAACCAAAAGATTCAGTAAATTAATTTACTGTTTTCTTATATCAGCAGATGGAAGCACTGCCCAAGTTTTTCTGCACTCAAAAGCTAAACAGAAGCTAAACAAACCTGGGAAAATCTAGAGCAGTATTCTGAGGCATTGAGATCATCCCAGAAGTCACTTCCAGTGTCATTGCATTATACAATTGCATTATTTTGTTTTGAAACATAATTGTATTAATGTAGCCAGAAGTCAAGTTTAACTCTAGGGCTTAAGAACTCTGGCTTAAAATTGATAAGGCAGAAATCCTATTTAATATGTAAATGTAGACTCAATCATCCAAGCCAAAAGCATGTAAAATTTAAATCATGGCAACTTAATTAAACAGAGACATTTCGTTTAATATGTAAATGTTTAATATGTTTAATATGTAAATGTAGACTCAATCATCCAAGCCAAAAGCATGTAAAAATTTAAATCATGGCAACTTCATTAAACAGAGATATTTCGTTACTCATTCAAGTAACTTCTTCAGTCAAAAGAATAATTTTTGGTTAGGCATAGATTCAGAGAGTCATTGGAATGAATAGAATAGAATAGAATTTTATTGGCCAAGTGTGATTGGACACACAAGGAATTTGTCTTGGTGCATATGCTCTCAGTGTACATAAAAGAAAAGATACGTTCATCAAGGTACAACATTTACAACACAATTGATGATCAATATAGCAATATAAATCATAAGGATTGCCAGCAACAAGTTATAGTCATACAGTCATAAGTGGAAAGAGATTGGTGATGGGAACTATGAAACGATTAATAGTAGTGCAGATTCAGTAAATAGTCTGACAGTGTTGAGGGAATGAATTAACTCTTGCAGGGGTTTCTCTCCAAAATGAAATGCAATTGAGTCTACACTTACATATTGCATTTCATTTGGGGAGAAACCCCTACAACAGTTAGTTCATTCCAATGATTCTCTGCCTAACCAAAAACTGTCTATGTAAAGCTACGTATAGGAAAACATTTGATTTTGAAGTGCTCCAAAGTTTTACCAATTCCATAAGTGAGGTAGATGCTTCAGAGACTCTGTAATTAGATGCTATCTTCTCCCTTGCATCTGCAGTTCAAACTGTAATTGTGTTGAAATGAAAAACCAAGAATCCATCTTCACATTCAGTGGTATAACAATACATGAGCCATACATTTAACACTGAAAAGATACCAGTTCAGCTAAAAATGGTAATCTACTCAAACCGGAATATCATTATGAGAAAAAAGTAGTTCTCTTCTCTGTTTAAAGCAGACACCATTGAGTGAAAATCAGATACATCGATTATTTTCTAAATGAAAGAGCCTTTAAACTTATACTTGTTTTCCCTTTAATAACAGCCTATAAAACTTGCTGGCATTTCTATTAAATACCTCTCTGTTTGATTCTTTTCTAAATCTAAATCTTCATTATTCGGTCATGCTTATTTTTAGTTGCTAAGTTACCTGTTATTGTTTTCATCTCTTTTGTTTTACAAAATATAATGGTTTCATATTTGTATTTATACAAACACAGACAGAGCATTTTGAAACACCTTTAACAGGGAGTGAGTTCCATTAATAGCAATCATAGTAAACATTCATGACCTTATTTTAAAAAACAGATGAAGATAAGACTATAAATCTGAAAGTTATTTTATGTATTGCCATGCTGTTGAGCACACTATGAGATTTCTCATGTTTTACCCCTTCCTTCCAAATTTGTATGCCATCAAAACATTTGACTCCTGGCAGCTTTTATCAAAGTAAAATGTAATAAAAATAAAAACTTTGACATTTAAAAATTCCCAAATCAATAAAATATTCAACACCAAAGTCAAAATGAACTCAAAACTCAAAATGAGCAGTAATAATTAAAAATGAAAAGAACGAATAAACGCAAAATTTTTGATATGAGTGTTTGTAGGTTGAAAAACACACACAAAACAACCCAGCCAATGTCTCCTATATTTCTAAACTGTAGCAAACTATACTCTGTTGCCTTCTTTCTCATTTTGATTGAGTTCTGCAACTCTTATAAAAGCAATTCCCCATTTCATAGAGTGGGTTGCGGATTTCTCTACTGAAAGATGAGTTTTATTATGGTCTCATTATAATATTGTTATTCTCAAATAGAATATCCATTTGATTTGCATGTTTAACAACGCACCCCTGAATCTATATTGTTCCTTTTGCAATTAAAGCTTTTTTTCCTACCATTACAAGTTTTTTTAAAAAAATGCTAGTGAAAGAAAAACAGAGAGCTGGATTGACTTATATGTGTAGGTGTAATAAAATGCACAGGTTAAGTTATAGATGTAGAAGGGTGAGAATTATTGTACCAGTGGGAATTGAAGATAAAAGAGAATTGTAGTCGATAGCATGTAGCAGAAAAGGACTGAAAAATGCCAAGAGTATGTCAGAATCCCATCCTACCTCTAAGATGTCGGAGTGATTTTATTGAGCGATCCTTTTCCAATGCCCCAGGTATAATTGAGGTTTAGTGACCCAGTTAATCAATTGATCATAAAAACAGTTGTAATTTAAGCCTTTCTATATCTAGGAATGTTTCTTGGCCCATTTGGTGACCTGGAATAAGAGAAGCCATAAGAGATATTTGTTTCTATCGCCTTCTTCTTTCATCTTACATATTCAGAGCTGGTCAGATGCATAATTATGGCAGCTGTCTAAAGAGACTAGGTGGGATTTTTCAGACCAATTTGAGGGGGGAAAAAGAATATTTATTATTTTAGCAGAGCAAACGAGAACAAGAAATCTTTCTGGCATTAGAGAACTATGAATGTACAATGAATGTAGAGAACGTGGCCATGATTGGTGGAAACAAAAGAATGTTAAACAAACTTTGGTTTGTTTCGTTAAGTGATCATTGTTTGATGATCACTTAACAATAATGGTGATTCACTTAATGACCACCTCAAAAAGGGTTGTAAAATTGGCTCAGTCACATGACCAACCCATTTTACAACTGTCACAAATTATGGGCGAGCGCCATTACAGTCATAACTCAAGGACTATCTGTATGACCATAGTCTCAAAATATATCTTCCATATTTGATGCAGTACTAAAAATATTGGGATCATTTCTTGAAATGGGGAAGAGACGGAGATGGAAGATTCTGGATATTTTCCTCCATGCCATAATCCGCCTCTTTCTATTTATTTTTCTGCGCTCCTTCAAAGCCAATCTGTGTCATGGAAGAGGCAAAGCGAGTAAGAACAGGGTGTGACTTTTTTCTTATATTTGAAAAACACAGCTGAACACGTAAGACCTGAAAGAGGAGAGATAAGCAGCAATACAAGGAATTTCTAAAGTTAACGTTTTCAGCTAAGCCACTACAGATTATATGGAGCTGTTTCCCCAGTCAGGAAGCCCTCCAAATGTTGAACTTCAGCTATTACTCACTAAGAATTCTGGGAATTGAAATTCATACAAAAGATCTAGGCAGGCCTGTCAAACTGGCGGCCCGCGGGCAGGTTGTGTCACGTGCAGGTCATATCCACCCTGGCTCGGCAAAGGCAAAAAACGTTGCAATTCGTCACGATACGTCACATAATCGAGTTTGACACCCATGATCAGCGGTCAAATCCCCCCGGTTCTATCCAGCTCGCTGAACTGGTAGTGTCAATGGCAGGAGGCTCCGCTCATTACGTCCTGTTTTTTTATCCTCTGTGCATGCAGAAGATTCTGTGCATGCACAAAAGAGGTGTGCACACATGCTCCTGTGCGCTCCTGTGTGCTCCCGTTCCCGAACTTGTAGCGAAGGTAAGTGGATTCTACCACTGCCCATGATCTAGGCCAATCTTAACAACCTTGGCAACTTAAAGTTGTGTGGACTTCAACTCCTAGAATTCCATAGCCTGCATAGCTGCCTGGGGAATTCTGGAAGCTGAAGTTCACATATTTTCAAGGTGCCAAGGTTGAAAAACAGTGGTTTAGGCTAAAGGTCTCCAAACGTGGCAGCTTTAAGACTTGTGGACTTCATCTCCCAGAATTCCCCATGCTGGGTAGGGGATTCTGGCAATTTTTTTTTTAATTTGCATTTATATCCTGCCCTTCTCCAAAGACTCAGGGCGGCTTACACTATGTCAGGCAATAGTCTTCATCCAATTGTATACTATATACAAAGTCAACTTATTGCCCCCCAACAATCTGGGTCCTCATTTTACCTACCTTATAAAGGATGGAAGGCTGAGTCAACCTTGGGCCTGGTGGGACTTGAACCTGCAATATTGCAGGCAGTTGCTGTTAATAACAGGCTGCATTAGCCTGATGAGCCACCAGATGCCCTTTTAATTAAGTCCAGAATTCCCTACCCAACATGGGGAATTCTGGGAGACAAAGTCTACAAGTCTTAAAATTTCCACATTGGCAATTAAGTCCACAAATTTTAAAAGTCACCAAGTTTGGAGACCCCTGGTCTAGGCTAAGGTGAATTTTACCTGTCAGTAAAAATGTCAATAAAATTTCCTGATTGCCGGAATGAATAAAGATGCTAAAGAAATAAAAATAAAAAACTATGACTGCTGCATGTTATTGGCTTTCTGGAAAGATAATAGGGTTTCCAATTGCAAAGAATTATAAACATATATCCTTCTGAAATTTCAAATTCAGAGCATATAAAGTATATATTCTTGATGAATCCTTGTAATTAGTGCCAATTACTTTTCAAATGCCCCAAATAATTAACTCATCTACATTCAAAACAAATCCCCAGAATGAATTAAAGTACCCAGAAATGTTGATATAAGAGACAATGCATGGCAAAATAAAAATAAATCTGTTTTTTCCTCTTGCAGAAAAAATACATATATCTACATAGCTGAAATAGAATAGAATAGAATAGAATTTATTGGCCAAGTGTGATTGGACACACAAGGAATTTGTTTTGGTGCATATGCTCTCAGTGTACATAAAAGAAAAGGAAAAAAATACCTTCATCAAATGTACAACATTTACAACATAAATGATGGTCATAGGTTGCAATTTAACCCTTAATGATAGCAACGAAAAGTTACAGTCATACAGTCATAAGTGGAAAGAGATTGGTGATGAAAACGATGAGAAGATTAATAGTAGTGTAGATTTAGTAAATAGTTTGACAGTGTTGAGGGAATTATTTGTTTAGCAGAGTGATGGCCTTCAGGAAAAAACTGTTCTTGTGTCTAGTTGTTCTGGTGTGCAATGCTCCATAGCGTCATTTTGATGGTAGGAGTTGAAACAGTTTATGTCCAAGATGTGAGGGTTAGGGTTATAAATAAATACAATCTCTAACACCGATGAGAAAACTAATTTCTTTAGAGAAAACAGACATGCTTGAAATTCAGGTTTTCTTCTTGTCATTTGTCATATAAGACAACTACTTCAGACATATTCAAAGCATGAAGCAATAATGGCATTGCAGGCACAGTGTAACTCATTCTTCAAAGACAAAGCTTACACTTAAATGTTTATGCCCATGATGAATTATTATCCAGAGACATGTATTATTGAATTCTACAAATGGATCCATCAACAAACATATTGACTTAAAGCCAGCATATGAACCTATAAGAAGCCAGACCATTCAAACAACCAATCAGCAACAGAATCAACCATCTCATCAGTTGAATTTCACATCATACAAATAGTCATGCAACCAATTGACCACAACATCACACAGGACCTATATAAACAGAAAAAGAACCAAACAAGACAAAGTCCTGCTGAAGATGTTGCCTAGTTTGGTACAGAACCATCCAGGAGCAAAAGTCAAGCTCAGAAAACAAACCACTGCCAAGAACATCTACCTCATATATACTGGTCCCTTCATACTAAAGTAAAGATATACAGTACATATGCTGTTGGTAGTCAGCTGCCAAATTTAATAATTTAATATCTGACATGTGATATAGATTGTGATATAGACTTGCCTGAGTGCATTTTAATTATAATTTTAAATTTTAAGGGTTTTTATGTCGGTCTATGACCGTTTTAGTTAAATTAGGCCTATTTAATATTTTGTTTTAAATTTGTTTTAAATTTGTTATTTATATTATGTATTATTTGTGTTTTTAAAAAAGGCTGTAAACCGCCCTGAGTCCTTCGGGAGAAGGGCGGTATAGAAATTAAACTATAAATAAATAAATAAATAAATAAATAAATAAATAAATAAATAAATAAATAAATAAATAAATAAATAAATAAAGTGCATTAGATGTATTACAGGTAGAGGTGGTATTCAGCAGGTTCTGACCAGTTCTGGAGAACTGGTAGTGGAAATTTTGAGTAGTTCAGAGGTAAATACCACCTCTGACTGGCCCTGCCCCCATGTATTCTCTGCCTCCCGAGTCCCAGCTGATTGGGAGGAAATGGGGATTTTGCAGTAACCTTACTCTGGAGTGGGGTGGGAATGGAGATTTGACAGTATCCTTCTCCTGCCATGCCCATCAAGCCACGCCCATCAAGCCACGCCCACAGAACCATAGTTAAAAAAAATTGAATCTCACCACTGCAAGTTACAACATAATTGAGCCTGTCAATTACAATCATGTCATGACAGTCGTAAAACAAATCATGTGACCAGACCCATTTTACAGCCATTTTTGCACTGGTTATTAAACACTGGTTATTAAGCAAACCTATTGTATTATCAGTCCTGCCCCAACTTGGTCCCTTCAGTAAGAACCACCCTTGACTCCATTCGGTGTGAAAGGTTTACTTTACTAAAGGTCAAGTGAATTACAGTATAGTAAAGCCAGAACTGAGGTTTGCATGCCAAACTTTCCTGGTTAACTTTTCACTCTTTCTCCCTTCCCATTGTTGATCCCTCATTGACCAATCATATTCAACTAAAATGCTTTGGGAACGTTCTTGTTGTGTCTGCGCCCCCCGAGCCGTGCCTCCTGCCAGAAAGTGACTTGGAAAGTGAGGGGGAAGGGCCGTCAGGACTTACCTCGGGAGCACTGGCTTCCCTGGCTCAGCTCCAGGAGCCAGAGGCAGGCCAGGTGGAAGAGATAATGAGGCCTTCGTCCCCTGACTCTTCCTCCCCCCAGGCCACACCTCCAGACCCAGCTGATGGCAATCAGGCCTGGCTGGACCCTAGGTTTTGTAGGCAGGACAGGCAGGAACAACAGAAGCAGGGGTGGGGCAGGCCTAGGAAGTGCTGAGTCATGGAGCCACACCCCACAGGATATAAAGGCAGCAAGAGCTGCTGTGCCTCTTCGTAGCAGGCAAATTAACTGCTTAACTAAGAGCTGAAGTACTGTTTGTTCCTGGGTGACTCATCGGCGTTGAGGGAAATAACAGAGACACTTGGCAGACGCTCACTAGTTTGCTGCCAGAGCTGATAGTGCCAGCTAATTAAGCCATCGCTCGGACGGACAGAACAGTTCTCTTCAACTGTAGACTGGGCAATGTGGAGGTGCATGCCTTTCCCAGGTGTCTGACCTTGAAGTTGTGTCTCTAGAAGTTACGATGAGTGGTCAGACTCCCCCCCCCCCATCCAGCTTCCTCCCCCTATAGTTTAGGGCAGAGTGGCAGATAGTGAATGCAAAGTGCAGATGTGAGGAGGTAGTACTGATATGTATGCTATGTGATGTTTTTGCCAAAAGAACAGAAGTAAATGCCAGTTTATTTCATAAAATGACATAAACTGAGGAGTAACACAATGAAAAACAAGCCACACTGATTTTCTTGATGTGGAAAAAGCAGTTGATAATTTGAACTGGACTTTTTTGATCAAAATCCTGGAAGATATTGACTTTGGAGATAATTATATTAAACTGATGAAATTAATTTTATTAATTATTAGTTTAAAGGGAACTGACAAAACCAGGTTAAATATACAAAAGGACAAGGGAAGGATGTCCCCTGTCATCATTTTTATTCATCCAAGCTCTGGAAATTTTGAATAGAGACATAGGACAGGATGAGAGAATTGCTGGGGCAAAGGTTAAAAAAGAAGCATGTAAACTGTCATGGCTGCCATTCTGCTAGCCAAGCATTGCAAGCTGACAGCCTGACATGAGCAATAGGGAGAGGGAAGTGAGAATTGGAATGTAGACAGAAATTAGGGGAGGGATGGAAACTAAGCTGTGCTGACCAAAAGCATGAAAAACATCAGCCAGCCCAAGGTCAGCCGTTGGTGTGTAGAGCTGAAAAGCCCATGAACTGAGGGTCTATCATCCAAGCAATATCCAAGCACCCATTGGGCATTAATTGATAACAGGGGGATGGCTGTGGGGGGAATAGAAGTTAATTGTATCATTTGCACAGGAAAACATCAGATTCAGCTTCGCTACTTTTGTAACCACTTAAACTTTAATAAAGTATACTGTTGGTGAAACAATGGGCCAGGAGTCTATCCATACTAGAAGACTGAGTGAAACAGTTGACATAAACTAAGGGCATTTGCTGAATGCCTTTCATTTGAATGAATGACTTGGCTTTCATTTTGGAAAACCCTATGGCGAGAATAGAACTATTAATGGAAGAAAAAATAAAGGAATTTGGTGATTAGTTTAACACTAACAATAAAAAATGAATATAATAAAAATATGAAGATGGAAGTTTAAGAAGAATGGATTGTTAAATGGACTGGTTTTCAGGCTGAAAAAAAATATTTGGGTATTACTCTGTTGTTGTTAGTTGCAAAGCCACGTCCGACCCATCTCAATCCCATGGGCAACTTTCCTCCAGGCCTTCCTTTTCTCTACCATCCCCCAGAGACCATTTAAGTTCACGCCAACTGCTTCAGTGACTCCATCCAGCCACCTCATTTTCTGCCATCCCCTTTTTCTTTTGCCCTCAATCGTTCCCAGCATTAGGCTCTTCTCCAGTGAGTCCTTCCTTCTCATTAGGTGGCCAAAGTATTTGAGTTTCATCTTCGGGTTCTGGCCTTCTAAAGAGGAATCAGGGTTGATCTTCTCTAGGACTGACCAGCTGGATCGCCTTGCATTCTAAGGGACTCGCAGAAGTCTTCTCCAGCACCATAGTTCAAAGGACTCAATTCTTTGGTGCTCAGCCTTTCTTATGGACCAACTTTCACAGCCATACATTGCAACTGGGAAAACCATAGCCTTGATTATATGCACTTTTGTTGGCAGGGTGATTTTCTGCTTTTTAGTACACTGTCTAGATTTGCCATAGCTTTTCTTCCAAGGAACAAGCATGTTTTAATTTCTTGGCTGTAGTCCCCATGTGCTGTATTACTCTAACCAACATGAAATCCCATTCTTGGGCTTTGCCCCTCTCATGTTGGTAAGGCACCATAGCAACACACTAGTATTTCACCATCTTTTCAGCACCAATCCTTTGAATTTATTAGGAAGATGGCAATTTAAAAAAAAATAATGAGTAAACACAGCATAGAAAGGATTACATTTTGCACTTTTCACCTGGTCAACTGAAGAGAACACAGCTTGAACATGGAGTATTCTGTGTTTTGAAGTCGGCTGTGATGAAGGCAAATGTAAATCAGCTTAGTTCAATATCTGGAATTGTATTTTCTATGTGTGGATTTGCATCGGAGTTTATTAATTGCATTCACAAAACAGTGAGTGCAATCAAACGTTTGTGCTGGCTATCTTAAATTTACAATAAAATTGTGTTGCTAGGCATTACAGTATAGTCATACTTTGTATAATACAATTAACCAGAACTGAAAATTGTCCTACCGACACCCGCTGCTTCAATGCCAGATAAAGGGAAGAAAAAAACTTGCTTTTGAGTTGAGCTTGACTCATTTTGATTTTGTGAGCATGTCTGTGCAATTTTCTTGGCAACGGGAACAAAAGAGATTGCCACTGCTTTCTTCCAGGATATTTTTTGACATCTCAGTCTAGCCTACAGCTCTGCTAGAGACAGCTTAATCAATAGAATAATATATTTTGGTTTGTATCTAGTGTACGGTTTTGTAAAAAAGAAAGCTGATCATATCCAAGATATTTTATGCCTGCCATAATAAATATTCTCTTGCTGCTTTTTCTATGTCTTGGAAATCATGCAGAAATGTCATTTCCAATGTTTATGAAGATTGTCAAGAAAGATGATTTTAATCTGCATTGGCAGAAAGATGTAATTGTGTTTCCAATAGTATGTGTCAGAAATTCAAGGCAAAAGTCAGCAAGAGAGCCTCATCCCATAATCATTATCTACTTCAAACATAAGGTTGCCACTGAGTTCAAGTATCAGATGGAACTCCACTGTTTCATAGTACTGGAAGCTACTTGGGGGAAAAAATATCTCGGGTTTATAGATCAAAGTGTTGCACTCCTAAGGACAAAATGCAATTTTTTATCTGCAGTCTCCTATCTACATACAGACTTGAGAGGAGGTGAAATTCTGTGGGAAACAAGACAGAAAGATAAAAGTCTGATCAGTTCTACAAGGAGAATGACATGGGGATTACAAAGAGAAGAAGGCAAAACCTACCTGGATATTATTGTTCTTCCAGCCAAGGAGAACAACCCCATCTGACGAATGAAGGTGAATATATGTGTCCCAAGATAAAAACCTTGCAATGAACAAGGACACACATTCATCTTCGCAGCTACTAAGATTGTTGGATGACCAGGTACAAAAACAGCCAGGGAACTGATTGAAGCCTCGTCAGTCAACGGGAGTGCTGATTTACCATCAGTTTATCAAGTACTTAGAAGGCAAGGACTGGGCAGCACAAGCAAGCAACAGCCAATGGCTTAAAAAGCCACATACAACAGGCACCATATAAATACCACACACGGAACAGCACACACTCTGCTAGAGAGAAGTTCCAGGAGGATGGGCTGAAACCTTGGAAGATGAAATCTCTGGTGCTAGTGACCAACACAGATTGGACCCCATCTAAGATTAAGGGCCTCATTCTGAGCATAGAAAAATATTTAGAAGGGTCTGCTGTGGAATGCTGGCATGGGCAAAGCAACCAGTGAGTAAAGCAATCCTTTTCTCTCTCACCTTTTCTTAGTTTTTTATTTATTCCTTATTTTATTTATTCCTTATCTCACACACAAAATCCAACCGTGCAAAGCATATGCCCCCTCCATCCATTTACCCACACATAGACAAAGAGAGCTACAGCCAGATGTAAAGACAAAAAGAAAGAAAAGTAAATAGTTGAAAAGTGATAATTGAAAAAATAAAAAATGAAAGGCCGAAAAGAAAGAGATAAAAGAAAAAAAAAGGTAATAAAGAAGTAGCTTCCAATCATCTTTAAAGCAATTATGCCGGTAAGTACATTTATATTTCCAAGATTATATCACGGCTCTCTACTTTCTATATACGTAGATTTATTTAATATTAATATTAACATTTCCCCCCATATCACTCTCTTAAACAATTAATTCCCACAACACTTTCTTATGCCCTGAGATGCCAAACCACTTAGTAGGGCTGTATTATTATTATTATCCTTCTCATCGTTCCTATTGTCTATTTCCTTAGCTTCTTATGACTATAACATTGTTGCTTGTATCATAGGATTTATGTTGATTGCTTTTATGATTGTGATCACGATTTTTCACTTGTTGGTTGTATGTACACTGAGTGCTTATGCACCAGGGACAAAATTCTTGTGTGTCCAATAAAGAATTCTATTCTATTCCGTTCCATTCCATCCCATTCTATATGATTTAAATCATGATGAATAAAATGGCTTTTTTTTTTGTTTCAGGTCATTCCTTTTAACTTTATATGCTACCATGAAGCTTTTTAATCAACATCAGATTTGACTGATTATGTCCCATCGAAGTTTCTCCGTGATGATCAATCTATATCTGTCCCTAACCTGTCTTTTCAGGACTCTCAAAGCTGTACCCATCACCACTGTAACCGAGTCCACCCATCTTGCTGCTGGTCATCCTCTTCTTCTTTTTCCTTCCACCATTACAGGCTTTTCCAGAGAGCTTGTTGTGACCCAGACCCAAGCAGGTAGTATTAAACGCAATCAGTTCAAAAACAAACAGACTTTATTAGAACAGCTGAGAATTAACTCATTTTCAGCGTAGTCCAAACTAAATTAAAACAAATTCTTCATAACATAATTCTTCAGTCTTATCACCAACCTTGGTCGAATTAGGAAAACTGCCAAAGGCTTTTCTTGACAAAAGTTCAGAAGCAGAAGACGCCGACAAGAAATAAATGCAGCAAGACAAGAAACAAGTCTATCAATGTTGCTTTCCGACAAAGAGCCCAACAGCCGTTGCTGATCTTTTAAACTTTATGGAAGGGGCCAATCATCTCTTGGCCCTACTCCCGAGTCGTCCTCTTTGCTTGAGCTGCTCTTGCCTTCTGGCAGCTCTTCTCATGCGTGCATTAGAACAGGCTCCTCCTGTTCCTCTGCCTCACTACTGTCAGTCTCTGGAGGCTCCAGAGTCCGCACATCACTCCCCGATGGCCCTGGCCCCACCTCTGCCTCCGACGCAGAGCCCTCATCCGGGCCTTCCCCAGCCTCCAGGACTGGCCCATGTTCTTCCTCAGCCTCATCACTGTCTGACTCCGCTGCCATCTCCGCAGGCTGCTGGCAGACTACAACAGATATTAACATAGTTTCCCCCAAAATAGGATAACTTGATCCTGGTCATTTGTCCCTTGAGTGAGAACTCCAGGTTGATTTGTTGGATGATCCATTGACTTGTTTTCTTGGCTGTCCATGTTCTCAAAGAAGCATGGCAGAAATTATTCTTCTGGCTGAATCAGGAAATGCCTTTCCTTTCTTCAGTGTTCTGATGCAGAACTCAAGGTTCTCTCATTGCTTGCACTCAAGCCCAGGAAAGTGACTGAGCTTCCACAGAATTCTGAAGATACATGAAGTTTACCATTTCTGGGTGATGACCCATAAAATTAATATAACATAATCAGCTGTGAAATCCACTTACCTTCGCTACTGGTTCAGGAAAGGGAGCACATGTGCGTGCCTCTTCTGTGTATGCGCAGAGCCTTCGGCACATGCGCAGAGGGTCAAAAACAGGACTTAATGTCCCGGCGGTGGGCAGAGCCTCCTGCCGCTGGTGCTAGATCCGGCTGGATTTCACCGCTGAATGTAATGTTCAGACACAAAGTAGATTATTCCACATTCTTTTTTTTAAAAAAAAATCTGTTACTGTTATACGCAAAGGAAGCTTGAGACAACACCTTTGTAAACTTCTCAAAAGATAGTGCTACTGTTTACCTATTCTGGACATCATGGCACTTTTAATTCTTCAGTTGTTCTTTCAGCATCTCTCTGCTGAATGCTTTGACTATATTAGATGATTTCAACTGAATGTCATTAAAATCAATTCATAATGTATTGTTATCTTGAAAGGATGGCATGATAATGGTACTATAATCATGTAGATCCATAGCATAACTATGAAAAAAAAATCTTAAAATTTGGTTAAGAATATACGTCTTATTGTCCAAATGTTAAACAGATCTAACCACACTGGGCATTTTGGCAAATCAGCTAAGCTATCTCCAAGGAACATTTTTTCTTTAAGAGTCAGAGTCTGTCATAAAGATGAATAAATTCCCAGTTGTTATAAGCATTATTGGAAGTCCGCCCTAAAATTCTATGCTTCTAATGGTTGAAAATTCTTTTCCCATTTCCAATCTAATTGGTACTGTTGACCAATCTTCAACTGAGTTCTTGCACGCATGGTTTTCCTTAGTCTAAATAAATCCTCTTCCAACTATGATCCCTTTGATAAATGTATGGATCGCATCATGGTTACTGTTGACTTTCAAAGTGGACAGTTTTCTTTCAAACTTGCTTCTAGAGCAGGGGTATCAAACTTGCAGCTCACAGGCTGGATGTGTCATGCAATGGCCACGCCCACACCCAGCTTAGTGAAGGGGGTGAGTCGCAATACGTCATGTAGCAATGGCATGACGACTCGACTTTGACACCCCTGTTTGAGAGTTTCTGTTTCTTTGCAACAAACATTACTTTGAATTAATGGTTTCTGTCTTAGTGCTTTCTATCATTGGAAATAGTACTGTCTGAGTTGGTTGTACAAGGGATACCCATGTCAACCACTGGAACACTGGGCCCGCTTGGTAATAGTGTAACCAGGGTATCCAACAAAGTAATGATGTAATAACATCCATTGTTACCTGTGTGTGTTAGTGAAGACCTTTTCTTTAGCACATTCCAGTGAGGCAAAAACTGGTGCACCAGAAAGAGAAGTCTGTAACCCTGGTTCTAACCATGCTCATTTGTAAGTAGATTATCTCAGTTTGTCAAATACTTCATAAGCCTCCATTAACTTTTCAGAGTTTGTCAGTCACAAGTCACATCCACAGTCCACACTGTTTCTGTAGTTCTGATCTGTCATTCATTCTTACAGGAATCTATTCAGGAGTGAAATCCAGCAGGTTCTGACAGGTTCTGGAGAACTGGTAGTGGAAATTTTGAGTGGTTCGGAGAACTGGTAGTGGAAATTTTGAGTTGTTCAGAGAACCGGCAAATACCACCTCTGACTGGCCCCAGAGTGGGGTGGGAGTGGAGATTTTGCAGTATCTTTCCCCCAGGAGTGGGGTAGGAATGGAGATTTCGCAGTATCCTTCCCCTGCCACACCCACCAAGCCACATCATGGCCACCAAGCCATGCCCACAGAACCGGTAGTAAAAAAATTTGGATTTAACCACTGAATCTATTCTATAATCCGGATTTATCTGATAACAATGTAATCATATTTGTCATCTATCAGATGAATGAAATATAAATAAATATCAATAAAAAATATCAAATTTGATTTGTTTATAAGTGAAGTCAGGCAACTTTCTACAGCACATGCAATTTGAGCCTCTAAGACTGGGAGCAAGAGATTTCTACGCCAAAGGTTAAAATAGTCAAGAATTATCATTTAAAAGCTATAATCATACATGACTTTACTCTTTTTTCATATGCATATGTTTGTCATGAAGAAAATCTATGTGGTCACTAGAAGTAAAAAACAATGGCACCTCAATCAATCAATGAATCAATCAATCCAATGTGTATACTCTATATGCTTGTTTAAAATAAATGGATGGAAGTTATCCATCTCAGTTTTCCATAGTTTAAGTAAAAATTTCTTGGGGCTTTTTTGTAGGAATATATTTTATAGGAATATCACTGGGCATGTCCATTGCGTAAATTTCTTATTACAGTAGAAGAATTTGAATTAGGGAACTTGAAGGGAATTGATTAGTTCTTTATGCATCTTAGAACCACACACACACACACATTATTACAATAAAATAGATTTTATGAAAATAATTATCAATTGTGATTATAGAATTAGAATAAAGCAAATATTACAGAAACACCGCTATGAATTGTACAGATAAATCACCACAATATTTTGAGCAAAAGCAAAAAGCCATGAATTTTGGGAGTAATTTTATTTCTTATTTTTCATTGAGACGTTTAACAGCCTTCTTACAACAACAGCATTTTCATTTCTTATTACTGTATACAGGTAGTCCTCGACTTACAACAGTTCATTTAGTGACCGTTCAAAGTTACGACGGCACTGAAAAAAGTGACTTATGACCGTTTTTCACAGTTACGACTTTTCCAGCATCCCAATGATCCATATGATCAAAATTCAGATATTTGGCAACTGGTTCATACTTCTGACCGTTGCTGTATCCCAAGATCATGTGATCACCTTTTGCAATCTTCTGACAAGTCAAGTAATGGAGAAGCCAGATTCACTCAACAACAGGATTACTAACTTATCAACTGCAGTGACTCACTTAACAACGGAAATTTTAGGCTCAGTTGTGGGTATAAATCGAGGACTACCTGTAGTGTACACATTTTTATGAAATCCTTATTTCAGGGATTTTGTTTCCAAATCCCACAGTGTTTAGCTGAAAACGCTCCTCATCAAATTCAGGATGCTTTAGCCAAAAAAAATTTTAGAAGTTCTTCTGAGATGCAACTTCACAATCTTTCTTTCTCTCCTAGAGCAGCTATGGTTATAAAAGAAAAAATAAAGACAACCGATGGCTCACATCTCAGGCTGAACATGCCCTTTGCCAGTGAACCAGATTTTATCTCCTTTGACAAAGCTACACAGACCTCCTCTGAGGACACATCAGATGATCCACATTCAGCTCACATATTCGTGCCAGAAAAAGAAAAATACTACATGCGAAAAACACGAAGCAGACTACAAGACAAATGTCCCACTGTCCCATCAGGGTTGGAGCTTGAGAACTTCCTTCTGGAGGAAAAACACAAAACAGGGATTACAGACTTGGAACATCATGAGAGTATCTCCTTGAATCCGATTACAGAAGAATGTAATGAGGTACAATCTATGAATCGGAAGATTATTAATTCCAAAAGTCTTCTGCTTATGCGGCGATTCTTCATAGTTCATAGCTACTACGGAGCAGTGGAAGTATATACTGTACTTTCCCAATACAGCCACTGAAAGCTATTAATAAAATTTAAATTAAATCAAATAGTTTTAATCTATCTCAATCCATTTTTTTAGAGACCCCATCTATGTTTTGGAATATGGCTTCTAAGGGGACGCGATAGCTCAGTGGCTAAGACGCTGAGCTTGTTGATCAGAAAGGTCGGCGGGTCGGCGGTTCAAATCCCTAGCACCACGTAACGGAGTGAGCTCCCATTACTTGCTCCAGTTTCTGCCAACCTAGAAAGTTTGAAAGCATGTAAAAATGCAAGTAGAAAAATAAGGACCACCTTGGTGGGAAGGTAACAGCGTTCCATGCGCCTTTGGCGTTTAGTCATGCCAGCCACATGACCATGGAATTGTCATTAGACAGTGCTGACTCTTTGGCTTAGAAACGGAGATGAGCACCGCCCCCTAGAGTTGGAAACGACTAGAATGTATGCGCGAGGGGAAATTTTACCTTTACCTTTATGCTGCTCAAAGACTAATTTTGGTTCTTAGCCAATTTGTATACATATACTGCCTTGAGGCACAGTTTTCAATTTATTTTAGTACATTAAATTTCATGTTCGATCACCATATACACAATATACACTTCAACTAGCATTCCCCAGTTTGCTGCCGTCCAGCTGTCTTGGAATTCAACCCCCATCTTTGCTAATCAGCATAACTTGTTGTCTGATACTGGTTAGGCATTATGAGAATTGAAGTCTCACACAGCTGTCGAACTTCATATTGGAGAACCCAGGAGTAGACATAATGTTATGGTCCAGAGCTAATGGTTAGAGTGACATGGCCAAGACTTCTCCTTGCAGCACTGAGTAAAATTTAATAAAAGCACAAGCTGGCTCTGCCATTTGCTTAAGAATTGCAGATATTTACACTTGATCTCCAGTTATAAATAAGCGTCCTATGGTAACCTCTTCTCTGTTTCTTTCAGAAACCTCTCAAAACCGATCCAACAGCCACCGTTACTGGACAAATCCTCCTGGCAGTGGCTAGCCTGCGGGACTCAGACAGAAACAATATCCAGGCAGCTGCAATTATGCTGAATTCTCTTTTAAAGAAAGAGAAGAACAAATTAAGGGGAAGGGTAAGACAAGCTGAGAATTGTGCAGGTCTCATGGTCAAGTTCTATGTTGATCGGATGCTCAGATTCACCCTGCAGGGGTCTTGAAATTATTCCTTGTCCTAGTACTATTAGTACTACTACTACTTTAAATAGTAGCAAACCGATTTGCACCATGTTTCAATAGCAACCAACCTATTTTGATTTTTTTCCAGTGATATCTGCCCCCATAAATGGCCATTACAAGTTGCTAATTGCATTATTGTTTCTTTAACCGAACATCATGTTACAGCATAATCGCTGTAATCAAAAGCAATTTTGATCTGCTGAGCCATCTCTATAATGATATTCCTGAAATAGATATTAAGGTATCGGACCTTCCACAACTTAAACCTCTAAATAAAAACAATCCTTGGCTCCATTTTTTGAGAAAGGTATAATTTATTACAGTTCAACTGTATTGCAGTAATGCAAAGCCAGAACTGAAAATCACGCATCAAAATCCCTAAATTCTACTGTCCCCTCCCTTAACTGTCTCTCATTGCCTACCCCAGTGTAATTAATCAGGTTCAAGCAAGATATTTTCCTAATGGTTGGTCCAAGTATAGCTTGGGAAGTGGCCCCTCTCCTCCTTCTAGCTGGATGACCTTGAGGCAACATCTTGAGGGGATACAGGACTTACTTTCAATTCCTGAAGCATCCCCCCTCCCGACATTTAATGGCAGTCTCTCACCACATAGCAGCGAAGCGCAAGCAAGCATAAGATGGCAGCTGAGATTAAGGATGCATTGATTATCTGTAAAAATTCCATCATCATCAGAAATACCTATAATTCTGAATTCCCTAGATCAGAGGTGTCAAACTTGATTTCATTGAGGGCCGCATTAGGATTGTGTTTGACCTTGGGGAGCCAGGTGGGCATGACCAACTCGATGTCACTCGTGTCGGGGGCACCTGTGGTGCCCTGAGCGGTCTGTCAGTGAAAATGGAGCTCCGTTTTCACTGGCAGAGGCACTGCAGGCCGGTCCTTTGCTGTTCCAGGGTGGTCCCATTGGTCAAATCTAAGCACCCTGTGGACCAGATCTGGCCTGTGGGCCTTGAGTTTGACACCCCCTAGCTGAAGCTGGGTGCAATTTTGTTCTCCAACACAGAATTCTAGAAACAAAATAATATTTTTCCATCTGACATTACATGCGAATTCACTGATTGTAATCTGTATTCTGAAATACATGTGTCCCAAGATTACCAACTCAGAATTGCAATATCATTTCAAAGCTACAGGATTCTTTTGTTTTATGGTCATGTCATTCATATTGCTCAAATCTAACATGATGGAGATAGTCCTACACTGGTAAAAGTTGTATTGCAATATTGAAAGTTCTAAATAAGTGTTCCCTAAAAGAAGTGCTCTGAAAAATATTTGGTGACTTCAGTCAACTAATACACATTTTTTGATTAACTGGGTGCACTTCATTGTCCAAGAATTTCCAATTCATTATGACCCAGTTTTAATCCATATTTTTTTGCTTCCTTTCGTTGTCTGGATTTTCGAAAGGAAGTCTTCATCAGGAAGTCTTACGCCAGTCTTGTCACTTAAGGTTCTTACCCTACCCAGTGAGGTGCCCTCTAACTCAAGTGCCTGTAATAACAATAAAAGCAGCCTGTATCAAAAGTGTAACAGAAGGCCAGGAGGTGCCATAATAAGTCAATTCTTTTTCTTCAAGTACTATTAAGATTTTTGAAGAAAACCTGGAAAAAAATGGAAGTGCATCCAAGCCATTTTGTGTTAGTTACTTAATTTCTTTCCAAGCCAGAGCAAGTGAATTTATAAAGCCAAGTTGGGAAGATTATAGGGAGGGTTTACCAAAACACAAGAAAGTTTGTAGGTATCAATTAACCCTTGAGTGTCTATTTCATTGAGTCTGTCAATGGATGACCTGCAGTAAGAGTGTTAGTTCAAACCAGAAGCACAACCAGTTGTACTAGGTCTATCATTATTGTAAGGTTACATTAACAGAATCTTGCAAGACTGAAAGGATTTCATCTTCCTTTCCTTTTATTCTCCTGAAAATTAGGGTGAGTCCCTTCTGAAATGTTTCCCATGCCCTCCCTCCTTCTATAGGATGAGATATCTTTTACATGCCAGTTGTCCAATCTATGACTCTCCTTCTTATTTCCCAAGGTCATTCCCACATATCATTACAAAGAATAATGGATTTGATGGAGTTTTAGTCAATACCATTCCAAAGATCATACCATCTTCATTCAATTCTATTACATCCTTCCTCTTGCTCCTAGTGTCACAGTACACATTTCTTCTTCCATTTCTTCATTCAGTCATTTAATTTGCACTTAATGCTCTTTCCCATTTGACCCTCTAACATTGTAAGTGACAATCTTCACCTGGCATTGTCAACACCAGATGAAGGGCCGTGGATAGCTCAGGCTGTAAGGAGCCTGTTATTAGAACACAGTAGCCTGCAATTACTGCAGGTTCAAGCCCGGCCCAAGGTTGACTCAGCCTTCCATCCTTTATAAGGTAGGTAAAATGAGGACCCAGATTGTTGGGGGGGCAATAAGTTGACTTTGTAAATATACAAATAGAATGAGACTATTGCCTTATACACTGTAAGCCGCCCTGAGTCTTCGGAAAAGGGTGGGATATAAATGTAAATTAAAAAAAAAAAGTTCCATAGATTGATCTCCACTCCCTATCATGCTTTGGTTATGCTTTCATAAAATCTATTTTAGTAGACTAGAGAAGATGTAGATTAGATTGCCAGCTGTTGACATGCTTGTGACACATGCTGCTAATGGTAAAGACAGTAATAAACAATGTTGGCACATTTTTATGTATGCCACAACTACAACCACAGCCCATTTGATTTTAAGCATACTTGTGCTATTTTTTGCAAGCCAGGATCTCTAACCTAAAGATTAGCTCAGAAATCAATCTACAGTTGTTACATAAATCCCACTGACACATAGTGTATTAACAATCTACAGTAGTGTACAGAACACTCAGAAGGCTGGTACCCATCAGTTCAGATAAAATTTTCATCCAGGGAATAGTTAAAATTCCTGACTTTTGTCAAGATTCGAAATGTATGGCAAAAATGGGTTGCATTCTTACTATATTGTGCAACTTACAGTACACTAATTAATCTCCAAGATCTTTTTTCCTAAGAAGAACCCAGCCTTATAAAGATGCTCAGTACTACTACATTCATATTTGAATGAATAAATTATGTCAAGCACTAGAAGCTCAAGATAATACAACCCTTGACAATCTCTTTTTTCTCTTTTCTAGGTGCCAGAGATCATAGATATTATTTATTTCCACTTGAATGCTATCCAGGATCGCAGTGCAAGAGAAGCAGCAATAGGAGCTGTGTGCCTGCTGGTTGAAGCCCACACAGATGAGGCCATCTCAAGTCTTCTGAGGCTCTCACTGTTTTGTGACAGGTTGGTCTAGTGGCTAAAGTGCTGGACTAGGAGGGAAGAAATCTGAGTTCTGGTTCTGTCTTAAGCAAGCTGGGGAGACTTTCAGTCAGTCACTTTCAAAAATCTCTAGGAAAAAGGCAATGGCAATCCAGTTCTACAAATGTTGCCCAAAAAACTTCAAGGACTTTTCCATGTAGTCACCAGAAGTAAAAATTGCCTCAAAGGCACTGGAAAAAAAAGAAAAGTGGCAGGCTAATTATTATGACAAGTATGGGAAAAACAGGTTTTCTTCTGAGTAAGAGATGGGCTGAACTGATAACAATACCAATGACCTCACCATTTTGAATACTCTGTCATACGCACTTTTATTACTGGAATACTGTACATAAATGCACTCATTTGTCTCTTATTTATTGGGTTACTGATGATTCACTTCAATTGTTGAACTGACAGCAGGGGATGCTAATACAATTGTCAGTCTCTCTTTATTGGGTATCAATGGACACAAAATCAAAATACAAGGGTTCATTCAATTCTATGAGCTTGGAGCATGTACTTAGAAACCCTACCATGATAAGACAAGCCAGTAGTCTGCAGAGTCCTCATCTGGCCATAATTTATCAGGACTGCCCAGACAAAAATGAGAATGAAATTGCCTTATGCCATAATCACACCCACTCACAATTACTAACAATGGCTTTTGAGAGATTTCGGTAGAGATCTTTTCCATGCCTGAAAATGCCACCTGTATTTTTCGGAGTATAAGATGCACCGGAGTATAAGATGCACCTTAGTTTTTGGGGAGGAAAATAAGAAAAAAACTGATTGGCAGGTGGATCGGCCTCCCTGAATATCCCCAGTCAGCTGTTCCCAGAGGTGAATTTTAGTAACAGGTTCCTTGGTTGTGAGCTCTGTGCCTTGCTTTTTTGTTTTTTTGTTTTGCTTTTTTGTCTGCCTCTGAAACTTCTGAAACTCCGTTTCAGAAAAAACTGCCTCTGAAAGCCCCCCAAACAGCTTCAGAAAAAAATCCTCTGAAGCTGTTTGGGGGGCTTCTTTTCTGAAGCTCTGTTTGGAGGCTTTTTTTCTGAAGCTTCATTTCTGATGCTTTTTTCAGCCTCTGAAACCTCCATTTGAGAAGCTGGGCAGGGCTACATTCGGAGTATAAAACGCACCCAGATTTTCACCCTCTTTTTTGGGGGGGAGAAAAATACAGTAATTTGAAATTCTTGGAATGCAAAAGATTATGCCAAAATTGATCATTATCTTTTGAGTTGATTATATAGATTGTACTGTAAAAATTTCATCTTCTGAAGAACTCCATGTTCAGTCTTGGACTACTTTCTAATTAGAATTTACAGCATTTTCTGGAACTACCCTATATTTCTTGTGCCAACAAAACAGTAAAACAGACAGGCTTTAGGTTTGCACAACAACGGTTAGACAATGCTATAAAACATTAGTTGGAATATAGTCATAAATAAGAAGAACAGCAATTTTCCAAAGCAAGTTGCTGAAAACATAAATTTGAAGTTCCTAATCTAAGAATTAATCCCCGGTGATCACCTTTGGATAAACTTGAATTTGGTTGCATGACATAAAACTAAATTCAAGGCAAACTGCACTGCGAAGCTGGTTTCTGTGACTGTGGCTTTCAAGCTGCTATGCTATAAAATTGCCTCCAGGAGACCCAACCACACAAATTGTTCATCGAAGATGAAACATTGACTTTATTGATACAAAGAATTGCACGTTATTCTGCATTACTCAGCTGAACTTTCATGAGCCTTCAGTGTATGCTTCAGCAGCATGGAGTGTGCTTTCTTTGCTGCTCTAATTATTAAAAAGATGAAGCAGGGACCAATTCACAAATGTATCAGGAGAAGAATGTTGGGAACAACAAGGCAAAGTTGGCGAGTGAAAGGCTGCATCTGAACTGGCTCCTTTAAAATACTTTTCTAATGTTCGCAGTTTAAAAAGCAAGTCACATATGTATCCACTGAAATCTTTAATAGCCAATTGTTTTCCAGATGTGCAGGAAGTTTCTCTTTTTGTCTGCATTTGTGCCTGTAATTTCATTTCAATAAGTCTGTCTTGCTGTCTTTCTCTCCAACACACACACACTTTATCCCAAATGTCTATGGAGATTCTCAGTCATCCAGGTCACGGTTGTCCCAAAGATGCTTTTTGAAGAGGCAACTGGACTGTCTGGTTTTTCTTTGAAGACGTTTCGCGTCTTATCCAAGAAGCTTGAAAAAGAAACAAAATGCCTTCAAAGAAAAACCAGAAAGTCCAGTTGCCTCTTGAAAAAGCATCTTTGGGACCTTATCCCAAACTAGGTTTGAGGCAGTAATCAACAATGGCTTTTTTTTTTTTAAGTCTTTATGTGTCTTGTTTTCCATTTCAATTTTCAGACATGTTACTCAAATTTGGGAAGCCCTTGGCCAAGCTAAACAACCTGTCAGACTCCAGGTCCTTGCCAAACTCCTTGAAGTCCTAAAAAGAAGACCCAGCCTCTACAGTGAGCCCCTGGTATCAGACCTAAATTTCAAGGATAATAATACTTCCTTTTTCCCTCTGGCTGTAAGTTTCTTCCATGGTTACTTACTCATTTGAGAATCCAAATAATGAATGATATGTGTTTGGCAGATAAGCACCAAATTGTCTAGAATTTAGATATTGTGTTTATATATATTCTTTTCCCAGGCAACAAAGGCCCTGGGCATAATATTTAAGGATAAGAGGTGCAAAGTGCCTATGAATAGCTTTTACGTGTCTGTGGTAATTTTCCTGGTCATTCAACTGCACTACTTGGTGAGCTCTTTAGACGATGACTACGGGCAGGAGGAGATCGTCAAAACATCGCACTACATAAGGTAACTAGTGGGATACCAAACAGGTAATATCAGTGTTAGATATTACATAATCAACTCCCCCCCCCCCGTTTCTTAAAGACAGAGACTTTTAGGGATATTGATGCCTGTGTACATTAGCATGAGAGAAATTAAAATGTTCCCGTAGAAAATTCCTTAACCTTGAAAGAATGATTGTCATATGTTGTGACTAATCATCAATTATGGCTGAACATACATTGCGAAGTAAGTTCCAGTGGATTCAGAAGCATTTAGTATCAAGGTTGAAGCCAGACCTTAATCATACTTCTACAAATCTGGTGACCTAGAAGGAAACTGGAAAAATTGGAGAAAGGACAGAAAAGGGTGAGAGGCTTTTTGGGGGATTCACTCAGAATTCTTCTGAATGTTTCTCTTAAGCCTTCACATCTTCAGTGGTAGAACCAGTAGTGGGTTTCAATTTTCTTTGCTACCAGTTCACTATTGGGAGCATGTGAGCATGCGGCACTTCTGCACATGCACAGAGCATTTTTGATGATATCCAGGTGGGAGGGCGGAGCCTCCCACTGCTGCCACTACCGGTTCATCCGAACCAGGGTAAATCAGTAGCAACCCACCATTGGGTTGAACACTTTTGTTCTTCTTCAGAAGTCAGACGAGAAGGAAGAAAGAAGGGAGGTAGTAGCTTTCTTGAATGTTTCTCCAATGTTTATTGGATACCTTCAGTGGTGGGCTGCAACCAGTTTAACAACCAGTTCTGTGAGCACACGTACCTAACATGCATGCATGCAGCATTCAAAATACAGCAATTTGAAACTCAGCTGCTTACCTTCTACAGCATCCCCAGTAAGTAGAACAGTGGAAATGCGGAAATCAGCTGTGCCATGCGAATCAACAGAGCCAGAAAGAAGGAAATATAGGACAGGATAGGTCAAGGGCGGGGTGGGTGGGGCCAGCTGATCGTCAGAACAGCCCACTATTGGATACCTTTCTTCTCTTTTAATAAGTTAATAGAACTCATCACTTCTATAACACTGGCTGAACAGAGATGACATGAGTGTCAGTTTTGGAAGACAATTTTCTTGGAACCCTGACCATGAGCTTCTAATATCATTAGATTTATAGCATTTAAAATGGCATTTTATTAGTTAGATATGTGGTATTTCACCCTTTACAAAACTTCTTTTCTTCACTTCTGCACACCTTCTACAATTGCTGCTGAGAATTTGTTTGGATTGGAGTGATATGGAGGGGGGGGGAGAATTCCCCAGCCAGCATTCTGTGCTAGTCTATACAAATCAGGATACTGGTGTTATTTAAACACCAAATGCTTGTGAGCATACACAAACACACCAAAAAATGTAAAAACATACTAAAAACCTATTTCATTTATTCATATGCTGAAGTACAGTAGTTTCAGTAATTTCAGCACAGATCAGTGACTATTCAAAACTTGTTACCAATTTCCTATGTGAGCAGAAATGAAATGTCATTAAATATATGGGTCATTAAATATAAACTAATTAAATATAAGGAATTTGTATAATTATTAGCTGAACCAATTGAATTTAAATCTGACTAATCGTTACTTTTCTTTGTTCCTGGATCCATCTGCTTTCCTAGTGTGATCCCTAGATTACCACTCAAAAACCAAATGAGATCCTCCATCCAAGAACAAAATCCCTCCCTGATGAAGCAGTTTACTACCAACACAAATGACAGGAATGTTTAGAAAAAATATAAGTTCTCATATAGATTGAGAATGTTATTCCATTTTCATATGTCTCCAAAGTTTTACTGGCTAACAAAGATTTTGCTTCTTTAACACTTTTGGATGTATCTTATAAAATTTCGGCTGCTAATCACCACTTCCGCCCCCCATAATTTAACTTTTCATATACTGTTTTATAAAAATCTTGTGTTTTGCAATTTCTTCTTTTAAGTTTACTAATTTGTTTGCACTCTGGCCATAAACATTATTCGGGGTGAGACAGATACAGACAGAAAAGAGATAGATAGATAGATAGATAGATAGATAGATAGATAGATAGATAGATAGATAGATAGATAGATAGGTAGGTAGGTAGGTAGGTAGGTAGGTAGGTAGGTAGGTAGGTAGGTAGATAGATAGAGATAGATAGATAGATAGATAGATAGATAGATAGATAGATAGATAGATAGATAGATGGATGGATGGATGGATGGATGGATGGATGGATGGATGGATGGATGGATGGATAGATAATAACAGATAGAGATAGAGATAGATAGAGATAAAGTACCAAATACTTTTCTTGTCCTTAATTCAGCTGTACCATGGAAACTTTAAAAGCCTTGATTAAAAGGGAGAGGTCATCACAGACATGTTTTACGAGTCTCACAGAAAACTGGGAACTTCTATCTTCACCAGAGAATTACCTTGAAGGTGTTCTCCTCTTGGCCAGGTAAACCATAGGGGGGTGGGGAGGAAAGCTCATGGTAGAGTTCACCGTAACTGTGATACGTAATAACTTGATTAATGTCGTTCTTCCAGAGCTCTTGTCAAGAATCATCATGGGCTTGATTACGCTGTGTTCACCAAGGTTATACCATTTCTCCATCATGGGGATGACCAACAGAAACTAACAGCAATGGCCTTTTTCACTGCAGTAGGTTTATTTCCTCCTTCATGTAGCTGTTTGGGACAGATTAAGCATAAGCACTTAGGAATAGATTTCCAGCTGTAGCTGGGAAATGACATACAAAACCTTGAACATTCGGGACATGGGGGAAGGATTCCAAAAAGTTCAAGACTGTGGCCACAACTAGTGCAGCACAAAAAAGGGACAAGACTTTACGAATGCAATCTTAATATTTTTATTGCCATAAATAATTCTGTGAGAAGATATGACAATTCACTGTTGATAGGCATTTAAGGGCTCATTTATTTATGTGATGATTGATAGATTGGTTACTACATTCCTCTTCCAACTAGCTAGGTCTGTAAGTCTTACCAGCTGCCCATTTGGCAAACTAATATTCTAATTTTTATCCCGGCGAAACAGGGTATGATAATGTTATAAAGAAAACATTATAAGGGAAAACCCAAAATTCTGAATGGAATTCTTTTTCTTAGGTCATCTCAAGATTATACGCCAATATTTCTGTTCTCCTTTCTATCCTCTAGCATTACATAGCCTTTTTAATTCTTCAACCAATAAATGAACAAACTCCTAACGCCTCACTTGCTGCTTTTCTTAGAGTTCATGGATGAACTAAAAATAGATGTGGGGAAAAAAAAGAAATAGAGGAAATAGAAGCAGGGAAGGGTTAAGAAATCAGAGTTTCCTCCAGGGGCATCCCAGAGAGGGCAAAAAAGTCATGATGGTACTCATGACCAAACAGCAAAGCCCCTAAATATGTCCTTCAATTGTGCAGTGATGGCCATCATCTTGACTTTGTTGACCTCCTTCCTCAAAAATATAGCCCTGATTCCATCTTTATCTTTCCACAGCTAATGGGGGATAGGTGAAATGCTCTGATTTTCTGCCACATATTTACTGATTTATGTTGTTCAGCTTCTTTTTTCTGAGTCTACCTATACAGTGCTACAAAAGCATTATATCTTGAGCTTATTAAAGAGTTGGCAGATTGATTCAAACCCAACCTACCGCTGGCTTAGTCTTCACGGGATGGGGAATGTAATTCAGCATCTGCAAAATGTGAGTGACAACGATTTTTTCCCCCATCAGTGATTGAATCTGGTATATTATTTGCATGTTTGAAGAAAGTGTTTTAGCTTATGAATGAGGTTAACATAATAACTAGATGAATTGTTTCTAAAGAAATGAAGCTAATTTAGTGCTGGAACCATTCAATCAGGCTACTGTAAATAAAGCCTTAGTTATCTCTTATCTTGAATGTTGTAAGATTTCCTGCATGAAACTGCCTTGAAAAGACTTTGGCAACTTCAGTATGTTCAGAACTTTGCAGCCAGTTTTCTTCTAGAAGGGAAATATAAGTAAGGTTGATATTATTACTGTTTGAGATCAACTGCATTGATTGAGCTATTTATTTCCAAGGACAATTCAAGCTACTGTTTTTGATCCATAAAACACTAAGTTTCTTTGAGACAGATCACCAACCTCCTGCCTTAGAAGGGAGATTGAAAGTCCGTTTATTGATTGAGGCAGAAGTAAATCTCATAGGTAAATAAATAGCCCATAAAAGCGCAATTTCTTACCTCTTCAAATATTCATAAGGTGGCAAATACTTTGCATTTTTGTAGCCTAGTTCTCTAGAAGTCCTTCTTTGCTGCCTACAATTTTGGGAAGAATTACATCTTAAACTTTCAAGTCCTAGAAAAAGGTTTTATTATATTTAGCGTATACGTTGCTGATCTATTCAAGAATAGTGGTATCAAATTATATCAAATAGACAAACACACACACACACACAAAGAATGAGTGTTGATGTCTTTTCAGAGGAAAGAACTCACATCTCTAATCCTGAGTATACTTCCAACCTTCAATGATTCTGATGAGAAGGTGACATTGACAGCTATTGAGGTCATAACCAAGGAGGTTGCACACCACAAAACTGCCAACCATGTACTTATAAAGATTGTCAAACAGCTTCAGCCACTCTTGGCAGATGTAAGTTTAGAAGATATTATTCATTCACATGAGGGAGGCTTTTCAAACTGGGAGGGTAAATAGAAAAATGGTGGATTTGGGAAATCTTTAAAAATATCTTCTATTTTTCTTCTATTATAGGAGAAATAACCATAGGGATCTGGCATAAAGCATTGCCCTTTCTTCTCATTAATAAATTCAGTTATTTTATGCCACTTTTCCGTAGGAAGAGAAAACGAAGATCTAAAAACTAGATCTTTGTTTTGCTTCCAAAGTTGATATTTACATGTCTGATGGAAATTGAAGTATTTCCTTTCCTTCTGAAATTCCAGAGGAGGGACAATATATGTTGTGCTGCAAATCAACTGTTCCAAGACATCTTGAAGACTTCGGACACAAAAGACAAATCCTCTATGCAGGATCAGGTTCTCAATAGTATTCTAACATTGATGCTAAATCTAGAAGACCCACATCTAGATGTGACAAAGGTAAACCAAGTTGTAGATATTTGTAGCCACCTGGTTCAAGGGAGGAGAAAGAGGAAGAGGAGGAGGAGGCTAAAGATGAGGATGATAGCAGCACAAACATCATGAAATGATGACACAGACTACAGTATGTGAACATCGTAAGATGGATAAACATTACATCCTTTGTGCTTATGATGCATCTGACATCATTTTCTCTCTGGGTCTTCTCTATGAATGGCCACAACAGGGACAGAAGCAGAATGATATCAAGAAAGTAGTCAAGATCTAACCACAACTGCATGATCACAGCCCATCGATTTTTACATGTCACACAAGTTAAAAAGTGGGGTGGGGGGCAGTTTCCATTGCACACTTGTAAATGCTGTCTTGACTTTTTTTCTTTATATTTAACTCCTGCACAATACACACCCTGAAACCTGAACATAACAAAATATAATGCTCAAAAAAAATTAAAGGAAAATTTAATTTAAAAGCATTTGCCATAATAAAGGTCAGAAACTTCCCTCTCAACATTAAAGCTCAAAACATACTAAACTTTCCTGAAAGACATAACAAACTATATATTGTAGTATATTCTGGACACTTTTTCTTTATTATCTGGATAAACATTTTGCTTGTATTATCTTGCTAAAGAATGTTCTTGCCTTTCTTCCCTGTTATTTTTGAAATCCTGCTCTATTCACTCTGAGGAATGTTTTTATTTTCTCCGGATTTGCAGTCTCGTACTACCAGTTTGCAACTTTGCAAAACCTTCTTAGGATGGGCGGCAAATGACAACGAGAACTTTTGGAATGTGCTTTGTAAGCATCTGGTAAGCCCATTAAAGCATATTGGGTTCTTTTTAGTCATACACTGCTACTTTGTTTTTAATCTATTGATTCCAAATCATCCAGTAAAGATGAAGAAGTGACAGGGGCTTCCATTGTTTAGCATGCATGCTTCCTAATAAGCCATTTACCCTACAGCAGTTTCCCCAATCAGGTAGGAATGTATTCACAGCTATTGTTTTTTTTTCCTTTCCTTGTTATTAGGAAGAAAGATTTCTCCGTGCATTACCCAGGCAAAATGCTCACACCTGCCCTGCCCGTCACACAGAGCATATACTGATAGAATAGAATAGAATAGAATAGAATAGAATAGAATAGAATAGAATAGAATAGAATAGAATAGAATAACAGAGTTGGAAGGGACCTTAGAGGTCTTCTAGTCCAACCCCCTGTTTAGGCAGGAAACCGTACATCACTTCAGACAAATGGTTATCCAACATCATCTTAAAATTTCCAGTTTTGGAGCATTCACAACTTCTGCAGACAAGTTGTTCTATTCATTAATCGTTCTGGCTGTCAGGAAATTTCTCCTTCGTTCTAAGTTGCTTCTCTCCTTGATTAGTTTCCACCCATTGCTTCTTGTCCTGCCCTCAGGTGCTCCCCTAGAATAGCTTGACTCCCTCTTCTTTGTAGCAGCCCCTGAGATATTAGAACACTACTATCATGTCTCCCCTAGTTCTTCTTTTCATTAAACTAGACATACCCAGTTCCTGCAACTGTTCTTCATATGTTTTAGCCCCCAGCCCCCTAATCATCTTTGTTGCTCTTCTCTGCACTCTTTCTAGAGTCTCCACATCTTTTTTTACATGGTGGCAACCAAAACTGAATGCATTATTCCAAGTGTGGCCTTACCAAGGCATTATATTGGTTTTCTCCAATTATCCAATAGTTCTTCCCCACCTTTGACAACCTCAGCATGTTGTGGAAGAAAATCACATTATTGAGAATCTTTCCTAGACAAGGAAAATCCAACACATATAGCCTAAGGCTGATCAATTACCAGGTTTTGTACATATGCACTAAATTTTTCAGTATACTATATTCACATGTGGGGTCTTGACATGGATTGTCAGAGATACAAAAAAATGATGGGGGAACTGCGGTTGGGTGCTCTAGAGACCCAACAGCAAGAGATAGATGTTGTGGCAGATGAAATATTTAAATTAAATAAACACGATGAAAGGAGTTACAAGATACCAGGGGAGAAGCATGAAAGATTCCCTAAAAAGTTAATAAGAGTTGAAATGCTAAAAAGGGCAAGAAATGATGGATAGATATAGAATATCTATTAGAAAAAAGAAGTAGAAAGTAGAAATTGGGAAAATAATATCATTATACTGAAATATAATAAAATAGTATAATTACTATGTATACACAAATGATTATGTATATTTAAATGGTACCATCATTATTAGAATTGTGTGTAAAATATATTGACCCAGACCAAGCACTTTTGGATGTTAAAGAAAGAAAAGAAAGAATTATAAATAAAATTATATATATATATATATATATATATATATATATATATATATATATATATATATATATATATATATATATTTGTTTTCTGAGTTTTTCACGGGTGTTTGTATATAGGTCTTTGGTTGTTCGGGTTTTCTCCCGTGTAAAATTGGAAGTGTCTTGGCGACGTTTCATTGGACAATACATTGGACATACATTGGACAAACCAACAGAAGAATAAGTGCACGCATTGAAGAACACAAGAACTCATTCAAAAAAGAGGAACCAACTTCTTCCCTGGTCCAACACTTTAAAGTCACAGGACATGATATTGACTTTAAAAAGACCAGAACTATCACCAAAACTGAACACTTTAACAACAGAATAATCAGAGAAGCCATTGAGATAGAAAAACGCCCACACAGCATGAACAAACGAGATGACACCTCCCGCCTACCAGCCATTTGGAAACCCGTCCTTATTGACAAACGAGTCCCTAACACGAGGAATGACACCAGACCCACACTCACGAGGTCCACACAGGATGTCACCACCGCACATCCACCCAGAAAGCAGACCCAAGCCCACATTGATCAGGAAGCACGACCAAGGACCAGAAGCCAGACCGCAGCTGCAACATTAGCCATTTCAAACCCCTCCAATCCATACATGCAGCAGACTGACACCCACTATGAAGATGTAGCACGACCACGAACACGAAGCCAAACAACAGCTATGCAGCTCAACAGCTCAAATCCCCCTGCAGCTCAGACTAATCTGAGCACAACCAAGCTTCCACCCAACACAGGACACACCTCCAGCCAATCAGAGCACAAAAAAACCCCCATCCAATCAGACCACAGCCAAGCCCCCACCCAATCAGTTCAAACCCCCACTACCAGTTAAAAACGAAGAAACAGCTGCAGTCACACATTGCTCCCAGAAGCACGGTTGAAGCCTGAAGATGACGAATGAGACTTCGTCGAAACGTCGCCAAGACACTTCCAATTTTACGCGGGAGAAAACCCGAATAACCAAAGACCTACATATATATATATATATATATATATATATATATATATATATATATATATATATATATATATATATATATATATATATATATATAAATATATATATATGAGAGGGGGGGAGGGAGGGAGAGAGAGAGAGAGAAGGAGGGAGAGAGAGATACTTTTCAAGAGATGCTGTTATAGGCATTAGACAAAACATTAGAGTACCATTTTGGTTCTGCTTTCTCTAATCTAGTACCTTTTAGACATGTTAGGGAATGGGCTTCCAAAATATCTTGATGGCACAAAGTTGGGGAAGAATGGCCTAACTCAATGGGAATTTCAATTGCATTCTTACTGTATCTTGTAGATTACATTGAGGAGTGCTCTTTAACATGGAGCAAAATTATTTTCTAGGTTAAAGAGCATCCTGGAAAACTGAGGGGCTTCTTGGACCAAGCACAGGAATATACTCAGAGCCCACAAAAGTCTTCAAGGATTGCAGCCGCCACATTTATAGGTTATATCAATCAAATCATTTATTTTTCCTTTTCCCCATTCTTCCCAATCCCAAGGCTATTTTATGTAATGGTCAGAGTAGCTCATCTATTTCTTCTGAAGATTCATAAGTCATATAATGGTTGCTTGCATTATGAGCAGCTTAATAAAACTTCTAGGTATTTCTGGAGATCATAGATTTTCACCAGATCAATTGCTTTCAAACGGAGTTCTGAAGAACCATTAAGTCTTCAGAAGAGTATCAGGACCCTTCACTCAGATAATTTCCAAGGCCTTAAAAGATTCTCAAAGACCCAGTTTGATTCAAATACCCACCATTTGAAATGTATGGTACAGGAGAAACTGGAGAGATTCTCGAGTAGCAACATGATATTCTTCAAATATGTTGAAAGGATGACTTCTAAAATTCCATCTAGCATGTCCTGGTAAAGTTCTGACTTTGCCCAAGCATATCATGGCTATAATACTGTTCCCATCCCAAATTAGCAGTGGAGAGACCTATATTCTGGAAAACCTTCCCGTGGATGTTTGTCAGAATTGCTTTGTTAAGCACATAATAATGACTGTAAAGAGCTTCAAGCTGCAGCCAGTCACCTAGTGTCTGGTGCATATATAGTATGTGTGTTATTTTGCTGTTTTTACTTTATTAATCATTTCTTGGAATCACCTCTGGGCTTTGAATGAGCTACATTGTATAATATTATCATCATTGATGATCTGCAATATAGTTCATTGACAGATGAACATCTGTCTGTCCTGTCTGTCTGTCTGTTTATCCATCCATCTATCCTATACAGCTGGAATTTCCTGACAACCTAATATCCAAATCATCCTGCTTAGATTTTTCAGGATCAGCCAAGTTTGGATACACATTGTCTACTTGCTTAGTAATCAAAATAATATAACAAGCGCAATGTATACATTGGTCTGGAATGGGACAATTCACTGCAGCCAACTTGCCATGGCCAACTCGCCACGGAACAATTTGACATGGCCAACTCACTATGGGACAATGCACTGTGGGATAATTCAACAATTCAATTTAATTACTTAAAATAATTTTAAAATTGTTTTATTTTTTGTCATTCATATTTCATTTTGTCCCTCCTTTGGCATCCTTTCTTTAATGATTCGATTCCATTATTTCTTCGATATTAGTGTAACTCTTGTCCCGCAGAGAATTATCCCATGGCGAGTTGGCCGTGTGAGCTGCCATATAGATCCTGGTCAATCAGTACAGTTACCAAATAGCAACCTAATTATTGCAGAACATGGTGAGAAACATAAATAGTAAGCCTCACCTCCAGGAAGCAGGGGGAAAAGTAAGAGAAGGTAATGAAGATGTGTCTTTTGATGTACATTTAATCTAACTTATCTTTAGATTCTATCTTCCAGCACATGGAATCCAGCCATTTTCAAAAATCAGAAGTAGACTACTTGAGGAAAGGTGAATATATTAATAACTTTTTATGATATTGATAGGATTTTTTTCTGTTACCACTGAATTTATCTTCCCATTGCCAGCCACTCTGGTAAAAACAACAAGACAATATGCAGATAAATAGAATTCTGTGGAAAGAATGTGCATTCAAAAGTCTATTTTCAACAGTATTAAGCACTACTTGTGCAAAGGTATATATTCCCTTACAAATCAAGCTGTTGCTTGCCTAGTGTTGTTTTAAGAGTTGCATGTTTAATATGCTCTTTTGTTTTCCTCTCTCCATCCCTCTGTAGAAGCATTTGGCCTTGTTTAACCTGCCACAATTCCTCTTTTTTCTGTAGTCCAAAGATAACTGACTGGGGAATGGCCTTCTTTATATGCCTTATCATTTACCAGAGTGGTAGGGACGCTTCCTTGCCTAGTAGGTAGCAATTCCCAAACCGAGATTGGACACTTCTCCCAAATCCATCCCTAGGCAAACAACTGGGCTAGCTAACCAGAAGCAACCTGGTTCATTGGGTTTCCCCCAGGTCCGCTTGTTAAACAGCCCTTGCTCTTTGTTTTAGCTTTGAGGTCTTTTCCGTCCGAAAGAAGTTCTGTCCCAGTTGTTTCGGAACCAGAGAAAGTCTGCAGGTATTGCCCAGATCTATTCAGATGTTCCCGCTATTTCCCAAGGTATGCTATTTTTCCCATCTGGAGTGAAAATGGAATAAAGGCAAACTTTGCAATGGGAAAGGGACATGCTGCTCAGTGGATAAGACACTGAGCTTGTCCATTGAAAGGTCGGCAGTTCAGCTCGAATCCCTAGTGCCGTTTAACAGGGTGGGCTCCAGTTATTTGTCCCAGCTTCTGCCAACCTAGCAATTCGAAAGTATGTAAAAAATGCAAGTAGAAAAATAGGGAAGGTAATAGCATTCCGTGCACCTTTGGCATTTAGTCATGCCGGCCACATGACCATGGAGACATCTTTGGACAGCGCTGGCTCTTCGGTTTTGAAACGGAGATGAGCACCACTCTTTAGAGTCAGGAATGACTAGTACATATGTGCAAGGGGAACCTTTACCTTTGTAATGGGAAGATGGAGAGGAAATATTTAATTTCTGGGTTTGTTCTTTCAGTTAAGTTGTGATACGTTTTGTTTGGTTTAGGGTGATTGTGTTGCACAAAAATATAGCCATTATGATTTGTGAACTATAATTAATAACTTCAACCAATGGGCAAATACAGGGTATTGTGCCTTATATAACAAAAAATCATTAACCAACTCCTTTCTTAGTACAAACCCTAACTTGCCACTTGTTATGCCACCCAAAATTAGCTGTGTGACTCTGCCAGCCACAACTTTCCATCTACTTTAATCTATGAACATGGCAGACTTATGAGTTATAGTCTTTCCCCACGATGTGCAGGTTTTTCTGCAGCATGTATTCTCTGTTCTTAGAAACAGAGATTGTGTATGCTATCCCAGTCTGGATCCCATTATATCACCCAAATCCACTATCAATAAAACAATTCACAGCAAGCAATAAAAACTCTCCACTAAAAATGGCAGGAGGGACAACAGCCGGTATAGATAAAACACCTCCTACTCTCCATAACTATTAAGGCATCTTCCCAAAAATTGGTAAAAGGGGAGGGGCAGCCTAAGTTCGGATAGCAGTTTGTTCCACAGGGCTATGGTGTCCTGTTTTCAAACTTCCACCCCTCTCACTGCATGGGCAGGATGGGAGGTTCCACATGGAAGAAATATCTTGCAGGTAAAAAGGATTTAAATCACATTAACTTTTTTGAAGCTGACTGGCAGACAGTGCAGCTCCCTTAGAATAAGCATGCTATCCACAGCCAGCCAGCCAGCTTTATTTTGTATCAGTGGGCCTTCACACTGTTCAGTGGGCCTTCCCATCAGTGAGTCCTCAAGGGGAGCCCCACATAGACTAAATTACAGTAGTCTAGAGCAGGGGTCTCCAACCTTGGCAACTTTAAGACTTGTGGACTTCAACTCCCAGAATTCCTCAGCCAGTTGAAGTCCACAAGTCTTAAAGTTGCCAAGGTTGGAGACCCCTGCTCTAGAGGCAAGAGGATATGGGTATAACTGTTGTACTGAGTAACCTACAGTAATCATACCCAGATTCTCATATTGTTCCCTTTTCTTGCTGCTTGTTTCTTAGATCCTGTATTTGATGACTGAAACTGAAGCTGATATTCATCTGAATAAAGAACACTGTATGAAACAACATGGGAGAATATCATTCTGGATCCCTTGGTAGGATTACCTACCTTGCCATGTTTTTATTCTGACCCAACACCTGGAGGAAATCATGTCAACGTAAATCATGTGGCCTCCACAGCTGGCCCTTCCTATGCATCTGAATGAGCTACTGTCCTACTGTTGTCTATACAGCCCCTTCAGGGGATGCCATCAAGGCAGCTGTTGGCAAAACTCCCCAACTAAAATTTAGATATCACCAACCCTACAAAAAGTGAATGTAGTTTAAAAAGGGTGTGCCAGGGTGATCTGTTCCTCTAGGTCCTCAGGCCAATAATTTTCCTCCTTCTCTCAAAAAAATAGCCAGCCTGTTGACCTAATCATCACAAGATGGCAGCTAAGAATTTATCTTAAATTTGTGCAGGTCAGTTGTAACTGCTGCATAAATGCCCTTGGAGTTCGAGAGAGAGATGTTGGTAGATGTGTGAGAGAATGGTGTGCTCTTGGATATATCCAATAATTCCATCACCATTATTATTTGCTGGTTGATTATCAATCTTTCAGCCATTAGATGGCAGCAAAGAATTGGAGGGTTCTGTCTGCCATCGACTGGTCATCCACATTCATTCATGTGAGATACAGCTGCTAAATAAATCTACCTCAACAGCTGGAATTTGATACTGATATCAGATCACAACTCATCTATGACTCTGATTATACAATAGGGAGAGAAACATTAAAGTGTATGTGGGAGCCATGCCTGTACCAACATACATTCTGTGATGAAGTGAAATTATTTTTAGAAAATTCTACAAGGGGAGAAACTGAGAAGTCAGGGATCCATTGCTAAAAGTGACCTGGGAGGTGAATTCCATGCCACATAGGCTACAGATCAGTGGTGAAATGTAAAATTTGTTACTACCTGTTCTGTGGGCGTGGCTTGGCGGGGGCGGGTAATGTGACTGGGTGGGTGTGGGCAACTTTTTTTTTTTACTTTTAAAAGCATTTTTTCTACAACTTCTTCGGCCAAAGAGGTTGTAAAAAAATGCTTTTAAAAGGTTCTGATGATCCCAGCTGAGCCACGCGATCATCAGAGGCTTTTTTTTAACTTTTAAAAGCATTTTTTTGGCCGAAGAAAAAATGCTTTTAAAAGTAAAAAAACAAACCTCTGATGATCATGCAGCTCAGCTGGACATGGGGGGGGGGCTGGGATTTTTGCTACCGGTTCTCTGAACCACCCGCCACCATCACTACCGGATCGGGGGATCCAGTCCGAACTGGGAGCATTTCACCCCTGCTACAGATACTGAACAGAAGAGTCATTTCAATTGCACTTTCAGTTACATGCAGTTCAGCTGCCTCCTCCATACAGCATGTATTGTCTGGATGCATCTTCCAACGTCTCAGGGAAAATATTACTTTCATGCCAAGACCCCATGAATTGGCTTCAACCTGCCAATATATGATTGAGGCTCTATTATGAGGACAAAGCTTGACAAACAATAAATGGGGCATCTTTGCACTAAGATCATAGGCATTTCCCTGCCCGCCCCTATTTTGAGAAAAGGCTGGTTTGATTGACAGAACTTAACCCCAGAGAGAAGATAGTGAAGATCAAGAAGGTAAGCTTCATACAACATGCTAAGTCTTCCCTGGATGTTGTCCAGCCATGATTTCCATTCCCTGAATTCCCCAGCCAGCCTAACCATTGCTAAGCACTCTGGAACTTAAAATTCTCACCTCTGTAGGAAGCAAGATTACCAAAGGCTACATTAAGAATGTGATTTGTTTGAATTTAGCTTAATATAGCTTGCAAACTCAGCCAACCATGCTTATTCAATAAACAATGGTTGAACAAACTAGAGCTTTGTCGGACATAACTGTTCTTTGGCATTCTCCTATTGGAAACCAGCTGTCTTCTAAATAATAGTCAAAACTCTCCTTAAGACCACAGTGCTTCAATGTTTCCTTCTAACAGTTTGTTAGCAGCATAGAACATCAGCATTCAGCAACTTGTTCCCACACTCAGACTGAGAATATAAAACCAGTCATCCAGCTGATTTATATGGCAGGGGAGGGAAACAGACTGAATAAAATGTGATGGATTACAGAATAGGAAGAAAGAGAACGAGAGTGCACAGCTGGTTTTTACACACTCATGGAAAGGTCTCTTATTCATAAATAAACAATGATTATTTGTGGAAATGATTATAATGAAGACTTGACATTTTAAATGATGAACTGGTTCAGGAAGCTATACTTTTGAGTGAAGGGTAGCTGTCCTAGCGAAGTGTGAAATGGAAGTGTCTATTTTTTTCTGATGGTTTTTCTCATTAACATGGCAACCTATCTGCTATCTTCTCCATGTAATGGGGTTAAAGCTTCCCTAGCCACCTATGAGATGGGAGATCTTGCTAGTAAACATGACTGTTATGGCATTGTCCATTCTATCGCTGGTTTGTTCCAACTCCCTGCCTCCAGAAATTACTACCGTGTTTAAAAATGGAGCACAATTCCTACTTTTTTTTCCTGAAGGAGCAGGAACAGTTGGTTCTTTATTATACTGCCTGAACAATGTCTAGGGTGTGGCATCATGAGTAGAACCACAAGGTGCAAGTAAAAACCCAGTCTGGAATTACAAGAAGCAGTGAGGGATTTGTGGGCCAGAAGGAAAACAGTCAACAGTACATTTATCTATGAAATAGAAAGGATGTCGCTAGAGCCATTAACCTGGCATGTTCTCCAGAGCAATTCAAATAACAGAGACTTGCAGTAATTACTAAACCTGACCTTTTCAGATAAAAAGTTACCCGCATATTCATTTCATTTGTGCACTAACCTGGGTGCACAAGCTGGAACAGAAAGTTTGCACTGCTATTTCTAATACCGCCTAATGAGCTTTTCATTTTCTTCATAAATCTACAGCAGCAGGAGCTTGTAAATCGCTTTGCAAGACAATATTGTTCACAGAAGTTAAACTTCAGAATTAGCCCCCAAATAACAACCACTGCCAGTACCACTCCACTGATAATATATGTTTACAAACTTCGCTCAAGCCAAAGTCTGCCAGCCATTTCTCAAGAACACTGAGGCAAGTTGTCCTTTCAGTTCTTTGATTTGGCTCCAAGGAATTAGAAATTCTGTTTACAGATGATATGCCTTGGAATGTATCCTGAAAGCTTGCAGCTGCTGGCAGAAATAATGAGGTGATGGAGGAACACAAATAGAAAAACTGAGGGGGGGGGGAGAGAAATACTGTATCTTTATTTTCTGTCCTTGTAACTGTAACATAATTTTCTACATAACAATAGCCCTTAAACTTACATACCACTTTACAGTTCTTTACAGTCCTCTCTAAGCGGTTTACAGAATCAGCATATAGCCCCCAACAATCTGGGTCCTCATTTTACCCACCTGGGAAGGATGGAAGGCTGAGTCAAACTTGAGCTGGTAAGACTCGAACTGCTGGCAGTTGGCAGCCAGCAGAATTAGCCTGCAATACTGCTTCTAACCACTGCGCCACCACCGTTCATTCAAGAATTTAAAAGAAGCTAATAGAATGCAGCTATGTCACACTATTAAACTATTATAATAAGATATATGTGACTTACAAAAGCTGCTTGGGACTTCAGACAAACAAGTTGTTTTTCTTCCCCAAGTATCTTTAAATGGAGCTGAACCTGAGTCTTTGCAATACGCAGTAATGAAGTTCATGGAAAAAGGCTTTATGTGTTATCAGTCCATTCACTGAGACAATAAAAGGAATGAAGTCACTATTCCTTATTGTACTGATGCCCTGCTTAATTCCAGCATTTTTGGTCAATAACTAACCAGATGCATCTGGGATGTTTCCAAGCAGAACAAAAGATCATATCTGTCTTTCTTTATTTTTCCCTGGCAATTGATATTTGGAAGCCTATTGCTCCCAACATGGAGATAACATTGAATTCCAAGAGTAGTAGTTCTTGATAGCCATCCTTCCAATAATTTCCTGAATCCTATTTTAAAGCTATGTAAGTTAATGATTTTCCGTGTATCTTATAATAATGAACTCCCCAGATTTGTAGTGTGTGAAAAAGCACTATTTAAGATTCTGTTCTAAGTTTCCTTCCAATCAGTCTCGTTAGCCGATTCAAGTCTGAGAGAGGCAGAGGGGTGTACTCTTTCTATTCAAGGAACAATTTTATCCCTTGCTCAGATCAGATTCCCTTTTTTTTAAGGCTAAAGAGTTCCAAATGTTCTAGTTATTTTCTCAGAAGGTGTTTGAGCTCCTTTTATAATAAAGTACACAAAACAATAAGAGATACTAAAACCCAACTTTCACACTTTACACACACACAACACAACACAACTGACTCACACACAATGTAAAAGCAGCTGCACTTCACCCAAAATGTCCCCTGCAACAAGCAGAACCTCACACAGCCACAAAAAGCTCAAAAACCAACTTTCACACTTTACATACACATAACACAACACAGCTGACTCACACACACATATAAAATGCCACATACAACTTTGTGAGATTGTGTGTGTTTGTGTAGTTAGAGTGAAACACTACAGAAACACACCAAATCTCAGAAAGCTGCACAAATATTTTATTTTATTATTTTATTTTATTTTATTTATATTTTTATATAAAAGCAGTTAAATTTAAAACATCCTTAACTTTAAATTGCTATGTCTAAAAAGTTGCTCACCAATGAGATGGATTGCAGGCAGGCAGATTGACTTGCTAGCTGATGCAATTGATTGCAACAGCCAAAGCAAAGCAAGGCAGCGAGCGAGCCCGAAAGAAGCAGCAAGCTGCCAAGTAGGCAAGTGGGGACCAGGCAATTGGGTGGGCATGGGCGGGGGGACACAGGGATTTTTAATAATAATAACAACAGAGTTGGAAGGGACCTTGGAGGCCTTCTAGTCCAACCCCCTGCCCAGGCAGGAAACCCTACATCATCTCAGACAGATGGTTATCCAACATTTTCTTAAAAATTTCCAGTGTTGGAGCATTCACAACTTCTGCAGGCAAGTCGTTCCACTTATTAATTGTTTTAACTGTCAGGAAATTTCTCCTTAGTTCTAAGTTGCTTCTTTCCTTGATCAGTTTCCACCCATTGCTTCTTGTTCTACCCTCAGGTGCTTTGGAGAACAGCCCAACTCCCACTTCTCTGTGGCAGCCCCTGAGATATTGGAACACTGCTATCATGTCTCCCCTAGTCCTTCTTTTCATTAAACTAGACATACCCAGTTCTTGCAATCGTTCTTCATATGTTTTAGCCTCCAGTCCCCTAATCATCTTTGTTGCTCTTCTCTGCACTCTTTCTAGAGTCTCAGCATCTTTTTTACATCGTGGCGACCAAAACTGAATGCGGTATTCCAAGTGTGGCCTTACCAAGGCATTATAAAGTGGCACTAACACTTCACGTGATCTTGATTCTATTCCTCTGTTTATGCAGCCCAGAACTGTGTTGGCTTTTTTAGCAGCAGCTGCACACTGCTGGCTCATATCTAAATGGTTGTCCACTAGGACTCCAAGATCCCTCTCATAGGTACTACTATTGAGCAAGGTACCACATATACGGTACCTGTGCATTTTGGTTTTTTTGCCTAAAATTTTTTTTGCTACTGGTTCTCTGAACTACCTGCTCCCATTGCTACCAGATCGCCTGATCCAGTCTGAACCAGGAGCATTTCACCCCTGGTTTATTCCCCCATAAGACTGAGGTTCCTCATAAAAGAGCACACAACTACAGTTGAAGAACTCTAGTCAAGACCCCAATTCTCCCTGACAGCAAGAGATCCATAATCCTACAACAAAACTATCTCCTCTCAGAAGATCTCATCTACAAATTTATCTGCTGCTCTAACATTGTCTGTCCATGCACAAATGGAAAGGATTTGTTCCCGAGACCCAGGAGCTCATTATGCTGAGCATAAACCCATGACTAATTGCCAAAAAGTAGAGTGATACTTTTGACACACTGTGCACTAAAGTAGAAAGCACCTTCTCCCCTGCTACTTTTTCACCTTTCCACTAATGAGGTTTGGTTTTCTACTTCTTTAGGAACTGTTTGGCCTGAAAATAAAAATCTGGTCATGTTTTATATTTTCATAGTTTTGAGCCTTGGCTTTATCATCTTTATTTTGGCTATCGGAGGTCAATATGTATGCACACACACACAATTTTCCCCTAGCAAAACTCCCATGTTTCTATTTGCCTTTCTGTTTGCTCACTCTTATTCAGTGGTTCTCAACCTTTAAGAAGTGGGAACTTCAACTCCCATGCTGGCTGGGGAATTCTGGGAGTTGAAGTCCACACTTCTTAAAGCTGCTGAAGGTGAGAAACACTACTGTAGTTGCAGGGTCCTGGCTGAGGAAAGCAACTCTATCCACTAACCACACAGACTATTTTGAAGAATACAAGTAGCTATCAGGACCGCGAAAACAACCTAAAACATAGAATACCAGTATTAGAAGAGATTTGGATGTCTTCTAGTCCAACCAGCTGCTCAAGCAGGAGACCTACTACCATTCCAGACAAATGGCTGTCCAGTCTCTTCTTAACAATCTCCAGTGATGAAAGCACCTATAACTTCTAGAAGTAAGCCATTCCACTGATTGACTGTCAGAAAATTTCTCCATAATTCTAGGTTGGATCTCTCTATAATAAGCTTCCATCAGTTACTTCTTGTCTTGCTTTAGAGAATAGGTTGACTCCTCAAATATTGGAACACTTCTATCATGTCACTCCAGTGCTTCTCTCTATTTATTTATTTATTTATTTATTTATTTATTTATTTTGTCACAACAGTATATATAAGCATAAGCATGAAATAACTATACGACATATAAGCATATATATAGGTATAAGCATGAAATAATTATACGAGTTGGATACAATCAAGGGGAACATTACGACAGGAACGGTAGGCACGTTGGTGCTCTTATGCACACCCCTTACAGACCTCTTAGGAATGTGGTGAGGTAGATCTAGAGCAACATGATAGAAGTTCTATTCTAGAGCACTTCTATCTAGTGCTTCTCTTCATTAGACTAAACATACTCCATTCCTGGAATCGTTCATCATAAGTTTTAGCCTCCAGCCCCGTCATCATCTTTGTTGCTCTTCTCCGCAGTCTTTCTAGTGCCTCAACATCTCTTTTGTATCGTGACCAGAACTGGACTCAGTATTGCAAGTGTGTTCTTATCAAGGTAATATATAGCAGTAGTAAAAGGAAACATAATTTTTCTTCAGTTCCTTCATTTATCTTAAAATCTAAAGGAATATAATAGCACCTTTTACAGAGTAAGAGTTTATTAAAAGTCACAAACTTTCAGGAGATTCATTCATTTCATCAGAGGTGTGTAGCAGTTAAACTGTAGTAAGGCTTAAATTAGGTTAAAGCAGTGGGAAAGGGTGGGGAAGACAGGATTATTATGCATACCTAAGTTATACACAAGATTACAAAATCCTCATCAAAATCTTTATCAGTTGTGACATTTTAAAAACCCATTGTTTTTTGAGACTTTCAGAAATAGTCTGAAATCTTTTAATGAAGCTCAGCATTCTCTCCCTCATTTGCAAGGACAAAGTTTCTTGCTTTCAAAATGAGTACAATAGTTTAAAATCTGTAATGGAAACTCAAAAGTAGCAACACACACACCTAAAATAAAAATATCAAATGATCTTGTAGAACAATAGAGTTCTAGAGTTTGACTTGCTGTCTGATTAATAAATTGGTCATGAACATTACATATATCAGCTTGTGACAGTAACAAATTCAGGCTGTTTCCTCAAAATAATTTTTTTTTTTAAATGGAGAAAACTTATTTTTGCCACAAAAGATCACTACAGAGATTATATATACTGTCAATGAAAAAATGGACATTGAGTTGAAAGCAAATTCAACTCCATGTGAATTTGTGATCATGTGAATATTGCAGCAAGGAGTAAGCGCATAGTTTTAATGCTTTAGCCCCCAGTTCTACTGATACAAATCATTCTGCATTTTTGTGGGGGCTGATTTTTGGCTGATTTCTTTTCTTTATCATATAGCCCTGAAGGAAAAGAAGGAACTTGAACTTTTGCTGCCTCAACTCATCTGCTTGAGCTGTGTTGTCCGAGATGGTTGAGGGAAGGAGGGAGAAGAAAGAGAAAAATCTAAGTTATTGCTGAATGAGAGCAATAGAAGGAAGTGGGTAGTCTCCCAGAAGGAAGAGAAGGTCTGGGGTCAGAGGTGAATGTGAAAAGAGGAAGGGGAAAAATGTGTGTGTATGTGTGCATGTAGAGCTTATTCTTTGAACTTAGCTTATTCCTTGAAGATGCTGAGGAAAAACCAAAACAAAATCCATGTTCTTGCAGGTTTTGTTTCCTGCCTGGCTGTGAAGAGCAGGGAAAAAAATCGCAATGGGTAATCTGTGCCTTTCCCATGGTGAACATTCAATCACAACTAACAAGTAGCCACAAGGACAACATTGGGAGGGGTATTTATGCAAAAGTGTATATAATTTTACTCTGATTTTAAAAAAGGATGCTGGCTGGATAAAAAAAAATGCATGTAGTTGTTTTTGTGCCAAATTGGTGTGCATGTTGAGCGTGCCAGGATTGTGTTGGCTGAGGAGCTGGAGCAGGGATTCCTGTAATGTTATCACAGCAGGACAGGTCGGCTTAAATATAGCGAAATGGTTGAGAGTAACATCAGTATGTATTGGGGAGAAAGACAGTCTCTCTTCTCCATTCCCCTTGAAATTGGAACTCACAGTCTCTTGATATTTCCAAGTCCGCACCATTGTTTTTTCATACAGAGATGTGGAAGTATATTGGGAGGGGGGTTGGAGGGGAGGGTTCCTTGATCTGACCAAGAGAAACAATATGGTTGAAGAAGAGAACCAAAAACATGTGGTTGTGTCAGGGGATCCACTAGGTCAGTCAAAAAATGTGATGCTTGTGTAATTGAAGCCCCACCCCTTTTTTACATTGTGGAGAGGAAAGTCCAACAAAAGTAGATATCACTGGTAGATTTCTCCTCTCCCATTACCACTAAAATTGAAATTGATATTTCAAGAAGAAAACCGCAATATAGGGGGCATCTACTCCAATTTCAGGAAGACTGTCCAGAAAGATACTACTGTATTTTTCAGAGTATAAGACGCACCATTTTCCCCCCAAAAAAAGAGAGTGAAAATCTGGGTGTGTCTTATACTCCGAATGTAGCCCCGCCCAGCTTCTCAAAGGGAGGTTTCAGAGGCTGAAAAAAGCATCAGAAAGGAAGCTACAGAAAAGAAGCCCCAAAACAGAGCTTCAGAAAAGAAGCCCCCAAATAGAGCTTCAGAGGCTTTTTTTTCTGAAGCTGTTTTGGAGGCTTTCAGAGGCAGAAATAAAAGATTTTTCTGAAACAGAGTTTCAGAAGTTTCAGAGGCAGAAAAAAAAGCAAAAAAAAAAAAAGCAATGCACAGAGCTCACAACCAAGGAACTTGTTGCTAAAATTCACCTCTGGGAACAGCTGATTGGAGGTATTCCGGGAGGCCGATCCACCTGCCAATTAGCTTTTTTCTTATTTCCTCCCCAAAAACTAAGGTGCGTCTTATACTCCGGTGCATCTTATACGCCGAAAAATATGGTATGTTTTGTGGTAACAAAAGAGGTGACCTCCTCATATAGAGAAGCACAGGTTAAGATTTGGATTCAATCTCCTATCACCTTGTGGGAAGCCTTAACAATTGTGAGGGACAAGGATCCAACAAAGCAGTGGCAGAACTAAAATCTAAGGCTATTTTACACACAAATTCAAAATGACCCCATGGCTACTTCACAAGATAAGACTCCAATCTCCACTGGTACTCTCCAGGTAAATCTTGCTCATCTTAGATTTTCAATTAGTTTGCCAAATACTGCCAAATACTGCAAATACTGTAAGTGAAGGACTACCTGTAGCAGAAAAGAAGATGTAGAAGTTGTGCCAGAGAAAATGTGAAAAATGCTTATCTTTACCATGTCACAAGGGATTCCCCATCCAGATGTTACAGCTGCTTTAAAGCAGTGGTGAAATCCAAATTTTTTTACTACCGGTTCTGAGGGCATGGCTTGATGGGCGTGGCAGGGGAAGGATACTGCAAAATCTCCATTTCCACCCCACTCCAGGAGAAGGATATTGCAAAATCTCCATTCCTACCCCACTCTGGGGCAGCCAGAGGTGGCATTTGCCAGTTCTCTGAACTACTCAAAATTTCCGCTACCGGTTCTCCAGAACCTGTGAGAATCTGCTGGATTTCACCCCTGCTTTAATGGCTACAGAATCACCCTCCTGGATGCCACCGGAGCTAGGCAGTGAGGCCCACAGGAAAAACCTGATGATTCATAACTCACAGCTAAAACCCACTTTTGTTGCCAATAAGTCAAGCCAGCTTTTCCTGGCATAATCAATTTCTGTGGCTTTCAGGAGGAAGCTAAATCCCACCTATTTCTTATATGTGCAATGGGCTTTAGGGGTTAGAAAGGCATCATCTAGCAGGTCATGCACTGGCTGGCTGCACTTTTCTGACCAGGCTATTTAAATTGAATTGAAAATCTCCCCACATTGAGACAGGATTCCAGATTTACATCCAGGTTATGTGCTACTCTGCAGTTAAGAAAGAGAGAGTGCTACCCAACCCTCAGCTTCACTTTGCTTCCAGCTTTAATAACTTTGCTCAGAGGAAACATGACCTTCTCCACATTTTCTTCATTAGAAAAAGCAGTGCTAATGTTATTGATTTGAGGATTTTGTTTATATGGGGTCCTCTGTGAATTGAACGCATCTATTTTCTCCCATTTCCAGAAGGGGAACCATGTTGCAAAAAAAAAGAAAAAGAAAGAAACCCTCCCCCAAACTCTTTTTTATTTTTATTTATTCATCTTCCACCCACCCCCACCCCCTGCCCTTCTGCCTAGACAAATGCTCAAAGCAGCTAGCAACATTTTTTTAAAAAAAAAATTGCAGAACATATATCAGCACTTCAGAGTCTTGTCTGATTTATTATCATTAGGAAGAGCCTGTACCCTTGGAGGCCCAGAGACCCCAAAATTTATGCCCTAACTTCAAGATGTCTCCAGACTTTTGCTCAAAAATTTACCAGATATTGAAATGATTTCCAAAACATTCTAGTCCTGGGCCAGCTGTGAAGCCAGGAAATCCCAACCTATTTACATACCCCCACGTCTTCCAACTTTGAGGGTAGAAAATACAGGAGAACTTCATAGTAAATCTAATGACCTTAATATACCAGAATTCCTGACCAAGAGGCAAAGACCTAGGGATAAGAAAATTAGCTGTGTTTGAGCGAATCCCAGGCTTCTGTGAAATAAAGTTTGAAAAAACCCTAATGTAGTGGAATAATTGTAGGATTGAAAAGCTTTTTTTCTGCCTGCTCTGCCTTAATATTGTATTTTCTGTCATATCTATCTATCTATCTATCTATATCTATATCTATATCTATATCTATATCTATATCTATATCTATATCTATATCTATATCTATATCTATCTATCTATCTATCTATCTATCTATCTATCTATCTATCTATCTATCTATCTATCTATATATATATATATATATATATATATATATATATATATATATATACACGTGGATGACAGATTAAATAGATGGAAAACCAAAGCTTTGCATGGACAGCACTTGAAAAACATTGAAGGAAAATGTGATGACAACTTAACATGGGCATGGCTTAAGATGGGAACCATCAAGAAAGAAACAGAAGGTTTAATACTCGCTGTTCAAGAACAAGCACTACAAACTAATGCCATGAAAGCAAAGATACAAAAATCCACCGACAATCCAAACTGCCGACTTTGCAACAACAAAGTCAAAACAGTTTCACATTTAATATGTGAATGCAGCAAAATCGCACAAACTGATTACAAAGCTAGACATGACCGAGTTGCTAAATTAATCCACTGGTCATTATGTAAAAAATATGATTTACCTATATCCAAAAAGTCATGGGAACATAAAGTGGAAAAAGTTATAGAAAATGAGAAGGTGAAGATCTTGTGGGACTTTTGAATACAGATGGATCGTCATTTGGAACACAATACGCTAGATATTTATTTTATTTTATTTCTTTATTTTTATTTGTCACAACAATATATATAAGCATCACACAAAAGATTATATAGTATATAAACATATATATGAGGAAATATAAGGAGGTATAAGCATATATATATGTAGGTCTTTGGTTGTTCGGGTTTTCTCCCGTGTAAAATTGGAAGTGTCTTGGCGATGTTTCGACGAAGTCTCATTCGTCATCTTCAGGCTTCAGCTTTGTGCTTCTGGGAGCAGTGTGTGATCGCAGCTGTTTCTTCCTTTTAACTGCTAGTGGGGGTTTGAACTGATTGGGTGGGAGTTTGGCTGTGCTCTGATTGACTTCCAATTTTACCCGGGAGAAAACCTGAACAACCAAAGACCTACATACAAACACCCGTGAAAACCTCAGAAAACAAATATTTATATATATATATATATATATATATATATATATATATATATATATATATATATATATATATGAAGAAAAAAGAAAAACAATAGGACAGGAGCAGTAGGTACCTTTGTGCTCTTATGCACGCCCCTTATGGTCCTCTTAGGAATGGGGTGAGGTCAATAGTAGAAAGTTTTTAGTTAAAGTTTTTGGGATTATGGGAAGAGACCACAGAGTCAGGTAAAGTGTTCCAAGCACTGATGATTCTGTTACAGAAGTCATATTTTCTGCAATCTAGATTAAAGCGGTTGACATTAAATTTAAATCTACTGATTGCTCTTGTATTATTGCGATTAAAGCTGAAGTAGTCTTTGACAGGAAGGACATTACAGAAGATGATTCTATGAGTTAAACTTAGGTCTTATCGAAGAAGATGGAGTTCTAAGTTTTCTAAGCCTAGGATTTCAAGTCTGGTGGAATAAGGTATTTTGTTGTTTTCAGAGGAGTGAAGAACTCTTCTTGTAAAATATTTCTGGACATGTTCAATTGTATTGATGTCAGAAATGTGGTGAGGGTTCCAAACAGGCGAGCTGTATTCTAGAACTGGTCTAGCAAATGTTTTATATGCTCTGGTTAGTAGTGTAGTTTTTTTTGGAAAAGAAGCTACACAAGATTAGGTTTACAATTCTTAGAGCCTTTTTTGCTATGTAGTTGCAGTGGGCTTTGGCACTTAGATCATTTGATATGAAAACTCCAAGGTCTTTAACAGTGTGGGGGTCATCTGTAAGGTAATGTCCATCAAGCATGTACTTAGTGTTTGGGTTCTTTTTTCCAATATGTAAGACTGAGCATTTGCTGGTTGAGATTTGGAGTTGCCAAGGTTTAGACCAAGCGGTTAGATGATATAGATATTATATTTATATTATATATATATATAATATAATATTATATATAATATAGATATTACAGTTGTCGAAAACCAAAACGTACAATTTATTGACATTGCAGTACTAGGCGATGCCAGAGTGGAAGAAAAAGAATTGGAAAAAATCATGAAATATCATGACCTGGCCATTGAAACTACGTGATTATAGATGAAACATGTAACAGTAATATCCATTGTCATCGGGGCACTTGGTACCATGTCCAAGAATTTTATAAGATACATCAACGAATTGCAGCTTCCTGCAATAACACCAGCGGAATTGCAAAAAAATGTGTTACTTGGAACATCGTACATCTTAAGAAGATTACTTGGTTGATACCTAGGACACTGGTAACAACCTGTATCAACTATTAGCACCACTCAATGGTATTTGTGTCGCATGTTTGAATGTTCAGTTGACTGAGTTTCATGTTTAATGAATAAAAGAGATAATAATAATAGAAATAGAACGACAAAGGCAAGCAGGGGAAGTACCAACAGTAATAGGCAGCTTGGGTGCAATCTCAAAACAACTGGAGCACCACTTGAACATCACTGGCATTGACAAATTTGACATCAGTCAATTGCAGAAGGCAGCTTTACTTGCAACAGCTTCCATCTGCAATGATATCTCTAGCACCATCAAACATCCATTCCTGCCTGTCCCAGGTCCCTGGTAAGGACTCGACAGGTAGAAAAAATACAAAATCCAGTCTGAACATCTGGCTGACTGTGCGATGATCAATAATGATAGATTAAGATCTGCCCTACTGGGTAGATCAAAAGTGAGTTTGGATTTTGCGTCGTAATATTTTGTGCTCTTACCCAGGAATGAAATTCACTTACCTTCCCTACCAGTTCGCAAATGTGCATGCACAGAGGCTGAAAATTGTTGCAAAAAAGGGATGTCATGATGTCCGTTCGGGTGGGCGAAGCCTCCCGCAGCTGCTGCTACCAGTTTGCCCAAGCCGGATAGAACAGGCTGAATTTCACACCTGGTTTTACCCCTCTGGCGTTACAAAACAAAGAGCAGAAGTAGAAGCAGAAATTGCTTCTCATTTATATTGTAATGAAAAAATTGCCCAGAGAAGTGAGACCACCAGGAACTTCATCTTTGTTTCATTCCCCTACTTATTTGGTCAAGTCTACTTATTTAGTCCCCTACTTATTTGGTCAATATGTGGTACCTTGCTCAATAGTAGTGAGAGGGATCTTGGAGTCCTAGTGGACAAACATTTAGATCTGAGCCAGCAGTGTTCAGCAGCTGCCAAAAAAGCCAACACAGTTCTGGGCTGCATAAACAGAGGGATAGAATCAAGATCAGATGAAGTGTTAATATCACTTTATAATGCCTTGGTAAGGCCACAATTGAAATCCTGCATTCAGTTTTGGTCGCCACGATGTAAAAAAAGATGTTGAGACTCTAGAAAGAGTGCAGAGAAGAGCAACAAAGATGGCTAAAACATATGAAGAACGGTTGCAGGAACTTGGTATATCTAGTTTAAGAAGAAAAGAAGGACGAGGGGAGACATGATAGCAGTGTTCCAATATCTCAGGGGCTGCCACAAAGAAGAGGGAGAAACTATTCTCAAAGGCACCTGACAGTAGGACAGGATGCGATGGGTGGAAACTGATCAAGAAAAGAAGCAACTTAGAACTAAGAAGAAATTTCCTGACAGTCAGAACAATTAATGAGTGGAACAACTTCCTGCAGAAGTTGTGAATGCTCCAACACTGGAAATTTTTAAGAAGATGTTGGATAACCATTTGTCTGAAGTGGTGTAGGGTTTCCTGCCTGGGCAGGGGGTTGGACTAGAAGACCTCCAAGGTCCCTTCCAACTCTGTTGTTGTTGTTGTTGTTGTTGTTGTTATTAAGTTGCCTTTCAACCCTGACAATAAATAACTGATCTTGAAGTTAGGCAGAACTTTCTGGTAATTCATCTATTCCACTATAAACAGTCCATTTCTGGCAAGGCATCCCTTATAAAAATACCAAAAAAAACCCAAAACCTGACCCTCTTTTACTTTCCTTTTCCCTCTGCGTCACCGTTTCTTCCTGCATTTTAGTTTGTAAAGCCAAGAGCAGGGAGTATCTTATTTTAATAATCTTCATGCTGTTCTTGGAATCATTCAGGAGAAACAGTGGGGTATCATTGCTTTAATGTGTAATTCAATATACTTTCTAATGTTTGGCCATTGGCTATCACAAAATTTAAAAATAGGAGAAATGAAATAATCTACATACCCAGATCTGGAAAAAGTTTACACGCTGCATGCAAAATTTAGCTTATGCCTCAGTAAAGGTCATAACTATAAAGGAAAGTCAATTTTTGTGACACTGAGCCGCTTGGCAACTTATTTGAAGTAAATGAAAAATATGTCTCTGCCCTTCAGATATTACTAAAATATGCGTATTCAAATGCATATTTCCCAACAATTCACAGATGAAAGGAAAGAAATTTGCATATAGTTTATTCTTAAATCAAGTATTACTCATTTATTCTATAATAACCAGCAATGCTGCTAAGTGCAGGACTTTCTGAGGAAAAGAAATCTGTCATTTTATCATTGAAATTATTCCCTATTCCTTCATAATCCATCCTGTCCAGAAAGTCTCAAATCTAACTATACCATTAATAAAAACTTTGGACTAATTTCTGAAGCCGGCATCCAGAAGGTGACAGCTCAAGTGTCATGACATCACTGATGAAATGGCATAAATGCTGTGATTTGCATCATTTCCATCAGGTCACCAAGGATGTCCTTGTGAGGAAGTCCTTTTCTTATAATGCAATCCTATATGTATCTACTCAAAAGTAAACACCACTGAGCTTAATGGATTAAAGCAAGGGTCCCCAACCTTGGCAACTTTAAACCTGGTGGACTTCAACTCCCAGAATTCCCCAGCCAGCTTTGCTGGGAGTTGAAGTCCTCCAGGCTTAAAGTTGCCAAGGTTGGAGAACCCTGGATTAAAGTTTAATTAAAAGACAGATATATCAGACTCCAGAAAACTTAACAGCATCTTTAAAATCGTGACTAATCAGACTGCAGTTGTACAATCTGCATATACACAAGGTACAGAAGGATGAAAGAAACAATGTGATTTACAAAATCAACTGTAACAATTGCAACCAATTCTATGTGGGACAAACATCACATCAATTGAAAACCAAGATCCATGAACACCAGCTGGCAGTCAAACGCCACAATCCCAAATTTTTAATCTCTACCCACACTGACACGGAACAACACCAATTTGATTGGAGGAATACAGGACTCATCGGTTACGCCACCACCCACCACACTCACGAGTTTATCGAAGCCTGGCACTCCACAAGCAAATCCGCCAACAGACAATTGACCTACAACCAGCCTATGAACCCCTCAGAATTCATATTAACTGCACAGCCAACCAGAGACAGCACCGACCCTCAATCAACCCATGCAACTACCTCCAATTAGCACATCACCTCCCAACGACCTTCTCCTAACGTGACCTCGCCAACACAAGACCCAACACAAGACCCAACACAAGACCCACACCTGACCCATTATAAGACCCTCACTTGATCCAACACACACTTGACCCATCACAAGGTCCATCACAAGAACTTGACCTGCTGTGACCCTCACTTAATGTGACCTCACCATCACAAGGCCTACTGACCACACGAAGTTGTTCTGACCCAGTTCCCCAAACACGACAAACCCTCTGTAGTTGAAGCAATGATCCGTTTATCAGAAGCATCAGCAGCCCCGGCAAAAAGTTTCTCTTTCACCTCAGGCTAACAAGTCTGTCCGGCAGGGGAGATGAGTAGTTGTCTGCCACATCTATTCATCTCTGCCCCCTGCCTTTCATCCCAGGAGTTAGGGTGGGGCTTCGCTAGCAGTGGTGGCTCTTCCTTCCCAAGGATCAATCCACAGATTTCCACTGCTCTCCTCTCCTCTGCCTTCTGTGCATCCGTGCATCAGGCACTGGACCTAGCTGTTTGTCCTCTTCCTCATCAGCCACCTCCAGACCTGGGGATTGTTGATGTTGTGGTCCGCCAGCAGCCTGTGGAGCTGGCAACGGAGTCAGACAGCGATGAGGCTGGGGAAGGCTCTGTGTCGGAGGCTGAGGTGGGGCCAGGGCCATCGGGGAGTGAGGTGCGGACTCCAGAGCCTCCAGAGATTGATAATAGTGAGGCAGAGGAACAGGAGGAGCCTGTTCCTAATACACGCATGAGAAGAGCTGCCAGAAGGCAAGAGCAGCTCAAGCAAAGAGGACGACTTGGGAATAGGGCCAAGAGATGATTGGCTCCCCCATAAGGCTTAAAAGACCAGCAACGGCTTTTGGGCTTTGCCAGAAAACAACGTTGGTAGCTTCATCGTCTTGCATTTATTTTGTATCAGTCTCTTCTGAACGTTTGCCAAGAAAGACCTTTGGCAGTTTGCCTAATTGGACCAAGGTTTGTGATAGGACTGAGGGATTTGTTGGGAGGAATTTGATTTAATTTAGTTGAACTACACTGAGAATGAAGTAATTCTCAGCTGTTCAAATAAAATTTGTTTTTTCACTGATTGTGTTTCTTACTACCTACTTGGGCCTGGGTCACAACAGTTGACTCTCCATCTGAGGGCTGACAGCCGGCCCAGGCTCCACCTCTGTCCCTCTCTCTAACAGCTCCATTCCCTCCCCCCCCCCACCCAGCTATCAGTTTGCCTTGATGCTGACCCTGACTCCCACACCTCCTCCTCATCTGATTCAGCTGCTGCAGGGGCCAGCGACCGACAGGTCATAACAGAAGCCCTTATAAGCAGAAGAATACTGACACTGGCATCCTCTAAATCAGTGGTTCTCAACCTTTATAGTGCTGCGACCCCTTTAATACAATTCCCCACGATGTGGCGACCCCAACCATAAAATTATTTTCGTTTTGAATTTATCATGCCTGAAGCCGTATTGGCTAGCGATCTGAACTGCTTGCGATTGCCTTGAGGATGGAGGCATTAAAGCGGAGACTCCTCCCCTATTAAGTTTATCATGCCTGAAGCCAGATTAGGCTAGCGATTGGGAGTGATTGCAGCTGGCTTGAGAGGGAGACATCAGAGCAAAGATTTCTCTCTTTTTCAATTCATTGCGCCTGAAGCCGAATTCGGCTAGCGATTTGAAGAGCCTGCAGCTGGCTTGTGGAGTCAACCATTCTTCAACTCGCAAGTATACTTCCCATATTTCCGATGGTCTTAGGCGACCCCCGGCAAATTGTCATTTGACCCCCAATGGGGTCCCGACCCACAGGTTAAGAACTCTAAATTCTGCTGAAGATGTTACGTAGCCTGGTAACGAAACATTCAGAAACTAACCCAAAAGCTCAGAGAATGAACCTATACCCTCATCCTACACCCAAGCTACAGATATTCACCATTATCACATATAACACATTTTCAGACACATTTATAACCTCAGTGTGAATCAGGGGATGTGGGTTGATAAGAAGGAAGTCATGTATTGGGTTTCTAGGAGTCTTATGATCTGCAGCTTTTTGAAGTATACATTTTACATGCCTTAGAATTTATTCATATGGAAATTCAAGTAGATGCATAAGCATTAGGCATCCTTCCCTCTCAAAAGAAGTCCAATTTTTCACCCAATTAACAGTGAGGAATTTGGGATAATGGCCAAGTCCAGTATGTTAATATTTATTCTAACGAGTTTTAAGGGTATTTTCAAACTCACCCAAAGGAAAATTGATTCAAAAATCAAGAAAAAATCATAGTTAAATATGATGTTTCAAAATACATCTTCCCAAGTGTTAAAGCACTGGTAGCCTTAGTGCCAATAATAACTTCTATGAAATAGTAATAGTAGCAAGCAGTAATTATATGCTTATATGCTTATAATTAAAGGCAGAACAAAAAATATAGTGCAACAATTGATAAAGTAATGACACCACAGTTTTAAAATTTCAGAATAGTTAAGGAGCCATTGAATTAGAAACTTCTAGTATGAAGTATAATAATATTAATTTCAATCCATTCAAATTGATGGATAGGACTAACTCCCCCTCCTCACATACACACACATTTTTATACGGCTAAGACTCTTGAGGTGGTATCAGGCAACGAATATTTGCAATAGAATAGAATAACAGAGTTGGAAGAGACCTTGGAGGTCTTCTAGTCCAACCCCCTGCCCAGGCAGGAAACTCTACACCACTTCAGACAAATGGTTATCTAATCTCTTCTTAAAAATTTCCAGTGTTGGAGCATTTACAACTTCTGGAGGCAAGTTGTTCCACTGATTAATTGTTCTAACTGTCAGGAAATTTCTCCTTAGTCCTAAGTTGCTTCTCTCCTTGATTAGTTTCCACCCATTGCTTCTTGTTCTACCCTCAGGTGCTTTGGAGAATAGTTTGACTCCCTCTTCTTTGTAACAACCCCTGAGATATCGGAACACTGATATAATGTCACCCCTAGTCCAGGGGTGGGTCCTACTTACCTTTACTACTGGTCAGTGGGCGGAGCCTCCTGTCAGTTTTACTACCAGTTCTTGTGAACTGGTCCGAACCGGGGGCAATCCACCACTGCCCTAACCCTAACCCTCACTTGCTTCATAAAATGATGCAAATTTAGAGATGATTTCAGCCCTTGAGTTGTAATATGCAGATCACTTATATACATTTCACTCCAGTTTGCAACTAGGAGATAAGCAGGAAGAGTAAAAGTGCTAGATGCTTTATTTTGAAAAGAATTAATAATTTGAGTAGCACTAAGCACCAAGCTATGCAGATCATCGGATAAATATGAGTTGCTGAAGAATTAAGATAGGCTGCCGTTGCTTTCAATAAATCATTTTTCCCTGGCAGCAATGTAGTGATATGTGAAGAAGCAAAAGATTAAAAGGCCCTGGCAGGTGTTTGAAATTGCCAAAAGCTGTTTATTCAGCTTTGTTGTTAAATTATTAAGGCAATGAACTTAAATTACCCATTTATAGTAAACGTGAAATATTCATTTCTGGCAACCAGCCACCTCTCTAAAATGCTGGAGTCAGGATCTTTTGAATGAATTTGCATTTTGTGTCCTCTGGTGTTCAAAGTCCGTTTTATTTATTTATTTATTTATTTATTTATTTATTTATTTATTTATTTATTTATTTATTTATTTATCAAATTTTTATACCGCCCTTCTCCCGAAGGACTCAGGGTGGTGTACAGCCTAAATAAAACACAATATATATACAATTAAAATCCAAATTTAAAATAAAGCATATTACAAAAAGGCCAATGTATAAAAATTTAAATTTAAAATTTAAAAAATTTAAAACCCCACAACAATAAAACCCAATTTAAAATGTTAAAAAACCATTATGCCAGTCCAGCTTGAATAAATAAGTATGTTTTTAGCTCACGGTGAAAGGTCCGAAGATCAGGCACTTGGCATAGGCCAGGGGGAAGTTCATTCCAGAGCGTCGCTGCTCCAACAGAGAAGGCCCTACTCCTGGGGGCCGCCAGCCGACATTGTTTGGCGGACGGCACCCTGAGGAGACCTTCTCTGTGAGAGCGTACCGGTCGGTGGGAGGCATAAGGTAACAGCAGGCGGTCTCGTAAGTACCCGGGTCCTAAGCCATGGAGCGCTTTAAAGGTGGTAACCAAAATCTTAAAGCGCACCCGAAAGACCACAGGAAGCCAGTGCAGACTGCGGAGCAGTGATGTTACATGGGAGCCACGAGTGGCTCCCGTTACTACTCGCGCAGCCACATTCTGGACTAACTGTAGCCTCCGGGTGCACCTCAAGGGCAGCCCCATGTAGAGAGCATTGCAATAATCCAACCGAGACGTGACCAGAGCGTGAGTGACTGTGCATAAGGCATCCCGGTCAAGGAAGGGACGCAACTGGCGGACCAAGCGAACTTGGTAAAAGGCCCTCCTGGAGAGGGCCGCCAGATGTTCATCAAAGGACAGCCGTCCATCCAAGAGGACGCCCAAGTTGCAAACCACCTCCTTTGGGGCCACTAACTTGCCCCCAACAGTCAGCTGCGGATGCAGCTGACTGTACCGGGGTGCTGGCATCCACAGCCACTCCGTCTTGGAGGGATTGAGCTTGAGTCTGTTTCTCCCCATCCAGACCCGTACGGCTTCCAAACACCGGGACAGCACTTCGACAGCTTCGTTGGGGTGGTCCGGGGTGGAAAAGTACAGCTGAGTATCGTCAGCGTACAGATGATAACTCACCCATTTTAGATCAATGTTACACAATACACGCATGTGACACATATGTAAACTTCAAATTTTATTGGAGATTGTGGAGGATAAAGGTTTCCAATTTCATCAGAGAAATAAAGTCCTCTATACTTAAATGTACTTTCTCTCTTATTTTCTCTCACGCACATGTGCAGGTAGTCCTCAACTTACGAACACAACTGAGCCCAAATTTTATATTGCTAAGTGAGAAATTTGTTTTGTCTCATTTCACGACTTTTCTTGCCCCATTTGTTAACTGAATCACTGCAGTTGTTAAATTAGTAACACTGATGTTAAATGAATCCGTTTTCCCCACTGACTTTGCTTCTTAGAAGGTTGCAAAAGGAGATCACATGACCCCAGGATAATGCAACTGTCACAAATGTCAGTTGTCAAGTATCCGAATACAAATCATGTGACCATAGCGATGTTGCAATATGTGAAAAATGGTCATAAGTCACTTTTTTCAGTGCCATTGTAACTTTGAACGATCACTAAATAAACTGTTAGTCGGGGACTAACTATATAAGCCACCACCCTCCCTTAAAGTAATTGACTCAGCATTTACTAGGGCAATTCCAGGGGTGAAATTCAGCAGGTTCTGGAGAACCAGTAGCGGAAATTTTGAGCAGTTCCGAGAACCGGTCGTAGAAATTTTGAGTAGTTCCAAGAACTGGCAAATACCACCTCTGGCTGGCCCCAGAGAGGGGTGGGAATGAAGATTTTGCAATATCCTTCCCCCAGGAGTGAGGGGGGAATGGAGATTTTGCAGTGTCCTTCTCCTGCCATGCCCACCAAGCCATGTCACACCCACTAAGCCACGCCCACAGAACCGGTAGTAAAAAAATTTGGATTTCACCACTGGGCCATTCAGATCATCGGATTCCACCCCCTGAGTATACAGTAGTTTGGTCCTCTGTGTTGACCAAGCCATTCAAATATGGCAGTTCACAATAGAAAAACATTGACAACTACGGCAAATCTCATTTATCAGATTGGATTGAGAGCCACATGGATATTTTGGGAAATCCCTGAACTGAAATCTGAGTGGAGAAGCTCAAGTAGTGTTGATGGCCATTAATGTTTTTACCAGCTTAAATAGCTTCCCTTATGACCTTGATGTAGAAAGTGAACTTTCAATCAGCATTCCATGCAAATAATGATTTAAGTGCTGAATAGTATAACACTTTCTACACTAGTTTACTTTTAAGAAACCGTTTGGAAACTTCAAAATGTGCAAAATATAAGGAAGGAAAGGTGAACAATTTATTTAATACCTCCTGGGATTTGCATTATTATTGAACATCAAAGTCTTCTGCAGTTATTGAAAAACTCTGGCTCCATACATAAAACCTACAATGCTTCCAAACTTTCCTATAGCAAGAGCTAGGTTAGTAGAAATGAAGAGGAGAATGGTTACACAATTGTGAAATGCTATATCAATCAGGGAAACCTTTTAAAGGCCTCTAAAGATTCATCTTTCTTACACTGACTTCTTTGTTATTGGATTTTTGGAACTTAGATGCACGTTAATTGCATTTATTTAATGGACTTTAGAATTTTTACTGGACTAGATCTTTTGATCCTACTATTAACTGTTATTCATTTTTCAGTTGTATGGCTTTTGAAATATACAGGTGTCATATTTTAGATGTTGGAAACTGCTGCCAGAGGGTTTTTGGTACTAAAAAATTGCCTTTTATGTTTTAATTTTTTTAAAAAAAAAAGATGAGCTGTGAAATGTTTATCATGCAATCTAATGTCAGGGACACTGTAATGCATTAGAATCAGACACAGTATCCCTCAAGATTGAGAGCTATCAGAGGCAGTTCATTGGGTCCAAGTATAACCTTGTCCCAGCCATTCAGGAAACAGATTGTGGGTCATTTTTTAATAGTAAAGATTGTATGGATCAGAGGAAGGTAGAGGGAAGGAACCTTCCTGGCACAATATCCATCTATATTTTGGTATTTCAGGATATTTTCTTCCCATATGTGCAACCAGCATAAATGTGTTCAAAAAGTTGCTTGAAGACAGGAATTGATGAGAGCAGAAACAGGACTGAAGGTTCTCTATAATCCCCAGATGAATAGCAATAGCAATAACACTTAGATTTAGATCCTGCTTAATTGTGCTTCACACAATTAAGCGATTTACAGAGTCAGTATATTGTCCCCAACTATGGGTCATCATTTTACCGACCTTGGAAGGATGGAAGGCTGAGTCAACCTTACGAAATTCTCCCATTGGGGGCCCACACCAAATGGCAGAACTAGGACTTCAGACTCTTGTGGAAAGTCAGGAAGGTGGAAACCAATCTCACCTTGGGGCAAGATGTTCCAAATGGCCAGGGCTGCGGAGAAGATTCTTCTCCTGTACCCTGCCAGCCAGAATTCCTTGACTGATGGGATCTGCAGCATGCCTCCTCTGCCAACACAGGTGGGATTGGCTTGCCCCACTGGGGTTAGATGGTTCCTCAACTTGGATCCATGCCATTCAGGGCTTTAAAGGTGATAACCAACACCTTGAATTGTACCCAGAAGCAAACTGGCAGTCAGTGCAGCTTGTGGAACGGTAGTGTATCATGGCCTGCTCTAGCATCCCAAAGACTGCCCACGGCACCACACTCTGCACCAGCTGAAGCTTCTGAATGCTCTTCCAAGTGTAGCCTGATGCAAAGCACAGAGCCATAGTCCAAGCATGAGATGACCAGGGCTTGAATGACAGGGACTCTTGATCCAGGAATGGCCACAACTGGCACACAAGTTGAAGTTGTGCAAAGGCTCTCCTAGCCGCAATTCCACCTGAACTTTGAGCAGGAGTCGAAGTCCAGGAGAATCCCCAAGTTGCAGACTGGGTCGGTCTGCAGTAGTCCCATCCCATCCTGGGCTAGGGATGTCAAAGTCCCATATCTTGAAACCATGCACCCAAAGCATGACCATTCAAAGTTATGATGATGCATTCAAATTCTCTTTTGAAACTTCAGGCTTTCCCCCCACCTCTTTCCTTTTTGTGTCCTCTGGGGCTTTTAAGGAGATTTTGCATCTCTGTGTATAATCATACTGGCCACATGACCACAGAAGTTGTCTTCAGATAATGCTGGCTTCCTCAGCTAAGAAATTGATATGAGTACCACCACTACCACCCAGAGTCAGGCACATCTGAAAAGTGGAAACTTTTACCTTTTTAGTGAAAACTTTCATTGTACCTCTTAGAAAGCCTTGCATTTCTTAGTGTTTTCCCCATTCCCCAAATGGTATGCGTACAACTTGAAAATTTCTTATAAAGTCAATGCTATAACACAGTATCCACAGTATTGCATGTCCACAACCCATACACACATCTAGTGTACTTTCAGAACTTCTCCGTTGTGGGTTGTTTCATCACACAGAAATGGTGTAGGGCACCATTTATACCTACCGCCCACTTCTGTATCTCTCTTAATAGTAAATTTTTTTAACCGCCACCGGTTCCACAGTAATGCGCCGTGCATCGTCGTCTGCACATGCCTCTTGCGCATCATGGATTGGGTTGGGGGGGCACCAGCTACCAGCTCTGCTTGTCTGTTACTGCTGGGTGGTGTGGGGGGAGATGCGCAAGCTATTCTGGGATGAGACTCTTTTGTTTGCGGTCGCACTAGAGCGCCATTTAGTTTCACTTTTGTAACGTGAACTAAACTTATGCACGGGCAATACAAATAGTATATTTTCAGAAATTTAAATTGTCATGGGGAATTTTATGAAAACCTAATGAAAATGTTTTTAAATAATGCTATGAAATTTTTTTAAAAAGTCAATTAAATTAAAAAAAGGAAAGTGCTTCAGTATCGGACAAAACCCCTACCGCCCACCATGAAAGCTGGAACGCCCACTAGTGGGCAGTAGGGACTAGGTTGACTACCATTGGTGTAGGGACTCCTACTCGGGTGGGAGATTGGATTAGATGCAGGGGTGGGCTTCAAAAATTTTAGCAAGGGGTTCTCTGCCCGGTGGCTAGGTGGGCGTGGCCATGGTGGGTGTGACCTAGTCAGCCTCCTGTGCCATGGGGGGGGGGTGTTTTTGACCTCCCCGGGCTCTGGAGACTTTCCTTGAGCCTCTGGGAGGGTGAAAACAGACTCCCCAGGCTCCAGAGGCCTCGGGCCCATTTCCAGCCTTCCTGAACTTCCGGTAGGCTCATTTTTTGCCCTCCTTGAGCCTCCACGCGCATCCTGCACTTACATGCATCCAAAACAGGCCACTTGGGGACTCCTGGGAGGGGGGGGCAGCGGGAGCAGCCAAGAATGGGATTTGGGGGTTCTCCAAACTGCACAGAATCTAAGTAGAGGTTCTCCCGAACCTCTGCAAACCCCCAGCAGCCCACCCGTGATTAGATGACCTACAAGGTCCCTTTCAACTCTATTTTGTTATCCCCGTATTTCCTTTTTATTGAGCCTTAATGTCACACCAAAATGCTCCCCATCTCAGAAAATGCTGCAGAGAGATAAAGGAGCAAGAAAACTGCATTAGGCAAGCAGATGCCCGCTCAAATCATGTTGGATAACATTACTTAAAAATGCCAACCATCTTGGGTGACTTCCATTAATCAAAATACTACAAGGAGCCAGGCTCTGCTTAGCAAGCCTTTTAATTAGGAGTGCCTAATTGGGATTGTAATAGGGTCAGACAGTCTTATAGATTCAGTAAATGAAATTTAATTTGATAAGTGATGAAACAAGTGACAAATTTTCTATTTGGCCCATTAAATCTAGGCTTGCAAACTGCAACCCCTTCTCTAAAAGTCAGCTCACTTCTTCATTCTGGTGTGATGGTTAAATACCCTGAAGTGCTAAAGCTGAACCACATTGTTAAGTTTACCATGCTGACCCTGGTTATTGATCTTTGGGTAGAATTTCTGCATGGGTTATGGAGGCAGGTCATCATTTTGTAAGCATTGTTGAAACAACCATTGGAATGAGCACTGTACAACTCAGAACGCTTCATGGAAAGAGCGACTGAGCAAAATACCATTTTCCCAGATCACCACAATAGCAATAACACTTATATACTGCTTCATGGCGCTTTTACAGCCCTCTCTAAGCGGTTTTACAGAGTCAGCATATTTCCCCCAACAATCTGGATCCCCATTTTACCCACCTCGGAAGGATGGAAGGCTGAGTCAACCTTGAGCCTGGTGAGATTCGAACTGCTGAACTTCAACTAGCAGTCAGCTGAAGTAGCCTGCATTACTGCATTCTAACCACTGTGCCACCTCATCTCTTCCATCCATTCATTCATCCATCCATCCAATCCAGCCATTTCAGAAGTCATCCAAAGGCTTTCCAAAAGTAGGGAGAGAGGGAGAGGGGGAGGGGGAGAGAGAGAATTACACACTTGCTGTCCTCCATTTCAGCAAGCAAGGATGAGAAATAATACATTTCCCTTTCTTGTTCTCCAACAGTACTTAATGAGTCTCACCTATGCCAGTTGGTGACATCCTTCTCTGTTATGAGAATCAGGGCTTGCTTTTTATTGAATGGTGGCGGTCTTCTCCTTTTTCCAGTTTGCTAGAAGACCAATATGATAATATTGGCAGGATATCAACAATGAGTGAGAGTAAATAAATTCTAAGTATTACCAACTGGCCAAGCAGAAGACATTTATCTAGTAAGCACTTTGAAAATAAGCCACTTTCATGCCTGTAGATTTTCATCACAAGGAATCAACTAAACATTAGGGACAATGATTGGTGTTAGCTTGCTTTTTGATCAGCATGTAAAATTACAGAGGGAACGGTCCACCTCAGTTACTCTTATATACTCCGGCAAATGTAAAGTAAAGGTGGTACCAAAATCATAATGGAGAAAAGCAGGAGCCAATTTTTCTATTTCTATTTTCAATTTTTCTATAGGGTCTGCCAATAAAGAGGTTCTTGTTACAGCATATAGAAATCAAACCATTTAAAGCAATTTTAAATTTAGATCAACTTAGAGAGCCAAAACCGATATTATGTTCATAGCAGGGTGTCCCTTGCTACTTTGCATAGCATCTGCTCGGTGTAATTCTTCCAGCCAATAGGCAGCCATTTAGTGAAGGGGCTTTTGGGGTAGGGGGGGAGTTCGTTTGAAGCTTTGTTTCTTTGAGGAATTTGTAGGGAATTATACAAAGCATGTTTCTATATACATACAGTACATGATTCAACGGAGTACAAATTTACCAGATGTCACTTATAAATCAAAGAAGTTAAGGAAACAAAGATGGCATTGTAACCAACTGCTACAAAGTGTATTTGAGAGACTCTCCTTTACCTTCTGGCAGGAATCGATGTGAAATACTTGCTTATTGAGATGCCAAAACTACAAAAGGAGCATTTAATAACTTCTGTGCCTGAGTCATTAAAAAAACCGTTTTGCTGCTTCGGATGTAAAACAAGATGGCACCATTTTCTGTTTCTTGCAAACAAGAAGACTGGAAGGCATTCCTTCCTCACTGCTGCCATCCTCTAAACCAGGGGTCTCCAACCTTGGCATCTTTAAGACTTGTGGACTTCAATTCCCAGAATTCCCCTAGCCTATTTTACAAATGCCTCCCATAACCTGTAGAATTTTAACTAATAAAAGAACTGACCTTGTTCTCTTATTTGGTGTGGTCAGCGATCTCTTGATAGCCTTGGTGACAAATTGTTGCACATTTTTCTTTTCTGAGTTTATCTACAATAGAAGATAAATATAGAGCAGATACTAGAAGGTGAAGGAAGAGGTGAGATGCCTCTTACAGCTACAAATTGTGGATGGCAGCAAAGACTGAGGTGGATGGAACAATTAAGTGAAATGGTAGTAGGGATATCGTATGTAGCTGGAGTTGGTATTTTTTTTCCTGCAGGTATTTTGGTTGTTCTTTAATCCAGCTATACCTTGTTTTAGCAGTTGTTTTTCTCATCTACAAATGATAAGAACGTGGCCACAGATTAGCAGCAATGATGTACTGAATTAAAAAAAAAGACTTTGAGAGATGCCAGTAAAAGAGGATTAGAGTGCATAGATGACTTGTAAGCTGCAAACCGGCCACATGAATGTGCATGATAATGGGAACCAGTATGCATGGAATCATATGTCTCAAACCAGTAGCCCTGCAAGGAATTCCAGGAGATTTTATGATGCAATTCAGACTTCTTGAAATTCAAAACTTCCGCCTCTAGTACTTTGTGAGATTCATTCCACCATATTGCGCAGCAACAGCTCTATTCTGAAAGCTTGACATGATTGCTGCCTGGTTTTCTATTATTTTTAATAAGAATATGCTTATTAAATATTCTTGCCCCCTATTCTACCAGGAGGATAGATTCAATTCAACAGGGAACATGAATACTACAGGATTCTACTACTGTTCATGGGTAAATTCTACCTCGGGGTAAAAGTTGACATGTCTCTAAGTAGTTCTTAGCAGGTAGCAGAGAAAGCCTGCTGGAAAGTGAGAGGAGAGAGAGGGAGGGAGGGAGGGAGGGAGGGAGAGAGAGAGGGAGGGAGGGAGGGAGGGAGGGAGGGAGGGAGGGAGAGAGAAAGAGAGAGAGAGAGAGAGAGAGAGAGAGAGAGAGAGAGAGCATCTTCTTAAACAAATGAGGGATTTTATTCTGGACGCTAAAATACCTATGCTAGTAAAGTAATGTGAGCTAACATTGTATATGAAATATAATTTACAAAACCTAGTATGTATGTTTCTCTTCAGAATTTCTCTAAATTAGTTGAAGATCATCAAATACTAAGTAATCTGAAGATGCTGCTGAAAATTCAGCATGTTTCTCTAAAATGTTCCCACTCATCTCAGCAAAATCTTGTCAAATTACAGTGTCAAAAACACTGTCAAATTATTTACTAAGACTGTATTACTATTATTCTTCTCATCCTTCCTAGTACCTATCTCCTCACACTTATGGCTGTAACCATGTTGCTTGTATCCTTATTTATATTGTTTTATTGTTTCCTAGTATGATTTGATTGCTTATTAGTATCCTATGACTATCAATAAGTGTATCTTATGATTCTTGATGAATATATTTTATTTTTTTATTTTTGTACACTGAGAGCATATGCACCAAAGACAAGTTCCTTATGTGTCCAATCACACTTGGCCAATAAAGAATTCTATTCTATTCTGTAAAAAAATTATAGAGACATATCTGCAAACAGTGCATTTCTGTCTGTCTATCACCATCTCCATTTCCATCTTCTATCTCAAATTTATAACCAGGATAGTTGGACAAAATAGTAGTCAAAGCCTTTGACATGGGAGACCAGTATTCAAATCCCACCTGGAACCAGTGGTAAAATTCAATTTTTTTTACTACCGGTACTGTGGGCGTGGCTTGGTGGGCATGGGGTGACTTGGTGGGCGTGGCTTGGTGGGCATGGCAGGGGAAGCATACTGCAAAATCTCCATTCCCACCCCACTCCAGGGAAGGATACTGCAAAATCTCCATTCCCTCTCCACTCCTGGGGGAAGGATATTGCAAAATCTCCATTCCCACCCTACTCTGGGGTGGCATTTGCTGGTTCTCCGAACTACTCAAAATTTCCGCTAACGGTTCTTCAGAACCTGTCAGAACCTGCTGGATTTCACCGCTGCCTGGCGCCTGTCTTATTAGTAGGGGACCTTAGACAAAGACACCCTAATGCTTCACCTGCCTATCTCAAATATGAAGCTGGAAAGGGCTAGATAAACAGCACCAAGGTTCCGATCATAGCAGCACAAGAAAAGGCATTAAGCACCAGATCTAGACAAGAATGAGTCAGCCGCACTAGGTAGGACTCAAGCCTCAAACTATGCAGAGAAGCCTCAGAGATGGTCCAACACATTGTGACAGGGTGTAAGAAGTGGGAGGAATAGTATACACTGAAGGACGCAACCAAGTAGCTGGCACTGTGTACAAGAACATTTGTGTGGTGTACGATCTAGACCAGTGATGGCGAAACTTTTAGACACCAAGTGCCCAAACTGTGCACCTGGGCATGCCCAAACTGAAAGGTGCGTGCACACACATGAATGCACAAACATGCGGACATGCATGAATGTGCGCATGCATGGACATGCATGCGCATGTGCAGACATGCACATGTGGATGCATGGACATGTGTGTGGACATGCACACAGACATGCACAGACATATATGCATGTGCAGCAGAGACCCAAAGACAGCTGGCTGGCGGGAGGCAGGGCATCCCAACACCGGCAGCACAGCTAGAGGTAAGATCTTTTTCTTTCATGAGCTTCTGTTTCGTTGTTTGCATGGAAACAGAAGCTCACAAAAGAAACGGCACAGAGATCTGACCTGGGGTGACGGCGCACATGCCAGCAGAGAAGGCTCTGCGTGCTACCTCTGGCCATAGGTTCACCATCATGGGTCTCTAGGCCCTCCCAAGTCCAGATGAGAGAGTCCACTGAAGGTCATGGAGAATAAGGGCTAAGAACCCTTAAGATTTCCAGATCTTGACACACAGTAGGTACGGGTCAATCAACCAGGCATTTTTTTTTAATTATTTATTTTATTTTGTCACAACAGTATACGCAAACATTAACATAAAACAGCAGCACATCATATAAACATATATATAAGCAAAAGTATGCAACAACTATATTAATTTGATATAATGAAAGGGAACAATAGGACAGGAACGGTAGGCACTTTTGTGCTCTTATGCATGCCCCTTATAGTCCTCTTAGGAATGGGGTGAGGTCAATAGTAGACAAAAATAGTAGTTTTTGGTTGAAGTTTTTGGGATTTTGAGAAGAGACCACAGAGTCAGGTAGTGCATTCCAAGCGTTAACAACTCTGTTACAGAAGACATATTTTTTGATTGAAGCGGTTAACATTAAGTTTGAATCTATTGTTTGCTCTTGTATTATTGCGATTGAAGGTAGTGTAGTATACAAAAAAAAAAAAGTGGTAGTATACAAAAACCAGAAGACAGCAGTAACGATAGATATAGTGACAGCCAAGTGACAGCAACATCAGGAAGGAGTATGAGAAGCTGGAGAAGTACCAGGGCCTGAAGAAGAAAGTAGAGAAGATGTGGAAATTAAAAACCAAAATGGCTCCAGTGCTGATAGGAGCACTTGGGGCTATGATTCCCAAGCTGGGAAAGTGGCTCCAACAGATTCCAGGAATAATGTCAGAACTCTCTGTCCAGAAGAGTGCAATGCTAGGAACAACTGTTCTTCCTAGCTCAGTGCTAGAACTCTCAAATTCCCAGACTTCTGGTACAGGACTTGAGATTAAGTAAAACACATACCACCCATAAGGTAAGAAGATAACTTATACAGTATATACCGTACATGACATCCCTGTGAACCATTGGGTCATCCTTCATGACAAAGAAAGTGCATTGTGATGTGACCAGAATGAACATTAAGTTTTAGGCTGACCATATTTTTTTACCCCAATGTGGACCTTACCTTGATCAAATAGAAAAATAATTGTATTGGCAACCAAACTTCAATACAAATATTACCTTAATATTATACTTATACTAATATCTTAATAATCCCCACGTAAATAGACAACAGTTCATGGGTGGGTGAAAACACAATGGAAGTGGGAGTGGCTTCTGACTTCCTGCCAGCTTCCCCATTGGCTTTGCTTGTGGGGAAGTTGGCAGGAATGTCAGAAATAATGATCACATGATTGCAGGGATGCTGCAACACGCCACAACTTTGTGAACAAAAACAGTCTGAACTTCAGGGAAATTTCAATTTGAGATCACATTTTTTTAATGCATTGATTTTAGGTACCTTGAGGAAAAAACTGTTGGACTATAATGACCGTTTAGGCTAACTTGAAGGTACAAATGGACGGACAAGTAAACACAATGAAAGTTTTAGTGGTGTGTTTATGTGAATCTTTCACATTTTCATTTTGTTGTATGTCACTCAAGGAGGGGAAGCAGGCAAGCCATTGTTTGTTTGTTTTTTAAATTATTTGGTGCTGATGACACATATTCACAATACAGACTGTATATTATTTTATTCTTTTGGTCGTTCCTCCATAAACATCTATTGTATAAGGCCAGCACAGCAGGTAGCTAAACTTCAATGTGATAATACCGGAGCTGTCTCACTGCCATCTCCTAAAACTTCAGTACATTGCACCAGCATGAGGGTCAGATGCCAGGGCAAGCCAGGAAAAAGAAAGGGACATTTTTTTTTTTTGTTTACATTTATACCCCGCCCTTCTCCGAAGACTCAGGGCGGCTTACAGTGTATAAGGCAATTTTTTACCCCAATTTTTTACCTACACTGACATTCAGTCAGTGTAGCAAAAATCAAATGAAAAATGAGGCTGGCTTAACCTCCACACAACTCTTGCCCCCTTTCGGGAAAGCTTCCAAGTCTGCAAGACACTTTTCTATATTAGGATTCTTGAGATATGACAGTAGCTATACTGTATAACTGATATTAATATTCATATGGCGTTGTAGGACAATTTGGAACATGAAAAATGAGAGGGAAATTATGGGAAAGAAGACATCTCCACTAACTTTCCTTCCCTACTTAATGAATACATGGTTTTATTATTCTGTTTATTCATTAAAAGAATGAAGTGGATAAAAGAGGAATGTCAAGATGCAAGAACACCACTACCCTTGGATATTTTTTTAGCAATTGAGATGAAAATTAAAACTGGTTGCAGTGAATATATATTTTAAATAATAAGCGCAGGAAAGATTCTTATCAATCTGAAGTGTGAAAACGGAGACGGGGGTTGCAAAATAAATTAGAAATCTTTGGCCATAGCACAATTAGTCACTTATATGATACAGCTAAGAACTTGAATCTGATGTGATGGCAGATACAAGTGGGAGAAATCCCTCTTGATGCATTAAAATTAATTGTCCTTCTCACAAGAACATTGTATGGTTATTAGGGATCTGAATATGTAAACTGGGCTATGGTACCAGAAGTGTTAATGAACTTCTGTACTGGAAGTCATCGCTAGAAGGTGGGCATTATTTCATTTCCAATTTGAGCATCAAGATCAATGATTTAGATGAGAGGATAAAAGGCGAATTCATCAAATTTGCAGACGAATACCCTACAAATAGCCTAAAGGAATAGACACTACTCCAGAAGATAGGCTCAAGATACAGAAATATACTGACATACATGAACACTGGGCCCTATTTAACAAGATGAAATTCAGTGATGAGAAAAGTAAAATTCTATATTTAGCAAGAAAAACCAAATGCACAGGTATAGAATAGGTGATATCTTTCTCAACAGTAGTAACTGCAAAAGGGTTATTGGAGTGCTAGTGGACAATCACTTAAAAATGAGCCCACAATGTGCTGCAGCTGCCAAAAAAGCCAATGCAGTCCTAGGCTGCAGTAACAGACGGATAGAATCAAGACTATACAAAGTGTTAATATCACTTTATAATGCTTTAATAAGACCACATTTGGAATATTGCATCAGTTTTAGTCCCCACAATACAAAAAAAGATATGAGACTCTAGAAATAGTGCAGAAACCACAAAGATGATTAGGAGACTGAAGGCTAAAACATGTGTAGGATGGTTGCAGGAATTGGGTATGACTAGTTTAATGAAAAGAAGGACTAAGAGTGATACGATAGCAGTGTTCCAATATCCCGGAGGTTGCCACAAAGAAGAAGGGGGGTCAATCTATTTTCCAAAACAGCTGAAGGCGAGACAAGAAGCAATGGATGGAAACTAATCAAAGAGAGAATCAACCTCGACCTAAAGAGAAATTTCCTTAGAACAATTAATCAGTGGAATGACTTGCCTCCAGAAGTTATGGGTGCTCCAACACTTGATGTTTTTAAGAGGTTGGACAACTATTTGCCTGAAATCGTAAAGTGTCTCCTGCTTAAGCACAGGTCCCTTGCAACTCTGTTATTCTGTTAGTCTGTTTAAACAGCCAAAAATGCTAGGCAGTTGCTGAGTCCCCAAAATGAAATCATTTGACCACAAGAGCCCCCAGATATCAGAACTTTGAATTCGGGTCATAAGTACCCTTTTTCAGGTCCATTGGAACTTTAAAGTATTGCTAAGCAACCCATCATTAAGCAAGGATTATCTGTTCAAAAATCCAAAAGAAGTGTTATCTCAATAGAACTCAGAAAGATGATAATATACCAGAAAAATGATACTATTACCTGCTCACTAAAACTGGGAATGAAATAGTCACCTCTATATGACAGTGTATAAGGGAAATAAATAGAGAATATGAATGGAATATAATACAAATGCTACCAAGAACTGTACAGAATTCTTACAGAGAAAAACAAGGGGAATTACAGCCAGCCTTTTGATGTGTTTTCATGCAATATCCTTGCACAAGACAGAATATTATCACTTACCATTATTGCAACACACATTTCAGTTCTGTTTTAACATGCTGTGTGGCATCTGCTCTGTACAATATTTTAGCAGTTTCTACCTCCTAGGCAGGAAATAAAAGAAAAAAGAACATTTGGTTTTCTTGCATATGTACCCATCAAACTTCATAACAGCAATAGCACTTAGACTTATATACCACTTTACAGTGCTTTCCAGCCCTCTTTAAGCGGTTTACAGAATCAGCATATTGCCCCCAACAATTTGGGTCCTCATTTTACTCACTTTGGAAGGATGGAAAGCTGAGTCAATCTTGAGCCTGGTGAGATTTGAACTGCCAAATTTGCAGGCAGCCGGCAGTCATCGGAAGTAGCCTGCAGTACTGCACTCTAACCACTGCGCCACTCAAGGTTGACTCTATAATTCTATAATAATTCTATAGTTTTATCATTCAGTATTAAACTGAAGAGGCTCAAACAGGATTTTATTTTTTTAGACTTCTCATATATATTTAAATAGGTTTTATAACTTTTAACATATTTTATTTTTTTGACTTGCGTAAATGGATGGGTAGAGAATTCTTTGATTTTATGGTCTGTTTATCTTTGTCTTCGCCTATTAAGTAGGGAATCTCAACCAAAAGAAAGCAGGCAAAGTTGGCTTTGAACAATCAGGACATATTCTGAATGTGTATACATGTTATCTAAATAATACATAATATTTATTAATAAATAAAAGCTTTTTTTATTTTGATATTATTAAAGCAAGCAGTCTTTTTTTAAATGGTGTTTGATTTGGAAGTAAACCGTTTGGGCAGACTTATTCCTGTGATGTCATAGAATATCATAGAATGCATTTTTAGCAGCTGGAAAAAAGTGTAAGGCAAGGCAGAATGGTGGCCATCTAATACTGCTATTCTGGAAAACGGGACTAAAAGCAGTTTAACTAAACAATAACCAGGAGGTGCTTCCAAATTTATTAGCCTTCATTTCTGAAGATGTTTAAGCAAGGACTCAACAGCCAATTGCAGTCAAAGCAATTTGTTGGTGCTTCCTAGAGCATCCCATTTCATTTTAAAAACATGATACTTTTCAGCATTTACAGACTTGAAAACTGCTCAATTTCATGTATTTTGTTTTCTTCACAAAGTGAGGCCTTTTTCCACTTATGACTGTATGACTATAACTTGTTGCTGGCAATCCTTATGATTTATATTGATATATTGATCATCAATTGTGTTGTAAATGTTGTACCTTGATGAACGTACCTTTTCTTTTATGTACACTGAGAGCATATGCACCAAGACAAATTCCTTGTGTGTCCAATCACACTTGGCCAATAAAAAATTATATTCTATTCTATTCTATTCTATTCTATTTCCCCATTACCACCCTGGAAGCCTAGAGTCTAAATTAATCTTCGGTAGCCCTACTGTATTACTGACATATAAACAATTACTTTCCTTGTAGATTGGGCAAGCTTGGATATTTCTAAAAGAAATTCAGAAATTCTAAAAGAAATTCAGAAATAAAGTACAATATCGGAGGGGGCCAAGAGGAAGACCCCACCGTTTAGAGCCCTCATAAATTTCCATCCCTGTGGTAGGGCAATTGCATAATACAGTAATAATAACAATAACAACAGCAATAACTCATCTGATTTGGAAAAAACTCTTCTCCCAGAATGAATTTCTACCTGTCTTGAGAGCAGTGTGATTCAAGATCAAGGTAAAGATGGATTACAGGTAGTCCTTGACTTACCACAGTTCATTTAGTGGCTGTTTGAAGTTACAACGGCACTGAAAACAGTGACTTATGACCGTTTTTCACACTTATAACCACTTCAGCATCCCCATAGTCATGCGACCAAAATTCAGACACTTGGCAACTGACTCATATTGATGACAGCGGCAGTGGGGAGGGGGGGTGTCACGTGATCCCGTTTTGCAACCTTCTGAAAAAGCAATGTCAAGGGGGGGGGGAGCCAGATTCACTTAACAACAGTGTTATTCACTTAACAACTGCAGCGACTCCTTTAACAACTGCAGCAAGAAGGGCCGTAAAATGGGGGCAAAGCCCACTTAAATTTCTCACTTAGCACATAACATAAATTTGGCGCTCCATTGTGGTTCTAAGACCAAGGACTGCCTGAAGTAGTAAGCTAAGTAAGTCTGTGCCCTCAAGGCCTGCCTGCCTACCTGAGGTTATTCCTAAAAAACCTAGCAGGCTTTTCTACAGAAGAATAATCCACGCATGGTAAAAGGTAAAGCCTGTTATTAAGAACACAGAGCCTGCAATTACTGCAGGTTCAAGCCCGGCCCAAGGTTGACTCAGCCTTCCATCCTTTATAAGGTAGGTAAAATGAGGACCCAGATTGTTGGGGGGGCAATAAGTTGACTTTGTAAAAATATACAAATAGAATGAGACTATTGCCTTATACACTGTAAGCCGCCCTGAGTCTTCGGAGAAGGGCGGGATATAAATGTAAAAAAAAAATTAAAAAAAAAATTAAAAAAAAATTAAAACTACACGCATGCAATTAGGATCGCGCTGCATTTCCCATTCCCAGCTAAATCCTCCACGACCGCGCGGTTGCAGAACACACACACACACCAAAAAATCCATGCGACTCGACCCTCCACACACACACCCCACTTCCACACACCCACACCCGCCCGGCCTCTTCCCCGCCCGACTTCTCCGCCCCTCAGACGTCACTCCGCCCGTCAATGAGCCGGGGCCGGTCCTTTGGAGGGGCGGGGAAGCGGGGCGAGCCAATCCGCCAGGCTCCTGCCTTCCGGGAGCGAGGAGGCCAGAGTGGCTCCTCCTTCGGTCGACCGGTGCCCGGCCCGCCCATCCCCGGCTCCGTCTGCGGAGAGAGGGGCAGAGTTCCCCGCGCGGGTGGGCGATGCCGCTCGGGCTCCTTTTCCAGCTGCAGGTAAAGCCCGTCTGGGGGGCGAGGCGGGGTTGTGGCGGGGCCGCGGGACGAGCAGGGCTGGTGGATCCAGGATCCCCCCGCCCCGCCCGCTTTAAGGAAGCTGCATGCGGCGGGGAGGCTGAGCACCGCTCAGGACAAAAGGAAGCGCCGGAGGAGCCACGCCGCAAAAGCGGGGAGAGGAGTCGGTGGGTGGGTGGGGAATCTCTCGTGGCGGGCAGGGAGGGGTCCGGCCCTTCCACGCCACTTTTTCAGGCGTTTCCCCGCCTGCCTGTCCGCTCCATCGCTCCACTCTGCCTGCCCCGGACGCGCTGCCGCCGCCGCCCGCGATCTCTGCTGCGATCTTTCCCGGGAACCCGCTTCTCTTGCCCGGGAGGACTCGGGGAAGCGCGTCCCTTCCACGTTCCGGGAAGGAAACACCGACCCACCCACCCCCCAATCCCCGCTCAAAACTTCGCTGCGCTCACATCCGAGGCTGCCTGGTAGGCTGAGTGAGTCCCCTCGGCCTTTTAGCTGCCGGGACGGCAATGGGGGGGAGGGGATCTGCATCCCAGCCGACACTTTCCGCAGCGGGTCTTTTGCAAGCAGCGAAGTGGGGACCGCCGCGGGTTAAAGGACCCGGGGCAGTTCGCTGGCTAAAAGAACCCGCGTTCGACTCCAAAGGTGCTTCCCAAACCCTCAAGAGGCAGCTGGATTCTTCTTCTTGTTGTTTTTTCTTGGAAGACGTTTCGCTTCTCATCCCAGAAGCTTCTTCGGCTCTGACTGGATGGATGGTGGGGAATGGAAGGGTTTTATATCCCTTGCAAATAGCTGATCGTTTGGCTTCTTTGGAAGAGTCGTTGTTGAGGCCACTTGAAAAAGCACCTTTGGGACAACTGTGACCTGGAAGACTAAGAATCTCCATAGACAACCCGTGTTAAGTGTCTGTGGAGATTCTGGGTCATCCAGGTCATGGCTCTGGATGACTTCTTTTTCTTCCAAGAGGCAACTGGACTTTCTGTTTTTTCTTTGAGGATGTTTCGCTTCTTGTTCAAGAAGCTTCTTCAGCCCTTATTGGATTCCATTCCCTCACCATCAACACAGAGCTGAAGAAGCTTCTTGGATGAGAAGTGAAACGTCTTCAAAGAAAAACCAGAAAGTCCAGTTGCCTCGTAAAAAAAACAGCATATTTGGGACAACCCGTGTTAAGGCTTCCTGGTCAGTCCATTTTAGGAATGGATTCAGTAACCGGCCAGGATGGAAATTTCCTGCTGGCAAAATGTGTAGAACGAATCTTCCATCTTTCCATTTTGGGGGGGTACGCATGGGACATGTTCCAACCTTAAAATAAATTTTTGGGGATGAGTTTTCAGTCACACATCAGAAAGTTTTGTGTATGTGCAGACAGCTCCTGATCAACATCAGAATGGTCACTGTGTATGTATGCTTTTTTGCATGTAATCCCATTGAATTGCATGGGACATATTTCTAAATAGGCACACATAGGTGACATAGAATTCCCCAGTCTTTCTGTTGGAAAGATCACAAATATATAGGATGTTTTTGTGTATATTCTGAATGCAAAACACACACACACACACACACACACATCCTTGGGTGTATTAACACATCTCATTTGAATAAATTTACAGTGTGTGTAAGGGTGAGATTGAGGGAGGGATTCATTCTGGAGAATTTCAGAACTTAGTTCCAAAGGATACTCTTTGCCTAGAAAAAAAAATGGCATTCTTCTCTTTGGGAACTTCCATTATAGCTTTGCTGAAAATTACGAATCTCCTGTTTACCTTTTCACCCTATTAAATTGTTTTTGTCTGGAAGATTGGCTTTAAAACAGAAGGGAATGGCAATGGTAGCATAAAAACAAGATAATTAGCCAGAGTATGCCACTTCGTATATTTTATAGAAATCAATATAGGGGATATTGCTATAGTAACCGTGGCTGGATTGTAGACTCAACAAATTAATGTCCACTTTAAATCAATTTATTTTCCATTCTCAGAAAGGGCTTTGCTTGGGAGATCTGGTATCATCTATTGATCAAATCTTAACTGGTCTTTTTCTTTCTTTCTTTCTTTCTTTCTTTCTTTCTTTCTTTCTTTCTTTCTTTCTTTCCTTCCTTCCTTCCTTCCTTCCTTCCTTCCTTCCTTCCTTCCTTCCTTCCTTTCTTCCTTCCTTTCCCTTTTTTACTCTCCCAAGTTTAAAAAAATCATTAAGAAAGCTTTTTATTTAGCACAGGAATTGCAATGATTGCTTGAAATTTTTTTCCCAATAATATAGGGCCACAGATCGTGATCAGTGAAGTGAAATTGGAGACCCCTTGAGATCTGTGTTCCAGTATTTTAAGTTTTGAAAAGGTTATCTAGGTTCAATAAACCAGGAGGTTGTGGCTATTAACTGTAATGGAAGATATTTTTTCTTGTTTATTTGAGATGATAGGCCTAAGAGTAAGAGAGATACATAAAGGAAGACAATTTTAAAATGTATTTTGCAGCCAGCATTCATTTCAAACCCCTCTTGTACTATTTTCATCTAATATAGACTTGTTTTGAAAAGCAAGCAACATATTAATGAGATAAGGCATATTCTCTTTTTTAATAGTTCTCTTTTTTAATAGTAATTTTATTAAAAATTACAATTACAAAGATAAAAATAAATACAAACTAAATAATAATATAGTAAAACAAAAATATAAAATGACTTCCTCTTATAAATATAAACAATTTAGTAACCTACCATCTTCTCTTAAAATGAAGCAAATTATCTCTTCTTTCCATATCCCATCTCTTATCTATAATCAAATCTTTGAAACCTCATCATTTCAGTCAGGGATGAAATCTAAAATTTTTCCCTACCGGTTCTGTGGGCGTGGCTTGGTGGTCAGGTGACTGGATGGCCAATAACAAATAAAGTACACAAAACAATAAGAGGTACCAAAAACTGTTAAGTCCTCGCGGCTACGTCCTGTCTGCCTCAGCAAAGCTGGTTAGCCGCGCGCTGATTGGATAAAGTGCAGGCAACAAGAAAAGCGGGAACCAGGAAGAGCTGTCATTGGTTCCCCTCTTGACAGCTCCTGCTGGTGTAGCTGTCAAGGCAAGCGCTCGCCTCAGAAGTTGTTGTTGACTAGTTTGAACAGTTAGAATTGTAAGTTGAGTTAAACTGAATGCCAATAAAGAAGAGTTGTGGCAGCCTCGCCTTTGTCCTTACTCGACTAGTCTCGGATCTAACACTGGCGACGAAGGATGGGATCCTACCGACGGTAAAAGATCCGAGCTACAGACAGAGAAGGAAGCGTCTGGCGAAGCCAATTATCACGCGGCAAGAGAGACGCCCGACTCACGTTAGTTATGGCCAGTGCATTACCTATCTTTCCGCCGTTCGTCCCTTCGTCCGAGAAGTGGGACGAGTACATTGAGAGGTTCGAGTGTTCCCTGCACGCCAATAATCTCGCGGACTTGTCCGGCGCGAGGAAACGGGGCTATTTCCTAAGCTCATGCGGCAGCGAAGTGTTCAGTACCGCTCGAGCACTCGCTGCCCCACAGCTGGTTTTTGACTTAACCTGGGAAGCGCTGGTGGAAAAACTAAAGAATCACTACGCGCCCGCCCCCTCCCGAATTGCCCGCCGACACGCTTTCCGGCATTGCATGCAAAAGGAAGGACAATCAATTAATGCTTATATGGCTTCCTTGAGATTGGCTGCCCTCCAATGTGAGTTTAGAGATTTTCTGGATGACATGCTGTTAGACCAGTTGGTCTGTGGCGTCCGAGACATAAGGCTCCAACGGCGCCTCCTGGCACGGAACGATTTAGATCTTCCCATGGCCTTATCCGAGGCCAGAGCTGCAGAACTAGCCGATGACTCGGCCGCTGAGCTCCAGCGACACCAGAGGGGACACCTAGCAAGCGATCGCCCCCTGGGAGTCCACCATGAAGATACTACTCAGGGGGGCTCGTCGGACGAAGACGCAGACGTGTGCCGCCTGAAGCTCCGCCAGAGGCGGCGAGAGGGGGTCCCCGACAAGCGTCTGCCAAATCCTTGCATGGGTTGTGGTGGAGACCACGCAAGAGGCGACTGCAAATTCAAAACAGCTGTTTGTCGCCGCTGCGGGAAACGGGGACACCTGGCACGGGTATGCAGGGCAACCCTGCCATCCAGCGACAACACCCCGGAGCGAGCCAAGTCGCTGAACCCAACCCGGAGACCGATGCCACGTCAACGTGCCTATTTTACCGCCTCCGATTCAACCGAAGATGTCGTCAGTTTCGCCGCCTCCACAACGCCTACCACCAAAATACACCTGACGGTACAGCTCGAAGGGGCACGGTGCAACATGGAAGTGGATGCCGCTCGTCGCCCCTTATTGCCTGGTCTACCCTGAACCAGCTAGTTCCGAAGCTGGAAAAGGGATCTCTCAAGCCCTGCTCAGTGACATTACGAGACTATCAAGGGAAAGCAATCCCAACCCTGGGCATGGGCAGGTTCCGGGTGGCATACCAGAAATTCGAGGGCAGATTACCACTGATCGTTGTTAGAAGTGCCTTGCCAACCCTACTAGGGCTGGATTGGTTCGCTGCCCTTGGCCTAACGTGGCAGGTGTCCATGCCACGCCCCTTGACATGCCGTCAGCATTGGCCAGCGACCGCTGACGTGTTTGAAGACTCCTGGGTAAATATAATGGAACCCCAGTGTCATTTCAGCTTGATCCCCAGGTGCAACCCATTAGATTGAAGCCAAGACGGGTCCCTTTAGCACCGACCGAGGGTAGACGAACAGCTGGACAAACTGATAGCCCAGGGCATTCTGGTTCCCATTGATCACGCTAAATGGGAAACCCCCATCGTGACCCCCCTGAAGCCGGACAGATCCATACGGATCTGTGCAGACTACAAGGGGACGATAAATAAAGCCCTCCAAGCCAATCCGTACCCTGTTCCGGTGGTGCAACACTTGCTCCACTCCCTGGGCCAGGGCCGGGTTTTTGCCAAGTTAGATTTGGCACAGGCCTATCAACAGCTCCCGGTGGATGAAGACACAGCCCTCGCACAGATCATCGTCACCCACCGGGGAGCTTTCAAGTGTACACGACTCCAGTTCGGAGTCAGTGTAGCGCCAGGAATATTCCAGGGACTTATGGAGCGGTTGCTCCATGGCCTCCCCGGAGTTATTCCTTACTTTGATGACGTTCTGGTGTCAGGTAAGGACCTCCCAGAACTAGTCACCAAAGTAAAGGCTGTCTTAGGCCGGTTCCGCCAGGTGGGGTTGAAATTGCGGAAAGACAAATGTCATATCGGAGTACCCCAAGTTGAATTCTTGGGGTTCCTTGTGGATGCTCACGGCATCCGTCCGACTCCCTCGAAAGTTGAGGCGATCCGAAAGGCCCCCACACCCAAGTCCAAAGCCGAGCTCCAAGCCTTCTTGGGCCTCCTAAATTTTTATGCTATATTCCTCCCCCATAAAGCGACAGTGGCCGAGCCACTCCATCGCCTCCTAGATGCTGGCGCCACTTGGAATTGGTCTAGAGCCGCTGCAGCTTCCTTTGATGCTGTCAAACGGCTCCTGACTTCTTCCGCTGTCCTGGTACAGTACAATGAAAAGCTCCCCCTAACACTCACTTGCGACGCCTCGCCGTATGGGGTTGGAGCTGTCCTCAGCCACCAGTTTCCAAACGGGTTGGAGGCCCCCATAGCGTTTTACTCGCGCACTCTCTCTCCGGCTGAACGGAACTATAGTCAGCTGGATAGAGAGGCCCTTGCCATTGTCGCTGGAATCAAGAGATTCCACGACTATCTATATGGCCGTTTCTTTTCCCTGATCACTGACCATAAGCCATTGTTAGGATTGTTAGCCAGTGACCGCCCTACCCCACAGATATTGTCACCGCGCATGGCGCGGTGGACAGAATTCCTAGCGGCTTATTCCTATCAGCTGAAACATAAGCCGGGAAGTGCTATAGGACACGCAGATGCCCTCAGCCACTGCCCCCTCCCGACGATGGTCATAGACCCGGCCCCGTCCCTGCCGGTGCTTCTAATAGAGGAGTCTAACTCCCCTATGTCAGCTCTCGACGTCTCTCGAGAGTCCGCCAAAGACCCAATCTTGGTGCAGGTCCTCGACTGGGCCCGCAGGGGCTGGCCGCACGGAACAGTGGGGCCAGAATTCCTGCCGTATACCCGCAGGCAAGGGGAATTGTCTGTGCATAAGGGATGCCTGCTCTGGCGGGGGCGGGTGGTGGTACCTCCGGCCCTCCGGTCTCAGGTGCTAGAATGCCTACACATGGCCCACCCGGGTATAGGGAGAATGAAAGCCCTAGGTCGCAGCTATGTCTGGTGGCCGAAGCTAGACCATGACATAGAAATGTGGGTTGGACGTTGCCAGCAATGCCAGGGCTCCAGGGCTGTAGCCCCTGCCACGCCAGTCCAGGAGTGGGAAACTCCCCGGGGACCGTGGGCTCGGATCCATTTAGATCTCGCCGGCCCCTTCCTCGGGAAAACGTTTTTAGTGGTGGTGGACGCATACTCGAAGTGGGTAGAATTATTCCTAATGCACTCCACCACCACAGACAATATAGTCCGGATCCTAGACAGGCTGTTTGCAACATTCGGACTCCCAGATGTGCTAGTCACCGATAATGGGCCCCAATTCTCCTCGGCGTCATTCCTACAATTTTTAGCAATCCACGGGGTTCGGCATGCCCCCACGGCCCCGTTCCACCCTGCGGCGAATGGCAGGGCAGAACGGGCCGTGAGGTCAGCCAAGGAGGCGTTAGGCCGCCTGGGCACCTCTAACTGGCAACAGAACATAAACAAATATTTAATGGCCCAACATACCACCCCATGCCAAGAGACTAAGATGAGCCCAGCAGAGTTGCTAATGGGACGACGATTGAGGACTGTCCTTGACCGTTTGCACCCCACTTACATGCCAGATAAGCTCCAAGAGCCCAACATTAGAGCCCGAGCATTCAATAATGGGGATCCTATATTTGCACAAAATTTCGGGGGAGACTCAAAATGGTTGCCGGGACACATAATTCAAATAACTGGACCCTACTCTTATAGGGTCCAGCTCCCAGACGGACGAGTGTGGCGGCGGCACATCAATCAATTAAGGCGCAGAACAGACGACGTGGACTGCCAACAACCCCAGTCGCCCACGCAGGCCGAGGTCGCTACCCAATTAGAACCGCCAATCGATCAGGCCCCGCCGAAGATAAGGCCACTCAACACTGTCCCTACCAATCTATCACCACCGCGCCAGCCCGGAGCGTTCTCGGCGGATGACGTACCTGATCAACATCAGAATGGTCACTGTGTATGTATGCTTGTTTGCATGTAATCCCATTGAATTGCATGGGACATATTTCTAAATAGGCACACATAGGTGGCATAGAATTCCCCAGTCTTTCTGTTGGAAAGATCACAAATATATAGGATGTTTTTGTGTATATTCTGAATGCAAAACACACACACACACATACACATCCTTGGGTGTATTAACACATCTCATTTGAATAAATTTACAGTGTGTGTAAGTGTGAGATTGAGGGAGGGATTCATTCTGGAGAATTTCAGAACTTAGTTCCAAAGGATACTCTTTGCCTAGAAAAAAAAATGGCATTCTTCTCTTTGGGAACTTCCATTATAGCTTTGCTGAAAATTATGAATCTCCTATTTACCTTTTCACCCTATTAAATTGTTTTTGTCTGGAAGATTGGCTTTAAAACAGAAGGGAATGGCAATGGTAGCATAAAAACAAGATAATTAGCCAGAGTATGCCACTTCGTATATTTTATAGAAATCAATATAGGGGATATTGCTATAGTAACCGTGGCTGGATTGTAGACTCAACAAATTAATTTCCACTTTAAATCAATTTATTTTCCATTCTCAGAAAGGGCTTTGCTTGGGAGATCTGGTATCATCTATTGATCAAATCTTAACTGGTCTTTTTCTTTCTTTCTTTCTTTCTTTCTTTCTTTCTTTCTTTCTTTCTTTCTTTCTTTCTTTCTTTCTTTTTCTTTCCTTCCTTCCTTCCTTCCTTCCTTCCTTTCCCTTTTTTACTCTCCCAAGTTTAAAAAAATCATTAAGAAAGCTTTTTATTTAGCACAGGAATTGCAATAATTGCTTGAATTTTTCCCCCCAATAATATAGGGCCACAGATCGTGATCAGTGAAGTGAAATTGGAGACCCCTTGAGATCTGTGTTCCAGTATTTTAAGTTTTGAAAAGGTTATCTAGGTTCAATAAACCAGGAGGTTGTGGCTATTAACTGTAATGGAAGATATTTTTTCTTGTTTATTTGAGATGATAGGCCTAAAAGTAAGAGAGATACATAAAGGAAGACAATTGTAAAATGTATTTTGCAGCCAGCATTCATTTCAAACCCCTCTTGTACCATTTTCATCTAATATAGACTTGTTTTGAAAAGCAAGCAACATATTAATGAGATAAGGCATATTCTCTTTTTTAATAGTTCTCTTTTTTAATAGTAATTTTATTAAAAAATTACACTTACAAGAATAAAAAATTAATACAAACTAAATAATAATATAGTAAAACAAAAATATAAAATGACTTCCCTCTTATAAATATAAACAATTTAGTAACCTACCATCTTCTCTTAAAATGAAGCAAATTATCTCTTCTTTCCATATCCCATCTCTTATCTATAAACAAATCTTTGAAACCTCATCATTTCAGTCAGGGATGAAATCTAAAAATTTTCCCTACCGGTTCTGTGGGCGTGGCTTGGTGGTCAGGTGACTGGATGGCCAATAGCAAATAAAATACACAAAATAATAAGAGGTACCAAAAACCAACTTTCACACTTTACACACACACAACACAATACAACTGACTCTCACACAATGTAAAAGCAGCTGCACCTCACCCAAAATGGGCCCTGCAACAAGAAGGAACCTCACACAGCCACAAAAAGCCCAAAAACCAACTTTCACACTTTACACACACACAAAACAACAAAACACGACACAACTGACTCACACCCACCCACAAAATGCCACATACAGCTTTGTGAGATTTTGTGTGTTTGTGTAGTTAGAGTGAAACACTACAGAAACACACCAAATCTCAGAAAACTGCACAAATATTTTATTTTATTATTTTATTTTATTTATATTTTTAGATAAAAGCGGCTAAATTTAAAACTTCCTTAACTTTAAATTGCTATGTGTAAAAAAAAATAAAACTCCTAAAAAAACCCCAATTAACTATTTTTTTAAAGCGACCGCCCCTTACTTACCCAATTCAAAGGAAAAGGCAGGCAGATTGAGTTGCTCACCGATGAGATGGATTGCAGGCAGGCAGATTCAGTTGGTAGCTGATGCAATTGATTGCAGCAGCCGAAGCAAGGCCAGAATAGCGAGCAAGACCAAAAGAAGCAGGGAGCTGCCAAGTAGGCAAGTGGGGACTGGGCGAATGGGGGAGCATGGGCGGGGGAGGGGGGCAGGGATTTTTGCTACAAGTTCTCCGAACTACCCACCCTCATCGCTTCCTGATCGCGCGATCCGGTCCAAATGGGAGCATTTCACCCCTGATTTCAGTCCTGATCAGCAAAAGTCCATTAAGGGTTACCAGAAATAACAATATATCTATTGATCAAATAAATCAACTTTATATTCCTAATCACTTTTAACTGTCTTGATCTTTAATCCCTTCAAATAATATCCTAGAACTTAATTTAGTTTTAGTTTTATTTGTTCCTTCTCAGAAACCCAGGTCTCTCTCTTGGTTTATTATTTGTGTATCTCTTGCCTAATGATGTCTATTAAGACTTAAGGTGAGTTCTCTTGTATGTCTAATTTAGCATATTTTAACCATGTCATTTTTATAAGCTGTCATTTTTAAATCCGCTTCCCACTTTCAGATCAGTCTCAGTATTATCCAGTAAAACTTGTTATTCTTCCATAACATCTTTTGAACATAGTCTATCCTTCAGTTTTTTTTAATATTAAAATATTATGGCCCATTCTATATTAGTAAGTCAAATTTAAGAGTTCATCTCCTCTAATTATAATCTTTAGTTTCTTATAGTTCTCCCTAGTGCCCCATCGTATCTCTTTTTTTAAAGAATTCAAAGCAAAGGCACTTTCCCACAGGAGGGGTTCTTATAATTAATTCCAAAATCTTATTTCAAATCCATCTGGACCCTTGGTTCATTTGTATCTTTCTAAAATCAAAGTTCTATCATCCATTGGTATTTTTTATAAAAAATTAAAAATCCTTAAATTTGTATTTAAAATTTTGTTCACTAAGGTTTGAAAGAAACTCAAGCAGTGTTTTCAGCCTTGTCAATCTGAAAGTTTCTAATAGCTGAAAAATAGTTTAGAAGCAATTTATGAAAATAATTAGAAAAAGAAGCATACAAAGCCAATGCAATCCCAAAATTATCGAGATGATTTATGATCTGGACACTTGAAAATAATAAAGCTGTAACAAACCCTTTAAACACCTTTTATTATAGAGAAAAGCACTTAGTTTTATAACATAGTTAGGACTTTATCTTGTATGAGGAACTGCTAGTCTTTGTTTTTAAAAAGAGATAACCTTGTTTGGGAAGGAGGGAAAATGTGGGGGAGAGAAAAGAGAAGGTAGAAGTGGCGGAGCTGCCTGAAATTGAAATCCATCATAAACATTAAAAAAAAAAGAAATATTGTCCTAGTAAGATCAAAGAAATGACTAGGAGAATAATTGCATCCCAGGTTAGGATTGTCCCGCACTGTGAATTGACCGGGGACAAGTGTCCTTTGGCAAACTGCCCAGGACGAGGGTGCAGGAGAGGAGCACCGGTGGAGAGTTAGCCAAGGATGAACACCCCCGTGGTGGGTCAGCTGCTGCAAGGGGCCCCATGATGAAGTAGACCGAGCCACGTGCCCGTGGCTAATTATTATAGACTAGTTCCCAACCTTTCTGGATTGGCAGCCCAGAGGAGGAACAGGAGCCTTTACACATGCATGCATGCATGTGAACAATGCTCGCGACAGTGGTAAAACCTGTGTGGTGCTCATGGTGACGTGCAACTGGGGCTGTGCACGCACGCAGTGGCCAAGAGTTCACGGCCTTTTAGTGCAGGGGTCACCAACCTTTTGGACCTCAGGAACCACTACATGCATACTTTTAAATCCCGCGGACCACTAATATGATCTGCCCAATGACCGACCAGGTGGGCGTGGCTAGGTGGTCATGTGACTGGGAGGGTGTGGCCAACTCAACGTCATTCACATCAAGGGATGCCTCACCAGCCACTACTCACCCCTCTCCTCCCAGCCACTCCTTGTCTCCCTTCCTGGTCTTCTTAGCCAGCTGTAGTTTGAGGACCCCTGATTTAGTGCAATATTAAAAAATGCAAATAATTTTTCTGCAGACCACCAAAATTTTCTCACAGACCACCAGTGATCCATGGACCACCAGTTGATGACTGCTGCTTTAGTGGGCTCCGGCCCACAGGTTGGGAATCCCTGTTCTAGACCCTCTAAACCCACTGGAGACTGTTGTCTTACACTCCTTGTGAGGAGCAACTGTCTGTAGCACTTGTGGGGAATCTCACATCCTCTCCTTGTCCAGACAGGAATTAGCAAAGAGTCAATCTACCTGCCAATTCTTCATTCTTCCGTGGTCACCTAGTTGTTACCTTGTTGGATAATGAAACAACCAAGCTCATAGGACTTGACAATTCAATCCTCAACTACATGTAATCTCTTCTATTGGAAATTAAGAATTCTCTGCTAGTGGTGAAAAGTAACAGTAAGGAAGATTTAATTTTGAAATACTCAGATGAAGACCAAAGCTTCCAAATTTCCAGCCATTTGTGAATTTGCATCATTTGGTGCCTAGCTTGAAGGAGATCTTCAGGGTTCCTCAAAGCCACACTAAAAATCTGGGTTAGCAGAATTTGCTGCTCTCTTTGTTGTCCACACCTAATGACTGGTCAGTAGTACTGTCATTCTTAATCCTTTTGTATTGTCAAGTTCTTTCCATCTTTATACTAGCCCTCCTACAAAAGCAGAAATTTTATTTTCCATCATTCTGTCAATGAAGTCACTGTTAGCTAATTCAGTTAAGAGTTTGGGAGGAAAGATGAGAATACGGACAAGAAAAGACACATATGTTGGTTGGATGATAGATTTGCTTAAAACTTTGCTTGGAGGGAGAAAAGGAAACGAGATATTAACAGGATAAAAATTGAAAAGAGATGCAAATTAGTCTCAAGAGCATAGGTGCTAGAGGTTTTGAAGAACTTGCTTGTTTTTAACCATGTTATTCTCCATGAAAAAATTCTAGTAAAATGAATTACATTCAGCTATCTCAAAAGACCTTTAGAAGTAACAGTTCAAAGGGATTTACTCCTAGTTAAGGTCATGAAGAACTGTAGCCTAACTTTATTCAATATCTTAAAAATAACTTAATATTCTACTTTTAAGTTAACATAAAATCTGCTTGTATCTTGGCATAATAACATATTTAAAAGCATTGATGACAATGCTGCTTACATAAAGGAATACATAAGCTGTTAATGGAGGACAAACAACTGAGGAAAATGTTGTCTTTGCATTCCTCTTTCATTGTCTGGACTTAAACAATATTTCCTTCCTTGTTGCTTTGGTAATGGATCTCCCTTGTCTCCATCAAGGCCATCCTCTTTACTGGTTGTAGTGAGTAAGGAATTTACAATTCTTCAGATGTTGATTGTACTCTTCAGTCAGCATATTTAATCATGAGAGTCAAGTAGTTTAGCAATATTTGAAGGGCCACAGGATTTCTGTTCCTGTTATAGGATCTTAGAAAGATCATGCATGGATCTTTTCCAATAAGATTTCGGGCTCGCTTATAATGCTGAAATAGCATTGTTTATGTATGTGGGTTACTTTTGCAGTATGTATGTGGGTTACTTTTGCAGGGCTCAAGGAGTGGGCCTACATCCATTCTTGCCTTCCTAAATCTCAGCAGTCTATGATACTATCAACCATAATATTCTTCTGGACTGGCTTCAGGAGTTGAGTGTAGTGATGCCCATTGTAGCAGTTCTCCTCTTTCAATATTGATAGGGGAAAAGAGGCCCAGCCCTAAACCTTCTTATGTGGATGAAGATTCTCAGTCATCCAGATCATGGTTCTCCCAAGGGTGCTTTTTCAAGAGGCAACTGGACTTTCTGGTTTTTGTTTGAAGGCATTTCGCCTCTCATGCAAGAAGCAATCACTTTTGGGACCTCTTCTATCTAGTGTCTACCCATTTCTCATTTCTATTTAACATCTACATGAAACTTCTGGGTGAGGTTATCGGTCATCACAGGGTGAAATATCACTACATTGATGACATGCAACTATATATTTCCACTCCTAGCCACACAGTTGTATTACAGGTAGTCCTCAGCATACAAACGTTCATTTAGTGACCGTTCAGTTACAATGGCACTGATAAAAAGTGCCTTATGACCATTTTTTACACTTATAACCACTTCAGCATCCCCGTAGTCATGTGATCAAAATTCAGACACTTGGCAACTGACTCATAGTTATGATAGCTGCAGTGTCTTGAGTTCATGTGATCACCTTTTGCGACCTTCTGACAAGCATATTCAGTGGGGAAGCCAGATTCATTTAACAACTATGTTACTAACTTAACAACTGCAGTGATTTACTTAACGACTAGCACAAAAGGTCATAAAATAGGGGCAAAGTTCACTTAATGTTTCACTTAGTAACAAAAAATTTGGGCTCTGTTGTGGTTGTAAGTTGAGGACTACCTGTATTTAAGATAGGCAATCATCTACATTTTCTTTAAAAGTGATAATAATTTAGGTTCATAGAAAATAGGATTTGAGTTCCTAAAATATCCTAAAATATTGGTTGCAGACACTTGCCAAGTAGTCGTTTAAAAACAGAATGCTTACAATAACTTACTCAGGCTTTTGCTTATTACAATTTATGTCAGTATCAAAGACATTTAAACTACACATTTATATACAACTGAAAAAGAGCTTTTATAATAATGGAAAGGAGTTTTTATTTTGTTTTTTCTTCATATAGCCCCTTCTCCAACTACCAATATGTCACAAATGATGTACCATCCATGTCTGTTAACAAGTGGACTGTGAAATGTTTTTACATATTAGTAAATAAATGTAAAAAAAACTTGGGTAAAATTGAGTTGCCACAGATAGAAGAGAGTAGTTGTAGCTCAGGGCTGAGTTGGTTCTTTATGCATTTATGTTGTATGTCTTTTAGATTCACAACCAGCATAATGTTGGTACTCCAAATTCTTAACCAGAAGTGTGCAGAATGGCGCAGGGAGAAGTTAACCTGGACCATGATATACCACTCCTGACCCTTCCACCATATTGGGCCAAAACCATTGTGGGACTTTTTTCCATTATCTGCTTTGTGAACAGCTATGATGGAGATTTTGTCTTTGATGACTCTGAAGCTATAATCAACAATAAGGTTAGTGATGTATTGTTGTAAATAGAGTTAAAAAGGAATGCGGTTTTACTTGTGCTTCCGATAATTGGTTACATTAATCAGATGAAAACCTTTTAAACAGATTTAGAATACATCTCCGATTAATTAAAAAGCACACTTGAATATAATGTAACTTATTTAGAGTATACATGTGTAAAAATATAAAAGAAAATGCCTTAAAGAAGTTAAAACTGTCTTTTTCTATTGCATCAGGAGTCTTAAAATAGTACTTGAAGTTGTTCTGTCATTTAGGAAGACAAATGTGGCAAATAACTATATTTGTGGTATATTTTCAGCATCACAGCTGCTGCAAAATAGGGTCATTTTTGCATTCAGTCTTTGGGATGAAAAAGAAGGATCTGTGGTACAAATATACTTCATTAAACACATTCAGATTCAGGTTTTGTAATAAATTTTATGTACTGTACATTATATTTCTTTTTGTGTTTTCTTGTTGTGTACATTTGTATCAAATCATTCAGCTGAAAACCTAATTTTTAGGTCTACAATCTTTTTACAAATGATGGAAAGATGTGCATGACATAAGGATAATATATGCATAAGAAGACCAGGAGTGGTACAGGTAGTCCTCAAGTTACGACCACAATTGAGCCAAAAATTAATATTGCTAAAGTGAAACATTTGTTAAGTGAGTTTGCCCCATTTTACAACTTTTCTTGCCACAGTTGTTAAGTGAACCATTGCATTTGTGAAGTTAGTAAGTTGTTGTTAAGTAGGTTGTTAAGCGAATCTGGTTTCCCCATTGACTTTGCTCATCAGAAGGTTAGAGAAGCATGTCCCAGGGACACTGCAGCCATCATAAATATGAACCGGGTGCCAAGCATCTGACTTTTGATTATGTGACCATAGGGATGCTGCAACGGTCGTAATTGTGAAAAACGTTCATAGGTCACTTTTTTCAGTGCCATTATAACTTTGAACAGTCACTAAATGAACTGTTGTAAGTTGAGGAGTTTGTAAGTTGTAAGTTGAGGAGATATAGTCTTCATATCTCTGATTATTCCATAATGGTGAAAGTGTATTTTTAATATGCAGGTAATCCATAATGGAACCTGGCAATTGTGGTCATAAGTGTTGACAGTTGTAAAATAGATCATCATGTAATCAACTATAACATTTTTGCAATGGTCATTAAGTGAATACCAGTTGTAAAGTGAATGCTGTAGTTGTTAAAGTGAACCATTGTTTGCAGTGGCTGGATTTTGTTGGAAATTACATTTTCTGGCAAAAATGTAAATCACTATCATGTGACCGAGGGGCAATGCACTCAAAATGCAGTCATATGACTGGGGGTGGGGGAGGGCAGTTGTCATAACTTAGAAACTGAATCATTAGTACCTTTTCTTAGGGGGTAGGATTCCATCATAACTTCAAGCCATAAGGACTACTTGTACTACACGAAGTAGTCCTAAATCTGAGATTGGAACATGATTTCAGGCACTTTGCTTAATCTTCCGCCACAACTTAATTTTGAAAGCTAGAAATAAATTAAAATTTTAACCTGTTAATTTTCTGCGTATTCAAGCCCTGAAGTAGCTAAGAGAAGAAAAAATACAAGTATCCATTGCTTTTTCATAAAGAAGGAGAAAAGGGGTGGTTTAAATAATTTATTCCAGAAATTAATTTTAGGGAGGGCACATTCTGAGGTCCATGTTTTTGCAAGTTATCCACTGTCAATCTCTGGGCTCCCTGCTTTACAGCTGCTACCAGCATCATCTTTGGAGGAGGAGTCAGAAGTTGAGATAGTGGTCATGGCCACGTGATCAAAACCTTGTCTCCTTTCTATATTCATTGGAGCTTCAGTTTTAAAGTCATCTTTACACACACACACACACACACACACACACACACACACACACACACACACGGGTGGGGGGGGGAGGGAACTAGCCTAGGCTGCTGCTCCTCATTATAGTAACAACTGTTTAAATATTTTTGAAGGGATTATTTGATTCAACCATCCAAGTATTCTGAAAATACTGGCTGAACGAAATCTGTCCACCTTTGACTTCCTTTTCTGACCACCAATCACCCTAAAATTTGGAGCTGCCACTGATTTCATTTAGCCAATATATCCTTTCTAAGTCACTTCGGGGCTTAGGAGATTAAGAAAAAATCCTGTTCAATTTTGATGATGTAGATGCAGATAGGCCTCCTTTAATGCCTGGTCAATGACTGTAATAAATATATTTGATTAACTCCATTAATTGGGACTGGGAACACTATTGTTCATGGACATGGTTGTAAATTAAAAAGGAGGGGGGAAAGCACGTGACCATGCTATTTAGGGACAGCTGTTCAAGAAGCCCCAGTTGCCATTTTTAATCAAGGACTGCACAGGTCATTGAGTGAGGACTTCACATGACCGCAACTTCCAACTTCCTACTGGCTTTTTCATTATATTTGCTTGCGATCATTAAACAAGGACCACCTGTGTAGCTTCCTTTCCTTGAGGAATCCAGAAACAGCACCTTGCCTACTTAGACTCTAAAAATTGTCTCAGCCATCTTGATTTTTCCACCAGCAAATTAGCCCTTGTTCTTTATCTTCGACAGCAGCCAATGTTTATCCCCGCAGGGCAATCTCTGCATTGTGATGCCAGCTGTCACTGAATTTCATGGAGTTCAAACAGTCTTCCAGAGGCTTTCTAGCTCATATAAACATCTCTCTGTTTTGTCTTGTTTTAAAACATGGAGCAATGATTTATCTTTGGAGCGTGTAGAAAGGCAAACATTTGATCAAATAAAGCATTTGAGGCAGAGTGCCTCTCTCGGAACATGTGTTAATTAGAACAATGCGTCTTTTGCCAAATGTTACAGCCTGCAACGCAAAGACTGCTGTTGAAAATCAAGTGTGGAGATTCTGATCCAACAGAATCATATGCACATAATTTGTCTAATGAATGTGTGCTAAGTCAAGCTGAAAAGAAAACAGGAAAAAAAATTTCATGATAGACTCCCTATAATAAGAGCACAGTTTTAGACGAATGCGTTCCCAAGATTCTTGGCCTCCTGTGACTTGTTTGTTTTTTGTTAAATCAGATTCACACAACTGCTTCTAAAGCATATGTTCTAAGTGTTCTGATGCGATATAAAAATTGTCAGCCGAGATTGAATGCCAAGGTGATCACGGCTGTCGGATCTCCTGCTCCACAGTTATCCGCATGCCAATTTCCATTGTCACTCTAAGCATTTCTATCACCTCACGTCACAAGGAGGCAAGGCACCACAAATTCCAGGAAAGCTGAAGCCACATGTGGCTGAACTGGTAGCCAGCTGTTATTGCAGATGGAAGTAGTGGGGTATTTTGGCACATCAGAATCGAGACCTATTAAAAATAATATTAAGATGGGTTAGATTTCATAGTCAGACATAACCAGTTCTCAGTTAAGATGGCGGAAAGAGAGGGAGCTATTGGGCTGTCCTCATGAGTGTTTGTAGATGCTTGTGCATTGATTGCTTGGTTAAAGCACCTTCTTGGAGGGAGAGGTCTGTTCAGAATGGAGGTTGAAAGCAGGCTGGATTAGACTGGAGCAGAGTATTCTGGAGAATGGCCATGCTTACTCCTTTATTACACTGCCCAGTTTATGGTGTTATGCAGTGTTTTTGTAGGCACATTTTGCAAACTGTGTTTGGTGTTGCCTTCTGGACCTGGCAGCATTTTTTTTTAATTGGGTCTGTTCCTCCTCCTCCTCCTCCTCCTGGTCTGTTTTCCAGAGAAGCAGGCTGTTTCATATTTTTAGAGGAGCAGGCTGCAGCTAGGTGTTTTTTGGGGAGTAGTTTTTGATGGGTGCTGCTATTGGACACTTATTGCTACAGCTGGGGCTTCCACTGAGGCTGTACTACTGGAATCCTTCCCCATTGCTTTGTCTCTTCCTATATATTTGTGCTTTTGTTGGCCATTGTGCTCAGGGATTTGAGTGGTACCTGGGCAGGTAAGGGCTATAGTAAGATGCAGGATACTATGGGCCCCCTTTCCCCACAGAGGTCACCTTGCCTACCTTCTGGGTAGCCTTCTAGGAGTGTTGATCTGTATGAATATGTGGTAATGTGTGTGAGTGTGAGGTGGGGACTGGGCACCCTGATGGTACTGATTACTGGTGAAGCTATAGTACCTTTGAGTGCCCAGTTTCCCTCCCAAGGATGTCTGGTGAGGAAAATGGGAGGTTCCCAGTCCTCCATCTTGGTGAACTTAGTTTTGGTCGTGATGCATGGGAAGGGATGGTGGGAGACAGGGAGTAAGCCACTCTCAGAGAATGTGGAACCATCCTTGAACCAGGGGTGGGTTCTACTTACCTTTACTACTGGTTCACATCTTGCACATGCGCACTCTTCTGCACATGCGCAGAAGCTTCTGCACATGCGCAGATTGTTTTGGGTCAGTGGGCGGAGCCTCCCACCAGTTTTACTGCCGGTTCTATAGAACCGGTGCGAACCGGAGACAACCCACCACTGCTTTGAACTCTATTCTGTCTGTAGACCTTCAGTGGCCCTTCCTACTTCTACTGAGTGCCAGGCTGGTCTGTAATAAGGTTGCCTTCATCAGCAATTTAATAATTGATGAGAGGGCAGACCTGACATGTATTATTACCGAGACCTGACTAGGTCCAGGAATGGTAGCCCTTTCAGAAATATGCCGAGTGAAGGTTTGGCATGTGGCATCAGCTGAGTCTTTGGGCCAGGGTTGTGGATTTGGTGATTGTCATCCAGTAATTCCTTCACAGCGTTGCACCAAAGTGGGATCTCAGAGTTCAGTTTGGAGTGTAGCTGTACCAGTAATCTCCCTACTTGAACTCCTTGACTCCATTTCTGGGCTGGTAGTTGAGTTCCCCAGACTTACGGTTCTGGAGGACTTCAGTCTGCCTTCTCTAAGAGTGAGGTCTGAGCTGGCTCTGGAGTTCATGGCCAACATGATGACCATGGGCCTATCCTGGGTCATTCAGAGCCTGACATGGGACAGTGGTCATACTTGGATCAGGTGTTCCTGTCAGAGCAGTGGCTATGTTTGTGAAATAGGCAAACTCTTGGTGTCTCCCTTGTTATATAGTCAGATCACCACCTGATTTCCATGGGATTCTCTAATGCCACCATCCACTGCAGAACCCATTAGATTGGTTTGTTCCCAGTGGTGGGATTCAACCAGTGTAACAACTAGTTAGCTGAGTGTGTGCTCCACACGCACACTGTGCATTTGAAAACAGCTCTAAAACTTACCTTCTACTGCAGCCCCAGTGAGTAAAATAGCTGAGGCACAGCAATCTGCTCTGCCGCGCCTATCAGCTGGGCTTCAAACAAAGGAAATATAGGTCAGTATAGCACAGAGGCAGGTGGGCCAGCCCAGCTGATCGTTGGAGCAAACCGTTCGCTCTTAACTGATTGTCGGAGCTACCGGTTCGCCTGAACCAGTTCAAAGCGGCTGAATCACACCCCTCTTTGTTCCTGAAACTGATGAACCCATATGACTTTGAGAAGGAACTTAGTGTTTTTCCTGTTGGTCTGCTATATGATCCATCTGAAGTTTTGGTTGTCACTGGGAATAAGGGGGTTGACTGAGGCCTTGGATCAGATAATGCGCAGGCGACCCCTCTCTTCTCAGAGATCCCACTACTCCCTCTGGCTTACAAAGGACTTGATAGGAGAAGAGATGTCTAGAGCATTGCTAGTACTCCACCACTGGAGGAATTTGCCCAGCATCTATTAGACAAAACTACTTTGATTTTTTTTTTGCTATTATTTATAAGAAGAATGTAGTAAAGTTGTAAAAGGTAGAAGTCTTTTATTTCCAAAAAAAGGGACCATAATCAGTGTCGCATTCCGCCACCTGCCATTGTAAAATGAATTGGAGTACAACTTAGCTTTCCACTGATAAATAATTTTTCTGATGCTCCAGCAACAAAGAATGCTTGAGTATTAATTACAGTAGTACATTGCTTAGAAGTAGTATTACTCTGTTTGGGGGTATCTATGTATGAAGAGAGAAGGGGACTTCTTCTACCATTGGTCCTCCTTCCTACTATTAATACTCTGGAAGGGCTAACATTTTATCACATTGGGGACCATTCAAGAATGCAGTAAGAAACTGGTAAGAAATATCTAGAATACAGGAATGATAATTTTAAAAAATAAGAATACATTGCAGAACATGATAGGCACTAGGAACAGTTATTTCAGCAGTCTTGGCTCCACTCAGTTACCTGGTATCAAAAGCCTCATGTAACAGAGCTGCAGAAAAACTTTAGCAAAAGTTTTAAGAGCCACTGTTAGGCAAAGAGAGCCATGCTGGTCTCTAATGATAGATGCGGTATAAGACGTCATTGTCAGATCAGATATATAACTCTGTGGTCAATTAGGGGAGCATAATCTTCTTCCAAACTCAATGCATAAAACTCCTGACAGGAAATCCATAAGACCTGACCCTTTGACATCAAGTCCTTGATTGTTAGGTTGGAGAAAGCTTTGCAGCAGTAAATCAGCTGCAAGATTAATGTCATTTTTATTGGCACAAGCTTATTCTTACATGCCTTGGCAAAGTGACATCTTTGTAGGTTGTTTGAGAAATTCCAGCAACCAATCTACTGTAAGCCCTATAATACGAGATTTGGGTTGTGGCATCCTACGTGCTAGACAGAGGGGAACAACTGAAAATGGAATTCTGTTATAAATATTCTGAAATTGTCGGCTGATGTCAAATGGTTTTATTTATTAAGAATTTGACTTTAGGCTGTTCAACCCTGTCTTGAAAATACTTAAAAGTATATGCATTGGAGCAAGGATTGCAAGAGAAAGAAACCTAAATAAATCAGTTGCTCTTCATTCCTTGTGCAGGTTTCATTATTGTCTCCCTAGATTATACTCAAGATTCAACAAATGTTTCAAGAACATAGTCTCTGTTTAAGTGCATGGCACATTACTCTCAGGCAGCAAACAAAAAAGTACAGGTAGTCCTTGACTTATGACCACAATTGAGCCCAAAATTTCTGTTGCTAAATGAGACATTAGTTAAGTGAGTTTTGCCCCATTTTACGAACTTTCTTGCCACAGTTAAGTAAATCATTGCAATTGTTAAGTTAGGAACACAGTTGTTAAAGTGACTCCGGCTTCCCTATTGACTTGCTTCTCTGAAGGTCGTGAAACATGATCACATGACCCCAGGACACTGCAACTGTCATAAATATGAACCAGTTGCCAAGCCTCCAAATTTCAGTCATATGACCATGGGGGTTTTGCGGTAGTCGTAAGTATGAAAAACGGCCATGAGTCATTTTTTCCAGTGTCTTCGTAACTTTGAATGGTCACTAAATAGACTGTTGTAAGTTGAGGACTACCTATATTGCATACCTCAGGATAATTCTCTGAGCTTTCTTACAGAAATATGGTGCAGACAGTTCCATGTGCTATAAAATTCTGTATTTTTAAATCTCCTCTCCTCCCCTTTGACAAATTCTCTTCTCATCCAATGCCAAACATTGCAAAACACCCATGTTTGAAGTTCTGTGCTGCATACTGACCTCTAGCTACCAGTTCCTAATGTCCATCCAAGGGACAGGAGTGCGGTTTTATGCACACATTATCAGGCCTGTCCCAGCTTGGATATTCAGGAAAGAAAGACCCTCGATTCTATTTGTAGTGAAAGATCTATTTTTATTGAAGCCAAGTGGTTACAATGTAGGAAAGCCAGATCTGAGGATTTCCTGTGCAACCTCTGTAATTTTCCCCCTTGGTCATCTTAGTGATGTCCAATAAGGTTCAAATTAGATGTTTTGGTAACAGTTACATTTTGGTACTTCTTTGGAAGGGCATTTCTCATTCCATTCCCAGGCTTGTGTCCTTGGATTTTTCAACCGTTGTCTCTGGATGGCGCCTCTGGTTCCTGTCATTCCCCCCCCTCCCTATCTTCCCTTTCACCCTCTGCATATTTTATGGCAGGCTGCCATCAAAGCGAAGTGAAGCAGGGCTGAAGCGGTTTAATGGCACATACTGGAAAGAAACATAGTTGGCTGGGGAATTCTGGGAGTTGAAGTCCACACATCTTTAAAGTTGCCAAGGTTGAGAAACACTGTAAAGAATCCATCTGTTGAAGTGAGCATTGGATCGTGAATGTGGATATGCCAATGGATATTTTTAGTCTCCAAAGCATTATAAGACTGTTGGTTGGCTTCCTGTCAAATCAACTCCTAGAAAGACTGAATATGCCCTGATGTAGACACTCATTAACTAAAAATGAAATCTAATGACAGAGTGGATTAGACTGTGTTTGCTAATTGACCTCCACTTACATGGGTTTTTAAAAAAAAAAAAAAAAAAAACGAGTCAAGCATTTTTACAGAGGTTGTCATTGTGTCATTTGTCCAAGTAAAATCCTTCCTCTACTTAAAGTAACAAGAGGTTCAGTGCAAACTGCACTAATGCCAGAATTTCATTTCAAACTGTTTTCTGAACTTTTGGTTTGCTTTGCCTTATTTTCATATTTACTAAAGATAAAGGGGGAAAAAGCCCATAAACTGTAGAATAAATTATTCCTGAGCATTGTAATACTTTGGGCAGCATGCATGAATAATTTCTTATTGTTTTCATTCTGCCTTATGGATGTAATGAGACTGCCTGCTGTTTTTTGCTAAAGTTTCTATTAGTGCAGAACAAATATATTAATAAATTCCTGCTACCTCTGAAGTATTTAATCTGGGGGAGAAATCCTACAAATTACAGTTCCGTGTGCTTTATCTCTCAACGAAATGCACTGATTAAATTATGACTCCTTCTGATTAAACATGCCTAGGATCGAGCTGTACAATTATGAAGACTTTTTAAGGCTTTAAAATATAGGACATGGATTCCAACAAATTGATTTATTTCATCCTTCTCCCAGTTGCTAATTATACTGTAGATATAACAGGCATATTCTTTCAGAATGCTTCCAAAAGTTGCCAGGTAATTATCATCTTTAATAGTGCAAAAGAAGAAAATAATTAAATACATAGGGAATAGTCACAAAGATTTATTTAATAATTTAATTGAAATTATTATTAAATTAAATCTAACAGCTCTTGGCCTTCTTGCTGTGGGGTATCTGTTGTGGGGGGTGTGTGTCAAAAAGGCAATATGTTGGCCATAATGGAATCCCTACCTTTCTCACATGTCAGCTCAGTTTGCTGAGTACTGTTCTTTCTTTCTGGTTTCATATCACCACAATAGTAGATAAGAGTTTGGATGTTCTCAAGCTTTCTTGGATCAATGTCTGGTTCCACACTGTAGTTTTTTAAAGAAAAGACTGGACATCCACCTGTCTGAAATGATATAAGGTCTCCTGCTTGAGCAGAGGGTTGGACTAGAAGACCTCCTTCCAGCTCTACTCTGATTGATTGGTCTCTAGAAGTCAAAAATAATTTGATGGCTCATAATAAGTCAATCTGCTATCTTGCTGCAGAGAGTTTTCATCAGACCTGAGACCTACTGTATGGATACAGTTCTCTAAAGTTGGAATGCTCCTTGCCTTTCTTGCCTGGTGTTGTGAAATTGTCATATTTTCCTGTGAATTACATACTAATGTGTTTTACCCCACCTTATCCAAAAGTTTTACAGACATTGAAATAAGAATGCAATTGCTCATTTAGCAGAATCTTTCTTTGTCATTAAACAAGTTTCAAACCCAAAAGTAGTAATTGAGCATTTTAAAGGGTTATATACACAATCTAGGCACAATCTCAGCTGAACGATTCTTTTGATTTAGAGCTTTAGAGCTCAGATTCTGAGCCATGATGATCACCTAAATTTGGGCCTCATTTCTTTCAGGATCTAAGGGCTGATACCCCCCTTGGTGATCTGTGGCATCATGATTTTTGGGGGAATAAACTCAGTAGCAATACAAGCCACAAATCTTACCGACCGCTTACTGTATTGACTTTCAGGTGAGACATTTTAGGCTACCTTAAGATTGCTTTCTTTTGGGGGATGGGGTCATTACTGGGAATAAATTCATTGAGTGTTGTAAATATAGATTTTCCCATCTGGATGCATAATCTGTTGGTGGATTAAAATATGTGACCATTATTTTGGGTTCCTCAACCATGAATATCTTCATAAAGAATAACTTCTCCTGTTACAGACAGTTGGAAATATCTCATAATTAAAATGTGGGCCTCATTTCTAGATCACTAAGAACCCTGAACTGTGCTCAGGGTGCTCCTTCCACAAACCATATTAGCAACATTTTAACACAACATGTCGTTTCATTGGTGTTTGCCTTCTTCTCTTGGCTGGAAGGCTGCCATTGTGTTATGGTTCTCATTGAAATATATGGTCCACTATAGTACACTTAGAGGGGCGTGGTGGCTTAGTGGGTAAGACGCTGAGTTTGTCGATCGAAAGGTCGGAAGTTCAGTGGTTCGAATTCCTAGCACCGCGTAACGGGGTGAGCTCCCGTTACTTGTCCCAGCTTCTGCCAATCTAGCAGTTCGAAAGCACGTAAAAAATGCAAGTAGAAAAAGAGGGACCACCTTTGGTGGGAAGGTAACAGCGTTCTGTGCGCCTTTGGCATTGAGTCATGCTGGCCACATGACCACGGAGACGTCTTTGGACAGCGCTGGCTCTTCGGATTTGAAACAGAGATGAGTACCGCCCCCTAGAGTCGGGAACAACTAGCACGTATGTGTGAGGGGAACCTTTAGCTTTACCTATAGTACACTCGCTGTCACATCCACATACTCAGAACCTCTTGAGGAAGAAGTGAGCAATCTCCAGCCTTCCTTCACAAGCCCATGGATTGGTGTTAGTGGGATAAATCCCAATGTAAGCATCTAACAAGGAAATTGTTTGTTTATTTATTTATTTATTTATAAACATAAGCAAATAAATGAAGTGGCATTTCTACTCGATGTGCCATATTGCTAGTATATATTAGATAAGTGCAAGGTTTCCACTCCTACTCGGAGTTGCCAAGGATTAAATTTGAGAGCTTTGGCATGCAGGACACATGGTATACCATTTACACATTCAGTTGGCTTCAAAATCATTCTTGATTGCTACTAATTTAATGCTGCCCTGGTACTAACAGAGGTTCAGAAACTGTCCTGGAACTCAGGTTGAATCACTGGTTGGGGAAGACCAAAAGAAAAAGAGAAAACACTTGAAAAAGAAGAAAGGACCAAAAAGGATCTTCTATTTCTAGGTTGAGAAGAACTTATTTCCTATTGCTGATGCTTCAGAAAACAGGAGTGCTACGTAGTTGCTACGCCAAGTGTTAAGTTGCCTGCCTTTTGCATCCCTGTTTGTCACTTCCCTTCAATGTCTCCTCTATACCAAGTTACACAGGCGCTGCCATCTCTGTGCATACACATAAAGCACTCTTTTGGATTATTTTAACATATTCTAATTTCGTTTGTTCCTGTTTTTAACTTCACTGTTTTCTTTTTGTCTTCCCTTGTATAGGATTAATTATCTTTTAGCTGGAGGCTTCCACCCATTGGGCTTTCATATCATCAATATAATACTCCATTGTATTATTTCTGTCTTAATTGTTGATGTCTTCTCAATATTATTGGGTGGGCTGCACTACACCAATAAAGGAAGAAGGCTCAACTTTGTCCCCAAATCCTCCTTCCTAGCGGCTTTGCTGTTTGCTGTACATCCTGTGCACACTGAATGTGTAAGTACCTAATGACTCAGGTGTTAAGAAGTGCTCAAAAACTTAGGGTTCCATCATCTAATCTTTTGTATTCCTGCAAGTTACCTGTCTTTTATGCACTCCTCTGTTTATGTGTCTGTATACAACATACCTGATTTTATGTTGCAACTTCTCTTTGCTTGTGTGTCCTTTGCATTGACATCTCTGGTATATTACTAATCCCTCTGAGAGATTTTGGTTTCAAAAGATGCCGATAATTTATATAATTTTAGATTTTATCTTGATTGGCATAAAGGCTGCATGGTGTAGCCATAATCAGGGAGATTGATGATAGCATTTTGCTAGGAGAAAGTGTAAGTACTTGTATGGCAGAATCCCTAGTTTTTATGAATCCTTGGTAGTCAATCTCCTACCGAAACACCCCCAAAATGTGCTGCATTGGATATATCCAATGTCTTTCTTGAAACAAATTTTTCAGGAGCAGTTCATATGATCTACTTTATTGGTTCAGAGAGAAGCAGACTCTTGTGATCTGTTTCTTTAAAGGATTCTCTGAGGAACAAGCACTACAGTATTCAGATTTTATCACTGGGATAGCAGCCAGAGGGCTATGGTTATTATTTTCCCATATCATACAAAGAGGATAGCCATTCCATGCATTTCCAACAGAGACTTAATCTGATGCCATTTTTCAGTTGTTAGTTGAGTTGTCTTTGGATGGTGACAATTGTTTATACTAAGCAATATTTGGGGCTGATTTCACATTTGGAACTTGCCAATGAAGGATAGGTGTTTCCATAAAACTGAGGTAAGGTAGGGATCCACGGGTGTCTGGTTATGTTGATGTGTCGAGACACCATTTTGTCTATACCTGCTTATCCTATTAGCCAGTTAACAGATGCTTTGGGGCTTTATGTTTGAATCTATCATGAGGTAATAATAAATTTCAACATTTTACATACGATCTAGTCTTACCTGTGACTGCCACATACAAATGTGAAGCAGTGTCTTGTCATGAAATGGTTTGTTTTTGGGTTTTTTTTTAATAACAACTATAACATCTGAAATTGGTTCTGCTCAAAGGAGTTGGTAGAATATGGATCTCTTACTTAGGAAAGCCCTGTGATCTTGAAATCTGCAATTCTTGGGTGTGCAGATCGGATGAAGATCCAGCGGTTAACACATGAATCCCTCAGTCAGTGTGGGAGGTCAAGGAGAGTTTCTACAAGAGTAAAATCAGAGAGGGATAACTTAAGAGGGTGCATTTGTTCTTGAAGCTACATGTGAGGCCCATACATATTACTAGTACGCTACACTGTTTGGATGGTAGACCTATGCTTTTTTGGTTTTTGCGAGATTCCATTTTTCCTTGGAATTGGATTGGTTATTTGATGATTTTACAAAGATATATGTGAGGAGGGGAAAACATTCACAGGCATTGAGGTCTCCTGAATGCTCCCTCATGTGCTCCAGGCTGTTTCTCAAAGTACAGGACTCAAAGAAGTTCTAATCTTCCAATGAACCTGAAGGTTACCCCATCTCTGATCTCACACTTCCTCCCTGGTGTATTTTGAAGGGAAAACATCATGGCTTCTCTTCTCAGAATATTGTTGAGAGGAAAGATTTTTCTCTCCCTCTGATGCAGGGGTGGGCTTCAGATCCTTTAGCAACGGTTTTGCTGCCTCTTTGCTGGGTGGGCGTGGCCATGGTGGCCATGGCCTAGTCGTCCACCTACACCACGGTGGGGGAGGGGTTCACCCTCCCCAGGGTGCGGAGGCTTTTCTCGAGCCTCCGGAGTGTGAAAACTGCTTCCCCCGGAGGCCGGAAACAAGCTTGTTTCTGGACTTCCAGAACCTCCAGTTTTTTGCCCCCACAGATCCTCCGTATGGCCCCTGCACTTACCTGGAATGATGAACAGGCCGCATGGAGACTCCTGGGAGGGGAAGGGTGGGCATGGCCAGCCAGGGGTGGGATTTGGGGGTTCACTGAACCCCAGCGATCCTTGGCTAGAGAATCTCCCAAACCCTGCTGAACCCCCAGGAGCCCACCCCTGCTCTGATGGCTAACTATAGTCAGGCTACACAATTCAGTTGCCCATGCCATGTGATTGCTTAAATGACTGTAAGTTATTTCATGCTGTTATTTTCTGATATTGCCATGGACACTAGAAAACAGTTTTAAAGGGGATGTGGGATAGGTTTTCTAGAAAAAAAAATGTCCTACGAAAAATTGTGTTTTACTCGCTATGGTCATTTTACCACCCATTGGAAATGCTTCTGATGTCCTTGAGTAGCCTTCCACAACCTTGATCCCCCACCCCCTCCCAGTCTGGAAGAGAAGTTTTGGGAGCTCAAGAATACATATTTGGATATCACCCCAGTTGGAGAAAACTGACTCAGAGCATAAACAATCTTATTATCTCACTTATTCTAAGAGCAAATTCCTGCAAAGGTAGGAAGTTGGGCTCCATGGTCTCTAAGATACCTTCTAGCCCTTTTATTCTGTGAATCTGAATTTGGTGTTCAAAAACTACTAAAAAGTCCTCGGCTTACAACCACAATGGAACCCAAAATTTATGTTGTTAAGTGAGACATATGTTAAGTAAGTTGTGCCCCATTTTATGACCTTCCTTGCCAGAATTCTTAAGTGAATCACTGCATTTGATAAGTTAGTAACCCAGTTACTAAGTGAATCTGGTTTCCCTTCTGACTTTGCTTGTCCGAAGGTCGTAAAAGGGGATCACGTGTCCTTGGGACACAAGGTCATAAGTATGAACTAGTTGCCAAGCATCTGAATTTTGATCAGGTGACCATGGGGATGCTATGAGGGTCGTAAGTGTGAAAAATGGTCAAAAGTCACTTTTTTTTAGTGCCGTTGTAACTTTGAATGGTCACTATATGAGCTGCTGTAAGTCGAGGACTACTTATAATTTAAAAGACTGTTGCTGTCTGAGTGGAGGGTAAGAGGCTCATTTACTAACCCTGAAATCTTCTTCTTTCCATTTTAAGATTGCAGGGATCGTTGGCAGAGCAGACCTCTTGTGTGCCCTATTCTTTCTGTTATCTTTTCTTGGCTACTGCAAGGCGTTTAAAGAGAGTAAGTACTTTCCTCCTGAATATTTTTTGGGTAGGCTATGCCATTTGACGAAAAACATGAACATAATGCCTGAGTTTGGAAACAAGGGAATGGTTTCAGAAATCAACATGTCCAAAATGTTGCTTTGTCTATCTCAGGGGTGTCAAACTCAAGGCCCGCAGGCTAGATCTGACCCATGGGGTGCTTAAACCTGGCCTGTGAGGCTGCTATGGAAACAGCAGAGGACCGAGTCCCCGTTTGCTGGCAGACGGCTGCAGGAAGCCATTGCAGTTGAAAACGAAGCCTGGGAGGGTAGCATGCGTGGCCCCTTGACCACTGCTTTTGCTGGCAGAGGGCTGCAGGAGGCCGTCACAGCCAAAATTGAAACCTGGGAGCCCGTTTTCGCTGGCAGAGCACTCGGGCCACCACAGACACCCCTGACACAAGTGACATCAAGCTGGCCATGCCTACCCAGGCCACGCCCACTCCAGCCCCCAAGGTGAAACACAACCCTGATGCGGCCCTCAATGAAATCGAATTTGACACCCCAGGTCTATCTCATCTCCATTCCCAACTCACCTGCATATGAGTTAACAGTATTTTAATTAGTGATACCCTTGATTTTTCAATGACCGATTGGAAAAATCTTGGAAATTTGGGCAACAAGGAGCCAAAAAAATTTGCAGCATTATACATAGAAATTACACATGATTTTTTTAGAACTTCTGTTTTAGAACTTTTGTTTGGAGAAAGCTTCAATTTTGCTTTGTTTTTACCTCTGAGTCAATTTACACTCTTTGTAATTGTTGCAGTGCCATTTTTTAAGCAGGCTCATGGAAATATTTTACCATTTCTTTCTTCTGGATGTTTTTTTTTTTTTTTAATTTCCAGTCTAGCATACAGCCCTGGAATATCAACAGATTTTAACCAGATCAAAACCTGCTTTGTTTCCAAACATAGTCAAAACAAACCTCTTCTCCATGCCAATACTGTCTTAAAGAAGCTAATTAACTCTAGGAATACTGTGTGGACATGCCTTTAGATGGGGGTCCAATTTTAGCGACTTTAAGGCTTGTGGACTTAATTCCCCAAGCTGGCTGGGGAATTCTGGGAGTTGGAAGCCCACAAGTCATAAAGTTGCCATGTATCTTATGTACACCATATATTATATGGTGCACATACGATATTGTGTATAAACATTTGATTAAGATGACTTAGGCTACTTTGAGCTTTCCTGTTCTGTGTTTTCTGACTCATATCCTTGCCTAGAAAAGAACTGTTGGGTTCAGACTTGGTGCTGGGAGAGACAGGAATTCCTAGGGTCAAACTCAAGGCCCGGGGGCCGAATCCGGCCTGCAGGGTGCTTAGATCTGGCCTACGGAACTGCCCTAGAATCAGCAAAGACCAGCCCACAGTGCCTCTGCCAGCAAAAATGGAGCTGGGGAGGGCCCACGTGTGGCCCCCCTGAGCTCCGTATTCACTGGCAGAAGGCAGCAAGAGGCTGTCGCAGCTGAAAACAGCTCGGGAGCCTGTTTTCGCCAGGAGAGCGCTCGGGCCACCACAGACGCCCTCAACATGAGTGACGTCAAGCTGGCCATGCCCACCTGGCCTCCGAGGTCAAACACAACCTTGATGTGGCTCTCAACAAAATCGAGTTTGACAACCCTGCCCTAGGGCATTTGCTACCTCTTTTATTATTTGGAGGAAGGTGGGCCACCCATTCTCTTCTTTCCAGTTTTTCATACGACAATTAGACTTTAGCTGTAGTTAGTGTTAATGCTTAAGCCAGACAAAACCAGCCTTTGATGTCTTCCTCAGCCTCTTTCCTTCACCTGTGCAAACAAAGACAAAGCCAGCAGCGTTTTAACACTGATGCTAGCAGAGGAAGCTGTGACCGCGATAGCTCCCTCTAACAATCAAAAATAACGCTGCCCCTTTTCCCCCTTTTCAAACAGAGGGAAGAGGCTACTTGATTCAGTTTTGTAGTTCCCAAGGGAAAAAAAAAAGGATGCAGCATTGTTTTCATCAGGAGGAGCTAGGCTACCCAAACAAACTTCCAATCTATAGTGCTTGCTAATGATGAAGAAGCTGCAGGGTTTTCTTTCATTCTTTTCCATTGTTGTTATCACATGGTCCAAATGGTAACATCTTAAAATAACATATTACTACAAAATGATACAGGGATGAAGTGCTACCGGTTCACACTGGTTCGGGTGAACCAGTAGTAAATAAATGCTACCAGTTCCTCCAAACCGGTATTTCCGATGATCAGTTGTGCCACATGATTTATATTCGCTAGAAAGCAGGTTTCTAGCTAATCTAAATCACGTGGCACAGCTGTTCCTCCCCCCCCGCTGTTCTACTTACCTTCTTAAGCCGCCTTTTTCAGCGTGAAGCGCGCGTTTGGTGCGTACTGTGCATGTGCGCACAGCGTGCATTTGGTGTGCACAGTGCATGCGTGCAGCATGAGTTTGGTGTGCAATGTGCATGCATGCATGCAGCGTGCGTATAATGCATGCGCGCAGCATGTGTTTGGTGCGCACCATGCATGCACACACATGCGGAGTGCATTTGGTGCGCACCATCCATGCGCAGGCAACGAACCAGTGGCAAATCGTGGAACATATCACCACTGAAATGATACTAAAATGGAATGAAAAATCAAAGTGATACATGAATGATCACATTTTTTTAACATGATCCTTAACACACTGGTAAAGATCAGAGTGGTCCTCGTGTGTCCCTCTTTCTGGTTACTCTATTGTCAAGCCAGGAAGATTTTAAAAAATAATTTAAAAAGATTAAAAAAAATGATTTTTAAAAAAATATAACTCTCTTTAAAAAACAACAAATACAGTCCAGGTAGTCCTCAACTTACAATCATACTTAAGACCAGAATTTTTGTTGTTAAACAAGATGGTTGACCAATGAGTCACACCCAGTGGTCGGATTCAGCCAGTTCGCACCACTTTGGGAGAACCGGTTGTTAGCTTTCTGAGCAGTTTGGCAAACTGGTTGTTGGAAGAAATCATTAGGGCAGAGAACCGGTTGTTAAATTACTTGAATCCCACCACTGGTCACACCCAACTTTATGACCTTTTTGTCCTGATTATTAAGCAAATCAATGCAATTGTTAAGTGAATTGGGGGGGTCCTGAACCGAATTCAGCAAATGGGGACGCTGCAGCTGTCATAAATACATGCCAGTTGCCAAGCATCTGAATTTTTTGATCCTGTGACTGGGGATGCTGCAACACTTGTAAATCACATTTTTCATGGTACTTGTAGCTTTGAACGGTCGCTATGTGGATGGTTGTAAATTGAGGACTACCTGTTTTGAAGTCTATTTAGGCTGCAAAGTAGTGACGTTCAACATAGTAATAGGCTTCAGGAATGGATGTTCAGCCGAGCTTGCGATCTAAATACAGGTAGTCCTCGACTTACAACAGTCCATTTAGTGACCGTTCAAAGTTACAACGGCACTGAAAAAAGTGACCTAGGACTGTTTTTCACACTTACAATCTCCCATAGTCACGGGATCAAAATTCAGAGGCTTGGCAACTGACTCATATTTATGACGGTTGCAGTGTCCCGGGGTCATGTGATCACCTTTTGTGACCTTCCTGCGAGCAAAGTCAATGGGGAAACCGGATTCATTTAATAACTGTGTTACTAACTTAACAGCTGCAGTGATTCGCTTAACAACTGTGGCATGAAAGGTCGCAAAATGGGGCAAAATTCACTTAACGAATGTTTCATTTGGCCACAAAAAAGTGTGGGTTCAACTATAGTGGTATGTTGAGGACTACCTGTAGGCCTCTGTCTCAAGACAACTTCATTGAAACGTAAAGTGAATGTATAAATTTCACAATCTTACAGTATGAATATAATCAAATTATATAAGCTAGATTCTCTTCTATAAAATGACAGAAGCACTTGTGGGCATTGTATCTTTTGGAAGAGGAATCAGAATGCTTGCTGCAAATCTTTGGCATACATTAAGCTTGTGACCATCTGCTGAGGGTGGCAGAATGCCTTCCCACAATATGGTGTACCAGTTTAAACTAGGTTCAGGTGCCAACCACAAATGAGTTCCATTCTCTGACAGGAGATCATGGTGGGAGAAACAGCATAGTTGTAGAATGTGTGCTTCATTAAACTGATTAACACACTTGGCATGTGTGTATCTTTGGAGTCATAATTGGCACTTTTTTTGTTGCTTTACTTTTTCGAAAATTGAGATTGCAAAAGCTATGTTTATTGTTTTGAGTGCTCCAACATATATCTCAGTTTTTGTAGAATACCCTGGCAATGAAAATATTACAGATTATTGGATTGATTATGACTGATATCGATTGATTTAAAAAGCAAAATATCACTTGAAAAATACAAAAAAAAAAACATTTTAGTTGTAAATAATTACAACTATATATGTTGAGTTATATTTTGCAATCACAAATAATGCGAATTAAAGATCTGTATAGACCAGGGATGTCAAACTCGCAGCATCACGTTGTCTTCATGACGTATTGAGAATTTTTCCTTGGTAAATGGGGTGGGCCTGGCCAGCACATGACGCATGCCCTCCGCGGGCCGTGAGTTTGACACCCCTGGTATAGACTGTCATTTTTGTCTCTTTTGTTTTTTCTTTTAAAATTGATAGATAAAGAAGGATCCCAGTTCTCCATCAGTTGGATTTTGCTGAGTGTCCTCCTTGGCACTATGGCGATGCTGTGCAAAGAACAAGGAGTTACAATACTGGTAATTTTAACATTTCTTGGCAACTCAATTCAGTGGTAACTAGAGTGTTGTACACAATTTTCTGTATTTCCACATTACTCAGGATTTCTTACAATTTTAGCAGCTTTCTTTCACTCTGGACATTTTTGAAAGGTGCATTGCTGCTTCCCCTTATTTATTATTATCCTTGCTGTCAAGAGTGACCAGACACTGCACTAAACCATAATTTGATTTAATCATGGTTAACTATATTGACAAAGATTTGGATTTTCTGGAAAATTGTGGACATTTTCAAGTGCAAATTAATATGATTCAAAAAATTGCATTCATCTCATGAGCTGTACTTGGGTTACATGATTTGAAGTGGGGGAAAAATTAAGCCTATTTTACGAGATTTGAACAGTGCATGTCAAAAAATGTAAAAGCTTTGATACATAGAGAAAAATGTTTTTTCTTAGGATGTTGAACATTAAATGATAAAACATTGTATAACCTAGAAAGTACTAAACTTGCATTGCTGGGAAATATATCTCTATACCTGTATCTCTATTATCCATATTAGTATGCTATAATATAAATAATGATTTATAAGTCACAAATGACTGAATTCATCTATCAGTTTTATATGTATGTGTATTAGTCTTCCATTATTTAATATTTTCTAATAATGCCTGGATCAATTTCCAGATTGATCCAAAATTCAGAATCTGCAATTTACTGGTTAATCCAAAGCATTCGCATTTTGCTGTAGTTCAGATTATCTATACCAAGAATTATGGATTTATTGTATATCTTAATCAATTTAAAATAGCAACTCTATGCAGCTAAGACAGAGTTTAAAAAACACACAATATAAAATAATAATATAATAAACACATAATGGCAGCTGAGCACAATACCAATCCACAGTAAATCAGCATCACCTTATGAGCTCAACTAACCTCCTGGCCCCCATTGCTAAATAATGATTTACTAATGTCGAAGCTATAGACTTTTAAAGAGAGTGAAGGCTTTTTATGTGACAGCAGTCAGGTCTTTTATTTTATTTTTTTTTATTCAAAAAGTTTTACAGAAAAAAAAAATTTCCCTTTCCCCCCCTCCCCCCTCCCTTCACAACCCCCCTCCCCCCGCCCCCCCCGACTTCCCGGAACGAGCACAAGGTATAGTTAAAAATAAAACAAACATATGCTAAAAAATTTCCATCCCAACTTAATTATACCCCTACAATCATCAATTCCTAACTTCCCCCGAAAACAATCAAAAATAATACATCATAATCATTCAAAAACAGTCTGATAACTCTTAGTCTGATATCTACGTTGAATATAGTCAATCCATTTTTTCCATTCCTTTAAGTATCTTTCTTGCATATTGTCTTTCAAAAAGGCTGATATCTTCGCCATCTCAGCCAAATTGGCAACCTTCAATATCCATTCTTCTATTGTAGGTACTTCTTTTTTCTTCCAGTATTGTCCTATTAGTAATCTTGCTGCTGTTATTAGATTTAAAATCAATTTAGTCTCAATTACTGTACAGTCCGTAATAATTCCCAACAGAAAAAATTGCGGCAGGAACTTTATCTTCTTTTTCAAAACATTTTGTAAAATCCACCAAATTTTTATCCAAAAGGCCTTTATATCCTTACAAGTCCACCAAATGTGAAAATATGTAGCATCATCACAATTACATCTCCAACATTTTGCTTGCATATCTGGATACATACATAATAATTTCTTAGGATCTAAATTCCTTCTATAAAACATTTTATAAAGCAGTCAGGTCTTTTATATTATCTGCAGATTTGGAAAATTGTCATTTGTTTATCCAAATTTAGATTAAACTAGGATCAAACTCTTTTGCTAACTGATTGAAATAAACCACACTTGCGCAGGTTTGTATGGAATGGTGTTTCCTGCAAAGTAAAATTATAAACAAAAATATGTTTGGAATTTGTTAAGTGCCTCAAGATAAATGTATAAGATGATTTTCCTGCAAAATGGGCACTATTCCCATATTATTTAGCAGAGCTCAGAGTGTTTAGAGTCAGAAATAGTGTTTAACTGGATTATCAGATATGTTGCGAGCCCTTAATACTGGATAAAAGAGATTCTTCCTGAATATCAGTTTCAAATTGCTACACAAGTTGTGGATTTTTATTTACAACTTTCTCTTTATGTTCAACATCTCATATAATTTAGACTACAGTTCTCTCCTGTGTCATCTAAAAGTAAGTCCCAGTAAAATCAACAGGACATTGCTGATTATAGATAAATGGATTGGACTTCTTTTGGACAACTTTATACTGCTGAGAATAAGGCTGCATATTTACCAAATGCTAAACACACTAAATAAAGTTGTTTTATTTTTGGATAATCTCGCGCGCACAGACACACAAGCATACAAATAATTTAAATTATATAACATAATTTATATTATTTTGGAGAATGTTTACCCCCAAAATGCTTAATAAATGTACTGTGAAATGTTCATAGATAGGAAATACTGTATATTTCAAAAGTTCCATTCTTTGTCCAGATTTTCTTTTTACCTCCAGCTTTATATTTTCTCACACACACACACACACACACACACACACACACACACACACACACACACATTCTTTCTCTCTTTCATACTTACTTAGTTCTCTGTATTTTTAGGGTTTAAATGCTCTGTTTGATGCTGTCGTGATCAACAGGCTCAATATTTTGGAAGTTGTTTTGAAGATACTTCATAAGGACAAGTCAGTAGAGGTATGTCCCTTAATTTTTAGATTGAATAAGATATTGTGTGAGATACAGGTAATCCTTGAGTTATGACCATAATGGACTCTTCCCATTAGGGTCAGAAGTCAAGACAATGCTTCCCGCCCTTTGGTGGTTTGTATGCCATCGCACAAGTGATTGCCTTGCCAGCAAGAAGCTATGGGGAAGGGAAATGTTGGGCACACCTGCCGAGCCCAAGAGAGTGGTCAAGCACATTAGTTTCAAGTCCCTTTGCACCTATAAGCAATTCTAAGTCTAGCCCATCTTGAATTCTGTTGACCCTCATCTATCGCCATTTGCTTCCATAGTTAGTAGTTTAGATTGTGGTAGAGAATGTTAACATATAATAAATCTCAATATCTCTCTCTGTCTCTGTCTCCTCTTCTCCCCTCCCTTCCCCACCCCTCATTCTCAAAAAGCCATCATGTTAAAACTAGGCTATTACAAAATGCTGTTCAATTGAGTTACTTAAATCTCTTGCCTATCCTAATCTTGCTTTTATTTTAGCACATGGTTTCCATTGATTTCAGTGGAATTTACTTCCAAATAAATATGATAGTTGGAATCAGAATGTTAAAATTAGGAATAGAATGCATACACCAATGCCCAGAATAGATTTCTTTGGATATTTCATTATAGCTGAGAAGTTTCTGCAAGTAATGATATTAAAGGTACCTGTTCAATTAGGCATGACATATAATGCAAGGAGCATGGTTTTCCATAAATGTGCACATAGATTGGATATAAAGGTTCTCAACTGAAATCCAAAACTTCTGGAAAGTAGCAGTAGAGGAAGTTAGCCTCGGAAAGATTTCTCTGCAAAAATTACACTGATTGCTCCTGTGGAAGTTATCAAATAGGTTTGTTTGTTTGTTTTCATCAAATTTCTACATTGCCATCTCACTTAAGTGACTTGTATTCTCACCAAGAGATCTGACAGCATTGCATATTTTATTTTACCTCACACTTCAATCATATTGTATGACTGATAGGGGGCAAGTTTAATAAACAGTAAAAAAAATTAAACATTATATATGGCTGAATGTTTTTAAAAAGCACCAAATTAAGTATCATATCAAAGCTTTAATGTGACATCTGTCCACAGCTTTTGAAACCTGATTGTTAACTGTAATATTGGCTTTCTTCCTTGTTTAATTTGTTGTTTTCTCAGTTATCAAACACAGTGAATAGTAGTATCAGATAACTGCCAGATGTCATAAAGGATTGCATGTCATCTAACAAATTCAAAATATTATAGAATGCTATTAATATCAAATACTAAACACCATTAATATTCTCTGTCAAAATAAAATAAAAAAATTAAATACCATTCCAGACTACTATTGAATTCTGTTACATGACAGCTATAAATATTTTTAATATCTATCAAAAGTGTAAAGATATACTTTTTTTCAAATTATGAACAATTAAAGCAATGGCAATACTATATAGATTTTGTATACATTCACATTGACATATCTGAAATAAGTGTATTGATACATGTAGAAGGTAATGTTAAATATATTTTTGAAAAAACCTTCAGCAAGCTAACAAATATTTCCACCAAATTTTGTTCCAAAAGCTGATTTCAGTGAAAGTAAAAGTTTTTATTTCGTTATTAGGCTTGTGAAATAGTTAAGCATTGAAATTTATAGAATTATTTCTTACGTTTCCCTATTGTGGTACAGTACATAAAATAAAATGCTTGTTTTTAATGACATTTTATACTATCCAGCAATCGAGCCAATGCATGTGCAGATCAATGAAATCAATAAAATCAAATGACACCAACATAAATTCAACCAGCAGTAACACCTACATGGATGTTTCTACAATCAGGAATTTTATTTCAATATCTTTTATGGCAAAATATATCATTATAGATGCTTCCCAAACTTTGTTATTCTTATACAGCTATGGAATTTAATTTGGGCCATGATCCAAACCATTTATGCCTCTAGCTTTCTGGAAAGCACTTAAACCAGGGGTGAAATTCATCAGGTTCTGACAGGTTCTGGAGAACCGGTAGCGGAAATTTTGAGTAGTTCGGAAAACCGGCAAATACCACCTCTGGCTGTCCCCAGAATGGGGTGGGAATGGAGATTTTGCAATATCCTTCCCCCAGCAGTGGGGAGGGAATGGAGATTTTGCAGTATCCTTCCCCTGCCACGCCCACCAAGCCATGCCCACCAAGCCACGGCCACAGAATCGGTAGCAAAAAAAATTGAATTCCACCACTGACTTAAACCATGGTTTGTCCAAAAATCTTGGGGATCCCATGGGGAGAGTGCAAGATGGCTATATCATGTTCAGATGGTTTTTATTATATCTTTGATCCTGACCGGCTCAAAGTTGACTCAATCTTCCATCCTTCCGAGGTTGGTAAAATGAGGACTGACATTTGTAAACCACTCAAAGAGGGTCATAAAGCACTGTGAAGCGGTATATAAGTTTAAATGCTATTGCTATTCTCCCATAGTCTTGGTTGTTTTACTAGCTGTTACAATTGTTTTTAATGCGAGCCAGTTAACTTTTCCCATTCTTACCCAGTCTGTGTATACTTACCTGCTCTGTTTCTATTTTTAAGAGTAAAAAGCAGTTAACAACTTAGATTTCTTTTTTTTTAATAATTATTATTTCCCTTTTCTTCATAGAGCCTAGTGGTGTTTAGAAAAGGACTTCTTTTCAGAATTACTCTTTTGTTATCTGGAGGAGCCGCTGTTCTATATGCCCGCTGGCAAATTATGGGCACAGGGCCTCCAGCATTTACAGAAGTGGATAACCCAGCTTCATTTGCAACCAGTCCATTTGTAAGGGTAAGCTGGAAAATATGAGATTTTGCCGACATTAATGATTGTTCATAAGATCAGACAGCGGCACAGTGAATGTGCTGTATAAATTGAGTTCCCTGTTCAGTTCCATCCATGTCAATAATAGTTTGGGAAGAATATTTCTACAAGAGGTCTTGGAAATGGTTGCTGATCAAAATAGACAGTAATGTGGCTGGGTGGATCAGGATCTCATGGTTGTTCATATCAGGGCTAACAGGGAGGAAGGGTTAGTACCAAAGAAATGAAAACAGAGGTGACCTCCCTCAGATTGAAGCTGTGCCTCTTTTAATAACATATACACAAGAGGCTTGGCTCTAGTTATGTAGTCACTACAACCATCTTGAATTTACTTACATTTCACCAGCTAGTTGAGTCTCTGTGAAGTCTCTTTGGTTCGATTCGGTTTAAATAGCTGAAGATGTTTTCTTGAAATTCAGATTTATTCGTGAAGTGTTGATTCCCTTCCCTGTTTTTGATATTCCCACGAGCTGTTTTATGTATATATACATATATTTTTCCCTTTCATTGACAGGCTGTAAATTATAATTACTACTATTCTCTGAATGCTTGGCTGTTGCTGTGTCCCTGGTGGCTGTGTTTTGATTGGTCAATGGGCTGCGTGCCCCTTATTAAATCAGTCAGTGACTGGAGAATAATTGCTCTGGTGCTTCTTTGGCTGTGCCTGATTGTGCTAGCATGCCAAGCTTTGGGTTCGAAAGATGGCCAAAAAAGAAGGTAAATTTGGGTCAACATGTTGGTAAGACATTATTGCATGACATCTAGCAGCACTCTTCTTTGTGGAATTAGTGGAATCAATATCATTTAGCAAATACAGTGTCAATAAATATTTATAGCAGTACTTTCCTAATTTGGGCCCACCTTCCTTTCTACTGGCCATGGGGAGGAAAACTTGAAAGGGAAAGGGACTGCTTTATCTTCCTCGTGAGAGGACATTTTGAGCTCCTGAACTCTGTAGGAGGTAAAAAATAATAATTTGTGCTCAGAATAACGTATAATTGATCTGTGATGTTTTTCAACACTGTTTCTCTGGCCAAAAAAAAATTAGGGACTAAAAAAAGAACTACTGACATTGGCTGTGTTAGTTTTAAATGGAATTTTGCCCCAGGATGATTAATCTTTTGTTGGTAAGCAGATCCAGGGAAAATAATGGGAAAACATCATGTCATTTTTAACAAATGAAAGTTGCTTGACAGAATTGAATTGTTAAATGATTTTGTGTAAAAGTATTAAGGTACACTTCTGTACTGATTAGTTAAACAGTAACTATTCTCTTGTCTGCAATTGTTTTAATTGACAAAAGGGACTGGGGTTCAAATTAGACATTTTCTGTGAACATTTGCTTTGTTTGAGATTGCAATTTTAAAAAAACAAGAATTATTTTAAAAATAATAATCTTACGTGCATCACAGTTCTTGAACGGTTCATTGCATATTATATGCATTATTGTATATTCCCATAACCTGCAAGGAAAGAGTGTCCTGATAATACAAATGAATGAAAGGAAAGTGGGGGAAGAAATTGAAAACTTTCCTTCTGAGATATTTTTTTTTTAGATTATTTATGGTACACTGTGAGTCCCATTTTTTGAAGCTAGTTACCCTGTCCCTATGCCAGAACCTCCACTACTCATCCCACATTGTTTAGGAGAGACCCATTTTTACAGAAGGTTTTTCAATAGACAATTGAAAAGACTGGGAGATCAGAGAATAAATATGTAGTTTATTTATCTTAACACCTATCTATCTTTCCACATTCATGCACACTTTCTGTTCTGCAGATTTTTACTCTAGACACCTTAGATTTTCTTTACTATATTACGCTTGGATGTTTACATTTTCCTTGATGCTGATATTTTTCTCAGCCATCAAAATGTGTTTTGTTCTGGATAAGCAGTATGTTCCTGGATGATACCTAAGACTGGTCTTTAATATCCCCAAAACATTAAAAGGAAATAGCTGGATTTAGGCCGTTGATCTGTTGTGCCTACGCATTGATATAGGGGGAAAAAACCCAAAGCAGAGAGCCACAGTCCACGATAAAAAAGAATAATGAAAAAGACCTTGTAATAAACCTGTGAAACTCATAATTAAATAACAGTCATCCTGTACAGCTCTTCTACTGAGATAATAATTTCTTCAAAATAAAGAGGATAGTTTCGATCTTCACCTTGCATAGTTAGAATTATTAGATTGAATCATTTCTTTCTAAATGGTTTGTAATCCTTTAATACTGGAAATTAAGGACTGTGCTGAGAAGCCTATATGACTTTTTCCCCATGATGACTCTTCCTGGGGAATGGAAACTTAGACAAATGGCAATGTATGTTTAGTTGCATAATGACACAAAGCTTGTTCTTGGGAACTGATGTCCTTAAGTTTGACAGTAGTAGATTAGCTGTGGGATGTTTCGTCATCACTTGCTCCCTACCTTCTCCCTGTGGACTCATATGGAAAGAATGGAAAGGAGCCAGACAGTCATGGATTTTTGATGTTACTGAACCCCACAGAAGGACAAAGGATAGCAGAGCTCCCTGGCAAAGTATGCTTAGATATCTCATTCCAAATCTAAATTGAATTTCTTGCATCATATATACATACATACATACATACATACATAAAACGTCGCCAAGACACTTCCAATTTTACGCGGGAGAAAACCCGAATAACCAAAGACCTACATACAAACACCCGCAAAAACCTCAGAAAACAAATATACATACATACATACATACATACATACATATATATGTTGTAGTAAGAGTTTTATTCTGTGTTGTAAAATCATTTTTTCCCTCTGCATTTCAGAATCCTTACCCTGGGATTGGGATTTCTCATCATTCCTTTTCTACCTGCAAGTAACCTGTTTTTTAGAGTTGGGTTTGTTGTTGCCGAGAGGGTCACCTATCTCCCCAGCATTGGTTACTGCGTATTGATTACATATGGATTTTGTCTGTTGTGTAAACAAGCTAAGAATAAGGTACAAACAATACTATCCTAACGGTTGGCAAAAAAAAATGGAAAAGAGATTTAAAAGCTGAGATTGCTAATATGTGTTTTCTTTCTCAAGAAATTGTTGGTTGCTGCTCTGCTGGGCCTCTTACTGATAAATATGTGGCGTTGCATCAGCCGTAGTAACCAATGGAGATCGGAGGAGCAGCTTTTTAGAAGTGCTTTGTCTGTTTGTCCATTGAATGCCAAAGTAAGCATTTGTATTTTCTAAAAATAATAATTCTTTTGTTTTATTATGGCAAATAATGATCATTTCTGGTATTTATCTTCTTGCCTAATCACCTTAGGTCAGGGGGTCTGCAAACTTGGCTCTTTTAAGACTTGTGGACTTCAACTCCCAGAGTTCCTCAGCCAGCAGACCCCTGCCTTAGGTGTTATCAGCAGTTTTAGTAACTAAAATAGCACCTGAACATTTAGTGAAGGCATTTGTTCCTATTGATTTGTCTTAGTTCAATTGTTTTCTGCATATATTTTTATTATTTCATTTCCTAATTGGAAAATAGGATCCTAGGGAGAAAAATCCTATGCATTCTATAAAAGGTCACATTAAAACCGTCCTTATAATAATTGAACAATGTTTCAAGTCCTATTTAGTGGTACGGTTTCTGTGTTAGTGATAGCTAATAAGAATAGTATCATATTTCTTGAATAGGAAAACAAGAAGATCTTCATTGTGTGTTTTAGAGAAGGTGTCACACCCAATTTTATTGGTTGGATACAAGCACACTAATTAACACAGTCTTGATTTCTGAAATGCCATGGGCATCTTGTCCGAACTAAAGCTTTCCTTCAGGCCTTAAATTATTTTTGCTTCTCCATTAGAATTAATTAGAATTAATTTTTTTGGAAATTTTTTTAATTATTTTAAACAAGAATTAATTTGAATATTGTTGATGTTTGAGTGCGGTAAAAAAATGATGAGGATTATATGATCTTTTGTGATGGTAGTGGTGTGTGGCACATAGTCACAAGCTGCATAGCATTTTTAAGTGTAATAAATCCAGTGAAAAAGTGGCTTTGGGGCATACATATCCCTTATTGTGTAGACCAGCAACTGCAAATGCTTTTATACACTTTTCGATCTGGATGTTCTGTTCATAGGAAGGTTCCAGGAATAAATTATACTACTTCTAAGCTTAACAGTTCTTAAGCTAGTATCCTCAGAAGTGAACTGGTGTTGAAGATTTTGTTTACTTACGAGCACAAGATGGTTGCAGATAGTTCAGAATTTGTGTTATTTCTGCAGAGATTGCTGCTTCAGAAATTGGGCCAATCCCTGATTTTCTGCATTATTAAAAGCAACTGGATGCTGTTAATAAAGCTGTTAATAATATATTGTATTCACCGGGCACAGATGTTACATGATCTTCATCCTACTCTCATTACAGTTGCTTATGTCTGTAATGAGCAGTGCAACTATTGCTATTCTATCTTAAGTCTTCCTCTAGAACAGTGATGGCTAACCTTTTCTGGACCGAGTGCCCAAAGCAATGCATGCAGGGGCCCCGCGCATGTGCCTCACCCCCTGTGTCTGTACACGTGCCCTCCCCCACGCGCCCTGCCCACACACATGCATGGCAGAGACCCAAAGACCAGCTGGCCAGCGGGAGGCACATATGCGCAGCGGAGTTAAACTGGGATAACGGTTTGTGTGCTATCAGAGAGAGCGCTGCACACCACCTCTGGCATATGTGCCATAGGTTAGCCATCACGGCTCTAGAATATGTCAAAAGGCAGGTTAACAAGAGAAAATCTGGAATATAAGGATCAATATGAAGAAAATGTGATATTATAAATCAAATCAAAATAGAAAAAAGTCTTTTAATTCTGTAAAGAGCGAGTATTCTGCTTAGATTGTTACATCCAACAATAAATGCTGCCCTTAGTGTTCTGTAGGGATACGGGCTTATATTAGTAATTATAATAAATATTTATAGTAAATGGCATTGGTGTTTTAATATTTCCTGAAACAGGGGACCGACCCATTTTCAATTTAAGTTGGGGTACAGTTCCCACCAAGACAAAATGTGAAAATATATTGACTGTATAATCATATTCTAACACACAGCTGAATTCAGTCTTTTAACATTTTTGTTGCAGAAAGCAATCCCTTATAGTCACAGAACTTGTATATGTAACTCCTAATTTTGTTTTCTTAATTACAAAGGTTGTAATTCTTCAATTTAATTTTTAAATCATAATATTGATTTGAGATTGACTACATGAAAAATGCAATTATAAAACGAACTGAAAATATAGTAAATTTAAATCTGACACAAACATCACAGCCAATTGTCAATACCAGCATCAATTTTATCTTTATTTGGAAATTAATTGACTTAGATGTGTAATTAAAATGCAATCTTAATAGTCAACTTTCTGAATAGCATTTCCATTATCAAAGAACAGGTTCCATAATCAAACCAATTAACCATTGAGAATATTTTTTCGTTCTCCAACAAATTGCAGCATAGATATCTGATAGAAAAATATCTTTGGGCTTTCAAATAAGCTAGAATTCTGCAGAACCTTAACTAGATTGGAAACTAGGATGCATAAAGTTGTAGCATTTCTCCTGAAGTTGTCCAGCTGGTGTTCATGAATGTTTTGATAAGGATATGGCCATTGAAAGTGGTGGTGATGAGGATAAGTTCTGAGTCCCATTAAGTAACTCTTGTTTTATCAAGGATAATTACATGTGTCCCTTGCATAATCATCTATTTTTTTGATAGTTATACCAAGCATCATGTTAAAATACATGAATAAAAAATACATATCTATTTAAATTTTATAATCGTCCAGATCAAATTTCTATAAACCAAAAGTCATATTCATTGAAAGAAAATCCTTGTCTAGAATGATACGATTCTGACCTTTGCTTTCAGGTGCATTATAATGTTGGCAAAAACTTGGCTGATAATGGCAATCAAAGTGCTGCAATCAGTTACTACAGAGAGGCTGTAAGGTATGGATGATTTGGAGTGGGTTTTTTTTAAAATTGTTAGTTTTAAAAAAGCAGAAAGCAGATAAAGGGTAGGAACCTGACCATCAGAAAGATCATCAGCTGTGATAATAGAATATTGAGGATGTATTAAGTAAATACATTTTAAGCTATGTTTGTTTTAACTATGCATTGTTGAATGAACCCTTGTAGTTTAGTACAGACTTAATGCTAAACAATATACCTTGTTACAGTGGCTGGGATTTTATAGTACATTAAGGTAAAACTAGTTTAATAAAATAATAATAAAAGTGGCTTAGCAGAATTTGGAAACTGACCCAGTGATTTAAAAATATTGGTGATGTGGTCCAGGAAAAATATTCCATAAAACATCAATTGTATTAACTGGATAAAATTACATATCTGTAAAATTTGAAGGCAAATTTGAACGTTGATACCACATCTTATTACTAGAATGCGTACTGCCACATGGATGGCAGATTGCAAGGCAGTTGAGTGCTGGAAATGACATAAAGATTCAGAATTATTGTAAATAGCGTAGAAAATGTTGGTTATTCTCTTTTGTTTTGCCATTACAAAATTGAGTTATGGACACATGAAATAAATGAGTTGCCTTTTTTAAAAAAAAAATCAAATGAGGAAGTTTAGTTCCAGACTTTAATTAATGGTGAAGCTATGCTTTCTGGTATTGTCCTTAATACAGGTAGTCCTCAACTTATGACTACAATTGGAGCCAGAATTTCTCTCACTAAGCAAGGTGCTTGTTAAATCAGTCAGGCTTGATTTTTTACCTCAGGTGTTAGGTGAATCATTGCAGTTGTTAAGCGAATCAAGCTTCTCCCATTGACCAGTAGGGAAAGTTGCAGATGGCAGTCATATGACTCGGGGACTCTGCAACCATCATAAATGATGCAATTGTCAAGATCTTAAATTTTGATCTTGTGACCATGGGAATGCTAAGAAGGTCATAAGTACAATAACTAGTTTGCAACCTTAAAGGCTGCTAAACAAATGGTCGTAAGTCAAGGTTACGTACAATGGTTAGTGTACAATGGTTAGTGAGCAATGAAGCGTTGATGAGATGAAAGCTAGGCAACAAAAATGCATGTACACAGAAACAATTGCATTTAATGCTCATTTTGGAGGCTTTTCGTTCCTCTCTATCTTGTTTCGTTTTGATTTGGGGTGGAGGTGTTTAGTAGTCCAGTCCTGAGTGGGATGGTAAGGGCATTTAATACATGCTTGAGGGTGTTATTACATGCCTACATCTGTCTTCGATTGATATAAAAATGACAGGGGAAGAGAAGAATTGTGGCTGTGTAGACAAATAAAATTAGGAGAGCTGGCTCCTTTGACTGAATAATTCCTGTATTTGTTTTTGTCTTTTTAATCCCAGATTGAATCCTAAATACGTACACGCTATGAACAACTTGGGAAATATCTTGAAAGAAAAAAATGAACTTCATGAAGCTGAAGAACTTCTCTCACTAGCTGTTCAAATACAGTATGTTTTAAACACCAAAATCTAGTTGTGGGTCACCAACATATTGTGGTATTATCTGGATCGTTTCTTAGTTAATCTTCTGAAATATACTCTGTGATGCAGTTATGTGTGTAAAGTACTTCATTAGAGGAAACTCTAGAACATTCCTTCTCCAGTTTACACAAGGCTGTCTTTTTCAGGATGTTTTTGATAAATGGTTTATGATGTATATACCTGGTCTAGACTCCAAAGGTCTGGTTGAGATAAGAGAAGATTCTAAAGTTTCCTAGAACATTCCTTGTTTGGAATGAAGTATTTTGCCTATCTCTAGAGTAAATTTGGCCTTGAAAGGTGTGCAAATAGTGCCGCTACTACAAAACGGAGCTATATTAATTCTTGTCATATACTTTGGGGACCAGTGCCATTGGCTACTAGTTTGCTTCTTTGGCATAAGGAGGATTTAGACTGAAAGTACCTGAAGGACATCCCCTCTGTATTCAGATGCCCTTCTTTAAATCCCACCAAGAGAATTTAGCTTAATTCGAACATAGAACAAGGATTCTCTGAGCTTGATCTTAGCCAAAAGGCCGAGAAGCAATGACAACAAAGATTGTCTGTAGTGATTTCTGGATTTAGAACATGTTTCTCTTCTCTTTAGTTATAGGATACCAGTAATTCTATTCAGCCTGGCTTTAAGTGCATTGTCTCTATTCTTGTATTTAAATTATTCTCCCACCCCCCTTTGTCCTTAATGTATTATGTTATTACATTATTGTTTTGTTTTAAAAAATACTTAAATTGCTTTACAGTTTTAAATTCAGATCTGCATTTTTAATTTTATAAATGAGTAAGGGGCATCAAAGCTCTACTTGTACTTAATATGCTAAAATGTTCACCACTCTCTTTGCCTAGGCCTGATTTTGCAGCAGCATGGATGAATTTAGGGATAGTGCAGAATAGCTTAAGAAGGTATGAAGAAGCAGAGAAAAGCTACTGGACTGCAATTAGACACAGGAAAAAATACCCAGATTGTTACTATAATCTAGGACGCTTAGTAAGTGTACTTATTTATCTTTCTGCTAATGATCCTAGATCAGCCTTTCTCAACCTTAGCAAGTTTAAGTTGTCTGGTCGTCAACTCCCAGAATTTCCCAGCAAGCAACACCTTGGAGTTGAAGTCCACACATCTTAAAGTTGCCATGGTTGAGAAATACTGTCCTAGATACATAAGATGCAGTGAGTTTTGAATGTTGATCAGTCGCTTATTAGAGAGTACCTTCTTGGACTTTGAACTTGTTTAGAAAGATTCTTTAGGTTCTTTCACACACTGAAGTTGCAGTCTAAATTTTAATAGAAATGAATTATAATATAGGATTGCATCAGAACAAATATAAACCAAACCTCACATTGAATCTTCTAGTGTCCCAGAAATACTCAAGTAAAGACTCTTTAGGAACTAAATGTTTCTTATACTGTATATACAAGAATATACAATATGTAAAACTATATATTAAAGTGGTAAAAATTAGCAGCATACTGTGTCCTATATCAGGGGTCCCCAACCTCTGGCCCATGTACCGGCACTGGTCCATGGCATGCCAGAAACTGGGCCACACTAACAAGCAAAGCCCCATTCCCAGGATGCAGGCAGCATGCAAAATCACGTCCCTTCCAGTCCGTGCAAAAACCTCTCTCCACAGAACCAGTCATTGGTGCCCAAAAGGTTGGGAGCCTCTGACCTATATAATTACTGAAGTATAGGTAGTCCTCGACTTACAACAGTTCATTTAGTAACCATTCAAAGTTACAAAGGCATTGTAAAATGTAGACTTATGACCATTTTTCAGTTACAACCTTTGCAGCATCCCCATGGTCACATAATCACAATTCAGATGCTTTGCAAGTGGTTCGTATTTATGATGGTTGCAGTATCCTGGAGACATGTGATCAGCTTTTGTGACCTTCTGACAAGCAAAGTCACTGGAGAAGCCAGATTCACTTAACAGCCAGGTTATTAACTTACCAATTACAAGGATTCACCCTTTGTAGCATCCCTATGATCATGTGGTCAAAATTCAGTTGCTTGGCAACTGGTTCATACTTATGACCGAGTTACTGTGTCCCAGGGTCATGTGATCACCTTTTGCAACCTTTCGACAAGCAAAATAATAGGGAAGACAGATTCACTTAACAAATGTTATTAACTTATCAATTGCAATGATTCGTTTAACAATTATGGCAAGAAAGCTGTAAAATAGAGCAAAACCCACTTAACAAATGTCTCATTTAGCAACATAAATTTTGGACTCAATTGTGGTCATAAGTCAAGGACTACCTGTAATAGAACAATCTAAAAGTCTAGGGAAAAATGGAGAAAAGGGCTAGAGGAGAGTATTAATTGAACAATAGTAGGAATAAATCCTCTTTAATAAAATTAGTAATAAATTACCACTGCTAATTTTCTCCCAACTTGATAGTCTTTTGGAGTGGGGGGGTCAACTCTCCCCTATCATCTCTCACCAAATTGGGGTGAGAAGTAATTTTATTTCTTAACACTGTACCATCATACCAAAAATTAGCACCAACTAGGGATTGGTGATGCCTGGTGAATGCCACTGTTTGGGATGTTATGCCACTACAAGATCTCTGTTGCTACACAAAACTCAAATTCTCCCCAAACCTGAAAATATGGGTTCCCCCCTCTCCAGAAGTGTCCTGGGAGCTTCTTGGGTTACAAAAAAGTATAATTGAGGTTCTGGATTATAAACTATGGATCTGTGTCCTATTCCTAAACCAACCTTGATATTCCAGATAGTAACTGGATAAATGTAAATAATAGGCAAATTTTGCCCAGCCCAGCCCTTATTATTATTCTGGTGATTTTTCTTTGTGGTTTTGTTTGTTTGTTTGTTTTGCTTGCTTGTTTGCTTTGCATTCCAACATGTAAGGCACCTAGATTATATCAATTGGAAAAGCCAATCAATTTCTTCAATCAATAAACACTAATTTTCCTTCTAAAATAAGAAAAGCACAGAATGTTGGGCTGTTTGAATGTTTAAATCAAAATATGCAGCCTTTCTGATTTAAGCGCGAAGGAGGTGCGCTTTGGGACATTCTCCCAATCTCCGTGCTTTTGGAGGGCGCAGAAGCACTGACCCCGCAATATGGGCACTACCCTGGAAAGAGGCAGCTTCTTTAAAAAAAATTGCAGATGGGGGCTCTGGGAGACCCTATGTACTCTGAAGCCCCTCTTAATGGTCAAATCCAAAGCAGGACACATACAGACCGGGGACCTTTCTAAGCAGAAGGTCTGTAGAGAATGGGGCAAATGTTCAGAAAATAAACGAACTCCTCTATTCGATACACAATTATGTGCAATTCTAGTTTATTTATTTTTTTGCACATCTGGCCTTTATAGAAACACTTTTCTGGAATTATAGCTATTCACATTGCAGATTTATTTGGTGTGCAGAGCCTCTCATACAGTGGGACCTGAGCAAGGGTTACTTTCTTTGGCTTGTTATCTCACAGCCAATTATGTTACTTTCAGTATGCTGATCTAAATCGCCACGTAGATGCACTGAATGCCTGGAGAAACGCCACAGTATTGAAACCACAACATAGTTTGGCTTGGAACAACATGATTATATTGCTTGATAATACAGGTACAATCTGCTTTTTTTCCCAGAGTATTTTTTTTCTGCATCTTGTTTAGATCTCCAGATCATGTTTTGTGCTACATGATCTGGGGGCTTTAGTTCTAAAATAGGAACTAGAATGTCACCAACCCAAGATTTTACAGCTGCTGTAAAACCACATCTCTCACAATCTGTACATAAACTTGCCAATGTGCCAGAAGTGTGTCCTTAGAGATCAGTTTTCCATCAATATCTTGTGTTCCAAAATACGACTCACAATGTATTGTGTCAGTTTTAGTTCATGATGGATTGGACCTTTCAGTATCAAATTAATTTGATTAGCTTCAAATAAAATTCAATGAAAAAGGAGAAAGAATCATCTTAATAGCTGACAGTTTACTAACCAGCTAGAAAATCTTTCATTCTGCTGGTGATTCCCTCTGTTCTTTTTCTCCAACAGCCTTCAGAATGCTCACAAAACCTTTTATATTTATTTCATGTTGGTGTTCTTCAGTTTATTTCTGTGTTTGATACGAAGATTTCTTAATGTGGTTATATTCACATTCTAATCATAAACTTGTTTTAAATGCATTTAAATGCATAGTAGCCAAACATTTATTATATATTTTGCATCTAAAAAAAAAATGCCATACAAATTTTAACGCTCTTCACTTGCAATTCATTTTTTTATTATTTGATTTGTTCTTAATTGTTTTCTTTAAGGAAAATAGCTAAGCACCTTCTTTTAATTAAAAATAGTTATTCACCTTCATTCATCTCATTCTCTCTTTTAATTTGTTCCCAGGGAACTTGGCACAAGCAGAAACTGTTGGAAGGGAAGCTTTGGAGTTAATACCAAATGATCATTCTCTTATGTTTTCGCTGGCAAATGTACTGGGGAAATCACAGAAATATAAGGTAAAGCGTTTTTCTAACCACAATTTGTAGATAGATAATGCCTACAAATATTATTTCTCAATGGTTCGGGGATTAAGTATGTCCTCAGAAATGTGACTCAGTGAAAAGATTGGCAGTGGATTTAAGTTGCAAGCCAACACAGCAAAATAGGTATTTGTATCCAGAGTTGGTTTTTTTCGAAATCACAGGGGAACGAAATCTTAAAGAGAAAATGTAACGGTAAGTCCTATCCAAATGGCCTGGCCTGGTTGTGGGATGACACTTCCTAAGCAGCTGTTACCAGGTCAATTTCATTTTTTTCAATCTGACTAAACTGAAGCACTATTTTTTTTTAATTATGAGATAGATAAAAATATACAAGTATAAGTCTCTTCTAGAAAAATCCAAAATCCAGATACAAATATGTCTCCGTTATTACAATTACTACATGCAAGAAGCTCAAACCATAAATATAGAAAAAAGCCTATTTTTGTCTTCAACAAATTTTTGAACGATGCTAATTTTTAGTCTTTTGTAATAAAAGTAGCATCAATTTCAAAAATTGAAATACAAAATAGTTTTTTGTTCCTACTTTATGATAAAAGCATTTAAAACAATGTAGTTTGGATGTGGTTACAGTTCTCTTGATCTTATCTATTAAATAATCCCTTTCTTTTAACAAAAGGAAAATGACTTAAATATAGTCTTTAAAGCCTTAAGGATGTCATCCATGAATCATGACAATGCCCACTGTTTTCAATTGTTCAGGCTAAGGTAGTTATTTTCAGCCACAAGTGAAAATGGAAAATTGGGAAGAGTTATGAACAGATATGAAACAAAAGTTTGTTAGAGAAATAGTGAACATTCTTTTGCCAATGTAGAAATCCTTTTAGATTAGAGTTGTTGACTCGAGGTGGGGGAAGGGGGGGGGAGAGATTTTCCTGTAAAAATATTTTGCTACAGTTTACAAGTGAACTATGTGAATGTACCTCAAATACAAATACTATAATGTCATTAGAAGTAACTAAATGCAAAAATTCACATGAAAGGCAGGATTTAATACCTGTTTTTTGCACCTAGTGATGATCCAGACTTTTGCAGCTTAGATCTGCTAACCTTAGATTCATACCATCAATTTTCTTAAGACTAAATTTGTTTGAATGTACATGTGTTGGTTTTAAGTAGTGATTTGTATGAGCCTTTGGTTTCTAATGCAGCCCACAAGTGTTTTTGTGTTCTTACCAACACTAAAGTAATTACTGTCTAATTGACAGCAACTACCAACCAACAGCTGGATCGGCCTGTGAATTATATTGTCCGTATCTCCATTAGAGAGAAGTGGAAGTGTGAATGCATGTGGAAAAAAAATAGGGTGACATAATCACATTAATAGACCATAGAGCATGAGGTAATTGGGAGTGTTTAGTTGCACTTGACATTGTAGGCACTACAAAAATAGCTTGTCCTGTTGATCTCTTTTTCTGAATTATTCAGGAATCTGAAGCTTTGTTCCACAAGGCAATTAAAGCCAATCCAACGGCTGCCAGTTACCATGGCAATTTGGGTAAGACATTTTATAGCTCCCTTGGTGCAAACTTTTTTTTAAAAAAAATCAGACACTGGTTGAATTTTTTTTTCACATTCAGTGTCTTGCAGGCATTCTTCTGCTAGCTAGATTTCTCGTCCGCCTGCTTGCTAAACAAATTGCCAACAAGATATTGGAATTCTTAGAGCGGGTTTCCAATAGTGTCAAGCCGATCACATTGCATGCCAGACCAACCAGGCAGGCTGCCGGCTGCAACCCAGAGGTGGTGCATGTCAGTGGTGGCAAATTGGTTCGTCCTGTGCTTGCAAATCACAATGAGCTCTCCTGATAAAAATAGCCATTTGTGGCTCTAGCACAATCTACTCTTGTCATTCCTTGGCCTGCGTGGCTCCAAACATGTCTGCTCCAGCTGGCTACAGAGCAGCCTGCCACTGTGCCGACAGCCAACCAAATGTTTTAATGTTTTCTAAGTAATTGGCAAGATTGTCTGTTCCTCAACAACGCTGCTAACAAAAAATCCTCTTTGCTGTTTCAGCTGTGCTGTACCATCGCTGGGGAAATTTCGACTTAGCCAAGAAACACTATGAAGTCTCTCTGAAGCTTGACCCCGCGGCAGCTGGGACCAGGGAAAACTACAGTCTTTTAAAAAAGAAACTGGATCAACTGCAAAAAAAAGGGTGACGCCTGAGGCTTTGAGTGCAGATTTCATATAACGTGGCTACAGATCACCAGAGAGAGGCATTGTCACCCAGGACTACAGAACACAACAACATGGGCCGTTCAGAAGTTTCTTGAAATTTCTAGCGTTAGAATTTCAAAGGGGGAAAAAAGGTTCTAGTATTTCATTTAGAGAATTAAAAGGGCTTGCTTCTCCTTTTTCGGGTTTGTTTGTTTTGTTTTTTTGAACCAGTGATGAAATTAGATGAATATTTATATTGATGTTCAATCATTTGCACTGGTAGAGTCCACATTAAAATGGACAGAATGGAGAACTGTCCCCAGTTTCAGAAATGGAAGTGGATGGTAACTGTTCTGCTTTCAATAGGAATTTCAGTTTTATACTAGGATATACTATCCTAGTATATTCCAGACTATAATCCTGGTATAGGTAGCCCTTGATTTACAACTACAATTGGGACTGTAATTTTAGTCCCAAAAGAGATGCGGTTATTAAGCAAGGCGTCCTATGATTGGATCCGAGTTTACAACCATTTTTACCATGGACATTAAGCAAATTACAAAGTCATTGAGCAAACCTGGCTCCCCCCAATTGACTTGGCTTGTGGGAAGCCAGCTGGGAAGTTGCAGATTGTTAACACGTGATTGCAAGATAGTGCAACTGTCATCAATGCGTACCAGTTGCCAATAGCCCAGATTGCAATCACATGACTGCAGAGGTCGTATGATGGTCGTAACTTTGAGGGCAGGTTGTAAGTAAGTTTTTTTGAGATTGTCATAACTTCGAACTGTCATGAAACAGACCATTGTAAGTCAAAGACTACCTGTATGCAATATGACCTTGTAATAAGGACAACACTTTGAGCAGGGAAAATTGATTTATACATTGATGAAGAGATGATTTGCTTTGATAACTCAGAAGTTGCTTTCCTCTGGCCAGGCTTTAATTGCTGTCCGTTTGTTGTAAATAAACCTGCTGAAAATGAGATATAGCAGGTCGAGATTTTTCCACTGCAAGAATTCTTTGAATTCATAGTGCTCTTAGGTTCAGGTATTTGTTATCATATAAGCTAAAGTCAGTGTTTGATTGAGATTACAAAGGAACGCTTGCTTTTTTGAAGTTGTAAAATTGGGGGGTGGGGGGTGCCTGGAAGGTTGCATAAATTGTTTCAACACTTCAGCTGGGAATTGATCATTATGACTTCAGACAAAGAGGCTTTTTTCTCTGGGTCTGATATGTTGGTGCCTGTTTTTGTGGACCTATGAACAATTTAAATCCATACAATTTCTTGATGTTTCTTCGTTTCCTCTTGGTGAGTATAGAGATGCCAGAAACATACTGCAAGGTCACCTGTTAGTATTATATCTAACTTTGTTGAGTAACTTAAGGATCGGGAAATAGTTTGTTCTTCCATGTCCATATTTATTCTTGGTAGAGTCTGTATTTTTTTGTGCTGAAGAGAAAGAAAAGGATATGCACTGAGCCAGGGCAGTGAAATAGAAATAAAAATGATGTGCATATACTGTATTCTGGAATCTTAGTCCCCAGTTTCAGCTTCTTCTAAAAGAAGGACCACTATAGAAAGAGGAGTTTTAAAGGATTATTTGGCCTCATGACTTCTGTATTAGCAGTTCCACATACTTTATTAAAAAAAATTCAAACAAATATATTCTATTCAGCATTGCACTGTTTTAGCCATCATGGAATTTTTTTAGATATTAATATCCTATCAGACAAGGTAGTTATAGAGCAGGGTTTCTCAATCCCTGGTTTGTGGACTGGCACCAGGCCACGGCCCACCAGGAACCGGGCTGGGCAAGCAAGCAAAGCTTCATCTGTGCACGTGCAGAATCCAAGTAGTGTGTGAAACCATGCCCCACCCCAATCTGCAGAAAAACGACCCTCCACGGAACTGGTCCTTGGCACCCAAAAGGTTCGGGGGCCACTGTTATAGAGAATATTTTAAATATCTAGAAAGTCCACATGCCATATTCAATTCATTATAGAAGCAATAAGAATTTTTTTATTTTTCATTTTCCATGCTGCCTTTCTTCCTGCTGATAATGTATATCTCCAGACAGTTGTTACATCAGATTCATGCTCATTCAATAATAAGAGCAATTCTCTGGAAATGGAAACCTCTGTATTTGGCAATGCATCTAGCTTGATGCAATTTTGAAGGTACCATAATATTGCAATTTTGTTTTTTCAGTTTTAAATATGTTCAGGTCCTCTCGTTTATTCTACCTTCTATGAACAGATTCAAGATAGAGATATAATTATTTCTGGAGTACTTGCATATGTTAAGTGACAGCTGTGTTTGTTCAAACCCATATACAGTTCAGTTTACCTATTTATGTTCAAGTACTAAGGGTCTCTTGGCATTCAAAAGTCTATTGTTTTGTTTTGTTTTATTTTTCAAAAGAATGATGTAGATATCAATCTTCCCAGACAAAATATCTGATTGGATAATAGAAATCAATGTCACAGGCTGTAAAAGCTTTATTATAGTCAAAAAAATCCATTTGGCTAGTGGGTTTTTCCTGACCTACATCATTTTTAATAAGGCTTCAATTACAAAATCTTCTAGCTTTTAAAATACGCCTAGCATTTGATAATAATTTATGGCAAAATTGAGTTTGTTTGATCATAAGTAGCATAATTTATTCTGTTATGAGAACACAGAGGACACTTTTCAAGATTTTATAACCATGCTCCAAAATGAGAGAGAGAGAGATTTTATTTCTTATCAGTTCTTTTCCTAGTAGAGCTGTCTTAGACTAGCAAATGTGAGTGTCACAGATGCTTACTAGAACAGAAATTATGTCCTTTTTTGTCAGCCTTACTAGCTGGAACAGATAAGAATTACAACTCACCCAGGTCAGCAAATTCTACTCTTTTATAAAGCTACATTAACAGAAACTTGCAAGTACCATTCTCTCACCATCTCCTTTACAGCCCAAAAAATTAAGGTATAGTCTGAACATCTTCCCTGCTCACTTTCAGCTGTGAACAATGCTGTCTCTTATCTGATCATTCCTTGGGTAGTATTTCTTGATCATTTCTTTCGAGGTCTTTCCCACATACTATTTATTATACATTTAGAGGATTATGAACTTTATTATGAACAAACTTGACTTTGGTGAAAATATTTATAACAGATAATATAGGATATAAGATCATGCTCTTTAAAAGAATAAATCAAGAGAACCATAGGCATCATTATAGAACAATTGTCATGAAAGCTATCTGTTTTTTCTATATAATGGTTATTCCCTTTTAATTTCCTCTTTCCAACTGTCTCTTTCTGCTCTGTAATGTCTTCTCTTCACATTCTTTCAGCATACTTAGATCTAACCCTTTATTTGCTTTTAGAACTGAAACCAAATAAGCTAGTAATGTATTTATCATATCAGTAATAATTGGATTTTACACTGGATATCACTGATAGAATTGGACAAAATATTTCCAATTTGAGTAGAACTGGAAATATGGCCTCAAAATAACTTCCTACCTTCAAGGTGGAAGCAGTTGTTTTGAATTCACACAAGATGTTCCAACTTTGTTAGAAATTTTTCAAGTCCCATTTGAAGCTCAAAATATCTGGCCAAATTTGAAATACTTTCCTATAGAGTCCAGACAACCCATGTCGAAGTCAGAACAAATATTTTAAACACAAAGCAGAGAATTTCAAACTTAAATTATTTCTAATCTGAGACATTTTGCACAACCCTAATTGCTGATCATGCATCATTGTTTTGCATTATGTATTCTGAATTAGAAAATCAAGACATTATAATGGGAACTTTATTTTAAATTTCTGGGTTTTAATTTTTGTTTATATTTTACTCTTTATTTATATTAACAAAAATATTTTTCTTTTTTTAAAAAATCACCAATTAGTTAAATTACTGTCCCAAATAATTTAGAATTCTTGTAAATTCTTTTAGAACTTCTTTATAGAAGTTTACATACATAAAAATCTTGAATTCAGTATGTTTGAAATTATAGGCCTTTGCAGAAACTAATTTCAACCAGCACAATAGGATAAAATTGGTTCCATGTGTTGTGTGAGACGAGGCAGTTGGGTTAATCCAAACCATGATTCAGTTAACCAGCATTACATGTGATACAACTCTGATCAAGAATAAACCAGCACGGAGCTGGATCAGCGGTTAATTCCTTTTCTAATATAGTTGTAAAATGCATGTGGTGACAAACATATTGGATACTCAAAGTGACATTTTTAATGTGTGCTTGTTAGTTTGCATGTGTACATATGGATTTTTAGATGAGATGTAAATTATTTTCCTTTTGAAAATGATAAGTATTAAAACTAATAATTTATTTTGGAGCTGTTTGAATAGCATTTTAAAACACTATAAAAATACATTACACCTCATATGATCTACATGATGGGTTAAGGTTAAAGGTTAGGCTTTCCCCTTAACTCTACGTTTCTTAAACCTAGCATATCAAGAAAGGCATTTGGATGACTTGCCCAACTTATTCACTAATTGTTCATAATTATCACAGGTGTTGGGCACCTGTGTGGAGTATTCCACAGTGGAATATTCACGTGTCATTATTTGCTTTTGGTAACACACTCAAGAGTCTTGTGGATGTGTTAATTTCCAGCTGTGGTAAAAATTTCAGCAGTTACACATGAGGAACCCATATCTTTCCGACTTGGTCTACAGAAATATTGGCAGAAAGGATTTTTTTTTAAAAAAATCAAGATTGTCTCTGCCTGGCTGAACCCCTGTATTTTTTTGTTGGGGGTTGAATGTGTGACACCTATAAAAAGCATTGGACTTCCACTTGCACAGATTTCCTCTTGACCTACTGATACTCCCTTCCCCTAGAGTAGTGGTGGCTAACCTTTTTCTCTTCGTGTGCCGAAAGCATGCATGTGCATGTGAGACAGTACACAAGCTTGCCGGCACTCATAATGCAATGAGCGCCCCGCACACGAGCTCATGCCTCCCACGCATGTGCATGCAACCCCCCCCACATCCTCCAGTGCATGCACACGTGACTCCCCCGCCCTTCCGTTTTGGGCCTAGTAGGCCTCCCTGCAGCCTTGGCCCAAAAAAGAGCTGGGGGGGGCGCCACACCACCTGTGCTCCCCCGACCCTGCATATGCACATGTGACCCCCACGCATGCATGCACAAACCCCCGCACATGCATGCGCGTCTCCCACATGTGCGGTGGAGCTGATCTGGGCGATGGTTTGCGTGCCCAGGCTCTGCGTGCCAGCTGTGGCACGCATGCCATAGGTTCGCCATCACGGCCCTAGAGACAGCCCTGTTTTACTATACAGTTTATCTTCTTAGAGGTGGTTACTTCCGGGTGCAAAACATACTTGTTACTGAGTGCTTATTAACTTTTCTGGGACAGGTATGAAACTGTGCCAGGCTACTTGTTTATGTTTTTGCCCATGGCAGCATAGAACATTTTGTAACTGATCTGGTGTCAAATTTGTGAGAGATTTACACCTTGCTTTTTAATTATTGCCTGGCAATATCAGTGGGATTTAGAGTAGAAGTACAAACTAGATGTTTTTTAAAAACTTAGAAGGTGATGATTGATGGAGGGAAGGCAATAGGGAGGATAGGAACATTTAATCAATTATCTTCTTGCACAAAAACAGTCCATATGTCAAGCCGCTTTGATTGGCAAATTAACAAATCAACCTGATGATTTAGAAGGCAATTAATAAGCCTCTTTCAAATCTTCCTTCAGACTTCTATATTCCGTATAGTAAGGCACACAAATTAATGCCTTATTCGTTTGCTCTCCAGTAAAAGGCACAGGATCCGGCTATAAATCATGTCTTTTTCTAAAATGAAATAATTGCTGTTATTTCAGTTATAAATTCCTTAACTGTTTATAATGTCTTTGAAGACTGGGGCTCAAGGTTTAGAGGTGCTTGCAAGTTTTTGCTCTGAATTTTCATCCAATAACAAATTGGGATCCTCTGTACAGGTAGTCCTTGACTTACAACCGCAATTGAGCCCAACATTTCTGTTGCTAAGTGAGACATTTGTTAAGTGAGTTTCTCCCCATTCTATGACTTTTCTTGCTAGAGTTGTTAAGTGAATCACTGCAGTTGTTAAGTTAGTAACATGGTTGTTAAGTGAATCTGGCTTCTCCACTGAATATGCTTGTCAGAAGGTTGCAAAAAGTCATCACATGACCATGGGACATTGCAACTGTTATAGGTATGAGTCAGTCGCCAAGCGTCTGAACTTGAACTGTTCAAGAGGAACGATAAGCACTAAAAACAAGTACTGAGCAAACCACGTGTCCTACTCCGTGATCCTTTTATTTCGGCCGGAAGAAGTAGCAAGTCATGAGGCAGCCAACACTAGCAAGTTCTACATTACGCATTGATTACCAGGAGAAAAACAAATACCGAGACAAGATTTTCACCTCAAAACACATTGAATACCAAATTTTATGAGTTTTAAAGCAGCCAAGTATCAAGATATGTATGACTGTATTAAATTGGATTGTAAGAATTGTAGCTGTTTGTTGTAAATATTAACAATTTTGTAAGTCTGGATTTTGCACAGGAGAATTCATGGGATTTCTGTGTGTATTAGAACGCATAGAATTATCTACGGTTTGTTTGGTGATACGTTCAATGTTTCTTTGTCTATGGTATGTTGCAAGTTTATAGAGGGAGGGCTTGTTAAACTGTAATAAAAAATTAGTAATAAAAATGCATGAAGCCTCTAAAAGTAGTGTCTTACTTGGAGGTGGATTGATGGATGTCTTAATGGAAGTGTTAATAATTACAATATTGGTGCCGCATGTGATTTTGCAGGTTTGCATCTGAGTAAGTCTTAAATTTCAAATCGGTATCTCCCACAGTGTGAAACTGACTTCTCCCCAAATGTATAAATAATTAATTCCTAGCTGTATACGGGTAGTTTTTGACTTATGGTCACTTAGTGACCATCCAATGTTATGGCAGACTCTCCCCCCAAAAGGTACTTACCGCACACGGTTCTGAAGTTCTGACAGTTTTGCTTTAATGAGCAAAGTGATTTGCTGAGTGACTGCCACAAGAACTCCCCTTTTACGACTGTCATCACTTAATTAATTCAGGGTAGAGTCAGGACGACTAGATGGAGCTGAGGTTTACTGACCGGATGCCCTTCCTGATGCCACGTGGAGTTCGCAGAGATATTTTTTTCTTTGTGCCTGGGGAGGGAAATATCTGCCTCTACCTAGGATTGAATTCTCAACCTTCCGAACGGGAGGCGATTAGCTTCAACCGCTAGGTCACCACACCGCTTTATGACTGTCACAGCTTACAATTGTAGTGGAAAGGCTCCATTACTGTTGTAAGTCAAGGACTACTTGTATCCTGTAGTTTCATCCAGGAACTCAAAGCATGCACACTGTATTCCCTTACAGCAGCGGTTCTCAACCTGTGGGTCGGGACCCCATTGGGGGTCGAATGACGATTTGCCAGGAGTCGCCTAAGACCATCGGAAATATGGGAAGTATACTTGCAAGTTTTATTTATTTATTTATTTATTTATTTATTTATTTGAAGAATCGCGCTCCAATGGTTGACTCCACAAGCCAGCTGCAGGTTCTTCAAATCGCTATCCGAATTCGGCTTCAGGCGCGATCAATTAAAAAAGAGAGAAATCTTTGCTTTGATGTCTCCCTCTCAAGCCAGCTGCAATCACTCTCAATCGCTAGCCTAATCTGGTTTCAGGCGCGATAAACTTAATAGGGGAGGAGTCTCCACTTTAATGCCTCTGTCCTCAAGACAATCGCAAGCAGTTCAGATCACTAGCCAATATGGCTTCAGGTGCGATGAATTCAAAACGAAATTAATTTTACGGATGAGGGTCCCCACATCATGGGGAATTGTATTAAAGGGGTCGCAGTACTATAAAGGTTGAGAACCACTGCCTTACAGTGTGCAAACTTCCTTTACAGCAGATTTCAATGTTACGGACTTTTTACACTGGCGGGGGGACTGAAGGGAGGGGATCATTCGCCTAAGTGGCTGGCAAGCACAGTGGTGGATTTCTATTGGTTCTACCCAGTTTGGGCAAACCAGTGGCAGCGGTGGGTGGCTCCGCCCATGCACCTGGACATCACGGATGCTCTGTGCACGCTCACATTTGCGAACCAGTAGCAAAGGTAAGTGAAACCCACTACTGGCACACACGCAACTCCATTTGCCTGAGCAGCTTGTGTGCGCACCTGCCACCTACACAAATAGAGCATACACAGTCACCCGCTACTCGCACAAGTGAGGATATGCATGCGTGCACACTCACCAGCTGTTTCCACGGCCCAGTTGCAAACCCCTCACAACCCACTAGTTTGGGACTCCTGCTTTACACTATCACCTAGAGCAGGGGTCACCAACCTTTCGGACCTCAGGGACCACTAAATTCATAATTTTAAATCCCACGGACCACTAATATGATCTGCCTAATGATCGGCTGGGTGGTCATGTGACTGGGTGGGCCTGGCCAGCTCAATGTCACTCACATCGAGGGGCACCTCGCCAGCGTCTACTCACCCGTCTCCTGCCAGCCACTCCTCACCTGCCTGCCCGGGCTCCTTAGGGCCCCAACAGGAAATAGTTGTTGGAGCTAAGCAGACACCCTGAGAAAGAGTTGGCAAAACAGCTCAGTTCAAATTGGATCTGACCAAGAAGGAGGCTCAGCAGAAGCACCTCACTGAGGAATATGAGCATAGGCTTTCCAAGCAGAGGGAAGACCTGCAGGAGTGCAAGGCTAGATAGTGGCGCCTGTTGGCTCAGTGGGCTGAGATGGTCAGCCAGTTCCAGGCCATGATGCAGTCCCACTGGAACAAGGCCCTTCGGCTCTTCGCCATCAGCGGCACTTCTCTCCAGCCTTCACCCAAATCCCCACATCAGGAGGCTGAAGCAGACCCCGAGTCAGAATTTCTGCCCCACTCCGACCCACACAAAAAGATCCCAAAGGGGGAGACTCTCTGTAGCAACACAAACGTTCATAGCACGTATCTGGCCCGGGGTCCGTAGTTTGAGGACCCCTGATTTAATGCAATAAAAAAAATACAAATCATTTTTCTGCGGACCACCAAAATTTTCTCACAGACCACCAGTGGTCCACGGACCATGGTGACTGCTGACCTAGAGAGCTTCCGTAGCTGAACTAAATCTTCCCAGTGCTAGTTCGAACCAATAGACCAGTTCCTTGATCAAGAACATCTAGACAGGCTGCAAAGTTCAACACTTCTATGAATATTATTCCGGCAAACAAATGGCTTCTGTAAGAAAAGGACTATCTTATTTAGAGAAGCAGTGGCTTTCCAGCTTAGTAGTGTCACTATGGATTGCAACTGCCTCCTGGATTTCAGACAGGATTTTTGCTAGCTCCAAGATACACTTGCCTGAAATTCAAATACTTAACAAAGTGTGTTCAACAAAGCCTCTCTACACTATGAGTGCATCTTTCCCTTTAGGGTGAAAGTAATGATTGCTGTCGTGTGAATGTATTAAGTCAACAGAAGGCAAGAGACATACCGTGGCCACCATAAGAGAGAAACCCATTCGTAAAATGGCTGCTACAGTGAGCTTGGCTAGTATTTATCAAAAGCTAAACCAGCCTCCCAACATGCTTTCTATCATCTCAGTGAGGCCACGGCATTCCTACAAATAAATTCGATAGCAGAATCTTTTTTTTTAAGCTAGTTTGCCAGTTTCCTATTTCCATGTCCAGCGTTAGCACTACAGGACACTTTATGAAAATGTTCCTATGTCTGCATGGTTTCTCTACAGCTGGAGTATTACTCTTTCATTGTTAATGTGTTTGAAACAAATAGGAAACCCCAATGCAGTTTAAATTGGCAATTCTTAAATTTATTCATGAAAGGATCAGGGTTGCTGGTAAAAGCATCAGCAGTTGTATCAATTGCAGTTGACACAAGGAGAATAGATCTCGCCAGCATAGCCATAAACAAAAAGATTCCTCTTCGGTCTTTGTCACTCTTAGATTGTCTTAGATAGTAGCTCACTGTCCCTGGCAATGAGGTTGCCCTGTTACATCTCATTCATCAATGAGCTGATATTAAAATCTCAAACAATATGCATTTGCAGCAACAATTTAATTTGCTTACCTGGAGGTGCAGAATTACTTCCCAAAAAATGGCTAGCAAAAAAAGATTTGGAGTAAATTTAAAAATAGTGCCCTCCTCCCCACACACACACAGGCAACACAGTTTTCATCACAATGACATGGATTCATGCATCTTAACCTTATTGCTTAACCTATCCTAAGGTATAAAGGGAAATCCACTGGTTGTCTTGGCAACAGCAATCTCCTCCCTTGCCCTTCTTTCTCTCTGACATCCAACAAATCTATGGGCATAGAACTGGTACAGTCCCATCAAGTTGGATAGCTAGAAGGCACATTCTTCCACCCCTCTAGCTGCAGCATGAAGTTGCCCTACTAATATTTTTAAATGACAGGTCCTTATATTTCTTTTATTCTCCAGCCCACAGTATAACAGAATAATGGAGTTGGAAGGGATCTTGGAGGCTTTCTAATCCAACCCCCTGCTCAGGCAGAAAACCCTACACCATTTCAGACAAATGGTTATCCAATCTCTTCTTTAAAAACTTCCAGTATTGGAGCACCCACAACTTCTGGAGACAAGTCGTTTCACTCATTAATCATTCTGTCAGGACATTTCTCCTTAGTTCTAGGTTGGTTCTCTCCTTAATTAGTTTCCATCCATTGCTTCTTATTCTGCCTTCAGGTGCTTTGGAGAATAGGTTGACCCTCTCTTCTTTGTGGCAGTCTGTAGACGCAGCTTACAATTGTATTCAGCTATTCCAGTTTTTTTTAAAAGTTTTCCCTCTTCTCCCAACATACTTTCTAAACAGCTTCATCAACCATGTGATTGAGGATGCCGCCAGGGTTAGGATCTCCCCAGCTTCTATGGACCTCCTGATGTGGCACACACACACATCGCTTCAGTTGCCTGGCACTGCCCTTCGTGAGCATTTTTGCTTGGACTGCAAATATATCAAAACCTGGCTTGCACAGTGCGTCTGCATGTGCTCGTCCAGCATTCTGAATAGCATCAGTCAAGCATTACACCGCTTCTTTATATACAGAGACTTTTCCTTCTGAAGAAGGTTACGTCTGCTTAAATACTATATGAATGTAGAGCTTTTTTTTTTTTTGAACCAGTGCCAGGTTTGCAATTAACAAACAGAACTAGCAGGAGCCTGTTAGTTCTGTGATGCAAATGTCTGAAAGAGACCTGGGTTTTGCCAGTTGTCTGCTCCATTGTCAAGTTCTTACAGATGCTTCACTGAGGTCACACGTAAGTTAAGAGAGGTGCAGGGCAAAATGGAGAGTATTCTCCCAGCACCTCACACAAGCTTGAAAGTTTCCTCCTAATTAGCCCTCTGTATTTTTGTTGGCCCTGTCAGCTGAGCTACTTTGAGACATGCACTTCTGTAGAAACCAGAACTAGGCTATAACTTTCTGTATTTTATTTTTATTTATTTATTTATTTATTTTGTCACAACAATATACATAAGCATCACACAAAAAGATTATATAGTATATAAACATATATATGAAGAAATATAAGGAGGTATAAGCATATATATAGGTCTTTGGTTGTTCGGGTTTTCTCCCGTGTAAAATTAGAAGTGTCTTGGCGACGTTTCGACGAAGTCTCATTCGTCATCTTCAGGCTTCAACTTCGTGCTTCTGGGAGCAATGTGTGATTGCAGCTGTTTCACATTGCTCTGTTACACATTGTTACACATTGCTGTTACACATTGCTCCCAGAAGCTGTTACACATTGCTCCCAGAAGCACGAAGCTGAAGCCCGAAGATGACGAATGAGACTTCGTCGAAACGTCGCCAAGACACTTCTAATTTTACACGGGAGAAAACCCGAACAACCAAAGACCTACATACAAACACCCGTGAAAACCTCAGAAAACAAATATATAATATATGCCATTTTGTTTTTGTATGGAGTTTTGCATCCCAGCTCTAAAGCACAGCCCCAGTTTGAGTTATAATTTTCATTGGTGAGGATATCATGAGAATGCCTGCTTTAAATTCAGTACACTTAAGTAAGGCTAGTAAACCAGTGTGGCTGCAAAGAGAACATGAATGCATAGTTACTCATTTTTGGGTATCCAAGCCAACCACTGGTCAGACATATTCCAATTACCACAAGAAGCATTGAAGAATTAAATAAAGGGCAACACTTACAGTACTTTTGGTGATTCAAAAAATCGCTAAGGAAGGCCAAATCTCCTTGGTACATGGATGCAGCACCTTAGATAATCACCTGGCTATAAAGAGGGGAGGGGGACACCACAGATGGAGTTGATAGCAAAGCACTTATTCCTGTTGCCAAGGGTGGCACTACATGGCATGTCAGCAAATTCTCTAAGAGTCTAATTTGCCTCAGAGACGAACCCTAAAGGCAACCATATTCCTTTTTTAAAGCTTGCAAAGGGAGTTGTGTTTTGCCTGGCATCTGTTTCATTATCATACGAACATGATTCCTAATGTTCAATGTTTCTACCTAACATTGAATTGCATGGCAGGATTGTCAGTAATTATTAACATTCTGGGTGCGCAAAAATTAAGCTGTAAATATATTTTGCTAGTTGGCTGATCATTATCTTCTATGGCCAGCACTATGTAATAATATATAATAATATATATAATATATAATATATATAATATATATAATATATATATAATATATATATATATATATATATAATATATATAATAATATATAATGCAATATTATTTGGACTTGAAAACACAAACGAACCAGATATCAATAAGATTCACAACATCATTGGAAATTATAATTCATCAACCATCTCCCCAAATGAAATAATTGCTGTCTCCAGAGATGGATCAGAATATAAAAACAGCGATGGGACAACAGCACCAAGATTTTGTAGAGTCACATGAACTAATGAGGACAGTAAACGCAAATTCATAAATACTATAAACTCAATTGCTAAATCCAACCCTACCTACAGTAAACTTAGATCACGTCCTGATCTATCCTTTCTACAACGGATACGTTCTCGTGAACTTCGCACAGAATTTAAAAGAAGACAAGACAATGGTGAATCCAACCTATACATCGACTACGGTGCTGATTGCACAAAAAATAAAACCTGCAATCAAAAAATCACCTCCAAACCCCCCATCACCCATAACAATCAACCAGCCATCCCAGTATTCAATCAAGTACCCATGCCCCTACCTCCCATTCAATCAACCATCTTACCAGCCATCCAACCAACAATCCAACCAGCCATCCAAACAACCATCCAAACAGCCATCCAAGCAGCCATCCAAGCAGCCATCCAATCAGCCATCCAAACAGCCACCCAACAATCCACCCAACCAGCCATCCAAACAACCAACCATCCAAAACACCCAAACTACCATCCAACCATCTATACAACCATCTATTGTCCACAACCCCCAACCTACTAACACCCAAATCTAGGTATGCACGCCCCTTACCTCTTCAACACCAATCATATCAGATCTCAAATGCAAATTGATAAATGCAAGAAGCATAGTCAACAAATTACCTGAATTTATCCTCTTATTAAACAGTGGCACATTTGATATCATTTTTGTTTGTGAAACATGGCTGAATTCATCCCTTCCTGACTCCATTATCTCAAACAAAGAATATCAAGTCTATCGATCAGATCGGGAAAACCGAAGAGGTGGTGGAGTGGCTATCTTTTACAAAAAGACACTGAATCTAAAAAATATCCAAGTAGCACATAAACTCTCTCTTCCTGAAACTATAGTATGCGACCTATCCCTTGACACTACTCTTCGATTCTTACTATGCTACAGAGCCCCCGACTATGACATTACCCACGCAAATATGCTAACCTCAATGCTAACATGGGCTACCTCTTGCCCATACCCTCTCATCTTCCTGGGTGACTTAAATCTACCTCTCATTAACTGGACAACTAATGAATGTTCAACTGACCCAATCCATACTACACTATACAACGCTGTTACAAACCTAGGTCTTGAACAACTTGTAACTAACAATACAAGACTCAACAACTGCCTTGACCTCATCTTCTGCAACAATCCAAACTCAATTTACGGACTACAAATTAAAGAACCTTTTTCAAACAGTGACCACTGCATGATTGATTTTCGTCTCAATATCGTCCATACTTAAATCATCATAACAACAGAACTCCCAACTACAACTTCAAAAAGCCAATTACGACCTTATAAACATCGATCTTTCATTTCTGAACTGGCAAAATCTGTTTGCAACCTGCATAACCGCTGATGACCTCTATAGAATCTTCCTACTTGAAATCAATAGAGTCATTAAATTATATGTACCACGAATGACTACCATGTCCAAGAAAACAAACTACCCATATCAATAAAAAGCTTCAATCAAAAAAAATCCTCTGGAAAAGAAACAAAAAAGGCTATGTTACAAACTTCAGAAACCGTTACAGAAACATATGCAACCAAATTAAAACTGAATGCACAAATTACCACACCAAGCAAGAAGAAAACCTTCTACGCACAAATTCCAATCGTGCCTTTTATAATTTTGTCAACAGTAAACTTAAAGATTCAAGATCCATCCCACCACTAAAAGATTCTAACAACAAAGAATGCAATGACGAAACAGTCAAAGCAAACCTCTTCAACATTTTCTTTGGCTCAGTTTTTGTTAACTCCGATAACACATATCCAACATTCCACAAACGAACCAGCAATGACTATGATGATTTAACTCATATAGATTTCACAGAAGACAACGTTGGTAAAGCTCTTCACAACTTAAAACCATCGCTTTCTATTGGACCTGATGGTCTATGTGCATATTTCTTAAAAAAACTTTCCATTAATATAGCTGAACCCCTAAGTATTATCTTTGATAAAGCTTTCACTACCAGTTCTCTTCCCAAACTTTGGTCACTAGCCACAGTCATCCCCATCTTCAAAAAAGGAGACCCCAGCTTAGTCGAAAACTACAGACCGATCTCCCTTTGCTGCGTCACCTGCAAAGTCATGGAATCTATCATCAATCAATCCATTACCTCACACTTAGAAACTAACAACCTACTCTCCAACAAACAATTTGGTTTCAGGAAAAGTTATCATGTAACTAACAATACAAGACTCAACAACTGCCTTGACCTCATCTTCTGCAACAATCCAAACTCAATTTACGGACTACAAATTAAAGAACCTTTTTCAAACAGTGACCACTGCATGATTGATTTTCGTCTCAATATACGTCCATACTTAAATCATCATAACAACAGAACTCCCAACTACAACTTCAAAAAAGCCAATTACGACCTTATAAACAACGATCTTTCATTTCTGAACTGGCAAAATCTGTTTGCAACCTGCATAACCGCTGATGACCTCTATAGAGTCTTCCTACTTGAAATCAATAGAGTCATTAAATTATATGTACCACGAATGACTACCATGTCCAAGAAAAACAAACTACCCATATCAATAAAAAAGCTTCAATCAAAAAAAATCCTCTGGAAAAGAAACAAAAAGGCTATGTTACAAACTTCAGAAACCGTTACAGAAACATATGCAACCAAATAAAACTGAATGCACAAATTACCACACCAAGCAAGAAGAAAACCTTCTACGCACAAATTCCAATCGTGCCTTTTATAATTTTGTCAACAGTAAACTTAAAGATTCAAGATCCATCCCACCACTAAAAGATTCTAACAACAAAGAATGCAATGACGAAACAGTCAAAGCAAACCTCTTCAACATTTTCTTTGGCTCAGTTTTTGTTAACTCCGATAACACATATCCAACATTCCACAAACGAACCAGCAATGACTATGATGATTTAACTCATATAGATTTCACAGAAGACAACGTTGGTAAAGCTCTTCACAACTTAAAACCATCGCTTTCTATTGGACCTGATGGTCTATGTGCATATTTCTTAAAAAAACTTTCCATTAATATAGCTGAACCCCTAAGTATTATCTTTGATAAAGCTTTCACTACCAGTTCTCTTCCCAAACTTTGGTCACTAGCCACAGTCATCCCCATCTTCAAAAAAGGAGACCCCAGCTTAGTCGAAAACTACAGACCGATCTCCCTTTGCTGCGTCACCTGCAAAGTCATGGAATCTATCATCAATCAATCCATTACCTCACACTTAGAAACTAACAACCTACTCTCCAACAAACAATTTGGTTTCAGGAAAAGTTATCATGTAACTTACAACTTCTCCACTGCAAAAACATATGGACTTCAAATCTAGATCAAGGCAAATCAATAGATGCAATCTACATAGACTTCTGCAAAGCTTTTGACTCAGTAGTACACGATAAACTTCTCCTTAAACTAACATCCTATGGCATCTCAGGACCCCTCCACAAATGGATATCTGCTTTTCTGTCTAACAGACAACAAGTGGTCAAAATTGGCAATGCTTTATCAAATCCTGTTCCTGTCAAGAGTGGCGTTCCTCAAGGCAGCGTCCTTGGACCAACACTCTTTATTCTATACATTAATGATCTTTGTGACCATATCTCAAGTAATTGTGTTCTCTTTGCTGACGATGTCAAACTATTTAACACCACAGACAACACTTCTATCATTCAAAACGACCTTGACCATCTAACCGCTTGGTCTAAAATTGGCAGCTCCAAATTTCAACCAGCAAATGCTCAGTCTTACATATAGGAAAAAGAACTCTAAAACTAAGTACATACTAGATGGACATTACCTTACAGACGACCCCATCCCGTTAAAGACCTTGGAGTTTTCATGTCAAATGATCTAAGTGCCAAAGCCCACTGCAACTACATAGCAAAAAGCTCTAAGAGTTGTAAACCTAATTTTATATAGCTTCTTTTCCAAAAACACCACACTACTAACCAGAGCATATAAAACATTTGCTAGACCAATTCTAGAATACAGCTCACCTGTTTGGAACCCTCACCACATCTCTGACATCAATACAATTGAACGTGTCCAGAAATATTTTACAAGAAGAGTTCTCCATTCCTCTGAAAACAACAAAATACCTTATCCCACCAGACTTGAAATCCTAGGCTTAGAAAACTTGGAACTCCGTCGCCTTCGACAAGACCTAAGTTTAACTCACAGAATCATCTATTGTAATGTCCTTCCTGTCAAAGACTACTTCAGCTTTAATTGCAATAATACAAGGGCAACCAATAGATTTAAACTTAATGTAAACCGCTTTAATCTAGATTGCAGAAAATATGACTTCTGCAACAGAATCATCAGTGCTTGGAATACTTTACCTGACTCTGTGGTCTCTTCCCATAATCCTAAAAGCTTTAACCAAAAACTTTCTACTATTGACCTCACCCCATTCCTAAGAGGACCATAAGGGGCGTGCATAAGCGCACAAACATGCCTACCGTTCCTGTCCTATTGTTTTTCTTTTCTTCTTCCTATATATGTTTATATGTGTATATACTATATAATCTTTTTGTATGATGTTGTGACAAATAAATAAATAAATAAAATAAAAAATGTGTCAGTGTGAATTTAGGTAATTGGGCTTATTCAGTAAACAGTGGCTCTGTTAGCATGACAATGTAAGTTCAACCCTCTCATTGGAAAGTAATAATTACACTGTAAGATTTATGGGCTGCAATCAAATTCAATCCTACCTCCAATACCTAATTCAGCGACCCCCTTTCAAAAATACTGTAAGTGCTTCTAAGAACACATACAAAAATGTATACACAGGAAGAGAACCCTTCCTTTATGTAGAACAATGATGGTGAACCTATGATACACGTCAAAGGTGACATGTCACAATGTTTCCAGCATTCACCAACACACCACAACTATTCTTCATATATGCCTTCTAATATGATTTTTGGAGTCTGTAGAGGGCACATAAGAAAGATGTATGTTTGAGGAATGTCAGAAGATGAACATTTTAAGTGGCAGCGGTGGCCCTAAGGCTGAAAACATGAGGCCAGGCCTTCTACTGCAGGCCCAGCCTTGGCACTGCTATTGAGTGCCACCGTTCATAGTAACCTAGATGTGGGGAGATGGGGAAGTTTTTCTTTCATTTGGATCAAGCAGTCAAGTTAGGCATTTCCAAATTTTTGACACGCTCTGACCAAATTGTTGCCATCACTGGTATAGAACATCATGCCCTTGAAGATCACATTAGCCCAGATCTTGCTGATTTTTCACAAGGTCCTGAAAATATGCTTTTTGCCAACAGACTGGAGATCTGGGAGTGTGGCAGCCCCTGCAACAGCTGTACAGTCCTGTTGTTTTGATGAATGGGTTTCTTGGCTGCGAGTTTTATGTATTTTATTGTTTTATATGCTTTCCTATTTTTTTCTTGTTTTTAATTTGTTGTGCAGGTAGTCCTCAACTTACAAGTTTCTTTAGTGACCATTCAAAGTTACAACGGCACTGTAAAACATGACTTATGACTGTTTTTCATAGTTATGACCTTTGCAGCATCCCCATGATCACGTGATCAAAATTCAGATGCTTGGCAACTGGTTCATACTTATGACAATTGCTGTGTCCCAAGCTCGTTATGATCACCTTTTTGCAATCAATATATAAAGTCACACACACATGTATAAAGGAACATGAATAAACATTTGCAACATTTGGTGGGGAAAAAATGTCACACCTTCTTGCAAACAACCACCTCTACATCAGGGGTCTCCAACTGTGGCAACTTTTAAGCCTGGTGGACTTCAACTCCCAGAACCCCCCCAGCCAGCAAAGCTGGCTGGGGAATTCTGGGAGTTGAAGTCCTCCAGGTTTAAAGTTGCCACGGTTTGGAGACCCCTGATGTACATAACCGAAAAGTCCCTTTCTAGTCCAGCCCTATTGTGACGGAAGGCGGATCCGCCCAATCATCGGCTGTTAAAGGGCCCCAACCCGGAAACTGAGGTGAAAAGGTCCGCGAATTTTGTAGCCTAGCAAGTCGGTCGAGGCGGACTCGACGGCCGTTCAAGCTGGCAGGTGAGCTTTTTAAAGGGGTGGAGAGTCCAGCCTGCCGTAAACCCCCCCCCCGTCCCGAGATTGGTGCCAGTGTTTTCGAAGGTGATTGGCTAAGAAGCGTCATGTGAAATTCGTGGAGGGCCCGGGGAAGGTGGTGGGGGCTTAAGAGTGAGAGAAATATCGAACGTTGGCTTGGAGCGGGTTTTCAAAAGGAGCGGCGCGTGCCCTCGCGAGGTCACGTGAGGGGAGGCGAGCGATCGTATTGGTAGACCGCGGTTTAAGACCCTCGATGGAGACATATGGAAGGAGCTTTTGTGGTTGTCATTGGCGACGGGCGGTCTCGGCGTAGAGCGAAGCCCGAAGTCTCTCTGGCTCGAGGGAATTAACTCTCTCCCCTTGAGCGGAGTCGTAAAGATTAACTATTTTTAGTGGGAGAAGAGAGTATGAACGTGCTGACGAAAACGTTCCGTCCGGGATTGCACTGCTTACCCGGTCTGGTGCGCAGACGCAGAAAGGCCTTTGCCCTCGATCGAGGGTCAGGGAAAAGGTTTCATGGCTCTTATCGGGTATTTTCGGGGGAATAGCCTCCTCCAGAGGCTGGACTCTCTTGAGCTGAAGCGATCAGGCCTCAGGTATAATGGCTGATTTGGACGTGCGACTTTCAAAAAGCAGCCGCAGAAAAGTCATCCCGTTGAATAGCTTTGAGAGTTGGAACCAGAAAATTTAGTATATCTCATCCAATCAAAAGGGACCTTGGAGGTCTTCTAGTCCAACCCCCTGCTCAAGCAGGAGACGCAATACCATTTTGGACAGATGACTGTACAGTCTCCTCTAAAACAGGGGTCTCCAACCTTGTCAACAACCAAGGGGGGTCTCCAGCCAGCTTTGCTGGCTGAGGAACTCTGGGAGTTGAAGTCCACAAGTCTTAAAAGTTGACAAGGTTGGAGACCCCTGCTCTAAAAAGCCTCCAGTGATGAAGCACCTACAACTTCTGAAGGCAAGCTGTTCCACTGGTTAATTGTTCCGACAGGAAAATTTTCCTTAATTTCAGATTGCTTCTTTCCTTGATTAATTTCCATCCATTGCTTCTTGTCAGGTGCTTTGGAAAATGTTAGCCCTCTTCTGTGTGCCAGCCCCTCATCCTTGTAATATAGTTCAAAACCATATTCCGAATTTCAGCTGTGAGAACCTGATCAAATTTATATGCCATGCAATAGAGAAGGGATTTCTCTATGGTCTTTAAAATGGGCTTTTTCTGGTCAGTATCAGAACAGCATATATTTTACCCTTTTTACATACATACATAGATGTTGAGGTTCTATTTTGTTTATGATGAGGTTCATGTTATAATTATGATGGTTGTGGGTGTTTTTACTTTCTATGTGGTGTGAAACAAGCTATTGTGACCTATAATATATTGGTTCGGTTAACCCAGCCATTTTGGGTTTACTAAATCATAGCTAGTATCTCCCCACATCTAGGATGTGCAATGGGTCTTCTGCTGACAACTATATTAGTGACTTTATTATGTTTTTTTACAAAAGTATGATGCATTCATTTAATGTACACATAAATATTAAGATAATCTATTGCTGATCCTTGAGCATTTCTTTTGCAGGAGGAATACTCTGTGATAAACTAATTTAAATCTGATTTCTTTCCACTGATCAGAATGGCCCTGTTACCACTAAGGAATCACTCTTCCATAAGCTACAATGGCTCCCGGTTTGCTTCCAGGTGCAATTCAAGGTGTTGGTTATCACATTTAAAACCCTTCATGGCACAGGTCCAGGCTATCTGAGGAACTTTTCTCACCCCAATGACACTGGTCTGCCCAACTCTATCTATCTGTCAAATCCTGTTCCTGTTAAAAGTGGCGTTCCCCAAGGCAGCGTTCTTGGACCAACACTCTTCATATTATACATTAATGATCTCTGTGACCATATTACAAGTAGTTGTGTTCTCTTTGCTGACGATGTCAAACTATTTAACACCACCAACAATACAGCTATCCTCCAAAAAGACCTTGACTTTTTATCTGAATGGTCTAAAACTTGGCAACTCCAAATCTCAACCAGCAAATGCTCCGGCTTACATATTGGAAAAAAGAACCTAAACACTAAGTACAAGCTCGATGGACATTACCTTACTGATGACCCCCACCCTGTTAAAGATCTAGGAGTTTTCATATCAAATGATCTAAGTGCCAAAGCCGCTGTAACTACATCATAAAAAAGGCCTTAAGAGTTGTAAACCTAATCTTGCGTAGCTTCTTCTCCAAAAACACTACACTACTAACCAGAGCATATAAAACATTTGCTAGACCAATTCTTGAATACAGCTCGACTGTCTGGAACCCATACCACATTTCTGACATCATTACGATTGAACGTGTCCAGAAATATTTTACAAGAAGAGTTCTCCACTTCTCTGAATACAACAAAATACCTTATGCTACCAGACTTGAAATTCTGGGTTTAGAAAATTTAGAACTATGCCGCCTTCGACATGACCTGAGTTTAACTCAGAATCATCTATTACAATGTCCTTCCTGTCGAAGACTATTTCAGCTTCAATTGCAACAATACACGAACACACAATAGATTTAAGCTTAATGTTAACCGCTCCAATCTTGATTGCAGAAAATATGACTTCAGTAACAGAGTTGTTAATGCTTGGAATACAGTATCTGACTCTGTGGTCTCTTCCCAAAATCCCCAAAGTTTCAACCAAAAACTGTCTACCATTGACCTCACCCCATTCCTAAGAGGTCTGTAAAGGGCATGCATAAGAGCACCAGCGTGCCTACCGTTCCTGTCCTATTGTTTCCTTTTTGTTATATCCAATTAATATAGTTATTACATACTCATACTCATATATATGCTTATATATTGTATAATTATTTCATGCTTATGCTTATATATACTGTGTGACTAAATAAATAAATAAACTGCTGGCAGAAGGAGCATGCTGCAGGTCCCATTAGTCAAGGAATTTCAGCTTGTGGGGTCCAGGAAAAGAACCTTTTCTACTGTGGCACCTGCCCTTATCCCCAAGGGGAGATCTGCTCCCACTTTGCTTATCCATCAGGGCCTGAAGACCTGGCTATGGCAGTTGCCTTGAGCCCCAACAGGGGAGTATTATACTGGAGGTGGTTGACAGATTAAGAGACAACCCCACTTCCCTTCCCATGTGCATCCTCCCCATCTTTCCTCCCCATCTTTTTAACTGTACTGTATTACTGCTATTAGGAATATTTATTGCTCATGGTTTTATTGGTTTTTAATGTTTCTAAGCTGTCCAGAATCTAGAGAAAGGTGGCAAACAAATAACTAAACGGATTGATTACCGTAAGTGAAATTTGCCTGCTTTGCTAACGTAAAACAGAATAATACTTCTGAGCTCTTTTTCATAACTCTGTGAAAGTGGAAAGGAAGTGGTTCAGTCTGAAATATTTTGTGGCTTATCCTAATAATAATAATTGGTTTTGCTGTACATGCGATGAATCCTAAAATGAAGTGCATTATATTACTCCAAATAATTTGCAGTGCAGAATGAATTTATACAGGCATGAGTTCAGTTTACCAGAGAATCTTAACAAAATATGCTTTAGGCTACATATATTTATACTATCATTTATCATATAAAATGTCTGTAAAGTGTAACATACCTATTTTTGTTCTCTTCCTTGCTTCCTGGAAAGACAAACCATACTAAGGAATCTTTTGCCATTGAGGATTATACTCTGGAATAAATTGATGATTCTTTTTTTAAATGCAGGGTGTTCCTAGGAATATGAACCACTGAATGCATGTTTAGAATTGTAATAATAATGTTTCCTTTTAGTCTGTTTTGAGCAAATCAGAGAAAATTGTTGGCTATCACGTAGTACCTATCTATTATTTATCTATGGAGGATTACAGGGCTCAAAATGCCATATATATTCATGAAAAAATGCTCAGCCAAATCCCTTTAGTTTAAACTAGTAAGTCATATAAAAGAATCAGAGTGACTTGGAGAGATACATTTTTTGTACACTTTGCCCTATAATAATGCTATAAATATATTAAAAATTCTACAAAACTTTACAAGTACAGTCAATCATTTTGTGATATTAATACCAAGGAGGATAAAAATAAAACACGGAAAAGGAATTACTGAATTGTAATGTAATAATTACTTGCAGAGAAGTGCCCTTTTCAAAATAAATAGAACATTAAAAAAATCTTAGTTTTGAAAATGTTAGTTCTGAATTGTTAATTTTTTGCCTTAACTGAAAAGAGAGTTCTATTTTAATTCACTAACTGTTAAATAAAGTTTTCAAGTCAAATTCAAAACTTATTTTTTTAGGAATCGTAGCCTAATATTCCCTCCAGCTCAAAGTATTTATAGTAGAGCTGTATAACAAAGATTTATAAGAATTCTATCAATCAGCATGACAATTGCTACAAAAAAAATGTAGAAGAATCTGGAAATGCTGTTGAAGAAGGATGAAGAGTAAATCGGATTGAACATGAGTAAAAACCCATATTTGGGGTTACATTTTGCTGACAATGGAGTGAAACATCCTTTTTTCTCGGACTTTATTACATTTGCAATTGCCCATCATCCAGCCCCTCATTTCAGGCAATCTGGTCCTACTGGGAAAGGATGAGCTGCAGGGCCACTGTGAGGAATATTCTCATATTTGGCAGATAAGAATTGTTCACAATCGCTCAGAGTTGGACTCTAATGGGCAAGGCCTTATGGAGTTGTCTGGAGTGAATTCAGCCCTGTGTTTTCTGAGGAAGGGTTATCTGGTCTGTTAACTCAGCCACCTGTTTGTTAGAACCAGGTCCCTTCTGAGTGGTGAAAGTCACCCAGGAGATGATCTGTAATTAGGTTCGTACAATGTCTTAAGGGGAACACCACTTAAATTCTTTAAGGAAGGAAGATATAGTCCCTTAATCCTTGAAGGAGTTTTCTGGTATACACTCTCCTTAAGCAGACACTAGACCCAACAGTTCTGGATAACTATCATTCAGCATTTCCTTTTATAGAGGAGGTCAGATTTCAGTTCTAGAGAACTTGAAGGAAGCAGATTATTTGGACTTGTTCACGTCAGCATTTAGTACAAAGACTGGGCCGATTGTGCTTTCTGATGGCTTGTGACCAAACCATGGTTTTAGTTAGGCATGTTCATTGCAGAGACTGTATAGATCACTCTTTTGTGGAGCTGAGGTGGGTGTGTCCATCATGCGCCTTGATCTCTCAGTGGTTTTCAATACCATTAATCATGGTATTCTTTTTGACAGGCTATGGGGATTGGGCATTTGGAACACCATACTATGGTGGTTGCCTATTTTCTCTGTGGCTGGTTTCAGTTGATGTTGACAAGAGGAGAGAGATTGTGACTACAGCCCTTACTTGTGAGTGCTGCAGGGCTTGACACTCCTGCTGTTCCACATCGCCATGAAACTGCTGGGTGAAATCATCAGTTGGGTTGAGTATCATGATAATGTCCAATTATACAACTTGGCCTCAGACCATGTAAGTGATGTTATTGATGTCCTGTACCAGTTCCTGGAGGCTGTGTGGATTTGGATGGGAAGGAACAGACCTAGGCTTAATCCTAGCTGTGAGTCTCCATCTTTAGCCTTGGATTCAGCTGCACTTTCCTATTCAAGACTGGTGCACAATTAAGGAATAATTTTGGACTCGTGGCTTTTGCATGAAAAGCAGATGGCAGCTGTGGCCAATGGAGAAAGGGCCTTTGCAGTGATTCATCTCATGTGCCAGTTGTACCCATTCCTGAATCAGAAGGCTCTCCAGATGGTCACTAATGTCCTAGGCAGTGGAGCTGCCCTTGAAAAGCACCCAGAAGCTTCAGCTGGTTTGTAAGCATGGGCAGTAATAAGCATACTGCAATACAGATAGTCCTCATATTATGACCCGTTTCTTATCAATCATGCAAACTTATGACGAGTCCAAAAAAGGTATTTATGACTCAGATTCAAAATTCTGATATCTGCAGTCATTTGACCATGATTTATTGGGGAGGGGGGTTGCTGGAAACTGGCACTTATTTTCAGTTTCCAGCAAAAAATGCCAAATGCAAATAATAAATTTGCTTAACAACCACTGCAAACAAATGTCATAAAATCAGGCCAGTCCCTTAATGACCAGCGCAACTTAAAATCATAATTCCAGGCTCAATTATAGTCATAAATTGAGAATTATCTGTATGTTTATGTGACACCACCACTCTATAAATTGCACTTTTTTGGGTTTTAAGTATAATTCAAAGATTACTAATTTCCAACACCACCTATAAAGGAACGCACACATGGGTACTAACTACCATGTAGATAACAGTTGGTAATCTTATCTTTTTTTTAATGTTTAAGCATTTCTTTGTTTGATTAATAATTGTGAAGAAATACTGTATCTGTTATTACTTCATCCTATGGTTATCTATTAGCAGGCAAAAGGTAGTCTACAGTCTCTGGACTAATCTCAATAAAATATTAATGATTGCTGCTTAGTGTCAGTTTGGATAAATTTAATAATAAATTTTATATTTATCACAGTCATTTTTTACAGTGAAGCAGTCAATTCTGCTTAGAATTTCCAATTAATCTTCACAGCTATGTGCAAAGCATTGTGAAGCACATTTTCTGTTAAGTCAAGATTACTTGCTATATGTTAGCCCAGTGCTGAAGTGGAACATTCTGCTTGCAACTTCAGTGTGGAAGAAATGCCATGTGTACAGTGCTATGCCTGACTCATGTTTCAAAGAGGAGTTTGCACCCATTCTTAGGTACAGGTATTGGAGTACTTTGGTTCAGGGAAGACTATAAACGTATCACGGGAATGCTGCAGATCACCAGTGATTTGGGAATTTAGAGAGGAAGAGGATGCAGTTTGAGTCTAGAATTTTGTGAGATGCGGCATGCTTTATGTACCTTTCAGATATGTATGTTTAAAAATGATTTCATACCTTCCTTCATTTCTTCGGGGACTTCTTGACCTTTAAAAGACAGCTGCAAGTAAACAGTGGTCCTATTTCAAATGAAATTCAAATCACCGAATACTTAATCTGTCTGTGAAGTAAAATACAAAGCATTCTCACAGGTATTGTTCAGTGGTTGTAATGCTGTTTGTTTTCACAAACCAGGATTTCATAGTTTCAGAGCGGACAACTGCTGAGAGAAGGCTCTAACCTTTTGATTTCAAAGGAGCTGTGGTTTCCACTGGTGCCTCCCTGGCTAATGTAAGAAAGGTGTTTTGCCATAAACGCTTCTGAGATATTTGGTAAGGTTGGACAGCGGCTGGCCCAAGCAGGAAGCCCATAGTCTGCCTCTAAAGAAAATAGCAAGTTACAAAATGAAAGCATCAAAGAACCAACAGGATGCAGTCCCAGGAGTCTCTTCTGGCATGTGGGTCCTTCTTGAAAGTTAGCACTGAGTGAAGAGTGACCTTAAAACTCGCTTTATTCAAACAGACTGCGCTCAGGTTTAAAGTTCAAGGCATTTTGTTTTTTCACCTGCTTCCTACAGTTTTCAGGAACTTCTAAAGAATTAATATGTAACTATATCTGGTCACTGAGCCAACAGTGAGGGCTTTTTTTTTTCTTCCAGAGAAAGTAAAGTTATTGAAGTAAAAAGATAAGAAAAATAGGATGCTGTGTTGCAATAAAGTAAAAATAGGTGCCATCCATACTTCATCTTCTGCCCAAAGGATCTGGAGGCTTCCTATGTATCTCATATGGAAACTATTTAAATAATTTAAAATTTAAATAATTTCCCTTTGATTACTTGGAGTAAAAAAAAATAGGACAAGAGATGCTGGTATTTCTACTTTGTTAGGCTGCAACCACAGAACACATATGCAGGTATTTCTTTTTTTTAAAAAATCACAAATCACATCACACTTACATGACAAGTACAACTGGTCATAAAGGTGAGCCATTGCCAAATTCCAGAAATGCAGTGGGTGGGGGAGTTTGGCAGGGCGTATGTGCTTTATGAGCTATAAAGCGCTCATGCCAAGACTGCCATTTAAGCAACCAGCCAATTCCTGAAATATTCTAACCTATCTTGGTTTGGATCTTGGGGTTTTGAGCTTTAGAAATTGGTTTGTTTAGGTTGCAGTTACAGTTTACTCAAGAAAGGGAAAAGTGAGGAGACAAATAATTTTGTCACCATGCCAGGGGTGCTCCCTTTCCTCTAAATAACAGAAAAGTAAATGATTAAATGAAAATTTTAATAATTTTAGTCAGAGGCTTTTAATGAAAATAAATACAAGTAGTCCTCAACTTACAACAGTTCATTTAATGACTGTTCAAAGTTACAACAGCAATGAAAAAAGTGAGTTATGACCATTTTTCACACGACCATTGCAGCATCCCCATGGTCATGTGATCAAAATTTGGATGGTTGGCAACTGATTCATATATATGACAGTTGCAGTGTCCTAAGGTCATGTGATCACCTTTTGCGACCTTTTTACAACAAAGTCAATGAGGAAACCAGATTCACTTAACACCTTAACAACTGCAGTGATTCACTTAACAACTGTGGCAAGAAAAGTCTTAAAATGGGACAAAATTCACTTAACAAATGTTTCGCTTAGCAACAGAAATTTTGGGCCCAATTGTGGTCATAAGTCAAGGACTGTAGTACATTTTTCTAAATTTTTAGAATATATAGTCAAAATCTTATAAAACTGAATCACAGAAAATCACATGTAAAGTATGTCCATTTCAGCTTTTATCTTATGAAAATGGCTGTTATCATATCAAACTCCTAGCTCTTGGTTACTGAAGCTTTTATTTTGGGTTTTTTTTACTTTTGCTGGATTTACCTAGAGAACAAAACCTTGGAAATAGAGGCAGAGAACTAAGAATCTGCGAGATAACTTTTTACTATTATACTGCTCTTCATTCAGCAGTTATAAGCAAAATTTAAAAAACTAGAATCCAAAATATTGTGCTAATATTCTTGCTAGAAAGACTTGAATTATATTGTAAATTATCATTTTTATTTTTGCACCATTATTAAATAAATATATACAGTATACTAGCCTGATTGACAGATCAAGTTTAAATCTGAGGTTTCTTCTGGGGATGAATAAATGTAGACTTACACCGATATTTTAAGTCCTTTGGATTTAAGTTAATTCACTCTGCTTGATTCCAAATAATGGCAGACAAATGTGGAAAATGTAGCACCGCAGCAATTCATCTGCTGCTCCTTCCATCATAGTAACTAACAGCTATTTTGCTAAACATGGGCATTTCCTAGCACTGCATTACATTCTTGCTGAACAAGAAACAAAATCCAGGAGAAGCCAAACAATGAGTGGACAGCTTGTCCTTCAGTGTCTCTGGCGGGATTCAGTGAGAGCTCATTTCCCTTTAAGTGCCTTATAGCATCTCTTAGAGTCTAGCTTTGGCACCAAAACAACAGGCTTTTCATCATTTCAGTGATGGTTCAGGGAGGTTATAAATACACTATTAGTGGGGAACTAGTATAAGTAAATTGGCAGCAATTTTTAATAGAAATTTTAATAAAAAGAAAAAAAATAAGCAAAAACATGCTCTGCTTATTGACACCAGGACTAGTTACAGCTGCTATTAATATGCTGCTAATGCTCTTACAAGGAATTACTGAATTAGTAGGCTTGAAAACAAAAGCATCCTAACAGGTCTGAATGAGTGATCCTAGTTAAGGTTTTCCAATTATTTTAATTTGTTCTCCCACCCCAATGTATGCCATATGCTTCATTTTTTTAAACTTACCTTTCGGTCCTCAGGTAATAGCAAATAAGCTTTATCAGCAATCTGATAGGCTGTTATAGTTAAAAGAAATTGCTTTTAAAAATGACATACAGATTTCACTCATTTTCCCAGGATATTAAACTTTAATGGCTGTAGTATGAATATTTCATGACAGAATCTTTTCAATAAGTTGTTTTGTCCTGAAGGATATTGTGAGGCCTAATTTCTGATTAGTCAGAACTAGTTAAATACTGTAGTTGCCAACTTTCCTTTGGAATACAAACTAAAGTACATCTATCTCTATTGTTATATGTCTTATTTATACTGCCCAGTTTTTTTCCTGTCATTGTATATAATTAAGCACCAGCTATTGTTATTTCCTCTTGCCATAAGGTAAAGGTAAAGGTTCCCCTCACACATATGTGCTAGTCATTCCCGACTCATCTCTGTTTCAAAGTTGAAGAGCCAGCACTGTCCAAAGACGTCTCTGTGTTCATGTGGCTGGCTAATTAGCCTTTCAATAGAGGTGAAGTGGCTTGTTTATTCAATTTTATTTATTCAATTTCTATAACTGTCCTTCTCAGCCAAGTAACTCTAGGTGGCTCTAAAACTATAAAACAATTAAAACAATAAAGCATCAAAAAAAACCAAAAACCTGCAAGTTCTGGAGCAACAGAAAAGTTAGCATCCGCATTTGTGTACATACATCTGGTTAACAACAACATGGTATCCTTTTGCACAAAATGATTAAATTGAAAGTAATTTTGCAACCTTGATTTCCCTCCCCCCCCCCCCAATAGCTGGAATCCTGATTGCAGGGTACAGCAATGACTGGGAGAGAAATCTATTTTAAACAATGCCTGCAGATTAGTCGAAGGAACAGGATGCGGAAGGTTGTTTGGGATGGGAACCACCAGGATCCCTTGCTCTGTTCCATGCAAAAGAGAAAAAAGGCAGAAGAAGTTCCAGATGTCACACTTCTTCCCTCCTCCACCACCACAGAAGCGGAAAAAAAATGAGCTGGTTAGTTTTCCATTGAAAGGAAAAGAGCAGATGATTGTCACTCTTTCTGCATACAAGCCAAAGCTAAACCACCATAGGGGACCAGAGTTGGTCCTGAACTAATCAAAGTCATGTACACTTAAGGCTACGGGGTGTTACTTGCATGTAATTCCCCATTAACTAAATGCCACCTGGAAGATGCTGCCTGAACATTTAAGCCAGGGGTGTCAAACTTGGGGGCCAGATCCAGCCCACGGGGTGCTTAGATCTGGCCCATGGGTCACCCTGGAAACAGCGAAGGATAGGCCCGTGGTGCCTCTGCCAGCAAAAACAGTTTGCGAGGGCCACTCTCCTGAATTCCCTTTTTGCTGGCTGCAGGAAGCCATGGCAGCTAAAAACGGAGCTTGGGAGCCTGTTTTTGCTGGCAGAGTGCTTGGGTCACCACAGGCACCCCTGACACGAGTGACATTGAGCTGGCCCACCCACCCCAACCCCCCGAGGTCAACCACAACCCTGATGCGGCCCTCAATGGAATAGAGTTTGACACCCCTGATCCAATGCTACAAACATTGGCCTTATTTTAAGCTTTAACTTCCTGACTAGCTATTTACTTCTGTGAAGTAAAAGGAAATCTAAAGGAAAACTATATTCCTATATTTTAAGCAAAGACTTGGAGAGTTTTTTTGCCTCACGGAATCAATTCTGTAACACAGGGGTGTCAAACTTGATTTCATTGAGGGCTGCATCAGGGTTATGTTTGACCTTGGAGGGCCAGGTGTGTGGCCAGGTATGGACGTGGTCATGGTAGGTGTGGTCACAGTGGGCATTTGACACAGGCTCAAGATACATTTTTTCTTTCTTCCCACAGTTTTTTACTATAACCATTTTCCAATCTCTTGTACCAGATATTACTGGCAAACATTTATTACTTCATACTCCACTAAACCTCTTATTTCTAAATTTATACCCCATTGTTTAATAGTAAATTGCTTTTCCAGGCAGAAAAGCTATTTATACTATTGTATTTTTATTATTCAACAAATAAAAATGCCCCCCATGGCCTGTTTTGGCCGGCAGAGGCACTGCGGGCCGGTCCTTTGGTATTTCCAGGCCAGCCCCGCGAGCCGGATTTAAGCACCCCATGGGCCTTGAGTTTGACACCTTTGCTGTAAGAGAATAACCAGAGATTCATTTCTCCATGATACATGGAGATGAAGAAGCTTTCTTCTTTTTTTTGTGAGGAAAATAATTCTCTTTTGTTAAAACATAGATCTATGTTCCCAATGAAGAAATTGCATAATGTAAATAAAGTATATCTTTTACAGATGGATATGAATATTTTAATCCATATTTTCATTTCCTTTTTTATACTTACTAACTTTGGCAAGTGACCTCTTGATTGTGAACAATTTGTTTTACAATTCTCCATTTAAAATTCAAAGTGAGTACAAGTCCCCAATGGGAATTAACTGCACATTTAACTCTGATTCTTTTTCAATACTTCTTCCTGAAGGTCTGCATTTCTTACTCAAATCACAATCTTAACTCAAATTGCAATGTGGAAAATAATGATATTTGTGTTTCAAAGGGAGCCAGACCAACCATCAATAAATTCTTGTCTTTCTGAAAGAATAAGCACCATTTCATGAGAGAAAAAAGAGAAATTGCTGTAGTCTGCTGTTCTATGCTGTTTGCTACTCTGGCTTTGTCATTGTCAACCTGGGCCTACATTAATAACCAGTGTATTCTAAAGTCTTGCTTAGCATGAATTTTCACATGATTTCCTGAAGATTTCTGGAAATTATAGCTTGAAAGCATAAGAATTCATTAAACATGGCCATTTTTTAAAGTTTTAGCCTAAGAGTACCAGTACATCAAGAACTAAGGCAAACTCCATGTCTATCAAGATGCACAGATACAAAAAATAAACTCTCACAGGTACATGGCCATAAATTGCCATATGTATACAAACAATGTCCCAAGATATGCATAACCTTTCCCATGCCATGAACCGACATATAAGTGCACACATGTGCAAACTAAGTTTTTCATTAGGAGGAAAGATGTAGCTCCAGAGACTTGGGCTGGATTTTTTTCTAGAAATATTTTTGTGGGTTTGGTGGTTTGTTCATTTTGCTTGGTTCATTTGTTTCATTTGCCACTTACAAACATTTTGGACTGTTAGAAGGCCAATTTTAATATAATTACAATGCACAACACATGTTCTAACAAATGGGGGAAAAGAAAGGATTTGGAAGAAGTTTAAGTTTATGTATAATTAAGCTCATGTTCAGGTGCATTGTCCACCCTTTAAAACAGGTGTTTCCAACCTTGGCAACTTTTAAGTCCTGTGGACTTCAACTTTCAGAATTCCCAGACAGACAGACTTAACCATGCTGGCTGGGGAATTCTGGAAGTTGAAATCCACAAGTCTTAAAGTTGCCAAGGTTGGACAGCCCTATTTCAAAGTATCTCTATTACCTTTTCCTGACCTACTAGCTTCCAGATGGTTGAATATAGTCATGACAGTGATCACCTCCATCTGGAGTGATGGGGAGGGTTATAGTCTAACATATTTAGAGGACACCAGCCTGAGAAAGGCTACTCTGCACCTGATAATTAGAGATTACATTGTTGTGCTAGAAAAACAGATCTGGTCTTTCCTGGGCAGTTTTTGTCAGAGGAAAATCCTGAAAACATCAGATATATTGAGCTTTCATTAAACAAAACCATTGGGGAGAAAAGGGGATATTACTGGATCTTGTGACTTAAATAAATATAAGGGCTTTTTCCCCTTTGTGCTAGAAAAGCTACTTTAAACATGGGATATAATATACACACAGAGAAGATGACGCTCAACACTTATTTCTGTTAGTGGCATTTTCTTCTCTTTTAAAAACAATATGGCTTGTTAGATTCACTGACAAACAATCTCAGTGGCTGAACTAGATTCAGCATTACTCAAAACACATTTTGCATCCTTTATTAGAAGTATAGTTGTTTGGCCATTCAGATGTGTCTGACTCTTGGCGACTTGATAGTGCTCTCCATGATTAGAAGTATTAGAAATATGAGAACTTGTTTCACTTAAGGATGAAAATGCACCTCAAGAGGTCACCAGATGTTACATCCCTTAACCTTGTGTGTGAAAAGCATATGGAGCCCTGTTATTCCATGTATTTTCAGGTGTAGAGAAAGACAGCTAACCATGTGTCTATCTTCCCCTTTATCCTTCAATACTGAAGAGAGAAATAGCAATAGCACGTAGACTTATATACCACTTTACAGTGCTTTACAACCCTCTCTAAGCAGTTTACAGAGTCAGCATATTGCCCCCAATAATTTGGGTCCTCATTTTACCCACCTCGGTGAGATTTGAACTGGCAAATAGCAGTCAGCAGAAGTAGCCTGCAGTACTGCACTCTAACCACTGCGCCACAACAGCTCATGGTCTCAAAAGATCAGTGGACTGAAGATCTGATATGACTTGGAACCTCTGAGCAAACTGTTCACAGACATAAATTATGTCTGGAGAGTCCAATCAGATAATTTACTTTGCAAGATTTTTTTTTTTAATCCCATCTTTATTATTTTTTGTAAATAAGTTGGCAAACGTACATACTATTCCTTCCTCTGCCTATTTTCCCCACAAGAAATACACATTCCCTGTAATTCCCTGTAAACGTTTACTGTTTTGCTTGTTAGAAGCCAATTGGGAAGCTTGTAAATTCTGTTTTTTTATTATTCATTTCTTATTGGACTGTTGTTCATGTGCCTGTCGTGAAGTCATTTGACTACTAATAAGATTATGGATGCCGTACTAAGTTTCAGACCTATGAAGATATTGGACAATCATTTGTTGAAATGGTATCCTATCTCTCTGACCGGTCGCAAATGGTGTTGACAGGAGGGCAGAGATCGACCGCGAGGCGCCTTACTTGTGGGGTGCCTCAGGGGTCGATTCTCTCGCCTCTCCTGTTCAACATCTATATGAAGCCGTTGGGCGAGGTCATCAGTGGCTTTGGGGTGAGTTACCAGCTGTACGCTGACGATACGCAGCTGTACTTTTCCACCCCGGGCCACCCCAACGAAGTTGTCGAAGTGCTGTCCCGGTGCCTGGAAGCCGTACGGGTCTGGATGGGGAGAAACAGACTCAAGCTCAATCCCTCCAAAACGGAGTGGCTGTGGATGCCGGCACCCCGGTACAGTCAGCTGCAACCGCAGCTGACTGTTGGGGGCGAGTCATTGGCCCCAACAGAAAGGGTGCGCAACTTGGGCGTTCTCCTGGATGGACGGCTGTCGTTTGAAGATCATTTGGCGGCCGTCTCCAGGAGAGCTTTTTACCAGGTCCACTTGGTTCGCCAGTTGCGCCCCTTCCTTGACCGGGATGCCTTATGCACGGTCACTCACGCTCTTGTCACTTCTTGTTTGGATTATTGCAATGCTCTCTACATGGGGTTACCCTTGAAGTGCACTCGGAGGCTTCAGTTAGTTCAGAATGCAGCTGCGCGGGTGATCGAGGGAGCCACACGTTGCTCCTGTGTAACACCGCTCCTGCGCAGTCTGCACTGGCTACCTGTGTTCTTTCGGGTGCGCTTCAAGATTTTGGTTACCACCTTTAAAGCGCTCCATGGCTTAGGGCCCGGGTACTTATGGGACCGCCTGCTGTTACCTTATGCCTCCCACCGACCCATATGCTCACACAGAGAGGGTCTTCTCAGGGTGCCATCCGCCAAGCAATGTCGGCTGGCGGCCCCCAGGGGAAGGGCCTTCTCTGTTGGAGCACCTACCCTCTGGAACGAACTTCCCCCTGGTTTGTATCAACTACCTGACCTTCGGACCTTTCGCCGTGAATTGAAAACGCACTTGTTTATCCAAGCGGGACTGGCCTAAATTTTTTAAACTTTTTGAATTTTAAATTTTAATTGGGGTATTTTTATGAATTTTATGGGTTAAATTTGATGGTTTTAAACTTTCGGCCATTTATAGAATATGTTATTTTAACTTTCTGTTTTAATCTGTATATTGTATTGTTTTTTATAATCTGGCTGTACACCGCCCTGAGTCCTTCGGGAGAAGGGCGGTATAAAAATCTAAATAATAAATAATAAATAAATAAATAAAATACAGGGTCTCCTGCCTGAGCAGGTGGTTGGATTAGAAGACCTCCAAGGTCCCTTCCAATTCTGTTATTCAGAGTTAATGTGAATTGGTCCAAAGTCACCTAATTGGCTTTCATGCATAAGGTAGGAATTGAACTCTCAGTCTCCTGCTTTCTAGCCTGGTGCCTATTAGACCAAACTGGCTCATTCTTTATTTTAACTGTTAAGTAGAACTTTATTTTTAAAAAAGTATGAAAAGCCCTTATATCTGATTTTTATTGTTGTTATTTTGCTTTTTCCTTTTAATTTCTTGTTCTGCTTTTTCCCCTTTGTTCTATTTAATTATTTAAAGGCAAAGTTATGATTCTGCAGACATAGGTTCTTGAAACTGTCTTGATCTTTGCTGAGTTGTCAATATTTTACTGAACTTTTGTAGAGATTAGAAATTTAAATTTAATAATTTTCCGTAATAAATGGCTTCTTTGGAGGAATGTGTTAAACCATTCTCAACTGGGCACAGTTGCCTGATCGGATGGAAAGAGAAGTTATCTTTATTAGCTCAGACTGTAGGTGCAGAAAGCAATGGAATCACGTACATGGCTGCTTAACCCAAATCATAAGACTTTTTTGCGCAGTTGCGGGACCCAATAAAACTTTATAAAGAAACTAAGTTATTACAATTAGGAAGTTGTCTAATATTCATAACAATAATCAACTACTTATTACTTTCACTCTAGTGATACGTTTTTGCAAATGTTAATACAAATGTGAGAAACAGCAGTTTATATTGTTGTTTTGTTTTAAACAAGTGTATTTATTGCTGATGAGAGAGACATTTAAAAAGTCCGCTAATGCAAAATGCAAAAATTAATGCTTTGTTTTCTTTCAGTCCCTTCAGTTGGAAGAATGGTCCGCGTCTTCGTCTATGGGACACTAAAGAAAGGCCAGCCAAACTACCCACACATGATAAATGGGGTCCATGGGACATCCCAATTCCAGGGCAGAGGACTTACAGTGGAGAAATACCCACTGGTGATTGCAGGCAAATATAATATCCCTTATTTGCTGAATAATCCAGGAAAGGGGCACCGTGTTACCGGAGAAATATATTTTGTTGATGATCAGATGTTGCAATTCCTTGATGAATTTGAAGGATGCCCAGACATGTATCAGCGTACTCCAGTGAGAGTTGAGGTACTCAACTGCGAAAATAAAAATAGCAAGTCTGAAGGAATATCAGCAATTAAAAACATTTTGGAATGTTATGTGTATAGCACTACTACTTATCAGCCAGAATGGATGCATCTCCCTTACTATGATAACTATGATTCTTTTGGGAAACATAATCTTTCGTACGTCTTGCGAGAAAGCAGAGAATAAAAGTGGAAAATCAAACAATATTTTTAGCTATGAACACCTACCCAGGTGCTGAAGAAAATCTACCATTTTATGCTGAAATGCACAGCTAATTTATCTCTTCAGAATCTAATTGAATTAGGTTATTAAGTGAACGTCAAGTGAACAAGATGATGAAAGAATGATCCGAATGCCAGCACTTATGAGATGAAGCATTGGTCTTGCTAAGGTTAAACAGGATAATTTAAATATTTCAATTATGTTAGAATACTACCAATATTCAGGTAGTCCTATCACTTCCCAAAATGTGGAATGAATAAATTGGGGGGAGGACATGAATGGAAAAGGAGGCAAAAGTGATACTATTATGCCTTATTTTTTCATTCCATTTCTGGTTAATGGATATTTCTACTCAGCTACTGATTTTAGTACATATAAATTGCTTCCTAATATCTTCAGTTATTTTAAACTGCATTGCTTATTTTTCTGGTTGAAAGTTCTGAACCATCAGTATTCTTGCATTTTTGTCATCAGTGCATAAGCTTTTTATGTCAGTGATGTATCTATTTCTTTTTTGCCACTGAGTTCTTGCAATACTGTAATTTTCATACATCATGTTGCTTTTCTTCATAATATGAATCCTCTTAAAATTGTTGATTGATAAGGGCCGTGGATAGCTCAGGCTGGTAAGAAGCCTGTTATTAGAACACAGCAGCCTGCAGTTACTGCAGGTTCAAACCCGGTCCAAGGTTGACTCAGCCTTCCATCCTTTATAAGGTAGGTAAAATGAGGACCCAGATTGTTGGGGGGGCAATAAGTTGACTTTGTAAATATACAAATAGAATGAGACTATTGCCTTATACACTGTAAGCCGCCCTGAGTCTTCGGAGAAGGGCGGGATACAAATGTAAATTTAAAAAAAAAAGTAGTGAGTTAAAATTCTTGTATTACTACTGGTTTCAAACAAGATAACTTGTTCAAAATTGGCAGAAACCATGGATTTTGATATTTTAAAAAATGACACTATTCTAGAGTTATAGGACCTGAAATATGTCATTGCAGATCCCTCGCATCCTGGACATAAACTGTTTCAACTCCTACCCTCAAAACGATGCTATAGAGCACTGCACACCAGAACAACAAGACACAAGAACAGTTTTTTCCCGAAGGCCATCACTCTGCTAAACAAATAATTCCATCAAGACTGTCAGACTATTTACTGAATCTGCACTACTATTAATCGTTTCATAGTTCCCATCACCAGTCTCTTTCCACTTATGACTGTATGACTATAACTTGTTGCTGGCAATCCTTATGATTTATATTGATATATTGACCATCAATTGTGTTGTAAATGTTGTACCTTGATGAACGTATCTTTTCTTTTATGTACACTGAGAGCATATGCACCAAGACAAATTCCTTGTGTGTCCAATCACACTTGGCCAATAAAAATTCTAATCTATTCTATGTCGTCTCTTCCATTTGAAATAAATCTAGATTTTCTTAAATGTGGCAATATATAATAAGAATGGAGGACAACAGTACATTGCTGCTTCATCTGCTGTAAGGGAAAGAGAGGCAAAGCCTGGGAGCAGAGTCAAAAGAGGAATTAGCCTGAGTCTACATACCCGTAAGCAGTCCAAGTCCAGCCTCTCTTGAATTCCCTTAATTCTTATCTATTGCCAATTGTTAATTGACTAGGTTCCTGTATATATGCATTAGCAATAAATCTGATTAACAGCAACTTGATTCTTTGTGCCTTACATTTGCTATCTTGATTGGTCTCTGATAAGCTAGTCCATCAAAAATTTCATCTGCATCCATCTGACTGTATGAATCTGGTAACATCTGAAAGGCATCAAAATAGCTCAATTTTGTCCTTCGTTGGATAGAAGAGAAGTGTTGTCAGCTAGTCCCATAACGCCAACATATACTCAAGCACATTACATAAAAGTTCAGATTGTGTAGAAAACCTTAAATATTTTAATATACTTTTACTAACAAATTTGTCAATGTTACTGACTGACAGGTTGCCACAAAATATTGCCAATCACATATATGTGTACACACACTTAAAAAGTTTAAACATCTTAAAGTAGTTTATCTTAAAAACTTTAAACATCACACATAGTTTATATGCCAAAACGTTGACTTTATTAATTTTGTTCATGTAAATAGATCTAATGAAAAGAATTACAAATTTCATATATACAAATATTTATAATGTAGTGAAGTACGAGTTTCAGGGAAATGTTAATTTAAATTGTGAAAGCTAATTTAAATCAACTCACTCCATTTTTATTTTATTTGTTTTTTGTAATAAAAAACGTATAGCAGTAGTTGAGTTTCCATAACTCCTTTGCTTTCATAAACATTCGTTTTAATTTCTGGTTGACCATAAAATAGGCTACTCCGACTGTGGTAAATTTAGAAAGAAATGATTTATTCCAATTCCACAAGTTCATCTCCTTCCCCAACAGTATCTCCAATTTTGCAGTGTACCGCTTTCACCTGCAGCACAAAAAAAACCCCCAAAAAAAGTAAGTTCTAAACACATTTTTATTTCTAAACTGTAATTAGTTACACCTAGAGAATAGACTCTGCCAATGACTGGAGTGGCTTTGCCTAATTACCTTGACTAACCAAAGCATATTTTGTATATAATTGTCCAGGGTGGGGGGAGGAGGCAGTGGTGAAAGCCAAAATTTTTTACTACCGGTTCTGTGGGCATGGCTTGGTGGGAGTGGCTTGGTGGGTGTGGCAGGGGAAGGATACTGCAAAATCTCCATTTGCACCCCACTCTGGGGCCAGCCAGAGATGATATTTGCCGGTTCTCAGAACTGCTCAAAATTTCCGCTACCGGTTCTCCAGAATCTGCTGAATTTCACCCGGGGGGGGTGTGTGTGTGAAGTAAGTATTTATGTGTATATGAAGGCCCTTGAAGAGGTTGAAGTGTGCATTTTTGAAGAAGTGTCAGCCTCAGTTCCTCAAGTAACAGATTTGTCAGTTGCATTGCTCATGGCATTGCCCTGCACAAAGTCATTTGCAAATAGGTTACATGCTCCTAAGCTGGTACATAGTCAATTCCGTATCAAATACGTAAACAAGCATGAAATTACTGATACCTAAAAAAAAGTGTCTTTTGGAAGATCTTTAGACAAGTTGTGTACATTTTGCACGTTTCTATTTCGACTCAAACACTGCATCAATAAATGAATGTTCTTTTAACACTATATATTTTTCTGATCAGTTCAATCATTCTGTAGAAAGCAGGATACAAGACGCTATATGGGGTAGTCCATATGTCCTTTTCCATCTTTTCTTGGTTTCGTTTGTGGTTTTTCTAAACTCACAGTAGTACCTGAGATTATATAATTCTGCTTATCTTTATTATTTATTAATTAGATCAATTTACCCCATTGCCCCTCTCAGGACATAAGTCTAGCACAAGTAAAATATGCTAGTCCAGTTGTAACGAGCAAGGAAGGGCCTTATTCCAGTTCTATAAATGCACATATTTGCCCAAGAGCGTAATACATAAAAGGTGGCACACTTCGTGAGACATAATGTGACATGTCTAAAATGAAGGTTGGAAAAGCTCATCTGGAATCTCGCATGTAATACAGGTAGTCCTCAACTTCTAACCATTTGTTTAGTCACGGTTCAAAGTTGCAACAGCGCTGAAAAAAAGGGGCTTATGACCATTTTGCACACTAACAATTGTTTTAGCATCTCCATGCTGATCGAAGTTGGGCATTTAGGCTGTATTTATGAAAGTTGCACTGTCCTGGGATCATGTGATCACCACTTATAACCTTCCCAGCCGTCTTTCAATAAGCAAATCAATGGAGGAAGCCAGATTTGCTTAATGGCTACATGGTTCACTTAACAACTGTGGCAAAAAGGTCATAGCATGGGGCAAAACTCACTTAACGATTGCTTTGCTTGGCGACAGAAATTTGGGCCTCAGTTATGGTCATAAGTCAAGGTCTAACTAGTGTTTTTTATTTTATTTGTTTATTTATATCCCACCTTTATTATTTTTACAAATAACTCAGGGCAGTGAACATATCCAACCCAGTTTCCTACTCCTGTTTTCCCCACAACAACAACAACTCTGTGCAGTGGAATGGGCTGAGAATGAATGACTGGCCAGTGCTTTTACTATGAAATTGTGACATTTAATATTTTGGTAGTCCAGGTCCTAGCATACCACTACAGTCTCAGTATAATACCCCGTAATGCCAGATTTTGCTTTCTTTAAATAGTGTTATGTGCAACCTGTCGAATATTATAAGACACTGGAGTGTATCTTAAGACATACCTTGCCAATTTTAGAAGCAACCAAACTGTTCTGCATTTTCATAGCTTCGATCACGCAAATTTCTTGACCTTCTGCAACCTGGTAAAAGCAATAGATAGCACTGATGTTAACAAAAATAAAATAAAAATATGCCATCAAGCTGTTTCATTCTTTCAGAAAATTAATAAAGTAATTCTGTTTGGACCCTGCTAGTAGAGGAAAGCAGGCAGCAGGTGGCTGAGAGTTGAAGTCCACAAGTCTTAAAATTGCCAAGGTTGAAGACCCCTACATTAGAACAATTAAATATCATGACTGAAATATGAGAATATTTTTCTCTAATATTCTCTTTGAAAGCAACTGCTTCTGAAGAAGACAGTATGGACCACACTATCCACTCTGGACCAACAAGATTCTGAAAGGATGAAGGGTGTGGGAAAGAAAGAGAGAATATAAAGCAAAAGAGCATTCCTGTTTGTCTTGGAGATTTTATAACATTTCTTCCAAAACACTGTCGGCAATGGTTTAAAAGGTTCTTCCACAAAACGATCTCAAATACCAGGTGAATTAATAGGGTTAGGATAATTTAAAAAATCAGCCTCCCTTCCAGTCTTTAATGCCTACTTATTTTGTTTAACAATGTTTCAGGAAAATTCACTTAAATTAAAAAACAAATCATGACTAAATTCTTTAAATAAGTAGAAATTAAAATATAATCAGTTTCATCTAATGCATATATACAGTAAATAAATGGTACGGAAGAACTACATCTATAGCCTTAGATAAAATTCTTATTACAAAATTGTACATTGTAAAGAAAAGCAACTTTAATATAAGCTCTGAATATAAGGCATTCAATACTGAAATTATTCTAGATATTATACAAAGTCAGGAAATCAAATTCAGAGCTGCACTATATCAAATTATATACTTATGGGCATGTGTGAGTTTATACTGCTTAATGTTTCTCCTGCATGTAGCAGTCTAAAACATCAGGGAAAATTTAGTGAAACTTCTCAAAATTGCTTATATTTTTCAAGAAGGTTTCTTACTATTTTTGTACCTTCTTTCCATTTGTACATTTTATATTTATAATCTGCAGTTGTCCTGCTAGGATACTATATTTTTCAACTGTGTTAAAAATTTACAGTTCTGATACTTTTAGATTCTGATCCTAAAGGGGGAAAAAAGAAATATATTAACAAATAATATTCCTGTCATACTTAAAATCAACTTATGGTACACACATTGAATATTCATCTCTTTGTAAAATATTTTTTTAAAAGAAACTCTGTCATTTACTAATCTAGAATGATGCTTTGTTTACACAATGGCATGGTCATTTTACTTCTGTGACTTCTCAACAAGTTTGCAAGCAAAATCATGAGACCTAAAAGGCTTCAGCTATTATCTACCAGTTGAGAAGATGCTGTATTAAAATAGTTCAACATGGGCACAGGTTAACATTTAGGATTTTTCCATTGTTTGTTTTACTTACAAAAAAACCCTATAAATTCCATCTGGAAGTTTGCTGAGTTTTTGGAGAGTAATAAATAAGCTACAAGGCTTTATTAAACACAACAGGTCATCCCATTTATTTCCTTACTGTCCATCTTTTCATCTACACTATCATAAATGAACTGTATGATCACACAGAATAGAATTTTTTTTATAGAAGAGAAGTTTTTTATTGGCCAAGTGTGATTGGACACACAAGGAATTTGTCTTGGTGCATATGCTCTCAGTGTACATAAAAGAAAAGATACGTTCATCAAAGTACAACATTTACAACACAATTGATGGTCAATATATCAATATAAATCATAAGGATTGCCAGCAACAAAGTTACAGTCAGAAGTGGAAAGAAATTGGTGATGGGAACTATGAGAAGATTAATAGTAGTGCAGATATTTTACTATATACATGACTAGAAAACCGTAGAACTTTTTATCAAATGCTGATAAATTATAAACTGTTTATTTACTATGAGGTAAATATTCACCTCAAATTGGTGGCACATACAATGGTCTACATGAGCATGTTATCCCAATAGAAAATTGGTTATATGTGAAATTGACCTCTGAATAGGAGGAGGTGGTAACCAAAACCTTGAAGCGCACCCGAAAGACCGCAGGTAGCCAGTGCAGACTGCGCAGGAGCGGTGTTACATGGGAGCTGTGTGCGGCTCCCTCTATCACCCGCGCAGCTACATTCTGAACTAACTGGAGCCTCCGAGTGCACTTCAAGGGGAGCCCCATGTAGAGAGCATTGCAATAATCCAAGCAAGAGGTAACAAGAGCGTGAGTGACTGTGCATAGGGCATCCCGGTCAAGGAAGGGGCGCAACTGGTGGACCAGGCGAACCCGGTAAAAAGCTCTCCTGGAGACGGCCGCCACGTGATCTTCAAACGACAGCCATCCATCCAGGAGAACACCCAAGTTACGCACCTTTTCCATTGGGGCCAATGATTCACCCCCAACAGTCAGCTGCGGCTGCAGCTGTCTGTACCGGGGTGCCGGCATCCATAGCCACTCTGTCTTGGAGGGATTGAGCTTTCTCCCCATCCAGACCTTCCAGGCACCGGGACAGTACTTCGATAGCTTCGTTGGGGTGGCCTGGGGTGGAAAAGTACAGCTGCGTATCATCAGCGTACAGTTGGTACCTCACCCCAAAGCCACTGATGTTCTCACCCAGCGGCTTCATATAGATGTTGAACAGGAGCGGCAAGAGAATCAACCCCTGCGGCACCCCACAAGTGAGGCGCCTCGCGGTCGATCTCTGCCCCCTGTCAACACAGTCTGCGACCGGTCAGAGAGATAGGAGGAGAACCACCGATAAACGGTGCCTCCCACTTCCAAACTCCCCAACCGGTGCAGCAAGATTCCATGGTCGATGGTATCAAAAGCCACTGAGAGATCTAATAGGACCAGGGCAGAGGAACAACCCCTGTCCCTGGCCCTCCAGAGATCATCTACCAACGTGACCAAAGCCGTCTCCGTACTATATCCGGGCCGGAAGCCGGACTGGAACGGGTCTAGATAGACAGCTTCATCCAGTTATTGGGGTAGGTGACGTGCCACCACACTCTCTACAACCTTCGCAACAAAGCGAAGGTTGGAGACCAGACGATAATTTCCCAAAACAGCCGGGTCCAGGGAAGGCTTCTTGAGGAGGGGTCTCACCACCTCCTCTTTCAAGGCGGCAGGGAAAACCCCTTCCAACAAAATACAGATCTTCCTACTGAATTAGCACCCTCTATTCCATGAGAGAATTATGTAGTGGGTAAAAATAAGAACAAATCGGTTCCTTTTATATTTGAAGGCAGCCCTATTTTTGTGTATTAAATCATGGTTTTCCTTTAAAACTGAGCTCTTCTGAATTTTGTGGTGGAGTTCTCAAATAAAGAAGAATTTTAAAAGAAATCTGTATTTGGAAAAAGAGCAAATAATAGTTGGAAGCCTTTTGAGATAAACTCACCTATTTAACTTTTTACCTTAAGAGAGGAAAAAAATGTATTTCCATAGATACCCAATATTTAAACACTGGCTTTACTTCTAATAATAGTTAATTTGTCTAAAATGGCTTTAGTGGAAAGTGTCACTTAAAGCGACCACATTTAATAATTATTCTTTATGTCAATCCTTTATAGTCTTTTCTTCCTACTGTGTTGCAAAACAGCAAATCCTAAAATTAGTCCCCAATATCTCACAATTTCCTACTTCATTCATTCTCTAGGGCTTTGTTCAGCTTCTTTCACTGCATAATTGTGTGTATCTTTTTGCCTGCCTGTATTATTTAAGCCGGAAAATGAATATCTTAAGAGATCTCTAAAATATCCTCTTTCATCATTTAAGGATTAAGTTCAGCTTTTAAAAACCCTGTAACTTTTCCAAAGAGATTGAACTGGCATAAAAGTACACATATATACAAATCATATCCAATGGTATAATTTGTATTAATTAAATCCACTTGTGATTAAAATGTGTCTTTGTGTATCAATGGTTTTAATGAAGGTTTGAAATGGGGAAAGGGATTTATCAAGTACAACCCAAAACATTTATTCACCAATACCAATTTCAGCCTTGAACTCTGATTTCTAAAAAGGGGGAAAATGCAAATTATGTTTCAAATATATTTTTTTTCATTTGGAAGAAACAGAATCAAAAGTGCTGGGATTAAAGATAAATGTGAAAAATAATATTTAATATTTCATTCTAAAATGAAGTATAACATCAGATTCAATGGTGTCTTGCATCAATTCTTCAAATTCCATTTTTAAATTACAGCTGTTCATTATAGCAATTGAAAACAAAATGTGGGCTTAGACTGAGGATTTGTACAGCCTTGAGGTTTATGCAAAGAAAATTAAAATATGGCAGTGCTTCTTGAATAAATAGTTTTTTCGAAACTGGCGCACAAAAAAATAACAACAAAAGATTGTTAATGGTTTTTCTATGGACATTTAGAGGTACAATGAGGTCTCAGACCAATTTTTGTGAACCTAGCCCACTTCCCTAATACTTCTGTGAGTCATCAAGACTTAATTATTGTGACAGGGTATCTTCAATGTTAGGCTTACAAAACAGTCACAAGCCTTGCAAGTCTTTTTGATAAAACCAATCGGCCCTGATGTATTTCTCCACTCTGTCTAATTGGTGTAAAGTTTGGAGATCTGACTCTCGTATCTTTCGCCCAGCTTGCTGCATCCTCTCCTCTGACACCAGGTCAAGGTTCACATTCGCCTCTGATTATCAAAGTGGCATTCATTAAGCAGCGGTCTGCCTCGCACCAAAAGGAGCTAGCTTGGAGGAAAGAAACCTCGGCCCATTTACTCAGCAGATTTTAGCATTTTAAGGAGCCCCAAATGTCACACAGTATTGCTATGTTTTGAAGAGTTTCAGCTGATGATTAATTGTGAGTGATGGGAAATAAAATCCAGTAAAGCCAGCTGCTTGCCATGGTTGGCAAAATTGCTATAATGGATATAGGCTGCCAATTTTCCAGTTTTACTGGCAAGTCTTCCAAGTGTAATTAAGGGAAGTTATAAATGATATGGAAATCTATCAAGTCCTATTTATTTTCAGAGAACTCTTTCCCCAGAGACTTTTATCTTCAAGCTTATCATTTGCTTTGTTGTGCTAATGATTTCATCCATTTATTTCTATTAAAGCCCCCATATTCCATCTTAACGAGATAGATCCACTTCTTTCACAAAGGTTTAAAGAAATGGAAACCTCTTTAAGTCAGACTGCAAGCTTTCTATTTTCCTTTTGTAACATTTAAGCGGGTAGCTTTGTTTGCTTTGGGGAAATTCCGTTTTAAAATACTTCATCTTTTTCTCTCGTTTGAATCAGCTACAAAACCTTGAAGAAGCAACCCAGATTTTTGGAGACGACAAAGTCACCCACCCTTTAGGAAAGGAATAAAATAAAATGTCAGCAATGTAAAAAAGGGGTCTTCGATGCTACCCATTGAGCCGAGAGTGGTGTTGCTCACTAATGTAGTTTGATTTGGAATAAAAGCATGAAAATGATGTGCACGGGTCTAAAATTGGAGAGGTAAAGGATGAGTGCACCGTATTCCATTTCTCAATTTCATCCTTCAGAACCACAAAATGGGGGGTTATACAGTTACTGGATGAGATTTACGGTAACAGCTGTGGTCCTCCCACACAAGGGAGGACCTTCTAATGGGGTGAGGTCTGCTTAGAACAGACGGGGAGTTACAAAACAAGATTTCCTATTAAGGACAAGCCCTAATATCCTGCCTAAAGAATGCAATGAGAGAGAGAGAAAGTCAAATTGCCTTTAGGTAACCTCAAAGCCTACATTTTGCAGCTTCAATGAGACGCACACGCTCGCAAAATCTGGAGCTGTTTTCAAAAAAGCAAACTGCTTATAAATGACAGGATGCAAAAGCAAGAGACTCCCCCACCCACTCCACCCTGTTACTCTCTAGCCACTGGAAAGCCTGCACAGGAAACCGTGCCAGTGGCATATGGCTTTCTACTGTGCTAAACATTCATACAAAAGACAGGTTCATCAGTCATTGGTATATTTGGACCGGGGGCTTAAGGGGGAGGGAAAAAGGCTTCTGATGGATGCTATTTAGAGCTGACCTGCTGCTAATACATTACCAGGGCTGGAAACTCTCCTGACATTGGAACAGCAGACCATGAAATACAGCACATACAAGAACATACACCACGTTTGCCAGCTTCCCCAAAATAATAAATAAGCTATTTAAACTCTGTGCCTAGTATTGGGCCTGCTATAAGAAAGCCTGGGTCAGTCCTGCACAGGCCAATTAATGCACAGCATCTGCTGCACAGAAGCAGCACACGAAGCACTTCCGAATCATTTCGGCAATTAAAAGAAAATTGTTTCCTGCCTGTTACGACAGCAACTGTTTCAATGCAAGAGTGAGCATCAAATCATTGTCTGGAGCTGGAAAAAAATTAAAGCCTCTTTTTTTTTGTAACCGAGGAAGGAGGAGGAGGAGGAGAAGGAGGGCGGGATGGAGATTTCTTACGCTCTAAGATCATTCTTTTGTTGCCCTACATTGTTTTTTTTTCTGCCAAATTAGACAGAAGGCTCTGAAGACTTGCAAGGACTTTCTACTGTATCACCTTCTGGTGCGCTGGGGCTGTAGGAAAAGATGGATCAATATCCACCTCACAGGCTAGTCTGCAAAACTGAAAAGGCTGCCATTTCATTTTCAGAAGGCTTCTGTATTTTTAGAAAGAGCCTTAAAGTTGGGAATAATCATACGTAACGAAACAACAAAATAAAACAACTGGGCGTAGGAAAAGGCCAGGCTTTGGATCTGAGCTAGTCAAAGCCCTAGTTGGAATGTCATTTTAGTATCATTGTCAGTCTGAACACAGAAGAAATATATTGACTGTTCTTAATGTTCACACAGCCTTACTTTTAACCACGATGGGGGCAGAGGTAGCTGAAAAAAACTAAATCATAGTCTTACGAGCTATTTGAAAACTGTGACAAATTCTGATTACAAAGTAATTTATTCGCTGCGGTCAACATATTTACATTCTCAAACAAAAAGGTGAGACAAAGGAAAATGTGTGTTTGGGCTTAATAAAAAAAAATAAAAGTTTTTTTTAATCCCTCCTTGTTTTAACATCATGTTTATTTTATTAATATCCTGTCCCTTTTTGCAACCACCCAATTGTTTTGGCTACTGTTCATCCTTGAATTTTTCTCTTACTCGGTGATTTCTTGGTATTATGTGTCTAACTATAGCCCTGATATTGTTCAAATCCATATAAAAAAAAGTACTGTTATTTCTCCCATAGATGTTAATTCTGAAACAGGAGAGCTACAAAGATGAAAATATAATTAGCAGTAATTAACAGCAGTTGACAGATGATTATTAAACTTTTTACGCCATACTCCTTTAAGGAATGAATTTCAGTAGAGTGCATCCCAGATTTTTTGACCCTTGATTAACCAAAGGTCAGAGATGTTCCCCTGACAGCAATAAGTACCAATCATTGTACCCCGACTTATTCAATACACAACTGTTCCCAGAGGTTCTAGAAATGTCCAGGGTTCCCTTTGGGAGGTTGGGTTAGTTTAACAGCCAGAGGGAATAAATAAATGAGGATACAATTTTAGAAATATTTTGAGTATGCTCTGATTGCTAAAAGATCATGTTTGCTAAAGATGTCTTCTTTTGCTACAGAAATTAGAATATTTGCTTTTATTTTCTAACCAAATGTATTGGCTCTTAATTTGAAAACAAGAAAACCACCCTGGTACATTTACAGAGAAAAATTATATTGTATTATAGAACCTACACTGAAATATGTATGATTGTATGCATGTATAACACACACACACATACACAAACTTTCCATACATTTACAAGCTGCTGTATGTTTTTATTTTGGGCATCGGAGTGAGTCAAAATGCTCTGGTGCCATATTTTGTTTTCAATGTGAAATGAATTTAGCACACCAATACCGAAGCAGAGCACAACCTTGCTTAAACAAAGGGCTACAATCAAGTAAAAGAAAAAAGGATCAGTTGCTAACATAGGTATATTAAATACAGCAAACAATATTTGGAATCCATTAAATTTTATACAAAGCTTCATAAAAGGTACTTTAATAAATATGGCCTTAATTATACCAATTCTTTTGCCCGCTTCAAACCTCTGCTAATGTTAAAGCATTGAGTGTTTAATTGAAATATAATAGCTGAAGAACATGGAAGACATTAAAGATTACAAGCAACAGGTAGGATATTTGAAGTCCAACCTCATATTTTACAAGAAATCACCAACTCCTATAGTGTGCTTAGTCAAGTGAAGGAAAGAGATAGGATTGGAAGGTGTGTTTAGATTGCTGCATTTCAACATTTTGAGAGATGAAACAATGGCAGGGCATTATCTGTAATCTCAGCAAGATATAGTTTTCTTAGGCTTTTTAAACTGAGTGTTAGAGAGTTAAATTGTGTGAGTCTAAAACTGAATACTATAACTCTGAAATCATACACTTTCCATTTGACTAGTGAACACTTTCAGTTCTCCCATGAGATATCTAAAGGGACATTCATGTTTCATTTTGGATCTGAAATTATTGCTGCCTGCATTTCTAGTAGGTGAAACCGTTCTAGGTTCAAGCCATTTCTTAAAAAACATAAGACACTATTTCTGAACTTATGTACTTTTTCCCTCAAGATGTTCTGGTCTAGATATTTTTTATTATTATAGCATATATTCATATAATTTTCTCAATAAAACAAAAAGACAGAGGAAAAAGGTAGGTCTGAAGCATTAAAGATTGTGAAAATTCAAAGGTTCTTTTAAATTCTCATTATAAATACCTTATATATATTGATGTTCAATGTCTAAAATTTGTTTTAGGCTGATATGGTTGTGTCTTCAAAACGTATTACTTATATTTAAATGTAAGTAAAGAAAAAATAAGGCTCTGTTAAGAGCTCAAGACCTTGAACTCCATAGAATAACATCTGGCTACCAGTATCTGATGATTCCCAACAAGGATTAAAGCAGTAATTCAGTGCCTTCTGGTGGATACTATAATTCAACACTTTTGGAATTTCACTTATTTACATGTAACATAGCTTAATGCGAGTTAGCATATGACCATAATTATTTACACCAGTTTAAACTTGGAAATGCTATTAATACCTTGCTGTTAATAGAGAATATTATGTGATATAAAAGAAACCGACTAAGATGCCATATTTTTAATTAGAGATCTCCTTATCAAACTCCTTTAACTTTACATCTATTGTTCAATTCAATCTTACAATTTAAAGAGTATCATTCTGTTTGCACATATGCAAAACAATTTTACACTTACTTTTCTGACCTTCAACTTTCTTCCTATCAATGTAACTTTTCATACACAACAAAATAATTTTACACTCACTGTTGAGGATTGGCAATGGTCTTCTTCCTTCCTTCCTTCCTTCCTTCCTTCCTTCCTTCCTTCCTTCCTTCCTTCCTTCCTTCCTTCCTCTCTCCCTCTCTCCCTCCCTCCCCCTTCTTCCTGCCCTTCTGAATATAGCCCAAAATCTGTACTCAATATTCAAGAGCAGAGATAATCTTCAGCAGCTCTGAATAAAATAAGTAAATGTTTTGATTCTAAAATTTCCAAATATCAAACATTAATATAAAATTATTTGAATTTTAAAAAGTTAAAAAATAGTTTAATAATCCACTATGTTAATTTAAAGAAAAAATGGCCAGAAAAACTACATAAAAAATACTTAGTTCTGTGTGAATAAGAACATTTTGAGTTACTTTTTCTAATACAGTCCTTCCCTATAAAACAAACTGAAAGGTTCCAATGATATACCCAAGGCATGCCTATTTTCACTTACAGAAAAAACAAAGAAATCTCATCAAGGGGCTTCACGTGACTAAAGAGAAAAGTCTATCTGATATCCCCTGATATTTATACACTTTGGAATGGACTGACTCCAATGGGGACCTATAAGTGAGATGTACACTGTGGATGTTTTTTCACTACAGACAACCCATTAAGGTAGAGTAATGCCTCCTTTAATATGTTGGATGGACCAAGAGGCCTAAAATAGATTTGGAATGTTTTTGAATGTAGACAAACCATTATATAGAAATAACTCCTACTGGTGTGGTACCTGGCACACTCATGATGTCACCTAGCTTACTAATGAAATATCTGCAAGAAAGCCACCCAGCTCAGAGAGCACCAGGGACCCCCACAGTTCAACCTTGAACTATCAATATTCCCTTTATCAGCAATTCCTACTTGTTTCAATATAATGGGCTGGCTGCATTCTCTATCAATAAAGGATAGATCTCTAAGATCTATTGATCTCAGTAAAAGTAAGTCTTTGACCAGTTAGTACAGTACTGTATACCTTCTGGTTAGTTTGTAGATCTGGCCCATACTTTTCCAAACCTGGGGAGGAGAAACTATAAAAAACCTCAATTGTGTTCATCACAATACAATATTTTTATATGTTTACCTCATTGTTAGTAAGCAGATAGTATCTTAACAGAAACCAAAATACAAAAAAGTGAGTGAAATAAATACCATCATTTTACAACTTCAGTGTATGCCCAGGCCCTAGACCAGTGGTCTCCAACCTTGGCAACTTTAAGCCTGGAGGAATTCAACTCTCAGAATTCAACTCTCAGATTTCTGGGAGTTGAAGTCCACCAGGCTTAAAGTTGCCAAGGTTGGAGACCTCTGCCTAGAGTGAAAGAAAGTTATAGCCATCCTAATATTTTCTTACAATGATGCTATGCTCTGCAAGACAGAAACCTCCTTGTGAGATATCACGAAATAAAATTTCATCTCTTGCAATATTAAACTTCACTGAAAATCAATTTGCATATCTACCAGTTTAGGATAATGGCCGACGGAAAATGTTTTTGGCATTTCTGGTAATATTGTTTCACACTTCGTTATATTATTAACAAGGAAATACACTAGAAAATAAAAAGAGTACTTAAATACTCCTTAAGTTGCCTGAACAGTGGACAGGAAAAACACAAATCAAGATACATTCAAACAGGGGAACAAAACCCCTGGTGGATAAGAATCCTGAGGCCTTCGAATAGCTGCAATAATGATCTTTGTCCTGATGGACAGCCAAAACATATAAGCTGAATCGTACCATCTCGCCTCTTATTCAGTCTGGAGACCTGATACAAACTCGTCTCCCTTCAGAAAAAACTTTTTGACGTCAGTCTTGGAAAGGAAGGATTTACGCTAAACCCCTTTTCAACGCCACAAATGTGTTTTTGCAATTAAAGCTGTCCAATTATCACTGACAAGTCCAAATCACCCTGAGCTGTTCAGAAGCTCTGCTTCTCGGTGCCTCCAGCAAAAACCCTGCAGGCATAGGTGTTGGGGGCGGGGAATGGGCAGAAATAGGGGAAAGAAATATCTCTCATTATTTAACAACTTCTTTGGATTCCACTGTATTGCTTTCAGAATAATTGATTGTCTGAGAAGAATGCTTTCTCCGTTTTAATTTCCTGGCTCAATGCCCATCCTCTTACAGTTCTGTTTCTTCATGCAGACAAAATATTCAACAAAAGCAGTTCAACAAAAAGATGCACTTTTTAGCATCTTATTATTTGAATCTCACTCTAATTCTACTACAATGAAGTAGGCTTAATAGAAAATACCCACTGTGTCTTTAAACTTCTCTCCCTCACACACACACACAAACTTATTTGTTCTCTACCTCATTTCTTCCAACTGTTTGGCATAGACTAGAGGAAAGACTGGCTTTGCACCTTCATATGGCAGGGGGAAAAGTAAGCAATAGATATCTTTCTAATGTCTGCTCAATTTCTTCTGGATATTAATGTTAGCATGATAAAAAATGTTAAGGTGAATTGATATAGTCACTTCTTGCAAACATTTTCTCAGAGCTTAAAAGGAGCACGTAAAGATTAAGAGACAAAATGTTCAATATATTTTTGAGAGCAAAGCTCAAATACAGCTTGTTCATTTAAAGAAGTTATCTCTGAAGCATATGTTGGTGTGTGTGGAAATCAAGCTAAAGCAACACTTTAAATTGAATTACTTGTCTTTGTTTGTAACTTTGTTTTTAAATGTTAACTATAAAATATTTCAAACTGTGTGCAAATGCAAATATAACTTCCCTTTTTTGTGGGGTAACAATAAAAAGTGAAGAGTTTGCAGGTTATGTTTCGGTAAAACTATGCTGAACCTAACTTACATGCATGTAATATATGTAATAACAAAGTTCACAACATTTATGCTGTTTCTTAAGAACTACAGAAAAAAATTCTATAAGTAGTTTTTTTTTAAAAATCCGGCTTAAAGAGTTTTCTCCCTCAAAATATAACACCAACACAGAAAATGAATTATCTGTCAGTTGGACAGCATGTAAATGTTTTTATCTTCTCGGCCTCTTTTGTCTTTCTAGTTTTTCATAAGGAATGGCATGCTAACTCAGGGACATCATTCAGTTGCTTTTTCTTTTGTATAATTTAATAAAATGAAACCAATGTGAATTAAAGAAAATAAAATCGAGCTAATTTATCCAGTTGCCAGGCTGGGGAACTCTTCTAATATAGAATACAGGTATTCCATATATCTATATGTCCAGAGTGTGTGTGTGTGTGTGTGTGTGTGTGTGTGTGTGTGTGTGTGTGTGTAATAAATAGCATGGTAGGCATGGGAGAATTCTCACATAGTTTTCAAAAAAACATGGGAAATCAGCAACTTGTGTGTAAAATGTTTCACTAGTTCTAATGAATATATAAAATGCAAATTATCAGTACTTTCCCTCATTTTTACAGGTCTTAGAGGTTCATTTTTTTATTGCCACTGGTATATAACATCCCAACCATCTTACTTTAATGTTGGTCTTGCACAACAAGATTTTTCTAAGTTCTGACTGAAAGTACTTTTCTGCTGGAGATAAGTAAACTATAGGACCAAACTACTGCTTCGAGAAGGACTAAGAAATTTATAATCTATCATTACATGCAGTCCTTATTTCAGAGCAACCCATTCTGAAATTAGGCATAAGTAGGAACAATTTTCCATCTCTCCTCCCAATACACAATATTGGACAACAAATTTAGTTGTTCATCAGGTTTAGATGTTTAAACTCTCCAACTTCTCTCCAAAAGAGCCAAAAATAGTAAGCTTGCTTTCTCAACAGAAAAACTCCTACTGAATTTTAAAGAATTTTTTTTTAAAAAAAACTTTAATACTTCAATGAAAAATATTCTTAATTTAAACGGACATTAGGAAAAGAGAAGCTCTTACCATGTCACCAGGTTTTATGGAAACTGCCACTACTGCCCCAGGCATTGGCGATCTTATGATACTTGTGGTATCCTCCGTAACTTTTTCTGGCATGTATTTGCTCAGTTCTGCAGCAAGTTCGCTCAACACACGCAATTTGTACTTGGAAAAAGGAGAGGAGAAAGAACTGTTACAAAAGCAAATTATATCAAATCAGTATTGATTTTTTTTTAAAAGGAGCATAGTATCTAAAATCTAGAGCAAGTATGTGTTAATATCTTAATCTTGCTTGAACACCTGGAAATTGAAAAAAAAATGTTGCATTTTTAAAAGATATTGGTAGCAGACTAAATTTGATAAGTCAATTAAAATATTGTTGGGTTATCCCTAAAATAGAAAATACAAATTGCATCTTTAATAAAGTAAACTAATATTTTAAAATGTATGTGTATTATATATTTCATTATGTATAATCCAGCATTTGTCATTAAATACAGTTTAACAAAATAGACCAAATTTTGTCTTTCTGCAAATGTTCAAGTGTTGTAAACATTTTATAATTTTATTTTGTACATTACAAATCTTAATTAAAATGATTATTTTAATACAAATTATGTATTATATGCACTTTTTCCTCTCTATCTTCTGCCAGTCATGCTTCCAAAAAGTAGATATGTAAACGTAAGAAAATTGATAACTTGTCCAAGAGATATACTGTACCTCTATTAATGTACAAAAATCAAGATATTCCTCCATGAAACAAAAAGGTAGTTTTAATTTTTTGCCTAAAAGTACAAAGCCCACATGTTGCAGTCTCTAAGATCATAGACTTCTGAGAATACAAGTTCAATTTAAGTAAACTATCAAAATAATCAGTACAGGCTATGCTAAATAAGTAAATGTTTTTGAACTCATATAAACTTTCTGTGCTTTGCAGATAGGTTTGCTTCTGTGCAAATTTTTATGTTAATGTAACCAAAATGACCAACAATGTTTCAAGAGGGAAAAACATATTATCAGTTTTTACTATTTACTAATACATTTTACATAGACACTGAAACTCCAATGATTTTATCTTCCCATTAGATTTTTTTTCCTTTAATTTTTTTATATGGCCATCTGCTTTTAAAACTTGTTCTGGACATTGCTTTTAGGCCTCCAGCAGATGGCAGCAGGAGTCCATGAGAAACTTTATCTTTGGCCATCAGCAGACAAAAGAACAAATGCAGCTCTTTCACTAATGACTGGTCTTGGTTTTAAAAAATGTGGGTATTTGAATGGCAGATAATAATTTAATATACACTGAGACCAACCAGCCACAATATCTAGTATTTCTGATTATTTTAACTCAGTTTTCACTAGTTGAGCCTTAAGCAATTTAATAGCTCCAGAATGCAAATAAAATTAAATATTTTAGCTTCGATAACCCATAACTATCACTTTTGAATATCTCAAGGCATTTGCTACATTAATCCATCTGCAGTAGGATCTCTGCCCATTGAAAAGTGATGTATAATTAGGGTTATGCTTAATATCACATATAATATTATATAATTCAGTAAAACAAACAAATTAATAATGTTTGACCAACGCATCTTAGGCCTCAATTTGCCTCAAATTGATCTTTTAGAAATAATTGGGCATAACCTTATAAGCATAACCCCATTTCACCTTGAAAAAGCAGAGAAGATGGAGTGCTGCTGTGGTCTAGCAAACATGCCCTAGAAGCTGTCCAATGAGCTAGTACATCTATTGAAATGGAATGATGGACAAGTTTAAGAGAAAGTGTTCATTATTTCCAGATTTTTCAATTTAGACAGAGCTCCCCACGTTGTAAAGAATACCGTTTAAATGCTCTGATTTATCCACAAAGTAATAATATAACTGGAGACAGGCTAGGGAGCTACTGTACTTCAACCTAATAGTTTACATTTTATTTCTTGGTTACCCGAAGAGCACTCAGTCCATCAAGACATACCAAACAGAAGATCAAAGTGATAATACATTTCATGCTCTTATATAACTCTCATTCATTTTTGTGAGATTTCAATATCTCTCTCTAATAGGGGGAGGGAGCATTAGGTACATCAGCTTGAGTTATTTTATTGTGCTGTTATGTGCTCTGTATATAGTCCATTTAAAAAAAGTTATTCTGCAAAAAAAAACCCAGGATGGATACATACAACATCTCTCCCTCTCTCTCTCTCCCTCCCTCCCTCTCTCTCTCCCTCACACATAAACTAACAGAGCACCCACATACAGTAGGAATCAGCACTTATGCACCAATTAGCAAGGACATCACCAAATAAAATTTTCAACATATTCCATGCTGTAATTTTACATAGTTAAAATTAATTATTCCATATTTAGTGCATTTTGCTTCACAACATTCAGATAAAAACTGTTTTTGTTGCCTTGTATGTAACTGGGATTACTTTCACCCAGAGATAGATCATGATTGTGAAGACTACATTTTAATTTAATTTAATTTAATTTAATTTAATTATGTTATTCACTGATTTATAGAGAAATACACATCTAAAAATACATAGACTTTACACATTTCCTTGAGATCCCACACACACAAAACCTCCCCTTAAGCACTAGCATTATTATTTTAAAATATCCTTCCCCACAACAAACACCCATACATCCCACAAACACAAAAATGGGTTAGTTTTGATAAAAGCAATGTATTTGGATTTCCTATAATAAAGACTTACAAACCAGGCATATGAATACAACCACAAATTAATAAAATACATAGAATGGATTACAAGGGATCCAAACTGTTAATAGTGTTCTAAAAACTAAGATTTAGCTCTTATTTTTTTAAATCTAATTTTTTAAAATTAAAGTGACTTGAAACCTAAGTTTGTTAATTGCAGTTTTAAAATTTCCTAAGAAGAAAAACATTTTCCAATTGTAATACCCAAATAACTACTCCATAGAATCTCTTTTCAAATAAAATGAACATTAGTGACCTAGAAATTCACATCTGCCATAAAGAACATAAGAAGGCCCTTAATGAGATTTATAGCAAAAGTTATCAGAATTGTTATGTTCCACAATAGGCCAAATAACATATTCTGCTTACACTGTGAGTTTTCAATCAACATGTACTAAGATCTTATTGTATTTAAAAGTTATGGTTCTTTCTGGAAATTATAATGCCAATCGTTTTCTTCCTTCTGTTAAAATCTGTCTGTTATATGGCAAGACCAAAAAAAAGCTTCCAAAATAAATTATAATACAAATTCTTTGCAAAATATCCATTCATCAAAGGATGAATTAACTCATAAAATTATACCTGAATGTAATGTCTATCAAAATGTACAGTTTCAAAATCTAAAGGAAATGCCTTTTTTAGATGTAGATTGAAAATTATGATTAAAAAATAACCACCTTAGAAAGAAACACAAATCCAGTTAGATCTCTAGGTTACCATCAGATATTGTGTGCTACCTGGCTTCATATTGCAAAATATGTTTCCTTTTGATATATTTTTAGCCTTTTAAAAAATCTGTAGCACTTCAAATGTAAGCACATGTAAGCTTTACATGTTTCTGAAAGTAACTTAACTTTGTAACATTAAATGGACAATAGCTTCAGTTCTGACAATCAGCCATCAACCAGTACCAGAGAATATGTCTGAGGCAGCACAGAATTGACACTGAAAGTGTCTTCTGATTGCTGTGTACCACAAGCTTCCTTGTCTCCATTATGTCCCCTACCAATCCTTCTGCTTATTCCTATTTTAGTATTCCCCTCTCTTCTGGATATTTTCTCTGCAGGACTCTTTGCTTTGCTTGGAATGAGATGTAAGAGCCAGTAAGGGAAAGAGCTTTTAAAATGCAGGCCTTTGTTATTGATGAGTTATTCCCTTTCCTTTTGTATTTGTTTATTGTTCTTTGGCTTGTTTGGAGTGTGTGTGAAAAAGAGCTATTGTAATGTGTGTGTTTTTTTAAAAAAAAGTTAGCTTCAACAGTGAACTTTTGGGGGAAAATCCTCTGGAAGCACAGTTATGGACATGCAAAAAAAAAAAAAAAGCCCTTACGGACACAGGATGTTAAAAGTGTTAATAAAGTGGATCCTTTTCTTTTAAAAAAAAATGCAATTAGGTCAATATTTTGGCTTCCTTGAATCTCAGTTAATGTCATGTGTCTTCCGAAAAGCATTCCTTCATCAAATAGTTTCTAAGTTTAAGAAAAAACAGTCTGAACCAGCAGGGTCTATGGATTGCGCAGCACATATCAAGGATGTTAACCTCTGGACTGTTTCAAGGAGAAACGTAACTTGAGGAAATGTAAATGTGAAGAATGTGAGAAGACCTTAAGAGCTCAACAATACCTGGCTCTGAAGGGAGAAAAAAGGGGACTGAAAGCTTTCAAACATCACCAACTTCACCAAACACAGCACAACTACTTCTTGATTGTAAGTGGAATGAACTGAAAAGTGACCAAGCCTTACATGAAAAAAGAAGGATTTTAAACTTTAAAATAAAGCAAAGATTGAGGGAGGAATGTTGCAGAGGGCCAGTTGAATTAGCTTATTGAAGTGGCCGAGGGATAACCTGAATTAGGAATTGCAAACGGAAAACATAATCGCAAAGAAAAAAAAATAATACTGACCACAATCTGCCTCTAACCTCCTTAAGTGAGGCATCAGTCACACCTTGCTTCATTCAATGTTCTTGTAGTAGGGGTTAGATTTGCCAGTTACACTCAAATGTGCTCCCTTAGGCAAGAACTTCCCAAGATGGACTAGGCCTTACAAAGCAGATTCCTTGTGCTTTAAGATAAGGTTGACCAATCAGAGTCAAAAGCACACAGAAATAGACTGTGTGTGCAGTTACAACACAGACAAGGTAAAATGAACAGATAACAACTCAGCTGTTTGAATAGCAGCACTCTGTACATCTGCAGTCAGTGGAGCAGTCTGTTAGCATAATGCTTTGACAACTCCATCAGTGTAGTCTCAAGGTTCCTGTCAATCAGGACGCATCATTTAATACAACAGCACTCAAAGGATTTTCCCTCCTATAAGCCAAATGACAGCATATCTACAGCTCTATTTACACCAGCACTTACTTCTGTTTACAAGGCTCTCGTAATTAGAAAGTATGCAACAGGCAGCAATATTATTCAGATCTCCATTTTGCCAGCCTGCCATGCAAAGTGTGATCTTACTTCACAGAGTCATGCTAAATGACAAAAGCGCTATTTTTCTTCAGTCTCTGTGCTCAGACAGCACTTCATTTGCAGCTATCTATAATTAGATTAATGGTGTAGTGCAGCACAAAGAAGGCCCACTTCACATCAGCTAGCATATGAATTAGGACAAACACTTATTTCAATTCCAGGCAGAGAAAGCAGTGACTAGGGTATTTAGCATACCCTTTATGGTGGAATGAGATGTTAATTGTGTACCATTTACCTCTAAACTGCTTGCTTGTTGTATAAATCACTGGACTAATTGATGCAGAAATAGAAACGTAGCCACAGGCAAGAAAGCAGGGGAATGAGAGCTGAAGATGGTGGATAAAGGATTATCCAGTAAAAACCATATGGAGATGAGGTTCCTTTGAAACCTGCTCATGAGCTGAAGACTTCTTGAAAAACTACAAATAAGTGACATACTGATGTGTTGAGAAAGAGTTTACCTCATGGTTTAGGGAACAGTGTATTGAGGAGAGAGAGAAAGTGAGGGACTTCAGCAGAAAACTAAATTGTGTTTTCAAGTGAATTCCAGTCAGATGACATGTTAGTTTGTTGTAGGAAAGCCAAATCCATTGGTGTATTATGATTCTAATTCTTTATGGACTCGAAGCTAGTTTATCAGATGCATGAAAAGGGCTCTAATCCACAGATGAACTTTGGTTATTAGAAAATTAGAAGTAAAAGAAATAAATACACTTGAGTACAATTAGAGTTTTCATTTAAGATATCAAAAGAATCTTCAGTCTTGTTCAGTAAGTACACTTTTTTGGGGGGGACAGAAACAACTAGGAAATTATGCAAGAGAAAAAACAAGACAAGGCTGAATTGGAGTTAGAGAATTAACAGTTATAAATAAGGTAATTCTCAGAAAGTAACAATTGTAAAGATTTTCAAAACACAAATGTTCCACAAATCCCAATGTTGACAGGCTCAAAACAACTTTTTGACAGTTTTCCCACTATAAGTAGTCATTGTGGTGAAAAGGGGAAACATTTTGTCATATTGCTCGCAAAGGTTTGCCACCAACGTATTTTAATACATGTTGTGTTCTTATTTCTTACTATTGCCAGATAACAAATAGTATCTTTCCAGTTCTATTGAAGGAATTTTACATACTAAATTTTTCTATATAAAAATAATCTTTGGATTCAATAATATAAAATTCCTTTGTTTGAACTGTGTATTTTGCAACAACCATTTATATTTTGTGTAACCCTGGTAAACAGTTGAAATAAAATTCCAGATTTTTTTCCAGTCTAATTTACATTTCAGGCAAAATAGGTATAGATTAATTTCAAATTTATTTTTAAAGTATGCAGAATATGTGGACTGTATTCTGAAGGCAAAAGGTTTTTAGCCATTTATTTGTGACTATCGAAGTCCTGGATCTAACTGGAAGTATGTGAAATAAGCATTATCAAAACTGGGGAAAAAACACGAGATGAGAGAAATGTATCCATATTTTAAATCTGAAAACAATAATTAATACCTCTTTAGCTTTATGGATAGATTAAGAAATTCTGGGAATGACAATTTTTCCCCAGCAGAGCTACAGTATTAGCATTTTGATTTACAATTTGTTCCATTATTCCAATGATCTTTATGATTGAATTATAAAAGTTAGGATCTGAAAATGATTCAAAACATATAGCATTAGCTGTACAAGCCAGACATTTCTAGATAAAGAGAGATATTCTAAATGAGGTTGGTACAACTAATGAATTAATTCATTAAAGCAGTCGTGTGTGTGAAAAAAGTGTATTTCAGTGGAATATTGTCTGGACATGGTCTGACTGAAGAATTGAAAACCACTGCAAAACAATTCCTACTTAATTAATCTTTCCAGACCCCTCAGAAGCTTATTACAATATCAGAGAATTAGAACTAACACCGGGGAATAACAAGAAATGAGCTAACTATTTTAGGCAAATTTGTATAGAAGATTACAAGTCCTGAAAAAGAGGACAGCATGAGAAACTCAAAATAATCCTCTCAATTTTGTTTAGTATACTGTAGGTGGAACAGAAAAAATCTGGACACCCATCTTATGAAGGAAGCACCACACAATCTGGAAAAACAATATTTAGCTACTTTCTGTGTGTACTATAGAGACCAAGAACCATTCTTTTTTTAAAGAATAAAATGGAATGGAATAACCTCCAAATGGTGCTAATTCATTCTCATTTAGAATCACCCAGAAGGATTCCCATTCTTCCCATATGTTTTCAAGCAGTTTTGTTCTTTTCATCATTCGGAATCCATAGTAAATCAACATGTTAATTTGACTTTGTGGAAAAGAAACATCACTAATGTAACTTAATAAGGTAAACCAAGTTAACCCCTGAAGGATTTAGCAATGCAAGAAATCATATTTTTTTAAAAACTCAACTCATCCCACAATCTGTGTTGAAAGAAGATGATGGGTTTCAGGTCTGGAACATGTGAAAGTCACTGAGAAAACTATATTACTTAATTTTTCAGTTAAAGGCCAAAACAAACTTGTTTGCTAGGAAATGAAAAAAGGCCATTGTGAAAAACTAAGATGTATAGAGAAATGCCAATGTAAAAACTTAACAAAATTGCTAAACCATTGACTGACTGGTAGTCGTGGCAATTGCAACTCCTTTGGTGACTCTGGGAACCTGTCAGCTAAAATGAAGAGATTAGCTACCTCCTCTGAGAGTTAAGAAACACATTATTTGATGAGCTTACCATCCCGTGCAGTGTGGAAGCATGAAAGCATAAAGCATGAGAGAGGTGGTTTTAGTTTCTAGCAGCAAGCACAGGCAACACCTCTTTTGCGCAAAGATAGTACTGAAATTTCCCTCAACCATTATAGAATCTTACTTCAAGCAGTGTAGATAGCAGTATATTGCAATCGGTGAACATGGCGTGATAGAATGGTTCCTCGAACAAGCCTGTGCTATACAAGAATGGTTTTTTATTTAGGCTGTGTTGGTTTAAAGGCTGGTTTTTTCCATTGAGACCAGTCTGTCTAAGGGCCAAGTGAAGTCACTTGGTGAACTGATAGTCTTCAGTATTTTAAACTTGTGAAAATATCTACCATCCGTGACTTCCAAGTTGTCCTATATTGAGACCATTGTACTACCTCCAAAAATCATCCAATATTTCAAACAGCAAAACCACATGTGGATCTCCACAGAAAGAAGGTGAGATTCCAGTCTCAGGAAGAAATGCAACGTGCAGTGGGGCACTTGTGACCACGTTTGCCAACAGTTTAGACCAGGGGTCTCCAACCTTAGTAACTTTAAGGCTTGTGGACTTCAACTCCCAGAGTTCCTCAGCCAGCAAAGCTGGCTGAGGAACTCTGGGAGTTGAAGTCCAAAAACCTTAAAGTTACTAAGGTTGGAGACCCCTGGTTTAGACTGAACTATCTCTAAAAAGCTTAAGTTGTGATAGCACCATATCTACATACAAGCTCATAGATGCCAAATTAACTTGGCTCTGAACATTTTCATTGAAGCTTGGATATGATTCTTGCCCTGTCAGTTAGCACAATGCAAAATGCTACAGGTAATGTTGCTATTAATTTCAGGTCACCAAAGCTTAGAGATATACCAAAATAAAAGTTTTAATTTCTTGGTGCTAAAACCATTAATATTCCAACAGTGACAGGGAGAAAAACCCTAAAGAAAAGTGATTACTTTAGTTATACAACCCCTAACAGCAAAAGTGGGCAAGAGCATGGGGACTCTATCTCATATGCGTTGATATTAAGGAGAAGATTGCTGTATCACATTTTGGAGAAGTCTCTTCGGAAGTAGGGCATTGGATAACACAAGGACCTTCCAGTGATTGAATGTGAAGTTCAGTTGCAAATAGAAAGTTTCAAGGATAAAATCTGTGTATGCCTCATCTTGATGAATGAGTAGTATTCATAAATATGCTCCCAGCAATAAGCTTTTATATTGAGCGATATGTTTTATCTCATTTAAATCTTCAGCAAGAGACCAAGGGCCCCTGTGTGGACAGAGCAAGCTTGTTTATTTATTTATTTCTTAGGCTCTATTGCTAGAATTTGACAATTTCATTAAAAACTTCCATGAAGAACTCCTGGTAGATTATGACATCAGGGGTCCCCAACCACCGGTCCATGGCCCAGTACCGAGTGTGGTATTGCACAAACAGTGGATGAGCACGCAAAGCTCCATTTGTGCAAGCGGTAGGCACGTGCACAAAATTATGCCCTCTCCCCACCTGCCACGGCCATGGCTGCAGATCTGTGCAGCCAGAAAGGTTGAGGAGTGCTGGATTACATGATAATCAACCATCTTACATTTTAGGTGGAGCAGAGAAAAAGATGGCTGGTCCAAAATCTTCTAATGAATTTCAATGGTGGTTTAGATATTGGATAGATAAATCCAATATCCTAAGGCAGTAACGATTTTCCTTTAAAACAATCATTGTGTGATTTATGACATCACATTATTTTTCCCCCTTATAATAAATGAAATACTGAAAATGATAATTAAAGTATTAGGAGTTTTCCACACAATGCTTTTTTTTTTCTGTAAAAAGAATCATGGTGGATCAGATCAAGTAAATGTTCTTTAAATTTTGTGTCAGGCGCAAGAAATTATGGGCCAGGATAAAGTTCCAAAGTACTACGAGTTTATTTCATGCTACCTGTACATAAGAATCTGATGTACTAATGATCAAGGCAAACTGGCTCTAGATAAGAGGGAGGCTGGACCTAGGCCTCTTATGGGGGAGTAGTGACTCCAAACTGATTATGCATTTCAACACACATACACCCTTGGACTCCAGCTGGTGATCTCTTACATCTTGTTTGCAACAATAATCAAACAAAAACATATGGAGATTATCAGATGGTCTTTAAAACAAGCATCCCTTCCTCTATTTTTGTCCTAAGATATACTGTACCTCAATGAAACTCTATGTATTATAGTGGACATCAATCTATCATCTATGAATAAAAACAAACCCAAATTTAAGCTATGTGAGGCAGAGGTCCACCCCAATACAATACCACAGCACATTTCACAAATGAATTATTTGTTAAGAACATTTATATATCATAAACTCCACAAGCAAATGACCCATAACCTAACACTCTATCTTTGACTCCAAATAAACAATTCTATTATCTATTTAAATTTAAAAACTCAATAAAAAACAGCCCCTTTCAACTTAACTATTAAATGTGGTGAAGGAGACTTTGTTGTGCAAATGGAAAATTTTCTCCCAAATACCAAGGGAGAAATTATGTTCACTTTTGGACTCTTTTTCCCCCTAAACCAAGCAAGTATATTCACTGTACAATCGTCTTGTTCTTTCCCAATTCACTGTCTGATTTCAGCCACTTAATTACTCCTCAGATATGGAGGAGTGGACACAACAGACTCTCATGAAAGTAATTTAGGAAATGTAACCCAATGTATCAGAAGAGAATGAGATTTGAGAAGGTTAGGACAGGCACTAAGCAGACTTGTCAACAGTCTGATTTGGCAAATAGCAATATTTTGTCGACTGTTAAACCAGCTTCTTGTTCTTGAATAATTGCTGAGCTATAAAAAAAAGTTTTTTCTTCTGATCTTTGGAGTTCATTAACATAATTTTAATGACCAATTTTTGATGAAGAAAAAGGCTGGAAACTTTCCGTCAGTTGTACTATATACCTAAAATAGCCTTGCTACTCTTGACACAAGAGAATGCCAAAAGGTTGAGTGAGTGCCCAACGAAACCACAGAGATGTGAAGTTTATTAACAGAACGGCACTAATGTGTATTGTTCTAGATGCTGCAGAGGCAATTTCTTAATATGTAGCAATTATTGTAATTATATGATGACAGTTTAATGCTCAACTAATTTCTATAGCTCCTCCCAGATGCAATCATGTAACCTCCAACTTGGTGCACAATAAAAGAAGGATCCCTGCGTCTACCATGACACTCGGGTTCAGAAGTTGAAATTTTAGTCACCAGGCTAATAAACAGCTGCACATGATCCCCTTTTATCATTAATGGAACTGACACACCCAAAGAAATGCAAGCTAGAACCAAATTACCAACGGGTCTCATGAAATGGAAACAACTCAAGACAGAAATAAACTATGTTGATTACATGGAAATAACATCTCCCAAGTGTGCAGCTAGTTGACACAAATGGAAATGCACAGAGGGGGGAAAAAGAGCTGTGAAGCCGAGTTCCTAATCATTAATCACTTTTTTTCCCTCATGACCATTTAAACCATCCCATTACAGCCTGCAGCAATAGGGGAAAATCCCCATCGGTTGCATGTCAGCAATGATGGTGTTAACAGGAGAAAATATATGGTTTGTTCACTTAGACGCAAGTCCCACAACATTTGCTACCTTTAATTGAAAAAGGCAGTTAAACATGAAGTAAATCATTCTATTAGCTCAGGCTATTTGATAACATTCAATGGATAGTGTCAATATGTTATACTGACACAATCCATTATTTAATCATTCCTGGATGTACACATGGATTCTGATGTTATTGGAGACTAGTTCTTTCTCTCTCAATCTCTTTCCCTCTGATTTAGTCAAAATAAAACCAGGGAAGACAACTTTTATCTCAAGATGAGTTTTCTAAAATAATCATAACAGTAAATGTTACCATTTGTGTTCCAATTATGTGCATCATTTACGGACTTTTTAAGAACTCAAATAAAATAACTGCCAAAGAGGCTTAGTCATCCTCCAAACGGTTGCGAGATGGGTAAATATGAAACGGTAAAAGACAAACTTGTGACAATGTTCCCTTCCATTCTCTGAGGACTCTCTGAATACTACCAAAACTTTTTTTGTCTTTTTACAGAGCAGGTTATCAGCCTACTAAATAAACCAGGCCAGTAAACTAACCTTCCAGGAAGATTAGTTCTATTATACACGGCCTCTGGGTGTGAGCTGTTCAGAACCGGGCTACCTGAAGCGGCAGGCAAGCACGCACATGCATCCCCACTTTCATCAGAAGTGGAACCATCCCCTCTTTGCTACCCACCAATCTGTGGGTTTTGGAAAAAGTGTGTTTTCTAAAACTAGCTAATAACACCACTTAGTTTTGGAGTAGTACCAGGGGTGAAATCTAAAAATTTTCCTTACTGGTTCTGTGGGCATGGCTTAATTGGTGGGTGTGGCTTGGTGGTCAGGTGACTGGGTGGGCGTGGCCAATAACAATAAATAACAAAAATAATAAACAAAGTATACAAAACAATAAGAGGTACCAAAAACCAACTTTCACACTTTACACACACACACTACAACTGACTCACACACAATGTAAAAGCAGCTGCACCTCACCCAAAATGGCCCCTGCAACAAGCAGGAACCTCACACAGCCACAAAAAGCTCAAAAATCAACTTTCACACTTTACATATACACAACACAACTGACACACTGACACACACACACACACACACACACACACACACACACAATGCCACATACAGCTTTGTGAGATTTTGTGTGTTTATGTAGTTAGAGTGAAACACTACAGAAACACACCAAATCTCAGAAAGCTGCACGAATATTTTATTTTATTATTTTATTTTATTTATATTTTTTAGATCAGGGGTTTCCAACCTTAGTAACTTTAAGGTTTGTGGACTTCAACTCTCAGAGCTCCTCAGCCAGCAAAGGCAGATTGAGTTGCTTACCGAGGAGATGGATTGCAGGCAGGCAGATTCAGTTGCTAGCTGATGCAACTGTTTGCAGCAGCTGAAGCAAAGCAAAGCTTAGCGAGCCCCAAAGAAGCAGCAATTAGGCAAGTGGGGACAGGCGATTGGGTGGGCATGGGTGGGGGCTGTTGTAAGAAGTTGTAAAAAAATGATTTTAAAAGCCTGTGATGATGAGGCAACTCAGCTGGGATTGCCAGAGGAAAAAAAGATTTTAAAAGGCTCCTCTGACGATCCCAGCTGTCTGTTTGCCAGAACCTCTTAAAAGGATTGTTTTAACAACCTCTTCGGCTGAAGAGTTTGTAGAAAACATGTTTTTTAAAGGTTCTGGTGATCAGGCAACTCAGCTGGGATCGCCAGAGAAGCCTTTTAAAAGTTTTTTTTTTTTTTACAACCTCTTCGGCTGAAGAGGTTGTTTTAAAAAAAGAGTTTAAAGGGTTCTGACGATCCCAGATGAGCCGCGTGATCATCAAAGGCTTTTTTTTAACTTTTAAAAGCATTTTTTCGGCTGAAGAAAAAATGCTTTTAAAAGTAAAAAAATACAAATTTCTGATGATGGCACAGCTCAGCAGGGGCAGGGGGCGGGGCCAGAGATTTTTGCTACCGGTTCCCTGAACCACCCGCCACCATCGCTACTGGATCAGGCAATCCGGTCCGAACTGAGAGCATTTCACACCTGAGTAGTACCATAAAGTTATATATCAATGGAAAGATAATTTAATCAAGAATGTAATGCAATAACTTTTATGAAAGATTTGCTATTAGAATAGCAGTTACAGTATAAAGAAGAAAAGTGAAAGAAAAAATGAGATATACAAAAATTATCACCATGTCAGTTAATTGGGTAACCTTTAGCATGAATTACGGCCTTACAATGTCTTCCCATGGAATGAACCAAGTCTTTAGTTCTGCAGCTGCTATAATGTGAAACCAAAACTGAATGATTGCTTCTATTAACTGGGTTTTATTGCTGGGTTGCTTCTGACTAACAAGTTTCTTTAGTCAGCTCCATAGATTTTCAATTGGGTTAAGATCTGGGCTATTTCCAGGCCATTCCAGCATGGAATAGGATTATCTTGAAATTCCCCCCCAAAAGTGGTGTTATTAGCCATCAAATCTCAAAAATACACTTTTCTCAAAAGGTTTCCATAATTTTGGCCACTACTGTATACCACTATTTAGTTCATCCCAGTTCTTGCCTTAAAATATATCCACCTAAAAGGGGATAATAAAGACAGAATGGCAGATAGGTCTTGGCACATGGTACCTAGAGGTGAATCACAGCTGTGTCAAATAAAGAGGATATCTGGGATCAGAACTGTTGATACTTTCAGGCTCAAGTTAACTGGCAACAAGGAAAGGACCCTTCCCACACTCTTGAAAGTAGACTGTGCAAGTTACCTGGCTGCAAAGACTCTTTGGAAGTTGGCAGTCAAAATGCTATATGAGGTTACTGGTTCAATTAAACAGTAAGGTTTTAAGCATGTCAATAAGAAAAATGAAGCTACTTCAAAATGTTATCATTATTCTAGGTGCAAAATATAGTAACTCTTTACATGATTTAAAGATGGGAAAGAGGATAACTAATACTCTAACAGGTATGTAAGTTTCATTTCTCTTGTCTCCAAGAGTTTCCAGTCTAAAATTGGATTCCATTGTAATTCTTCAAAATAAATTAACAGTCATTATCATAGGGAGACAATGGCTGATAATTTTTTAAATGTTTTCTCTATTTATTAACATTTAAACTAATCTACACTGTTGCTCTTCATTTTGCCGATATTGCAAATATTGCATATTTCTAGCATTTATGCCATAGTGCTTCAAGATCTGACATTATTACATGTCTGTATTTTATTATTTTATTGTTTAAAAGATGGGTCTGCTTTAATAGAGAAAATTCATTCAACAAATCTTCCAATGATAAAAAAAAGCTAACTGGGCTTAGCTCTTTGATGACTAGCAAACTATTTAACATTTGAGTACAATGTGTTATGTATGTCATATACAGATCACTGTCATATGAAATGGTACTTTCAGGGTACCTAAATTAGTCCACTGAAGAAGAAGAAACATCCACAAAGGCAATGGGAATATCTAGAATTATTTACAAAGCAACGCTGAATTTTAAAAGACCTATTCTCAACAAGCAGAAAATATTCTGTTAATATACCAAACAGTTTTCATCTGATACTATTTAGAGATTTCAAATCTCTAAGAAGCTTTGTTTAAAACCATTATACGATTTTCTAGTATCACAAAAGAAAAACCAACTTAAAGTAACCTATTATCTGGGAGACTCCCCACTCCCTTGAGATTTTACAAAATAGTAGCATTATTTTGTCTACTGATTATATTCACCATTTTTTAATTAAATAGGCTTGTGTAATCATGCTGTGTAAGACCTGCTTTTCATTTTCTTATCTAGAGAAAAATCGTTAAGACTTCATCTTAATGATCAATTAATTAAAAACTATAAAAAGATGGGTTACATTATCTTCAATTACTGAACTTTGTTTTCAGATTTATTTCAGCCAATAGTAACATCTGGTTTAAGTGACTAACACTTCTGTAGCAAATGCCTCAATATTTTCTATACTTTGCCCCAACTCAAAAGGTAAAGAACATGTTCTAGAACAGGGGTGTCCAAACTTGGTCCCTTTAAGAATTGTGGACTTCAACTCCCAGAGTCCCTCAGCCAGCAAAGCTGGCTGAGGGACTCTGGGAGTTGAAGTCCACAATTCTTAAAGGGACCAAGTTTGGACACCCCTGTTCTAGAAAGATAATCGTTTCTGGAATTATTTTGAATGCTCGCACATTTGTGTATTTTTCCTTCCAGGTATTTTTTTAATAGTTATTCCAATAGGGAAAGAAACTGACCTCAAGTTTCATTAGAATTAAAAACACTGGTAGCCATTAGATTTGAGGGAGTGGAGGAAAATACCACATAGTTAGTCATAACTTCCATGGCTTTATAGATTTGATCTTAACTATTGGGACACAAGACTTTGTAAGACTGACCCAAGTTCTGTATATAAATGAAAACTGAATACTCAGGGATAACACTGAACTGTATCTTCATAGGAGAGGTTGACCACAGAGTAGAAAATAAGCACACTTAGCTTGAGATGCGGAATAAAATCCTTCAGAAAAAAATTAAACAAAACATTATTTTGTTTCTTTGAATAACAGGTCTTCCGAACAAGCCTGCTATTAACCAAAGTTAAAAGAGGTTTGTGATATGAAATCATGGACTATTTCACCTATTGCAGCCGTATGTATTTCCAAACTGTGTTGATTGTAGCATATTCGAACTGGCTGAAAGAAATTGGCCATATAGATCAAAGCTGTGTTGATAATTTTTTTTTTATTGCAAAAGTATAACCTTCACTTATAAGGGAGATGGTGAAAAAACTAAAAACTGCCTTGGCTCTTTTGGAAAAAAAAAGTCCTGGAATTGATCTATTTGCCAAATAAATTAATTCTCAGATTGTACGACACTCTGGATTCAGGCTCATGAGAAACTGATCTGGATTGCCTCGAAGGATATAATTTATTATGAGAGTGTGAGCCTTTTGTTATTATAAGTAGTCCTTGACTTACAACAGTTTCATTTAGTGACTGTTCAAAGTTACAATGGCACTGAAAAAAGTGACATATGACTATTTTTCACACTTACAACTGTGGCAGCATCCTCATGGTCACGTGATCAAAATTCAGACACTTGGCAACTGACTCATATTTATGACGGTTGCAGTGTTCCAGGGTCATATGATCACCTTTTGCGACCTTCTGACAAGCAAAGTCAAGGGGAAAACCAGATTTACTTAGCAACTATATTACTAACTTAACAACTGCAGTGATTCACTTAACAACTGGAGCAAGAAAGATCGTAAAATGAAGCAAAACTCATTTAACAAAGGTTTCACTTGGAAACATTTGTGGCTCAATTTTGGTCTGTATTTTGTCTCTTTGTATATATCCCATTATCTCTCTGAGATGTCTCCAAAGGCTTGGGATTGAAGGTATTTGATGATGATGATGATGATTCTGTTCCTAGTTAAAACATCAAATTCAGAAGAGAGCATTTTGTATGATTATTTAATCCACATGCTCCTTAATGGATATAAGAAGAGTCCATAAATGGTAATTAAGAGATTTGTGATATAATATTATCAATATAACATCTTGCTCTATTTCTCTTTATATCTAACTCACATTTTGCTTATGTAGGTTATGGATTGCTTTGTAGTAAAAGAAATCCTATTTAGAGGAAGTTCTTTGAATGAGTGATTCTTGGGTCCACTTATTCCTGGGAAATTTTTGGAAATGGGATTTTCTGATGCTCTTCTATCATATTTTGCTATTGGAGGCCAACGGTGTATTTACTAACTGCAGAACCTATTTTATCAGTTTCAGCTTGTGCACTATTGTGCCCACTTCTACAAGAAGACACCAGGATTATCATAAATTATTCACTGGAAACTTTTAAATTGTGTCCTATGAAAGTCTGTCCTGGAATCAGTTCACATTTGCAATGAAGGCAAAATGCAGTGTTTAGGATACTTAGAGGAACATTAGCTCTGTTCACATAGTAATCAAAATTGATCACATTTAACAGAGATATTTTCAGTGTCAATTTAAATATGCTTTTCTTTGTATGTGTAATGCTTTTCGATATGCTTCTGAAAATTTGGTAGACATCTTTGATGCAAACTAGTTTTTCAGCTATCAGTCATAATTCCTTTTTACTCTACAATGGTCAGACCACACACATTCAGCTAAGAGCAGAGAATTAAGATGTTAAGAAGCCTGGAAAGAAAACCTTATAAGGAACCGCTGGAGTTATTGGGTGTGTTTAGCCTGGAGAAGATGGCGGGAGTTGAAAGACCTCCCTGAAAGCATTTCACGTAGAAGATGGGGACAATGTATTGTATTCAACGACAAGGATGTATATTTCAGCTCCATATCAGAAAATAAAATTCTCCTGATATAAATAGTTCAAAATGGTATAGGGTACTTTGGGAAACTAAGGACCCTCATTCACTGGAGATGTTTAAACAGTCGCTGGACATCCGACTCTCAGGAATGCTCTAATAGTATATTCCTACACTGAACAAAGGATTGGACTATAAAATCCGCAAAATATATCAAGTATTTCATGTTCTATAAAATAGAGATTATGTACTCTAAAACAGATTTTTTTGCTTTTACTAGTAAATCCTGATTATTTTCAGAATTATATTGAGAAGTACAGTAGATATATACTGGGCAATCAGGACCCATTTTTTTAAACTCAAGAAAGAATAAGTATTTTGCACAGGCTCAACTATCTACTAACTTGAATATTAACAAAGTAATATTGATAAGCATGTAATAGACTCAATGGGAATATTTGGTATGACCATGCAGTTCTATGGATTAAATTTTGAATAATGTGTCATGATATAAAATAAGAAAATGCAACAATAAATGCTTTCAGAATAGCATCTGTAGTTATCTAAAAATTCTTCATACCATGGATATACAGCTATCTTTGGTCATAAGTTGTTTGCAGTACTAATAATGGTATCCCACCCATGTTTTTTCATAGTCACATTTTTATTTCATTTCTGCACACAAGTTACTCAGATTGACTATTGGACATGAATAAATAAAACTGAATTTTCTGATCAGAACAAACAGATAAGATTCAACCTGTCCTCTTACACATGTGCAATATTACATATGTAAATGCATCATTTATGTCCTGCTAAACAATACATAGAATGCATACAATGGATTGTTTTCGTTTTTTTCATAATTGGCTAACAAATAATATAGCAACATAAACATGGACCAAGCTAAATGGCGAGATCATTTTGTATAAGGTACTGTATACAGTAACTTTAATAACAATATTGTGCTATTTGAAAACGCAATAAAACAGATCCATTTAGGACATTTTGGAATGACGTAACATTATTTCCACATTTAGAAATGTGTAGAACATGTTTTAGTGTGCATGGTCAACTGAAATATTGAGTGGTATGATAGAATGCTGGCTCATAACAATTGTGCAATGTTTCATAAATATCAAATCTGCATCACTTATGGGCTTATTTATAGTTATAATCTTCAGATACATGACATGTATTGTGTACTATTATGGCAGTCAACAGTGTAATCATCACTGTTTTCAAGAATCTGCTTTATATACCACTTGTACACTAAAGTGAACGTTTTCAAACACTGAAGACAGCCTGCACAGCCATATCATGGTTCCATTTACGCAAATAATGATTATGCATTGGTCTAGAAATGGCACACATTTAATGCTTTTATGAAATCATGGTCAGATTATGCAGTATGCTGGGAGATAACTATTTGTGAATCGACTTTAAACATTAGATATATTTATTGAGGAGAAAATACATAAAATTGCAAATTTAAGTGTGTTTGTAACAAGAGAGTTTTCAACTCTTTCCACCCTGCTGAGCCAGTCTCTAAATTGAAGCTTTTTCTGCCAAGCATTTCACATTAAATTATGGAGTTTTCTCAAGGGCTAAAGAAAACAGTTATTAAGAGTGTGAGCTTTGGCCATTATTTCACAATTGAGTTAACCTCCATCCTCAGGGCAAAATTTTGCAGCTGTTGTTTGAAGTGAGTTAGATTTTTGTTTTTGTTTTCTAATTAGACTTAATTTTAGTGTATTGCAGTTAAGAATACAGTGCAAAGACAACCTATATTTGAGGAGATATCTTTTTTTCCAGGTAATTGTAAATTATATCTGATCCTCATCTGGTCAATCAAAACTGGAAAAGTATTTTGGAAGGAATGAAATGTATAGGGCTATGACGTCTATACTGGATTGAAGCTGAGATATGGGTTATTCATTATGAATCAACACATAAAGATCTAAGACCAAGAAATAGTCCTGATTTTTATATTAAAAGATTTTTTAATGTGTTTACTATTTGCTTTAACAGTATAACATTTTAATATATGTTAAATAATAGCGTTGTTTTTTTAATATATTTTATAAATCAAATGCAATCAACTTCACAATTTAACTGACTGATAGATCTTGGTATTGGGGACAATAACTATTTGAAATTTGACACCAATCTGACAATAATTTGAAATTTATTCCCCAATGTTTATTTCATGAGGATTTTTCTATAAAGGAAAATGTATAGCGGTAACAGAAACAGTATTGTTCAATAGGAAGAAAAAGAATGCTACAAAATTCTGTATTCGTAATGGGGCTAAGATGGCTACAGATTCCAGCCTGATTTATAGATGGAAATTGTCTCATTATAGGAAATAATTTCATGGTATTTAATCATTAGTACAATGTAATTAAATATATTCTCAGATTTCATATAATTGGCTTTAAATGATAGAATTAGTATTTTAAAGATAAACTAGTTCCTAAGGTTTACCAGAGACTGAATTCACATCATCAAGTAGTTGCCAAACAAAATATTTTGAAACAGAAATGTCAGTGAAATTAATGTTTTGTAATATGGCAATAAAAACTTGAGAGAGCACTGCAGGGTAGTTATTTTCACTGACATTAATTTGGATTTCAATAATACATCTCATCTATGCTTTGAAATTTTGTATGGCTGCATATTACTTTTCAAAGGAAGACACATATATGGTTCGTAATAAGTATTATTAAATATGTGATCAATTATAATAAACATCCAAAAAGTTACAATTTTATGTAACACTAAACTATTTCATACAAATTTAGCAATAAAAAATGTTTACATAGGTAGATCAAGTGAAAAAACAGTACGGTTTTTTTAAAGTATCATTTTCACTGATGAAATCTTGTACAATTCATCATGTACTTTGTTTATATGAACATTCTATTAATATTTCTATTTAGTTAAGATTTAAAGATCTGGAAGTCGTTCAATGGGTTATATATCAAATTACATTTAAAGCCAAAATGAATTTCAATACCATTTCAATATTCCTCCTTGTTGTTATTAGAACCATAGCAATGAAAATAGAGATTAAGCCTAAACTTTAAGACAAATTATGACTGCTTTGAAGCATTAAAAGTGGTTTCTTTCAGCTTAATTATAGCACATCTTAATACATGGTTCTTCTAACAAAACAAGTTACCAACACTTCATTAGCTACGATATAAATTGTTAAAACATACAATCTTTCTCAATAATAATTATATATAAGAATAAAATCAGAGACTTCAAAATTAATAATATTTCTTCACCTATAAGCCACACCTTCAAGGCCTTCAAGCGTTTATCGTTTAGTCTGTTATTTCATGATGCAAAGTGTATAAACATTGGTAATGGCAAACCTTCCAAGTTATTGCCAAGAAAACTACATGAACGTGTCCATAACTTTAGCAAGAGGAGAGATGGACTCAAAGGGACTTCATATTCTCCCACTGAAATTAGTAATGGGTAGTGTGTAATGTTAGCCACCAAAAATTGAAATTCTATTACTTTTGTATTTAAATGAATTAGAAGCCACGGCGCATCCTGTCTGGAAGCATGCTGATTACTACCAGCTCATTTTATGATCCAATGTTTTATAATTGCAATTTCTTTACAGGACAATAAAAGATTCTTCCCTCCCGCTGTTGGATTAGTGTTTTTCAACCTTGGCAACTTTAAGATATGTGGACATCAACTCCCAGAATTCTTAAAGTTACCAAGCAGTGGTGGGTTTCAACCAGTGTTACAACTGGTTCTCTTCGCGCATGCGCTTTGCATGCACTTTGCTCCACGCAAGCGCATTGCATTTCAGAACAGCTGAGACATGGCAGTCCGCTCTGCCACGCCTATCAGCTGGGCTAAAAATGAACAAATATAGGTAGGTATAGCGCAGCTGATGGTCAGTGAACCAGTTCGCTCTCAGCTCACCATTGCCATTGTTGACTCGCCCGAATTGGGGCGAACCAGTAGAAACCCACCACTGTTACCAAGGTTGAGAAACACTGGATTAGATGAATGAATCTATTTTCTTAAACAAATTATATTGACTGCCCCTTATAATAAGTCAAAATGCCACAGCTTTATGTTAATATAAATTTATTGATTCCTGCAACTCTCTGTGAACTTGTTAATAAAGAAGCAGCAGGATCTGGAAAGCTGTAGCTTCAATTTTACCACAAATGCAGGCCATCTAAGACTAGAGAGGACAGGATATGAGCTACTTATAGCAACCAGTGAACAAGAATAGCAGGAAGGCTGCTGTTTTAGCAAAGGTCTTTGAAGCAAACAATTTATTAAACCTCGTAATACTCAAAACAAAATCTTTGAAGGCAGGTTATCCTTCCCTACACTATGCTCCATTGTGAAAGAATTGCTTCCTTTTCCTTTTTAGATTTTTTTCATTTGTGACACTGACACTCCAATGGTTTTCTTGAGAAAAGTAGGCTACTTACTCCTACATTAGCAGAAGTCAAGAAAATTTTGAGTATGTGTATGTATGTGTGTGTGTGTGTGTGTGTGTGTGTGTGTGTGTGTGTGTATGTATATGTATATGTATATGTTGTGGGTGGGTGGGTGTGGCTTATTCATTGGTATATTGTAAGCAATGCCTATTTTACCAGTCTTTCATAAATAATTGAAATAACTAAAGAATCCATAGCCTAAGTGAAACACCCACAAGGACGTTAAAATATCCTTTCAATCTGTTTTTCAATTTTTAATTTTTAAAATTTAATCCACAACCTTTAATTTTCTGGAATATGTGTTAATTAAATAATTCCCAATTCCCCAATCACTCACCCATTATTTTGGATAATCTCAGTCATCGTTTCTCCCTCCACCTCAATATCATAGCAAATCTTAGCAATACTCACGGGGAGTTCACTTTTTCAAATGAAAATGAATAAACAAACATTCTCACTAAAATATATTTCCAGAATGCCAAAATAAAGAGCACGCACACACATTTGTGATCCTGTAGGGAAGGTAAGTGAATACCATCCCTGGATGTAATCCATCAGGACCTGGTGATTTTAACTCATCTAGAGTGGACAGGTGTTCTCTTATCATTTCCTTGCCTATTTTAATTCATATTCATAGTCTTTTACAATTCTGTTTCTGGTAGGTGGGGCTGTGTTTTGTTGTTGTGTGAAGATACATACTATGAAGGAATTAAGCAGCCCCTGCTTTCTCTCTGCTGCCTGTTACTTCCTTACCATTGTAACCCATTAGCGGAGCAATTGTTTCTTTGATTTCCCCCCCTTATTTTTTATATGTAGTATTTTTTGACATTTGTCACAAATCTTAGTTCATTATGAGCCTTAGCTTTCCTGACTCCATCTTTGCAATTCGGGCTATGTGTGCTAGTATATTCTGCCTTAGTTATGTGTCCCTCCTTCAATTTTTTATACTTATCCTTTTTGTCTTTCAGATTATCTGAGAGTTCTTTATGCAACCATGCTGATTTCCTCTTGGATTTCTTATTTTTTTTCTTTGATATTGTGTGGGATTGGGCTTTTATAATCATATTTTTTAGAGTTCCCAGAACTCTTTTTAGAGTTTTAGAACTCTAAAAAGCTTCTTGAGTTGTTTACCCTTTAAGATTTTCATCCATGGAATCCTTCCCAAATGACATGGTCACTCTCCCCCAAAGTTCCTGCAACAACATCAATCCCCTTTATCATTTCTTCTATTAGTAAGAATTAGGCCCAGAATAGTTATTCTTCTAGTTCCCTCCTCTACCCTTTGGATGAGAAAGTTGTCAGCTAGGTTAGCCAGGAACCTGCTCGAACTCTCACTTGATGCAGTTTGTCTCCCAATTGATATCAGGGTAGTTAAAATCCCCATTACTACTGTAGTGTGTTTCCTATATACATTTGTTAACTGACTAGGAAAAAGTTTATTTTTTCTGGTTGGTTGGATGACCTGTAGTATACACCTATGGCAATGTCATTCTTTTTTCCTTTTATATTAACCCATATGCATCCTAGGTGGCTTTCATCCTTGTTTTTATGCATTTCTGTAGAGATGTAGTGATCTCTTACCTATAATGCAGCTCCATCTCCACTTTTGTTAGATCTGTTTCTTTTGAACAGTTTATATTGAATTTTTTTCATTCAGCCTTTCTAATGGTCCAATTTTCACAGACATATCAAACTGGAAAAACCATGACCTTGATAATACACACTTATGGTGGCAGATTGATGTCTGTGCATTTTAATATGCTGTGATCCATGACAGCATTTCTCCCAAATAACAGAGGTCTTTTTTATTTTATAGCTACAGTTACCACCTCTAGGTATTTTTGTGCTTATGGATAAAGTCTGTAACTTCTTACATGGTTGTCAACATTGGATTGGCTTTGCCTGTTGTCATAGTCTTAGTTTTCTCAATGTTGAGCAGTACTTTTGCATGCTGTATTTCATTTTCAACAAGAGATTTCATTTCATTTTCAACAAGAGATTATCGTAATCTATACGATAAAATCGCTCAGCTCCGGGATAGCTTGGACCAAGATTGCGATGATCCGGATGAAATGACTGAGGCGTGTCTTGTTGATGTTGTTTGGGATGAGTTTGATTCTGTGGCTCTCGAGGACGTGGACAGGTTGCTGGGGAGGCTGCATGCCACTACATGTTTACTGGACCCGTGCCCCTCCTGGCTGGTGCTGGCCACTCAGGAGGTGACACGAGGCTGGCTCCGGGGAATTATAAATGCTTCTCTGATGGAGGGGATCTTTCCCGCCGCCTTGAAAGAGGCGGTGGTGAGACCCCTCCTCAAGAAGCCTTCCCTGGACCCAGCTATTTTGGGTAACTACCGTCCAGTCTCCAACCTTCGCTTTGTGGCGAAGGTTGTAGAGAGTGTGGTGGCGTGGCAGTTCCCCCAGTACCTGGAGGAAGCTGTCTATCTAGACCCGTTCCAGTCCGGCTTCCGGTCCGGGTATAGCAGGGAGACAGCTTTGGTCGCGTTGGTGGATGACCTCTGGAGGGCCAGGGATAGGGGTTGCTCCTCTGCCCTGGTCCTGTTAGATCTCTCATCGGCTTTTGATACCATCGACCATGGTATCCTGCTGCGCCGGTTGGAGGGGTTGGGAGTGGGAGGCACCGTTTATCGGTGGTTCTCCTCCTACCTCTCCGACCGGTCGCAGACGGTGTTGACGGGGCAGAGATCGGCCGCAAGACGCCTCACTGTGGGGTGCCTCAGGGGTCGATTCTCTCGCCTCTCCTGTTCAACATCTACATGAAGCCGTTGGGCGAGGTCATCAGTGGCTTTGGGGTGAGTTATCACCTGTACGCTGATGATACTCAGCTGTACTTTTCCACCCCGGGCCACCCCAGCGAAGCTGTCGAAGTGCCTGGAGGCCGTACGGGTCTGGATGGGGAGAAACAGACTCAGACTCAATCCATCCAAGATGGAGTGGCTGTGGATGCCGGCATCCCGGTACAGTCAGCTGCAACTGCGGCTGACTGTTGGGGGTGAGTCACTGGCCCCAACGGAAAGGGTGCGCAACTTGGGCATTCTCCTGGATGGACGGCTGTCATTTGAAGATCACTTGGCGGCCGTCTCCAGGAGAGCTTTTTACCAGGTTCGCCTGGTCCGCCAGTTGCGCCCCTTTCTTGACCGGGATGCCTTATGCACGGTCACTCATGCTCTCGTCACTTCTCGTCTGGATTATTGCAATGCTCTCTACATGGGGCTACCCCTGAAGTGCACTCGGAGACTTCAGCTAGTCCAGAATGCAGCTGCGCGGGTGATTGAGGGAGCACCACGTTGCTCCCGAGTAACACCACTCCTGCGCAGTCTGCACTGGCTACCTGTGGTCTTCCGGGTGCGCTTCAAGGTTTTGGTTACCACCTTCAAAGCGCTCCATGGCTTAGGGCCCGGGTACTTACGGGACCGCCTGCTGTTACCACATGCCTCCCACCGACCCGTGCGCTCTCACAGAGAGGGTCTTCTCAGGGTGCCGTCCGCCAAGCAGTGTCGGCTGGCGGCCCCCAGGGGAAGGGCCTTCTCTGTGGGAGCACCTACTCTCTGGAACGAACTTCCCCCCGGCTTATGCCAATTGCCCGACCTTCGGACCTTTCGCCGGGAACTGAAAACTTATTTATTTATCCAAGCGGGACTGGCCTGATTTTTAAATTTTAAATTTTAAATTTTTAAATTTTAATTTTATTGGGTATTTTATATGGTCAATTGGACGGTTTTAATTCGGCCTTTATTGAATAAGTTTTTTAATTGTTATTTTAGTGTGTATATTAATTGTTTTAATGTAGGCTGTACACCGCCCTGAGTCCTTCGGGAGAAGGGCGGTATAAAAGTTTAATTAATTAAATAAATAAATAAATAAATAAATAAATAAATAAATAAATCTTCCTTACATCCAGTCCCAGAAGTGGTAGAATCTGCATATTTGAAGTTATTGAAGTTTCTCCAAGCAATTTCAATATACACTCTCCTAATTTCCGAATCATTTAACTGATCTAGTTTCCCCAGACAGGCCAGGAAATCAGATGCCTAGGACTTTCCGCCCTGTAACCCTCCCTTCTACACATAAAATTTTTTTCTATTGTTTGGGTCTTTTTTCTTGTAAAGGAGGCTCCCAAAAATTATTACAATAAAACTTCTTCTCATTGTTGCGCTCCTTCTTCCGACTTAATCCACAAATAATGAAGCAATGAGTTTGTGAAGTTAAATCAGTAAAAGGGTAATGTAATTAAATGAAACTAAGATTATGCTTGCAAGGAGATCTTGAGCAACTATTAATACAATGTGATAATGTCATCATTTATTTACATACCTGATATGTTTATATACCATTTTAATATACCACTTCAGTATCAATATCAATATTTTAAAAGTTCAGAGTATTAACAATTATATTAACCATGTTTTAACCATGTTGGTATCGTGGGAAAGAATAGGACATTGACAGACAACAGGAAGACAAAACACAGAACTGTGAGGATCTAAAGTAAGGACTTTAAAGTGAGGGTTAAAAGTAAATGAAAATGCTACAGAATCTGACTGGAAAATTTTAACACAGGAGACTCTTTTAAGAAGGAGTAACAAAAAAAAATCAATGACAGTCTGAGGTGTTTATATTTATTAGCATTTCCTTCTTATTTATTAACTAAGTGAACTGATTTCTCAGGGCAGCATATTTCCCCACTCTATAAATCTACAGTTTCGCAAAAGATTATGTTAACATTTTTTTTAAAAAATCTATTTGACTTCTTTTCAGACTATGTTTCTTGCATGACTTGCATGATTTTATATTTTTATGAAATCTATAAATAAATAAATTTATAAATAAATTTTACAATATATTTGTTTCAGACAGTTTGCCATTGTCATTCCTATATAACAGTTCAAGCATAAATAGTGATTTCTGTAGACACACTATATTTATTTCTAGTATTTGATTTCTATTATTCATCAACAATTCTAGCTTTGTATGAAAACATCCCAAAAATGAAGCACCTAAAGCATTTAGGCCTGATACTGGAGATAGCATGTGAATTCCAAATACTTCCTTTTTGAGTTCTAGATAAGTGTCATAATGGCAAAAATGTTGCAGTTCCCAGTACCCATATTTATAATTCTTAAAAGTACTGTAATTATACACTGTAATATTTGAATTGGTGTTATTATAGTACTCTGTAGTTACCAACAAACTAAAAATGTTGTTATGATTTTATCCTCTGCGTAATACATTTATTGAATCACACCATCTGTTTTTATAAGGATTTGTGGTTAATTGCATCACACTTGTTATTTTTTTGGAATCTGACCCAGGATACAGGAAGACAGACTGCTAACATGTACTTTCTCAGATATTTCTGTGGACATATTTTTCTCGAGAAAAACACACAGAACTAAGAGGATATTAGGGTTCTAAAGCAAACTAGGAGAGAATCCATGGGAGAATCCAAGATTCAAAGTACCAATGTTCAACAAATTATCTTTTATGCTTCCCTTTCTCCCATGATATCATATGTAATATCATATATAGTCCATGATGTATGAATACTTACTTGGGATAATCCCTCCTTACTTTCTTACTTCTCCAGCCATCATAACTGCAACAAAACAGTCATGAGCTTTTTGCCTTGAAAGATTCTAAGCCATATGAAATAAACTGCCACTGTAGAGGTAGTCCTTGACTTACAACAGTTCATTTAGTGACCGTTCAAAGTTACAACAGCACTGAAAAGAGTGACTTATGACCATTTTCACACATACGACCTTTGTAGCATCCCCATGATCATGTGATCAAAATTAAAATGTTTGGCAACTAGTTCATACTTATGATCATTGCTGTGTCCCAAAGTCACATGATCCCCTTTTGCAACCTTTTGACAAGCAATCTAAATGGGGAAGCCAGATTCACATAACAACCATGTTGCTAACTTATCAACTGCAGTGACTCACTCAACAACTCTGGCAAGAAATGTCCTAAAATGGGGCAAAACTCACTTAACAAATGTCTCACTTAACAACATAAATTTTGGGCTCATAAGTCTAGGATTGCCTGTATAAAAATTTCTAGTGCAATTCTCTGGAGAGAAGGAGATATATGGTCCCAGTGTATATGAACTTCAACAGAGAAAATGCAAGCTGAAGAGCATACACTTATCAAAAACTGTCACTCATTCACAAACTGCAATTATTAAAGACAAAAGAATGCAAACTCACTGAATCATCCATGTTGTCAAGGATGCTAAGCAATGTGATGTAAGAGTGCTAGGTTTTCATGATTTGTAATTTTCTAATTTCCTTTTCATGCCAGGGATTCATAGGAATGAAAAAACTGCATGGATTTGAGTCAGCCCAAACTGTCTTCTAGCACAGTAGAAATGTAAGACTGCCGGCCCTTTATTCTTCACGGGACGTAAATCATATACCACTTTAGTCAGCCCTAAATGAAAATTAATTAATTAATTGAGGACATTCCTTACAGACAGTCTGACCCAATGGGTTTTGGTTTTTTTGTTGCTGGTTTTTTTTTGTTTTTGTTTTTTGAATCATAAAGAAGAAATCTGGTCATCCAGATTCAATCACAGAAAGAAAAAGAAAACCCATCTTCTTGAGTCAATTCTTCAAGCAGGTGCTTCAGTTGTCTGAGGAATTTGTTTTTGATGGCCCTCTCTAATGTTTCCTGGGTGGTCATCTTCCTTTTCATCTCTTCTACGTGTTATTTTAAAATTTAATAACCAAATGCAGAATTTGTTAAGCCCAGCGCCTTATTCCTGTGCAAAAAAATTCCATTATGAATTCTTACAATTCATGAATGTCATCCACGTGTTTACAATTCAATAGGTGGAATGTTCATCATGGAATATTTCCCTATCTTGCCATGAAAATCTCTACATATAGTCACTGGTCCTCACAGGAAATTAGTAAAAAAAAACCAACTGTATATTATGCATGCACTATAGCACTCGACTACAATCCTAACTATGTCAAAGTGCAGAATAAATGGGCATGAGCCCCATCTTTCTATTTTTACAGCTGGAGCTGATTATATGCAATATCAATATGCTCCTTTTAACCGTAAGGGATAAGAAGTTGAACAAATATAAATAGATGCAGCTATGCAGTATGTTTTCTTGTGTCGCAAACTCCGTTAAATATTCTACACCCTTTGGGCTAATGTATTTATACAACTCTACTTTTAAACAAAAACGATTCTTCTTGTTGAAGTACCCCCATGAAGTAGGTATCCAGCACATTGCAACAAATTATTTCAAGCCTTTGCTTGGAATGACTCTCAACACATTCCAGGAACCCCATAAACAAAGCCAACATGTGCAGCATTAACTTTCCCTTTTATGCTGACAGCTTCCCCCGCCCCATTCGGCATAATGACCTTCCTGCACAGTGTGTGTTGCCATAAAAAGAAACAGAGCTTTGTAAAATTAGAGGAACTGTTTAATATCAAATCGTTTTATCTAAGGAAGACAGTGACTCCAGGGTAAACACCAAAGAAAAAGCAGGAGAATTAGAAATATTTGTTTTTGCTGCTGATTCTTTGACTTTACATTGTTCAAATAAACTTGCCTAGAATTTTTTTTTAAAAAAAACCTTAAATACCAGCAATAGCTCCATAGACTAAAAAAAGATTAGGACAGAAAATGTTTGAAAGTTGGGCCGGAAATGCAGGACGCTCCTAATATTCTTTCGTATTACAAAAACAAAAATACAACAAACCAATTGTAACACAAAAATGGGAGGGAAGGGAGTGTTTCAGATACTTTTGCCTGGTAACTACAGTATGAGAATTAAGACAGAGGAGCTTTGGAAATCAAAACAGAAAATGATCGAATCCAATTTATTACTAAACAGATGGCAAAAGTAATTGTGCCAAAAAAAGAGTACATTTTGCAGATATTAAAAGTTAGGCTGGAAACATAATTGAGCTTTTCATTGTACTGTCACAAATGTACAATAAATAGGAAATCCTCTTAGCTTACTGACATTACTGAAAATAAAGCCTTTGATGCCTAGTTTATATGGTTTTGTCAACACTTACTAAATTTGCATGTTCTGTAATCAAACCAGAAGCTTCCCCTGTAAAATATACAATGTAGGGTTCAGAATATGGCTAACCATATTCAATATAATACTCTAGAATTCTACCGTAGTAGTATTTGGCCTTCAGCATCTAATTTAATTCCACATTAAAAGATTCAGGTACTGATAAACTGGTACCTAATCCATTATACCAAGGCTGTCAAATTCCCGGCCTATAGGCCGGATGTGTTATGTGCTGGCCACGCCCCTGCCCACTTTAGTGATGTCCGATCACTAAAGTCCCGATATGTCACATAAAGCCGTCTTGATGTGAGTTTGATACCCCTGCATTATACTAAGGAGGAACATTGGTGATACTTATGCATCCATGTGTGCTTGTATAGGAAAAAGAGAATTCACAGACATGAATGCAGACTCATCTGACCAATTTTTCCCCTAAGCTTATGATCATACTGGTAATGAACCATACGCACATTCTGATGATCATGAGAGCTGTAATCATTTTAATCTGGAGGACACCTAATAATTTAGGTAACCGAATAAATCATCATCAGATGATTCCTGATGGCCTTTTATTTTTGAATGCTTTTAAAGCAGCTGCAAAATTAATGACCTATTTTAAGTCTAATAATACAGTTTTGGGTTCTAGCATACATGGGCACTAAAGAACATCTTTGTAATTTCACTAGGAACAATATGCCTATGAACAAGCACAGTGCTAAAAAAATTACCTCTGTGATACATTGCTCATTGTTGGTATTCTGCCGTAAAATGTTCACCATCTATATCAGCTAAGCTGGTAGTGACCATTTAAAACACTAATAATAAGTAGAAGATGGAAGAAAAGGAAGCATTTCCAAAAGAAAAGAATCTGAAATTATATTTTAAATAATATAAGAAATTTAACCAAAAAGAACCTGTATTTTAAGGTTTAATTTCTCATAAGTATTACCAAAGTATGCACATGAATAATTGGTCAACAAACGGGGCACTTTTCATCTCACAATTAAATCTATTTGTATTAACATATTTAATAAACCAAAGCCCATTTAAAATCAATAGATGCTTCTTTGTTGGAGTTGTGAGGTGTATTTCTTACTCAGCATGTAATATATATTACATATTCCACTGAACTATACTTCATTTCTTTATTTGTTTGCTGCCCATCTCACTGCAAGGTGACTCTGGATGGGTTACAACATCAGAATAAAAACATAAATATATATACAAGTGTATAAATCACAATAAAATTGTAAGAAATACAAATTATAACTAAAGATGGGGAGGAAAGAAGCAGAATGTTTGATGGGGAGGTGGGAGTTGCTATTAGTCAATCACCCACCTCTACTGTGAAATTCCCCCATTGGGGCACCACACCAACTGGCAGAGCCAGGACTTCAGGCTCTTGTGAAAAGTCAAGAGGACGCCGAGAGCCAATCTCACCTCGCGGCAATATATTCCAAAGGGCTGAGGCCTCAGCAGGCTCTCCTCCTGGATCCCGCTAACTAAAATTCTTGACTAATGGGATCCACAGCATGCCTCCTCTGCCTATCCCATTGGAGTGAGACAATTCTTCAAGTAACCTGGATCCATACCGTGCAGGGTGTTGTAGGTAATAAACAACACCTTGAATTGACCTGTAAGCAAACTGGCAGCCAGTGCAGCTTATGGAACAGTGTTGTAACACCCAAAGACTGCCCACACCATTGCCCTCTGCATCAGTTGAAGCTTCTGAATGATCTTCAAGGGTAGCCCGATGCAGAGCACATTGCAGTAGCTCAAGTGTGAGATGACCAAGGTTCAATGACTGAGGGCAGGGACTTATAATCAGCAGTCTTACAAAATTCTAAGTTAAGGCAAGACACAGTGGAAAAAAAAACTTATACTAATTTGTGACATCAGAAAACTAACCAGGAACGATGCCATCCAGCCTTTCTGTGTTTTCCTGATCACATGCCAAGGTAGGACAAATAATGCATTGGCTTTTCCATTGCCTGTTTCCTCAATTAACAAAGCTGCCAGGTTTGAGAAATGAAATGGCAGCAAATCCATTAAACTTAAATGTAGAAAATCATACCACACTGTATTGAAATAAGGTAAATCTATAGGATATTGTACAGAAGAACATGGACAAATATGTAAAATGTTTCTCCAAGCTATGTTTTTGTCTGATCACTGCCAAAGGGCCAAAGAAATCAACTGGTGATCACTGCACTATGGAGACACTGGTGCTCTTATCAGTTCACATTCTAGAATGGTTTAAGAAAGTGGTTTCCTCTCTTTTATACACATTTTAAATTACTATTCCTAGTTTACTGCATACAAATGTCAACGTGTCACATAAAATGTGGCTGTTATGGCATGCCTCAGTGAATCGAAAAAACTTTATCACAGATTAAGGCTACAAATATTTTCAGAACTGTATTTACATAATTTTATTTCTCTTCTGAAGTATTTCTTATTTATTTATATGATTTATATAGCTGCCTATCTCAACAAGTGGCAGTTACAAGGATTAAAACAGAGAAAACTTGCCACATACAACTCACAAGCATCCAAGGATAACTAATAACCCAGTTCACTACTCTTTTTTTCATCCTCTCACTAGATATCATTTAAAGGTAATTGCTAGAAATTTAGCAATTGCTAAAACTGTCCTGCTAAATGTTTGAATATTTATTTTTTATGCACTAACTTACTAATTGTATTAAAGTACACTTTTGTTCACCATCTTTCTTATTATTGAATTTCTTTGCTGCATTTTCATTAGTTCCTTACTTAGCCCCCTTCACTCAAATAATCAAGCACAGAGTAAGAGAAACAGGAAGGACATTGTACAAATCTATTACTCATACTGCAATCTGTTGTGTTAATCTTTGCTAAATTAGGAGAGGGACTACACGCGTATGATATCCTACGCTAATCAAGACCTATCAAAATTTTCTGCTTTTAAAATTTCTTTTGGAAATCTCTAGGTAACCCAATATTTTTTATAAGCATTTATTGACAGACATAACTTGGAAGCATAAATTGTAATCTATTATTTTAAGTATTTTGGTCCAGCTTTGCCCAAGAGTAAGTACAACTTTTGCTAAAGACTTTTTTTGGATCATAAAAGATACCAGGATAATATCATAAAGACAGATTTTCATGTAGCTGTATAAAAGGTCTCACATGGATTCCCATAAAATGTAGCAATTCATTGAGTTAATATAAATACTAGTTCAAACTAAAAGAGCTTATGTAAGGATCTGGAAGCTCTAATCAGTTCTTCTAATCCAAACAGAACACTTTTATAAATATAAGGTTTGGTTGTGTAAACAGCATGATTGGAGCACCAACCTTGAGGTAGAGGATATGAAGTGGTAATCCTGGTGGATTGAGAGTGTGCAAGGGCCGTGGTGGCTCAGGATGTAAGATAGCCTGTTATTAAAACACAGCTGCTTGCAATTACTGCAGGCTCGAGTCCCAGCAGGCCCAAGGTTGACTCAGCCTTCCATCCTTTATAAGGTAGGTAAAATGAGGACCCAGATTGTTGGGGGGGCAATAAGTTGACTTTGTAAATATACAAATAGAATGAGACTATTGCCTTACACACTGTAAGCCGCCCTGAGTCTTCGGAGAAGGGCGGGATATAAATGTAAATTAAAAAAAAAACTCCAAGGGTAATGTGTAGCATCCTTGACCTCCATTACCGAGTCCATAGATTCATATTTCATATATTCAGTGGACAGCTTCTCCACCAGAAAGTTGTTGATGCTGTTGGCTGAGTCATTTGTTTATTTATTTATTTATTTATTATTCATACTTTTATACCGCCCTATCTCCCTAGGGACTCAGGGCGGTGTACAGCCATATAAAAACACATAAATATACAAAGTAAAACATTAATCTAAAAAACTTATTATATAGGCCGAATATTTAAAATAGAAATATAAATAATAAAACCCGATTTAAAACCAAATTTAAAATTTAAACATTTAAAATTTAAAAAATCTAGTCCAGTCCTGCGCAAATAAATAGATGTGTCTTAAGCTCGCAGCGGAAGGTTCGAAGGTCAGGAAGTTGACGAAGTCCTGGGGGAAGCTCGTTCCAGAGGATGGGAGCCCCCACAGAAAAGGCCCTTCCCCTGGGCCTTTGTTGAAGTGAGAATAGCTCTTTCCCTCAGCCAAGAAGCGCAATCCACTCTAGCCTGATAAATGTTGGGGTATAATCTGTCAGTCAAGCTGATCAGATCTCTACAACATCGCAATGGTTACTTGGAATAGTTATTCTTCCCTCCTCTTCCAAAAGCTTGCTATCACCAATATCAAGTAATAAGTTAGAAAACTCTTCTGCCCTCAAATCACATTTAAGGTGGACACGCATGTTAACTCTCAAGGATAGGACTTTGACATTAGGCCATAAAATGGATGACTTGAGACAGGCCTTGACTTCATCTGCACATGTTCCTCATGGCACAACAGGCAACATCTGTCTGAAGTCACCAGCCAAAAGCACCATAACTCCACCCATAAGACGGTTGCTGCCCCTAATGTCCTGGAGCGTCCTGTTTAGAGCATCAATACCTCCTTTGTGAATCATGGCGCACTCATACCACACGATAACTTTGGCTTCTCAAAGCACCTGAGCCATGTCACTCTGCTTAGAGATGTTACAAAGTGCAGATTCAGAATGATTCAGGTTGAGAGGTAACTTGAAGGCAGAGTGAGCTATCTTGCCTCCGTCGATCAAGGTGGCTGCAATTCCTGAGGAAGCAATGGCAAAGGCGATATTCCTTCCACCCCTAATTTTGGCCAGCAAGAATGTTTTCCAGTGCCACCAGGAGTGTAAAGAAAGAACAACTGCCCAGAATCAGAAGCAATATTGTGCATGATTGTTATTGTAGGTTTTCCTCTATTTTTGATTTAATTTTGAAACATTCACAGCAACTGCTTTGGTCAGCTGAACGGTATTATAAGACAGTTCACTCAAGTATTGATGGTTGCTGACAACGGTTCCTTGCTCTTGTGAAGGTGGTGGAAATCTGAAGTGTAGGAGTGTTTTACCCAACATGGATGTGACAATATCCTCAAGAAGGATAAAGCATTGGTTGTAAACAATTTGGAGGACCAGTTAGTCATTTCCACAATCTCTCTCCATTAGCCATCTAACATCTTCCGCAAGACTATCTCTGTATTTCTCCCACAAGCTTTAAGTGTCAATTTATCAAGCCCGATCACATAGTTTTGTAGCGAAGCACGGGTATCCAGCTAGTATAATTATATTTATAACTGGTGTGACAAATATAGCAAGCTACATTTTTATACTTGTATATGTTTCTTTTTCTCCTTTTTTCTCCTATTTCCTTGTCTTATTTGCTCTTAAAACTTTTAATAAAAATTGAATAGCTAGTCCTCAAAATACAACCATAATGGAGGCTGTCCATTACAATTGTATGAAATAGCAGTCATGTGACCAATCTAATTTTGCAACCTTTTTGCAAAGCAAAAATAGCATTTGTTAAGCAAGCTATTTGGTTTCATGATTCTCTCTTTGTCTATGGAGAGAGTCAAAGACAATTGCAATTGGTATAAGGCCTATTACAAGGGGCAAATGCAGAATTCCCCTTTTAGAACTAAGGTTCCCTGTTCATGCAAACATCGAATTTGAAAAAAAAGAAGTGTCATGTTATCCCTAGCAAGGAGAATCAGGAAAACCACTTGGTTTCATGATTCGCTCTTTGTCCCATAGTGGCATAAAATAAGTGAAATAAAGCAACAACAAAAAAATACACTGAAAATAGCAAATTAATAATCTAGGCTGTATAATGGCCTTCTTTTAAATAAGGAATTCACTAGTACCATAAATAGATTAGATGAAATTACCTGAATTAGAACTTAAGATATAAAAGTTCAGTGTGATAAAGATTGCTAAAACATAAAAGTGTAACTATATGAATAGTACTTATTAGTAAAATTAAAGAGTATAAAGGCTCAAAACAGACCAGCAGAATTGTCCACAAACCCTGTAACAGAAATATCAAAATATCAAACAAATCAATCATCATCAGTGGCTTCTAACAATTTATCTACACTGAAAACCGATGAAACTTTTAAGTATTCTAATGTATATACCTTAAAACATCTGCTTTGCAGGGCTAGTTACCTCCATTCCCTATACTTAATAAAAATAGGAAAATGTGTGGTACAAACAGAGACTTTGTGTATAATTTTCCATGATCTCAGATGACAAAACGTAGCACAAGCTTCATCTTTTGCTAATTAAACGAATCAATTAAGGGACTATTGTTGCAACTGTGTAACTGCTGTTCTATAGTGCCAATAACAACCCCACAGGGAGGTCTTTTACTACATTAAAATGCTGTCCTCCGCAACTCCATCTGATATTATTAGAAACAGTTATTTGCGTCTTGCTGTCATATTAGTAGCAGCAGCAAATTATGGAAATATGCAGACCAGAATGGTCCCAGTATGAGTTCAGGTTTGGTTTCCAGCCTCCAAGGGAACAAATGCTGAAAATTCCAAAGTTCCCCAAAGTTCATTAATGGAACTGATAAATTTACCAGCACAGCAGCTACTTACATGCTAGGTAAGGGTCACACATTTGCATATTTCCCTGCTAAGCTGATACAATTCAACTAGATAAATTATCATATTAAGTTTGCCCTCCTGAGTTAAACTGATGGAGTTCAAAATTGTTTCCAATGGTTGTCATTAATCGCTGTTACATCTGAAATGCTTCCTTTGAAATCTAATTGTGATGTGGTGTCAAGGGTCATATTAATAGCTTTCAAGATGTTAAAATATTGTAAAAACCTGCTTATTTTACTTGTACATTGAAGCGCCAGAGTAATGAGAAATAAAAACTCATCTTTTTATTTTTTTAAAAAACTTTTGTCAATAAAAAGAAAATTTAATTTAAAATGTGAGATTTAAATTACGTTTAACCTCATTTGATTTTGTATCACTGAGATTCATAGTAGAACCGTATAAAAATAAAAGGGAATCTATCATACATTCCAAATATGCCATTTATTTCACCATCCCCAACAACAGAACTTGAAATTCAAATATACTCTTAAACATAATATTACATATATACTATATAATAATATACATAATAGAATCATGTATATATTCAACATGCACACAACCAGCCAATCTGTCTTATGATTTATATGACATACAAGTAAATGTGACAAAGCCTGATTATCACTTCTAGATGAATTGGATGCAGAATACAGGAATAAAAAGCAACCAGACATTTCCCTGTTTTCTCCCTGAAATTCTTCCGAACTATTTATTATCAGCCTGTTTTCAGAGGCACTTATAAAAAGCCTTCTATCTCTTTTGAAGAGAATTGCACAGAAAAAGTGGCAAATGAGAAAATGAGAACATCAGGAATTTACAACTGAAGGTTGTGGCTCCTTAGCTGAAACCAGAATTTTGAGTATTGCTAAGCTGATGAATTCATTTTTCCATCTGCTTCTTGTTCCTGGCAAAGACATAACAGTTCTATGAACAAGCAACTATCTCATATTCTTTAAATTACTATATAGGTTACAGACTGTTGTTTTGAAACATATTAGCTAAGTTCAACTAAATTTATCTGCTATTTTAATAATGCTTAACATTTGATATATGTGCCCATGGCTGAGCCAGTGATTTGCAAGTACATGTTATTGCCAACAATGATATAGTTATTGGTGAAGAGAACAATATACAGTGTGTTGGCAGAGTGCTGTTTTGTCAGAAGCAATGGCTTTAGGTCTATGTTTGTGGAGTATGTTGGGATTTAGTGTTTCAATATCCATAATGGATAAAATGTTAGGGAGATTTCAAGTTTTCTTAGGAGGTCTGTGATGTATCTTATGTACAGTAAGTGACATAAGTTTGGAGGACAGTCAATGAAAACCAATACTCCAACTGTTACAATGATTAAGACAAAGAAACAGCCCAGTTTAGGAATTTCTGAAAAAGTATATAAGAGGAGAACCCTGACTGCTCTTTAGAAGGCCAGATCCTGAAGATGAAACTCAAATACTTTGGCCACCTAATGAAAAGGAAGGACTCACTGGAGAAGAGCCTAATGCTGGGAAAGATTGAGGGCAAAAGAAGAAGGGGATGACAGAGAACGAGGTGGCTGGATGGAGTCACTGAAGCAGTAGGCATGAGCTTAAATGGATTCCAGAGGATGGTAGAAGACAGGAAGGCCTGGAGGAATATTGTTCATGGGGTCGCGATGGGTTGGACACGACTTTGCAACTAACAACAACAACAAGCCTACCCTTAGGATTAGCACTGCTGGTGTTTGTGATCTAGTGATCACAGAAAAGGAAGTGCAGGACCGATTTCACAGACAAAAGCCAGGAAAAGCTCCAGGCCCAGACAAGATAACTCCTTCTTGCTTAAAAGTCTGTGCTGACCAATTGGCTCCCATCTTCACCCATATCTTCAATAAATCACTAGAGATGTGCTATGTTCCTTCTTGCTTCAAACGCTCTACCATCATCTCAGTGCCGAAGAAGCCCACTATCAAGGAACTGAATGACTACAGACCAGTTGCTTTAACATCTGTAGTCATGAAAGCCTTTGAAAGGCTAGTGCTTTCCTACTTGAAAACCATCACGGATCCATTGTTAGACCCCTTGCAATTTGCATATCGAGCAAATAGATCAACAGATGATGCTGTTAATATGGCTCTGCACTACATCTTACAACATCTTGAATCTCCAAAGACCTATGTAAGGGTCCTCTTTGTAGACTTTAGTTCAGCATTCAATACCATCATTCCAGACACTCTTCTAACTAAGCTAAACCAGCTACAAGTACCTGAACAGACTTGTAAGTGGATCACAAGCTTCCTAACAAACAGGAAGCAACAGGTGAAGCTAAGCAGGATCACATCAGATACCTGTACAATTAGCACAGGGGTCCCCCAAGGCTGTGTGCTCTCCCCACTTCTCTTCTCTCTGTATACCAATGACTGCATCTCCAACGATCCATCTGTTAAACTACTGAAGTTCGCAGATGACACAACAGTGATTGGTCTCATTCGAGACAATGACGAATCCGCATATAGACATGAGGTCGAACGACTAGCCTTGTGGTACAATCAAAAAAATCTCAAACTGAACACACTCAAAACTGTAGAAATGGTGGTAGATTTTAGGAGAAACCTTCCATACTTCCACCTCTCACAATACTTGATAACACAGTATCAACAGTAGAAACCTTCAAATTTTTAGGTTCTATCATATCGCAAGATCTAAAATGGACAGCTAACATCAAAAACATCATCAAAAAAGGACAACAAAGACTGTTCTTTCTGCGCCAACTCAGAAAGCTCAAACTGCCCAAGGAGCTACTGATCCAGTTCTACAGAGGAATTATTGAGTCTGTCATTTGCACCTCTATAACTGTCTGGTTTGGTTCTACAACCCAACAAGAAAGACACAGACTTCAGAGGATAATTAGAACTGCAGAAAAAATAATTGCTACCAACCTGCCTTCCATTGAGGACCTGTATACTGCACGAATCAAGAAGAGGGCTGTGAAAATATTTACAGATCCCTCACATCCTGGACATAATCTGTTTCAACTCCTACCATCAAAACGACGCTATAGAGCACTGCATACCAGAACTCTGGAACGAGCTTCCCCCAGGACTTCGCCAACTTCCTGACCTTCGAACCTTTCGCCACGAGCTTAAGACACATCTATTTATTTGCGCAGGACTGGACTAGAATTTTAAATTTTAAATTTGGTTTTAATGGGGTTTTTATTATCTTAGTGTAAAGTTTTAATATTCGGCCTTATTTAATAAGTTTTTTAAATTGATGTTTTATTTTGTATTTATATGTATGTTTTATCAGGCTGTAAACCGCCCTGAGTCCTTCGGGAGATAGGGCGGTATAAAAATGTGATTAAATAAATAAATAAATAAATAAATAAATAAATAAATAAACAACTAGACAAAAGAACAGTTTTTTCCCGAAGGCCATCACTCTGCTGAACAAATAATTCCCTCAACACTGTCAAACTATTTACTAAATCTACACTACTATTAATCTTCTCATCGTTTCCATCACCAATCTCTTTCCACTTATGACTGTATGACTGTAACTTTTTGTTGCTATCATTAAGGGTTAAATTGTACCTTATGACCATCATTTGTGTTGTAAATGTTGTACCTTGATGAAGGTATTTTTTTTTCTTTTTCTTTTATGTATACTGAGAGCATATGCACCAAAACAAATTCCTTGTGTCTCCAATCACACTTGGCCAATAAATTCTATTCTATTCTATTCTATTCTATTCTATAATAATTCTATTCTATTCTATTCTATAATAATTCTATAATGAAACATGTGTAAGAAAACAACCAAGTCATAGAGCACCAAGGACCGCTCAGCTACAAATATTCTTTGTTATTGGCAACATCATCTTTGGCTGTAGTCAGTGCAATAGGTAAATTGTAGAGGATTCTTCATCATCTTTAGAAATGATGTCATAGTTGTTCATTTAATTTAGAACTATGTCTGTATGTGGGCCAGTTCTTTAGTGGGCATCCACTCCATCCAGTGCTAGAGGAGGAAGAGGAGGAGGGGGGTATTATTATGCATGACAATCTGTTCTTGCAGTTATTAGCAAAATTGTATGATATTGGACTTAAAAGTCTTGAAATTTGTTCTGTCACATCTTTGATCCTTGTTTCTGGCAGACAGCCACTTCGCAAGCTGACATGGCTAGACAGCATACATTTGTCTGAATTTCTTACAGTAGTGAGTCACCAATTATCATGACTCTTTTGTTTCTCTTCTTAGAGGGCAAAGATGCATCCTGTCTTCTCTTGAAGGATCTACTACTGTTATGTTTCTGTTCTGCAATGTCTCTTTTCTTTCCTTGAATGATCACAGCCCATTTTATCTGCAAGGCCTCAAATCTATTTATTATTTCTAGCGGAATCTTCTATGTCTCTTGCTTTTGATTGTTGATCTTATTCCTGTATTTGTCTTCCTTATAAAAAGTTGCTTCCACTGCTAGTTTCTGTTGTTTCTGTCCTGTCTTTCAGCTGATAAAATGTCTTTTCTCATCATCTGAAATGTGGCCATACACTACTCCAATCCTTTCACTTTTTCTTTAAGGACAGCTATGAGGTTTGCATTTGGTATAAGTAAATGCTGTTGTTTTCAATCACAAAGACAAATTTACCACACAGTTATGTACTGAAGGTACAGATGCATATCTGTTCTTCACGTTTTCTTCTCAGAGACTACCAGTAGAAAAGGGTTTTATTTCTTCTTGTTCCTTTCTCAGTTCTCAGGACCCTTTAAACTCTCTAACCCTTTAAAACCTGCCTTCCTTATATAAGCCTAACAACTTTGAATACTCAGCAGAAAGCAGTTAGACAACCACCCAAAACTATTTCAATCTGGAGCTATTCAGAAGATTATCCTTTCATCCCATGCACTTTGATAAATAATTCCTCAAAATACACAGCTTGTCATTTTTTTTCTTGCTGTTTACTCTTCTACTTTCAATTGATCTTATGTTTTTGTTCTTAGTATCATTTGCTTTCTGAGTTTCAATTTTTCCTGGTACTATCATAACAAATTGGTACTACCTAGAAATGTTTGTGATGGTTCTTTTTATCATCTGCTGTGATCCAGCAGATTTTGGAGTTTTCACTATCAGTTTGTTGTATCAAAAATCCTATTTATCACTCTTCTGGGTTTAAAAGGTTTATTATAATCCAAGATAAGCATCTGACTAAACTCAGATTTAATTTTTGTTATTATTTAGATTCTAGCTTTATGTAGCGACTTTTTTCTAGATTTCCCACTTTTACTTTTCTCATGACAATGGCAGATAGAAATTCATTTCATATATACCACAGAGAGAGGGGGGGAGGGAGGGAGGGACACACACACACACACACACACACACACACACACACACACACACACACGGGGTGGGGGGGAGAGAGAGAGAGAGAGAATAAAGGCATGCAGAAAAAAGTTTACTGTTTGATTGTGATTCTGTTGGAAAATAGGAATCTGCTTCTTCTCAGCTGCGAATTCAAGTCAGACAAAGGCCTGTTGAAATTCAGAATAACAGAAGGGACATTGGAGGTTCTAATCCAACCCTTTGCTCAAGGAGGAAACCCTATACCATTTCAGACAATTGGCTTTCCAATCTCTTCTTCAAAACCTCCAGTGATGGAGCACCCATAACTTCTAGAGGCAAGCTGTTCCACTGATTAATTGTCCTAGCTGTCAGGAAATTTCTCCTTATTGCTAAACAATAAATGCTCAAAATATGAGGGGAAAGTTTTTCCTCCTTTTAATCAAAATACAACTATTCCTACATAACTAAATAATATAGAAATGTGAAATGAAAACTTACGTTAAATGTATATAAAATGTGAAATGAAAATTGTATGTTAATTTTTAATAAAATGTCTATGAATACCTGGTAAAGTTAGCATTACTCACCACTGTTCCAAGAAACTGAATGCTAAGATTTCCACCAGCATCTCGAGAAAGGCACTAGAAGGAACAGAATAACAATTAGAGTATAGTCTTATCAACAAGAAATTTTCTCCTTAAGAATTCTGACAAATTGCTTATGAAACCAGAGACATTATACACATGTCACTTTCAATGAAACTCACAGATAAAGCAGAAATGCATGTGATACAAGAAAATAAGAGTTATATTAATGTTTGATAGTATTTAGTTTTCACAGCTGAATGGAATGGGCACTGGATTCAGTGCCTTTCAAAAACGGTCTATAATCAGTCAATCAATCAGAATTGACTATAATCAATTCTCTTTCCATCCTTCATTGATCAAATAAGATAGAAATCTTAAATGTCCACATATATTGTCAGAGACTCATATTATTATTTTTTCTATTTGTCTTGCATTTTTGTAAATCTTTCTATTTCTCTTGTTTCCACTTACACAAAGCTCTGCAACAAATTTATTTGAGCTCAATACAGTGGGTTAATTTTTGGCCTATGCAATAGATCTTAATCTCCATTCAACCATAAAATGTACTTAATGATTTGGGACATTGTATGAGAAGAGCCATGTTATTCTATGGTGATAAAAAAAAATCAGAAGGCATCTGGTAGCATCTTTTCCAACTCCCAAATTTAATTAAAAGGCATATGCTTTGGAGAGCTGCAGCTTGCCTCAGCAGATGCACAGATTTAGGGTAAGTGACCGTTAGGCCACTTCTACCATTTTCATCCACAAGCCATTTGATAGTGATTCAGTACTGTCTTTGCTTATGTTTGTGTGAAATGCTACAACTCTTACAGGATCAAATACTGCTTCAAGTCCAATAGAAGAGAACACACATAGCTCAGGGTTGAACTGTAGCATCCTTGGTGCTCTCTGAGCTTGGATTTTTGTTTGCAGACATTTCATTACTCAACTAAGTAACATCATCAGTATAAGTTAAGTGTGGGGTTTGCTCTACGTTTATATATGATAATTTCTCCTGCCAATATTAATGGGAGTGTGGTTTTCTTCTCAGTAGTTCCTTGATTAGGATAGTGTTTTCTGCTTGATTAATTGCCTGCTAATCTAGATGTTGGCTGCTGGGCATTGTTCTGGTCTTTCTTTCTTTCTTAGTTTTTTTATTGTCTTCATTTGAGTAGCATCTAAATGTGGTTTATCTCTATGTGTCTTGATCGTTGATTTGTCTCAATGCCAAACTTCTAAGAATTCCTTAGCCTTTTTTATTTGAAGTTAGCAGTTATGAGGTTTCATTTGACCGTATGTTGTCAGATTAAAGAGTTTTCATCATATCTTCTGACTGCTAGTTGATGTTCATGGAAGCACTCTGCTAGTCTTCTGCCTGTCTGTTGTGTATAGTGGCTGTTACCATCTTTACGTTATATGTTGTAGATGAATCCTGTTTTTTTCTTATTGGACTAAGGAGTCTTATAGATCAGGGGTCTCCAACCTTGGCAACTACAACTTGTAGAGTTCAGCTCCCAGAATTCCTCAGCCCGCATGTGCCGGCTGAGGAATTCTGGGAATTGAAGTCCACAAGTCATAAAGTTGCCACGGTTGGAGACCCCTGTTATAGAGGACTCCTTAGTCTTGGGCTAAGTAACCTTGTAAATGACTTCTGTTTTTCTTCTCATGCTTAAGAAGAGTAATTTACAACATACAATGACAAAGAAGCAGGTAGAAAACAATACCCTAATGAAAGAACTACCAAGGAGAAGATTAAAATTGGGAAACCAAATTAAAATCAGGAAACTATGAGTTCTAGTTCTGCCTTAGGCACAAAAGCCAGGTGGGCACCTTGGGCCACCACTTTTTCTCAGCCCTAGGAAGAAGGCAAAGGCAAGAAAACTATAAGGTCTTTTTCAAGCACTTGCCAAGAATCAACTGCCACTAACTTGAAGGCGCAACAAATAAACAAACAATCAAACAAATCAGGTTTATCCTTCGTCTTTGCTTAGTTTGATCAAAATGTCTATTTTACATTCAGCGGAATAAGGGATACAGAAGGAATAGCAGGTAACATAGGTATTTAATAAGAACACACACATACTCATAGAGATACATATACTATATACTTTAAGATAGCTTTATCATATTACCTAATTTTTTAAAAGCTTCATGAAAGGAATAATTATTGGAAGCATTTCCCTTCGAAACAATTATGGTTGCATTTTAAATAAAAACAACAATATTGCCTTTTCTTTTTTTTTTCCCTTCAATTAATACATTATGTTTTAGCCCTCCAGTCTGTTCGTAAGAAAACAAAGCAGAATGAAACATGCCTGGACGTATTTCAACAAAAATGATTAACAAAATGGAAAATATGGGAAAAATCATACAAAAAACCTGACATTTACATTTGTAAAGGAAACAGGAATATACAGTTTTCCCAACTGCTAGAGGAAACACAATCACAATTCGGAAACTGTAAAGAAGAACAAAGTACCAGGACCTACAATGAAGAATTTATGTGCCAAAACTAACAGATACAAATTAATCAGGAGGTTGTCAAAACTAGTTAAGTGAAGAATATTCTTTAATTTTGAAAAAAAACCTGAGCACTCTTCATCTTTATATCTTTTATATTGGAGAACCACAAATTTCATTATCTGGGGAAAAAATCCACTACTTGAATAGTTGATAATGGAACAAAGGTGAAAGTCAGATGTTTTATTCATCAATATGTAAGAAAAAAGGACAGAACCTGAATATTGTACCTAAGTACTGTAATATGATATTTTCTGACTCAGATGCCATCAAGGTGTGTGTATGAGGGTCCAGATTCCAAACTTTTTAATCTAAAAGGATGAATCTTTTAATTCAGACCAATCTTTATTATTTTTACCCAGAAGAAATAGTATGCATGATATAGGAGGACATAGATTTCAAAATGCATCTGAATATACCAGTAAATGTTTTTTCTTTTAAAACATAATGTATCTAGTCCTTTTATTTTAAAGGTAAATAAATTATAAAAAATATTTATTTATTAAATATACTTTAAGCCATCACAATAGTAAACTTTCATAGGAAAAAGTACAATATAAAACATACCCAGTACAAAAACTAAAAACTCACAGCAATACAATCTATATGCTGCTAAAATTTTATGACTGCAACTGTTAACTGGCTGAAACGCTGCATTATTTTGGAACAAAGGTATGTCAAACTGGCTAATTTATAGAATACGTCAAAAATCTGGAATCCATGACTCCAATGGAATAGAAATTTGGCAAATTTTATGAGATAAAAATTATCATAAAGCATTTTATAATATAATACAAAATGTCATAAAACATTTCCTGTGGTCAACTGCTGATGTTTGCCTGTGATATACACTTCAATACAGGCTACGTTCAAGGCGGAATATCTCCCTGAATTTTTAAAAGTGTGTTAGAAGCTCTGCAATTGTTGAAGGCATTGAGGAATTTGGTAAGGAAGCACCTCTGAAACAATGAGCCAACGTATCATGGGTTGTCTAGTGATACCACCCAATAAAAAATAAATGATAGGAATATCAAATCAAATTGGGAAAAGGCTCTCTGAAATGGCTCAGTCTGCTAGGGCTTTTAGAAGGAGATACTCTTGCTCTCCACAAGAAGGTTGTTCCACAGTGTTGGTGTTACCATGGAACACAGCACCTTCTTGCCTCAACTCCCTCAGTTTTAGCTAACTGAAAGGGGCCTCTGGTGGCGCAACAGGCTAATGCAGCCTATTATTAACAGCAACTGCTTGCAATATTGCAGGTTCAAGTCTCACCAGGCCCAAGGTTGACTCAGCCTTCCATCCTTTATAAGGTAGGTAAAATGAGGACCCAGATTGTTGGGGGGCAATAAGTTGACTTTGTAGATAATATACAAATGGATGAAGACTATTGCTTGACATAGTGTAAGCCATCCTGAGTCTTCGGAGAAGGGCGGGATATAAATGCAAAAAAAAAAAAAAAAAGGTGCCAAGCTCTGAAGGACTTCATAGAACAAAACCCACACTTTAAATTGGAAACAGAAACCAATTGGTAACAAATACAGGGACAGCAAAATCATACTTATGTGCTCCCAAAGGCAGGAGCCCAAAAGGATACAGGCCATTGATTTTGGAACACATATTATTTAAGGGCAGCTCCAAATATAGCTCATTACAGTCAGTCTAGCCAGGTGGTGATAAGGGCATGAGTTACTGTTACTAAGTGCTCTTGGCCCAGGTAAAGTTTCAACTGGCACACCAGTTAGAGTTTGGCCACCGTTTCCATCCGCTGCTCCTGCAGAAGCCATTAATACCAGAAGGGCCCCTAAGTTACAAACCTGCTCCCTAATAGTTAATGCTTGCCTGTCAAGAAGTTAATCCAAGCTACCAAAAGCAATTCTAACTTCTAAGGGTTCTAACTTCCATCCCCTCCCATCCAGATCCCAACAGCTTACAGGAACAACCTTTGAAAAGGGGGTCAATGTCATATTCCCCATGGCTCAAAGTAATGATGTATAAGTGGGTATCATGAGATTTATGATACCCCTCCCCAAACTATTCCATGATCCCTCCCTATGGCTTCAGATAGATGTTAAAAAGCAGGGAGACAAGAACAAGCTCTCCAACATTCCGTAGGTCAGGGGCCACTGAGACAACCTCTCTTGCTTTAGCAAACCAGATGGACAATGTTATTTATTATTTATTAAATGTTGTTTGCCACCTATCTCGCTAAGACACAATATGCTACATGATTTTTCAGTAAGAAGCAAATTTGGGTTTAATTTCCAATGTAGAGTGCATGAAATTGATACATTCAATGGTCTTACAGTAAATATAAAAACATATAAATGTTTAGATTTAAATAATTTTTCCAGCCAGTCTCCATTTATGCGAAGTTACTCAATATTTTTGGGAAGAACATTCTGAAAGTGTCTTACACCCTTTTCAATGGATTTTTGAAAGTGTACTTTCTAGAACTTCAGCAAAGCAACCTTTTCCATAAGTTCCATATTATACCAAATGTTTTAAAAAGTGCCAGCACTCATTGTGTTGTAACTGTTATCTTGTACATTGTGCAGGTTGTTAGAACATAGAACAACTAAACATTAAGACAAAAATGAGATAAGGCAGTTAAAACTTTACTTTGCACACTGACACAAAGAGAAAGAGAAACATATTCAATTCTGCAGCTACACCATCTTAGAACTTTTATCCAAGTGGACAGTATTTGCCGAACAGCTAAAAAGCATATTTGGATGTTAAATAATTATTCCATTGAGCAGGTTAAATCATTTAAATCCCCAGGTATAATCTTTTCATGTGAAATGCCCAGGGAATATGTAGCACAAAAGCCCAGAGAACTGCCGTAGCAGGGCAATCATCCTAAAATAAAGGGGCCTTATTTATCTCTGCTGCATGCCAACCGTACTTAGCCAAAGTTAGAGCAGAGCTGTTATTCAGAGTCCAGTTTGCCCATATAGCTTTTTCTTGTTCAGACAAAATCTCTTACTCCATGTACTCCAATCTCTTACTTATGTACTCCAAGCTCCTTGCTATGTCTCAAACATGATACTTCACTCTGAAGTAGAATTCTGACCAATATTTGGTTGCACATTTTTATATGCAGAGCTACTATATATATATATCTTAACCCTGTATCTCTGACACCTCAGATCCTTAACAATAATGTTGTTTCATTCTGGTCTAAAGCAATAGATTAAAAATTGGAGATTCTTTAATATTCTTTCATTCAGCTCTGTGCAGTTGAACATGAGCACTCAAGCAGCTTAAAGCAATGGCTTAAAGATATTCAACTGGATTTGATATCTCTTCTCAAAAATACATTTCCAACTAGCTCCTTCACCCTCTATGGATTGGCCATATGTCTAGGCAATCTCAATCCCTAAATATATAATTGGGAGGACATTTTCCTTGGCCCAATTCAAAGCGAGAAGAAGTATGGTACTTGGGTAAAACTACCCATATTTAACTACTCTACAGTTTAACTAATTGCTCACAAATAGAAAAAAAACAGCATTAAAATTGAGATGATTAAAACTAAAAAAAATTAAAATGTTACTTTTATGCTTTCATTTAGGAAGAAAGAGTGCTTCTCTTGTTTTTTCCTTGTTTTTTTTCATGGCCATTTGATAAAGTAAGCTGCAGCTCACAAAACATACGCTTTTTAAAAAAAAATTGTTAGAAGCACCTCCTGAGTCTCTGTCACAGTAGACCAACGCAGCTTTATTCCTACAATGCTAAATCACATATGTACATTGTTTAAAATCTTTCCTGTTGTTAAGTACTCACACCTCAAGAAATCTTGTAAATCATTGTGTCTCGCACTGTCTCTGATTGCCTTGACTGGCAAAATCTCATCAGAATGTTTCTTTTATCATTGTTTCTTAGATTTCCTAAAGTTTATCTTTGTACAAGAAATGTATAAAAAGCTCTGTCAGTGTACAGGAGAGTGAGTAAAGGTAACAAGATAGAGAGAGATTTACTTATGCTATACTTTCTCCAATTCTGAATTTTAAAATAAATTATTAATTTCATCTTGTTTCAATACTGGACATTGTATTGGGACAGCCTTGATCATGTTTGTTGATGATCTATGATATATCCAGGATGGGGAAGTGCATCTGTCATTGAACTACTTGATTTCTTGGTAACCTTCAATACCGTTGATTGTGACAGCATGTTGGATATCCTCCTGAGCCATGTCAGGGAATTAGGAGCCAGGTTTACAGTAGTTTTGTCCCTTCCTTCAGAGACATTTTCAGCTGGTCATTCCATTTACTTCCTTTTTCATGGAAGTAAAGATCTAGATCTAAGTGTAAGCTCTGTAGGGGACCTCAGGATTTGACTCTCTCCTCATTCTTATTTAATATCTAAATGAAGCCATTTGCATGAAGTCATCCATCAGAATGTGGTTACGTACATTGATGATACCAGTTACATATCTCAATTTTAGACCAACTAAGCAATGTCACTGAAGTTTAATCTCTAGAGACTAAGAGAATCCGGAGGAAAAGTAACAGACTAAGGCTCAACCTCTAGCAAGACTGAGGCCCCATTCATGGTTACTCATGCATTAGCCATCTCATATGTGAACTATTACAATGTGCTCTACATCGAGTTGCTCTTTAAGATGACTCAATTGTTATAACTACAAGTTGTCCTTGAATGGTCATTTAATGACCATTTGAAGGTACGAAGGCCTTGGAAAGGGTGCTTTATAGCTTTGTATTCCTTCATTGCCAGGGACAAATTAAGTGCGTGCAGTTATGACCTCACTTCCCAGATTTATAACACTAACTTGCCAGATTTAAAATGGTGTAGAAATTTTAAAAAGCAACAGCAACAAAATATTTTACCTGGACAGTTCTATGAACATCATCCACTTGGAGAGATAACACAGCTGAAGCCAAATTCCATTCACCGGTCACACAAAGTTTTCTCCCATTGACTTCCACCTGTTGTGATATAAGAATATTATTACCATAAACCCAGACAAGAAGTAAAACTCAAGTTCATCACTGTATGCAAAAGAGGAAGCACCACAGTTTCTGCCACAAAAGGTAGGATTTGTCAACACAGTCTTTTTAGCATTGCTGAGGAAAAGTGAAACACATTTATGGAAATTACCTGTGGAAAGTGTTAAATAATTTGTACAAAATGTTATGGACTTGGACTCCTCAGAGGCAGAGGCTGAACCTGAGCAACCTAATTCAGCAGGTCGCCAGCCTCAGAAGTTAGCGGAAAATCGCCACTTGGGATGGACTCAGCAGGTACAGGAGGAATCAGACAATTAGGGGTCTACCAGAGCACCTAGTTCCAGGATGCATCAACAGCTTCAGAGAGCCAAGCAAAAGCACTCTGCTCATGTCCTCTCCTCATTCTTATTTAATATCTATATAAAGCCATTTACATCAAGTCATCCATCAGAATGGGGTTAGATATTATACCTAACAAAGGTTCCAACACCCAAAACTAAGCCATATCTGTACCTGTTCTATTTAAAAGCAGCCGGCAGTGGTCTATCGTTCATTGAAAACCACATGTGAATCTAACATTTCCATTTCTACGTGTTTCCTTCCTGCTGTTCCTTGACTCTTGGTGTTTAAATTCGGATCAGTTGAGTAACCCAGGTATTCAACCCTTGGATTGTTGTAAATTACAGGGTTGTTGTTTTTTTTTAAAAAAAGCATGTTCCATTTGATTCTGGGCTAAAATCTCTAACCATTCAGTTCCCAGGAAAGGCTTCACTCTCCCATGGTTTAGAGAATTTTCCCTATTATTTAAGGAATTTATTTATTATTTATTTATTTAGAAAAAAATATGCATTATTTTAATTGTTCAAATGTTGGTATTAAAACATTAATTAACCAGAGCAAAATTTACTGAGCTTAAAAGCTGCAAAAGCAAGAAAGTCGTATGATGTAGTTTAAAAACAAAATAACAAAAACTCTGTAGAATTTGCAAAAATAAGCACAGAAAGCAACTGGCAAGCTACTGTATTGTAGTTCTTGGAAACTATCTGCTACTGAAGTGGGTACATGTTGCAGAATATTTATTAAACAACCATGATATGAGACCATCTACTAGGATGGCAAGGGAACCAATTTGGGAGAAGAAATTGCCAAGTGAGAAAAAATAGGACGCCAATCAGATGAAGATAGAATCAACAGCCTGAATGCATCCATTGAAAACATTCCATAACAAATGAACAGGATATGTACTAGTCACTCCAGAAGTTAGACTAAGCAAATAAGAATGTAAATACTGGAAATCTATTTGTGGTCTTAATATAGTTGATATAGTTTGATTAAATAGAAATAATAAGTAAACAAACTGCATTTAACTACTTTAGAAGAATATATTATGACACCTACTTTCCTACATTTCTGACTGCCACTTGGATAATATCAACTTGCAGAATTCACATTCTTCCTGTAGCATACCCTCTGAGGTTTAACAAATTCTTTTTGTATCAGATTCAACTTTGAGAAATCTATCGTTGCCTCGCCTTCTTGAATAGACATTTGTCGCTAAAATGCTAGAAATAATACCAAGAAGCCTGATGTTGTATTTCTCTTTTTTAAAAGTTGTAATGCTGCAAAGGCTCACAATTTCTAGATTAAGGGCATCTGACTAGTTGTGCTTTACCAGGCAATCTTATTATTTACATTTAAATGCAATTAAAATTAAAAGGCATTAATAATATACTAATATAATATATAATTAATATATTAATTATCTTCAATAATTATTTTTCTGTTACATTCTGAGGCCTGTTAAAATGGCCTTGGGAAGGCACTTGACCCTGAATAACAATCTTTGCACTTTCCCTAGCATATGATACCCATCCTTGCTGTTTAGCATAAATTAGCTTCAATTTGGATTTGCTATGTTACTTCCAAGTATCAAACATTAATAGGTTGGAGTTGAATCTCTGAAAGAAAGAACGCTTCAGTGAAACAGCACTAAAAACATTACTTTTTATGGAAAAACCCACTATTCAATTAAATGTTCCAATTCATACACAGGATACCAAGCTTAATAAGTATTCTCATCAGAAAAAAAAATATATGAACATTCTTGATAGGCTAAAATATGTTTTAAAAGGATTTTATGTCAAGGGCAGCTTTGTAAAAAGTAAAACCACAGTCTTATCAAGGTTAACCCAATTAGTAATTTTTTAAAGGTAAAGGAAGTAGGTAATCCTAATCTGGTGCCAAATTCTTCCAGGGTGTGCACACCTTTTCCTCTGTACTTACGTAAATTGGAAAACTGAATGTTCCAAATAGTTTATGGAAATGTTTTCACACTAGCTTTTTATCAATTCAATACACAAAAAGTAAAACACATCAAAGTACCTACCATGAAACAATGAGGGAACAATACTTTATAAAATTAAGAGTTGCTGACTTGTTTTATCTGATACGAAAAGGAAAAATACTTATGGCAAATGACTTAAATCTGGTTAATCTTCCATTGTCAAAAACATGAAAGTAGAGGGCTGAAGGTTATTTACCCATTCAAAACACTCCCATTGTTCACACTACATTATTCTGAGAAATAGAAAAAAAAATTATTACATACAGAGAACAGATTCTATCCTGGACTACTAAAACAAACTGGCAATTGATGATGCTACTGGTACGAATTTTAAGTGTTCTATAGAAAATGCTTCTTTCTGCTTCTACAAATTATATTCTGGGGCAACCAGGAGAATCTTCCAAATAGAAACTTCAACTAGTGGCAAAAGCCACATGCTGATGGCTTCAAATTGCCACAGCAGTGGCATACCAGCCTGCATTTGTTGCCAGTTTGTCTCTTAGGCACTAGCCTAAGCACAGCAAAGTTATCAACAAATTGTCAGAAAAATAATATTTTAATTTCTGCCCAATATTGTTTCAAAATTCACAAATGGGAAATAAATTGGACTCATACTGAGCAGGTGTGCACCTACAAATATCTTGTTTCCTTATCATTCTATGTTTCCTTATCACAGAAAGCTCATATGTATGGGTTTTTAAATTTTTTAGTAAATTTTAGTGGGAATATTTTCTTATCTATAAGTAGCCAAATTAAATAGGTTTTTTAAGGGTTGTTTTTAGTTTTGTACTGTTGTTTTCTTTCTGTATTTTACTTGTGGCTGTACACCGCCCTGAATCCTTTGGGAGAAGGGCGGTCTATAAATAAAAATATTATTATTATTATTATTATTATTATTATTATTATTATTATTATTATTATTATTATTATTATTATTATTATTATTATTATTAATCTAAAGCTATCACAAGATTTTACCACCCAGAAGGAGCACATTATTTCCCAGTAAAAGAAGCTAGACACAGAAGTTTTACTTCCTAAAAAATTATAGAAGTAGAAGTAGTAGAAGTAGTAGTAGCATCAATAAAAATTAATGCCACTCAAACATTTAATATGGCCCTTAAATAGGCATTGCTTTAATTATGACTTCACACCCTGCACTTTGTGTAATTTATATTCCCAACTGTATTCAAATGACCATAAAACTATTACATTTATGTTAATCATCCACTTAGTATTTATAATTTGACCCTTTTGCTTTCATCACATATGCTAATTACTCACACTTCTTTTGAACTAGCCTATTTGTTATTTTTCTTTTCAAATCTCCTTGATACTGAACTATCATCTCCGTGCTTATTGCTAACATTTCAGGATAGTATCTTATGAAGTCTCTTTCCCTTTGTTTTTATAGCACAGGTAGTTCTCAATGTATGACCAAAATTGAACCCAAAATTTCTCTTGATAAGTGAGACATTTGTTAAATGAGTTTTACTTCAGTTTACAACTTTTCTTGCCATGGTTAAGTGATTCACTGTAGATGCTTAGCTAGTAAGACAATTAAATTACTGCAGGCTCGAATCCCACCAGGCCCAAGGTTGACTCAGCCTTCCATCCTTTATAAGGTAGGTAAAATGAGGACCCAGATTCTTGGGGGGGGCAATAAGTTGACTTTGTATATAAATATACAAATAGAATGAGACTATTGCCTTACACAATGTAAGCCGCCCTGAGTCTTCGGAGAAGGGCGGGATATAAATTCAAATAAAATAAATGTCCTTCCTGTTGAAGACTACTTCAGCTTCAATCACAACAATACAAGAGCAAACAATAGATTTAAACTTAATGTTAACCGCTTCAATCTTGATTGCAGAAAATATGACTTCTCTAACAGAGTTGTTAATGCTTGGAACACACTACCTGACTCTGTGGTCTCTTCTCAAAATCCCCAAAGCTTTAACCAAAAACTGTCTATTATTGACCTCACCCCATTCCTAAACGGTCTGTAAGGGGCGTGCATAAGAGCACAAACATGCCTACCATTCCTGTCCTATTGTTTCCTTTCATTATATCCAATTAATATAGTTATTACATATTTATACTTATATATATGCATATATGTTATATAGTTACTTTCATGCTTATGCTTATATATACTGTTGTGACAAAATAAATAAATAAAATAAATAAATAAACGAATCTCACTTCCTCATTGACTTTGCTTGTCAGAAAGTTGTAAAAGGGAATTACGTGATGCCAGGACATTGTAACAGCCATAAATATGAGTCAGCTACCAAGTGTCTGAATTTTGATCACATGACAATGGGGATGCTGAAATGGTTGTGTGAAAAATGGTCATAAGTCACTTTTCTCAGTGCTGTTTTAACTTTGAACGGTCACTAAATGAACTATTGTAAACTGAGGATTACCTGTAATTATGATCACCAAAGATACCTTACAGAGTGATGTTTCTTTAAAGCTTGTTATGTTTATTACAACTACGTAACTGAATCTTCATTAAAATGCTTTACACACGTGTTTCCTAGTTTGACCAAAATTGAATACAGGTAGTCCTTGCTTACTGACTGCCTCATTCAACAACTGATCAAAGCATTAAAAAAAAAAAACAGAGTTATGATCAGTCCTCGGAGGTGCAGTGGTTACAGCATTCCTACGGTCATATGAGTGCAATTTGGGTACTTGGAAAGCAGGATACATTTTTGATGGTCATAGCATCCCAAGGTCATATGAACTCCATTTACAATCTTCCTACCCAACTTCCAACCAACAAAATCAGTGGAGAAGCTGGCAGGAAGTCACAAGTCATGACATTACACTTAATGACAGAGTTGATAGTCCCAATTATAGTCGGTAAAAGAGATGCAATGTCTTGCTGTTGACATCATTACATTATTTTTCTTTAAAAAGGCAAAGCCATAAGTAAAGAGTATGTTATTTTCACTGAATAAAAATAATTGGAAAAATCTAAGACAATATAGTGTTGGTGATTTGTATTGTACTGTACTGGTGATTTGTAAAAAAGATATTAAAAAAGGAAAGGGAAGAAATTAAACATTTAACATAAAATATTATTTTGCTACCTGCTAAATGTCATAATAAAACAGATGAAAGACCTGAAATTTATTCTGCCATACAAGTTAAACTCTTTTATGCATGGTCAGACATTATAATATGTGATCAATTTTGTGAACCTGTACAAAATGCAATCAACTATAATTACATTTAATGAATTATGCCAGCAACTTGACAATGCTTTGGTTTTCAATCTTCCAAACTTTATTTCCTGAAGAGAAAAAAAAGGGACACTCTGAGCAAAAAGTTAGACATCATTTAAAAAGAAGCTGCTAGGCTGCAACATAATCTTGGTATGATTAGTTTCTGCTGCAAACAGTACTTATACTTTGGATGCTGTAATTTAACTGTTTTGGTCTATGACTTTTAAGTATTTTAAGGATAAATGCAACACTAATTTGGTTAAGTATATTGTTAAAAATTAGGCAATAGCTCTGTTTTAGAGAGGCCATTTAAATTAAGCATATCAACTGTTTTTTGTTTTTCTTCTTTGAATAAATTTGAAAAGAATCCATTTGAAAATTATCTAATGAAATAGGCCGCAGATTTAGGGAAAAACAAAAGTACTTCATCATATAAAACATAACAATTGACACTGTTTATGATCCAGAGATGACCATTTTCTTAAATGTAAGGAGGAAAGTTAGTTAAAATAATGTAAAATTAATTTATGCATCATTATCACAATGCACTCTTACGGTCCCAGATCATTAAAAAAAGCAGTGCATGTAAAAGATCTATTGATGACAATTAGTCATAGTAGTTAAGTATTCTTTTAACTTCAAACGTAATATTCTGAATACTGATATCTGGTGATAAATCAGAAAACAAGGTATTATTATAAGCCGATCATTTATTTCTATAAAAAAAACTTTCTGGCAGGCCAAGCTGGAAGACTAGATGCAAAATTAGATGATCTAATTTGATCAGTATGTTTTTTCTAACATCACTTTACATAATGTTTTATTTACAGAAAAAAGAAAATATAAGAATGCTTCTACTAAATGAAACTGTCGAGTATTAAAAGCTATTTTTTTAAAAGTGATATCTGACCTTTTTGTAATTTCACAGATTTTTGTTAAAAAGAAAATTTTACACTCATAAAATAGATACTGTTCTAAGAGAATGAGCTTTGATGACTAAGAACAGTGAGATTTCTGGCTTTGAAACTGCTAAGAATTAATTTCAGTCACCACAGTGTCCTCTTTTGAAAAAAAAAAGTGATAATAAATCACAAAAAGGATGTCTTATGAAAATTGTCTCATAAATGTCAGATTTATCATGGTCAGCACACACTATGCGTTTTTGTTTTTGTTTTTTTGTTTTTTAGAAAAATCAAGTACAAACTCCTTTCATCTTCTTGTGTCTTTTTGCAAGATTTAGGTTCAAGATGCTTAGATATTGCTGAGAAATCAAGGCAACCTTGGGTAAAGGTCTACCCAGGATATGAACCTTGATATTTTGACTTAGATTACAAGATGAAAATCAATCAGAAATTTAAATATTGATAGTCTTCATTTCCACATAAATTACTGTGCATGGAGCAATTGGAAGAGCCTAAGATGAAGAGATGACCTTTTTCCGCCTTCAATATTTACTTTTATTTATATGGCCACCCTTCTTGCCCAATCAACTCTACAGCAGCAATTTCCCCTTCTTACCAAAGCAATTGCTATAGCAGTAATTCCTCCTATTCGTAACTAGGTTCAATCCGATGATATTAAAAAAAAAAACTGGAGTAAAAAAAACTGAGAAGAATCTTCAAGCTAGATTCTGCTTAATTTTTTTTTTTATTCACGAGGGGGTAGAAGTCTTAAGACTTCAAGTCAAAGTTACATTACAAGCACACACATTCATTAAAAAGCAAACTCCAATATCTTTACTTCAAGTGTGACCAGATTGGGAAAGACCATTGTGAGAGATTAGAGCAATATTTCTCAATCTTGGCAACTTTTAAGAGATATGGACTTCAATTCCCGGAATTCCCCCAGCCAGCCATGAGATAGAATGGATTAGAGGCTGGCAACAGTCATAACAGATATAAATGACTGACTAGATGTGTGTTATTTGCATTCCGCTACTTATAAGACTGTCTTCATTTCTAATAAATGAGCCTGCTGTGTGAGAAACATGTAACTGATCTTCCCTACCTAGTATATCAACATCTTCTACTTTTACCAACAGTCAGATACTGATGAGTTCTTCAACAAAGCTGGGCTTTTTTAATAACAACAGTTGTACAAACATAAGGTTCTCTTTGTTAAAGAGAAACAGACATCAAAAAGCAGTAAAACATGGAGCCTTAAACCCCTTTTTGTTTGAAAAAAAAAGTGTTTGAACCGAGGTGTTTCTAGTTATGGGTGAACGCAATGAGAATTCAGCTGCAACAAATAGGCAGCCATTCCCTAGGAAGGACTAATTAGATCCATCTGAGAAACTATGTCTACGCCGCTTTACACGTTTCAAAAAAGAAAGCTCTGCTCTAGTCTTTTGAAAAGGTTACATCAAAACAGTTAGTCACAGCTGATGCACATCTAGTCAGTACAGTAGTGTTATTTTCTTTTCATGCCATAAAGCCTTAAGAGCCACATTAAAGTCATGGTAATAAGCCTGTCTTGCCCTGAGAAAGGCAATGAAATTTAGAGCAAAGAAAGCAAGCTTTGGCAGCAGCATTCTGAGAACTCTCCCCACTGGGCACGAATTTCAGAGGTCCTATAACAAGATGAAATAGCTTGCACATCAGACATGTTCCATCAATGAAACAGTTAAAAATGAAGAGCTAATATTCAGAACACAGAGAGTTAACTATTTCTTTGGCAGATTTATATCTGGTACTTCAACTTTATCGTGAAAATGCTAATAGATATAATTGAGTATGGGCAAACCAGCAGCAGGAGTTCACGGTTATAAGCTATGACTTCAAAGCAGATGGTCACAGTCTACCTACTGTGCAATTATGTGTGTCTCATTTATTTCAGTGATGCCAAACATTAGGATTGGCATAGCCAGTGTGGACTTACAGCAGAGTTCAGATGTTTGCTAACATTGGGACCTGAAACCAAGGACCTAGCAATAAAAACAGTGACTACCAAATAACTTCTTGAAAGATTCAAAATACATTAGGAATAACCATTTGAAGCTATTTGCTTCTACTGGTAAAGCTTTTCTTAAAAAATGCATCTATGGCCATAAGCCAGGAATGGCATGAAGTGGAATTCATTCTGGTTCCTCTAATGAGAAAAATAAACATTACTACCCACAAAAGGCTTAAAACAGAAAGAGTAACAAAAGAACTTTAAAATTAAATTTTGCAACAGATTATTTTCATTATATGAACTCTGGTTAATTAGGAGGTCTACCCTTCATGATGATCCTGGAGCTGTAGTAAAAGAAAGAGCTAGAGCCATGTCCCTTGGCCATATGAACTAGAAAGGAAGGAACCAAACACTCATTAGTTCTAGAACGTTCTAACTGAAGCTCCAAAGTAGAATCCAGAAATGTACAGAAGTTAAAAAAAGCATTTCCTTTTAAAAGTTGAATACTATATCCCATCACTTTCATTGAATGACCCAGAATTCCAGTATTTTGAAACTATATTTTAGAATTAATACCAAATCATCTAAAATTATGCCAATATATGTCCATAAGCACAACTGATAAGAAAAATAAACAGGAAAAAATATCTTGGGGCAACAATTAAAAAAGAGATTATTGATATAATAGAAAATAGAGCTGGTTAGGATAAATGAAATAAAGAAAAACAATTATCCTTAATTGCCTTTCCAGACACTTGAAGAAACAGTATATATATATATATATATATATATATATATATATATATATATATATATATATATATATATATACATACACACATATATATATACACACATATATATATATACACATATACACACACACACACACACACATACATACACATACATACACATACATACATATATATATATATATATATATATATATATATATATACACACCTCAGAAAACAAATGTGTGTGTGTGTATTGTATAATATTCTGTCCATTAGATGGAAGCAAATAACAGATTTGACTCAATTGATTTCACTGTGTTGTCTTTTGACTTGGACCTGGTATCAATGTTGCCTAACTAAAACTATTATCTTCGAACCAGAGGTGGGTTTCAGCAGGTTCTGAACAGTTCTGGAGAACTGGTAGTAAAAATTCTGACTGGCCCCGCCCCCATCTATTCTCTGCCTCCCAAGTCCTAGCTGATCAGAAGGAAATGGGGATTTTGCAGTAACCTTCACCTGCCATGCCCACCAAGCCATGCAATGCCTACCAAGCCACACCCACAGAACCGGTAGTAAAAAAAAATGATACCAACCACTGCTTCTAACCTACCATATATATCCTGATAGATTCAGAATAATGCTGCTGAACATATAACTTCCGTGTGTCAGTAAGATTGGCTGTATGCACAGTGTACTTTCAATATTTATCACCTCATACTCATTTACTCCCTCTAATGTGAACAGGAGGCCTTATACAGGGTTGGACTAAGATCCATATTTAAAGACAGCAGTTGAGAAAGATGAGGGGGGAAAATAACAATTATGGTTAGAAGGTGTATTACAATTATGTAACACACCTTCTAAATAACAATTATGGTTACAAGGTCATTAAAGCAATGCAAGTGCATGTAAGATTTCAAAATAAAATGGTAACTGTGAATAATTAGAAACAAAATGCTTCAAAAGACAATATTTCCACATAGTATACATATTTATATGGAAGAAATATGCTAAATATTGGTGGAGAAAATACTAGTTTACAACTAATCAAAATGCATTATCTGAACCAAAACATCACAATAAAACTATTTCAAGCTAAAACTAACAACTTTATTTTTTTTTTCATGCTGATGCTTTCATAAAAGCAGTGAATTATTTTCTGATGTGGGAAAGATGGCATATGAAACTTTTCCCTAGAAAATCTGCAAATATAACTGTTCCTTATTTTGGTTTCCAACTACAAAGCAAGATAAAGCCTGTTGCGAGTAAACTCACTGATGAAATGGTTCCTCTGCATTCCATATCAGAACATACCAGGCATGATTGCAGGGACAGTAAAAAGACAAAAGCACACACAAAAAAACCCCTACTCTTAATTCTAAGGTAAAATATTTGATATTTAAACAGTTGGAAGTATGATACTTCCAGAGCTAAAAATCTCAATTTATTCCCAAGATATTTAATATCAGGAGGGAATCAAAATGAGTGTGTTTCATGTTTTCCAATTGAGAGATATACACAGCAGAGAGGAAAATAAACCAAACAAATATTGAGAGAGCAGGACTGAGTTGGGAGGGGGTCACTCCACAATTATTTGTATTTATTCCTTTGTTCTTCACTAAACAATTTCTGTGAAGCAGAATATAGGACAGTATAATTCTAAGAATTAAATCTTTTATATATTCGTTATTATATATACATTTAGCTGTTGCACTCAACATGTAAAATCAAGTATGTAATAACAATAGACAACAACTATGTGTATCTATTTTTCTAACTTTTACTATTAGTTTTGCTCCAAATTTAAAGTATATTTGCCCTGTAAATAATCTCAAGAAGGAAGTATGTTGACATCATTTCAAAGCCAAATTATTCTCTACAAATTAGCTTCTTGAAAGAATAGGGTAGCTCATAGATCTCACAATGAATGGAATAATTGCAAAGTAAGGACCTGATTTTGAGGAAGGGTATACATTATACAGGTAGTCCTTGATTTAGAATTTTTTTATTGGCCAAGTGTGATTGGACACACAAGGAATTTGTCTTGGTGCATATGCTCTCAGTGTACATAAAAGAAAAGATACGTTCATCAAGGTACAACATTTACAACACAATTGATGGTCAATATATCAATATAAATCATAAGGATTGCCAGCAACAAGTTATAGTCATTTAAGACAGCAATTGGGACTGGAATTACTAAATAATACCTAGTTGCCCCTGCCATCTCCCCACAACCAAGTCAGTGGGGAAGACAGCAGGAAGTTGCAAGTCCCAGATGCTTGCAAGCAAGCAAATAGGTTCTGTCAGATGGGGAAGGGCAGAAGGGGGCATACAAGGGTGCAAGGGAGATGTGGCAAGGATTGGGGAGGGTCCACCAGATTATGAGTTACTACATGTGAATCCAAGTGCATTCTGAAACACCTTTTTCTGTTTGAAGTTGAAGTCCTGTACTGTTAAGAGAGCATATGTCCCAGTTGAGAGAAGGGCTCAAATGGGAAATTAGCATGGACATTGAGTAAACACAAGAGGGCAAGGATTGACTGTCCTTTGAGACTTATCTAGTCTTTCCCAGGCAAATCTGCTAGTCTGGGAAGTAGGCATAGAACAATAAAGTAACTAGTTTGGATTCTATACAGGTAGTCCTTGATTTACGACAATAATTGAGCCCAAAATTTCTGTTGCTAAGCAAGACATTCGTTAAGTGAGTTTTGCCCCATTTTAGAAGCTTTCTTGCTACAGTTAATATAATAATATATATGATATGTGATATGATATGATATTATAATATATTATATATTATAATGTATAATATAATAGTTGATCATAACAATGCTGTTTAGCGAATCTGGCTTTGCTCGTCAGAAAGTTGCAAAAGGCGATTATATGACTTTGGAATACTGTAACCATCATAAATATGAGTCAGTTGTCAAGCATCAGAATTTTGATCATGTGATCATGGGGATGCTGGAACAGTTGTGTGAAAAATCATGTCACTTTTTCAGTGCTGTTGTAACTTTGAATGGTCACTAAATGAATGGTTGTAAGTTAAGGACTACCTGAACATTTGGGTCTGTTTGTTCAAGCATGACATGTACATTTATTCTGATATAAGTTTTTGATGATTACATTACATAAGATGCTTTGGATGAAATTGGTCTAATCCACAAAATATTAAATCAAAATACACTTGATAGACTTTAAGGTACAACAAGATTTGTAATTGATTTCCTAGAAGCAGATCAACAGAAATATCCCTTTCTGGAAACTATTCAGGTGCTTTATTTAGTCTAAGTCATGGAACCTTAATCAAAAATACCACACAATTACAAAACATTATTTATTACAATAGTGGGAATACTTACAAAGTAAGTGGATCCTTGATGAGAAGCTACAACTGAATGAGTTGTGTCTCCAAGCTGGACATATAATTTCCAGTTTTTCGTATCAGCTTGAGCAAGGGAAATCCTAAAAAAAACCACAGCAATACATTACAAATAGTTTCAGTTTAGTTAATTAAGCTGGTTAAGGCGGTGTTTTTAATTGTAAAGAATCTGCTTCTTCAAGCGCCACTCAACTCATGCTAGTTGGGGGTGAGGGTGGGGGACAAGTATTTTACAGCCTTTGGTCTTATGGGATTGTGAGAGAGGCTTATACTCAGTCTTGAAACAAGACCCTAAACACGTTAGTCTGACATGACATAATGGTAGCTTGGAGACAGATGTATCTACATTCTAATTCTCCTCTGAGAGTTAGGGCTGTTCTGTAAATAAGCAATGTCAGAAATATTGTGCTCCTACGTTATCTTAAAACAAACAAGCTGAAATATTTTCTTATTAATAAGAACAGCAACAAAACTGCAGTATGGGATCCCAGTGTTAAATATATAGAAATATACATATTTCCAATAGTCCTTACTGAAAATTCATCGAGTCTTTGAAAACAGATCAAATTACAAATTTTAAGAGAAAAAAGCAATATTTGAATATATTTTTGGAAAGAAACACTTCAAAGCATATAAGAAACATATAAATCAGTAATATACAAGATTTCTAAAATGAAAATTTCAGGGAATTACTAGTCTCTCAGTGCAAACTTCATATCTTTCAATAACTGCCTTTCCAATCATACCAAGGAGTTTGTCCTTTCATACTGTCCTTAAACTGCATTCAGCTGTGATGTTCTAGACATCTGACAATGTTTAGGCTATGCCAGCTGCTTACCATGCTAATCATAATTTCACATTGTTACCCCATGCTCTCTTCCATCCTTTTCATTTGGCTACCTGTTCATTATCATAATTGGCCCACTTTTCTCCTTGAGTTCCTCTCCCGTGATTGTATGCCCTTGTTATAACTCAACATATGTTTAGTGATTTCATTACACCAGAAGCCTTTCTCTTTTCAGTTCTGTACAAATACTACAAATAATCCTATACCAGGCTATTTTTCTTAATTACATCTATAGAAAAGGAAGCCTAGAGAACTTAATCCCATTTAAGAAGAGATGTTATATCATCAAGAAACTTCCTGACAAGAAACTTAGATGACAAACAAATATTAATAATGGAAGTGAATTCTCGATATACACTACAATATGTAAATTAAAACTATAATCTATATATAAAGCAATCAATCTTAAACTATAACAGCAAATTCATAGATTTAAAAGATTCAGTATCTAGATAAACCAAGTTTTATTGAATTTATTATATAAGGTTAATTGTTCAATACAGTAATTTATGACATATCTGAGGTACAATTCCTTATATCTCCAGTTTAAAACACATACAAGTAGTCCACAGCTTACAATTTGTTTAGTGACATTTCAAAGTTACAATAGCACTGAAAAAGTGATTTACAAATGTTTTTCACACAACCGTTGCAGCATCCCCAGCATCATGGTCACATGATCAAAATTTAGCTGCTTAACAAATGGTTCATATTTATGACCATTGCTGTGTCCTGGGATCATGTGATCAGCTTTTGCGATTTTCTGACAAGCAAAGTCAATGGGGAATCCAGATTCACCTAACAACCTCGTTACTAACTTAACAAATGCAATGATTCACTTAACAACTGCAGCAAGAAAAGTCATAAAACGCAGCAAACTCACTTAATCTATGTTTCACTTAGCAACATAAATTTGGGCTCAATTGTAGTAGTAATACGAGGACTACCTATAGTAGGTAGTCCTCAACTTACTATAATGGAGCTTGTTATCATGGTCACAAATCATGACAGTTGTAAAGTGGGTTACCCATGTGAGCAATCCCATTTGTGGTAACCGTTTAAGCCAGGGGTCTCCAACCTTGGCAACTTTAAGACTTGTGGACTTTAACTCCCAAAGTTGGCTGAGGAATTCTGGGAGCTGAAGTCCACAAGTCTTAAAGTTGCCAAGGTTGGAGACCCTTGGTTTAAGCAAACTTGGCACCTCAAGCCAATGATTCACTATGGCCCAGTTTTGCTGACAACTGGAAGCAAAGTTCATTTTTTGGCAAAACTTTCATAAAACACAGTCACATGATTGCAGGATGCTGCAAATGGCCATAAATGCAGGCCAATTACCAAGTGTCCAAAATGCAATCACTGTGGGAGAGTGGGGGTTGGAGGTTCAGAACAGTTAAAACTGTTTAACTGTCAGTTCCAACTGGAGAACCCTGAGCTAGATAGCTCTATGTATTGCTTGAGGAAACTTAGGAACGAGGTTTCCTCAATAAAATAAAGTCAAAGAGGATTTTTTAAAAAAGCATGTATGTTACTAGGAGAAATCAAAAACAGTTTCTGCAAGCAAAAATACTCTTAGATCCGATTGGTTTTATCGCAAGTATTAATGTAATTGTTACTGCTACATTGGAATAAATGGAAGCAAAGAATGTTCTTTTTATTTCAATGGTATTTCACAAATATAGTCGGACCAACGTTTGTGCAACTTCGTTTCCTGAAGTTTTGTTATCATTCAGCAATACAGGTAGTCCTCAACTTACAACAATTCGTTTAGTGACGGTTCAAAGTTAAAATGGCACTGAAAAAAGTGACTTATGACTGTTTTTCATAGTTACGACCTTTCCAGCATCCCCATGGTCATGTGATCAAAATTCAGATGCTTGGCAACTGATTTGTATTTATGACCTACTGTGTCCCAAGGTCATGTGATCCCCTTTTGTGACCTTCTGACAAGCAGAGTCAATGGGGAAGCCAGATTCACTTAACAACTGGGTTGCTACCTTATCAACCGCAGAGATTCACTTAGCAACTGTGGCAAGAAAGGTCGTAAGATGGGGCAAAATTCATTTAACAAATGTCTCACTTAACAACAGAAATTCTGGGCTCAATTGTGGTCATAGGTTGAGGACTACCTGTAGTATCTTCCTTATTATTGACATTAAAATATTAATTGGCAGCCTTGTTTTTTTTCAGGCTTTGCATCTGCAAAGCTATACAAGTTTTTTATTGACTTGCCATCACCCTATTGTCTGTAAACTATTCAACTACTCAAGTATTAATTTAGTAGGTTCTATTCAATGTGTCTATTATTAGTAAAATATCATCACAAAGCATAGCCATAAAATTACTATATTAATACGACACATAAAAACTGGACCATCCTTTCTGAAGCTGTCAGTCTCAAATCAGCTCCTTGATCTCAGAGGGAAAAGGCCTTCTGAAGAGAAAGAGTTTGCAATTTCTACTCTTTCTACTTGGAATCACAATGCTTGATTGTAAGGCTAGAAGCTGCTGCAAATAGATGCATCAAGGAATTTCCATATCATATTACCTTCCCTGCACAACATATACATGCTCAGGCTCTATTCCCAAGATTTAAATCCATACAGTTGAACCATCCTGCTACAGAACAGTGAGTCTCCCTCTTGTGTTTGATTGAACCTGTAATCACAAAGTTCAGCTTCTGAACTTCATGACAGCGTGAGAAGTAATGCTGTAATCAACCATCTGGAGCCATGGACAAGCTGAAAGAAAAGGCCGCATATTCACAGCCAGTTCACTAGTATAGCTTTTATATGGACATGTTGGAGAACGCTTCTATAGTAGTATAGAGCTACTCCATGTTGCGTGTAAAACTTTTCTCTTGACTAATTTGCTGGCTTCAGATCTAGAACAGCTCTTCATTTGCTGTTCTTTTTAGGCATAATGTAGCTCAGACAGCAGATCAGATATTCTCGGTGGATGCCACTGGTTTAATTTCTCTGCAATTAGCCAATGTTTCTCTTCCTGAACCTGTCTGGATGATAGGACAAAGTGATGCTCAGAGATTTTTAGTGAAACCTACAACTCTGGGTCGTGTTTTATAAAATTTGTATGTTGGTTGTTATTTAGTTTCAGAAGTTCATATTTTAACAATTACCTGAGGGTTGTGATTATCATTGCTGTTTGGGCCTCCTCCCCACTTTTTCGTCTTTTGAATATTAAAAAAGGTAAATCTTTTTGAAAATTGGACAGTTGTTTTGGTTTCAGCTAGGATTTTCTCTCAGAGGTGCAAATTACCTTGAGTTCTTGGTTTCTACTCTTATAGCAATTAGATGGAAAGGGAGAAGGAGTATAATTGGGCTATGCTCCCCTACCCAAGCTTCCCGTTCTTCTGCAAAAGAATTAGAGCTAGCTAGAAGAGAAGACAGCCCAATAGTAAGAAAGACAGATCTTCATTTTATCAGATATCTGCATATTAAGATAAAAGAAGCAATTCCAAAAGAATAAAGCTACTGGCAGCAGAATAAACATTTATACAATCAGCAATGTGCAGTTTATTTAAACAACCAACAAATTATGAAAGACCTGAATTAAAAAAAAAACATCCCTGTTGGAGCCCCTTTGTCCAGATTGAAAAACGCCATGTTCTTGTACTGGAAGTTGGGTCCACTTTAATTGCAAGAGTCCACTGAGTAATAGATGAATGAATGCAAGAGGAAATGCAAGCAATGAATGCTCTATTTCAATAGGCTTAGTATCTGAGAATTTGTTTAGTATCAACTGCACATCAATGTCTTTGTGTGCCAGGAGCAGAGTTATCAGCAAAAACGGTTTCTTAAATGATCACATGGAGCACTTCATGTGTTCAAGTGGTGAAGATCAAAGGGAGAGCTGTCCAATTGGTACTTGATTTTACGCTCCCTCTTTCAGACAGCACATGACAACATGTAAGTGAAGAAAACATTAAAGAGGTCTGAAGCTGGCACACAACCCTGCATCACCTCAGTGGAAGCAGCAAATGTAAGTGATTTATCACAACTGTCAAGAACCTATCCTTCATTCCATCACGGAATGAACTTCACAATCAACTTCACAAATCTTTCCCAGTATCCATAACAGGACAATCCTGAATACAGTGACAAATGCCTTTGTCATGTCAATCAAGACAGAGTAAGAAGCTTGTTCTGCGTGCTAAATTTCTCCTGGACTTGCCTCATGGCTATTGTACTCTATTCTAGCCGAAAGCCATACTTTTGAGAAGTTCTTTTCTGGCAAGTCTGTTCAGGAGAATGTGGGGGGAAATCTGGTCAGAAAGGGACAACAGTGAAATATTCCTGTAATTGCTGCAGTCTGATGTGTTTCCCTTATTTTTATAGAGAGACACATCTATTCCAGGAGGGTATCCTGGAATCAGGTATCTCCTCTGTGAACCAAATATTTTCCAAGATATCTTGAAATATCTGTAAGGTTTTTAGGTCTAGTGCTTTGCAGATCTCAGCAGGAATGCCATCTGTCCTGTTGCTTTATTTGAGTTCATCTGTGAGATCCCTTGATTTCTTCAGCAGAGAGAGGCAGGTCTAGGGCATCCAAGACTTATTGCTGAGGAATTGTTGTAAGATCTTAGGATCAACTATGGATGTCCTATTGAGTAGGCTGGAAAAGTGTTCAGTCCAATGTTTTTTTTCAGTCCTTTTTGGTCTTTATCAGGCTCAATCCATCAGATACCAGCAAGGGGTAGTATCCTGATTTAGAAGGACCATAAGTTGACTATATTGCACTGAGGAACTCTCTGGTGGCAAGAATGCATAGCATTCCACCTGCTTAGCCTTTCTTTGCATTTCTTGCAATTCCACCTGTAGTTTGGATTGTCTTTCTTTGATACAGATGCTGAGTCATTCTGCCAATAGACTTGGTTCTTAGCCTGGAAGGCTATTTAAATGATTTCATGGTTTTCATCAAACTAGTCTTGATGAACCCAAGTTTTCAACCTGAGTAGACTTGTTGCAGTCTGCGTGATCACATCTTTAAACGGCATCCATTAGAACAGATTTTCACAAATGGTACACCGTTGGTAAACCGTTGGTAAACCGTTGGAGAATTCGTCATTAAATACATCTGGAAAACATTGGGCTTGACCTAAAATCTGCTGATGCTAAAGTACATATTGACAGTCCTTGGTTGCTTACAATGTAAAAGATCTATATGCAGGTTGAGGATTGACTGAAACAGCCTGTGATCTATCCAGAACTCAGTACCATACATGGTTGGGTGACGTTTTTAAGGTCATGCTGGAGGACTATGACATAATCAAATAGGTGCCAGTATTCGAAGCTGAGATGTATCCAGATTGTTTGTATTTGTTTGCAAATCTTAACATCGTGTTAGTAATGCACAGATTGTGCTCAGCATACTTGCTCAAAAGCAATAGGCCATTAATGTTTAATGTTCTCACCTCATCTCTCCCAAGGACTCCATCGCAATTGTCCCTCTCTGACCCCATCCTAAAATGCCTAAAAATGACAAATTGCCTAAAATGACAAATTTGTCACTTTTAGGGATTTTCCAATTAATCTGATCCTCATCCTCATAGAAACTCCCATCCATTCACTGCCTTCATCTGCAAGCCTGGTCAAACTAAGTGCAAAGGTATAAATGAAATAACAGCAAAGTTTGGCTGCTTTGAACACTATTTGTCTTTCAGACCTTGACACCTTGTCTATCCAGCAAGAGTGGATGTTCCAAGCGCTAAAGATGTATTTTCTATTTATTTTTCTTGATACATATTGACTGCAAAGGAGCTGCAATAACTAGCCAGATGTTGTGAGACAGGCAGTGTTAGAGTACCTTTTCTAATCCCTTCCCTCATGCGAGGACAGTAGTGCTATCCTAAAAAGGGCTGCACAGTCAATCTAGATGCTGCCAGACATTTCTGTTGCCCCAGATAGAGTGTTGTGTCTTGTCCGCTCTCACCGCAGCCGGGGTCTGCTTATCTGCTCCCGAACACGGAGGAATGTATGCCTCCCGGCCCCAGTCCTGGCTCCATGCCCAGACAAGCTGCAGAGGAGGGGGCACCTCCCGGTCCCAGCCCTGGCTCCATGCCCAAGCAGGCTGCAGAGGAGGGGGCACCTCCCGGTCCCAGCCCTGGCTCCATGCCCAAGCAGGCTGCAGAGGAGGGAGCATCCCCCGGCCCCAGCCCTGGCTCCATGCCCAGGCAAACGGAGCAGCTAGACCCCTCCCCCTCCTCCACAGCATGTGAGCCTGAGGAAAGTTTACTTCCAACAGCTGATTGGAGTGACCCTCGCATCAGAAGATTGGATAGGCGGAGGCAACAGAAGGAAGGGAGGGGCAGGCCTTAATGAGTGCTGAGTCATGGAGCCACACCCCATGGCCTATATAAAGGATCTGCTTTCTGGCAGTCTCTGAGTCAGGCAAAGTTGAACTTATCTTGCTGAAGTCACTTACTGGTCTCCTGCCTGCTCTAAGGACTTTGCTAGGACTTTGGCAGAGCTGCAGAGGCAAGCCTGATTCGGATTTCCCTGACCCGGCCGTCAGCGGAAGAGTGGGACACGACATAGAGAGACAAATGACCACTGGTCCCAAGGCTACCTATATGCATTTGTGACTACAACTAATAGTGGTCATCTCCACCTGAGCCAGAAAGATGGCTGTGAAAATATCTACACAACCCCTCACATCCTTGACATAAACTGTTTCAACCACTTCCCTTGACCTATATACTGTATGTCCTTATAGGGGATTGCATGCCAAAACAACCAGACACAAAGACAGTTTACCCCCCACATGCCATCACTCTGTTAAGCAACTAATTCCCACAACGTCTTATGCCCTGGGATGTCAAACTACCAACCAGTAGTACGGCTGTATCACTATTCCTTTCATCTTTCCTATTACCTCTTTCCTTAGCTTCTTCTGACTTTAACTTTGTTGTTTGTATCTCATGATTTATGTTGATTGCTTTTATTAGTATCCTATTAGGATTTATGTTGATTATTTAGTATCCTATGACTACCACTGAGTGTTGTATTTTATTATATATGATAATTGTATTTTATGATTATGATCATGATTTGTCACTTGTTGCTTGTATGTACACTGAGAGCTCATGCACCAGAGACAAATTCCTTATGTGTCCAATCACACTTGGCCAATAAAAAATTCCATTCAATTCTCTGTTCCCGCCATTCCTTCACACTCTTGAATGCCACAGGACTTAATGAATTATGTTTGAACTTAGTTGAATTGCACAATAGAAACTTGTGTGTGATGGACTTTTAAATGGAAAGCCATGGAACAGGAGCAATTCCACTTTCTTGGTAGAAGACACTTTAATGCAGTGGCATGGAAACCCATTACAGCTGGGGACTTCACCTGCTGCAGTGCATGACCAGGATGTCTAAGTCTTCTTGTGTTCTTAGCATTTCTTAACACATGGAGGGCCTGCATTCTTGACCCATCCTGGACTATTGATTGGTTTCCCCTGCTCAATCTGCCAGGGCCAGATTTCTTATGCTAGAATAGATAAATCCTCTGCCTCACAAAGGATTGGAAATCCATCAGCAACTCTCACCCAGTTTGACCCATTTGCCAAGACAGTTTACCAGGGCATGGCCACTCTCTGTGTTACAGCTACGTGGAGCCACCGGTGAGAATTGAGTGGCAGGTGGGGATCAAGGTGAACAAGCAGCTCTAAAAAGGACTTGCTAGGCCCCTTCACGCCACTCTCCCACCCTGGACGCTCCAGCACAACTGGTCAAGTTACGAATGCAGGTTATCAAAAGAAAGAAAGAAAAACATTACATTTTGCAACACAGTTTGTAACACACACAGATAATTACAATATTCCATTTCTTCCGTTTTTGCCTCCTCACCAAATGGTTTAGAGTAAAAACATCAGTGTTCTACATATAAAATGTGACTTTTATTTATCTGCTGTCTCAATCCAACATATTTATATGTTACTTAAATACTAAAAAAATTTTACCAAAAAATAAATATACTGGTAATACAATAATACAAAACCCAACATTATTGCTAAACTGTATAACAGTCCAAACAATGCAAACTCCATTCATTATCGTAGTAAGTATCTATTCTATTTAAGCTTTGATAGTCATCAATCAACCTCCATATATGAAGTGAATTATTTGTTTTGCAGAAAAAAAATAATGGATATCCCCCTTCAACATTTGCAATTGCTCTAGATAATACTTAAAAGATGTTAAGGGTTATGAGATTACGTCTCATTAAATTTTGAAGTATTAGTTGACAAAGAAAGTAAAACTACATTAATATGTCTTTTTTTACATTCACAGGGAAGGTCAAATCAACCCCAGCACTGAAAACAATTTTGCGTGACAATCACCTAAACTAAGAAGCTATTTTTCTTCCTGTTGTACAATTACCTAAATAAAAATGATACATTGACTTTAAACAATATCAATGGTCAAAGAATAATTAAGAAATCCTTCATCATAACTTTCACAGTTGGAGGCCTGTAAATGATCAAGAATAAATATGTTATATTTCTTAGCCACTGAGGACGATTTCTAAATACAAATCTTTACAACTGAAAGGGGGGAAGGGGTTGGGGGGGGGACTTCAGAAAGTGGGCCATTCATCTGAATCAAGTTCAGAGAATTTCCAGGACTGTGAAAAGAAATGTTATGCAAGCACATCAATGTATTCTGTGGGGGTAGACTGAACCAGCTACATGGAGACTACAAAGGAGCCCTCCCATGGCTCATGAATAAGTTGAGGAAATGATCAGAAAAAAAAAATAGAGAGATGTTTAGACAGATGGCCCACTTAAAATGCCTGGGACAGGGCATAAGCAATTTTAATGAAACTTTAGATCTAGCGTAAAAATTGTGGTTTTCTTTTAAAGGGAAGGGCAAGAGGAATAAAGGCAAATACATTTTTAACAGTTCGCATACCACCCATTTTATGGCAGAAAAAGACAAAACAATTTCAGTGTTATTTGTTTAAAAGTTCAAATCCAGAAACATCTTTTACAGTGTCTTTAGCTGTACAGAATACAGAATTTTTGATATAAAGATGAAAAGAATTTTAAACAGAAGCTGATTGCCAAACAAAGGAAAAAATGCTCTCCTATTTAAATGTTATCAGTGTTTTCACACAAAACAGTTTAAAACATTGTAGAAAGATTAAAAACAGAACTTTGTTTCTATTTTTCTAGCATTTTGCCTTTGTCTTCTCTACAAAACTGACTCTCATTTTCCTATTCTCTCAAGTTCAAAGACAAAAAGAACATTACAGAATGCAGAAAAGGAAGAAGCACATAACCAAACTGTGCTGTAGTGTTTAGCTTTTAAAATATATATATTCTCTAAAATATGCAATTCTATGAACGTTATGTTTTTTGTTGACACAACAATTTTCTTTTCAGCATTCACAGATCTCTGAAGTTGTATCAAAATAGATTTAATTTTTAATGCCAATGCTGCATAAACTCACATATCATCTATAAAAAGACTTATCAAATTAGGCTATCAAGCAAGTTTGAAACTAGTTCAATAATGATTTGCCTTTGATGTCTGAATTGAAAACTATTATAGCACCTCACACAAATATTATACGAAGTATTGAGGGCACAGAAAACAAATGCAAAACTGTGGTGACCATTGTTGTATATTTGGGAACTCTAATTATGGCATGGAATGTTTAACTTTGATGAATAGAACACAGAATATAGAAAAATAGAGTTGGAAGGGACCTTGGACATCTTCTAGTCCAGCCCCTACTCAAGCATCCTTTTCATTACAGAGAAGGGAAATAAGAACTCTCTATCAAATCTAAATGCAGTCAAATCTAAATTTTTAAATGATTAGGAGCCTCCAGTTCTCTAATCATTCTTATTGATGTTTTCTGCACTTTTTCCAGAGTCGCAACATCTTTTTTATATTGTGGTGACCAGAACTTGATCTAGTATTCCAAGGGTGGTCTTACTAAGGCTTTGTAAATTGGTACTAGAACTTCACATGGATTCTATCCCTTTATTAATGCAGTAATCCCTTTATTAATGCGGGATTGCCTTGGCTTTTTTTGCTGCTACTGCTGCTACACTGTTGGCTCATATTTAAGTAATTGTCCATAAGGACTCCAAGATCCCTCTCACAGTTACTGGCATTAAGACAGGTTTCATCTAGTCTGTATCTACATAGTTAGTTTTTCTTGCCTAGGTGTAAAACTTTACTTTTGTCTAACCTGAATTTCATTTTGTTAGATAGAGCCCAGTTTTCAAATCTGTCAAGATCTTTTTGAGTCTTGAGCTTTTCATTTGGGATATTGGCTATTCCTGCCAACTTAGTGTCATTTGCATTCTTGTCTAATTGTTTCCTAGGCAGCATCTCTTCCCTTCTTTCCCCAAGATCATTCATACAATCCATTACTTTTAGAAACAAACTAAAACCTCACTACGTTTGTAGATATTACTCTTTGATAATTGTTCAGTTCAGAATAATAGATGGAACTACAGAACCCGGGCCCCTTTGGGTCATCATTTCAGATCCCATGACTCATTTGCTAAGGCATTAGCCTTGATGCACCATGCCACCATTCCACAGTTTCACAGAACATTTAAAGTTTAGAGTGGGTATAGTTTTGCTCTCTCTTGTAAGAATCAGCTTCAAATGATTCAATAATTCAAAAGAAATCATTCCAAATACAAATGCAAGGTGAGATAAAAACTAATGGAGGTGGGGAAGAAGGTGACATTGGATGGAGAGTTTTCAATTTTAGCTTTTTTATTTATCAGCTAGTAACTGCCATGTTCAAATTAAGAAATTGAAGCATGAGGGTTGTAAGAACAATAGAGAGAGAACGTGAGGGTTTCTGTAATGATAACAATTGTCTACTATCAAGTACATATTGTGGTTGAATGCCCGCATTCTAAGGATTGCCTGTACGGATCAGTCTAGTTCATATGGAGAATCAACAATGATTCAATTCACAAAATGAAAGTTGCAATTAAATTCTTACAAACATTTTAAAATCACCTGCTCTGTAGCTTCAAACTCTTTTTCAGAGTCATCTCCAGCAATCTGCCACTCAGTCAGTTCTTCACCTGGTCTTGCACAGGACTTGTGCAAGACTTGCACAGGATTTCTGGCCTCAGAGTCTTCTTTTGTTGGGGGTGTTACTTGAAACCCTGACACTTTATTTCTTGTCTAGACTGCAACCCATCACAAAGTAGTCTACTTCAAGATGTCTTTGGGGCCAGAATTAAAACTGAGTATCTTAAGAATTGGATTTTGATTCCTGTCAGAAGAGAAACTTATTTCATTTGGAGTTGTTTAATGAAAACATTAGCAACAATGGAATAATTTAAAGCTATCATAGATATCATATCATTTGATATCATATCAAATAAAGCTATTTGAATTGAACCCATCAATTCAAAATAAGGAGGAATTAGGTTTGTTAGGGAATGTTCTGAATTAGTTTATAAAGCTGTGTCACTGTGCCTACTTATGCCCCAGAGTTTTCTGTGATATATTTTATGGCAGTATTTATTATACAAATTATGTGCATTCCTCATAGACATGATATACTGTTGCTAAAGACAAAGAGTAATTAAAGAAAACTTCTATAAAGCAAAGATTGATGAAGGATGTGAGATAACATTAATACAAAATAAAAAGAGGAAAACGTCACTCCTCCTTTTTTCAGAGAAAGCAATGAGTAATTGCTGGAATCACCGGAATGTGGTATCTGTAAGTGTACTTTATATTTTTCAGGTGGACAGGAATTAAACAGTTTTAAATGATTTTTCAACACGAGACTGATATTATTTGATTCATTCAAACTCATATAAATAATTCCTATTCAAAAGCTGATTTTAGCTGCTTTTAAAATTTCTTTTTTTGTAACTTTGAGACCTATTCAGTTTTCCGGATTGGACAAGAAGTATAAAAAGAAAGAATAGAATAGAATTCTTTATTGGCCGAGTATGATTGGACACACAAGGAATTTGTCTTGGTGCATATGCTCTCAGTGTAGTACAAAGGCATAGCTGACAGGAAAGAAAAGATTAATTTGAAAAAAAAGGTACTCAACAAAGATAAAAAGAAAGTGTCAAAAATGGATTAATACTGAGATACTAATGTTAAGGACATTTTAAATAAACTTTCTATCTGTACCAACAATCTTAATGAAGAGGAAGTGGGTCATTTGCTGCAATCTACATTGTCTCTTTAAAAGATTTTCTAAATACCAGTAGCTACACATTCATTAAAAAGGGGTGAGGGTGTGAAATGGCTTTGGAGATACAAGACTTGACTGAACAACAGTAAGGAAGAACTGGCTCCAATCAGTGCAAATATTTGTTTGCAACTCATCATTTTGTCACACTGCTCTCCATCTCTCCTCTTATCTTGTGCTTCTTGGCACAATATACGTAATGTATCTTTTTCCAATATACGTAAGTGCTTGTTACTAAAAAAATTCTAACCAAGCTGAAAAGCAGCACGAGTGCAAACCACATGTGCATCATATGAGCATGCCTGGGTATGGTATAAAAGAGGGAGAGAGAAAAATGCAAACAATCATTAATGAAACGAAAACAGATCAAAGTGTTCACGTTTAATATAGATGTGGACCTGTGTTTGTGTCCATTTATGCAGAGCGCCCACACATACACAAACACAGTTATACAGAATGGTGTGATTTACAGCTTCCTGTAAGATTGTGTGCTTAAAGCTGTAGTAATAATTAAAAAATAATAATTTGAATTTATGGAGGCTCCCAGTCACCTGATAACAGATTGGGATTCTTAGAGTTCAATCATATTATTTAGTTGATTAATAGGGTTGACTGTGATGGACATAAGCTTCATTTAAAAGCCTACTTCTATCTTAAATATCATATTGCAAATCAATTCTTTTTCTGTAAGAACAGCTCTGTCATGAGGGTAAAGCTACCAGTAAATTAACTGCTACATATGTTAGTTTTTTTGGCTAAATTCTGTCAAAAACCTTGCCAAACCACTTTTTGGCAGACATGATAACAAAGTGGCTTTCCCTCTAATTTAAACAAGGAACTAGAATAAAAGTTTATAAAATTAGCCCAAGAAATTGTTTTTATAAACTAACTGAAAAGACCAGAGGAAAAATATAACACTGGAGTGTGAGTAACTACAATAAACAAATATAACAATATCAGCTATATTATTTTTAAGTTGCTGTCTAAAAGATATAGAAACTTTAGAAAATAACAGTATCAATTGTATTGTCTAACATCACAAAAAATCACTTTGTCACTAGTGTTTTCATTTCATGCACTTCAATCTAAGCATAATAAAAGATCTACTTGTTTATATCTGAAGTTAGAGACAGAGAAAACAATGGAGATTGCAACTTTTCTCTATGAGACATAAAAACTGATTTAATGTTACTCTTAGAAGTAGCCAAAGAGTGTCATAAATTCATGTAAGAAATAGAAAATAGGATTAGAGCAAATGTGGGGAAGAGAAAGAAGTCAATCATTTCATACCAGGATCACAAAAATGTACTTTTCATAAATAAGTCTTTTTATCATTCATCCTCAATGTGATGATGTATAAATATTTTTATTTCCAATTATAAATGCTAGGAAGGTAATGTGCATTACAGGCTATATGAATAATTACATTGCGTAACATTACATTTCTGTCTATCTGTTGGGGGAGATTATTAGTTATGTAGAAGAAGATTTTTATATTCTATTTCACTCTTTCAGATTTTTACCAATCATCTCTGACATTTTAAGAGTGTTTTGGAGGAGACATCACATTAGTTCTTCATGAGATTGAGTTTAGATTATTTAAGAAGGTTAAACAAAAATGCAAGCACTTAATGCAACATTAAGCATGCAAAATATAAAGCTGATTGCCTAGAGGAAGCATGCTCCACTGTTACCCTAGTGACAAGTTAAAAAGACAAAAAGGAAACGGGTGAAAGCTGAATGGCTTTATGATATGAAATTAAAATGTTTCACACTGAACAATCCAAAATGAATTGGGAAAGGTTAGAGCAGAGGAGGGAGAAATCAATTCTCCAACAGCAGTGGTGAATAGAAAAGAAGTATGAATAGGATTTGCCAGTGGGGTGCAACAGCTGCCAAGTATCCTGCAGCCAAAGAACTACAATAATACCAGTGAACTGTGCAAGAGCTTTTGGAATCATCACAGGGAACAGAGGAGTATACTAACAATAATTATGCCATTTGGTCTTACCCATCTTTTGCAGCAGGAGAATCAAAGGGAAGATTCATCTTTGAATCAAAAATCCCGACTCACAAATATGTATATGAACATACATTCACTTCCCTATCAGGCACCAAAATACCACCAAACTGGTTCTACAAGCAGTAGAGTCCTTTGGGTGTCTTTTTCTTCCAACTCGTTTCCTTTTTCTCTCATGGCCAACTGCTTTGGAAAGTTCCAGATGCACTTAAAATCACATGGGATCAACTGTGCTGACCGAGAGCTCGTTACATATGGTTTGCATTCTTGACTAAACCAAATATCTCCAGAAAATCGTGGGAAGTAGACATACTGTGTGTCTGAAATTATATATACACACGTGCATAATGCATGCATTATTATGTGACATGGTGTGTATGCGTAGCCACAGATTTTACATGCAGACAACTGCACGTTGTAAGAATTCTGACATGTATAGTTATAGCTACCACTCTTTTTAGTACAGTCGAATAAAATAATATTATAGCAAAAACATTTTACTTTTACATACTTGATATCACCTCAAGTCATTTACAGGGCTCCTTCGCTATCTTATACCACCAAGTAACTGGTGGCCCGAGGTATTCCAGAGAACTACAGCAGGTTCTCTTGAAATAAAAAATGCTGCACAATTCACAAGGGGATTTGGACTCCAAATAGCTTTACATCTTTGAAATAACAATGTAAATGTAGCTGTTTCAAGTACAGTATGCACTTATAATTCTTTTCATTTCTAATGTGTCTCAATTAAGCCCTGAAATTCTTACATCTTCCAACAATCCGTTGCCTCCTTTTCATTAGCCAAAAAAAGAAAGTCTGATTTGAATGAAACATAGCAATAGCTCAACAAAAGGAAAGAAAAATGGAACCAGTCTACCTAGACGAGGTCTTCAAATGTCTGCTTCTGTTGTCATTTGATATCCTCCAATTGTGTTGATTTCAACTTCTATAATTTCTAGCCACTATAATCAAAATCAAGTGCATCCAGAGGACACTAAGTTGCAAGAAAGATATCCTACTACCTTCAATTTTAAACAAATAATCTGTTGATTTTTTTTTTTTTTAAAAAGAATTTTTCACATTTTAAGTATAATGTGCCATTGTTGGTAATACAGTGGATTTTTCCATGATATGGGACACCAAAACTAACAGTGATAATAGGAAAATATTAGTAGCCAATACAAGCAACATACAGGAAGTGCAGTACGTGTTTGAGTTTAGAAACACAAACATTACACTGATAGACCCAAGAAATGTCCCACCTGGACATTTCTCCTATATAAATTAGAATTCCAGCCAAATATAGGAGATGAACAACACTTTAAGTTGGGGGGAAAGGTATTCAAACAATCTACTTTCATTTAAGTTAAAGGTTTTCCACTTGAAACAGTATTATTAACATGACAATTGCAAGACTTCTGTTTTACGGCATAATATAAACTTGATCTTTACCAAAAAGTGGTACCCGCTATATAATAAATCAGGTTATTAAGTAAACCAAGTAAAACCTATGCAAAGTATACCAAGTACTTAAACACATTCAGTGTTCGTAACTCCTTTGCATGACAATGGCTAGCTCTATTATCTGAATATCATCTGTCAACTAGATTTCTATAATATTGAACATTTTGATAACTAGTTTGAAGAAATAGCTCTGTGACACTGCCCTTAGGGGAAAAATAATTGAATGAACAATAAGTTTTAAAATTCCAAGCTAAAAAGTAGAAAATGCCAACTCATGGTAGGGATATATCTAATTATGTGGGGATGGGACGGGGAGATACACTGTCAGATATAACACATCTCATTTCATCACATCTCATACCTACAAAGGGAATCTGGGAATCCTTGTAAACCACAAGCTAAACATTAGATAGATTAAAATGCTAACTTGCAGTAGTACTTTAATAAGAGAATGCACTCAATCATGGGTGGTTATTGTTGCAGTCTATGCTGTCTTGCTCACACCCATTTGGAGTTCCACTTCTGCAGGACACTATTCAGAAACAGCAGTCAGAAACACATTCAGAGGAGGTTCACCGAGATAATGAGGGATATGGAAATCAACCACAGTACCAAGGATTACAAACACAAACACACTGGCCATTTGCTGTCAGAATGATCATTTAGAGCAGGGGTCTCCAACTTCGGCAACTTTAAGACTTGAGAATTCTGGGAGTTGAAGTCCACAAGTCTTAAAGTTGCCAAGGTTGGAGACCCCTGATTTAGAAGTCATCCACTGAATATAATAATATCACCCCAAAAGATAATATCATGAGAGCACCACTGATGATCTTAGAGAAACCCGAGTTTTCCATGCTACTTTTCCATCACAAAAATTATCCTAACACAGAGATATGTCTCAGATCGGCAATAAATAAGATGTAACCTTCCAAATATTGCATCGGTAGTCCTCAATCTATGACCACTATTGAGCCCAAAATTTCTGTTGTTAAATGAGACATTTGTTAAATGAGTTTTGCCCCCCATTTTATTATCTTTCTTGCCTCAGTTAAGTGAATCACTGCAGTTGATAAGATAGTAAACCGGTTGTTAAGTGAATTGCCTTCCCCATTGACTCTGCTTGTCAGAAGGTCACAAATGAACCAACTGCCAAGCATCTGAATTTTGATCACATAATCATGGGATACTGTAACAGTCTTTAACTGTGAAAAATGATCATAAGTCACTTTTTTCAGTGCTGTTATAACGTTGAACAGTCACTAAATGAACTGTTGTAAGTTGAGGACTACCTGTGCTAGTCTAATGCCCATTAGCTAATATGGCCAATGGTGAAGGTTCATGAGAATTTCTTTGCCAGCAGGACATTCAATAGATGCATTTAAGACAACAATTAATATAGATTTGGAATAAGAACTAGCACATCAAATCCATGAAATTTTGAGAATTTAGGTGTCAAATTGTTGCATTTCTAAAAACAATGCTACATCTATAATTTTTTATTTTAGAGTCTTTATTCCTTTAAAAAGTCCTAAGAAATCACTATGTTATTTCAATTAGAGCAAATTCGGCAAGCACAGAGGATGCAGAGAGGAAGAGCAGAAGGGAACTTCCCATTGTGTGAGCAGATGTCTACTTAAAAAGGCTACCCTCTGTATAAAAAGTAGCTCAATGAAAACAATTTTAATGAACAAATATGATTTAAATCACCCAAAAATGAAATGTCCAGCCATAACTAGCATACATATGCCTAAGCTATAAAAATAGGTTTACAGTGATAGTATTGAACCAGGAGACAGAAAATTCAGGCAACATATTGAGTATGAATTTCATGCAGATTTCTATCACATAATTATAACTTAAATATATTGAATGTATATTCCTAAATATATGGATGAAAGCAATGGAGCAGATATTTCTATTTAGAGAAAAATGACATATGGATGCTTTGTTTCATAAAATTAAAAATTAGTAACCTAACCTGTACTGCTATGGTGATTTATATAATATTTCTCCCAAAACTTAGACATTCTATGTTCATACAATAGAGGATTTTCATACTGGAGGTGGTTGACTAACTAAAATTTAATCCCACCTCCACATCCCCACCCAGTATGTCTGATTCTCTTCTTTCCCATCTGGTGTTAATGATTTTTATATATTAATGATTCTATACACTGTGTTCTATGATTGTTCATTTTAATGTTTTTAATGCTTTAAAATTTTCATGGTCATTGGAAACGAGACAGGCAGCAAATAAATGTCATAACTACATACATACGTACATATCAACATACATAAAGTTATCACAGCTTCCATATTTCTAAATTTCAGCATGTTGTTTGGAACAGAAGATTGCTACCTGAGTAGCACAGTCTGTTTGACAAAGAAAATTTCTTTCTTTCTTTCTTTCTTTCTTTCTTTCTTTCTTTCTCTTTCTTTCTTTCTTTCTTTCTTTCTCTTTCTCATTCATTCATTCATTTATACATAGTGTACTCACCTGGTCACAATCCAAAAATTAGATAGTAGCCAGCACAAAAATAAATTCATTTTATTTCAAATTAAATTATTACAGTTAATACAATATTTATTAATTTTCTCCCTCTCCTGGATTTTTAAAGAGTTTCACTGAGGTTGTCTGAAGCTTTAGATTGTTCATCTACAATCTATGTTGAGTTATTGTGCAGATGACCTTTAATAGGTAATGTGCAAAAGAACCTACATTCATATTCAAAATGTTTAAAGGGAACAAATAATAATCTTGTCAGTTCTCAACAGCTCTCTATGACACTATTAACTAACAAAATGTTCTAGAATCAGACTTACCTTGGAGTTCCCAGAAATCTCTGTGATCTAAGTCGTTCAGCCATATATAGAGACACTGCTATTACTAGTAGCTCCATTTTTTCAGAGTCTTTCAATCTGTGCCCTAGATTTCAAAATCAAATTTCAAATGTATTATATGTATCACCATCTTATTTATATTCCATAATTCATTTTAGTTAGAACAGGAATTGCTATGTGTTTGCCGTCAATGGGCACATAAGAAATTTCAAAGCACGTCGCAACATTTATCATAACTTCTTCCCAGATGATTTCCAAATTGCAAAACAAGGCTTCTTCAAATAAGGTACACACTGAATAGAACGCACAAGAAAGATGATCCCTCATCCAACTCTAGTCTCAAAAGATGATGACTACCATTCCAGGTTATCTTGTCTCTTCTTTGGGCAGGGTGCACAATTCTAAATATCTCGCTTGTAGCCATTTATTGTTTTCTTGTCTCTTCTTTGTGCAGAGTGCACAATTCTAAATATCTCGCTTGTAGCCATTTATTGTTTTGTTTTCTAGGAGTGCCTAGGACAGTGGTGGCGAACCTATGGCCAGCATGCCAGAGGGGGCACTCAGAGCCGTCTCTGTGGACACATGCGCCATCGCCCCAGCACAGAGTTCACCAGAGTTCAGTGGGATCAGGCATCTCACGGGGCAGCCCTGGCAGAAAATTCTTATCATTCTGCATAATGCCAGGGCATTATATATAATTTGTTATTATTATTATTGTTGATGTTGTTATATCATACACACACACACACAGAGACACACAGACACACAGACACACATATATATATATATAATGCCTAGGGAGAGTATGTAGCATATTCAAACAACACAGACATTTCATACTTTGCTTAAAAGCATCATACATTCTATAGATTTCCTAGGCATTTTATAGAATGCCAGCTTTTCATATACCTTGCCAGTAATATATACAACACCAAATAACAGAACCTCTCATTTTTCCCCTATAGAGGTTAAAATAAAAAAACTAGATGGGACAGTTAATATCTTAAGAAATAAAATAAAATTCATAAAATGGAATATCAGCTGAAAGTAATAAAATAAAATTTAATGGAGACGTGAAATGTTCTTCACTTGGGGAAGAAAAGATCGAATTATTTATAAAATGGGGAACTTATCGTATGAAAATAGAACCTGAAATGGATCTTAGAACAGCAGTTGATTGCAAATAGAATAGAAGTTAGCAGTATGATACTGCATGGCTGCAAAGAAGGCTCATACACTTTTGGGCTACATCAATGGATTTAATTTCCAAGTCACTGTGAAAAAATATTCCATTCTTTTCTGCTTTGTTCAGATCAGATTCCACTTAAAATATTCTCTCTATTTCTGAGCATCACAATTTAAAGAGTTAGGATTAGGTTCAAGAAGAATTCAAAGAAATTAAAACAGGTTCAAAAATGGGCACTCCGATAAAGGAAATGGGTATGTTTAGATTGAGGACAGGTAACTGAGAGGTTAGGGTTAGGTTTAGGGTATGCGTTAGGGCATATGGAAAACTATCACATAGAAATAAAACCAACACAAGTGTCTTTTCCTTCCAAAGTAGAGATTGTGGACTAATAAATTTATTAGTAGAGAGGGGGGAAGATGGGAATAACTTCCTAACATTAATATCAATTCAAAAGTAGTTAACCAGAGGGGTCAATGGCTCTATTCTACTGGTTTTGTTTCATTTATTTGTTTGTTTATTGAATTTGCTTTTAGCAGCATGTGTTTCAATTTTTATTTCCTGACTCAGAGTGATATTTCTGATATTAATCCTGAAACAATGTGCAATAATTAGGTTCTATGCAGGTGCATATAAAATAAAGCATATGGTAACTAATCTGGTCAAGATTAGTTCATATCCATGGTCAGCTGGATATGGTTTATTCCCAGTATTCTGCATAAAACTGATTTTTTTCTATTTGTCTCATATTCTTGCTAGTTTGTCAGGTGTTTAAATTCTTTTCAGCTGGTTTTACTGTTTCTATATTGTGGCATCCATTTCAATCTTACTTGAAACGTTACATTTGAAATTTTTACAATCTTAATCTTAATAATTTTTGATTACTTTTTTTTAGCTAAAAATTTCTTGGAACGTAATTTTTATTTATTTTAATACTACCAGTCTAGCCTATAGATGTATGATTAAATGAGCTTCCTGATTTTCTCTGTATAGGTTAATGGCGAGGAGGAGGAGGGAACAAAAAGTTCTCGATTAAGCATATATGCTTAGTCGCTCATGGGCTTTGACTTAATGTGCATAGATGTTCCAAGTCATAAATAGTATCCAAGACTCTCTTGTGTAGCATAATCTCTGTGAAAAGACATTTTTCAAAAGGTATTGCTCAATTAATACATTTGAGAATTTTATAAATTAATTCCAGTAACCTATGTTACTGGGATTTATTTTATTATTTTATTTATTAAATTTATATGCTACTGAAAATTTCAGTTTCTAATAAAATGAACTAATTGAAAAAATTCAAAATAATTTTCAAATTTGGCATGCTGAGGCATCCTTCATGTTTATGTTGTATAGTTTGTCTGATTAGAGATTTTTTATAATTACAGAGAAGTGAAGAAAAAATGTTATTAAGAATAAAAAACTTCAGCTGATATAAATTGGTTGTAAGCCATTTTATGTACTATTTATTACATATTATGTTAAGCGATACTGAATAAAAAATGGCAAAATGTTTTCATTCAGTGTTATGGCACTGTTTAGTCCAATTTCTAGCTTACAAAGTATACATATATCTTATATGTATATTTTTTAGTTCCTTAATAGCTGTCATATCATCTCAAATGTTTATTACAAAGACCAGCACAATTAAAAATATTCAAGGAGTATCTAGTTAAAAATTGTAAAATAAAATAATAACAAATACAATCTATGTTAAAACCCTAATTTAGCATCCTGTCTGTCAGTTGCACATAAAGAACACAGCCTAAGTTATAATATAATATTAGTCCTTAAATTGTGAAGGCCTGTAGTCATTATCATTAGATACTAAAATGCAACAAGATGATAATACCAAAAGACTTGGTACATTAATTGTGTAAAATAGTTATAATGGATTATTCATCAGGTTCCAACGAATCTTTAGTGCTGCTGTGCAGAATCTAGCTACCTGTGCTGTGACTACAATCCATCCGTCTTTAAACAGCCACTGAAGATAAATGGTATCTGAACGGACAGGATACCTATTAATCGGGAAGATAAATTTTGTTTGAATGTCTCTATAAGAAGAACAGCAAAGAAGGATATGCCCAGAGTTTTCCACCTCTCCAGAATCACAGGACCAGACCATTTCAACCAGGATGGCCAATGGAAGTGCAGGACATTGTGCAAATGAGAAGGCTTTCCAACTGGCTCTAACTGGCTAAGATAATGGGCAGGGGTGACAGTATATCTGACAGAATCTGGAAGCAGAACTCAAAGTCTGCTCCTCTACCTTTGAGTTTGTTTTGCCTGAAGATTTCTGGTACTGAAGATGGAGAAAAGCCTGATTACACAAAGTTGGACTGAACAGCCCTGATCCACAAAGATAATTTTTTTTAAGACAGCATATTTTGAAATAAATATACTGATATCATCATCATCATCATTTTAGCCATTGTCTATTTACTGCAGGATGAAGGCCTCTTCCGCATATTTAATCCAAAATATGCTGGTTCACAAAAAAAAACTCCTTATCAATACTAGTACAATATTTTCGACTAGTTAGACATTTCAGAAAAGAAAAAAGGAAGATAAGGTCTTCATTTGCTTCAAGTACATGGAATTTTATTGCTTATAGGTAAGAAATTCTATAGCTATAGAAAACTGTCCCTCATTCTTTGATGATATTCTACTCTCTCCCTTTCTCTATGTAAGTGTTTTGTACTGATAAAAAGGAACATGTTTACTTGAAAATTAGCCTCAATATGTGTCAAGTATTTCACTCCAAGTAAAAAATTTAATTAAAAATTGCCAGCAGAGGTTAATAGGAAAGCTGTCAAGATATTTCATAGAATTAAAATACATTGTTAAAAAACAATGTTTATTTCATTGAACCTTGAATTGTAAAAATCTTATTTCCCCTCCCAACACGTGTATTTTGTATTATTCAAGCTTATCAGCTTAACTACCATAAGCAGGAATTGTATTTCAAGCATAAAAGGAATAGTTGACTTCAGAGTTCTTAACCTGATAAAAAAAGCAAAAGATTATAAAACTATTTCTTAAATTGATAATTCACTTTGTATAAATGGGAAACTGGATCTCACATGCTCAAAACTGAATGCAAGTACAGTATGGCTTCTCATATTCCTTTATTCCTATGGTTAATGGAAGAATTAAATGGAATCACACTAAACACTCGCTAGACATAAAAGGCTGTATTATTTGGAAATTTAATGATGCAAATTTTATTTTTCAGAATCAATTTTTTTTAACTCATAGAACATAGCATGAATCCATTTCAAGCAGTAATATGCCATGTTAGTTAAAATGAGTAAAATAAAGTAAGAATTTTCTTCCTGCCTCTTGATACTTCCTTAGTGACTAAACAAACATCCAGACTTTGTTAGCAAAAATCAGGCCTTTCCCAAATGTGTTTTATTTTATGAAATTGTCAAATAATTAGACCCTTAATATATATTTGAATCTCTTTGAATGCTAACAAAACTTTAATTTAACCAGATTAAAATTCAAAAATTAGAATTTAGGAAAGAAGAATTTCTAAAATTAGAAACTCTTTTCAGTTAAAAAAGAAAAGAAAGGGTAACTATTTCACACATTTATTTCTAAGATAGTGTTTTACTTCACCTTTGAAGCCTTCTGTATACACCTCAGGAAGAAACTTCGTGCTGATGTCTCCCTGGATAAAGCGTGGATGCTTTATTACCTCACGTAGTAATGCTATATTATGAGTAACACCTGAAAATAAAACATTTATTCCCATTAGATCAGCAGCCAGAGAGCATATGCTTAATGATATCTGAATTAACAAGTCAAAGCATCCACACAAACACAAAAAGCTATAGATGAGAAATCCCTGAATAAATGAGTTTTAATGTTAATAGTGCTTACTATTTAACAGAACAAATTTGGTGTAGTGGGTAAGACATCAGGCTAGAAACCAGGAAACTGTGAGCTTTACTCGCACCTTAGGTACACCCAAATTGGGTGATCTTGGGCCAGTCACTCTCACTCCTAAGTAGGAGACACTGGCAAACCGCTTCTAAAAAATCTTGACAAGAAAACTTCATGAACCTCTTGAGGAAATTGCCAAGAGTCAAAAAATAACTTGAAAGCAACCCCCGCCCCCAAAATTGTGAAACACAGCAGTCAATCAGCTTCACATTTTTTCAACAGAAATATTATTATAAAACATTAAAACTGATATTTCATATATATTTTTAAAAAGCAGTCCTGTACATGGATTTACTTCTTGCACTAATAATCTTTATCATCCTTTGTTTGACCGAACAGAAGATCTACATTTAAAAAAAAAAAATCCAGGTGTCAAGATTTGGATGGAAATACAAGTTCCATGGAGCAAACAGGAAACAGAGTTTCAAATAATGAAAATTCAAAACTGAAAAGGAGGCAGGCAAGATGGAGAAGAAACTGTTACTACTTCACTTTTTTTTTAAAAAAAGGGGATTCAATATGAAAAATGTGAATGCCTGCAATGGATACCTTCTCTATTCATGAAGGATTATCATCTAATTGAGGACTCTGGAGAATCAGAAGTGGACAGTCAGTCTCCATAGATATAAGTTTATTGAAAGGATAATTCACACGTGAAGAGAAATAAGAAGATGGTGGGGCTGGGAAACTAGCTTCTTATTCCCAAGTAATTATATTTACCACTTATAATCCTGTTTGAAGTCCTAAATATGCTTACCTGGGAATAAGAGTTAATTTACCTAATCAAAATTACTACAGATAATTCCAATAAAGTAAATTAGTGTTCCTTATTCTTAAAGCCTATAATAAAGTGTATTATTAGCTCAGTTTCTTCTTGCACAAAAGAAGAAAAACCAAGCTTGGCACTTCAGGTTTCCATTTCAAAATTCCCACTTCAATTTATTTGGAATAAACTAGGCTAAATGATTCCATCCTCAACATAGTAGGATGTATCGGTACCATAGAAGACTGTTAGGAGATATGGGTGAGGAAAAATAGTCCCTGGTGAGGAAAAGCTTGGGACCGCTGAACTATGGATTCAAGGGATCCTTCTCCACAAAAGCACAAAGTGTTCTTAAGTTTGTGAGGAAATATTTTATATTTGTCCTTAAGAACTTCTGTTGAGAGGACACTGAAATATGCTAATGTTAGTCCTTTTGGGAATTTAGAGCAATTACTGGTATACTTAATGGTCACTCGTTCAATGAATGGAATTTACAATAGCAATACAGGTAGTCCTTGACTTACGATCACAAATGAGCCCAAAATTTCTGTTGTTGTTAACTGAGATACATGTTTTGCCCCATTTTACGACCTTTCTTGCAACAGTTGTTAAGTGAGTCACTGCAGTTGATAAGTTAGTAACCCATTTATTAAAGTGAATCTGGCTTCCCCCCTGACTTTGTCACAAGGTCACAAAAGGTGATCACATGACCTTGGGACACAGCAATGGTTATAAGCATGAACAAGTTGCCAAGCATCTGAAATTTGATCACATGAGTATGGAGAGGCTGCAAAGGTCATAACTGTAAAAAACGGTCATAAATCACTTTTTTCATTGCCCTTGTAACTTTGAACGGTCAATACCTGTATAATAAAAATGCTTCCATAATATAAATTAATTCTCTGAGTTTTTCTTTTGTTCAAATTTTGATGCTTAACCAACTAAGCAAAGTTAGAGCTTTAGTTCTCAAACAGAGAGTTTTCATATCCAAGACTTCAGAAATTTCAGCGCATGATTTGCAATTTAGCTTGACCCCAGTAAGAGTTCACAAGATGTCCCCCATCTGTGTGAATAACTATGAGGCTACAGAAACATGGACCCCTATTGGAGTTCATCCTTGGTTACCTGCTGTTTGAAAAACATCAGCCAGACATTATCCCTACATTCTCAAAGGATCAAGCAAAGGCCAACCTATATGCACATTGAACTATACATTCATCCTTCAGTGATATTTCCTCTGTACTTTTTTAAAAAAAATAATAAACTTAATAATCCAAGCAACTGAGACTAAAATCGCATAACTATACAGACAGACTCAAACACAGATAAACAGACAATGATGCAAAAAAAAAAAGTGTAACCAGTTTTGATTTTGTTCCAAAGTGAAAACATGCTTAGAATTAGCTTAACAAAGTACATCTTTTCATTGCATTTTTAGAATTAAATTTCTATCTCTTTTTAAATATATATTTATTAATTCTAAAAAAAATTAAAAAACGCACAGGACATTTTCATCCATTTTTAGATCAGGCAACATAGTGACCAAGGGTATTTTGGCACTAAACTTCGCTTTCTCTGTTCATATTCATTCCACAGCTAATATCAGGCACAATTCCAGCGACATATCAACTGCCTAACAATAGCAAACTCCAAAGTTCTGCATAATTTTCCTCCAGTTATTTCATATTAAACAGGAAAGCCAAGCAACCCTGTAGCACATTGTAAATTAAAGAAAGAAAGAAGTATCTCTAGCCATTCCTCCTTTTGCAGTTCTTTTGACAACCCCGCAGCTTAAATTGATAATTGCAGTTGTAAGCAACGTTTCTCCTGAAAAATGCCTCATCACTTTAGGCTTTGTGGCATACAGTACAACAAAAATGAAAATTAGAACAGTCAAAAGTATGTCTTAAGCTAAAGTTTGTCTTCAGCTAAAAAACTATTACATTTTACTCTTTAAGACAGAATTGGAACAGATCAATTGCAATTTTTAATAAATTAATTTTTAATAAATTAAAATTGCAATTTATTATCAGCTTTAAATATTGGAGTAAAAATAATTTGAATGGGCATCCCATATGCCATTTATCAACACAGTCTACATAATAGCTTATGTATATTGTACAAAAAGATACAAAATTGCAAGAACATGGTGATCCGAGTCATAGAATTTAATTAGTAAAATTAAGAATAAACTGCCTGTGGCACCTCATCATTCATGGGAAACATTCTTCAATATAAATATTTACTGACACTAAACATATTCTGCGTTGATTAGTCCTTTTTACATTACTAAGCTTCTGTCAACTTGACATTCGCAGAACACAAATTTGCATTTTTCCATGTAAACATAATTGGTGTCCTATGTTTTGCCGTAGATAAACAATTCAATATATTTAACTCGCTGAGAATTTTAATTGAGTTAAGTGAAATCGAAAGAACTTCATTCACATAGTTTTTCATTGTAAAAATATCCAGTTTTCAGACTGACTTAAACATTAGTGATAATTGACGACTGCTACTTTGCAAGACTATCTTAGAAATGCATGTTTAATAGGTATTTAATTTTATTTAAATAGCACTAAAGGGAAAAGGCAATTAAAATCTACATAACATTTCCTGAAAACTATTAAGGAAAATATTTATTCCAAATAATACTAAAATACAGTTCTTTCAAACACTGCATGTGTCAGCCATCCCAACTTGGTCAGTCAGAAAAGGAAGACTCTTGACTCCATTTCTAGCAAAAGAATACTTTATTAAAGCCAAGTGGTTACAGCGTAGCAAAGCTGAATCTGATTTTTCATGTACAAAGCATCTGATTAACTCTTCCCTTTTCCCCACCTTTTCCCATGGATGTCTTCCCTTGTCCAATTACATTCAAACAAATTGTTTTGGTAACAGTCCTTGGCTTGGCAAGCTGGAGGATGTTGCATTTCATGGTGTGACCTTGGACCAGCCAGCGGCCTACAGGCAATATTTACAGAGGGAACCTAATTGTCTTGTTGCGTGCTATGTTATGCCACCTTGTTATTATCTATCATTAAAACAATAAAACTTATTTATACTACTTTTTTTCAATTTCATAGTCCTATAGAGAAAAAAAAATAAAGATGCAAGAAACATGTACATTATCTTCAGCACCTTGTTGGAATAAATGTGTATTAAGTGCTATTGCTAACAATATAATAAAGTACATAAATATTGTAGCAAGCTTAATTCTTAAGTCAGGCTGTTATTGAATTGTATTTAGACGGGCATTTACCACTTCATTTCATTTTTTCCCCAATTTTTCACATAAATACACACTTTTCTATTCTAATTATCTATCTCAACTCCAATACAGTATTTGTAGAACAGCATGTTTGCCACTGAGCAGAAGATTTGACTTAATAACTTCAACGGCTTTTTAACTCTGTTCATCTTTGTAATCTGCTTGTAGATGCATATGGCATTAATAAGCCAGGTTGTGGTAGCATGGAACTGTGATCAATTACACCCCTAAATCACTTTAAGCAAATGTCACAAGCCAACTTTGGCCTAGCAGGAGATTCCCAACATATTTGGAGAATACAGGAAAGAAAAAGGCTGCAACGTTTTGAACCTCTTTCATAAAGTGCTTGAAAAAGGAATGCAAGAGTGACAAATTTCAAAGAAATAGCACTTTAGATGTACAAGTACTTCCCAATTAAAAGTTCTTTTATTTTCTTCCATAAAGTATGAATGCTGGAAAGAACATTTTGCTGGTACGAACAGGGAGGCAGGTGACATACAGGTAACTGCAGCTAAAATAATTAATCAAATATACTGATCCATTCAAATAATTTGTTATAGGGAAAACATGAATTATAAACCCAAACAAGCAAAAAGGTACATTTCTATGGAGATTCTCAGTCATCCAGATCATGGTTGTCCAAAGTTGCTTTTTCAAAAGGCAACTGGACTTTCTAGTTTTTCTTTGAAGACATTTCACTTCTCATCCAAGAAGCTGCTGCCCAACTCACTCTCAGTAAATCCAGACACCTTACAAATATAAAACTCCAGTACTAAAATTAAGAAGTCTTGAGGGACTTCTGAAATCGGATGGACTTAACCCACCATGGAGAATGTGCCATAAATCCAGCACCCTGCCTGAAAAGGCCCATCTCCTCATGCTCACCAAATTTAACTCCCTAACAGCAAATCATATGGAGAAAGCATGAGCAAAGAATAAATATGCTCTTTTAAAAGAGTTAGACTCATTTGCCTTTTTATTCATTTGCCTTTTTATTCCAGGAGAGTAAAAGTTCCTATCCTTCTCAACTTGAGCATTATGATAATACTCAAGATACTCAAAGTTCAGGTCTATTATTTCTAATAGGTTCTATGATGAAGAAATGATTTATTATTCATTTCTTTACATGGATTATATGCAAACCCCCTACAAATTAAGTTGTATCAGGTTTAGGATAAAGCAGGAAGACTGATACTACTGCTAATTGTGTATATTATATATGTATTATATATAATTATGTGTATATTATTTTATATATATATATTACACATACTTACATATGTGTAATAATTCCTGTGCCATTTATTCTGATTAAGGATTAAGGCTTTTCCCCAATTGGGGATTTTTCAGAATTAATGTTCAAGCTTGACTCCTGTGAAAAACAGTCCTAACTAAAATAAAATTATTATTCCTTGTTAGCAGAATCAGTAGTTAGTTTTCTAATAAGACTACAATTATATTAATTCATCTATGCCCAAAGCTGCAGCCTATACTTTTTTTTTCTGACTACTGACATAACGAGAAAAGGGGGGACGACAATTTTTTACAATAAGAGGCAGCAAGTGGTATTTGATGCTTATTAAATTTCTAGGCCACCAGGAGTTCTTCACATATTTATGGTGGAAATAGAAATTTTAAATAAACTTCTAGTCTGTCTTTTCTTTAAGGACTTAATGGCTAGTTTGCTTGTTGCTTTGGATTCAGGTTGCTTACCAGATACATCTGATATACAATCTCATCTATAAACAATATGGTGGTGGATAATAGGAAGATTGATAGGTATTACTGAGAATTGGTTGGATGAGAACAAGGATGTAGATCGTTGGAATTTTTCAGTTGGAATTTCAGATCCTCCAACAGATATGATCCAAGATCAGGAATGGAAGTAGCAAAATTGCTGCGGTGATCAGATCTATCAATTTAGGAATAGTAATAGTGTTCCAATGGTGTGACATCTGGCAATAGTTATCAAGGACTCTTGTGATTTTGTAAAAATCCAAGGAAACAGGTTGGCTTTTTCTGTAGGATGAACTCTGTAAAACCTTAGGAATGAACTCCAAATGGAATCTTCTCTGTCTGTGAAAATATGTAAGGAAGGAATGCTTGCAGTCCTGTCTCTGCAAATCGAGGGACCAGAGACACAACAGTAATCTGTCTCCATAACAACTTCTTATCCCTGAAAATTGTTAAATAGACATTTATGATTTTTCCTATTTATGTGAAACAATATGTGGTACGGGTATCATTTTTAATACGGATTGGTTATTGGTATTAAAGATATCTGCTCCCTGGGAAATATCTATTACTTAATCTCAGCTTTTCTCTTTTTTCTTTTTAAAATAGTTTTATTTTATTTTAAATATATAGTAAAATAAGAATAACCAAGAAGAAAGAGGAGGGAAAAGCTTCACATGCCATGTAGCTTCTAAAATTTTCAAAATAACATTATTATAATAATATATTTAATAATGTCGTCATTCATCATTTTAGCCATTGTCTATCCTAGGGGTCTGCAAACTTGGCTCTTTTAAGACTTGTGAACTGAGGAACTCTGGGAGTTGAAGTCCACAAGTCTTAAAAGAGCCAAGTTTGCAGACCCCTGGTCTATCCACTGCAGGATAGAGACCTCTTCCACATGTTTCCAACCATACAGTCCTGAGCTTTCTTTTGCCAATTGGGCCTGCAATACTTACTGATGTCATAGCTCCAACTTGTTTTAGATTTCTTTTGTGGATGCTTTTAATCAAGTGGAATCCATTCTATGATTGCCTTGGTTCACCTACCATCAGGTGGACCATCAATTGAACAGTGTGTTAAATGTGGTTGGCAGGCATTCGGCAAGCTAAGCATAATTTTAAAGAACAACCTCCCACTATGCCTGAAAAGTCAAAAGTTTGATCAGTCTGTGCTACCTGCTCTAACATATACCTGTGAACCATGGATACTAATGTCACAATCAATACAAAAGCTGTAAGTGGCACAAAGAGCATGGAAAGATTCGTATCACAAGACAAGACAGAAAGATCTGCACATCGATTAGAGGATGCCATCAAAAGAGTAAAATAATTGAAATGGAAATGGGCTGGTTACATAGCAAGAAGAACAGATGGCAGGTCAACCAAGGTAGTCATTTAATAATATATTTAATAATATTAATTGCTACAACTTATATAGTGATATTAACTGTTTTTGAAATTAAAAAAGATCAAAAATTAGCAGAAGTACAAAATATAAAAATAATAATAGAACCTATAAACGGCTCAGTCTTGGAAGCTAGTTAGCATGTAAACATATGTAAATAAGTATAGGTAGTCTTCGACTTATGGCAACTGAGCTGAAAATTTCTATTGCTAAGCAATGGATGCTACAATGACATTAAGTGTGAAAAATAGTCATAAGTCATTTTTCAGTGCCATTGTAACGTCGAACAATCACTAAACAAATATTTATAAGTTGAGGACTACCTGTATATACATTAAGATATTTCAATCATAACAAGAATTTATATTATACACAAGATAATTTTCAGGTTACAACTCTGAACCCAAATACTGAACATTTCCTAAAACAAGAATTCTGCAAGTAATAAACAGATAGAGATTTCCTCGTTCATATTAACATCAAGCAGTAATAGGTTAATTCAGTGGGTGGAGATATCAGAAAGTGATCTTTAAACATGTCAATACTCTATAAGTACTATCTAAATGTGTAAAGGTAGATGTATTTTATATTGTGTTCCATTATATTTCAGCTTTTGTAACCATTTGCCAATGCTACATCTTTTTCAGAGGTGGACCTGAACAGCTAGAAAGAAATGGCCAAATTAAAACTAGATTACTGATGATTCTGTTGAAAAATTAGCCATGTACAATTACCAAATAAGAACTACAAATAAAAGCACATAATTAAAAAAGCACAATTTCATATACTTTCAAGATTTGTCAGCAGCTGGATCTTTTTTTTTTTTAAAGAAGGAAACATGTGCTAAAGCTCTCAAGTTACTAGGCTTCTCTTTCTTGGAAGTAAAGGTCACAAAAGCAGGGGAAAAGTAGGAGGGAAAGCTTTTTACATTTTTTCCTTTTAATGCACTGATTTATTGGAGTTCAGCAATGGGGGTTAGGAAAAAAGATGTCAAAACCTTGAAATCCAGCAGTGTTGGAATTACACAGTTATCTCTAATGGGAAAAAAAAGTAAAGTTAAAAGCAGACAACTTATTTGGGGAGATGAAAAAAAATGAAACAGCTTCACTGGAATTCTGTTTCTAAATATCACATCAAATCTTTACCTACTGGTATTCAAATAATAATAACTGTCCATAAAAAGAATCAGGAGGAAGAAGAAAATGTGTCCTTTTATCATTCTTAATAACTATCATTATAGGCAAGAGTGAAATTATGTAGGCTTGATTAAGTTCTTGCAGATATTACTACTATTGTAGTTAGAGGCAGAAAGTAAGCCATGCAATTTCCTACCGCTGCATTCTGTAAACATTTTATTAAAAAGGACATCTCTCCAAACTTATAATTTTCATCCAAATCTTTTCCAAGAGTGACAAACTGAGGATTTCCTCACAGCAATCTGACAACTTCAATTTCAGAAAAGAATGATGTTTTACGAAAAAATGGCCCAATAAAAATAGCAATTGAAGGAAGACTTTATACAATGCTAACAAAATATAAAGACTCCATCCAGCTTAAACTAGATAATAAGGAATATCACCTTTAGGACTCCTAGCCAAAATTCGGAGATGCTAGCATGCAGTGTAATTTTTCCTCCCTGATTTGGACCTTTCTGTCAAATATCTAAGCTGTAATTCAATTACTATATAAAAACATAATAATATATTTCTTTAATAAGAAAATATTGCATTTCATTTCTTGTTTTGAGTTTATAATATTGAAATGGAAAATAGTAAATCTCATTAAATAAACTAAATTAGAAGGAGTGTAAACTGTTCTTCATCTTATACTTTAAAATATTGTTGTGAAATATTTGCAAAACTGACCTAACTGGACTTTCTTGACATCAAAATAGCATCTTATTCACCATTAGATCAATTCAAACATCATGGTACATTATCTCCGGAAAGTGATTATTTTAGTCATTTTTCTCATGCTTTTATACTATAAAGTAATTATATGAAAAATTTGGTTGGAAACTGGGATTTATACTTTAGAAGAAAACAACAATTTTTAAATCATTTTTCACTTCAATGCAAATGTTTGCCTCATATGGATCAACAGCAGTATTTACAGCACCTACTAACATCCCAGCCTGGCTTGCAACATTTTGAGTCTTAGAAATACCTAATCTACCACAGCCAATTAATAAATCCTATGGAAACTTCCTCTCCATTATGCTTGATAAAATATTGTTAGTGATGAAACAATTTGATACTCAGTGGAAACAATTTGATACTGAGTGAAAAAAGAATTAGATTTGAATTCTTGTAGACCGTGAGAAGATATGTTTATCAATAAAAAGTATATTTTAAATAATGCTTTATTTGACAAAAAATAATATTTCAAGCATACTAGACTCAATTGTCCTTATACAGAAAATATCTGAATAACTAATTGTGTTACTACAGATGCAATGAGATTAATGCTTCATTTAAACATGTTTGTATTCTGCTACCAAATTGTTCCATTTTGGAAGGAAGGAAGCCATTGACCAGAATGATAATAGATATCATATAATATTATAAAGTCTTAGAACCAATATAGGTAGCATATAACATAATTTTATAAAGTTAGCTTAAACTCTTTAAAATAGATCTAAACTAAAAGATTTAAGACACTTACATAAGCAATGATACCTAGAAAAATTGTATTTGTAATTTACCTCTTATAACATAATTATCCAAGGCTTCTTCCATTCTTTGCAAAGCTTCACTTCTGCTGGATCCATAGGTGATCAGCTAAAACACACATTAAAAAATGAACTCTATGACAACCAAAATATTTTTGTCTCAAACATTCTGCCTATTTCACAATTCCTTTTTAGTATTATTAAGTTTCAATACATACATTCACTCATCAATATTTATGATTTCTGTTAAGTCAGAACTTTGTTTAGTATCTTTGCCAAACAAAGGCATGACAACATACAACCCTCACTGCATACTGTGTCCATAAATCTTATTCTAAATTAGGAATCTGATATCCAAAACGTAGTTATATACATGTTTCTAGCTTTTTCTCTCAGCACTGGCAGGGTGCAATTCAAGCAGACTCCTATATCACACTACATCTGGTAATTTTATGAGACCATTTATTAACTTTTGACAAACTGGCATCTATAGAATCGATAGTTACTTGATTTCTGACCACTCATATGATAAAACGGTAAAAAAAACCAATCCCAACTTTTTTGAGGGGTGCAGTTTGTAGTTGGACAGCAAAAAACAAAATGGACTGGCAGTGATATTGATGCTGTTAGACTGAGACTGGAAAAGAAAGGGTTTTTTTTATTTGTGTGTATGCTTAAAATAAAATTAGGGTACAACCAATGATCCCATCCTACCAATAAACACTGGGAACATAATATGGAAAATTAAAACATATGGGTGAACCATATTTGAAAAGGGACACGACATACAGGTGCTTTCTGAGCTTGGTGGTTTTCTTGTAGACATTTTATTATCAAGCCAGGTAACATCATCAGTGCTAGAAGCGAGTGAGGTTTCCACTTATTTTTATATACTATGAAATATCTGCAAGAAAACCACCAAACTCAGAGACCACCAAGAACCCCAAAGTTCAACTCTGAGCTACAAATATTCTTTTCTATCAGTACTCATTTATCTGCTGCAGTGTCTAAAATATCAATCTTAGAATGGTTTCTTATTATCAGATGCCTGTCTATTTTTTTATAAATCCAAATCAAGATGCGGAATTATCAATGGTATTACTTTCTGTGGCTTCCTGGATAGTATTGCAATTAAACATCCACTGTGAGCCAAGATTCTAATCTGTAGCTTGCATACCCAGAAAGGTCTTCCCTATACTGTAATATAAGTCACGTAAAATGATAGGAGAAACAATATAGCTGTTAATATATCTATAAAATTTCAGTTCCATTCAACTGGAAATCTATCGGGATTTTCCCCACTTTCATATATTATACTGTCTCCACTAATTTCTTGTCAGGTCAAAAGTTTTGCTAGTTCCATTTTCTTCTCCTGAGAGATTGCTTCCTTTTCAATACTTCCAAAGAAATTGATAATTTGCTGCTCAATTGCAGATGTCTTCAATACATGTAACTTGTAGAAAAATAATAATATTAGCAAGTATCAAATTCTGTGCCTTAGGATAATTGATCTTGGAAATAGCCAAAGAAGATGCAATTCTAAATTAAATCTTAACTGGTGTTTGTGCACTATTGCAAGATATTGTAAAACCACAACTGAGTAGTACCATAAAATTATATATCAAAGGAAAGATAATTTAATCAATAATAACAACAGAGTTAGAAGGGACCTTGGAGGCCTTCTAGTCCAACCCCCTGCCCAGGCAGGAAACCATGTACCATCTCAGGCAGATGGTTATCCAAAATTTTCTTAAAAATTTCCAGTGTTGGAGCATTTACAACTTCTGCAGGCAAGTTGTTCCACTTACTAATTGTTCTAACTGTCAGGAAATTTCTCCTTAGTTCTAAGTTGCTTCTTTCCTTGATTAGTTTCCACCCATTGCTTCTTGTTCTACCCTCAGGTGCTTTGGAGAACAGCCCGACTCCCTCTTCTTTGTGGCAACCCCTGAGATATTGGAACGCTGCTATCATGTCTCCCCTAGTCCTTCTTTTCATTAAACTAGTCATACCCAGTTCCTGCAACTGTTCTTCATATGTTTTAGTCTCCAGTCCCCTAATCATCTTTTTTGCTCTTCTCTGCACTCTTTCTAGAGTCTCAGCATCTTTTTTACATCGTGGCGACCAAAACTGAATGCAGTATTCCAAGTGTGGCCTTACCAAGGCATTATAAAGTGGTATTAACACTTCATGTGATCTTGATTCTATCCCTCTGTTTATGCAGCCCACAAATGTGTTGGCTTTTTTAGCAGCTGCTGCACACTGCTGGTTCATATCTAAATGTTGAATTTCATTTTGTTAGATAGTGCCCAATGTTCAAGTCTGTCAAGATCCTTCTGTAACTTGAGCCTATCTTCTGGAGTGTTGGCTATTCCTGCCAGCTTGGTGTCATCTGCAAATTTGATGAGTTCCCCATCTATCCCCTTGTCCAAGTCATTGATGAAGATGTTGAAGAGTACTGGGCCTAAAACAGAGCCTTGGGGTACTCCACTGCATACTTCCCTCCATGTGGATGTAGTTCCGTTGAGGACTACACGTTGAGTGCGGTTGGTCAGCCAGTTACAAATCCATCTGGTGGTGGTGCTGTCTAACCCACATTTTTCTATTTTATCTAGTAGTAGGTTATAGTCTACTTTATCAAATGCTTTACTGAAGTCCAAGTAAATTATATCGACAGCATTCCTCTGGTCCACTAGTTTTGTCACTTTGTCAAAGAATGCAAAAAGATTAATCTGGCATGATCTGTTTTTGACAAACCCATGTTGGCTTTTGGTTATTACTTTGTTTGCTTCTAGGTGTTCAGTGATTCGTTGCTTGATTATCTTTTCCAGAATCTTCCCCAGTATTGAGGTCAGGCTGATAGGTCTATAGTTTCCTGGATCTGTTTTTTTTTTCCTTTTTTGAAGATGGGAACTACATCAGCTCTTTTCCAGTCTTCTGGCAGCTCCCCTGTGCTCGAGCATCTTTGAAAGATATAGTTCAGTGGTTCTGAGATTTCGTCTGCCAGTTCCTTCAGAACCTTGGGATGTAATCCATCTGGTCCTGGTGATTTGAACTCGTCTAGGATAGACAGGTGTTCACATACCATTTTCTTCCCTATTTTAACTTGTGTTCCTAATCTGTTTTTTATGGTGCTGTTTTTGATAGGTTGGATTGTTTTTTCCTTTTGTGTAAAGACAGATGCAAAATATGAGTTAAGTAGATCTGCTTTCTCCCTGTTGCTTGTCATCTTCTTGCCACTTTCTCCCAGCAATGGGCCAATTGTTTCCTTGACTTTTTTCTTGTTTAGAAATAAGGAATCCCGATCACAATGGTGTTATAGCTAGCTTTAGTATGTAATAGAAGTTGTTAACTAGGTGCAAAAGCAATTATATTTGAATACAAATGGTGAAACTTCTCAAAAGAGATGATTAAAATAAAAGAAACCAAAAACAAAAGAGAGAGATGCTTTGAATTATAATGGCTAGAGGACAACTAAAAAATAAGGTGATGAGGTTCAGTTGAAATGTATTCTACACTACAAAGAAGTATCAACCATAGTATAGAAAAGAGGCATTAAACATGTTCCTCAAGGTATCCCACACTATCACTTATTACTGCAACTTGGTTTAATTGTTCCAATTCAATCCAATCCTGAAAAGGTAGGTACATATTTAGGTGTATGCTTTGTATAATTTGTAGTGAAGACATATGTAAAGAATTCATTCAGGTTTCCCTTAATATTGCTTACCATTTGCTCTTTAAATTCTTTTTACTGCCAGAGTTAATTTTCTTTTTTTTTTCTTGTTGTAATAGACTTTCTACTTTCCAGTAGAAAACTTTACAGAACTTTATTCTGTAACACAGAACTGTAATAGAAGATTTTCCAGAGAGTTATGTTGGTTTTCCCTTAATATAAATTTTGGGGAAATAGCGTAACAAAACAGATGAAGGCAAAGCAGCATGGATTTTGCAAAGGTGAATCTTGCCTTGCCACTTTTTACGTTTTGTTTTTTTGTTGTTGTTATTGTTGTTGTTTTTGAGAGGGTCAACAGATATGTGAATGTAAGTGAGCTGTCCATACAGTATCCTGGATTTTCACAAATATTCTCGGGAAGGGTTCTTCAGAGAATTTACAATCAGTAGCATACAACAAGGGTTTATTCTAGTTAGTGTGCATGAAATAATTAGAAACCAAAGAATAGAGATAAGTAATCAATATTTTTAATGCAGGCAAGGGCTTTTTGGACCTATGCTAGAACCAATATTTTTTAAGTTATTCAAAAACGATATTGACTTAAGAGTGACCAGCAAGCTGGCTAGACTGGAAATAATACCAAGTAATTAAGAATATGAAACGAAAACTGATTATGACAATATACGGAAGGCTCTTTTTAAGATAGAAAAATGTTGAACATGCACTTAAGTATAAATGGATGCACACTGAGGCAAGACAATTTCACATTTATTCTAATGATCTGTGTCACTAATTAGGAAAACGTCATTGGAACTATAGTAGCTAACTCCACTGAAACGTTCACTCAGTTTTCAGTAGTTGTCCAAAAGCCAGATCTGATACTATATTGATTATTAGAGAAGGGATTGAAATGAAACTGCCTACAATGTGATGACCTTCTATGAAGCTATGATATGTCTGCACTTGGAATACCATGTGCAGTTCTGCTTGCCACATCTGAAAAAATGATATAATACAGTGATGTAATGAAAAAAGTGCAAAAAAGAGTAGCCAAAATAATTAGAAAACTCTAATTCTTTGAGAAAAGGCTAGAAAAGCTGACACTACTTAGCCTAGGAAAAGAACCAAAAAAGGGAAGCATTTGAAGTATATAAAATCATGCAAGGAATTGAAAGTGTACAGAGAACTTTTCTTCCTCTCTCACAATATAAGAAACAAGAGTCATTTAATTAAACTAGCTGGAAGGAAATATTGAACTTTCTTACACGGTACATATTTACCTGAGTTTTATCCTAGCTGCCACTGAAGGTTTTATAAGGGGGGGTAGTTATTTTGTGCTCTGTTAGCCACCCAGAACCCCTTTGGTGAGATGGGAGCCATATCAATTGAATTAATAACAAATAAACCTGTGAAATTCATTACAAAAAATCTTGTGATAGCCAATAATTGCAATGGCTTGAAAAAGAGTAAGGATACATTCGTGGACATCAAATATATCAAGGATTTTAATACCGAAGGTGCAGTATTACTCGTGGCTTAGGTAATATGTCTCCATATACTAATTATAGAGGGGAAATAGTGAGAAGAAGTACACCTCCACCTCTTGTCTGAGACCATTCTACTTTAATTTGGCTGCTGTGGGAAACAACTTGTAGGACTACAACGGGCCTAGGCCTGATATTGCAGTCTTCTTTTTCTTTGTAGCACAGTAGTCCTCACATCCAGCCTAACTATGAAAAAAATAATCAGAATATTATCCTTCTGTTTCAAATTAGCTACTTCTTGTTATGATAACCAAACCTTTTCCAATTAATTAATTTTGAAACATCCAATTTCAGACAGTTAACAGTCTTAATACGCCAATGTTAATAAGAAATTGATGTTTGTAACCACTATACAGTCATTAACAAAAACAAGAGAGATTTTAATCCCTCTAAGATAAACTAGAAGCCATGAGGTTTTATGAGAGTCTACAAGTATTAGTAATTCATTCTACTATAGTTTAAGCATCTTCAGTTAAATATCAAAGCTCAGGATGCCACAACTGAAGATAATTAATCAAAATAAGAATTAGGTTTTTTGCATCTTTCAATTAAAAATGGAAAGCTCTAACTAGTGCTCTTACAAAATAGCAAGCTTCAATTATTATTACAAAACAAAGTAGTTATGAAAACAATCATGATTCAATATTGTGAATTTTCAGAACCTTGTTATCATAATGTCCCAATTTAGATAAATAGGAATTAATACTTTATTAGAAATGTTCAGGTTTAACTGTGTCTTGGTCAAAGACATAAAGAAAAGGGGATAGTAAAGACTTGTTTATATTTCAATTTAAAAAGTGTAAAAGACAGTTAACTCAGATGTCATTATTGTCCCTACTAAAGCTGAAATCCTAAAACAAAAAGATTTATGCTCACAAAACACAGTGATGATGAATTGCCTAATTTTAATTCTCATCCTTTCAGGAGGATATTTTAAAAGTTTGTAGTAACACAAACATAAGATTTTTGTATTCCAAAATAAAACTATTTCTTAAATAATGACATTCCTGAAACAATGTTATATCATGACATACATATTCTACTGAAATGGTATCATGTTACCATACAGAATAAAACAAAAGTACATTTCAAGAGGTATGAAATAATTATATACTTTCAATGGATCACTATAGCAAAGATTTTATCAAAAGAAGGAATCTCTTTAGCTTTCTCATGAGAAAATTACAGTTTTCAATATACATACATTTTCAAAAATAGCATGTTTATTTCCATAGATAAAAAATAACTTACTTTGGAAATCATAGGGTCATAATAAATACTGATTTCACTTCCTTGCTTTATGCCACTGTCAACACGAACCTAGAACAAATTGAGATAAATTAGTTTTATAATAGGAAGAGGTTATTATTAATAGTAGTAAGTGTGACCATTCCTTTTTTTTTTTTTGATGTTGCATTTATTGCAATGAACTATAGACAAAAGTTTCCACAAATCTTATCTCTGTATTTTTATATATAAGTCTAAAATCCTCTACTTGGAAATTTACCACTGTCATAAAACATGTTTGTAATTATTGATTTTACCAACATCTTACACAGATACATCAAGTTCTGTAATAGTATCATGTATACCTTAGGGCACCCAAGTTTTTAATACTCCAGAAGAAAGAAACTTTAAAGCTGATAAGCTAGCTTCTATTAATTCTTGGTTTCTAATTTTCATAAAAGCAATCATTTCCTTTTCTGTTTAACTCTCATCTGAAACCTGTATTTTTTTTTAATATGCAATTCTAGTGATGTTCAGACAGTTTTTTGTAAAGTTATATTCTGCCAGGTTACAGTTTTAAACAGGTTTTTTTTTAAGTTTCATAGACTGGATGGGGAAGATAAATACATTAACATATGAAGGCATGTGTGTGTGCGCACACACACACACACATACATACAAGACTGGTAACTACTGAACTGTTTGAAGAATCTGGTAACTGTTAAACAACCAACAAAACTTAGTGTTATTAATTAATATAATTTTAATCTATTTACTTCTTACCAGCTGCACATTAAAAATAAATATTAATTATTAAATAACTAATTCCAGAAGAAGTCCTTGATGTTTTTGAAATTTGTAAAGCATGTTAACTGAAACAAATAAGACTTTTCTTTTAAAAAATAAGATAATTTAATAGTCTCTGATAATTTTGAGAAGAAAAATTAAACCTGATGAGGTGAAAGAGATATAACACAAAATATTGCATTTGGGTTTGGAGGGCTGAGGGAAAGAAGAAACTTAGAAACTCCCTTCAATCTTCACCTGGGGAAAAGAATTTTTTGTAATAAAACAGCAGTTCATCTGTCTGCAAGAAGGCAGAAAGAGGTCAAACCAACGGCTGTTAGGCTTTTAGATTTTAATTTAGGCAATTATCAAGGGACCAGATGTAGAACCTCTTGTCTACAATATCCACATGAGGTCACACTGATGACTTTATTATCCAAATGACATGTCCTAATAGGCTTTACTCTATGAAAACTGCATCACATTCTTTCATAATGAAAAAAAAAAGATGAATTGTGCTTTATAATTACACATTTACTAATGCAGGCATCTTAATTCAAACAGCAACTGTCAAGCACCTTCTTTAGAAAACAAACAAGATGCCTTAGAAATGTCCAGTCATCAAAACAATGATTTTACATTCATTGTAAAATTCCACAGGAGACGAGAAAATATGCAAGCACAACTATTGAGTTTTGAAAGGAAACAAACTTTCAAAATTCTGCATCACCACAAAATATATACATAAAAATTTAAATTTTAAGAACAAAACAAGGGAACAAAGTAATTTTCCAATATAAACATATCTCTTCAAAAATTCTAAGCTAAAGAATTAAAAAGGAAGCCAGAGTAATCAAAAAAGAAGGGAATATATTTCCTCATGAAACAAGATTTGTTATGCAACAAAGTGGAAGCAATCATTTGAATTAGTTATGCCTTTGATGTTTCAAATATGCACCATTATTTGCAAGCTATCATAGCAGGGCTGTGACGATTAAAAAATCGCAAATATTAAATTGCAAGGTAAATGTAAACTTTTGAAATTTGTAAATACAAAAAGGTTGTTCATGATCTCTGAAAGCCTATGGCAATTCTTAATCATCCAGGTCATTGAAGCTTCTTGGATGAGAAGCTAAATGTTTTCAAAGAAAAAGCCAACAAAATCCAGTTGCCTTTTGGAAAAAGCACTTTTAATGCCATTGAGTACATTACATTCTATTTAAGATTCCATACGGATCATAGGATACTGCAACTTATTTACTGTAACGGATAGTAAAACAGTTACATAGGTAAAAGAGGATTTTTATTTAGTGAATGGTTCTATTTTTGCAAAAACCCTAGTGAACTTTATGGGGCAGTCTTCTTCTTAAGGGCTTCCTATGTTAATCTCTACATCTTAAATATAGGAAGTTGATAATATTATTAATGTTTCCTGAGACTAGTGGTTCTTGCTTGGCTGCGAGCACATGGAAATAAACCAACAAAAAGAATCAAAATTTAAAATTTAAAAGAAAAGTTATGGTTAATTTTCAATGTGATGGTATATAGTCTTGAGTGAACATATTACATTTTAATCCTAATTTCCAGTAAAATAGTGAAACAGATAATTTCCCTCTGTAAATAGGAAACTAGATATCTAGGACAATACTATATGAAATAGCTTTAACAGCTCAGTAAAACTTGGCACCAGTAATTTTGTAATATTCTACATATATTTTTATTCTTGTAATTGCTTTCAGTGAGTACCTTTTTTAAATACAATACTATTTATGCAAGTACACTCTAATATGTTATAAAACATTTGTTAGACCAATTCTTGAATACAGCTCAACTGTCTGGAACCCATACCACATCTCTGACATCAATACAATTGAACGTGTTCAGAAATATTTTACAAGAAGAGTTCTCCACTCCTCTGAATACAACAAAATACCTTATGCTACCAGACTTGAAATCCTGGGTTTAGAAAATTTAGAACTATGCCGTCTTCGGCATGACTTGAATTTAACTCATAGAATCATCTATTACAATGTCCTTCTCTCAAAGACTTCTTCAATTGCAACAATACACAAGCACACAATAGATTTAAGCTTAATGTTAACCACTCCAATCTTGATTGCAGAAAATATGACTTCAGTAACAGAGTTGTTAATATTTGGAATACACTATCTGACTCTGTGGTCTCTTCCCAAAATCCCCAAAGCTTCAACCAAAAACTGTCTACCATTGACCTCACCCCATTCCTAAGAGGTCTGTAAGGGGCGTGCATAAGAGCACAAGAGTGCCTACCATTCCTGTCCTATTGTTTTCTTTCATTATATCCAATTAATATAGTTATTACATACTCATACTTATATATATGCTTATATATTGTATAGTTATTTCATGCTTATGCTTATATACTGTGTATTTCATGCTTACGCTTATATATACTGTGTGACTAAATAAATCTATCTATCTAGACCCGTTCCAGTCCGGCTTCCGACCCGGTTACAGCACGGAGACGGCTTTGGTCGCGTTGGTGGATGACCTCTGGAGGGCCAGGGACAGGGGTTGCTCCTCTGCCTTTGTCCTATTAGATCTCTCAGCGGCTTTTGATACCATCGATCATGGTATCTTGCTGCGCCAGTTGGAGGGGTTGGGAGTGGGAGGCACCATTTATCGGTGGTTCTCCTCCTATCTCTCCGACCAGTCGCAGACGGTGTTGACAGGGGGGCAGAGGTCGTCCTCGAGGTGCCTCACTTGTGGGGTACCTGAGGGGTCGATTCTCTCGCCTACCCTGTTCAACATCTACATGAAGCCGCTGGGTGAGGTCATCAGTGGTTTCAGGGTGAGTTATCATCTTTACGCTGATGATACTCAGCTGTACTTTTCCACCCCAGACTACCCCAACGAAGCGGTCGAAGTGCTGTCCACCCGGTGCCTGGAAGCCGTACGGGTCTGGATGGGGAGAAACAGACTCAAGCTCAATCCCTCCAAGACGGAGTGGCTGTGGATGCCGGCACCCCGGTACAGTCAGCTGCATCCGCAGCTGACTGTTGGGGGCGAGTTAGTGGCCCCAAAGGAGGTGGTTCGCAACTTGGGTGTCCTCCTGGATGGTCGGCTGTCCTTTGATGAACATCTGGTGGCCGTCACCAGGAGGGCCTTTTACCAAGTTCGCTTGGTTCGCCAGTTGCGTCTCTTCCTTGACCGGGATGCCTTATGCACAGTCACTCATGCTCTGGTTACGTCTCGGCTGGATTATTGCAATGCTCTCTACATGGGGCTGCCCTTGAGGTGCACCCGGAGGCTGCAGTTAGTCCAGAATGCAGCTGCGCGAGTGGTAATGGGAGCCGCTCGTGGCTCCCACGTAACACCACTGCTCCGTAGTCTGCACTGGCTTCCTGTAGTCTTTCGGGTGCGCTTCAAGATCCTGGTTACCACCTTTAAAGCGCTCCATGGCTTAGGACCCGGGTACTTACGAGACCGCCTGCTGTTACCTTATGCCTCCCATCGACCCGTACGCTCTCACAGAGAGGGCCTTCTCAGGGTGCCGTCCGCCAAACAATGTCGGCTGGCGGCCCCCAGGAGTAGGGCCTTCTCTGTGGGAGCACCAACACTCTGGAACGAACTCCCCCCTGGCTTACGTCAACTGCCTGATCTTCGGACCTTTCGTCGTGAGCTTAAAACATATTTATTCATTCAAGCAGGACTGGCATAAATAGTTGATTTTAAATTGGGGTTTTAATAATATTTTAAATTTTTAAATGTTTTAATTATTGGCCGTATAGTAATAGTTCATTTTAAATTCTTTTAATTGTATATATTCTGTGTTTTTATTCTGGCTGTACACCGCCCTGAGTCCTTTGGGAGAAGGGCGGTATAGAAATTTAATAAAATAAATAAAATAAATAAACAAACAAACAAACAAACAAACAAACAAATAAATAAATAAATAAATAAATATATAATACTAGGCTATTTCAAATGAAGTTTAACAGTAAGAACAACTACAATTATTAACCTCAAAATTTTCAAGTCTCTTTCCATAGCACCAGAAAAACGTATTTTTTCGTTCATTCTATTTAGGATCAATCAACTTCTAAGATATTTTTAAAGGCAAATATCACATATAAACACATACCAGAGATGGAAAAAATGCAGGATTATAAGCAAACCATTAAAAAGTGAACGCTATTTTTGAATTTCAATGAGTTTCATTACCAAACCTTTTTGTTGTATTTACAATACGGCTTTTAGGGTTCCTAACATATAATAACTTAAATTGTGAGGGCAGAGAAAGCTTGATTATTTTATTAGAATAATTAAAAAAAATGTTTCCTATCAACATAAAGGTCAGCACTACAGAAAAATGAAACAAAAAATCTAGCCACCTTCTTTTCCTGAAGGCAAGGTATGAATCTAAGTAATAAAATTGCCATAGGATCACAGCACTGAATTTAAGAGCAACTTCTCCATTCCCCCCAAAAAAACCCAAAACCTCCTCCAAACCCACAAAAGCTTCTCAACCTGACCAATATCTAGATGTGTGGATTTCAATTCTCAAAATTCTAAACAATGATTGTGATAGCTGGAGAATTTGGAGAGCTGAACTAACCTTGATGGCATTCTGACTGCCTCTGAAGACTTTCAACTGGGAGACTACTAGGCTTCCTTGCGCATTTGGTTGCCCATTTTGAGAAGAGCTTGCTGGATGACTAAACGGGCCAGAGATCTAAACCAGCAGGGCACCACTTATGTTCTTAAATGTGCATAGCTGGTAATTGCCTATAATGAGGAGCACTGCTTTAAGTATTTGTTGCCAAGGATCTTAAAAATGAATGCATATAAACAAGGGTATGTAGCAGTGGTGGGTTGCTCCCAGTTCAGACTGGTTCTATAGAACCAGTAGTAAAACCAGCGGGAGGCTCTGCCCGCTAACCTGGATGTCATCATAGGTGATCTGCACATGCACAGAAGCTCAGCGCGCATGCAAGCGAAGCGAGCGCGCATGCATGATCCCGTTGCGAACCGGTAGTAAAGGTAAGTAGAACCCATCCCTGGTATGTATGTCTTGTTACTTCATTTGTGGCAAGTCTGACCCTTTACATAAACTCTATTATGCTTATATTAAACCAAAAAAAATCATTTCATGACTATTGCAAGTCTGGAGTTTTAATCACTGAACCCAACTGTACTTCTACACTATTTTTATTTATTTAATATTTATTTATATCCTGCCATGATTATTTTTATAAATAACTCAAGTAGCAAACATACCTAATATACCCTCTTCCTATTTTCCCCACAACAACCCTGTGAGTGGGTTGGGCTGAGACAGGGTGCCTGGCTTTCTTACCTAAGGCAGAATTAGAATTCACAGTTTCTTGGTTTCTAGCCTGGTACTTTAATCACTGGCTATCTCTGACTATATCTTTCTCTTTTGGCAAATAATTCTATTTTAGTCACTTTTGGGAATAGAAAAAACGATTAATCTTTATAAGGAAAATGCAAATAAAGGTTTTACTGTATATTTATAGGACCCATACAACTGACAGAATATTCTCTTAATTTCAAATGTGCCCTGCTGCTTATAAAAAGAAAAACAAAATAAACCAATACAATTTGCAAAAAGAAAAAAGTGCTATTTTAACATAGTGGTGAGAGCACACCAAAAGAGGAAGGCCCAGGCACTTCATATGAAATCCTCAAAAAATCATTACTCTTAGGCGTCCAACATAATTAAAATTTCTTCCCTTAGTATCATGATGGAGCATGTGACTCTATCAGGCATCTCCCACCCTTCATTTTCAATTCACCTCTCCCCTAAGCACAGCTCCCAACCCACCATGTCTACCTGACAAGTGACAGCCCAATCTGATTAAATGCTTGCAAAGGAGGGGACTTGCAGGCCTCCATGACAGGCCAAAAGTGATCACCATGGAGATACATAATTACAGCTGTCAACGCATCTACTGTCCTGCTGGCATCAATTTGATTGCTCCCAGCAATAATGATAGACAAAGCTTAGCATGCACTCTCTTGCACCCAATCACTTTATCTATTTTGTGATCCATTTAGCTGACATGCAACATTCGCACAAGCAAATAACAGCAGTAAGCAGAACATTTAAGGTATTTTAATTGTTTTTTTCTTTCTCTGGATGGCTCATAAGTGCAAATGTTATTACATAAAACTCCTGCTGCAGCATTAATTGAAGAAAGATTTGGTGGGACAAAGACCATAGGAGGTAGAGTTTGTCCATTATCACTTGTACTTTCAACAGGTCTCATGTTCGGAATATTGCAAATTGCAAAAACTTGCAAGGGCAAAATATTTGACATCCTATTAGCTATTACACCATGGTGAAAAACCTCAACGCACCCCCAGAGTAATTACTGGAAATTCTTCCTTAGTTCATTTGGTTTTCATTAAACATGATTAAGACACATTCTGTAATGTGTGTATTTGTATGTTTAAATCTTCCATTTAATATCATATAGAATTTACTAAACCTTTATAAGTTGTATTTCTGCTTTTAAACACAGCTTGAATTCTTAAAGCCCCACCCCCACCCCAAAAGAGTCAAACTTCTATAGGTATCATAAAGGCAAAAATAATTTTAGAAATCAAATAAATCCTATATTCAGTTTCACCAAATTTAAAATTCAGGGGTGTAACATTTCCCCCATGTAACTAATATTGGTAAATAATCATGTTTACAGTAGTATTCCCTCTGTCATTTCACAAAGCCAATACCATTCCATGCTTATGTACCCAATATTTCAGCTACCTTGAAGAACAGAAATGCACTTGCCTTTTGTGTAACAACCAATTAAACAAGAACTCAAAAAAAAACTTTGTACAATATAATGAAGCACTTTTCACTATGTATAGAAAATTACCCTTCATCTTTTAAAAAGCTTCAAATTGAAAGAAATAGAAGCCTTCCATTATAAAAGCCAGAATTATGTCATGGCTAGTCCAACACTTTAAAGAATGACTATGTAGAATGGTTGAATTTATTTAGATGTGCATCCCAGGATATATGGCATTTGGGGGTTTATTTGTGTTTGTTTTGGGTACGGTAAATTTATTTCTAATTACCACTAATTAATATAATTAACTACATTCCTCCTTGGTTTATAGAAATAGTTTAGAACAACTAGTCTTAAGAAGTCCTGAACTCTTCTAAATCTGCAAAACACTATGAAATCTATGAATTCTTCACGCTTTGAAAATAAGAAATAATAAAGCATCAGAATTACTTACATTTGGGACATGCAGGGGCTCTTCGTATTGAGACAATCTGCCAACAGAGGGCAAACCAAAAGATTTATAAGGGTCCTGAAATGAAATTCAAAACACAGAGTGGTATTAACTTTGTAAGACAAAGCACAGGAAGCAAGGTTAAGCCACTGGGAAACTAAGCATTTCCTCCACATTAAATATGGACCAACTATATTTTGTTCTCAAAATGACTTATTTTAGTAGGGTTATGAAACTGCTTCTTCCATTCAAGTCATGGATGATTTGTTAAAGCTAAAAACTTCCTGCTGTGCCTTTATTAAAGCAAGGGCAACCTTTCTAAAAGAAAGCACAATACTAGGGGGCAAGCTAAGAGCACACATTCACCACATTCACACTCATGCGCGCACACAAACTGTAATACTCCGAAGACAAGTACTTTTGGAATTGTACACAAGACTCAGGGTTTTCAGGATCATACCCTGTTTAAATTAATAGCATTGTTATATTTAAGGTATGCATCCCAGTATAAAGGCAATTTGCACTGTTTGACCGAAACATGTGGATAAAATTTCCACATTATTGTATGTATTATTGTATTCAAATCCTCAGTCATGTAAGTTGTATTTGAAGAACACTCAGAGGAAATGAGTAAACGGGGGGGGGGGGGGGGAGACATAAAATACATGTATTATCCTATATAAAGAGAACTGAACAAATTATTCTAACAGTGACTAAAATAGAAAACAACTTCTTCAACTTTTGCTTTCAAATCCCAGTGGCAGAGTTTATAAAAGTTAACTTGATCAATTCCAAATAAAAAGGGATGATTTGGTTATAATATATAGCTATATAGCCTATTACAGATATATAGTCTACAATATCTACTGGAAATGTACAAGAACCACATTTCAGACCATTTTTTAAGGGCTCAGTACGTTACTTTGCTTTCATAAATAAGCAAAGTTGTACAAAATGTTGAAGTACCATTATGATCTTTTTCCCAATATATTATTCTCTAGATCATAGAGAATTTTATAAAATGAATGAAAAAGAAAAACTTCATTCATGCACATGGAATGGAAGAAGATAAAAAGAAATCCTAGCTTCTCCCTAACAAGTTTCTTCTGCAGCAATTCTCCTTCCAGCTATTAAAAGTTATTTTTTACCTCAGCATATACTCGACATTCAACTGCCCAGCCGTTGATGGGGATATCAGACTGCTTGTGCCTGAGAGGGTATCCCTTAGCAACACGGATCATTTCTTGGACCAGATCCAAACCGGTAATACATTCTGTGATGGGATGTTCAACCTGCAAGGTTAAGAACTGTCAGTCAGTCAGTCAGTCAATCACAACACAACCTTTCTAATATCTCAACCTGATAACAAAAATTGGGTGGGGAGCAGAAATGTTAATTTACAATACGGAATATGGATAATCCTCTTTGTCATACAAGACGTACAGAAACTATACATCTGTTATTTATTGCAGAAAATAGACATACAACAAAACCAAGCAAAAAGTAATTGCAGATAATGGCTAAAATAAACTGGCTGTATGGGATGGAAAGATAAGAATACATTTGTTTTGGGGAAGTGACTTTAAAAAAGGGAACAACTTTTAATCTAGAAATACAAAAGCATTTTGACTGAGTCTCAAAAAGCTGGCTGATAATCAACCCGTTCTGCTACACTTAACATGGCATGTACAGGAGCAGCCTACAATCTTTCATAGAATCAGACTAGCTAAATCTTACCCACACGCCTGCTTTCACTAACCTGTCCTGACAAGCAACGAGATTAGCGTAATCTTACATCAATGCAGTGTAGCAGAAATGAGCAGATGGATACTTCAGGGTTGTTGTTGTTTTTTCCATACAGACTTATCTCTGTAGTGCTTAGCATGCATAATAGCAGAGCTGGACCAGTAGAATCACTGCATGCTCTCAACAAATAGCTGCTAACAACTCAGGATGATGCTATCATGGGAATACCCTCACTCCCAGTTAAACCAAAAAGGAGAGGTGGTGCAAGAGTTGCTCTGACTAGTAAGACAGATTTATATAACCTATATTTTAACTTTGCAAATTTGACTTTAAATAATGATAAAATAAATACATTTAAAGAGCAGATTAGCATAATGAAGGAGGGAGGGAGGGAGGGAGGGAGGGAGGGAGGAAGAAAGGAAGGAAGGAAGGAAGGAAGGAAGGGAGGGAGGGAGGGAGGGAGGGAGGATTTAATCATTTTGTTTTAATGTAAAGTGCTATTGCAGCTGAAATACTATGTCTTTGAAATACTATGTTCTAAGAAACACTATTTCACAATCATTTCTCCATTAAGAGTTGTCATACTTCATGCATTTGTAACACAAAAAAGGTCACTGAACAAATGAAGTATTTGTTTGAAGTACATAATTGAAGGATAACATTTTGTCGGATGTAATATCTCTATGATGGTCTTTGCCAAAAAAAGGAGTAAAATTAACAGATGGCACTTATAATTAGCTCTCTGTGCATTTAAAATTTTATACCACCATATTTTAAGATAACTTAGCTGTTTCAGTGACATCACTAAAATAAGCACCATTCTAAATATTATACTAAAATGAAGGTTTTATTATATAATTAAGACGCTTCCTTTAGGACTCAGTGTCAAATACTTAATACTTTCCAGTATATCAATCTTATTAAGACCCTTGATGAAACGTCAAGAAATTCTTCATCTACACTGAAGTTTTACCCTATCAAACATGTAAATTATCAACACACTTGGGGGAAACATTTATTTTTTCAGGAAATCTGACTTTTTTAAAAACTTTTTTTAGATATCTATAACTACTGAAACTTTTTTTCAATATATCTGAAACTTCTGAATCATTCTAACTGTGTCATTTTATTGTATTTTTTTAAATTAAGTTTGCTTTCTAATATGAAATACAGTAACCTCCCCATAGTTACCATAACGTAGTGTTTCATTTTTTTATGGTCAAGCTAGGTACAAACTCATTCTGACAGCGATATATTTCTTCGGCTTTAATATTTATCAACATTTATATAATTAGTTTAATCACTGTCTCTTAAAAACATTATTGCCTGTTCCATCAATATGGTTTCTTTGTAAAAATCAGTTATAAAAGGGTGGGAGAGCAAAGTACACACAAAAACAGTTGGATATTTCAACAATAAAATCTTTTGATTTAAACAATAGTTAATTGTCTTTTTATTCTGTGTTTATTTTCATACTAAGAACAGCACACACACAGTCATTGTTATTTTAACAGTGAATTTAATAATTTTTGCATTTTTATTTTTCTATTTACAGCAGCCATTTTCCAGGTTATAGCAAATTGGAAACCATCATTAACTCTTCCAAGAGTTAGGCTCCACCAGATTCTGCCTTTTTCCCAGCTGTCATGAAACAGCAAATCCACCAGGGTACAGTAAAGAGAGAAATAAGAATTAAAGCCCCTCTATCAGGTCAGGAAAAAGTTTAGCAATTTTCTCTTCCTCTATTCTTTCTAGCTAATCTTCATAGCAATCCTACAACGACTGGTTTAAAACCATGCTTACCATCTTTTGCACATTGTACTAAGTTATGTATGTCTGACATGAGAAAAAAAATATGGTTTAAATCTACTACAAATATTCAGTTTTGATTCTGAACAGAAACATAGAGGAGCAATTGTTCAAGTCTGTCTCAAAATTCTCTATACTTGAATAGAACCATGAAAGTGAAATGCTAACTGCAAAGGGACATGCTGAATCTGATTGAAGTTAATATAATTTAATATATCCATCATATTAAAGCATATGCCAACACCAAAAGCAATGCTTTTGTCACTAAAATTTCTTCTTAAACTACATTCATGTTGGGAAAGTATTTATGAAACCTTTTTGCAGTTCTCTTTGTAGCCTTATTCAATAGAAAAGACATTTCCTTATACCTTTGTCAGAATCTTTCCTCGTCTAAGGGAAATCCTGTCCTTTGTAATGCTTGGGTGGAAGGGTGTAACTGTTACACACCAAATAATCAACATCCACTCTTCTCCAAGTGTTGCTTGACGTAGCCATTTCAAACCAAGATTGCTTCAGAGCCCATCCAGTTTCAGTAGTGTTAAATCATGTAATATTGTCTCAAAGAGAATCAGAGATACGTAATTTTCTTACGAAGAAAAAGATCACAATTCAAATAAAACATTCGCCAAAGAGAGAGAAGTTTGCCAAAACAAACTCTTTCTTAAATGTCGGTTTGTCTGCCAAAAATGCTTCAGCTAAAGATATAAGACCATCGGAGTATTCAGGTGCTGAGATGATCATATTTGCTAAAGCTTGCATATCAAGTGTCAGCCCCTTTGAGGCAGCCCAGGTCAAGAAACAGGCACCGAAAGACATACAAAAAATCTACTTTATTGATACAGGCCACAACAACAAAATCTTTAAAGCCTAGCAGTGTTGTTCCTTCCCTCCCTCTTAAACCAAAGAAAATCAAGGTGGAACAATCTAAGTTTCTTCTAATATTTTCTCATTTTCCTGTGAATAGAACAGAACAGAACAGAACAGACTTCTTTATTGGCCAAGTGTGATTGGACACACAAGGAATTTGTCTTGGTGCATTCGCTCTCGGTGTACATAAAAGAAAAGATACATTCGTCAAGAATCATAAGGTATACAACACTTAAAACGGGTGGCCCATGGGCCACATATGGCCTGCACAAACCATGCCCATCTTGGCTCCGCAAAGGCAAAAAATATCCAGCGTGTGAGGCAATGGAGTTTGACACTCCAGCTCTACATCAAAAGAAGACAAAATTGCTTGTGGCATATTGAACATTTGTCCCTCTATAAAGACCTTGTGCTGACATCTTTCTCTTTTTTTCCCCTCATTCCAAACTCTTTACTGTCTTTCAATTCGACAAAAACCAATTTCCTTAGTGATCTATTTCCAGACTTAAGCAGGCTTAATCATGGCCTGAATTCTCACATTTCTAGTCAGTCTTAGGCAAATGTAGGTAATCGTTACCTTTATGAATCATATTTTTCAAACTGATAAAAAGTATTTGAATAGTTTGATTCTTAATATTTGTGTCAATCTTTGTTTTCCATAGGTAATTCTTCTTTAAAAGAAACTTGTGAGAATAGTTATTAGTAAAAGAGGCAGAATCAAGGATCTCCTAAAACATGTTCAGAGAGTATTTCTAGCTAAAGGGCCAGTACAGAAGAACATTTTTCATTTACACATTTTCATATGTAGATCAAATGAGAATTTGGCATTATGTTTCCAGTATAACACAGTGATCAAATAATTCTGAAAATTTGTATGGACGTGGCTAAATGGCAGTGAGACATGGACCACTGCTAACTGCAAGATCGGACACTGGAATGGCAACAGCTTCTAATAGCAATAGCACTTATATACTGCTTCATAGTGCTTTACAGCCCTCTCTAAGTGGTTTACCGAGTCAGCAAGGCTCACTAATATCATTTTTATGTTGCAATATTTTCATTTTCTCTGCAATAAGCATGCCTACCATATCATATGTACCATATGTTATCTGATGTTTTCTAGCATCAGCATAGCATTACAATAGTATCCTCCAGTAAGGAAAAAATAGGTGATCAGTTAAATGAAGTAAATTAAAAAGCAAGAAAGAAATGCAATATAAGTTTTAGTCATAAGCTGAACTTGCTCCTAAATAATTTTTTTTAAAAAAATTATAACTAGTTTTAAAAGAGAGTCCCTGCACAGGAGATTAAAAAAGAGAGCCATCTATAATGCAGCCACTAATAATATAGTTAAGGCAGTATGCAAAAAAAAAATGCCAAACACCAAACTTAGATACTAGTGGGAGGAGGAGAAAACCCCATTCAAAGTGATTGTCAACAAAAACACATCTGCAATGTTATAATTATAGAGTTAAATGGGGGGGGGGTCGCTGGGATTTTAAATTTTGATTTTTTGTGAAAGAAAACAAAAAGAACAACTAGATAAAGGTCTGGAGAAACAACGTGAAGGCTGGAGAAAAGTGACAAATCAACTGGGAAAACTGGTGATGAGGCCAGTAAGATTGCTACTCACCAACTTCAAACTGAAACACTAATTAGAGACAATATGCAACCAAGACAGAAAAATTAGAGAAATGTACTTGACAAACATTCTAATTAAAGGTTAGTATATTTCTGATAAAGTTGGAAAGAACAAATCTTCTCAAATTGTCTAAACAACATTTAAATAATCTTTCTTTCCAACTATAGTGGTTTCTCCATCTGGAAAGGTTTTGTTCCTCAGTGATCACAATGAAATAGTGAAAAAGACACTAAGCTCAAAATAGCAAATAAAACAACAAACCCTTGCCGTTGCAAAAGTAATACCAGTAAGCATCAAACTGTTCATCTTTCCAACACTCTTCTTTCTCAATACAAGCAGAAATATTATAAAATTCAATAACAATCTGTAGCAAACCACTGCTTACAGGCAGTCCTCATTCTACAACTTTTCACTCAGTGACCATTTGAGTTACCTTAGTGGTGAACAAATAGTGATTACAACTGATCCTTTGCATTCCGGCCATCCCAGAACCTCCATGGTCACATGATCACAATCTGGGTGCTTGGCAATTGGCTTGCAATTTCAGCTAGTTGCAATGCCCTATGATTACATAATTATCATTTGTGACCTTCCCTGCTGGCTTCCCCAGAAAGTTAATGGGGAAGCTGGTAGGAAAATTTGCAAATCTCTGGAGTAAGTGTCCCCCATTCATTCCTTCTCCTCCAGGCCCTCTGAGCTTGTACCACACCAGCCACTCACGTATCTTACAATTTCCTGCCACAATTTCCATTGACTTTGATTGTGGAAAGCCAGAAGAAAATTGCCTTGCCTAATCATCATGGAATTCAGTTAACAATGGGAATTGGAACTCCAGGGATTGCCTTTACAACCTTATTGCATAACAATGAAAATTTCAGTCCCGATTGTTTCCATAAATTGAGAATTACCTGTGCTATTCCAATCAACTATGAACTTACACTTAATAGAAACAGAACTGTTAGAACAACCCTTTCATTAGCAAAGCGAGAAAGAAGGAAGTTAACAAACACAAACATCGTCACTGCACATTCCTACAGCACACCATTCAGAACATTTAACTGAGGGGAGGGGGCTCCAAGTATAAGTAAACTTGAAAAAGATTTTTGATAATAAGAATTACTGTAAACAGAGGTCTATCAACTTAACTGCGCATTTATATGTCTCAGCTTAATGCAACAACGTATTTAGGACATGTTTCTAAAGTCATGGTAACTTCCTTCCAAGGTAATTGGCAGAACACAAACTATAAGGGGCGTGCATAAGAGCACAAACATGCCTACCGTTCCTGTCCTATTGTTTTCTTTCATTATATCCAATTAATATAGTCATTACATACTTATACTCAGTGGTGGGATTCAGCAGGTTCGCACCACTTCAGGAGAACCGGTTGTTAACTTTCCGAGCAGTTTGGCAAACTGATTGTTGGAAGAAATCATTAGGGCAGAGAACCGGTTGTTAAATTACTTGAATCCCACCACTGCTTATACTCATATATATGCTTATATATTGTACAATTATTTCATGCTTATATATACTTTATGACAAAATAAAATAAATAAATAAATAAATCTACTTTATAGTGTTTCAATAAATATGAGAGAGAACACACATTTGACATAAAAATCCATGTGGACTGAAACAGAGCTACCTAGCCATTACTTTTTTCTACTACCAAGATTTAAAAATTAATTAAAATATTATTTTTGAACAGATTTCTCTCATAAACATATATTTAGAAAAGGTACAAAGTATTTTCTTAATGGTTGGGGATTTTGCACTAGATTTGAAGGAACAAACTGAAACACAGTAATGCATATTTGTAGCATTACAAAATCATTTCTAACCCCACCTGAATCGTAAACACATTCCCCTCTCCTCCCCTCTTTTCTATTCCACATACCTGCAGTCTGGTATTCATTTCCAAAAAATAGAAATTTTTTTTTGAATCCACAAGGAATTCCACTGTTCCCGCTGATGAGTATTTTACGGCCCTGGCAAGAGCTACAGCCTGTTCTCCCATAGCTTTACGTGTTCCAGCATCCAAGAAGGTGCTATGTATAGGAGAAAAAAAGGTGAGGGGGAGATGTTTTAAAATAAATTCTGTAAAAATAAATTTGACTATTTTATGCCTTTTAGAAACTGAAATATAAAAGAAAAAAGGTAAAATAATAATTATGCTTGCTTAGCATACATTCACAATTCTATAGATCAGGGGTCCCAAACTGTCTTGTGCTTGTGCACAAAGTGCCCCTCACACGAATGCTGGCCGCTTGCGCTTGTGCGCAAAGCTCCATTTGTGCGAGGGGCAAGTGCATGCACCTGCTGCTCACGCAAATGGAGCTGCACATGTCTTTGCATGCCCGCCTGCCACTCACAGGGAACTATCCCCTCTCCCCTCCCTCCAACAGGCCGCCAAGTCAGAAAGGTTTGGGACCGCTGTTATAGACTATTTGCTAACTACACAGTATACATTCCCCCAGGGGACAGATGCTTTCTGTTACATACACAAAAGCAGATACTTCCAGCCATTTTTTTTCTTTTTACGAAAGAAAAAAGACTTGCTCATTTTAAAAACTACAGGCAGAATTCTGGGAGAGGCTGGAAATGAGGCCAAGAAAATCATGAGATTAGTTATAGAATTGTTTCCAGCAGCCTCTGATTAAAATGTGATGTTTCTAAGGTGGACTAGTCCAGGAAAATTGAGGCAAATTAATAAATTGTTGAAATAAAGAACTGAATCCTATATTCACATATCTGTATGCTAAACAATCAAAATGTGGCTTTATTTGAAATTATTTCAACTCTTGTCTTTTGATCTTTTAATTGCTAGAAAGACTGCACGCTGTGTACAAGTTATGACTGTTACATGCCAGGCTTAGTAATAGGATTGATTATTTAAATAATGTTTTAGTCCTTTAAAATGCAAACACTGTAGAATTATTGCACCAGATTATACAAATCAATGAACCTCTCTTTCACTACTTTTACTAAATCACTAAAATGTTTAGAAGAAAATACGATGCACAGCTATAATTTACATTCTAAGAATTTTAAAAATAGTACTAGTGAATTAAAAACATTGTTACAAACAATATGTCCAGTTTGCAATGTTTTATGTTTACAGTCTACTTGCTTTTCGTACTTACAAATGAGTAATGCATTATAGAATATTCAGAGAAAAATCTGAAATGAAATCCCAAACTGAATTGCCATTTCAACTTTGGCCTACAACACAGTATCTGACATCCAATGACAGTAACAGCTTGCATTTTAAATTATTGTCTCAATTTTACTCCAAAACTGAAAGTTTTAATTTTCTATTTTTCTTACTTTGATTCATCTGTTTACACAGCATGGTTCCTCCTTGTTCCACCCTGAGCACAGCTGTTCTTCTGCCTTAGAGTACAGTTGTGAAGCCCTCTTGGGATTCACTCTCAAGACTGCTCCCCAGCCTGCAAGTCTCCTCACTACAGGACACTAAATATATCATCTTCCAGAGGCCAAAGGCATATCAGCTCAGAAAAATATATACCCTGGCAATGTCTTTTCATTGTATTCTGATAGTACTTCAAAACACTCGAAGTTTTTATTTACCTTTACAAATGTTCACATTTATCTACCAAACCAAGTGTAAGACACATCAAGCAGATCAGATATGCAGATTTTTTTCTCTTCATTTAAAAAGTGTAATCTCATAATCTGTAGCTATTCCCATCAACCCCTATTCAATGCAAGGACCAACAAGTATGTTACTATGTTTCTTATATTAGTGTGGTAAATCAAAGAAACATAATTATCTGAACAGCAAGAGAATCAAAGAATAAACTGTGCAACAGAAGGTACCGTATATACTCGAGTATAAGCCGAGTTTTTCGGCACGTTTTTTGTGCTGAAAAACGCCCCCTCGGCTTATACTCGAGTCTACCCTTGCAGAGCCGACCCAGGGAGAGGGTTTTTTGCCCTCGGGAACAGCTGGGCCGGCAGGACGAGCCCAAATGCTGCCGGCATGCTTTGCCAGCTCGGCCGGCCTGCTTTGGGCGGCGGCTGGCCTCGGCGTTTTCTTCCGCCGCTTTTGATGGCGGCGGCGGCGGTGGTCGGCGGAGGGGCGGGGCGGAGGGGCGTTCGACATTTCGCCTCTCACTCGTCCTCCTCTTGCCCGCGGTGGGCGGAGGCGTTGTCACTCGCCTCCTTCGAAAGCCGAAATTGAGTGCGGCGGCAGTGGGGGTGGGTGGGTGGAGGCCGCCGTGAAGTGCCGGCTGGGGAGCCCGAGCCAATCCCGGCTCCCCAGCCGGCACTTCACGGCGGCCTCCTGCCGCCGCACTCAATTTCGGCTTTCGGAGAGGAGGGCGAGACAGGGGCGAGTGACAAACAAATAGAGTTCTTCTCGCTTGGCGTTTGTCACTCGCCTCCTCTCGAAAGCCGAAATTGAGTGCGGCGGCAGTGGGGGTGGGTGGGTGGAGGCCGCCGTGAAGTGCCGGCTGGGGAGCCCGGGATTGGCTCCTGGGCTCCCCAGCCGGCACTTCACGGCGGCCTCCCCTGCCGCCGCACTCAATTTCGGCTTTCGGAGAGGAGGGCGAGGTGACAACGCCCGCTGGCGAGAGTGACAAACAAATAGAGTTCTTCTCGCTTGGCGTTTGTCACTCGCCTCCTCTCGAAAGCCGAAATTGAGTGCGGCGGCAGTGGGGGTGGGTGGGTGGAGGCCGCCGTGAAGTGCCGGCTGGGGAGCCCGGGATTGGCTCCTGGGCTCCCCAGCCGGCACTTCACGGCGGCCTCCTGCCGCCGCACTCAATTTCGGCTTTCGGAGAGGAGGGCGAGGTGACAACGCCTCCGCCCCCACCGCGGGCAAGAGGAGGACGAGTGAGAGGCGAAAATGTCGAACGCCCCTCCGCCCCTCCGCCGACCACCGCCGCCGCCGCCATCAAAAGCGGCGGAAGAAAACGCCGGAGGCCAGCCGCCGCCCAAAACGAGCCGGCCGAGCTGGCAAAGCATGCCGGCACTTCAATCCCGGCTCCCCAGCCGGCACTTCACGGCGGCCTCCCCACCCACCCACCCACCCCCACTGCCGCCGCACTCAATTTCGGCTGGAGAGGACGGCGAGTGTGTCAAACGCCAAGGCGAGAAGAACTCTCTTTTATTTGTTTGTCACTCGCCTCCTCTTACTGTCCTCCTCTCGCCTCGGAGGCGGAGGGGCGTTGTCACTGAATACATCCCAATAAAATGCAAAGGTTTCAAAGCATGTTTTGGAAAAGCAGCGAGGATGGGGAGAATGCTGCCTTGAATGTGAAAAGAAACGTGGAAAACTCCAACTACAGTATAAAAAAAACATTTGCACTCAGTACTTTTTATTTTATTTTATTTTTGCCAAGTTTTCCCCAGGGTTTTTCCCCTATGGAAATTGGGGAGGTGGGGAGAAAGAGGTGAAAAGAAAAGCCTCTTGGAAAGCGGAGAAATACGGCAAGAACAAAACAATTTCTCCCCGAGAGGGGGCAGGAGGAGGAGGAGGAGGAGAGATGGGGCATTGCAAGCTAGGGTGGGAAGAAGGAGGAGGAAGAAGAAGGAGGCAAAAGAAACCGACCCTCGCGAGATCAGCAAATTAGCTTTCCTTCTCCAAACCAATTTTTTTTTTAAAAAAACCGTTCTACCCAGAGCAAATGGCAAATAAGCAGCCCGTTTTGAGTCTGATTATTGTTTGGCGGTGGTTGCCCTCTCTGATCTCCTTGTACATGACAAGGCACCTCTAACCCAGCGCTTTGTGTTTGTTATTGGTAATTCTCCTCTCCTTTCTTCCATTGGAGTCCTCTCCTTCCTTTCCGAGCAGGCGGGCGATTTACCTTCTCTGCCTCTTTTATTTTCCTGGAGGTGGAGGTGTATTCCTAAGGATGCCTTCAGTGCTGGGGAAGGAGCCGATCCATGGAGGGAGGGGCGACGCTGCCGAGAAGCCGCTGCTTACAGAGAGCGAAAGAGCCAGGAGACCTTGGCATAGGTGGGCGGCTGGTGTAAGGCAGGGCAGAACCTTCGACCCGCAAGGATCCCGGGAGGTGGGGGACGAAGAGAGGCAGAGAAGGAGGAGGAGGAAGGAAAAGAAAAGAAAAGGGGAGTGAAAATAAGAGCAGTCCGAGCAATAAATAAATATTGCTGGGCTGCTTTCCAAAAATCCTCAGCACGGAACTAAAAGTTGCAAGTGTTTTGTGAGTTCAAACAGTCCCTTCCAGACTAACACGTTTCATTAAAAGATACAAAGTTTGGTAAACTGAAGCTCGCTCTGTCCAATGCAAAAAAATCATCATCATCATATAATAATAATAATAAAAATGATAATAAAAATAATAATAATGATAATGATAATGATAATGATAATAATAATAATAATAATAATAATAATAATGATAATGATAATAATGATAATGATAATAATAATAATAATAATGATGATGATGATAATGATAATAATGATAATGATAATAATAATAATAATAATAATAATAATAATGATGATGATAATAATGATAATAATGATAATGATAATAATAATAATAATAATAATGATGATGATGATGATGATGATAATGATAATGATAATAATAATAATAATAATAATAATAATAATAATAATAATAATAATAATAATATTCAGCCGTGCTTCGCTTTGATGGCAGCCTGACGTAAAATGGGGGGCAGGGGGATACATACACGGTTAGGGAAAAATAACAAAACAATGTTTTGGGCTCAATTGCAGTCTTAAATTGAGGACTACCGGTACTTGCAATTTGAACCTTATTGGACACTTCATTCCTGGAGGGTTTTTAAAGAACAGACTGGACAATCCTTTGTCTGAAACAGTATAGGATCTCTTGCTTGAGGAGTGGGGACTGGACTAGAAGATCACTGTTAGTTTGGGATATGTTCAGAGCCCACACATCTGATGACATAAAAAAATTGGCAAAGTCATCTCAAGTCACTTTGGCCGTTATTCCAGGTGGGCTTACATCTGTATTGCAGCCCCTAGATGTCAGTTTAAATAAACCTTTCAAGGACCATGTGCGAAGGATGTGGCATGAATGGATGACATCTGGTCAAGCTCGTCTGACAAAAGTTGGAAATCTGAGAAAGCCAGACATAGAACTAATAGCACAGTGGGTTCGTGATGCATGGGAAGATATTCCAGAGGACATGGTGCAACGTGCCTTCAAGAAATGTGGCATTAGTAATGCTATGGATGGCAGTGAAGACAGCGCATTGTATGAGAGTGACAGCAGTGATGATGACGACTGTGAACTCAGTGATGACGACAACGTATATGCGGATAACATCACAGAAGCTGAAGTAGCTGAAGCTCTGTTTGGACAAACAGATGATGAGGAGGAGAACTCCAGTTTTGAGGGATTTTAGCTCTCGTTAGCTTGGTTGCTGTTACTTTTAAAGATACTGTATTTTTGATACCATATTCTTTTTGGGGACCCCCTTTTGCACTTTTATTGTTTTTCGTTCAAATAAATATTCATGTTATTTTACTTGGCTCTATCTTTATTTTTTACATTGACCAGTAGCTGCCTCATTTCCCACCCTCGGCTTATACTCGAGTCAATAGTTTTTCCCAGTTTTTGTGGTAAAATTAGGTACCTCGGCTTATATTCGGATCGGCTTATACTCGAGTATATACGGTATTTCCTGTGTTCAAAATGGTTTTAAAATCTGTGTTTATTAAGTTTCTATAAAGGAGCCAGGCAACATACAGGAATAAAGATAAATAGTCAGTGTGCCTGCTCATCAACTAAGAAAATAAAATACACTAGGGAAGGAAGGAAAAACAGAGAAGGGACATAGCAGTTGGATAAATAAAAGGAGTATTATTTCAAAAAGATCAGCAACATTCACAGCACTCTTGTTTTCCTAAAACATCACTGCTGCATATTCAACCTTTACCTCAAAGAAGTAGAACAAATCTTATCTTAGTGCAGCGGTCCCCAACCTTTATGTCTTGGCAGCCCAGCAGGGGGAGAGGGGAACTAGCCCATTGCTCACACAAGATGCGCATGCGCATGCACTGGCCAGCCACTCACGTGGCCCGGTTCCAAACAGACCATGGACCAGTAGTGAGCTGCAGCTCGGGGAGGTTGGGGACCCATCTTAGTGAACACAGAGTGTAATGTGTGTATAATGTATGCACAGAGAATAGATTTATGACAAATTCACCTCCTTCTTCATTAGTATGTACAAGCCTACATCCAGAGAAACTTTTATGAGCATACACACAAGGGCAATTCTATCATGCATCAGCAGTTCTCTGAATCATGACTTCTTTCCATTTCTGAAAGAACTGCTTCTGGAAGGAAGCAGTCTATAGCTGAGTGGAAGCAAACATGATAGTCTAGACCAAAAGAGAATATAGTGTATGAACTATGAAATGTATGTAAAAAACAGGAATTTCTTTGACTATTCAATTCACCACCGTGCCAGATTGCAAATCAATGGGGAGATTTAATAAGGCACTAAGGTTTTATTCATCTCAGCAGTGAAGCCTTTAGGAACTATAGCATCTATATAATACTGTGGAAAAATCATATAAGGATGTATTCCATTTTCTGAAATGATCTGCTACTATTTATTGTTGAAAGTACTCTAGCATTTGAAAAGCTAAAATATAATATCTTTATTCTCAAGGAATCAGAAGCAATAAAGAAATCTCTCTCTCATCAAAAGATTTTCAGGCAACAAAGCATCATCACCAAATAATATTGCAACCATTAAAACATAGTAGTTTACTCTTGCTTAAATTTTTTTCAAGCTCATGAAAGAACTTCAGATTAGCAACTAGTTCAATGATCCTTAGTTTTTATTACCATTAAATTATACAATTCAGTTTTAGCATTTTATTAAATTTTCTTTATGCTTATTGAAGAGTACATGGCACTCACCTTGGTGCCTCTTCAATAACCTTCTGGTTTCTTCTCTGAATTGAACATTCCCTTTCATTCAGCCATAATACATTGTCATGTTTGTCAGCCAATACCTAATAACAATTCAGGGTTAATCGTTTAAAAAATTACATTCATTCTCTACTTCAAATAGCTACTAGTTTCAGTGAAAATATTTCATCAATGGTACTACGGAGCATTTATTTGAATTAAAAATCTATCTGTTCGTGTTCTATACAAATAAAAAAAAGAATAAATATTACACTTCTATTTAGGTTTTTTTCTCCATGAAAGGAATACTGTAAAAAGTAGGAAATATGCTAGAAGAAGGTTGAGAAGTTCGACCCAGAAAAAGTCTGAATAGGCTCCAGCATCTTGCTGAGTCAGATTCACAGTGGTAGAACACTAGGCAGTGGTAGAACACTAGTAGAAGGGTGGGGAATAAATGATGGACGAACACTACAACATCATGATGAAATATGTGTCCCTTTTGTATCTGTGTGGTGATATCACACACACGTTTTGTTTACCATCCTGATTGATGAAAAGCCTGAAGAGTTTGAAATCTTTCAGACTCTTTTGGGGCACTTACTACACTACTCACAAGACCTACTGACCACATGAAGGCCTTATAAGGAGAACAACACCAACACTGACATCCCTTAAATTCCACTGAAGAGGTTACCTAGCCTGGTAAAGAAATGTTCGTTAAAAAAAAGCCACAAGCTCAGAGAACAAATCTCTACCCTCAATTTACTACACTGATTTAAGAGTCATTGTCCTGTTATGAATTACCATATTTTTCAGATTATAAAATGCACTTTTTGTCTCTCAAAAGAGGGCGAACATTTCTGTGCGTCTTATAGACCAAATATTGCTGAAGCCCCGCCCACTCACCAGCCATTTTTTTGCCTCTGCACACCCTGTTTTTGGGGCTTTTTTCCAGCCTTTTTCAGGCCTTCTTTTGGCCCATTTTTGAGACTTTTTTCACCTGTTTTTGAGGCTTTTTTGGCCCATTTGAGGGGTTTTGGGGGGCTTGTTAGCCCATTTTAGAGCTTTTTTAGGTCTTTTGAAGCTTTTTTGAGCCCGTTTTTGGGGCTTTTTTCAGCCTTTTTTCCCCTGAAAAAACAAACGGCCTCAACAAACGGCCCCAAAAAGCCTCAAAAACGGGCCAAAAAAGCCTCGGAAACAGCCCCAAAAAGCCTCAAAAACAGGCTGAAAAAAGCCTTGAAAATGGGCTGAAAAAAGCTCCCAAAACAGGCTGGAAAAAAACAAAAAAAAATGGGCCAAAAAAAGGCCCAAAAAAAGGGAGGCCAAAAACTTTTTGTTGTTGTTTTCATCTTCTAAATTTAGGTGTGTCTTATAGTCTTTTTCCTGCAGCCAAAATAGTTGGCTATCCTTGATAAAAAAACTGATAACCAAGGCAACCTCCACCAAAAGAAAAAGCTTTTAAAATTTGTACTTGAAAAGTAGTTTACACACTACAGAAGCAGCTCTTATTAAGGAAAACATTAATCTAAATCTTTTTAGGCATGCAGAATCCTTCATTTCTAGGTATTTTGTAACATTACATTAGGACAAAAAGGAATAATAATGGGACTATTTTGCCAAAATAAATTATGTTAAACTGGGTTGTTGTTTTTTAACCTCAATGTTCTATATAAAACAAAGTTTTAGATTAAGTTACTGAGTGGCTTTCAGTTCAGCAACCTTTACCACAAATATTCACAGATTAAAGTTCTTCATTTATCTTTAGCATGAAAACCATTCCTACTAATTTAATAATAAAGGACAATACAAGGGGAAAAAATAATTCAGCAAAACCTAGATAACAACCCCACACTGAAAGTTGAAAGAGAAGAACACAAACCTGAATTTCTATGTGGCGAGGATTATCAATAAATTTTTCTATTAATAACCGATCATCACCAAAACTTGAAGCAGCTTCTTGAGATGAAAACCTGAAACCTTCCCTTTATAATAAAGGAAAAGAAATCCATTTAGAAATATGGACAATATATTATTTCTGCTTAATAAAGAGCAAGAATCCCTGCATGTAGAAATAGCTTTGGATTAAAAGGCCTCAACTGCTGAAAGTACAGTAATGGGTATATTTTCATTTTATAGGCATAAATGCCATGATTCATAAGTATTACAAAAGGCAACCAGTTACAGCATGTTAAATCTTAAAAAACACTGCAGGTGGTACCACCTACTCATCCTTGACTGATTTTGAAAGAAACTAGGCAGTGTTGGCCCTGTCAGTACCTGAGCAAGAAATTACAAGGAAAATTGACAGGCTAAACTAAAAAGTCAAAAACATTCTGAAAAAGGCAACAGCAAATCACTTTACCAATAATGTTCAGGTGAAATTATAATGAAGTAATCTGCATCCAGTGGCATCTGCAGGATGGGAACATTAAAACCTGTAAGATGGCAGACAGATTGTTACACTAGAAGCCCCATCCCTTATGTATGTGTGTTGGTATCATACACATATTCAAAGGGTACAGCTCTTGCATTCCAACTCTGCATCCTGCCAATCTCCTACAGACATCATCATTACTTCAATATATAAATGTCACGTTGGAATACTCAAAACTGCAGACCTACATTTGCATAATAAAAGGAGTATTATCCTCTCATCACCTAGGAGTTTATATATTTGGTGTTTTTTATTTATTGCTTAAGGTACACTTTTATATATGTTATTTTTACATTTGTCGTTTTTATCCAATTATTGTGTGCCACCCAGAGTCTCTTTTGGTGCGATGGGAAGCTATACAATATGATTAATAAATAAAATCAATAAATAATAGTAATGATTTCTTAAATTCGTATGCCAGCTTTCTCCAAATCACTCTGAGTGGCTCACAACAATGAAAGAAATTACAATAAAATCATTAGAACATATAAGTGCCCCATAGCCGACGGAATGAAGCAAGTGGTCTTACTTTCCTTCTGCCAAGGCCTGGGTGAACAGCCAGGTCTTTACAGCTGTTCTGAACAGCAGCAGACAGAGAGCCATCAGTTCTCAGGGGACCCTCATTCCAGAAGGCAAGCATTAGTACAGAGAAGGTACGCTTCCACGGTTCTTTTAGATTAGGGATCCCCAAACCTCGGTCTGCAGACTGGTGCTGGGCTGCAGTCCATTCGGAACCAGTCCATGGAAGTGCATACAGCTGCATCTATGAAATCAGTGAGCACATGCATGCAAAACCATTCCCTCACACCCTCCCTGCCTGTTGTGGTCCACCAGCGGCCTGCGGAGCTGGCAGCAGAGTCAAACATTGAGGAGGCTGGGGAGGAACATGGGCCAGTGCTGGAGTCTGGTGAAGGCTCGGATGAGGGCTCTGCATTGGAGGCAGAGATGGGGCCAGGGCCATCTGGGAGTTATGTGCGGACTCCGGAGCCTCCAGAGTCGGACATCAGTAAGGCAGAGGAAGAGGAAGAGCCTGTTCCCAATGCACGCATGCACAGAGCTGCCAGAAGGCAAGAACAGTTGAAACAAAGGGATGACTTGGGAGTAGGGCTTGGAGATGATTGACCCCTCCCATAAGACATAAAGGAGGAGCAAAGGCAGGTGGGCCTTTAACAGGAAGCAACATTGTTGATGCTGGTCAGTTTGTATTCTGTAGCTCCATTTTGACTCTGTGTTCCTTGTGGCCTTGCAAAGATAATTGCCAATTAGGTCTTTGGCAGCGTGTCAAGGGAGATAAAGATGGGTGCTTATCAGCCTTATCCCAAAGAACTGTGGCACACACCCTAATCTAAAAGAACTGTGGAAGCGTACCTTCTCTGTACTAATGCTTGCCTTCTGGAATGAGGGTTCCCTGAGAACTGGATGGCTCTCTTTCTGCTGCTATTCAGAACAGCTGTAAAGACCTGGCTGTTCACCCAGGCCTTGGCAGAAGAAAGAAAGACCACTTGCTTCATTCCGTCGGCTATGGGGCACTTTTATGTTCTAATGATTTTATTGTAATTTCTTTCATTGTTGTGAGCCACTCAGAGTGATTTGGAGAAAGCTGGCATACGAATTTAAGAAATCATTACTATTATTTATTGATTTTATTTATTAATCATATTGTATAGCTGCCCATCGCACCAATAGAGACTCTGGGTGGCACACAATAATTGGATAAAAACGTCAAATGTAAAAATAACATATATAAAAGTGTACCTTAAGAAATATATAAAAAACACCAAATATATGAACTCCTAGGTGATGAGAGGATAATACTCCTTTTATTGTGCAAATGTAGGTCTGCAGTTTTGAGTATTCCAATGTGACATTTATATATTGAAGTAATGATGATGTCTGCAGGAGATTGGCAGGATGCAGAGTTGGAATGCAAGAGCTGTACCCTTTGAATATGTGTATGATAGCAACACACATACATAAGGGATGGGGACCCTTTACAAACTCTTGGTGATTCAGCATGGGCTGTGAATAAACAGAATTTACAGCCGTTGAAATAAAAAAGAGGTTTTTGGGATGCAGTGTGTGCTTCTACTGTATCAGGAAGCCTAGGTCAGAACACCACCATCTCTGCTGGTCCGCAGAATCAGAAAGGTTGGGGAATGCCTATGATATGTAGGGATTTGTTTGTTTGTTAATAAAAAAATTATTGGCTGCCCTTTACAATCATAAAAGATAAAACCTGTATAAGATAAAAGACATAAATAAGTTAATACAAAAAGCCTTGCGGCCCAATTAAAAGATGAGGAAGCCGGGAGCAGAGTGGGAGGGAGGTGGGATCTGTTGTTAATCTATCAACCACCTCCACTGTGATGCTCCCTCTTTATAGGTAACAACCAGCACCTTGAATCATTCCTGGAAGCTAAATGGCAACCAGTGAAATTTGACATTATTGCTTGTACTGCTACATTCTGAACCAGTTGAAGCTTCTGGATAGTTTTCAAGGGAGGCCAATTTAGGCTATGTAGTAGTAGTCGATCCACAAGATAATTGGACATGAGTGGCTGTCTGAACAGACCCCAATTTAAGAAAGAGTGCACCAGATGAATTTATGCAAATGCCTCCCTGACCACAGCTGCCACACTGTAAGTCCAGAAAGATCCCCAGATTGTACACCATCCTTTTTTTTTAGAAAAGTTTTTTATTTATTTTTTTCAAAACAAACACACATAGAGACAAACAAACAGAACCATTTTTTTGAACAGAGTATTGGCCGAGTCAAAATTTGTTCTGTTTTTAGTTTTCTCCAACACTATTTATATATTTCACTTTTTTCCATAATGTTCTTTCACTCTAATTTTTTGTTTTATTTTCCTTCTGTTTCTTCTGGTATATAAACAATATTACCGTTCATCCTAATTTCTAATTTTGATCAATTTTTCTTTTCCCCCCCTCTCATTACTTTTTTTCAGATTGAAACCCTTTAAATTAAAGTCAATCATTTTTCTAAAACCTAACCCTAACTCTAAATCATCTTATTCAAATATTGCTCCTTTTTCACAATATAATATAATTTCAAATATTTCCCATAGAGTCCATTATTAAATTATAGATATTAATATTCATTTATTGTACACCATCCTTGAAGGGGGAAGTACACTCTATCTAAAGTCAAAGATGGAAGATCTACATGAAGGGACATTTTATCATGCATGATGGATTTGGGGGAAAATGAAAAGATATTGGACACAAATATATATGGCGTTGCAGAGAATTTTAAAAATTAACATTCAGATGAAACTGAAACTTTTCTTATTGGAACTTACGAACACTCAACTAGAAAAGGCTCATGGACAATTGGTTTTAATATGATAACTGCAGGGAGGCTATTATATGTTCCAAAATAGAAGTCTACAGAAACATCAATAAGAGAGGAAATGATTATGAAGATGACTGAGTCTGCCGAAATGGCTAAATTGATTTGTTTGATTAAGGAGAATGCAACCACCTTTTAAAAAGTCTGGAAACCCTTTAAAGACTTTTTGTTGAAAATAGATAAAAATAAACTGCTAATTTAGGGATTTCTTAATTAAAATATTTGTTTATGGGAAGAAGGGAACTATAATATACAACATGGAAGGGTGTAGATGGTAATTACTATGTTTATAACTGCTGATCAGAAGTTACTTCTTTAAAAATTGGTCTCTCTTCTTAATATAAAGTTATTTTTCACTTTTCCTTTACATCTTTATAATCTTTTTTCTATTTTTTCTATGCTTCTGTACTCTTTAACTCTTTCTGAAATCCTCTTTGAATAAAATTAATTTTAAAATGTATTTTAAAAGTCATATTCAATCACTTAAAAACCTCAATAATAAAAATCATAACTGCAGCAAATGAAGTATAATACACACATTTAATTTACCCAATATTCTATATCCAAGCACATGTGGAAGTGAGAAATTTCTACTAAATTTATAGCATATAAAATCTATAGCTAATTCCAAGATGTCTCTCTTTTTGCTCATAGTATGCTAACCTGCTCTCCTCTCCCATGCTATATGATCCACAGAGGAAGGAAACTATGCAAATACAAAAACCTTTATAAACCCAGCAAAAAAGTTATTTGATAATAAAACAGAAATAAACAATGACTAAGTTGCCTGGGGATTTCTACACATTAGGGAAACATTCATATCTAATATGTGTATAAATGAAAAGTCTTTTAGATCAACATAAATTAGCATGTCTAATTACTGTCTGTTAACCATAATTTACATTACTTTTTTTAAGTTTCTAATGTGCGGTTTTTCCTAGCCATTTAAAGATAACTTCATAAATCACATTTCTAAACGATAAAATACAATTAAAACTCCAATCAAAATCATTTAAAGCCAACCTCTGGTTAAACACCCTCCTCAGTTGACATGCAAACCGATATAAGGTTGTGAGGAAGCTATTTCTGGGTCCTTCCAACATACAAACACATACTTCCTACAACCCCATCAATTCATGAGTTCTCTCTAAAAGTGTAATCAAATCCTGTTTTAGTCACTGAAAATATTTGAAAGTTAGCAGATACATTCTATTAGCAAAACTAATTGGACTGTGTTGGTGAATAAAGCAAATCTTGTAAACAATTAATCCGCTAATGTCATTATAGGATTTGTTTATTTACATATTCAACACCTTTCTATCACACTGCAATCAAAAATGACTCTCAGCAGCTTACACAGACTATAAATAAAAATAATTTACCACAAATAAATTTAAAATAAGGGGAGGAACACAAAAAATATTAGCAATAAAAACTCTAAAAAAAAGAGTAAAAATAAAACAAAAACATATACTGTATACAGTCAGGGGAAAGCTTTATGCAACCATTCAAATTTCAAATTTCCCCCAAAAATCGGCAAGGAGACAGCTAGCCTGATTTCAATCAAAGGGCTGTTCCATGGCATCAGTCCTACCATAAAAAAGCTGTGCCATCTTACTTCAGGCTCCCAAGCTTCTGAAAAATATGGGATTAATGTATCTAATTTATTAATAAAATTACAGAATAGTAGTTGAATCATACGGACAGAAAAAATCATATATAGGCATATATACAAAAGTCCTGTATAAGGAAAATGTTAAGGTATACCAGGGCATTTTTCACCATGTTAGCACCTTAGTTGTTCTGCAGGACCATTTCACCTTACCCACAATCATACTGATTGGGAAAATGGGACTCCTAGTTCATCCTCCTTAGAATGGAGCACCACAGACCACACATGGTCTTACATCGCTAAATGATGTGGTTTGTTAAATGGGTTGCACCCAAGTTTATTATCTTTATTGCTGCAGTTATTAAGCAAGTTGTTAAGTGAATCCAACTTCCCCCGTTGACTTTACTTGCTGGAAACCCCCTGAGAACGTCATAAATTGTAATCACGTGACTCCACAATGCTGCAACCGTTGTACATACATGCCAGCTGCCACATACCCAAATTTTGATCACATGATCACACAAATTATTGACTGGTCATAAGCAACTTTTTCCAGCACTGACATAATTCTGAAGAATCATTTAATGAATGGGTCATCAGTCGAGGACTATCTGCAATAGACTGCCTAGGGAATAAGAGCAAAAATGTGTTCATTCGCTGCTTAACTGCTAGTTTATCATAGTTTATCATAGCTTTAAAAGGAAAGAAGAGCATAGTTGGATTTGAAAACAGATGTAGTCATAAAAACTGATTTCTGGACAGCACCTCACCTGGCTTCTTCATCATTCCATGCAACTCTCATGCCTTTTCCACCACCACCTGCCGAAGCCTTGATCATCACAGGGTAGCCTAGCAGCAGGGAACAATTAAGACAGAAATTTAAATTTTGATCATACATTTATGACAACTGACCACATGTTCAATGACAAGGTCAATAACAAGCTTATTAAAAAGCTTTCTGCTGGGAAGAGGAATTTAAACTACATTATCTGTACAGTACTGTTGTTTTAATGACAGCAATCTCCTGAATTTAAGTTTATCAGATTGGATTAGCAACTACCAATAAAACACAGCATTTTAATAAATATCTAAAGCACTGTCTTTTCATCAAAAGATTCTCAAACAAGCAAAACCATTTTTTAAAAAAGAAATTGGAATTTCAACTTAACATGACATGGAGACCTACAGAAAAAAAAATAGTATATTAAATTAACAGCATCGTTTCATTAGTCCAATCGAAGCACCAAGATGTTAAATATGAAGCAGTCAGACCATTTTGAGGGTTTTTTACATTTTAAACAAGACTGAAAAACAACCAATATTCAGATAATAGATCAATAAAGAAGTCTTCAGTTTTAAAATAAACTGTATACATGTAGACTTCAAGTCACAACCATTCCTTTAGCAACTATTCAAAGTTGCAATGGTGCCAAAGAAAATGACTTACAACTGGTACCCAGTCTCATGACCATCACAGAATCCCTATGATCAAAATTCAGGCGCTTGGCAACCGCCTTCTTTTTATAATGGTTGAAGAACCCTCAGATCGTGTGATCACCATTTCTACCTTTCCCAGCCAGCTTCCAACAAGGAAAGTCAATGGGGGAACCCAGATTGGCTTAATGATGTGACTTGCTTAACAAATGCAATGATACATTTAACTACTGTGGCAGAAAAGGTCATAAAATCAGATGTGACTTACTTAACAATCGCTTTGCTTAGCAATGAAAGCTCTGCTCCAAATTATGTCGTAAGTCAAGGACTACCTATACTGTATTTCATTCAGCTAACGCACTGTCTTCTCTTTACTTATGTAGGTGATGGCTACCACATAAAGAATGGCCCTTTTGATACCATCTGATCTTATTTTATTAAATATAATTTTTCTGAATTTGTGTTCTTAAAAAGGAATTGAAAGAAAAGGAGATGGCAAGCACTTCACCTCACAAGGAATATTATGAATTAAAGAAGATAATTAGCTCTTTGAAACAAAATGATAAGATTATAACCAATATATACTATGAGAGTGTCATATATGATGGGAACTCTCAAGGTTCTTTTATTTTTACCTGTATTGATTATCATTGCTTAAATACTATTAGATGAAGAGTTAAGAAATGCTCTTTTTTTTAGCTAATTTTATTTCCAACTAATTAAATTGTTGGCACAAAGTTAGTCAGACAGAGTTTAAAATTTGACAGCAGTACATAATTTTGAATACAGATTTTATGTGATTTGATTATTAAGCTTCACATTTTCATGTTGCTCTATGTCAACTGAATTTTCATGTCAAAAAATGATTCTTACAAATAAATTGCTGTATATAATTTTTGTGTTACTTCTACATAGTAAATTGTTTCTGTATTATCTGAGTATTTTTAGCATGAATTGCTTATTTTTATGAGGTTTAGATCTAGAATTTAACTTGGACGTTCCAAATTATACTGGGGTTCTTTCTGACTTCCTGGACAATTTCATGCAGTACTATAAAAATATTTACTATTATTTACAAAACTTCTCCCTACCAAGACTGGGAAACTTCTCTGACATAAATGGAGTCCTAAAAATGTAAGAAATCTCTCCAGACTGTATTAATCAATTTAGAATCAATGAATACCTATCAGAGGAGAATATGGTATGTTCTCTACAAACTTTGAATGGAGAACTTCAAAATTTGTCATATGTGTATTGGGTGGAAAATTGAATTGACTAGAGATTAATCACTTTTTTGAAAGTGCACACTTCATGCTGGATTATTATTTTTAAGAAATAATTGAAAAAGCACCATACTTTGGTGTTACTTCTTTACTCAGTCCATTTATGTACTGTATTGATACAACTTGAATTGGCAATATTATACTAACATTTTCCCCCAGAATTAATATCCCATTTAAATAAAACTAGTGAAAAGAACCCTGCACATTTCCTATTCTGAAAGGAAACATTAGGAAGATGGGCTTAATCTCTAAATCAAGAATCCCCAACTGCTGGGCCATAGCCACATCTCATTCAGAACTGGGCTGTGGAAGCAGCGGGTCAGCGCGTGTGCAGCTCCATTTGCAACAGCAGTGGGCACATGTGCCTGTGCTTGTGCAAATGGAGCTGTAAGTGCGTCTCCCTGCCCCTTGCCAGTTCACAAAGCCAGAAAGGTTGGGGAACGCTGCTCTAAATAATTTGATTTGCTGAATAGACCTAGAGATCGACCACTATCTTTAATTGGGCAAAGAGTCAATTAATCTCCCAACAGAGTCTGCCTTTCATTTCTGCTCTGTATTTTGGAAAACTGAAAAAAAAAACCTCAGAGAAATAGGAGAAGAACAAAGAGAACCTGCCTAAAAATATCAAAGCAGCTCATTCAAGATGATGATAAATAATAACTGGGCTGATTATATTCATTTTACTTGAAATTCTGTACACAATTGTGATTGTAGCCTTCCCTGTTCTCCTATTTTCATTTTCCCAAAAACTGCTTTTTATACCTAGAAATTTAGTTTTGTTTTAGAAGAAAATTTCTCATTAAAACATTCCTCATGTGCAGGTCACAAAGTTAGTCAACTATGGCTTATGTTTCAAAACAACCATTAGTCTTCTTAAGTTCTGCATTTCTTAGCTTGGGGAAGTAAAAAAGGATAGGGATAGGGATAGGGATAGGGATAGGGATAGGGATAGGGATAGGGATAGGGATAGGGATAGGGATAGGGATAGGGATAGGGATAGGGATAGGGATAGGGAGAATCAGAATCAGAATCAGAATCAGAATCAGAATCAGAATTGTTGGAAGAGACCTTGCAAGTCTTCTAATCCAACCTCCTTCTCAAGCAGGGGACCTTATACCATTTCAAACAAATGGTTATCCAATGATCGAGAACCCACAACTTCTGAAGGCAAGCCATTCTACTGATTAATTCTTCTCACTGTCACAAAATTCTCCTTATATCTAGGCTGGATATCTCTTTTGTAATTTTCATGTTCTCCCTTTTCGTATAGGTCTTAGACTAAGCAATAACAATTGGCCAAAGATTTCTGAATAAACTCTCTAAGACACTATCACATAATATAGCCCAAGATCAAATATAAGTTTCAATTTAATTGGATTTATAATATCCATGCCACCTTAGCAGTTGGTAGCATCTAGTCAACTTGGTCTTATTTCAGAAGCTAAGCAGGATGAGCTCTGGTTAGTATTTGGACATCGAGACCAAGATAGAATACCACCAGCAAAACTGCATGAATGCTGTCACCAGCAGTCAACCAGTTTGAAGGAATGGTTACTTCTTACATTTCAGCCACTTCAAAATTTCAAATGGTTAAAAAAAAATATATTCTGGAAGAATGAAGTTGTCAAAATGCAGACACTGATCCAGAGAAATAGTTTAGGATTCAATAACTGACTTCAAAGGAGTCAGCTGACACTTGTTCTATAATTCAAACCAATTTTTTAAACTCCACTCAATTTCAATGAAAAATCATTTTGTAAAACAAGTAAGAAGGTTCTATTGTTTAAAAAAGTCAAATTTGGAGGTAGAATGAACATAAATTCTATCCTTACTTGTAGCTCACCAAAGCCTATATTGTATCACAGATCAACACCTGGTTTTGGAATAATTAGAATAAGCACAATTATATCAGCTAAGAATCAGCTCTGGTATCATACCCTAGCAGCTTATTTGCAACACATTTTAGACAAACTCATGAAACACCCGATTTTTAAACAGATTAGGGTCAGGTCATCCTGTTTGTAACATAAATTGCTAAAATGCTATTCATGTAAATATAAATATAGAATTGAGTTTTAAGGTGCAAAGAGCATCTTCCAGCTCTTACAGCAATAGAGAATTTGAAAACCAAAATAATGTGTTCCACAGATTCCTGATTAAATGGATAATTTAGTCAAGAGCATCTTCTGAAAAGCATGCACATCTCTTGCAGTCCCCATGTAAAGAAACCCTAACTTACCAATTTCCCTTGCAATTCGGACAGCTTCATCTGCATCCTGTAAAAGCAGGAAATTGGACTCACCATTAATCCCATCAATGCTGTTCAATGTCTCTAGGGCAATGATATATTACACTGCCTTCTTCAATACATTTAATATTTGATTTTTACAACTTTCTGACCCACATCATTCAGAGAAATATAAAATTAATTCCAGTGAAATGTAAATTTTATCTTGTCACTTGCATTACACAGCTCCTAAGCAATGAAGAATCACTTAGTGAAACACAAAACAAAAAGCAACAGGACTACGGAAGGATTACTCAAGTGGCTCAAATTATTGAATTTAGAAGGTTTTACTAAGAAGCAAAGATTAGAACATTAGGATTTGTCAGCTGCCAGCTAATACCCTTTTTGTTTCCTTTTTTAGTTTTTTCCTGTCTTCTAAGGTATCCCTGTATCATGTTGGCCTAGATATAGTCAGCAGGGGGAGTTGATTCTCTATTGTTTGGCTAAGCTTCAGCATCAACACAAGTCTTAGAAGATCTACAGAACTTCAAATATAACGTTGCATAAATTGGGTGAAGGGAAGGGGTCAGGGAGCAGGTTAATAATTCAAAAAGTAATCTTAACCTTAAATGAAACTTCGCCTCACAAACACTAATAGTATCTGGAATTTTAAAACAGAATATAAACTGTTACATCTACTTACTTTTATTTTAGAATTAAGATTCTGAATATGATACACGGGTGGAGAAAGTAACAAAACATAGTTCAAATAATGGTTAAAAGGGCATTCATTTTTCTACAGAAGATCCCAGTCCCCAGCAGTTCAAACAAATCTTCAACTACAATCTTGAACAAATCCACAAGATCTCCTCCGACCACATCAGAGCAGATTTCTGACACTCAACTGTTCAAAAATAGCAACCAAAATTATTTCTCCAACTGAAATTTTTTAAAAAATAGAATAAGTGTGAGTATCAATTCAAATCTTTATTGTCAGTGCACAACATATGTACAATGAGATTGGTTGAGCTCCCTCAGTGCAGAGTAGATTTATGTTTGGTAGGCCTGTCTTTCTAAAACTCAAACCAAATTGATGAGCTCACAATTCTTTGTTATAGTTCACTCTTGTTTTTATATACTTAGTTTTTATATAACCTTAGTTAGTATATAGTATATTCAGAACACTCCAGCTAATCTATATGACTTAATCCATAGGGGCTGACTTTTGAACATTAAAATGAAAACTGGTATTTTAAAACATTGGGGTTTTTTTAATTGAACAAGAATTCTCCTTGCCTCAAAGTAAGAGGGGGTGGAGGATTCTTGTTAACCAATCATTAAAACAAAATCTTTTTAGTACCTACTAAGAGTGTGAGAAGGATTAAGGAAGCTGATACAGGAAGTAGTTAGAAAATTCAATTTCTTTTCATTAGCTATTCTTCTCTGCAAATAGTGCCTGTTCAAAGCAGCCCTGAAACTAGTATCAGTTTTAAATGTGCGGGGTATCTCTGTGTGTGTTTGTATGTGTACTTAATTCAAATAGGCACATCTGTTAATGAGATTTTACAAACAAAAACTGTTTTTAAACCAAACAGAAATCCATCCCAAAAAGTAGGAAAGAATAAAATCAAGGTTTACTGTTACACCTTGTTGCTTTCTCCACAGCCCCGGCAGGCACCAAGTTCTAGCTTAGAGGGACTTTTAAAATGCATGAAAAGGGTCATTTAAGAATGTTAGTGATTTCCACACATTGAGTCTGAAGGTTCTTTGTTCCTGCCTGTGACAGTTATGTGAGAATACTTCCCCTTAATAGCCTCTCTGTCAGGAAGTGTTAAACCTGCCAAATACAGACAATTAGAGCCTCTTGAATAAAATGCAGGAAGAGTGAGGCCTGACGAAGAGCCTGATTACTGTAAAGCCAAACAGGAAACTTCCATATTTCTTTTTCTACCAAAAATTCATGCATAGCTTTATTAACAGAATTTTAAAGTTGAAGCAACTTAGTTCTTCCTCTCTCTTTTAGATACCTGTAAACCAGGAATAACTGCTTCAGACTTCAACTTTATAAGAAGTCAACTAGTTACTGTATGCCATTTACATTTCAAAGCAGCACTAAAATTACTCTTTATTACTCCTTTTATTAAGTTGTTATTTATTAGGAGTGTTAAGCTATAATTCCCAGCCTTCAAAAATAAAAGCTATTTCACCATCCTATTAGCCCACTGTTTGTGAAAATATTAGAATAATAAATGTTTTTCCTCTAGTCAGAGCACATAGATGCATCGAACCTACTCTCTTCTATTTAAAAGCCAGCCAGTTTACTTCTGAAAAGAGAAAGAACAAAAAGAAAAAGTTAAGAAAATCTGCCTTTATTATTTTCCCAGGATTTTTCTCTCCGTGTTTTTTTTTTAATTTCTAAACAGTCCCAATCATGGAAATGTTAAGTTTCTATTTATGTCTTCTCGGTCTATAAAACTAATCCAGTAAGGATCTCAAGAAACAGAATTTTGAACTTAAGCCTGGATATATGTTCTGGAAATCCAATGGAAACATCTTTTCCATTTTCAATTCTTTTGCTTTACGAATTAACAATGGAAAATATTTTTTTCCCTTCCCAAGCTACATTGCCATGCAGGGTCTGGATTTCTATGTTATGCTTATAAGGAGGAAAAGGTAGTTATACCTTTTCTATCTTCTCCTTATGCTGCAATCTTAGACCACCTCCTTACCCAGATCTGACTTACAATTACACTTCAAATTTAACATTGGTGCAAATAGCTTACCTCTTGGGGGAGGGAGGTTTTATAGGGAATAAGGAAGACCAACTAACTCTAGTTTGTTATTTCTCTGAAGATTATCACATTCCTTTGCCAAAAGGCAAAGGCTTAGGAAAATTAACATTTTTCTAAGTTTAATTGGCATATAGGTGGGGACCCTTAAAGCGGTGTTTACTAGCTGATCTGCTTCCCTTGACACATAAGCATCATACATGCTGCCTGGATGCATCCAGTGAGGTTCTATGGACTACCTATAAAAAGATGAGGGGAGAGGAGACTTGATGCTCCAAATTATTTTCTACTTGTGGAAACGTAAACAAATGTAATGACTTCAAATGATGTACTCTAAATATAGGCATGTACGCTTGCATATTTTGTTCAGATGAAGGGGAAATATTTTATACATTCTCAAAGAAAGGCAGGACTAGAGATGGCAGGATTCGGAAGTAAAAATCAACATAAGCATCATACATGTTATCTACTCTAGCCTAGAGAATTGGTGGAAGAATAGTGACAAGTAAACGTACAGTTCTACAGAAGCCTATAGGAAAGTAAAAACAAGCCAAGAGTCCTACAATTTCTTTAAGACCTGTTACTATTTATACTTGCACATGGCTTCCATAACCAAATCTTTATTCTGGTTGCAGAATTTGTTCAAGTTACTTTAATGTCTATATACAACATAACATCATATTTAGCATGTACAGAACACCTTTCAAATTAATGCTTCATATATTTTTTAAGTCTGTACCTTGGTAAGTAGGATGGTATTATTCCCAATCATGTCCTAATCTAAACACCAAGATCAAAAAATATTGCAAAGTTTATTTCACAATTGAAATTGGCCCCCGTTTGCAGTTCCATATAAAACAGCGCTGGCAAATTTTATGCAAATAGGTGTCCTGTAGCTATGGATTTGGGCCATTTTAATATCTAGCAATGGCTGTCATGGGAACTGGTTCGGCCTGAAGGCCAAAGGTAGTGAAAAGAACAAATAACTATTATATTGTTCAAAGCTATCTACACTCTCTCTCCATAAAACAAAAATTAAATCCATATTTTACTTATCTATTTATTTTTAAACATTTATATTGCTGCCTACTCACTCATCATGACTCATGAAGGCTCACAGGAAATAAAAACACAAAATAAAAAAATAAATAAACATAATAATAAACACCCACCCACCCTGACAACGACATACACTTATACCAGCCCTTTAATGGGCTTCATCCCACTCTGAGTTCACATTATATTTAAGTATCATATCATATTATGTGTAAGTATAAAATATTTATCCAAAAGCCACTACCTTCTTATTTTAAGCTAATAACATTGAAAAGGGGCTGTCTGCAGGATGTGATCAAAACAGTCAAAAGAAAAGCAGTATTGGTGTGACTGAAGAGCACCCTGTCAGAATTTTTAAAAAAAACAACCAATGGAGTTTCAATGACACCATCAGTTGTTGTTTGGACTTTTTTTTACTGTACCTTGTTGAAAAACTTGTGTTTGACCCACACTTTTTTCTACAATAGATATCAGCAAGGTATAAACATGTCCAGCATAGGCATCCATGCTAGCTACGGGTCAGAACCAGGCGTGTAAGATGAAGAATTTGTATCATGATGCAATTCATGCTCTGACACTTGCCCCCCTCACCCCATGATTTCTGCAAAGGTGTCTTTGTATGCTCAAAACAAGGCAAATTAAAGTGAAAGTCACTGACTGGCTCCAAAACAGGAAATATCCCATCTGCATTTCTCAAGCTAGAACCCCACCATCAAAGTCATTTTGACCCAGAATCTATTCTATGCTATTGCACTACACCAGGAGTATCAAACTCAAGGCTGATTAAATCTGGCCCATAGGGCCAGCCTAGAAATATCAAAGAACCAGCCCGCAATGCCTCTGCTGACCAAAATGGGCTGCAGGGAGGTGCGGGTGATCCCCTCGCAGCCCGTTTTTGGCCTCCACGGCCTCGTGCAGCACTTTGCCGGCCAAAAATAGCCACACCTACCCCAGCCATGCCCGACCACCATTCCAGGCCCTCCGAGGTCGTATACAACCCTGACGCGGGCTTCAATGAAATAAGATTTTGACACCCCTGCACTACACAGTATGAGCACAGGTAGTCTTTGACTTACAACCATTCATTTAGTGACCATTTGATTACAATAGCACTAAAAAGAGTGACTTAGGACCATTTTTCATCCTCAGTGTGAAAAATGGTCCTAAGTCACTTTTTTTCAGTGCTGTTGCAACTGAATGGTCACTAAATGAATGGTTTCCTTAAGAGACTTGGAACAATATTACAATGAGCATGATACAGGCAGTCCTTAGTTAACAAGGGTAATTAGCTCTGGAATTCCATCACTAATATGGTTGTAAAGCATAATGTTACATGACCACACTGACTTATGATGGCAATTCTAGTTGCGATGGTTAGGTGACTCCTGCACAGTGGTTAGGTGTGATGTCACATGATTGTCACCTGTGACTTCCTGCTAGTTTCCTCATTGACTTTGTTGTCAAAAGCTGGCAATGAAGGTGGCAAATGGATTGTCTGCATGTTTCCTCATTCAGCGCTGCTGTAACTTTGAATGGTTGCTGAGTGAACAGTAATTAACCAAGGTTCACTTGTACTATATTTAACATTTAAAGCACAGCAGAAATTTTTCATTCCCAGTCCTACAGTTTTCATGCTTTTCTCCACTATATCATATTTTAAGTGATCATGTAACAGGGGCCATGGCAAAACTACATAGATAAGAACTCTGATTCTTAACCATTTTTAGCAGTGTTTGCAATGCTTCATGTTATTTGATTTGATTTTTAAAACATTTATATGGCCTTCCCATCTAAATCAAACCCCAGGTGGCTCACAATCCTAATTTGATTTCCAAAAGATACTTCTTCTTCTTCTTCTTCATCATCATCATCATCATCATCATCATCATCATCATCATCATCATCATATTTTACTTTTTATACCGCCCTTCTCCCAAAGGACTCAGGGCGGTGAACAGCCAAGTAAAACAATACAATATATTACAATAAAAACTATTTAAAAAACTTATTCCATATGGCCTAAATTTAAATATAAAATACATAATATAAAAATAAACCCCATTTAAAACGAATTAAAAACCCCTATTAAGCCAGTCCTGCTCGGAAGAATAGGTATGTTTTCAGCTCGCGGCGAAAAGTCCAGAGGTCAGGAAGTTGTCAAAGTCCTGGGGGAAGCTCGTTCCAGAGGGTAGGTGCCTCCACAGAGAAGGCTCTCCCCCTGGGGGTCGCCAGCCGACACAGTTTGGCTGACGGCACCCTGAGGAGACCCTCTCTATGGGAGCGTACCGGTCGGTGGGAGGCATGTGGTAGCAGAAGGCGGTCCCGAAGATATCCTGGTCCTATGCCATGGAGCGCTTTAAAGGTGATAACCAACACCTTGAAGTGCACCCGGAAGACCACAGGTAGCCAGTGCAGTCTGCGCAGGATTGGTGTTATATGGGAGCCACGAGTGGCTCCCTCTATCACCCGTGCAGCTGCATTCTGGACCAATTGAAGCCTCCAGGTGCTCCCCAAGGGGAGCCCCATGTAAAGAGCATTGCAGTAGTCCAGGCGAGAAGTGACGAGGGCGTGAGTGACCGTGCATAAGGCATCCCGGTCTAGAAAGGGGTGCAACTGGCGGACCAGGCGAACCTGGTAAAAAGCTCTCCTGGAGACGGTCGCCAAATGATCTTCAAAAGACAACCGTCCATCCAGGAGAACACCCAGATTGCGCACCCTCTCCATTGGGGCCAATGATTTGCCCCCAACAGTCAGCCGCAGTTGCAGCTGGCTGTACCAGCATCCACAGCCACTCCGTCTTGGAGGGATTGAGTTTGAGCCTGTTTCTCCCCATCCAGACCCACACGACCTCCAAACACTGAGACAACACTTTGACAGCTTCATTGGGGTGGTTAGGGATGGAAATGTACAGCTGGGTGTCATCCGTGTACAGTTGATAACTCACCCCAAAACCACTGATGACCTCACCCAGTGGCTTCATATAGATGTTGAACAGGAGAGGCGAGAGAACCGACCCCTGTGGCACCCCACAAAGGAGGCGCCTCGAGGTCGATCTCTGCCCCCCTGCCAACACCGTCTGCGATCGGTCGGAGAGATAGGACGAGAACCACCGAAACACGGTGCCTCCCACTCCTAAACTCCCCAACTGTTGCAGCAGGATACTATGGTCAATGGTATCGAAAGCCGCTGAGAGATCTAGGAGAACCAGGGCAGAGGAATAACCCCTATCCCGGGCCCTCCAGAGGTCATCCACCAACGCGACCAAAGCTGTCTCCGTGCTGTACCCGGGTCGGAAACCGGACTGGAACGGGTCTAGATAGACAGATTCATCCAGGTACTGGGGTAACTGATGTGCCACCACACTCTCAACAACCTTCGCCACAAAGCGAAGGTTGGAGACTGGACGATAGTTACCCAAAACAGCTGGGTCCAGGGAGGGCTTCTTGAGGAGGGGCCTCACCACCGCCTCTTTCAAGGCGGTGGGAACAACACCCTCCCCCAAGGAAGCGTTGACAATTCCCTGGAGCCAGCCTCGTGTAACCTCCCGGGTGGCCAGCACCAACCAGGAGGGACACGGGTCCAATAAACATGTGGTGGCATTCAGCCGTCCCAGCAACCTGTCCATGTCCTCGGGAGCCACAGGATCAAACTCCTCCCAGATGGTCTCAACAAGACTAGCCTCCGTCACCTCGCCCGAAACTACCCAATTTTGGTCCAGACCGTCCCGAAGCTGAGCGATTTTGTCAAACAGATACCTGCTGAAATCCTCAGCACAACCCTGTAAGGGATCATCGCACCCCCCTGGTGAAGGAGGGAGCGAGTCACCCTAAACAGGGAGGCTGGGCGGTTCTCTGCTGACGCAATGAGGGTAGAAACATAGACCCACTTGGCCTCCCTCAATGCCACTAGATAGGTCTGAGTGAAAGACCTAACTAGTGTATGGTCAGCTTCAGAACGGCTGGACCTCCAAGCGCTCTCTAGGCGTCTTCTCCGGCGCTTCATCTCCCTCAGCTCCTCGGAGAACCAAGGAGCTGGTTGAGACCTACGCCGGGTCAGAGGCCGCAAAGGCACGACATGGTCCAAGGCTCCCGCCGCGGCCTGTTCCCAGGCCGCAACAAGCTCCTCGGCCGAGCCGTGGGCCAGATCGCCAGGGAACGGCCCAAGCTCCATCAGGAACCTCTCCGGGTCCATCAGTCACCTGGGACGGAACCAACGCATTGGTCCCGTCTCCCTGCGGTGTTGAGCGGCGGTCCAAAAGTCCAGACGAAGGAGAGAGTGATCTGACCATGACAAAGGTTCAGTGACTAATTCTCGTACTTCCAGATCACTCAACCACTGTCCAGAGACAAAAATCAGATCCAGTGTGTTTCCCCCAACGTGGGTGGGGCCTTCAACTAATGGGGTCAGGTCCATGGCCGTCATGGAGAACATGAACTCCCGAGCCGCCGTTGACGACATACCGGCTGATAGCAGGTTGAAGTCCCCCACGACCATAAGCCTAGGGGTATCAACCGCCATCCCGGCTATCATCTCCAGCAACTCAGGCAGGGCTGTTGTCACGCAGCAAGGAGCCAGGTATGCGATCAACAAGCCCACCTGCACCCTACGACCCCACTTCACGTAAAGGGATTCACAACCGGCTATCTGAGGTACAGTGGCCTCCATCAGCTCTAGACTCTCTTTAATAACCACCGCCACCCCTCCACCCCTACCTTGGGCCCTCGGCTGATGAAATGCCCGGAAACCCGGTGGGCACATCTCCACCAGGGGTATCCCTCCTTCAATGCCCAACCAAGTCTCCGAAATGCCCATAAGGTCCGCAGCCCTCCCCCTGTATAAGATCATAAATCAGGGGGGCTTTATTTACTACGGACCTGGCATTGCATAACATCAGCCGAAGGTCCAAGCCCTGAGGAGACTGGCCACCCGGGGAACGGGAAAAGTCTGAGGGGCTGGAGCACACAATCACTTTTAAACAGCGAGTGCACACACCCTGAACATGATACGGCCCCCCACTTCCGCCATATCTGCCTCTCCCACTTACCGTACTGATGGAACAGCCCTCTGGAATTGGAACGAGAAGCTTCCCCTTTACCTCCGGACCTGATGAAATATCGCCGCGAGCAATCGCTAGAACTGGCTCCCTCCCCAACGGGTTTCCCCCGATACCCGTTTTTACCCTCCCACCCCTTAAAAATTATTTATCTAAAAAATCCCATAGGTTCTTTTTCAATGCATGCCATCTCTCTGGGTCCCAAAACCCGTCATTGAGATAGGCCCTCAATAACGTGGAGGGCCATTTCTGCAAAGCGGAAAGAAAAGAAAAAGCAGCATGTTAATGACTCGTTAAAGGAGATACTCTGAAGCAACTTTTTAAAATTGAATTAAAGTACTATACGGTATCATTTTTATGGGGAGGGAAGTGGTTTAACTCACACATGCAGCAGGGTCGTTCCCCAATTTTCCTTTCTTCTATCTACCTATGGCAGTCATTTCATTCTATGGGGAAACAAATCACTATCTCTTCAAAACACTGTTTTTGTGGAAAAAAAGCTTCTCTCTTATTGATATATTAATTAATTAATTTATTTATACTTGTATTTATCCTACATGTTATGCAATCATAAAACTAGAGAGCTCACATATATAGTATTATGTGAGACAGATCGTAATGATAATTTTGAGTTTACTATTCTTTTACACAGAATGAAGTTTTATTCATCTCAACAACTTATCATATGCAAATATTTCTATCATAAATCCCACTGGCCCACTGAAGGTTATAATTATATATCTCATGTTTGACTCTAATCTTAATCCAGGAAGGACTTTTTAAATTAAAAATGAGGTTATGTAAATAGCTGATTTCAAAAAAACAATTCTTACCTTTATCACCCCATCATAACCTGGTATAGTATTGACCTTTGCATTCTTGGCTAACAGTTTGCTTTCTATCTTGTCTCCCATTGCATGAATGGCATGCATATCTGGTCCAATGAAAACAACACCTTCTGATGCCTGAAGAAACAAAGAAGGAAGAGAAGAAAGAGTATTACAATGGAGCCTCTTTGAACATAGTTCACATACTTATTACAAGTACTGTAACTTTAAACTTTAAGCAGTATATTAAAAGTATATCTGAGGAGGAGAAAGCAAAGATCTCATAATTACTGTTTGCAGAAATCAAAACCAGACCAAGGAAAACTAGCTGAAAGTTATAAAACATTTTTGCCTGACTTATCTGTAGCATCTCATGAGTGAGAAAAAGGCAATTAGGTCACAACTCTGAGATGTCACAAGAGCATACTAAGATATGTTGTGTAATATGGTTCAGGATTTAATTCTGCATTCTTTAAGATTCACATAAAGACAACTTCTTTTCTTTTATAAGGGCTGAAAATATGCGAGATGGACTTTTAATTTTTTTTCAGAAGAAGAGATTTCTAAATACCAACCTTCAAGCTAATTAAGAACATCTTCCATTTTAGACTGATGCCCTAAACAAATACTTGAAAAGCTGCAATTATTTTTTATGCCATATTGCAGCTTACAAACTTATCTGGATACTTACGGTATCAACAAATATACTTTTCCATTCAAATATATTAGATGTTATTATAATGTCAACCCTTAATTATGTTCCCCAATCTATAGACAATACATAGTGGGCTCTTGAGGGGGGGGAGTGCTTGAAAGAATGTTGAATGCTAAGAGGATTATTGTTACAGTGATAAGTGATAAGTAAAATATGAGAATAGAAACCAAAATTGCATACGTGCCTTTCATGTCTCAGGTGGGGCTTATTATTTGGCTAACTAATAAGATAATAAAATAATGTATTTATTAGTCTGCCCTACCTCAGGCAGAACGCAAGAGGCAAGCATATCAAAGAAATGCTTTAAGGATATCTCACAAATGCATGTATATAATTTGGTTTCTTATCACTTGGCTACCACATCTGATTCTACAAATTTAGCTTCTGTAAAAGACTGAAACAATAAATTACTATCATACAAGTCATGATAGTTCCCATCTTTTAGCCAAAACTTAATAGCAAAACAAGCTTGTATGGTTTTCTCCAAATGTTTTTGCCCAAACTAATATACTATTCTTACAAGTTAACTCCCTAAATCATCCAGTATGCTCCCTTCCACTATACAATATGCTATTGAACAATATATATTCTATGAATAATGGATCCCCTTCTCCTGAATAATGGATCCCCTTATTACTATTAACCTGATTATACTGATATAAATCACAATGGAGAGGAATGGAGCAGTTGTTTGCCATTAAGCACATAAAAAAGAAATCATAGATAGATAGATAGATAGATAGATAGATAGATAGATAGATAGATAGATAGATAGATAGATAGACCAGACCAGACCAGACCAGACCAGACCAGACCGATCTCAAACATGGGTGAAGCTTGGATTCATGTCATTATTTGAAATAAGCATTTTTTTAAAATTTCTGTACCTTTTAACAGTGTTCATTCCTGAAAGCTGTCGTATGGTTTGCCATTGCATTCTTCCTAGGGCTGAGACTTTGGCTGGTCCACAGTCAACCAGCTGGGTTCTGCATCTAATGTGGGACTATAACAGTCTCCCAATTTCTAGCCTCAAACACTACACCAAACTGACTCTCTTCAATGTATGTTTGTTTGTTTGTTCGTCTGTTAAATGTTTATGCTGCCCATTCCCCCTGTAAGACAACTCTAGGCACTATTACTTAGTTGTAATATTGAACGGAATAAATAAATGCATAAAATAACTGTAAACACATGGATTCCCACATTCACTCTCTGTCACATCAATTAAAACTAAAAGAGAATAAGGGAGTTGAAATCTTGGAGAAGGAACTACAGCTAGATAAAACCAATAATCAGACCGATTTAAACAGTTTTTATATTCCAAAAGTCAAAGCATGCAAATCTATTTTTCTTTTAATACAATTGTGTACTTTTCCAAACAGGACACCGAAATAATCAAGAAGCGTATAAAAACATGAAACCAAGAGAGAACAAATAATCGAAGTAAACAGAAAATTGCATGCATTCCAACAAATGTTCCCAAGGTGGTTACTGATTTAGATAGAAGGAAAGTGAAACATGGGAGGAATTTTCTTTAGATGTTTTCCATATAGGATTTCCTCAGTTCCTGGCAATCAAATCGGTCATAGATTTTTACATGATAAAAGGAATCTGTGGAACTAATCCTAGAAACCTCTTTCTGTTTTCTTGCATAACACCTCCAGGCACAGAAGAGACAAAATGCTTCATTTGCATCCTTAAACATTAGAAACTGAGAATGAACCTTTTCAACTGCAAATGTTATTGCATCTACATTTCCAGAAAGGCGGAAGGGGGGAAGGTTACAGAGTCTACTCAGGTTTATGTTAACTCATCTCTTTTTTAGTATTACTGATCAATACAAAGAGAAGGCAGAAGCAGCAAAGCCTTAAGAACCTTTTTCTCCCCAAAGAAAAGAAGAAGAAAGAGATGGAGGGAACATGAAGGATGATAAGCAGAAGAAAGAGGAAATGACCAAAGTAAAAACAGCAAATATTAACCATGGTAATAGTTTTTCTTTTCTGATAACATTTGGCCAAGATTTGCTTGTGTAAAATAAAAAAAAATAGTAATAAAGATTAGACCAGACTGAATTAAAAGCATTTGTGTAAATAAATAAAAATATCACATACAAATTTAAAACTTAACAACCCAGAAATGACAAAAGAGCAGCTTCAAGATTATTCCAGGGACACTTTTTGTTGGTTGTTTTTGCACTTATAAAATGCTACCATCAAATTCACTACACTAGATTCTGTTGAAGTAGCTTGGTAGTAGTATAGCAACATCGAAGAAATTTTAGAAATTGGCTCAATCACAAAATTATGAAGTCTCCTATAGATTAAGTTCAACTCTTGATCACTTCACATCCATGCAATTTCCATTACAAAAGCAAGGTCCTATGACACAGGAATGCAATTAGTACTGGACAAATGTGCCACTTTTACCATTAACAAGGAAAAATAATGAAAACTGGAGGAATCAAGATGCCCTATAGCACTTAGCAACAGCACTTCAATTTATATATTACTCAATAGTGCTTTACAGCCCTCTCTAAGCAGTTTACAATGTCAGCATATTGCCCTCCAACAATCTGGGTCCTCATTTTACAGACTTCAGAAGGATGGAAGGCTGAATCATCCTGTCAGGATCAAACTCCAGGCTGTGGGCAGAGTAAGCTTACAATACTACATTCTAACCACTGCAGAAGTAGAAATAACATCAAGAATCTGGATGAAGACCATCACTATAAATACCTGGGCATCCTTCAAGCTGACAACATCAAGCATACTGAAGTCAAGAAGATTATAAGTGAATACATCAAGAGAGGAAGATCTTAAAACCTAAATTCATCCATGTAGCAATGTTGAAAGACAATTCCAAAATATTTGGAGCACTCTATGAATATCATTGGCATTTGGAAAATCACTATCAGTCAATTGCAAAAAGCAGCTTTACTTAAGACAGCTTACATCTTGTAATGATACATTTAACAGCATCAAACAAATCTGCCTAACCCAGGTCCTTGTTTTGAATGTGTTGGTGCCTTTCCAACTTCTGGTATTTGACCTGGCAAATAGACTGTTTATAGCAAAAGCAACAGCACTTAGACTTATATACCACTTATATACCCCAACAATCTGGGTCCTCATTTTACCGACCTCAGAAGGATGGAAGGTTGAATCAATCTCGAACCGGTGAGAGTCAAACTGCTGAACTGCTGTTTATATGAACTGGATGTATGTAGTATTTCATCTAAATCAGAGACCCATAAAGAATTCCTGAACTAGCAGGAACTATCAACGTCCTATCTGACGATTTGAAGAATCTTGCTCAAATGTGGCTGTAACACTACATAGCACCATTTTGGATGGTGCATTTTGGGGTAGAAGAAAATGTATCAATCAAAACATAAAGCATATGAATAAAATTCAAGAAGTTAAATGTATGATCTGAATACAATAATGCATTCCTTTGCATAGGTTACTTGAAAACTAGTCATTCGGACAAAGGAGTGTTTCTTGCAGAGAATTTATAGTAGAAAAGAAAATACAAAAAGAAAGAAATATTCTGGATTATTGTATTGTGCACACAAGATTTGCTTTTAATTCTGTGTCTAACATTACTAAATTATAACTTTTTAGATGAAAAACGAGATTATTTCTCTCCACTCAAAAAATAAATAAATCTTGTAATGCTTGCAATTTTACTGAGATTTGCTCACTAGTGCTGGGGTTGAGCTTGGATTACTGAAGTCATGATGATTCAACTTTAGATAGACTTCATTTTACTTTTATTTTGTTATTTAGAACTACACAGTGCTGTTTCTAATAGTCATTTCAATGCTTGACAAACTCCAAGGTTCATTGCTCCTGTACATTTTTCAAATTATTAGCTTCTTAATGCATATGGCTTTAATTTACCTCCTACTGACATCCTTAAATGGTTTTCAAGAATTTTGAAAGTAGAACTACTATAGTTATTCTCCACACTTGGCCTTGATCGCTGACACTGAATATCTTAAGTAGTTTCTACAATTAATAGGATGGATGTTCAAACACTTCTACTGCAAAAGCTCAAGATTCCTTTAAAAATAGATTTGTATTTGGATTCCTGTAGTGTGTTTGCTCCATTTATTTCTAATGAGTTCCCAGAAGCATCTGAGACGGCTTCTGTTTTGTAAAAAATAAAATCAGATGTGATTATCTATTAACATTGCAGATTTTTTTTAGTCTTCAATATGTATAAAATGTGAGCACTGTCAGTTGAAGATGATTTTTAACACTAAATCAGGTAAGCAGCACAATCCCTCTTTCCCTAATTATTCTTACTGATAACAATGTATGATGCATTATACTTTATTCAAATGCTTCATAATTAAGGCATACAATGGTGTTGAAAAGTTTGTGAACCCTTCTGAATTTTCAATATTTCTATTGACCTGCAATGTTATCTTTTCTCCCCACAAGAGCTGAAACTAGAAAAAGAGAAGCCAATTAACAAATGAATCAAAATTTGCATGTGGCTAAAGTATGTGAACTTTTCATTTCAATAAGTGAGGTGCCCCTCTTGGGCACCAATAACTGCAATGAAATTTTCAATAAGTGTTGAACCATCCTGCACATTTGGCTTAAAGAAATTTTAGCCCACTCTTCCTTACTAAACCACTTCAGTTCAGGAATGTTGGTAGGCTTCCTCACCTGAATGGTCCATTTCAGGTCCTTTTTAATATTTTTATAGAATTAAGATCTTTTACTTGACCCTTCCAAAATATTAACTTTCTTCTACTTTAAACATTCTTTTGTCAGAAAGTCATGATCTTGTTGCATGATCCTGTTTCTCTGGAGTTTCAGTTCATGAACAGTTACTCGAACTTTTTCCTGTAGAATTTGCTGGTACAACCTAAGCATAGTACATAAAATCATCTACAATGTCCTACCAGCCAAAACAGCCAAACCAGCCAAAGCTTCAACCAAAACAATATAAGAGCACACAATAGATCCAAACTCATGGTAACCCAATCCAAAATAGACTGCAGAAAATACGATTTCAGTAATAGAGTTGACAACACTTGGAATGCAAAACCTGACTCTGTGGTTTCCTCCCCAAAACTTTTACCTTAGATTGTCTACTGTAGCCCTCATGCCATTCCTAAGAGGTCTGTAATGGGCATACATAAGCGCACCAGCGTGCCTACCATCTCTGTCCTAATGTTTTCTTTTATTCATACCCTTTACATGTGTTTATAATTATGTTTACACTTGTATCTGTCATAAAATATATGCTTGATGAAAATAAATAAATAAAATAAAAATAAATAAAACAATTCAAAATTCGTAGTTTTGTCAATGAAAGCAAACATTTTTTTGTGTGCCTTCAACTCAATATTGACTCTTGGTAAATTATCTGGACAAATCCCTGTTTTCCTGATAAGATTTTGTGGGAGTGGTTCACCATTGTCTTCTTTCCAGGACTGAGCAAGTATGACTAGCTCCAAATCTCCCAGCTGGCTTAATGGTCAAAGCAGGACCAGAACTCAGAGGCTCCTATTCTGGTGCCTTAACCACTATACCAAACTGGTCTGCTGAAAATGCTTTTATTATCATTCAGTAGCAGTTGGAAAAGTGCACTGGTAGAATTCCTGTTTCCTCCTAGAAGCCTAATTAATTTGAGGATACAGGATTAACTTCTGCAGGTTATTACTAAAAAAGTAGCAGTCTTCCAAAGACATGAGTCTTTGATATGATCATGAACTATAATCAAGAAGTTCCCATTCATTAGGATCTACAAAACTTAAAGAGGTGAATAATTAATATTTCAAATACCAAAAAATACTAAATTGAGAGTAACTAAAGTGGTCAAAACTCCAGAATGATTTTGATGAGAAACAAAGTTTGCTTCAAAAGTACTCTGAAGCACAGCAGGTATCAGTAAGATTTTTTTGAACCACTGATGTAATAGCAATAGCTTTTAGACTTATATTCTGCTTCACAGTGCTCTGTTACCCTCTCTAAGTGGTTTATAGAGTCAGCATATTGCCCCCAACAATCTGGATGAATAAGAAGTGACACAGTTGATTGACTTTGAGGAAATTACTATAGGCTGTTATGCTACATTTAAGGAAAGTAATTTTAAAAGTATTAATTTGAATATTCTAGTCCTGATGTTGGAGTCAATGCATCACCTGAAATCATTACAGCAAAAGCTTTATTTGATGCAAGAGACTACACATGCAATAAATCAAATTTACAGTGGTATACATTGTTTGCCTGATGACATTATTAAACATCAATTGTGCAAATGACATAATTTATGTAATATGTGTAGAATTGCCATTCAATTTGCTTAAATTAAAATAAATGAAGTCATTGGCAGTATTTGCACAATACATTGTGACAATACAAAATTGTCACAATGACATACTTTTGCATTCAATAAATATTTCAATCCATTAAAAGGTTTTACATTACTTCTACATTATAATTTTAGACATAAAGAAAATTTCTCTGTATTCTAAATTGGAATAAACATTTCTTAAATAACTTTGTTTCAACTTGAATCTTTTTCTTCTATAGCTAGGTACACAACAAACACTCTTAATTATATAACCTCCCTTTAAATGTTAAATTGCTTGTTGCTCAAACTGTGATTACTATTCTGTGGACAAGAATGTGTTAATAAAACCTTCAGTCCAGAGGTGGTATTCAGCCGGTTTGCACCGGTTCAGGTGAACTGATAGCGGCGATCGCGGGTGGGCCTGCCCACCTGCCCCGGCTTCAAGTCATGCTATTTAGGCATGTTTTTAAGCCCGGGAGCATGCATGGAAGGCGCGCAAGCAAGCAAAGCGCATGCAGAGAAGGCCAGGAGAATGCGCGGAAGGCCAGGCGAGTGCGTGGACAGCACACACAAAGCGATCATGTGCAGACAGCGTGCATGAAGCGAGCGAACCAATGGTAAAAGTAAGTGAAACTCACCCCTGCTTCAGTCTCATTAATGACAGATACAAGTGGTCATAAAATAGTTAAAAGCATGAGCAAACTGTGACTATGACTGATTACTACAATCTAACTCAAAAATCCTAACAAACCATCCAGATTTTTTAAAAAACAATGGTTTTAGCTCTAGAGCTTTTGAGTTTGGTTTTGGTTTTAGTATTAAGCAGCAACATATTACTCAGCATGGATCAAACACTGGTATGATTAGGATTGTGTGGGTGAGAAAAAGCACCACTTCTCATTTATAGAAGCAATAGGAAGAATCCAAAGATAAGCCTCCAGAATAAATAGTACGAACATTTATTAACAATTTAAAAATGGGAATGCTACATACCTTGCCTGGAAACAAGGCTAGCAGCAAACCTAAATTATATAATTAAGAGTTGGGAGTGAATGCTCAAACTTCCTACCTGCATGGCCATTTTCCAACAATTATTTACAAGGGCCATTGAGATGTATGTTGAGAATAGTAGTCTGCATTTTATTTATTTATTTATTTATTTGATCAATTTGATTTCTATAGCCACTCATCTCAAATATATTACTCAAATATATTAAATATATTTGATCACTGAGAATTATTGTCATGGATGTTAATAATGGAGCCATCAATGGTCTCCATCAGCAGACATTCCTTGGCTAACAGGATCCATAATATGCCCAACCCAACTGACCAAATTGGATGAGTAGAAATAACTGGAAGACAGTCTCTTGGATAACTTGGTTACCAAGCCAGAATTAATTAGATGTTGTCTGATTGTATATTTCTGAAGCTGCAATAAATAAACATATTATTAATCTGTTGTTGCTTGTCCATGAACATCAATGAAGATCTCAACACCATATTTTTTTGTTTTGATTTTATGACATTAAGACTAAATGTGGTATGTCTGAAGATGACTGTTCAGGCCAATCCAAGCAAAGAATGCTCTCATATGTTGGACAGACATGTGTAGGCACTGCAGTTGTTGCACTAATGGCTCTAGTGCATCTTTTTTTAGAAGCTTGATAGCCCTTGTGGATGAGGTCATGTCAGGTAGGTCAGTTTTGTGTCACCACATTCCAGGTGGCTGTATCTATATCAAGCAGCTTCAGAGAAGCATTAAGTTTCTGGTCTTCGGAATATATGTTTTATTGCTATTTAAACTGCTCAGAATTCATGTGGATTTGGTAGAATAGAAATATCAAAATAAATAAATAACAAAGGAAATTGTGTATATGTAGTTTAATGAAAAGGAGGACTGAAGGTGACATGATAGCAGTGTTCCAATATCTAAGGAGCTGCCACAAAGAAGAGGGGATCAACCTATTCTCCAAAGCACCTGAAGGCAGGACAAGAAGTAATGGATGGAAGCTAATAGAGAGAACCAACCTCAAATTAAGGAGAAATTTCCTGACAGAACAATCAGTGGAACAACTTGCCTCCAGAAGTTGTGGAGAGATTGGACAACCATTTGTTTGAAATGATTCAGGGTTTCTTCCTTGAGCAGGGGACTGGAAGACTTCCAAGGTCCCTTCCAACTCTGTTATTATTCTGTTATTCTGAAATCCTTTGACTGATAGCTGAACACTCCCCCATGCAGTGATGGCTGCATGATCAAATCAATCTGAGGCCACAAGGCAGTAAGTTATGTCAGAAGTAATTCTAACTAGAAGTTAGGTAAGGATGCATTCTTGTCCAAACACAATTTATTTTTCACATCCATGCAAAAATTAACCACTTTTTCTGAAAGATAGTTAATAAACATATTGTAATATTTTTCTATATAGACAGTGCATCAGCTCCAATACAGATACATAACGTCAAATAAACAGAGTATTGAAAGCTCTGGCTCACTTTTGTAAGATTACTGTGTTCAATTTTAATAAAAAGTGATTTTTTAAATTATGTTAGTATACAGTATTAAAGACAACATAAAGCAGGTAAAATACTATATTTACTTATTCTTTTCTGGAAATTCAAATTGAGGACAAGGCATTGACACAACTCCCAAAGGGACCCAAGTCAACCCATGCATCAATTTTGTAAAATCTGAAAAGGTTGAAATTTCTAACAAAGTTATTTCAAATAATAAATGCATTATTTGTGTTTTATAACAATATACTTTAAAAAGAAAGGTATTTCAGGCTTTTCAATGACTTCATAATGTAACACTCCACACAGAACAATACTGCTATGTTTTATTTATTATTTCAATACTGATATATGTTGTCAATAGAATATAGTTAATTTGATATTTTCAGACAAAAGGCTATGGTATTTTTATAGATATCTCCTGTACCAGGAAAACATATCTAGCTTATGCAAACATTTGAAAAAGAAAGGAAGACAAAGCCATATTGGGGAAAAAAAGAATATTTTTCAGATCATTAATTTTGTACTAATTCAGGACTTTATTTTTATTCACTACTTCAATTTCAAAGTTGCTTAACTCCAAAATGATTCTTAGTGGAGTATTTAAAAAAATTAAAAGCAACATATGTATATCTAAGAAAAAAACAAATTTCTGTGTTGTTCAGATCAATTAATAAAATAATAAAGCTATGCCAATGATTGTCACAAACAGTAATACCTAGATAGGCATGCTCAGATCATCAGTATCATACCCTGTCAACACGATATTCCTCCAGCTCATGCCATTTATCTTCTGCATGATGTATATGCCATCAAATTAAGCATGCTACCACAAGCTAGTACCATCAGGCCAAATAGGAGAATCTATCTGCAGGATTTCTAAACTTTATAATTTGATCCCAGAGAGCTGCAAAGCTTATTAAATCTTTTGTTTCTTCTATCCTCATAACAGACTTTAAGAGGGGCAGGGAAGTGAGAGGAGGGAGTAGAGAGAAGCAGCCTAGTAGACATTGCTCTGTTGTCTTGCTTTGTCTCCAATAAGCTGGAGTTCCACGTTCAGAGAAGGATTAGCGCGAGAGAAAAGTTAAGGAGGATGGCTATAAAAGTAGTAACAAAAGGAGATTTAAAATAGGATATCCCACCTGCCATAATTTCATAGGCTTTATCTTTTTATTCTCATAATGCTCCATGCAACACTAATCAGTTATCTATTGGAAACTTCAGGACCTACTGAAAAGCCTGGCAGGGTATTTGGCTTTCAATTCTTCTACTCTGTTTATTCTCAATACAAGTATGTTCAACAGCCTTAGAAAAAGCCCTTGAACAAGAACAGTCACTTAGCAATGAAATGTAAATTACTGACATGGGCTGCAGCTTGGACTTGCCACTGCTAATGAGTGCAGTAAAAAGGGAAACCGCATACTAGATTACTATAACCTTTTCACTTAACCCTATGTATGCTGAAAGATACAATTCAGCCCATATCAAGAAATTCCACACAGCAGCTTTTTATTTATTCCACTAATTCATATAATGACAGCTCATCACACTCTCGGCGGATTACGATATTATAACATTAAAACAAACAAAAAATAAAAAACATGTTAGTTGTTATCCCCCAATTAAAAGTCTTCCTCTCTGTATTGAAAACTTGGTAGTGAAAGGAGTGCAAAGTTGATCGAAGGCGCCAAGCTGTTGTGGAGCAAGGGGTATACCCCAATGCTCTTGATCGCTTAAGGAGTCAGTATTGGCTACCTTCTGTTCTGGCTATAGAGCATAGAATGGATATGCAGTCCAGAAACAAGTATACAGGCCATAAGAGGCTTGATAAGCAATCATCATTAGCTTGACGCCTACCAGGAACCACTGCAGCCTTTGTCAAATAGGCTCATTCTCCTGAACATGCATATACACATTCTAATTAATGCACACCCTTGAATTCAGTGCCAGCTACAGATTTTGGCTTATCTAGGGCAGCTTGACATAAAGTAAAAGACAATAGTCTGAGACATGACAGGATCACTGTTGTTCAGCATTAGTTGATCCAAGAAACAATGCAATTAGCAGACAAATTAGAGTGGGCCAAACACTCTTCTGGCCACAGCTTTCATCTATTCTTCTAGCAGAACCTCCAGGTTGTGCATCTGTTTCTTCAGGGAAAGTACAATCCTACCCAGAGCAATTTATGAAATGTGCATGGACACAACAATAAGTCTGCCTTGCTGGGATTAAGTCTGTATGTTCTGTCCGTATAGACATTCCACCAGCCATTGCCTCTAGCCACTAGATAAAGACTTCTGCCATATCTCCTGCAGAAGAGTCTAGCCAAAGCCATGGAGGAGGAAAGCAAAGATGGTTACATAAACATCATAAACATCAGCTTAGTTCTAAAAAGAGAAGAGGAATCGGAAAGAAAATCAAACATTGATTCTCCTTGCTGTAAGGAGGGTAGGGGAGAAGGAATAAATTCTTTGATGATTAGAAGATTCTGAGGAATCTTCCAAGCGTCTGTTGTTGTCCTTGCAAAAATAAAAGTAGTAATTAATTCTAGTAATCTTTTTTGCATTTTGTTTCCCAGACTGTCTACCTGATACGGATGACATGTCCTGCTTGGTGGGATGAGAGAGAATAAAACTGGTACTATCAGCATATTGATATTTAACACAAACCAACAAATTACTTTCCCAAACACCTTCAAGTAAATGTTAAATAAAATGGAGTCTCTAAGGCCCTCATCACTGAACTGCCCAAGAGCTCAATCCATTTCTCAAGTTGTTAGAGGAAGAAAAAAAATCAAAGCATTATGTAGGCTGCCTAGAGTTGCACAAAATAAAAGTGGGATATAAATCTAATATCAAATCAATCAGTAAATGAATCCTCTCTTGCCCCAAAAGCACCAACTGGAATGGCACACTTTTGAAGAACTAGAACAACTATAAAGCAATGTCTCTAATCCCAAATTCTGTAACAATATATCTCTGCTTACAAGTAAGCTTCACTAGATTCAATCAAGCTTATTTCCAAATAAGTATGTGCAAAATTGCATTTGCAGATAAAATAGCAGTTGGCTGCATTATCAAATCTTAAAGACAACCCGCTGAATTAAATATGTCCTCTTCTTTTGTTGGCTATATAATTATCTTGTCTGAAGTTATTGTGTACTTACCTTCCTCCTCAAAGAAAACAGGACAAAGACAATTTAAAGATTTTTGAACATAGTATTTTAATCTGAGTCTTCAAATTTAAATGCACTTTATAAAAGACACCAAAAAGAAATTACTTAAATGGGGGGACTGAAGTATTTAAGTTCTTCAAACTTTAGATCAATAGATGTGATTTGTATATAAGCATTTTTGAAGATTAAGATTGAAACTATTTCCAGCTTCAGCTGAAAATCATTATCCTCTGATTATGTAAATTTACTTTCTATGCAATAATTTAGCTTTTAACTTTATCTTAGGCATTTCATTCTAAAATCAGTTTTCAGCATTGTATATTTATGTATATAATTCAGATTCCAATATTTGGAATATTTATCCTACACCCATCTTTTTTGAAAATAGGCAATTTATTTCCTGTATTATAAAAAGAAGTTCTAAGCTAGAAGATCCATAAGATAAATGTAAAGGTTTGGTATCAGAACGGAACTGAATAATAGTTTTCTTATTACACTTTATAAGATAGAGGCCTGCACTAAGACTGAAAGTAGAATTAGGGTCTATTGCAGCGGTGTCAAACTCGTGGCCCATGGGCCGGATGCGTCACGTGCTGGCCCCACCCCCGCCCGGTTTAGCAAAGGGGAAAAAGTCCTGATACGTCACAGGACACCACCGTGATGACGCAAGTTTGACACCCCTGGTCTATTGCTTCTTCTGAGAGGTATCTCCAACCAATTATGAATAGAACTAAAACCATGCTGTATAAATGGGTCAGCCCCTTCCTTCTTCCTGCTCATCACTTCTCTGTATCAGAGGTTCAAATGGAAATTGCAGGAAGGGTTTAAAATTGGGCTCAGGGCCAAAAATAGAACTGATAGATTCAGTTATAAAAATATATCTACCTCGGTTAAGAAAAATAGTCCTATAATTTAAAATCATTTACATATATGCTTGTGCCAACTATACTCTAAGTTATATTTCAGTTTGATAAGTTGTACACAAAACAGAGAACTAATGAAGGTACATATGTACATACCGGTACATCCATGTCTCTCCAATGAAGTAACTTGAGTGTAAGAAATAATTCTTACAAAAAAATAGATCATAAATAAAAGAAGTCTGATTTTCTTCATTTATAGAGAAATGAAAAATCCTATTGACATATAGTGCTACTTGTCACTTTATGACATACAAATGCATATCCAAGAATAAAATGAATCCTGGCTGCATCACTAAAAATTCGGCCAAGAATACTGTCACCAATCTTACAATCCAAATCCTGAAAACCACCAGATTGCTAGGAAATGAGCCAGGGGGAAATAATGATTGCAAAATTGCCAAATTTGGCAGCTACATAGAACATAATAGCTTCACAACAACATGAACAAATGCTTTTGTTTCATTGTTTTATATTTAGGGAAATTGCCAATTAATGCCAGCCCTGGGACAGTGTAGTGGGAAAACCATTTGCTTCAGAATAAAAAATACTTTCTATGAAAGTTCAAAGCATCCAACTTCACACCTCTTTTTCTTCAATAAAAAAGAGGGTCAGTTTTTAGTATAATAAATTGGTTGTTCAAATAAAGACTACATGTTGCATTAAAATGACAAGTTACTGCTTGGAAGCCAATTTAATGGATCAACTCATTCTACATTTAAGAATGGAGAGAAGGTCAGTAAAACTACAAGAAAACTTCTACTAGAATTAGTTTTTCATTTGATGAGGGAGTAAATTTCATAATTAAATCCTTGTTTCATTAACAAGTAATATGTTTTTATTCTAGGGGATGGGGAGCTAATACTGACCTACGGTAAATGCTTTCTATGTTTCAAAGCCTGAGCAAAGGACACAGGTCAGAATATATAAGTAGAACCAAAGCTGGGAAGCTATTCCTCTTTTTTTCACTGTGATTATTATATTATGCCAACATATGTTATTTATATTTACATAGTCAATGTAAACGCCAAGAAAACAGTTTTTCCAATAAGGGCAGCAATGAAACAAAATTTAGTTATACCTAGTAAACTATAACTATTTGAAATATAATTCATCATCAGGGGCAGCCAATCTACCCAAGAGCAAAAACGGATATATTAGCATATAACTGCATCTTGACATAAAGTTATGTATTAATAATTTTAAATGCAGGATGCAACTCATAAATATAAAAGCAACGGATGAACTAACGGGATTCTTCCTAATTTTTCTAAGTGCCCCAATGCTACTTGCCACTCAATGCTGTGCACTTATTGCTGCTCCACTTTACAAACATGGAGCCACCATTTTTACATAGCACTACTTCCAAGCCTAATTATTATCATGGTGTGAGGTGCACTAGCCTTTTAACATACATAAGAAGCACAGCATGGTCATTTGGTAGAGTAATGTATGCATTTTCTCTCCCAATTCCCAAACATCACTAGGGAGAACTCTCCAAATTAAAAAAGCAAACATATGCAGCAGATTATTATGTATAAGCCCCTTGGACATTCAAGTATTAGGCATTTAGAAGCCACCTCAAGTTTCTGCATAAGTGTACAGATTTCCATTATCTTTTAATATCCCCTAAAAGAAAACCGCCTCTTGGTGCAAGTATGCAGAACTGTCTCTGTTGAATATCTTATTAAGTACTAAAGACTATGAATGAAAAGGTGTGCACATTTAAATAGGACTCTGAATGTTTTTTAAAGGATATTAGGTATTTTATGGGCTGAAAACACTCTACACCCTCCTGTCTTATAAAAACATGTGGATACCTGAAGCTCAGCGTGAGAAAAGGATGGGACACAAAGTGCACCTTCATGAGTACATAGCTTGCTTCAGCTCTGGTAAACTGCAGATTACAATAATGCATTTTATGCACTATGCCTCTAAAAGCTATACCCAGATTCCCAGATTGCCAACTGAGCCTTCATGAGTACATAGCTTGCTGTGTAAATAGTTACATTATATGTATGCTTTCCGACTGAATTATTTCCAAACTGCAGCAAATCAAAATGCTGGGTTTTGATCACTGAAGCTGTTTATAATGTATAGTCAGTGTATTATTTGTTCGTTTATTTTATTTATTGGCCACCCATCTTACCATAGGGCCATGATGGTGAACCTATGGCATGCGTGCCAGAGGTGACACACAGAGCTCTCTCTGTGAGCGCATGGGCCATTGCCAGCTGCTCTTCCGGTTTCCAGCGCACATGCTGGTCTTTGCGCATGCCAGAGCACCAGAAATCCAAAGCCCACCTGGCCGGCGCGCATGTACATACTGGAAACCAGAAGACCAGCTGGCCAGTGCACACATAAGTGCCGGCCATCTGGTCTTCCGGTTTCCGGCATTCAGGAAGATCAGCTGGCCAGCGCACATGTGCGCACTGGAAACTGAAACACCACGTGGCCGGCGCATACATGCACTATCTATCTATCTATCTATCTATCTATCTATCTATCTATCTATCTATCTATCTATCCCATAGATAAAATGAAAATAATTAAAATTAACATTAAAAACGGAGGGCGGGAGCAGAGTGGTGGGAGGTGGGATTACACCATCAACTACCTCCATTGTGCTGCTTCCCCACTAGGGCCCCAAGCCATTTACTTTTATCAATGTGCACAATATCACTACCATGATGCCTCTACTATCTAAAGAGGTAAATTACCAGCAGATTATAATCCTATTTGTAACAGCTCCTGATTCTGAATGCTTTCCCTACAAAAATTAGCCTAGAATCTTCTTTTCTGGCCTTTCAGCCCCAAATAGAATGTTTATTTTTCTGTTTAATTTCAGTCCTTCTAATTGTTTTATAGTAGTGTTACCTGCTCTAACATATGCCAGTGAAAAATGGACACTAACCTCACAATTGATACAAAAGCCACAAGTGACGCAAAGAGCCATGGAAAGACATGTGGTTGGCATTACAAGAGAAGATAGAAAGACTTGCACATGGATTAGAGAACAAACAAAAGTATATGATATCATCAAGAGAGTAAAAGGATTGAAATGGAAATGGGCTTATCACATAGCAAGAAGAACTGATGGCAGGTGGGCAGTTGTAGAATGAATCCCTCTTGATAAAAAGCATCCACAAAAGAGACCTAAAACAAGATGGATCAATAACATCAGCAAGTATTGCAGACCCAGTTGGCAAATGAAAACTCAGGACCGTATTGGTGGAAACGTGCAGAAGAGGCCTTCATCCTGCAGTGGCTAGACAATGGCTATAATGATGATGAATTGTTTAATGGATCCTTTATGGATGGCTTCATAGCTTACAGCTATATGAAGCTATATGGCTTCATAGCTTACAGCCACCTTATTTTATCTGACTTTTAAAAATTTTATCCGAATTTGGAAATTTTAAGGACAATTATTAAAGTATGTTTAAATACTTATACAGTAACAATGAAATATTTTCTCTGCCATCCCAAGGGAAACATGAAAAGATAAAAAAGAAACCCAAGAAAAAGATTTTAAAAACCCCCAAAAAATCAGAGTATGACCAGACCTTCCCTCCAACCAAAGTAGTTGTCAGAGGACCAGACATTAATATCCTGATATACAATACCTCGCTTTTGCAAAGCATTGACTAGATATTTCTAAAAGCTTACAAAATGAGGCCCCAGCAGAGCATATGCTTCAATTATTCTCTTCTACTTACAAATCCAATGAATAAGTAACTTTTCTACCATCTAAATCTTCTCCAACTTTCCTTTAACCCAGATAAAGGAAGGAGACAGAAAAAGTAGGAAATTAAAACGCCATCACAAATTAGGATAGAGGAAAATCTTTGGACGAAACCCCTCCCAAGTTGCAGTCACATCAATTAAGATAATGAAAAAAGAGGCAGAACAAATATTAGGGAAGACAAGTAAGTTTTAGGAGGACAGAAAACAATTAAATGAAAAATAAGAGCACAGAACAGGAAAAATAAATGCATGTAGCAACAAATAATACCGTAGATTTGGATAATAGAAAAGAAGGCTTGGAAAATGAAACAAATATTGTATTACAGAAAAAAATAGGGACATACACTATAAGAGGTTAAGGAGATAAATAAAATATATCTAGAGGTAGGCCATTCAGCAGCTGTGCCAAACAAATCTTGAAGGTATCAGTTAGTTATAGAATGATCTGTAAAGTATTAACTGGATACAGTGGAACCAAGCAGGTATCTAAAATTCTATGTTTCTATTTTGTCCATAGTATACAGTTCCTGCTCCACTAGGGCATAGGTTCCATCTTTATTCAAGATGATGTGGATACTGCACTTCCACTGAAAGAAGTACAGTGTTTTCCTGGTAGAAAAATAGTTCACATAAATCCTAAATTCTATACTACAGCAATTCCCAACTTTTCTGGCTCTGTTGACCGGCAATAGCGATGGCAGCGGGGAGGGGCTGGTTTCGCATGCGCAACTCAATCCCACACCTGCACAAATGGAGCTTCGAGCACTTGCCCTTCGCTTGCATGGCCCGATTCTTATCAGGCCGCGGACCAGTACCGGGCAGTGGACCAGGGTTGAGGGCCTCTTCTGTCCTAGATGCTATTATGATTCTTTATAAGTAACTCAAGGGGGTAAACATATATAATACTCCTTCCTCTTGTTTTTTCCACAAAAACAACCCTGTGAGGTGGGTTGTCCCACTTTTCAACAATATATTTCCATATTTTAACTGAATTCACAGGATACTGTCAGAAAATAAGATCAATTTCACTGTCCTTTTCTACTTTAAGCATAGCAATAATAATCCATAGATTTGCATTATCGGTACTAAACATGCCCTGGAACCCATATACATTTTATCCCAGGATTTCTACAAGTCATCTAACCATCACAAAAATTTTAAAAATGCTGATCCTAAATATATTTGACCGTACTATAAAAATTGTGGGGAACCATGTTAAGTTCTCAACACAAAAAGTGTGCTTTACAAAGTTTTATGATCTTTTGCACTGACTTCTTGACTGTTTGTTTCTCTGTTATATTTTAATTTTTTAAAAAAAACTAATTTGGAATCTTGATGTTTGCCATTTATCTGTGAATACCCTAATAAAAATCTTCTTCAGCTATAATAATTATTAGGTTATAATATAATCCATATTATAGTAGATAGCCGTAGCATTATAGATGTCTTGGATCACTAAGATCATCACCATGAGACCTTATATAGTGCTAAGCACTGCAGAGTTTCACCCTATAGCTACTCACTGTGATCTTCTCTGTGATAGAACCCACACCTGGGATATTCACATTGATATTTGTGATGTGCCTGCTGTATGAAGCGCACAGTCCTATTCATAGCATCCAGACTGCACTACTAAAATCTGAAAGCAAATGTGCAATTTTAGTAGCCCAATTTTAAATATTTTTCACAATTTTTTGTGCCTTAAAAGAAATAATTTGCTTATGGGAGATCGCCCATCTCCAACTCAAACACTAAGAAAAAAAATTCAACCACACTTCTACCAGTATATTGCAACATCACTGGATTGCTTCCTACAATTCCTTAGGAGATTGGGGTATGGCCTCCTAACATCTAAAACTTGCCCCACCCTGCTTTTTTACACACCCAGTAAAGACTTGTCTCTTATACATGAATGTTTGGATGAACTGCTACCCCTTTTTTTAACGAATGTATAATTTTAATATTTGCATTTTAATAATTCGTAAAGTATTGCTTTGCAATACTTTATAGAAAGTGGTACAACAAATTAATAAATAGAACGTTACTATAAGATAGCAGTAAAAGTAAAACCAAGCTACTAAATTATGCAAGATAGTTAAAAACAAATACAAATTATTGTTTTTTGTTACCCTACCATTCCCCAAAAGCGCAGCTAAAAAAAAGAACTGCAGAATAATATAAAGCAGTTGAAATCCAAATTTGTATATAACATTTAAAAAGCAGTAATAGTTATTATGCCATGAAAACCATTCAAAATGCCTAACTGGATCATACCATTATTAGGACCAACCCAACTTTCAAGTGCTACAGATTTCTTTTACTTGGCAAGATGTTTAAAAAAGGAAAAGATAAAGTAACAAGGGAGTCTAGAACTTAGGCTAAATTTTTCAGCCACGATCCCTGTATTCAAAAAGTCTCAAGATGGCCTTACAGTCTGCAAGCCACCATTAGCTGATACACCCAGCGTTCAGAAACAAGTAAAGAAAAAACTGTTCTCTCCTGCTCTGAAGACAAAAGCAATTTAGTCCCTAATCTGCCTCTTACCATGGCAGGTCATGTCACATCGCAAAAATAAAGAAGCATTACAGTCTTTAGAAATGTAATTTTGATGATCCAATAGATCAGTGATGATGAACCTTTTCAGCACCAAATGCCAAAAATGGAGCGCACATCTGGGCCACAAACCGGAAGAGGAGCTGCCCAGGGAGCATGTGCATGCCCGAAAATGAACTTCTGGTTTCAGCTACTGAACTTCCAGTTTCAGCCAGCTACCCTTCCAGGTTTCTGATGCATATGTGCATGTGACAATCAGCTGGCCGGCACGCATGCTCATGCAGGAAAACAGAAGACCAGCTTCTAGTTTCCTGCACTGCCGCATGCAAAAAGGCCAGCTGATCATTGTGAGCGCATGCACACCAGAAACCCAGAAGAGGAACGGGCAACGTCACACATGCCAGGCAACATGGCTCCGCATGCCACCTCAGGCATATGGGCCATAGGTTTGCCATTACGGCAATAGATAAATATTAAGCCAAATTAATTTTACTTCTAACTCGAGTGAATATAATAACAAAAAGAGTGCAAAGGAAGCATTTCTTTTGTTGGTCTCCCCTTCCTCCCACCAACCCTTTGGGGTACTTTTTTTTTTTTTTTTTGCATATTTTGAGGAGTTTAATGGACATAAAGAGTGACAAACCTTGCAGGTCATTCAGACAACTAATTTTACCCCTAAAAACCCTAGTGTCCATTTTTTGAGAGCAATTCTCAATATCTCACAGAAAGCCTATTAAAATCCTCACTGTGCTGGAAGTTCTACACTCAAATCCAAATGAGCCCAAAATAGAAATAGCAATAGCACTTAAGACTTAAATACCACTTCATAGTGCCTTACAGCCCTTCTCTAAGCGGTTTACAGAATCAACATATTGCCCCCAACAATCTGGGTCCTCATTTTACTGACCCCGGAAGGATGGAAGGCTGAGTCAACCTTGAGCCAGTGAGGATCGAACTCTTGGCAGTGAGCAGTCAGCCTGCAATACAGCATTCTAACCACCACAGCTCAATTCACTCACAAAAGGTGTGAGTGAATTCATTTCCTAAAAAAATAGGGAGGAGGAGCTATTGCATCATTCTGAATATCTCCTTTATAAAAGGCCTTTCTCATCCAGTGAACGTAACACGATCCCAGTATAGTGCCTTGGTTGGTAAACCTAGGTGCTGCATGCTGTTTCAAATGCTTCTGGACACTCTGAAGTTAAGCATCTCAAAAAATAAACTGAAGAACTACTATACTGTCAGGGTTATATTCACAGGCGATGTAACTGCCTTTTATAATGTTCTAATTAGTTGCAAAACTTTACTTTGATATAAAAACATACTAGCAAATTGCTTATTTTAGGGAATGCATGTACTGCAAAATTGGGAAATTGATTAAATCATGTCCTAACACAATTAAATTGTTTATTTTATTTTTGACAATTAAATCAAGATTTAAATCTTAGCCAATATCTTCCACGCAAAAAAGAACAAGTTGCTAATTAATGGAACTTATTTGATAAATATTACAATTGTTTCTGAATTATGTAATTATATACATACATAGATACATACATATAAGATTTTATATATATATATATATAGATAGATAGATCTTTGGTTATTCGGGTTTTCTCCCGCGTAAAATTGGAAGTGTCTTGGCGACGTTTCGACGAAGTCTCATTCGTCATCTTCAGGCTTCAGCTTCGTGCTTGCTCCCAGAAGCACGAAGCTGAAGCCTGAAGATGACGAATGAGACTTCGTCGAAACGTCGCCAAGACACTTCCAATTTTACGCGGGAGAAAACCCGAATAACCAAAGATCTACATACAAACACCCGCGAAAACCTCAGAAAACATATATATATATATATATATATATATATACTTCAGGAATTAGTAGCAATAACATATTCATTTTTATTTTGTTATTATTGTTATATTTTTACTTTGAAAATTTCCATAAAATAGCACTCTAGCATATACATTGTCTGCAGATATTCCAATAATCCATATATCAGTATTTTTTTCCCACTGTTTGCTGTGTTAGCTATTTTTTATTTCAGCTGTAGCTCTTAGCAGACCATCAAATAGCCAGTGAATATAAGAGTAGCATAGACATTATTACTGCACATATTCTTTAGCTCTTAGCTATAATCTGGTGTCTATTATTCTCCTTCGAATCAAAATGGGAGGAAAGGAACATTTTACTTTGTAATAAATAAATGAATACATAAATGTGCTTATAATTATTAATTCTTCATAATCTGGCTATACTGTCTCAGCCCTCCTGATCAAATGCTTCAACAATGTTAATAACAACATGAAATCCAAATTCAGTAGAACTTATATGTAGGTATATGGGCATAAACTATCATGTTAGTTGCTCAGATACATTGATTGATATTTTCTAGGAAATATATAAATAACATTGTAAAAAACATAATATTCATGAGAATGAGTAACAATTTTTTAAATCCATCTGAATGCAATAGTTCAGAAGCAATATTATAATAAAATTAAACAGAATATAATCAGCAACTTATCCCAGATATCTTTGTATGATTTCTGAAGTCACAATTCTGTTCAAAAGTAGTTATTTCCAAACGTTAGTCAATGCTAAATTTGCAAATGTCATTATTTTTCGTCCCTAGATAATTAATTTGTTTCATGGAAAGCAAGTTAAATAGCCCAAAGAAGGAAAGAATTGATCCATGAATACTATATAATTTTTTTTTTACTAATTCATGCTAACTTTGTTGTTGTTGCTGCTGCTATTGCTAAAAAAAACAAGGTGCAAAACTTTCACCACACATAGCAAGCTTTAAATAAATATATTTTTTATTTTTAAAAAATAAAATGAAGCTTTACACGATAGCAGCTGCTCCCCCACCCCCAAGAGTCATAATTCATGGGGAACCTGCTTTCTTTCCTCTCAACTTTCATTCCTCTCCAATAAATGCTGGGAAGGTGGGGGAGGGAGAGAAGTAGTAATTTTAATCTCTGATTTCAACTTCAGTGTATAAATTATACCACTAGTAAGATATATACCGTAGTCTGCTCATATGTACAACATAATTTCTCTGAGGAAATAACTGGAATAATTTTTTAAAATTACCAAACGCTTGGAGAATTCTTTATTTTCTGAAAGGAATCCATATCCTGGGTGAACCTTAAAAAAATAAAAGACAAAATTAAGTTTTCTAACGCCAGGCATGCAGAAGCTTAATTTGCACGATATACACTCAGCTTTTACTTTATATTACATGAATTTATTCTGCTGAATCATTTATTTTAAAATTCATTGTGAAAAAATATATTTCTATCTGAAATATTTGCACTAATTACATTTAAAAAAGTCAATTCATCTACTATATCTATCACTTTTAGGCCCAATTTACATATGTGGCTCCTTTAAAAAAATAAGCAAAAAGCATATCAATTTACTTAAAATTACATAATAAAGGTCTCCCAACATTACATGATCTGTGTGACATCATGCCAGGTCACACATTTCTGATTTAATACTCTGCATGTAGGTGTGTTCAATTAATTTATAGAGAACACCTAACATATATATTATAGATACACTTAATATGGATCGGCCTAGTTGAAAACATTAACCTTCAATGTAATAGATATTTGACTAGTTTTCTATTTATTTTATTTCCACTTAATTAAACCATTCCCATAATTCATTACATTTCTTTCAACATAGCCTTTTCCACACCATTCAAGTCTGTAATATCTCTGCTTTACCAAGTTTATAGTTTGTTTTTCTCTCTAAATCATTTTCTTAACTGTTGCTTCACCCAAGTTGATAGCTATATCATCAGTATGAATGCCAAGTTTCAAAGAAAATAGAATATAAAATCTGTAGACTGAAATAAAATATCAACGTGCCCCTACACCAAAATAATGAACACATTATGCAAATCTCTATGCAACAAACAACACTTCATATAATTACAAAACACAGCAATGTGAAAAAATAATCAGTTTCATAAACTGAATCATATGTAAATTCACAACTAAGAAAATATATGCAGTGAACTAAAGATGAAAGCCTGAACTATTTTTATCTCTATTAAGTCTTCTTAACTAACAATGTAAACATCTGCAGTGTCTGTTGGCTAATTAATGTTGTTTGCCATTTTTCCACCCCCTCCCCCTTTGCAAATGCGCCATACTGAAACATTTATTTCAAAAGAAATGATAATGCTAATTGAGACACTCCAGGGTAATTGCTGGTGTTGGCCGACTCCCATCCCTCACATTTTATTTAAAGATGCTTTTGCATTCAGCAGTTGTGAAGACCACATTTGCATTCAATGATGCAATAATAGACCTAAAAGTATGATGTTGTTGTTGTTTTTAAAAAACAAACATTCCTATAAAATTTTGAATCTAGTCCTAATTCAGCAGAAGAAACAGAATAGATAGAACTAGTATGAACACTGATCTACTACAATACATTTCATCAGTAACACAATATATTTAAAAATAATAACTGGATGCACCATGTATTTCCACGCAAGTGTTTTGCCGCGTGCACATTCTCATACAGGCGAGATCATAAAAAAGTTTGAAAATAAAACTATTGTTAAAAATAAAATCACACGCTATTGTAGGGATTCAGACAAGAAGCTATGGCACAGAAAGGGTTAGTGCTCTAAACTAATTGGGATTTTTTTTTTCCCCAGCAAATTTGGAAATGAACTGAAGCTGCTCCCTGGTGTGAAAGCTGAATCCAGCAGCCACCTGCAGGATCAGCGACCGGCACTGCCAGATGCTACAAAAGCCTTTGATTTCCAGTAGCAATTTCGGCCACATTTAACTCATGTGACATGAACTAAACTGAAATAGCATATTCAATCATTCTTCACCTCACTTTTTTTTAATCTTTAAATACAAACTCTAGTGTCCTTGCTTTCTATATATGAAACAGCTGCAGAGGAGAGATTCATTCAGACTCACAGCTTGGGCCCGCGTTTTTTTAATGGCTTCCATGATAGCATCCATGTTGAGGTAGCTTTTACTAGTGGGAGCTGGGCCAACACAGACTGCTTCATCGGCCATTTTCACGTGGACCTGAAAAGACAAAATGACTACATTTTAATATACATGTGCCAGCCAATGTTTACTTCTATTTCCCTAAGTTATTAATGTTTAAGGAACAAAAACTGACACAAATGGCATATGAATACATTGTGTAGATTACATGCACATATAAATCCCAGCACTCAAAATCAGATATACAAGAGAAGGATATAGATATAGATAATGAAGACAGGTATACTCTGTGCAAATAAGGATATACAACAATAAATTTTGCTTTACACTGAAGCACAAGCATAAAGGACATTATAGTACATTCAGTGATATTTAGACACACAAATACAAATCTGAATTTGTACACTGATCATCTATATGTAAATTCAGAGTCTAAAACCATTTTGTTAAATGTAACAGCCTAATATCTTACTACTTAACAACAAACATTCACTGCTAGTTCCATCTAAGCAGGCTCCCCAGGAAGTTGGGGATAATTAGAGTGAATTGAATGAAGGGATGCAGTGGTGTCCCTGCACAGCATCAGGTCAACTCCATGCCCAAATTAAAGCATATGACTAAAGAGTTCAATATCACTACACATGAACCAGAAAATCTTGAGATTTTTTTAAAGCAACCTTAGATTCCCAAATTCGTTCTGATTCTTTTTTGCACAGACTATTGTCAAGTATAATATTTCCAAGCAAATCTGAGCAATAAGCAATAGCTAAATAAAGTTTCAGAATCAATTTTGAAAAAAATGCATGTTCTAAAACAGCTTATTTGTTTTGTATTTTAAAGACACTTGATCTTTTTTAAAAATGATCAGAAAGCATCTGTCATTGCAGTAATTACAAATGGAGAAAAGGCTTCTATTACTTTTATTAAATAAACAATATTTAAAATATTAGATAATATTCAGTGAAGCATCGTAATGTAGTTATTTTCATTTTTTCATTTATAGTCTATGACAGCTAAAAGTAAGATAGTAATGGAAGTTAAAATTATATTTAGCAGCAAGTTCTTTTTGTGAATTTAAATTTATAATAAGCAACAACATCCAAATGTCAGACATCTGGAAGTATTAAAGAAGCAAAAGAAAATTTTAAGACTTGAACACTAAACCTAGTGTTTATTTTTATCAAAAGCTATCTAAATAGCTACTGAACTTAAATATAGATTTTGATGAAGAGTTTATTATGTTACAGTATTGCAATATTCAAGTTCCTTAGTTACTCCAATCAGTAATGGAAATGCTACCATTCAAATGTTAAGATATTCTGCATAAGGTTTATAAAATGCTATCCTTAACAGATACATATGAATCATATAAATATGTATTTTTTGTGAATTTCTCTGAAATTAGTATTTTTATTTTTAAAAAACAGAGTTTTGTATTTTTTCTCATCTTAGTCAAAAAATGTTAAATGATGCTTTAACTTCACTACTCTTTGATATTTTTTTAAAAATAGATGTATTCTTTATGAAAAAAATCTAAGCAGTTTGGGAAATGCATATAACTTGAATATGCATTCCATTTTCCAATTATACAAAAGCCTAGGAGAATTTTCCCACTAATTTTTTAAAAAATGATCTCCTGGCAATAATACCATTATACCATTCAAAAAACATCCTAAATGATGTAACTTTCAAAGCAGGGTTGTCTTTTGTAACCTTTTTGACTGCTGAAATGATTATTTTATTCTGAAATTAAAAATGATGCTATATTCACCTCCATTCTATATTTAGAATAGAATAGAATTTTTTATTGGCCAAGTGTGATTGGACACACAAGGAATTTGTCTTGGTGCATATGCTCTCAGTGTACATAAAAGAAAAGATACGTTCATCAAGGTACAACATTTACAACACAATTGATGATCAATATATCAATTTACTCTAACAAATAACTGACATTTTTCAGAATGGACTTCTTCCCTTCTATTTCACCTGTACACATCTACAGTCAGCCCATCCCTTGCAGAGAAGAAGAGGAGGAGAAGGAAAAAACAAATATTTTGCTAAAAGATTTTTAGAGTTTATTTATATTAGAATTAAAATTTTAAACTCTGTCCTCCTATATTGTGATAGCTTAAAACAACACAGAATTACTTTAAGCAAAAAAAAAATTAAGACAATATATTTATTTTACAATAAAATTGCAAATAGCAGCCAATAAGGACAATAAATTTATCAGTAAAGTTATGGGACCAGTAAATAAACAAAGACATGCAAATGAAGAAAAGGCTTCCATTATTTTATGAAATAAATATTTTAAAATATTAGATAGTATTCAATTATTGCAACATAGTTATTTTCTTTTTTTTCCATTTGTAATCTATGACAGAGCTAAATGTAAGATAATAATGGAAATTAAAATTATATTTAGCGGCAAGTTCTTTTGATGTATTTAAATTTGTAATAACAACATCCAAATGTCAGACAAATAGAATATCAAAGAAGCAAAAGAAAATATAAAGACTTGAACACTAAACTTAGTGTTTATTCTTATCAAGATATATCTAAATAGCTACAGAACTTAAATATAGTTTATTATGTTACAGTATTGCAATATTCAAGTTCCTTAGTATGAATAAACAAAACATCATGCAAAGTTTACAAGAAGTCAAGACACACCACTCTGTGAAAGCCATTCCACTATCTAGGCACCATCCTCCCACTATTTCCTCTCCCCCTCATTATTGGAGCAACACAAAAGCCCCTGAAATTGACAACATTCAAACAATATTCATGCAAAGGAAAAAACTTTGGGAAGAAGCAATAGCAGAAAGACTCCAATTAAACAGGAAGGAAAAAAAGCCAAAGATAGCATCCTTAGCAAACATATTGACAAAACTGGAACAAAATTAACATATGATTCCTTTAACTTTTATGAGCCATGGTGGTGCAGTAGTTAGAATGCGGTATTGCAGGCTAATTCTGCCAACTGCCAGCAGTTCGAACCTGACCAGGTCAAGGTTCACTCAGTTTTCTATCATTCTGAGGTTGGTAAAATGAGGACCCAGATTGTTGGGGGACAATATGTTGATTCTAAACTGCTTAAAGCGGGTTCTAAAGCACTATAAAGTGGTATATAAGTCTAAGTGACATTGCTATTGCTATTAACTAGTTTTAAACTGCAGCCTTGTCATAGTTTGTAGAAGTTTATGTAATCTTTCCAAAGGAAAGTCCCAATGCAGAAATCAAATATGGAGGTAACAATTCTCAAATAGCTATGACTAAATCAGACAGAAATGAACTAATAGATGAACTGGGATATCCAATTAAGTTAGCTGGAAGCACTCTTGGCTACCATTCTCATCTGTACATCCAAATTGATGCTGTTGTTTCTAAATAATTACAATTCTATCAAGGTCAAGTTGAATATGATTTACAAGTTGATCAGACACTTCAAACGATAATATTTATTTTTAGATTAATTAAATATTTAAACTAAACACCCTAATTCATGCTGTCTCTGCACAAGTAAGTTATGGAAAGAAGACAAAATGTTTCTATTTACAGCAACCTCCAATTTTAATCTCAGCACAGAAGATAGATGAGGGAGAATGTAAACAGAGAAAGGTCATCCAGTGAACTTTAGGATGGAACAGTTGTGTAAACCTAGTTCTCTCCAATAATCAACAGTCTAGCCAGTAAAATACAGAGAATATTTTAAATTTAACAGCGCTAACCAGCATTTCATGGCAGAAAATCTTCAGAAAGATTATTGCAAACAGCAGAAATTAGATCATTAGATATACGTTAGGATGCCAATACAAAATAATTTTCTTACTCTTGGGAGTTTAGAATATACTGATAAGAACTGCAAGAGAGGAGAATATAGTACTATACACACAAATATTTTATTTAAATAATTTTAGATAATAAGGTATGAAAAGGAAGAAATGTATAAAAAATATATGATGCAGAAAAAAATTCCTTTCCTTGGAAATAGTTGAAAGTGTGTCATTTTAACAGCAAAACATTATTTACTTATCTAGAATATTTGGAAGTTGCCTTTGCAGTTGTCCATAGAAGCTGACAAAATACATAACCAACATGGAATGCAGGATGGCATTTTACCATTTTTCAGTAGGGAAAATTCCTTTCAATACACTTTAGCGCTATTCAAAAAAGGCAATTTCTGAGTTTTAATTAATTTAATTTATTTTAGATAAATACAATCCAAGAAATCAACAAATGACATGATAAATTGACTGACTCATGTGTGTATGTATATGTATATGTATGTATGTATGTATGTATATATATATATATATATATATATATATATATATATATATATATATATATATATATATATATATATAGGTCAGAAAACTATATATATATATATATATATACAACAACAAAAGTCTTTATGATTTCATTCCATGGGAATTTCAAATCTAAATACCTACATTAAGTAAATTTCTATGAGTTACAAAATTTGCTATCTCCAAAATGAAGGATTGTAGCCTGAGGGCTTTGAAAAGTTTGTTAACTTTAAATATCTAACTGAATAAAAATTTTACTTTATAATACTGATTTTTAACAATCACCAGTATCAATTATAGAATACTACGTGAAAACCAGAAATATAGCAGCATTGTTAACAGTTCTGGTAACTCAGTTTAGAATTCTGGTAAATCAAAATTTAAGAGTTATAGTAAAAAGTTAATAATAAAAAGCTTCATAGTTCCCAAAGTTTCTTCGATAGATGGTCTACATAGAAACCACTGCATAATTTACAGATAATTTACAGATTCTCAAAGCAAAAACAGAAGACAATAACAAATCATATCCATCCTGTAGCCAAGAATATTAACAGGATGTATTGTATTCAACTCAAAAGCATCTTTAGTTTTTAAAGTAAATTCATTCATTATCTTTTGTAAGAGTTGAGTAAAATTTTAAGTATACTACTCCAAAGTGAAAATTGAGAAATTGTACAAATCCATCTATCATTTTGCAAATGAATTTCACTGTGAGATTATCTATTTAGGGGGGGGGAGGGAGAGAGAAAATAAAAAGTAAAATCTGATCAGCTGTTTGGTTCACGTAGCCAGAGCTACCTGCCTTTGCTATTTTAAATAACCATTTTTAGACTTTAATTAGTTGATTTTTTTCTCCATTTGGTAGATGCTTCTTACATGAATCTAAATGCCTAATTAAAAAGAAACCCAGAACAAAGATCCTTCAGGAGAAATGAATGCTTGGGTCACCCACTGTTCCAGTTATGCAGAGTAGACTAACCCTTGGAACATTCAGGTCTTAAAGCAATGATTCCGACAACATTGCACCACACAACCAGTCTTCATTGCAACCCACTTACACTTTTCATTCCTTTGTTCTTTTTCCAACATCAAAGGCATGAGTACTGTATGCATTATTCGATAAGCCTATTTTGAACATCAGCTGAACTCTTTCACAATAGAAACTTCGTCAATCTAGCTATCTTTGTAGCTCACATCAACATTCTAAAACAATGAAGGATTCCTCACCATAAAGCAGATGTATTTAATTTACCTAATGAGCATACTACACCACAGCAAGACAAACCACAATTAGTTCATCCCATAAAATCAAGTTAAGGTTGCTTCGCTTTTAGACACATCAAGGCACAGCAAAGTCTTGAATTAAAACTCAATTTAATGCAAATTACTTTCAAATCCACTGATTCAGCTATTAATTACATAAAGAGGTAGCATTGCCAAGCCTTGGTCAGAATACAAATCTAAACAGGTTTAGTCATGCAGTTTTCAATACCAGACAATAATGTTGAAATCAAATAGCACTGATAAGGGTGATAGTTCAGAAGAATGGCAGTGTGGATTTAAAAGTGCTTAATGTCTATATTAAGATTAAAAAATAGCCTCAGTCTTGAGATGGTGATTTCAAAAAATTTGTACAGACAAGAGATTAATGCTATGACTTTTAGGACAGCACTAAAAATCAGAATTGTTTCTGTTCGGCACCCAAGTTTTCCCTAAACAAACATACTCACACTTTCTACTTTTTTTTCTTTTGTTTTTTAATATAAAGCTCTACTAATGAAGGAAGTTGTGACCCCATAATTTCTAAGTGGATATTCTCCTTGAGGTGTACCTCACATTATAATTAAAAGAAACCCAGAACAAAGATCCTTCAGGAGAAATGTATGCTTGGGTCACCCACTGTTCCAGTTATGCAGAGTAGACTAACCCTTGGAACATTCAGGTCTTAAAGCAATGATTCCGACAACATTGCACCACACAACCAGTCTTCATTGCAACCCACTTACACTTTTCATTCCTTTGTTCTTTTTCCAACATCAAAGGCATGAGTACTGTATGCATTATTCGATAAGCCTATTTTGAACATCAGCTGAACTCTTTCACAATAGAAACTTCGTCAATCTAGCTATCTTTGTAGCTCACATCAACATTCTAAAACAATGAAGGATTCCTCACCATAAAGCAGATGTATTTAATTTACCTAATGAGCATACTACACCACAGCAAGACAAACCACAATTAGTTCATCCCATAAAATCAAGTTAAGGTTGCTTCTCGCTTTTAGACACATCAAGGCACAGCAAAGTCTTGAATTAAAACTCAATTTAATGCAAATTACTTTCAAATCCACTGATTCAGCTATTAATTACATAAAGAGGTAGCATTGCCAAGCCTTGGTCAGAATACAAATCTAAACAGGTTTAGTCATGCAGTTTTCAATACCAGACAATAATGTTGAAATCAAATAGCACTGATAAGGGTGATAGTTCAGAAGAATGGCAGTGTGGATTTAAAAGTGCTTAATGTCTATATTAAGATTAAAAAATAGCCTCAGTCTTGAGATGGTGATTTCAAAAAATTTGTACAGACAAGAGATTAATGCTATGACTTTTAGGACAGCACTAAAAATCAGAATTGTTTCTGTTCGGCACCCAAGTTTTCCCTAAACAAACATACTCACACTTTCTACTTTTTTTTCTTTTGTTTTTTAATATAAAGCTCTACTAATGAAGGAAGTTGTGACCCCATAATTTCTAAGTGGATATTCTCCTTGAGGTGTACCTCACATTATAATTAAAGAAACTGAACGTAGTACTTTAGCCTTCCCCTTGGGGTACCTAGTTTCATATGGCAGGGACTGTAAACTCTCCTGAATTCTGAACATTTCATAAATGTTTTTCTATATAAGAATAAATTCCAATTACAATCCAACAGCTGCAAAGAGAAATCTGATTACTGCACAAATAGATCACACTTTTAATGTTTTTCATACAATACTTTTTCAGAACTTTAATTGATCATTCCTTCTGCAGAACATCACACGATGGCATCATGAACAAACTGTTCTTGAAACATATGACTTAAAACATCAAGACTGCAAGTATTAACATAGGGAAGCTGCCCAACAATAATACCACGAACAGCTTTATAGAATTATATCAGGAAGAGGCATGTCTCTTGATCCCAAGAAGCTTATCACAATAATTTCAAAAAAGAAAGTTAATAAAAAGTAGTTAATAAAAACATCAACAAATGATGTAGGATATTACAGTATCAGCAAAGGAAACATATAACATCAGCCTGTACCCAGATTGGAATTAAAGCACATGCCATACAATAGTGTATACAATTTAAAGAAACCCAGAACAAAGATCCTTCAGGAGAAATGAATGCTTGGGTCACCCACTGTTCCAGTTATGCAGAGTAGACTAACCCTTGGAACATTCAGGTCTTAAAGCAATGATTCCGACAACATTGCACCACACAACCAGTCTTCATTGCAACCCACTTACACTTTTCATTCCTTTGTTCTTTTTCCAACATCAAAGGCATGAGTACTGTATGCATTATTCGATAAGCCTATTTTGAACATCAGCTGAACTCTTTCACAATAGAAACTTCGTCAATCTAGCTATCTTTGTAGCTCACATCAACATTCTAAAACAATGAAGGATTCCTCACCATAAAGCAGATGTATTTAATTTACCTAATGAGCATACTACACCACAGCAAGACAAACCACAATTAGTTCATCCCATAAAATCAAGTTAAGGTTGCTTCTCACTTTTATACACATCAAGGCACAGCAAAGTCTTGAATTAAAACTCAATTTAATGCAAATTACTTTCAAATCCACTGATTCAGCTATTAATTACATAAAGAGGTAGCATTGCCAAGCCTTGGTCAGAATACAAATCTAAACAGGTTTAGTCATGCAGTTTTCAATACCAGACAATAATGTTGAAATCAAATAGCACTGATAAGGGTGATAGTTCAGAAGAATGGCAGTGTGGATTTAAAAGTGCTTAATGTCTATATTAAGATTAAAAAATAGCCTCAGTCTTGAGATGGTGATTTCAAAAAATTTGTACAGACAAGAGATTAATGCTATGACTTTTAGGACAGCACTAAAAATCAGAATTGTTTCTATTCGGCACCCAAGTTTTCCCTAAACAAACATACTCACACTTTCTACTTTTTTTTCTTTTGTTTTTTAATATAAAGCTCTACTAATGAAGGAAGTTGTGACCCCATAATTTCTAAGTGGATATTCTCCTTGAGGTGTACCTCACATTATAATTAAAGAAACTGAACGTAGTACTTTAGCCTTCCCCTTGGGGTACCTAGTTTCATATGGCAGGGACTGTAAACTCTCCTGAATTCTGAACATTTCATAAATGTTTTTCTATATAAGAATAAATTCCAATTACAATCCAACAGCTGCAAAGAGAAATCTGATTACTGCACAAATAGATCACACTTTTAATGTTTTTCATACAATACTTTTTCAGAACTTTAATTGATCATTCCTTCTGCAGAACATCACACGATGGCATCATGAACAAACTGTTCTTGAAACATATGACTTAAAACATCAAGACTGCAAGTATTAACATAGGGAAGCTGCCCAACAATAATACCACAAACAGCTTTATAGAATTATATCAGGAAGAGGCATGTCTCTTGATCCCAAGAAGCTTATCACAATAATTTCAAAAAAGAAAGTTAATAAAAAGTAGTTAATAAAAACATCAACAAATGATGTAGGATATTACAGTATCAGCAAAGGAAACATATAACATCAGCCTGTACCCAGATTGGAATTAAAGCACATGCCATACAATAGTGTATACAATTTAAAGAAAACCTATCGAAAAAATACACACAGTGTGAGATTATCATGACATACTACATCCTTCAGAAAACTTGAGGTAGTTTATTCCTAGCCTCAATAAGTTATATCAAACTTTGCAGTTTCCCTCCCTTCAAAATAAAAAGTGTTTCTAAAATTATATATCCATTAGGTCCTGAAGACTCCAACATCAATAAAGTTAAAGAGGAACTCAATAAAAAATAAATTAGGATCAAAAGATAAAACCATTCATATTACTAAGAAAAAGTGGTGTATTATGCTAGGGAAAGGAAACCCTTTGTAATGGGTAAAAAGTATTAATTGCCTAAATTTGCCTGAATAGCTCTCCCACTCTTTGTTGTGTGCTTATAGAAAGGAGAGCAGAATGCTTTGTGTTATACAAGGAGACATACACACTCTCTCCAGTTTGAGTGATTCCAAGACCACAATTCCTCTTAAAAGAGATGAAAAGAAGTAGCTTTACTGGATGGAATCTAACCCATCTATCTGCAAGGGAAGACCTGACATTGACTTGCTCCCTAGCAAGGCAGAACTGCTATGGAGGTCTTGGAGAAGTCCCAAATGCCATGTACGGAATCTGTATTTTACAGGTTAATCAAAGTGTATGTCACACAAAACCATGCTTCTTATTTATATTCACTAATTACAAGACATAAACACCCATGTAATATATTCAGACTCGGTAATGGCCATGCATTGTTTGTGCAAGGGATATAGATAATTTGCTTCCAATCACCCTAGAATTAGCCATTTCCCTCTCCTCATGATAGGGTTTATTTGACATTTGGGTGAACTTTTATCCTAAAAGAGGCATACTGGTTCAGTAGCTAATTTTCACATAAACATTGTCTTCTAATCACTTTCACACATTACAAAGGATTAAAAGAATTCAGAGCTGTGGGAACACAAAGATATTAAACTGTTTATACCAAAGCCACAAGACAAATCTATCAGTCTTTCCAACAGATGGAATCCCACAATTCCAGTGCATTTGCTATCACAAAGCTCACTAGTCCTTTAAGGCAACAGAATATAGAGGAGTGTTGGTGAACTTCTGATTTCTTAGGACTTAGCTAATACGGCCTATAGCAAGGGATGAGAGAAACCCTTCTTCAACTAGATCTTAATAATGCTGCCCACTCTTACCTTAGGTATACAGAGAATTATAGGTCCAAAGGCAATTGTTTAGACAAAGATAGGAAACTTTCAGCAGACATTTTCCCCTCAGTTCATTTCCACTGAAATACAATTGAAATACACTGAAATACAATTTCACAATTTTATGAAAAAATATGGCTTCATTTTAGAGCATTTTCCTATCTTGATAGCAATAATTTATTTATGGCTTTCGTTTATACATTTAATTTATTTGCAGTCATCGTCAAATAAAAAAACTCTACAGATAAAAGCATAATAACCAAATAAATACCAACATGGACATAACCATCAAATGGCATTAATCTAACCTCCAGCAGAAAACAGGTAAGGCTGACAACCACCAAACACACTCAAAAACCCCCACCAATCTCACTTCCTATGATGTAGAAAACGGCAAAGTTTCCATCCTGGATTAGTGTGCTGGGTGGGTCAGTTCTGCCAAAATAAAACAGTCTTGTATGTTATTTCCTGATGCACAAGTCAAAACATAAGGATATTATTTCAAAAAGATGCACATTTTTCATCTGCAAAATATATTTTAATAAGCAAAGGATTGCCACTAATTTCATTATTTGTTTTATTTATTTATATTAATTTATCACACATTTTTAAACACATGAGGACCTTATAACAGTATATTACTTATACCATAAAATAAATAACAGATTATAAGTAACAGAAAAGGGGAAAATATTTTTAGTAATAAAAATATCACATTACCACTGTAAAAGCTAGAGATTACACTGTACCATCTTTCAACAATAAACATCAATTGAAACAATCATATTATGAAATGTAGATTTTTTTAAAAAAAAAATCAAACTGAAAGAGGAAATTATATTTGGGCAACATAGTTTTTAAAATATTTGAAAATAGGTTAAAAATTCAAGAGTGCATGCTGTCTATACCAAATATGAGATCAAACTGCCTACAGAGAAATTATAGATTTCCTTTATTTATGTTCCACTTTTATCAAAAAAATTTAAGCAATCTAAAAAATGAAAGGTAAAAATATTGACAATAATACCAGACAAAATTATGTTTTATAAAGTCAGTACATTTTTAAAAATGAAAGTATTAAAAAAGTTTTTTAAACGCCTGAGTGAATGAAATTTATTTTACTTGACAGTTATCAAATGCAAAACTGGAATTAAGCATACCTCACTCAGAAAGGAATTCCAGAACTGAGCATCAACCAATGATTCCACCATATGGGAAAAAGTTTTCCTTAAATATATGGGTCCCATGTCGTTTAAACATTTTGCACTTCATTGAAAAGCAATGAGGCAGCTATATGAAATTCTTTCAAGACTAGTGAAATATTCTGCATTATAGCAATATTGTCAAAATCAGACTGCATCATTTAGAACAACTTCGTGCCATTTAAAACAACTTGAAGTTTGCAGGTGTCTTCAGAAATATCAATTACAGAAAGCTGTAACTACATAATAGTAGGCTCGCATACAATGCTAAATTAGGGCTTGTTCAACCACAGTTTATTGGATAAACCTCAGTTGTCTAGCTTCATGATACACACTAAAGATAAAAACCATCCACACACAATGCAGTGATTTAGAACCCAATAAATGACATTATGGCTTACAATAAAATTAAATCCAGATCACTCTCTCCTGGGAGAAATCCCAGAATATCAACCAAAACTGATATAAAGTTTTGTAGTACAATATATAAACTTATGTAATATATATAATCTATACAGTCTATACACTTATAGACTAAAACCATCAGCTTGCCTGTGGACCACGAACTGAGGAGGAGCCAATCAAGTGACTGATTTGTGTTGTTGCTGCCAAGGGAAGTGGGGTGGGGTGGGATTTATTGGGTTTTTATTATCTGATAGATTTTTAAAATTTTGTTAAGTTGCCCAGAGACACCAATGTGTGAGTTGGGCAGAAAATCATAAACAATAAAATAAATAAAATAAAATAATAAATGAAATGAAATAATAAATAAAATAAAATAAATTTCACCACAATTTCAACAAGACTACATTAAGGAGCCTCCTAACAACTCAGAACATGTTCTTTAAAAAAGGGCGAAATTCTATATTATAATTTAGACTGCTATTCTTTCTGGATACTATGTTCACTCAGGACTTCAATTTCATCAAGAGTTAGCTTCAATTTACAAACTTTATCTAACCTATTTGTGAAATAAAGACACCAATTGAAAACTACAATCACTTCTTCTGATTCAGTTTTATTCAAGTTATTCTAATCTATTTCATGCAGTCAATCCTTTTCTTGTAAATTGCACATCAACTGGTGCTTACTTTAAACGAGCTAGTTTTCAGAAAATGCCAAATCACTATTCAAACGTGTGTAATTTTAAAACAAAAATAAAAACTTAGTTTGACAAGAATGTCAAATGGAGGATTACATTTATAGATTTTTAAAAGTCCTATTTAGGAAAAACAATGCTTTGGAGCACTTTTAAAGACAATGTACTGTATGTATGTTTGTGTGTCTTGTGTTCCAAGTGACAATCCGTCTGTATTTGAAAGTCCCACAAGATCTTCACCTTCTCATTTTCTATAACTTTTTCCACTTTAAGTTCCCATGGCTTTTTGGATACAGGCAAGTCGTATTTTTTACATAATGACCAGTGGATTAATTTAGCAACTCGGTCATGTCTAGCTTAGTAATCAGTTTGTGCAATTTTGCTGCATTCACATATTAAATGTGAAACAGTTTCGACTTTGTTGTTGCGAAGTCGGCAGTTTGGATTGTCGGTGGATTTTTGTTTCTTTGCTTTCATGGCATTAGTTTGTAGTGCTTGTTCTTGAGCAGCGAATATTAAACCTTCCGTTTCTTTCTTGATGATTCCCATCTTAAGCCATGCCCATGTCAAGTTGTCATCACATTTTCCTTCAATGTTTTTCAAGTGCTGTCCATGCAAAGCTTTGGTTTTCCAGCTATTTAATCTGTCATCCAGCTGTTTTTCCTTACATTTTACCTGTTTCTGTTTTATAAAGTTCTCTGTTTTTATAGCCTGCAGCAATTTTTCTGTACTTTGGTTCATATAATCATTCAAACTTCGTTTTTCTTCTTCCACAGTTTGGTGGATTTGCAATAGCCCTCTGCCCCCTATTTTTCTTGGCAGGTTACAACCAACCAACCACCACCACCACCACCACCACCACCACCATCATCATCATCTTTACTATCCCCTCTTATTGGTATTATTATTATTATTATTATTCTGTTGCTTTGCATGTACAGTGAGAGCTTCTGCACTGGGGATGTGTGTGTCTCTAACCACACTTGGCCAAATAAAGTATTCTATTCTAGTCATGCAAGCAAAATTTATCTAAGGATTAAGGTTTATGTATAATTTGCATAAAAATATTTATCAAGAATTACCTGTGCAATCTAACTTCTAAAGCAAACTTTAAAAGTCACATACACATTCTTTAAAAATGTACGTATACACATACACACATATGTATGTATTACTTATGGGGATATTTTTAAAACACCACACAGAGTACACACTAAATTCTTTTTCAGGTTAGCAATTTTTCCCTATTTGCTAAATAAAGAAATATTCCCTGCTGAGGCCAAATGATTGGTTTCCCTATAGCTCTAGAGGCCTTAGCTGTCAGTCCCTTTAAGAAACTCTGACATTTTAACCTGCTGGGTTCACAGCACCCTTGAGGAGACTTTACTTGCAGTTTTACTTCTGATGCTGCTGACCACTAATACTGACTCCATAGATAATGGACTTCAATAACAATCTCCTACAGGTTAACACTTTTGAGCTGCATTGTGATACAGCTTTAATTAAGTTAATACATGATGGTCACAGTTTGGTAGGAAGTTTTTAATAAGTGCATACAGTAATAAAAATATGTTGGTGCTCGTCTATACAACAGTTTCAATGGAAGTTTACCTACAAATACGGATCCATTCTGTGGATTTATGAGCTGTTCATAAATTCATTCTTTTTTAACACGTAAACTCAATGTGTTAATTTACAAACACAAATATGCAGTGAGTGACATGCACTTTCATGAGTGACATGAAAGACGTGAAAGACGTGGTTTTGGCCCTCCTAGGTTTACCTGGTTTATAAAACAGCCAATTGCACAGGGATTTGGAGCACGACCGACCCCAGGGATCGCAGCCCCCTACTGGGTCATGACCTATTCGGAACCTGGCCATATGAGTGGCAGGACAGCGCGCGCACACAGGTGCACAGCTCAACTTGCGCAAGTAGTGGAGCCTACATGTGTACACACACACATCTCGATGTGCACAAGTTGCTGTGCGTGCATAAGTGTGTGCGCCAGCCCGCTGCTTGCACAAGTTGAGCTATGTGCGTACCTGCATGTCGGTCTACTTCCCCTCCCCACCCAACCAGTTTACCAAGCTGCAAAGGTCAGGGGTGAAATTAAAACATTTCCCCTACCGGTTCTGTGGGCGTGGCTTGTTGGGGGGAGATCATGTGACTGGATGAGCGTGGCCAACTCGACATCACTCACGTCAAGGGGCTCCTCACTGGCCTCTCCCCTCTCCTCCCAGCCACTCCTTATGGCAGGAAAATGGGGAGGGGAATATTTCTGCCTACCATCCTTCCCTCAGTCTTTGCTGAGATTGAGGAATGGATGACAGACAGGAAAATCCCCTTCCCCATTTACCTGCCTTTTACAAAAACGGCTCCATTCCAGCTGCTCCTCTCTATCCCCATCCCTCCTGGGGACTACCTTAAAAGGGACAGGCTGCAGCAGCTCCTTTGTGAATGGAGGGAGAAAAGTTAGCATTCTCTCTGCTGCGTTTAACATTGAATTCTGTGGCAGAGAGAATTCTAACATTTTTCCCTCCATTCACAATGGAGCTGCTGCTCCCTTTATGGTTCCCTCCTGGCCCCCTCCCTCTTGGGGACTACCTTAAAGGGACAGCAGCTCTGTTCTGAATGGAGGGAGAAAAGTTAGTGTTCTCTCTGCTGCATTTAACACTGAATTCTACAGAATATCAAGCGGCCAGAAGAGGTGAGTGGCAACTGGCCGGGTGTGGGTGGGGCCAAGGAGGGGTAATTACTACCAGTTCAGCGAATTGATGCCCATAATCCCTAGCAGTTTGCCCAAACTGGTGCGAACCGGTAGGATTTCACCCGTGTTAGCTTAATAAAAAGACAAACTGTATTTTAAAGAATAAATCATTTAAAATAATAACAAAACTGTAGATAGAAACCATAATATCATTTCTATAAATAAATTATGATAGATACATAAATTAATAAAATTAAAGGATTCCAACTGTTATACTTTTACTGTGCCATTGTAGCATCTGACACTGTATGTTTTCAAATATGGAAATTATAGTTTTTAAGTTTTAGAGATTTTTTATAACTGCTTACTTACATACTAAACTGGATGCAGAAAATAATTGTCTCAAAATCCCAAACCTTGACAGACAGTACAGAGAACAGAATCAGAAACCAGCATGGAAGCTATTTTAATATACTTCTTGATTAACTCATGGCCCATCCACTTTTCCCACGGACATGTACTAACATGTCATAATCGTCATAATTCATTATCCCCACAGCTAACCCACAAGCTCCTTGATTAGTACACAACTCCCAGACAAGCATTACTAATACTAAATAATTTCCTTCAGCCTCCTGCTATTAGACTACAGACTCTCCAATTAAATATAATGTTGCTGATTAAACATATTAACTATGTTTCTGCCAGGAATTCTATTCTCCTTACTACTATCCAAATAGGGGTGGGAGGGATGTCCATAGATGGCAATTCTCAAAATAGGATGAAGTCATTTAATTAAATCAATATCAATATAAACGTTTGATAAGAAAGTTTAACAGTGGAAAGACAGCATTTAATATAAAAAACCTGCAAACTTCCTTTTTTAAAAATAGAATCACACACCTATTTGAAAGAGTGTTTATATTTCTGTTTTTGATTGGATTTTTTTAATGCTAAACTGAAAACATGATAAATTAGATTCCAAAGAAAATTGATAATATCAGTATGGTGTTGCACTGTCCTGACACTTTTTTTAAAAAATTTAAATATATCGAGGATTTTACAGAGAGACAAAGCTAAAGATGGTGGGGTGGGATGGATGGAAAGAAGGAAGGAAGGTTTTGAAGTATGATTTTCAACCTTCTTCTCACCTGATATAAACAAATCTATTATCTTCTTCCCTCTTAGTTTTTCCAGAGATCCCTTCAGTCCCTTATTTATTATTAATTTATTTCAATCTTTAAATCTCCATAAATCACCATTTTACTTGTTATACATCTTTTAGTAAAATGTCCATAAAAGGTTTCCAGTCTTTTAAACAAAGCACTTGTTTTCTCCCAGGCCAGACAAGTCAGTTTTGCCAGTTCCACTAGTTGTGACATTTTTACAATTCATTCCTCCACTGTAGGAATTTCAATACTCTTCCATCATAATTTGAGCCTATTTTAACAGCAGAGGGGACAGCTACACAACCATACAGATTAGGGAACTGAAGTTTCATGAACTGTGCTTCAAATCACAATGGCATAACTAAATCTCACTTTTTTTTTATTTCTTTTGTCACAACAGAATACACAAACAATTGTTATAGATAAAAAAACATATTTTGAAGAAAATATACATATATGTATAAAAATATGCATCAACTATATCAATTTGATATGATGAAGGGAACAATAGGACAGGAACGGTAGGCACTTTTGTGCTCTTATGCACAAAATTCTTATTTTATTCTTCTACACATTCTTATATTAAAAAAATTTAAAAAAATTAATTTAAAAAATTTTAAATTTTAAATTTAAATTTTAAAAAATTAAAAATTAAAATTTAATTAAATATTTAATTTAATTCAATTTAATTAAAATTAAAAATTAAAAAATTAAATTTAAAAAATTTTTAAATTTAAAATTTAAATTTAAAATTTAAAATTTTTTAAATTAATTTTAAATTTTAAATTTAAATTTAAATTTAAAAAAATTAAATTCTTATATTATTCTTCTACACATGAGCCCAGTCTAATTCCAACTTAACTACTTAGGAAGCAGAGCAAGGTAAAATATGAATTTTTTTTTTTAAAAATACAATATCATTTTCTTCAATACTGAATATAACAGTCAGTACTGATATGACAACACCCAAAATAACACCACTGAGAAAAAGTCCTATAAAAGGAGGAATAAGATTTTAAGAAAATTCAGACATTTGCACTATACAGGTAGTCCTCAATTTATGATCACAAGTGAGATTGGAGCTTTCGTTGCTAATAATGCAATTGCTAAGTGAGTCACCCTGATTTTGTGGGCTTTTCTGCTGTGATAGTTAAACAAATCTACTGACTTTGCCTGTCAGAAGACCCTTGGGAAGGTCGCAACCCTAGAATACTGCAACTATTGCAAATATATGCCAGTTGTTAAGAGCTTGAACTTGGATCATGTAATCACAGATTCTCCAACAGTCGTAAGCAGATGTGGTATTCAGCAGGTTCTGACCAGTTCTGGAGAACTGGTAGTGGAAATTTTGAGTCGTTCTCCCAGTAAATACCACCTCTGACTGGTCCCACCGCCATCTATTCTCTGCCTCCCGAGTCCCAGCTGATCGGGAGGAAATGGGGATTTTGCAGTTACTTCCCCTAGAGTGGGGTGGGAATGGAGATTTTACAGTATCTTTTCCCTGCTATGCCCAAGCCACGCCCACAGAACTGGTAGTAAAAAAAATTGAATCCCACCATTGGTCGTAAGTATGAGGATTGATCATGAGCCACTTTTTTCAGCGTTACCATGCCGAGAACAAAGTTGTGAAAAGGCTCGCCTAGCTACAACTGCCATCTGTTCCTGAGCCTGAGTCCAGGAGGACGCCCCCCCCCACCTCAGATTGCACACAGGGTCTGTTTGGGGCAATGCAACCCTATCCAGTACCAGAGATGGTATAGTTCTAGAACCAGAGAGCCCCAAAACCCAAAGCCACTCAGTCTTGCCATGGTTCAGTTGAAGCCTCTTTCCCATATTCTCACAGCCTCCAGCACTAGGATAGGATGTCCACACCATCACATAATTTGCTAGGAGCACAGATGTGCATGATATCCCATCACAAAGGATGAGCTCACCCAATCATCTCATATAGCTGTTAAATAGGAGAGAGGGAGCAATGACCCCTGCAGCACCCCCACATAGTAAAGGCTGAACACAGGATCTCTCTTTCCCAATCATCATCGACTGGAATTGGCCCCAGAGAAAGAAAGTGAACCAGCCCAACTCATGCTTTCCATCCCCAATTTCTGAGTTTATCCAGAAGGATATCATGGTTTGACGGCATCAAAAGGTGCTGAGAAGTCAAGCAAAGCAAGAAAGGCATTCACCACCATCATCCCTCCCACACCAGAAATCAGCCAAAAGCACAACTAAAGCCACTGCTATTCCATACCCACTCCCAAGTTTGAAACCTAACTAAAAAGGATCCAGATAATCCACTTCATTCAGGGTCCTCTGAATCTACTGCACAATGTTCCACAAAAAAAGGAAACTGGATACTGAATTTAAAAAAAAATCCCATAGCAAGAGGCAATTATCAAACACTGACTATCAAGGGATAAAGAATAGAACAGAAAAATAGAAAAGTGGGGTGAAAAAATCATAACCTGAACCAATAATAGTTTCTCCAGTAAAATTAGTCTATGTAAAAATGCTTTTCTTTTATCATTATCTAGTTATGTAAAAATTTCTCATAAACATACTTTCTTCCACCATGCTAAAGTCACTCATGCAATAGCAGCAGTACTTAGACTTGTATACTGTTTTATAGTGCTTTACAACCCTTTCTAAGCCAGAAGTGTCAAACTCCCAGCCTGCAGGCCCGATGTGTCACGCACTGGTCACGCCCACCCCCGGTTTAGCGAAGGGGGGCAATTGTGATGTGTCACATGACGACGTGTTGTCATGAGTTTGACACCCTTGCTCTAAGTGGTTTAAAGAGTCAGCATATGCAACTATCCTAAACAGAGCTGGAAAACCCAACTTGTCAAACATACATAACTATTTTAAATATGTTGCTGTTATTATGCTATTAATAACATTGTGCATTGTTATCATAATTAAACAATGTATTCTTTTTCTTTAAAGTTACATTTGTACTTTAATAGGTCTAACAGTTTGGTTTTATATAAATACGATGGAGAGAAAGCAGTTAATGATGCATGGTCTCATTATTTATTTATTAAATTCCTGTATCATCTCATAGCAAGATGCCTCAGCAGCATGTATTAGAAGCTATTAATGGCAAGTGAGTACAAGTGAGCAATTAGAAAACATAACTGTAAAAAAAAAGTATGAAATTTTGATAAGCTCTTCCCAGAGGTCTTCTCATCTTTGCCTATGCTGGTGCATTTCATTTTAATTTACCTGATTGTTAGCTTCCAGTTTGTTCAGCTGGAAACCACAAACAAACACTAATTACTTTGACATCACAAAGTCATATTGTCCTTACCACCTCCCCAGACAGCAGGGATAAATTATAAAGGGTAGACATGATAATAACTTGATAAATGATGAGTCACATCACCTCTTTGTCATTCATCCATGAGGGTTCACACAAGATACCACTCAATCTCATTACTAAATCCTAAGACTACAATGACAATACACATCAGGAATTTTCTTTCAAACAGCAAGCCACCTTGCTGGATACAATCCAATAGATGGTGGCTGAATTTCCACAATATTTTACATTTCTCTAAAAATAGTCAAACATGAGAGGAAAAAGAACATAGAGGAAGCCACAACTTACTTGCTGCACAAATATACAACATTTTGCACATTATGATGTTCAAAATTTTCCAAGTTACATTTTTATTCTTGGATTTTAATCCTGTAGAGCACACTTTATACATTCTGTTATATATTCCACAAATGTGATTCCTAGGCTATTGCAGTTGAATTTTCTGAAATAAAATGTTCACTTTCCGATTCAAAATTATTTTTAAAAAATTTAAGCAAGGACCAAACCACATTTATTTTCCTTTCATTCTACTATCCATCATGCTCATATGTTTCTTTTCTTTTGTATGTCATTTAAATTAGATTTCAGACAAAACTGTTACATTTCTAGTATAAGGCTTCCCTAAAATTAAGTTCCACCACTATTGTAGCAATCTTGATTGAAAAAAGTTTAAATGATCATGCTTCTTCTGTGGTCAGCACCAAAAAATTTATACAATATTGCCACTAGTATCTAATTCAAGCCATGAAAGAACAAATGTTTAATCAAAGCAAAGCAAATCAGAATGAGGAATTCAAGAAATATCATTAGTGTTATTAGTGAAAATATCCATCAAAACATTTCCCCCACTTTTTAGAGAGGGAGGGCTATTAAGTTTGTTTGTCGCTACGGTAAAAAGAATGGAAATTGCTTCTTTAATTATTAATTATATTTTCCTTTTTCCCCCCCTATCCATTATATGGTTTTTATACTTTTTTACCATATTTTCTTTTTCAACATTCCTTTATATATGTTCATTGTTTATGTAAAAATTAAAAAAACAAAGAATAGAAAAGCAAGAAAGCTCAACCAAATAATAAAATGTAATCCCAAGAAAAATTCCCACTCAAAAAAATTTCTGAAGTAACATATTCCTAAATAATAAATCATTTCAGCTTCTGAAAAATTATGACACTTTATAGTGAAATACGATAAGCCATGATAATTAACTGAAAAGCACACAGTTTTGTTAAGCTTACCAATTCAGAGCCTTAGTTCATGCAACCAGAATGCACTGTATTACATTACTTGGCAGAAAAGATTCAGCAAGCATTTAATTATAAGCCCACTATCATCTATCAATTTGTTAAATACTGATGAAGATTTTATCTATTCACATCAATATTTGGATTTCTTGCCACTATGGCAATATGGAATATTTTTGATTTTCAAATATATTACTGTCCTCGTGCATGAAATTCTGATATTAAGATCTAACTTTTTAACTGTACATTGTTTAAAAATTATTTGTTTAAAAAAATACCTTTATGTTATTGACTTGGTGGAAAATCCATATATATAGTAAGTATAAATTATAATTTCCTTAGATAGGACTTTAGAAAGATCTTAGAGTTACATCTCTAGTACTACCGTCTACTAAAAATATGGTAAAAAGTATGTTATATGCATATTAACTTCAGAAATTATTCTTCTTTCCAAGCTTCCTAAGATGTTGTCTCCTCTCTCAGCTTTCTAAACTCTCTTGCTCCTACCTAGTACAGTATATACCCAGTGTGGGCTTATCGTTACTATGGTAGCAGTGACATCATAAAGTACCACTGTATTATCCAATCACCTGATGGCAATGCTCCCACAAGTGATTTATTTTTTAAAATGTACTCTCTTACTCCATAATTACTACATATTGATACTGAAGAATATATGAATATTATTTCAGTCATTGTTGAAATGTGGAAATTAGCATTAGCACTATGAAGAATTCAAAAATGTATTTAAAGATAAATATAAACTTTCTATCATGATTTGGATCTCCCTTCTCATCACAGTCTTTGTTAATAGAATTTTGGCTATCTCAACATCCTATTCAAAATATATTTGATTGTATAAAAAGGATTTATGAAATGATATTTCCTTAAGAAGGGACATCCTATTAAAATGTAGTTTAAAATAATGGCAAATATTCATTGAGTATTTGGATGGGATCAACACAGATAGTAATCTAGAAAGTAATGTTACAACAAACAATGGGTACTCACAGCATTTGAATCAACATCACTGTGTATGGCAACTGTTTTAATTCCCATCTTCTTGCATGTTTTAATTACCTAGACACAGAGTGAAGAGGGAAAAAGTGTTTCTTTTAGTTAAATGCTTTAAGTAAAAATCAAAGAACTACGAAATAACTAAAATTTTGAGATATTACTTACCCTGCAGGCAATTTCTCCTCTGTTTGCAATAAGAAGCTTATCAAAAGTCTAGTGAAGGAATGAGGAAGAAAAAAAGTATCCTTCATAAATATAATGTAAACCTAAGATATTTACACTTACATTTGGTATCATTCAATGAATACAAAAAATATGAAATCTAATCACTAAATATATAAAAAATGATTATTTTAATAATTATTTGTTTTAATGATTATTTGTTATAATGATTTCATAGAAATAAAACTGACCTAACAGACTTAAAACCAACTTGTACATTATCTTTTTTAAAACTTTCATTTACTTAAGCAGAACAAAAAGAAAAATGATTTTTTTTAAAAAGGAAAAAAGAAGACAAAATTATCACAGAAGTGTATAAGAATGTATGTGTATATGTAAATACAAAAATATTTACACAACAGTTTCAATAATGAATGCCATATTTGGTAATAATCTATACCAGCAAAGCTGGCTGAGGAACTCTGGGAGTTGAAGTCCACAAGTCTTAAAGGGACCAGGATTGGAGACCCCTGATCTATACATTACCTATATCTGTAAACAATTAATTTGTAAATTGCAAGTAACTTCAGGTCATTGCAAGTAGGACAATAAATATAGTTTTTCAACACTGAAAGATTAGTGCAGGGCTGTCAAACATGTGGATGTATCACTCACTGGCCACACCCACACCCAGTTTAGTGAAGGGGGGGAAAGTCACAATACATCATGTGACACTGTGATGACCGAGTTTGACACCCTGGGACTAGTGTGTTAACACTGAGAACACAGCAAATCTACTGTTTGTGTATTCTCTTTTTATAGTCCCTTATTGAAATATCATGCCGTTATTTGATGGATGAATCCCTTTATAGTTATTTATCTGCCATTGATAGTATTTAAGGCTCTTCAAACTTACCGTAGTTTTGTTTTGGTATAGTTAATGTGTGCCTTTCCTGCCTACAATAGTATGCTAACAACCAACAAAAAGTTTCAAAGCAACCTAAGTTAAAGAGAAAGCAGCTTTCAGCATAAAGAAACATAGGCAACTACCTATTGAGTTGAAGAGAATAGAATTCTATGTCAATTAAGGTGGTAACAATTTATATTATTCCTTCCATTGAAGACCTGTATACTGCACGAATCACGAAGAGGGCCGTGAAAATATTTACAGATCCCTCACATCCAGGACATAAACTGTTTCAACTCCTACCCTCAAAACGACGCTATAGAGCACTGCACAACAGAACAACTAGACACAAGAACAGGTTTTTCCCAAAGGCATCACTCTGCTAAACAAATAATTCCCTCAACACTCTCCAACTATTTACTAAATCTGCACTACTATTAATCTTCTCATAGTTCCCATCACCAATCTCTTTCCACTTATGACTGTATGACTGTAACTTTGTTGCTGGCAATCCTTATGATTTATATTGATATATTGACCATCAATTGTGTTGTAAATGTTGTACCTTGATGAACGTATCTTTTCTTTTATGTACACTGAGAGCATATGCACCAAGACAAATTCCTTGTGTGTCCAATCACACTTGGCCAATAAAAAATCCTATTCTATTCTATTCTATTCTATTCTATTCTATATAAATACTGAAGAGAACATAAACCGTAATACAGTCCTGTGTCTTTAACGAGACATTAGCAGAGAGATGGATGTCCCTACCACATCTATGTAACTGTGCAAAATCTTATTAACCAAAATAATCTCCAATCTATGGATGAAGGAAACAACAATAGAAGCTAATTTTAAATCAATAAATAATAACTCATAGGAAAAATAAATCTGATTTCATTTCATTTAAAACAAATCTTACAAATGAAATTGAACAGTTAACATAATTGCAGCCATGAATTAAATGACTTGCCTCTATCGTTACACTAAAAATTACAGTGATATTTAAAGTCTGAGGAAACTGCTCTTCTCCTTTAAGACTTAGGGCATATACTTTAACTCTTTAGTGTCCTAAAAATAAAAGTAAGCTATAGTGCATCCAAAAACATCCACATAAATAATTACCTTTTCATTTGGATTATAAACCGTTGAGTGAAAGCCATGAGAAGTGATAAGGCACCATCTATATCTCGCAAGCTGTACAATATTCTGCAAAGGAAAGAAAATAAATGAAATTGCTATTAATCACACATCTTGGGAAAAGGCTACTTTTTACCAACTGTATGACAAAATAAGAAAAAAGAATTTTGCCAGCTTCTAAAAATGGTTTATACGCCCATCATAAAAATATTAATAAATAGTATTAAATATTTATTAAATATTTATTAATATTAAATATTAAATAATGGAAATATTATTTTTAAAATGTCAGGTATTATAACGAACTTCTACATTAGGTTAATGACTTGATTAAACATAAAATAGTCTCAGAATAACAGTACAGAATTGGAAGAACCTTGGAGGTTTTCTAGTTTATTTATTTATTTATTTATTTTATTTATTTTATTAAATTTGTATACCGCCCTTCTCCCGAAGGACTCAGGGCGGTGTACAGCCAAAGATAAAACACAAAATATATACAATTAAAACATTTAAAATATAGCAAATTACAAAAAGGCTGATAATTAAAAATTTAGTTTTAAAATTTTAGAAATATTAATAAAACCCCGAATTAAAATTTAACACTATTATGCCAGTCCCGCTTGAACAAATAGATGTGTTTTTAGCTCACGATGGAAGGTCTGAAGATCAGGCACTTGACATAAGCCAGGGGGAAGTTCGTTCCAGAGCGTCGATGCCCCCACAGAGAAGGCCCTACTCCTGGGGGCCACCAGCCGACACTGTTTGGCAGACAGCACCCTGAGGAGACCCTCTCTGTGAGAGCGTACGGGTCGGTGGGAGGCATAGGGTAACAGCAGGCGGTCTCGTAAGTACCCGGGTCCTAAGCCATGGAGCGCTTTGAAGGTGGTAACCAAAATCTTGAAGCGCACCCGAAAAACCACAGGAAGCCAGTGCAGGCTACGGAGTAGTGGTGTTACGTGGGAGCCACGAGCGGCTCCCGTTACCACTCGCGCAGCCGCATTCTGGACTAACTGTAGCCTCCGGGTGCACCTCAAGGGCAGCCCCATGTAGAGAGCATTGCAGTAATCCAACCTAGATGTAACCAGAGCGTGAGTGACCGTGCATAAGGCATAAGGCATCCCGGTCAAGGAACTGGCGGACCAAGCGAACTTGGTAAAAGGCCCTCCTGGAGACGGCCGCCAAATGTTCATCAAAGGACAGCCGTCCATCCAGGAGGACGCCCAAGTTGCGAACCACCTCCTTTGGGGCCACTAACTCGCCCCCAACAGTCAGCCGCGGATGCAGCTGACTGTACCGGGGTGCCGGCATCCACAGCCACTCCGTCTTGGAGGGTTCAACCCGCTGCTCAAGCAGGAAACACTATACCAGTGGTAGTCAACCTGGTCCCTACCGCCCACTAGTGGGCCTTCCAGCTTTCATGGTGGGCGGTAGGGGTTTTGTCTGATACTGAAGCACTTTCCTTTTTTTAATTTAATTGACTTTTTAAAAAATTTTCATAGCATTATTTAAAAACATTTTCATTAGGTTTTCATAAAATTCCCCATGACAATTTAAATTTCTGAAAATATACTATTTGTATCGCCCGCGCATAAAATTAGTTCATGTTACGTAAGTGAAACTAAATGGCACTATAGTGCAACCTCAAACAAAAGAACCTCGTCTTAGAATAGCTTGCATATCTCCCCCCACACCACCCAGCAGTAACAGACAAGCAGAGCTGGTAGCCAGCGCCCCCCCCAAACTCAATCCACGATGCGCGAGAGACATGCGCAGACAACGATACACAGCGTATTACTGTGGAACCAGTGGGCAGTTAGAAAATTTTACTACTAACAGAGATACAAAAGTGGGCAATAGGTATAAAAAGGTTGACTACCCCGGAGTAGAATGTACAAATGACTCTTCAAAGATTACACGGTGCTTAAGCCAAATCAAAACAATGGTAAAGCTTTGTTTTTCTTGCACTAAGCAAGCTATACACACACAATCTCACCTTTCCCACTCAACCCAGTTAACCAGTACTGTCTGGAAGTGATGAGAGAGTGCCCCCCCACAAAAAAAACCTACTTTATAAATCACCATTACTGTGGAACCGGTGACTGGTTAGAAATTTTACTACTAACAGAGATACAAAAGTGGGCGGTAGGTATAAAAAGGTTGACTACCCCTGCACTATTCCATTTCAAACAAACGCCTGTCCAATCTCTCATTAAAAACATCCAGTGATGAAGCATCCACAATATTTGAAGGACAGTCATTCCATTGGATAATTGTTCTTACTGTCAGGAAATTTCTTCTTAGTTTCTCCTTGGTTGCTTCTCTCCTTGATTAGTTTCCATCCATTACTTTTTATACTGCCTTGAAATGCTTTGGAAAATAGGTTGACCCCTCTTCTTTCGGCAGCCCTTCAAATATTGGAACACTGTTATCATGTTACCCCTAGTTTTTCTTTACAGTTGACTAGACATACCAAATTCCTGCAAGTGTTCATGTTTTAGCTTCCAGCCCCCTAATCATCTTTGTTGCTCTTCTCTGCACTCTTTCCAGAATCTCAACTTCTTTTTCATATCGTGGTAACCAAAACTGGATGCAGTATTCCATGTATGGTCTTACCAAGGCATTATAAAGTGGTACTAACACTTCATATGATCTTGATTCAATCCCTCTGTTAATGCAGCCTAAGATTACATTGGCTTTTTTGGCAGCTGCAGCACACTGCTGGATCGTATTTAAGTGATTGTCCACTGGGACACCAAGATCTTTCTTGCAGTTACTAGTATTGAGGCAGGTTCCATGTATTGTATACCTGAACATTTGGTTTTTCTTGCCTAACTGTAAAATTTTACTTTTCTCACCATTTAATTTCATTTTGTTAGATAGGGCTCCAGTGTTCAAGTCTGTTGAAATTCATTTGCATCTTGAGCCTATCTTCTGAGATTTGGCTATTCCTGCCAGCTTAGTGTCATCTGCAAATTTGATGAGTTCCATTTCTATTCCCTCATCTAAATTATTGATGAAGCTATTGAATACTGGACCTAAGACAGAACTTTGAGGTACCTCACTGGTTACTTCCCCTCTATGTAGATGTAGTTACATTAAAGACTGCACATTGAATGCAGTTTGTCAGCCAGTCTCAAATCCACTGATGATGCTATCTATCCCACATTTTTTTACTTTACTAAGAAGTAGGTTGTGGTTTACCTAGTCAAATGCCTTACTGAAATCCAACCCAAATTCTATGTGCGCAGCATTTCACTGGTCCACTAAGTTAGTCACTTTCTCAAAGAATAAAATAAGATTTGTATGTCATGATCTTTTCTGACAAACCTGTGTTGGCTTCTGATTGTAACTGTGCTTGCTTCTAGATGTTCACAGATCTGTTGTTTATCTTTTCTAGGATCTTCCTAAGTATTGATGTCAGCTGTCTGATCTCTAGTTTCTTGGATCCATTTCCCCCCCTTTTTTGAATATGGGAATCACATCAGCTCTTTTCCAGTCCTCTGGTACTTCTCCAGTGCTCCAGGGTCTTTGAAAGATATGGTTCAGTGGTTCAGAGATCATGTCTGCCAGCTCTTTCAGAACTCTGGGATATAATCCATCTGGTCCTGACGATTTGGACAGGTGTTCTCTTACAATTTTCTTGCTTATTTTAATTTGTAGTCCTAGTCAGCCTCCACAGCCTTTGAAAACTGTATGAGAACAGGGTATGCTTTCAAGAATACTTGTTGTTTGTTAGTGAGGCCTAGCAAGTCACCCAAAACATTGCTGCATGTCACTTTTGACCCATGTCATACGTTTGCCATCACTGTCATAGGAAGCATAATGGAAGGCAGCAAGTTACCCATTCTATAGGGAGGGAGATTGGAAATGTGGTACAGATCCCAATTTTAACCCACCAACCTCAGTTCTAAGGTCAGATGACAGGATTCTGATGGCCTCAGGTTAATGCCAGAAGTCTGCATAATAAGACTGTGTTACTCTACAACATGCAGTGAATATAACCACAGACACGGCTTACATAACAAGAGACCTAACTGGGTTGTGATGATGACATAGTCCTGTCTGAAATTTGTCTGAACCAAAAACCATGGTGACATGGCAATTATTCTTTATGACATCTTAGCTGCCACCAGAAACTCTGCCCCACAAATGACTGGATGTGACTGCCTATATGTTGCATGAGCCTTAGGGACAGGATAAAGCTGTGGCTGGTAAGTATGTTTATTCCTCTATTTTTAACCTTGAACAATTCTGTTCAAGATTCAAGATTACCTGGTCTCTTTTAAGGAAAAGCTAGGATAAAGTTGTTACTACAAGCTGCTGTGGTATGTTTTCAAGGTTTTTTGAGGGGGGTGGGGACCATTCACTGTAGACTCTACTTTGACAGGGATAGTGAGGTGCCTTGAGTAAGGTCTTGAGGGATTAATTGGGATTTGTTTGAATTTGTTGGGACTGATGAAGTGGATAAGGCTCTCTTTCACATGAATTCTGTCACCTGCAGTTAGAGTTCTATCCTTTAAGCTGATTCATGCGGTTGGGAAAGGTGTTTGGGGCTTGATTCAGGCTATGATTAATGCTTTGCTAAGAGAAGTCAAGGTCTATTGATATTGAAAGAGGTGGTTATTGTGCCCCTTCTAAAGAACCCCTCTCTCAGTCTAGCCAATCTGGGCAACTATCAACTAATCCTTAATGAAGGTGGAGTCCCACCTTTTTGGCCATGTTGTACATATTAGAGGTTTTGAAAACAAAAACAAAAGCAGATAATAAAACTGCATATTGGTGGGACATCTCTCTGGAACTACCTTCAAATGCTGACCCTTCGGAATAGGTATCTCCCCTTGCAAATCTTCCAAGGAGAAAGTACAGGAAAGAAAAGTTTGTTAAATAAATAAACTCTTGAATAACTTTTCAGAGGGCTCCCTGAAGGCTTTACTTTAAAAGTTCTAAACTTTTTTTTCTCTTTTGTGAGAGAAGTGGGGGCAGCCCAAGCATAGAAAAGTGTTTGCAAGCATTACCAGTGAGGAAGAAGATATATAGTGGGAAGGAAGAGGAGATTTTCCTAAGGCCCCAAAAGGTAGATTTGATGGTTTGGGGGGTCTCAACATTCCCTAAGGGACACAGTGGCCTAGCAGTTGATGCTGGACTTGTCAATCAGAAGGTTGGCTGTTCGAGACCCAAGCACCGCATGACACGGTGAGCGTCCGTTCTTGCCCCAGCTCCTGCCAACTTAGAAGTTTGAAAGCAATGCAAATGCAAATAGATAAATAGGTACCACTTCGGAACATAACAGCCTTCTGTGCTTCTCAGCATAGTCATGCCAGCCACATGACCACAGAAGCATCTTCACACAATGCTGGCTCCTTCGGTTAGGAAACAGAGATGAGCACCTTTACCTTTTTTTAAACTTAATGTTTGTGATGACAGTAACAGTAACATCTAACACTAAATTAATTAATTTAAAATTGTAACACCTAACTAGCCTTACGGTTCCCAATTCTATTTATTTCCCTCTTCTCATCTAGTAGAGCGATATACAGCAGCTCAAAAACTTTCACTACTTCAATTTTAAATTAATTAATTTAGTGTTAGATCTGAATCTTGAATTGTGCTCAGTTTTTACTCTTTGGTAAAGTAAATCAATATAAACTGAAGCTTGTGTGTAGTTGAATATAAGAATGAAGCAGGTTCTTTACAGTTCTTTCAGTCTCACAGAGTAGGGGTCTCCAACCTTGGCAACTTTAAGCCTGGAGGACTTCAACTCCCAGAATTCCCCAGCCAGCTCTGGGAGTTGAAGTCCTCCAGGCTTAAAGTTGCCAAGGTTAGAGACCCCTGTCACAGAGTGTTAACATTAAATATTCCCTTTTAGGATGTTCCAGTACTTTTTAATCAATCCACCTCTAGTAATCTCAGAAGAATGTTCTGAACTACATGTAGCTATTAAATTTTACAAATATACAACCATCGAGGATAATGAATTAGGAAGCAAATAACATAATTACCATATAATATGATCTTATTTCAGTCACAGCTATTACAAGTAGAAGTAAATAACTGTAAAATAAATGCAAAAATCCCTGGGAGCAACTTTAACATATCATGTGTAATAAAATAAGGCTGTTATACCATGAGATTAATAGGCATGCAAACTACTGTACTAAATAGTTCTACCACTTTCATATTTTTCCCATGCTAACAATTTCTATCTCTTTTTTCTTTTTTTTTCTTAATCTCTTTCCTGTGTCCCTTAAACTAATATTTTATAACCTGTTAAAAATAATAGTTAAATAGTTTAATAGTTTTAAACATTTAAAAATTAAGTGATAATTTTGCACTTGATTATATGTTATCCTAAATGAATGAAGTCGCATGGAAAGATTTACATTTTTAACCATTTAAGCACAATTTTGGAGAACATCTAGTGCAATCTAGAGCCAGTTTTGAACCAAATGCAACCCAATAAGCACCTCCACAATCCACCCAAGACTGGTTAAACATCAGCCACTTTTAATCTCCTTACCTATTTTAACCTTTTTGGTTAGCTATCTTGCTTAATAAACAATTCTTGGAAGCTTCAGCACTTGTAAATTATGTTCTAAACTATTTTCTAGACCAGCGGTTCTTAATCTGTGATCCACGGACCCCTGGGGGAGACACAATGTCACCACAGGGGGTTCACAAAGGCTTGAAGAAATGTTATGATTTAAATCTCGAGTTAGCAATAGCACTTAACTTATACACTGCTTCATAGTGCTTTTACAGCCCTCTCTAAGCGGTTTTACAGAGTCTGCATATTTCCCCCAACAATCTGGGTCCTCATTTTACCCACTTCGGAAGAATGGAAGTCTGTGTCAACCTTGAGCCGGTGAGATCTGAACTGCAGCTAGCAGTCAGCTGAAGTAGCCTGCAGTACTGCACCACCTTGGCTCTAGTTGCTGTAGTTTGTGGCCATGGTCCGTGGTCACCAAAGATATTTAAAGAGGATCTGTGGTGAAGAAAAGGTTGAGAACCACTGTTCTAGAGTCTAGACTATTTTCAGATAGCCAAGTAAAGGTATTGCCTTAACAGGATTTATGGTACTACAAGCTAGATAGGTTCCAACATAAATTGTAAACTGCATGTATCCTTTAAAAAGATAGCTTAGTGCAAGGAGAACCAAACATGTTCTATTTTTAAAGTCACAAAATTTAAGTTTAAAAACTTCTCTTTTCCCCTTTAAGTATAGGAGAGCTCAGTTTGTTACAATCCACAAGTAGCGTTTCTTAGCTTCTTAGTTACACAGGCTGCTTCCATTTTCAATTCAATTCACTTTCACTTCCTCTCAGACGCCATTTTAAGCAATCAGTTAAAGCAAGAAGAAAAATTTTTCTTTTTAAAAGGTAGAAGTCAGGAAATCAAAAATACTTGCAATCCAGTAGTTGTTCACTCACGCTTGTTCCGTCTGCATAAAGAAATCCACAAGGAAAAAAATCAATTAAGCAGAGATGGACACTTTCTTCTTTTCCTGCTTTTGCAGGAGTGCGCTGAAGATCGGAACTTGGCAGGATTTCAGTGGGACTCAACCCTCCGGGGCTCTGCTTAACAAAACAAAGCCCCTGGGGAGATCTACCACTCTCCCGCCGCTCTATCCTCTCCCTTTCTCCCAGGGAGAGAACAGCTGTTTTTCGCTGTTTTCGACGGCTTTTACGAAATTCAGTGCGGAGCGCCTTAATTAGGCGCCCAGCGAAGAAGGTGGCGCCACCGGAAATCCCAAACATGTTCTATTGTTTGCTGCTTTGTGCCCAGCAATAGTATCGGTATGTGCTGAAGTAAAAGCAAACCAATCTAGTGCTTCTATAGACTTCAAAATCGACAATTATCTACACCAGACTGAAAAATGCTTTCAACCAATAGAATATATTGGGACCAGAATAATTTTTCAGAAAAATTAATAGCTTTATTCATCTTTTTAAAAAGAAAATACCTTTCTTTCATCTGCAAAAGGATGTCATAGAAAACAGTTTATAAACTAGTCAAAAACAACTGATACAGTAAAGTGATTGCATGATCCCTACACTTTCCCCCATCCAAAATTTAAGTGCCAGCCCTTGTCACATTGGAGTAGAACAGTAGTAGTCAACCTGGTCCCTACCACCCGCTAGAGTGGGCGTTCCAGCTTTTATGGTGGGCGGTAGGGGTTTTGTCTGATACTGAAGCACTTTCCTTTTTTTTAATTTAATTGACTTTTTAAAAAAATTTCACAGCATTATTTAAAAAGATTTTCATTAGGTTTTCATAATATTTCTGAATTTATAAAAATTTCTGAAAATATACTATTTGTATTGCCCGCGCATAAGTTTAGTTCATGTTACGTAAGTGAAACTAAATGGCACTATAGTGCGACTGCAAACAAAAGAGCCTTGTCCCAGAATAGCTTGCACATCTCCCCTCACACCACCCAGCTATAACAGACAAGCAGAGCTGGTAGCCGGCGCACCCCCCAAACTCAATCCACGATGTGTGAGAGACATGCGCAGACAACGATACACAGCGTATTACTGTGGAACCAGAGGGCAGTTAGAAAATTTTACTACTAACAGAGATACAAAAGTGGGCAATAGGTATAAAAAGGTTGACTACCCCGGAGTAGAATGTACAAATGACTCTTCAAAGATTACACGGTGCTTAAGCCAAATCAAAACAATGGTAAAGCTTTGTTTTTCTTGCACTAAGCAAGCTATACACACACAATCTCACCTTTCCCACTCAACCCAGTTAACCAGTACTGTCTGGAAGTGATGAGAGAAATCTGGTTCAGGCAAACTCAATTATGCCTTTTCTTTTGCAAGGAGCTGTTGCTCGGTTGATCCATATTTACACTTCATAGCCAAAAGTTTACAAGAAGGCACTGTTTTTACTCAGGCCTGATATATTATACATTCCATAATAAATGCGTCTGGTAAACAAATTCTGAGTCCAAAGAAAGGGCGAGGATAGCAAAACATACTCTGAATTTGATGGGATCTTTCTATGAGATTGCAGCAGAACTGTTATTTGTTAGTTATTTGTTAAAAAGCTTGTCCCTGTAACTATGGTAATAGGCGGCAAATGTCAGCCCTTCAAGATAGTTCAGATAGGAAATCATGAATACTAATACTACCTTTATAGTAAAAGTACAATAATTACAGTACTTCTGAATGGGCATGTTTTTCAACCTTGGCGATCTTGGGACTTCATCTCCGAGCATTCCCCAGCCAGCAGGGTGAACAGTGATATAAAGCATGCATTAGAGATATAAAATGCTTCAGATTCAAAGCCCAAAGGTGACTCAGGTCTAGGTATGCATGTTGCATGTACTGGCAATCCTTAAAGAAGTTCCACCTTTTCTTGGGTTTCAACAATAGCCGCAAAATTTCTATCCATCTTTATCACTTGCACCAAATGCACAATAATAGGCTTATTTGTTGTTGCATAAGGAATCTTATCGACAAGTTTAAAATGAAGGATGGTCTTACTTTGCCTACTCATTTCTCAAATATAGATTTCAGTTTTAAAATTACAGGTTTCACTTCAAGCTCCCTGTTGTTGTTTTTTATTTGCTCTTTAAAGCAGCAACTGCTGAAAATCTGAGTCACACATATGATGTTGCAAAGGAAATTAGTACTTTCACGATTTTCTTGCTTAATTATTTGTATTCAGCTTGCACATTAATCAAGATTTCAGGAACAAGCAGCATTTGGAACTTGATTTTCAGAAAGATGTCAAAACAGAAATCAGTTAATAGTTGTTCTTCAGGACATCAGCATATCTCTTTTCAGTTCAACAAAGGTTCTCTAATCCAGTTATGCTTTACATTTGTATTTCAGGAAAATATTTCTTAAAATGGAATTTCACTGAAAAAGATGATTCAAGTTAGAGTTCTTCATACTATCCCCATTTTTGTATTGCTACTTTCAATACAGCATTATACACAATGAAATATTTCCAGAAATTTATGTATTTTCCTGTGATACAACTTATGTTTTTTAATTAAAGAATTTCAATGTGTCATTGAATAGAATAATTTATTATTGTTGACCTTTTACTATCTGGCACAAAGAGTAATCAGATTCATCTGAACTTATATATTTTGAATCAAAAGCCTGTGTATACATCGCACAGTGGAACCACATAGCACCAGAGGTGGGTTTCAGCAGGTTTTGACCAGTACTGAAGAACCGGTAGCGGAAATTTTGAGTAGTTCGGAGAACCGGTAGTAAAAATTCTGACTGGCCCCACCCCCATCTATTCTCTGCCTCCCAAGTCCCAGCTGATCAGGAGGAAATTGGGATTTTGCAGTAAACTTCCCCTGCCATGTCCACTAAGCACGCCTACCAAGCCATGCCATGCCCACCAAGCCACACCCACAGAACCGATAGTAAAAAAAAATGAAACACACCACTGCATAGCACCAAGAGGTTTAGCCTGAATTAAAGCTTGAAATCTTCCATGCTGGCGTGCCATAGACCATGCTTCATCTGTATAAATATATAATCTGACCAATTCAGGAACTTTGTATTCTTAATTAATAGAAAAGTATATGAAAAAGCAAACAGATTTTCTTTCAAATGTGGAATAAATTATAAGAATAAATAATTTTGAACTGAACAAAATATGGAACATTTGGGTTATTGGAGGGTTTGGCCTAAACAAATCCAGAGAAATCATCAAGTCAAAAAAATTGTGTTACAAAGCTGTTGCACATCATCTTCTCTCTTCTTCCCTCCTCACTCTCCTTAGCAATTCTTAGCAAGCCATATCCTACTGGTCCATCTACCCTGTTAACTTTCCAGGATTTCTTTCCTTCCTCCCACTGCCACCAATATACAGGCCTACATCAGGGGTGAAATGCTACTGGTTCGGACTAGTTCTCCCAAACTGGTAGTAAAAAATGCTACCAGTTCAGGGAACCAGTATTTTCAATAATTAGCTGGGTGACGATTAGCTATGACATGTGATTTATATTAGCTAGAATCATCGGATTTTCTTCTTTCTAGCTAATCTAAATTGCGTGGCACAGCAGATTCCCCCCCCCCACCATTCTACTTACCTTTGCAGACTCTGAAGGCTTCAAAATGTTCTTTAGTGCTGCGCGGGTGTGCCCTAGGTGCGTATGCGTGCGCAAAGCGCGCACTCGGTAGCAGACTCACAAACCAGTAGCAGACTTCAAAGGATTTCACTGCTGGCCGACATACTTGTTCTGTATTATTAATCTCAGCAATAAGCATCTGTTGTGGTTCCCGCCCCCTAACCTGGCCCCATGCCCGAAAGTGCCTTGGAGCCAGGCCTGTTGCCAGAAAGTGACTCGGAGCCGGGCCTGTTGCCAGAAAGTGAATTGGACAATGAGGGGGAAGGGCCATCAGGACTTACCTCGGAAGCACCGGCCTCCCTGGATCAACTCCAGGAGCCAGAAGCAGGCCAAGCGAAAGAGATAACGAGGCCTCCTTCTCCTGACTCTTTCCCACCCCCCAGGCCATGCCTGCAGACCCAGCTGACAGCAATCAGGCTTGGCTCAATCCCAGGTTTCGTAGGCAGGAGAGAAGAGAACAACAGAAGCAGGAGAGGGGCAGGCCTAGGAAGTGCTGAGTCATGGAGCCACACCCCACAGGATATAAAAGGCAGCAAGAGCTGGTGTGTCTCTTTGTATCAGGCAAATCCACGGATTGACTAGAGCTGAAGGTTGTGACTCACCAGCGTCTTAGTAGCCAACAAGGGCTCTTGGCAGACGCTGGCTATTTTGCTGTCAGAGCTGATAAGAGCCGGCTAATTAAGCCATCGTTCGGATGGAGGTGAGGAGGACACAACAGCATCCAAGAACAGAATATCGCATCATTCTACCTGAAACCTGATCTTCTTCCCTTTTTTCCTTCCATATTATGTCAGTCACAGCAAGTCTCCCAGCAGAGCATGACTCTATGACTGGCCCATCCCGAAACTTCCCTCCTTTCTCTCAGCTACCAGTACCAATGTCCTTGGCTTTTTCCCTGATCTTTTTCTAAGTGGAACAACCACATTTCACTCCATATTCAAGAGAGTTGTTTCAACATGGACCATGATAACTGAAACATATATGCCTGGGTTCAGGTATGGCTCACTTAATACTAGCTGTTTTATACAAGGAATAGTCCATCCACAAAATAAAAATCACAGCAACTGCTTATGTAGAACAAATTAAATACCGTACAAGAATTACAAACAGTAAATACGGTTATGAAATTTACCATATATAAAATATTTTTAACATATTTTTTATCAACAAAAGTAAAATACAAAACAGAAAACAGAAAAACAAACATCCATACTAACAATGAAAAGAAAAAAAATATGTTCAAAAAAGAAACAAGAAAAAAAAATCCCAAATGTCAAATAAATCTAACATTAAACATAAAGAATCCACTACAGCTGGATGCTGAAAAATATTTTTTTTAAAAAACCTAATAATTATTTTCCAATTACATGACAGATCTACAAACAGTTACAAGTTTTTGCATCCATATTTATCAAAAATGCTATATAAAATTAATATTCCAGATGCAGAAATCTATCTAATAGGCAAATTAATCCAACAGCTAATCATATTGTATACATAAAAGGAAAAAAATCAACAGATTAACTCAAATGTTACCCTAATCTTCAAATCTCCCTGTTAACCATTTGTTATTGTATTTAAAATGTAAAAAGTCCACAGATTGCTTCCAGTCTCTTATAAAATTATCTAGTCCATTATCTCTAATCAAGGCAGTTAATTTTGCCATCCCTGCTAATTCAGTCAATTTAAAAATCCATTCTTCAACTGTCTGCATTTCTTCTCCTTTCCAGTGCTTAATGTATACAATCCTCGCAATAGTCGCCATGTAAAGAAATAATATCCCAAACTGTTTTTCAATTGGTTTGTCCATAATACCTAAAAGCTTCAGGTCTGATTAATCTTTGTCTTAAATATTTTTTGCATTAACATTATTATACTTATCCAGTATTATATTTTATTTTATTTATTTATAATTTAATTTCTATACCGCCCTTCTCCCGAAGGACTCAGGACGGTTTACAGCCATATTAAAAACACAGAATACAAACAACAAATTTAAAAAGAGAATTAAAACCAAATATTTAATAGGCCAAATCAACTAAAATGGTCATAGACCCATTTAAAATTTTGATTTAAAATTTCACTTAGGCTAGTCCCGCACGATGAAATAATAAGGTCTTAAGTTCACGTTTGAAGGTCCGGAGATCGGGGAGTTGGCGCAACCCCGGAGGCAGCTCATTCCAAAGGGCCGGTGCTGCCACAGAGAAGGCTCTCCCCCTGGGGGCCGCCAACCAACATTGTTTGGTCGACGGCACCCTGAGAAGGCCCACCCTGTGGGAGCGCACAGGTCGCTGGGAGGCTATCGGTGGCAGAAGGCGGTCTCGTAAATAGCCCGGTCCTAAGCCATGGAGCGCTTTAAAGGTGATGACCAGCACCTTGAATTGCACCCGGAAGGCTACCGGCAGCCAGTGCAGGCCACGCAGGATAGGTGTTATATGGGAGCAATGAGGTGCTCCCTCCATCACCCGCGCAGCCGCATTCTGGACTAGCTGGAGCCTCCTGGTGCTCTTCAAGGGGAGCCCCATGTAGAGAGCATTGCAATAGTCCAGACGGGAAGTAACGAGGGCGTGAGTGACCGTGCGTAAGGAGTCCCGGTCTAGGAAGGGGCGCAACTGGCGAATCAGGCGAACCTGATAAAATGCTCCCCTGGCGACGGCCGTCAGATGTTCCTCTAAGGACAGCCGATCGTCCAAGAGAATGCCCAAGTTGCGCACCCTCCCCCTGGGAGCCAGTAATTCACCCCCAGCAGTCAGTGATGGCGTAAGCTGACTGTACCGGGACACCGGCACCTACAGCCACTGTCTTGGAGGGGTTGAGCTGGAGCCTGTTCCTCCCCATCCAGACCCGCACGGCTTCAAGACACCAGGCCATCACCTCGACGGCTTCGTTGGGGTGGCTTGGGGTGGAGATGTACAGCTGAGTATCATCAGCGTACAGATGGTACTCCACCCCGAAACCACAGATAACCTCACCCAGCGGCTTCATATAGATGTTGAACAGGAGAGGTGAGAGAACCGACCCCTGTGGCACCCCACAAGTGAGGCACCTCGAGGTCGATCACTGCCCCCCTGCCAACACCGTCTGTGAACAGTCCGAGAGATAGGAGAACCACCGATAAACGGTGCCCCCCACCCCCAATCACTCCAACTGCCGCAGCAAGATACCATGGTTGATGGTATCAAAAGCCGCTGAGAGATCTAAAAGGACCAGGACAGAGGAACATTCCCTGTCCCGAGCCCTCCAGAGATCATCCACCAACGCGACCAAAGCCGTCTCCGTGCTGTATCCAGGTCTGAAGCCGAACTGGAACGGGTCTAGATAGACAGTTTCCTCCAGGTATTGTGGAAGGTATTGCCTTATACACTGTAAGCCGCCCTGAGTCTTCGGAGAAGGGCGGGATATAAATGTAAATAAATAAAAAAAAAGAAGCTGATATGCCACCACACTCTCAACAACCTTCACCAAAAAGCGAAGGTTGGAGACTGGACGATAGTTCGCCAATACAGCTGGGTCCAGGGAAGGCTTCTTGAGGAGGGGCCTCACCACCGCCTCTCTTAAACCCCTCCGACAAAGAATCATTGGTAACTCCCAGGAGCCAGCCTCGTGTAACCTCCCGTGTGGCCAGTACCAACCAAGAGGGACACAGGTCCAATAAACATGTGGTGGGATTCAGCTGTCCCAGCAACCTGTCCGTGTCCTCGAGAGTCACAGGATCAAACTCAGCCCAGGTAATATCCACAAGACCCGTCCCCGTCATCCCGCCTGAATCTACCCAATCAGCATCCAGTCCGTCCCGGATCCGAGCGATTTTATCGGACAGATACTGTACAAAATCCTCAGCACACCCCTGCAAGGGGTCCTCCCGAGCCCCCTGCGTGAGAAGGGAGCGGGTCACCCTAAACAGGGTGGCTGTGCGATTATCTGCCGATGCAATAAGAGCGGAAAAATAGTTATGTTTTGCCGTTCTTATCGCCACTAGGTAGGTCTGAATATAAGACCTTACTAGTGTCCGGTTGGATTCGGAGCGGCTGGACCTCCAAACACTCTCTAGACATCTTTTCCGGTGCTTCATCTCTCTCAGCTCCTCGTTATACCAAGGAGCTGGTCGAGTTCGGCGCCAAGTCAGAGGCCGCAAAGGCATGACGCGGTCCAAAGCCCCGGCCGCCGCCTCTTCCCAGGCGGCTACCAGTTCTTTAGCCAAGCCGTGGGCTAATTCCCCGGGAAACGGCCCAAGCTCCGTCAGAAAACTCTCTGGGTCCATCAGGCGCCTGGGACGGAACCATCGAATCGGCTCCATTTCCCTGCGGTGTGGTGCAGCGGTTCGAAAGTCTAGTTGAAGGAGTAAATGATCTGACCATGACAGGGGTTTAATAATTAGATCCCCTAACTCCAGATCATTAAGCCACTGTCCCGAGACAAAACTCAAGTCCAGAGTGTTACCCCCGATGTGGGTGGGACCATTAACTATCTGGGTCAGGTCCAAGGCCATCATGGAAGCCATGAACTCCCGAGCTGTTGTTGATGATTCGCCCGCCGACGGCAGGTTGAATTCCCCCATAACCATAAGTCTGGGGGTCTCAACCACCGTCCCGGCTATTATCTCCAAAAGCTCGGACAGGGCTGCTGTTACGTAGCAAGGAGCCAGGTACGTAATCAGCACACCCACCTGCACCCCGTGGCCCCACTTCACAAGGAGGGATTCACAACTGGCTATCTGCGGGACCGTGACTTCCCTCGGTTCCAGACCCTCGTTAATAATAACCGCTACCCCCCCACCCCTACCCTGGGCCCTCAGCACGGAAGCCTGGTGGGCACATCTCAGTAAGGGGAACCCCCACTTCTGTGCCCAACCAGGTCTCCAAAATGCCCATCAGGTCCGCACCCCCCTCTTGAATAAGATCGGCTATGAGGTGGGTTTTATTCATAACGGACCTGGCATTGCATAGCATCAGCCGAAGGTCCAGATTCCGAGGAATACAGCCACTCGAGGAACGAGTAGAACCTGGGGGCCCGGAGTGCGCGATCGCTCGCAAACAGCGAGCGCGCACTCCCCGAACATGATATGAGCCCCCGCTTCTGCCGTATCTGCCCCTCCCTTGTACCGTGCCAATGGAAATGCCCATACATGGTTGAGTCTTAGCCTCATCCTTTGCCTCTGTTTCAAAGACCTCCAAACCACGAACCGTAGAAGGGACCAGCCTAACCCCCGGTGGGTGTCCCCACCCCACCCAACCCAACCCTCCCTCCCCTTAAAAACCCCTTAAAACTTAACAATATAAAATTTCTAAGCCCCTTCTTAGCTCTATGCCACCTCTCGGGATTCCAAAATCCGTCATCGAGGTAGGCCCTCAATAGATTGGAGGGCCAAGTCTGCGAGAGGGGGGCATCTCGCAGACCAAGAAGTTGCGCTGATGAGTAGATCATGTAATCCAGCATGTCCAGCATATGACAGGTCATCTGACCTATGTAAGGTCAGTCCAGAGGGTAAAAAAACACAGCCGTTTCTCCGGGAGTTGGGACTTAGCGGCTGAAATTTGAAGACCAGATGGGAATAAAGGTCTGGGATAGCCGCTGTTTCTGCAACTCCCATCCAATCCAGCCACCCAGTCTCCCAAATGGGCCCCCAGAGAGGGAGAAGCTTCTACCGCCAAAAGATGTTAAGCCGCGGCCTCAGCTGCCCCACATCTCGGGGGGGTGTCATGGGGTAGGCCGCAAGGTCGTTTATGGGGTAGGCCAGCGTCGCCGCCATCCCCTTTGACCCGAAAACACAAACCCTGCCCGTCCCGACTTCCTTTCACCGCCAGCCACAGTATGATTTAACATACTTGCAAGCAGTGGTGGGATTTAAATTTTTTACTACAGTTCTATGGGCGTGGCTCAGTGGTTGTTGTGTGGCTTAATGGACATGGCAGGGGAAGGATACTGCAAAATCTCCATTCCCTCCCCACTCCAGGGGAAGAATATTGCAAAATGTCCATTCCCACCCCACTCTGGGGCCAGTCAGAGGTGGTATTTGCCAATTCTCCGAACTACTCAAAATTTCGGCTACCAGTTCTCCAAACTACTCAAAATTTCAGCTACCAGTTTTCCAGATCCTATCAGAACTTGCTGGATTTCACCCCTGCTTCCAAGGCCGCCCTATATGATAAAATTTATCTGGATTTTGATTACATTTCCAATACTTGTTGGAAATCCCTCTACACGTTTACCCTAGTCTGCCTGGGGTCAAATACCAACAATACACCATTTTATTTAAAAAAAATTCTTTCAAACTGTAATTCAAAGTAAATTTTAAACAATTGGTCCATACATTCTCCCATTTATCTAGTGTTATGTTATACCCAAAGTTTTTCATCCATTTTATATTTGACATATTTGTAAAATATCTAAATGAAACATGTGTAGTGTAGTGATGTGCACATCAACAGCTGCTGAAAGAAATGTTTCCAGGGATGCATGGCTATTTGCAATTTAAGAAGCCAAAAGAGCTTTTTAATGGGATTAATCAAAGACTGAGATTGTTCCTTGTCATGTACATGTGTGAAGTCAAGTAACTGTCATAATACTTTATTGACTTGTATGCCTTGGTTTTCATCTCTACTGGTAGTTGTGCATCAGCAGAAGCTGTTTATTGTGTTCAATTATTTTCAATTACCAAGTTCAGGAAAAAAGAGGATTTTCTCACCCTACTGGGATTGGCCCATCCCACTCGTATCCACAGAGGAGGCATGTTGCAGGTCCTGTCGGTCCGACTATTTCAGCTAGTGGAGCAGGGGTGGGTTCTAAATTTTTTTACTACCAGTTCTGTGGGCATGGCTTATTTTGTGGGCGTGGCTTGATGGTCATGTGATAGTGGGTGTGACTTGATGGACATATGACTGGGTAAGCGTGGCCAACTCAATGTCTCTCCTGTCAAGGGGTACCTCGCCTGGCCCCTCCCCTCCCAGCCATTCCTTGTCACACCCAGCCTCAACGTATCTATAGTTCTGCAAAAATGTTGTTCACCTTTTTTCAACTTTATTATCTACATACCCCTAGAGAGCAGGGGTCTCCAAACTTGGCCACTTTAAGACTTGTGGACCAACTCCCAGAATTCCTCAGCCAGCTTTGCTGTCTTAAAGTCTTAAAGTGGCCAAGGTTAGAGACCTCTGCTATAGATGCACTTTCATGGACCACTGAAAGGAGGAAATGGCTCACATGCTTTGCCCAAGAGTGGGATAGTCTTTTAAGGGGCTGCTAGAAAGAAGGGGGGGGAGAAGTATTTTCCAAAGCACTAGAAGGCAAAACAAGAAGCAATGGGTGGAAACTCAACAAAGAGAGAAGCAACCTAAAACTAAGGACAAACTTCCTGACAGTGTGAACCTATATTGGTTTCAGTCATAATTTAGAATAGAATAGAATAGAATTTTATTGGCCAAGTGTGATTGGACACACAAGGAATTGTCTTGGTGCATATGCTCTCAGTGTACATAAAAGAAAAGATACGTAACATATAAAATAGCCATTCATGTAATACAACCTGTATATTGTTCAAAACAATCATTAGTATTATGGCTGATGTTTGACAGCAAGCCTAAAATCCCCATTCCCTCCCCACTCCAGGGGAAGGTTACTTCAAAATTCCCATTTCCTCCCCACCCCACTAATCTGTTCTGGGAAGGAATCAAACTCCCCCCTCTTCATTTCCCAAATAAAATATCCCAGATAATTAAGGAATAATCAAGCTGCTAGCAAGGAACCTGCCTGGAATTCCACATTCCTGCCAGCTGCATAGAGGAAACTTTGTAAGCAGAAAACAACTACCGGTGCTTACAGATAATATAAAGTGGAAGTCGGAAGTTTGGTTCCATTTACAAGCAGGCAGAAAACTCATTCAAGACAGGATACTTCACAATGGAAATCGCCCAAACCTTTTTAGAAAACACAAAGCCCATGTTGCACAAACCCCAAAACTTCAAAAACATTGAACCATATAAGAATTCCTCCTCTTATCCAATTTGTTGTTCAGCTGACCGAGAAAGGAGCTTCTAGCCGCTCTATCAATTTAAAAGGAAGTGTCTCCCCCCCCTTCTTCTTTGCCAAGCGATCTCCTGGCTGAGAAGCGAGCTGATCAGTTGGGAGGCTTCTTGGCTTCTCAATTTAAAGGGACGGTGTCTTGGGTTTTTTTTTCCTCTTCTTCGACAAGTGAGTTTTGATTTTTTCCTTCTAGCCGATCAGCTGGGAGTCAAGAGGCAGCAATAGATTGGGGCGGGGCCAGGCAGAATTTTTACTACCGGTTCTCTGAACTACTCAAAATGTTTACTACCGGTTCTTGCAGACTGGGGAGAACCGGTAGCAACCCACTACTGCAGTGGAGTCCAGTAAGAGGGCCTCTTCTGCTGTTGTGCCTGCCCTCTGGAACATCCCCCCCCCATGTGAGGTTGGCCCAACTCTCCTATCTTTTCATAAGGGCCTAAAGTCATGGCTTTGCCAGTCAGCTTGGGACCACAGTGGGGGAACAGCGCAATCAAGGTGGCTGATTGATCCCTCCATTCCACCCCCACCTTCCCCATGTGTCTTTGGTTTTAATCTTTGTTTTTAACTGTTTAAGTTTTAGCTGAATGTAAGCTGCCGAGAGTTATCCTATGGTGAGATGGGCAGCCAATTAATTTTATAAATAAATAAATACATTTGACTTCCCCAAAAACTGTTGTGGGCATCACTTAACACAGCAACGGTCATAAATATGAACCAATTGCCAAGCATCTGAATTTTGATCACATGATTATGGGGATGCTGCAAAGGTTGTAACTCTGAAAAACGGTCAACAGTCACTTTTTCAGTGCTGTTTAACTTAACCATCAGTAAAGGAACTGTTGTAAATCAAGGAATTGGCGAAGAAATCTGAAAGACCTATGAATCCAAAAAAAAATTGTTCCTGGTCATTTCTTTTCAAACTTCTGAGGAATTACAGCTCAGATCATGCTTATTTCAGAGCAGCCTACTTTCAGTAGCTATATATTAATTGGGCTTTGAAAGGTTTGAAATCTTTCTTGGACTTTTTAAAGTATATTTTTACATATTTTTTGCTCAGATCCTAAACTATACTTGATTATTGTGTGCTCTCTTAATTAAATGAATATCAAGATGAAAACCAAGGATACCCTCCTTCTTCTAACCCATTAATCTAGCATTAGAACTTGTTACTTGTATAATTTAATTTTCAGAACTGGGCATATAGCATACAAATATTTTGTACCTACAGTGTATATCAGGTTTTATAGGAATTTTTATTCCTAATCTCATTTTGTTAATGCTCGAGTCTGTTACCTTGTCTAAACTAGAACAAAATTTGCCGATATCATAAAGTCTCATTAGTAATTTTGATAAAGTATTGGTTATATCTTATATTCTTATGTTTTCATTGATCTTGGTATAGGGATTTTCAGGAAATTTTCTCAAATGGTACATTCAGACTTCAGTCAGTGGTGGAATTCAAATTTTTTTACTACCAGTTCTGTGGGCGTGGTTTGGTGGGCGTGGCAGGGGAAGGATATTGCAAAATCTCCATTCCTACCCCACTCTGGGACCAGCCAGAGGTGGTATTTTCTGGTTCTCCAAACTACTCAAAATTTCCGCTACCAGTTCTCCAGAACCTGTCAGAACCTGCAGAATAGCACCCCTGAGACATCTACTTTGTTGCATATGAAAAGTAAACTAAATAGAGTTCCTCTGAATATTTGGAGAAAGAAATACATTATAACTTTACCTTTTTATTCAAAAATTTATTGAAGGTATTAAAGAATAAATATGATTACTTTTCTCAAATAGAAACAGAAATAAAATAAAATGGGGAAACAGAATAAAACTTTTAAAATATCATACTATTTGATTAAAATTACACATTTTAAAAAAACCCTAAACAATAAGCCTAACTACTAACACAGACCTATGAAGTCACCCAGACAATTTTTCATGCCTAAGGCAAAACTAGAACTCAAAGTCTCTTGGTTTCTAGCCAAAGGGCAAGGACAACCACAGAAAAATTACAGTACATCGTTTTAAAGATGTACCCTGGAGCATGACCGATTTATTAGACCTATCAGTACAGTGGACAGAACTGGAGACAGGCAGTCCAGCAAACCTTGAGTTTTTGAAACCTATCTAGATGATAATCAGAACAATGGAAGCCAACCAGCAGCTTACAGAGCAGACGTGTTACCAAACAAATTGTGCCCATAAACATCTACACTGTCACATCTTGAACCATGTAGCTTATAAGTTATTTGCAAGGGCAAATAACGTGGAGACCCCCAGACTTATAGTCATGGGGGACTTTAACTTACCATCAACCAGCTTGTCATAAACGGCAGCTCGGGAGTTCATGGCCTCCATGACGGCCCTGGACCTGACACAAATAGTTGATGGCCCTACTCACATTGGGGGAGGCACACTGGATCTGATTTTTATCTCTGGACAGTGGTTAAATAATCTGGATTTAGGAGATTTAATTACCGAGCCATTGTCATGGTCAGATCATTTTCTCCTTTGTCTAGACTTTCGGACCACCGCTCAACACCACAGGGAGACGGGACCAACACGCTGGTTCCGTCCCAGGTGCCTGATAGACCCGGAGAGGTTCCTGATGGAGCTTGGGCCACTTCCTGAGGATCTGGCCCACGGCACGGCTGAGGAGTTAGTTGTGGCCTGGGAACGGGCCGCAACTGGCGCTTTAGACCGTGTCACGCCTTTGCGGCCTCTGACCCGGCGCAGATCTCAACCAGCCCCTTGGTTCTCCGAGGGGCTGAGGGAGATGAAACGCCGGAGAAGACGCCTAGCGAGTGCCTGGAGATCCAGCCGTTCTGAGGCTGACCGGACACTAGTTAGGTCCTAGAGTAGGACTTACCTAGTGGCACTGAGGGAAGCGAAGCATTCTTACGTTTCCTCCCTCATTGCGTCGGCAGATAACCACCCGGCGGCCCTGTTTCGGGTGACCCGCTCCCTCTTTCATCAGGAGGTGCGGAATGACCCCTTACAGGGCCGTGCCGAGGAGTTTAGTGGTTATCTATACGATAAAATTGTTCCGCTTCGGAACGGATTGGATCAACAGTGGGTAGATCCAGGTGAGGGGCTGGAGACACGTCTTGTTGAGACTATTTGGGATGCATTTGACCCTGTGACTCCCGAGGACATGGACAGGTTGTTGGGGCGGTTGAATGCCACCACATATTTATTGGACCCGTGCCCCTCCTGGTTGGTGCTGGCCACACAGGAGGTGACACGAGGCTGGCTCCAGGGGATTATAAATGCTTCTTTGATGGAGGGTGTTTTCCCCGCCGCCTTGAAAGAGGCGGTGGTGAGGCCCCTCCTCAAGAAGCCCTCCCTGGACCCGGCTGTTTTAGGAAATTATTGTCTTGTCTCCAACCTTCGCTTTGTGGCGAAGGTTGTTGAGAGTGTGGTGGCACGTTAATTACCCCAATACCTGGATGAATCTGTCTATCTAGACCCGTTCCAGTCTGGCTTCCGACCTGGGTACAGTACGGAGATGGCTTTGGTCGCGTTGGTGGATGATCTCTGGAGGGACAGGGACAGGGGTTGTTCCTCTGCCCTGGTCCTATTAGATCTCTCAGCGGCTTTTGATACCATCGACCATGGTATCCTGCTGCACCGGTTAGGGAGTTTGGGAGTGGGAGGCACCGTTTACCGGTGGTTCTCCTCTTATCTCTCTGACTGGTCGTAGATGGTATTGGCAGGAGGGCAGAGATCGACCGCGAGGCCCCTCACATGTGGGGTGCCGCAGGGGTCGATTCTCTCGCCTCTCCTGTTCAACATCTATATGAAGCTGCTGGGTGAGCTCATCAATGGCTTTGGGGTGAGCTCATCAATGGCTTTGGGGTGAGATACCAACTGTACGCTGACGATATGCAGCTGTACTTTTCCACCCCAGTCCATCCCAACGAAGCCATCGAAGTACTGTCCCAGTGTTTGGAAGCTATACGGGTCTGGATGGGGAGAAACAGGCTCAAACTCAATCCCTCCAAGACGGAGTGGCTGTGGATGATGGCACCCCGGTACAGTCAGCTGCAGCCGCGGCTGACTGTTGGGGGCGAATCATTGGCCCCAGTGGAAAGGGTGCGCAACTTGGGCATCCTCCTGGATGGACGATTGTCTTTTGAAGATCATTTGACGACCGTTGCCAGGAGGGCTTTTTACCAGGTTCGCCTGGTCCGCCAGTTGCGCCCCTTCCTTGACCGGGATGCCTTATGCATGGTCACTCATGCTCTGGTTACCTCTCGCTTGGACTACTGTAATGCTCTCTACATGGGGCTCCCCTTGAAGAGTACCGGGAGGCTTCAGTTGGTTCAGAATGCAGCTGCGCGGGTGATAGTGGGAGCCACACGTTGCTCCCATGTAACACCTCTCCTGCGCAGTCTGCACTGGCTACCTGTGGTCTTTCAGGTGCACTTCAAGGTGTTGGTGACTACCTTTAAAGCGCTCCATGGCTTAGGGCCAGGGTACTTACGGGACCGCCTGCTGTTACCAAATACCTCCCACTGACCTGTACGCTCGCATAGAGAGGGACTCCTTAGGGTGCCATCCGCCAAGCAATGTCGGCTGGCGGCCCCCAGGGGGAGGGCTTTCTCTGTGGGGGCTCCCACCCTTTGGAACGAACTTCCCCCTGGACTTCAGCAACTGCCGGACCTTCGGACTTTCCGCCGAGAGCTGAAGACCTATTTGTTTGTTCACGCAGGACTGGCATAGGATTTTAATAGGATTTTAATTAGTTTTAATGTTTTAACATTCTATAATTCGGGGTTTTATTTTAAATGTTTTAATTCGGCCATTTGTATAATAAGTTTTTTAATTATGGTTTTATGTGTATATTGCTGTTGTTTTTTATTATGGCTGTAAACCGCCCTGAGTCCTTCGGGAGAAGGGCGGTATAAAAATTTAATAAATAAATAAATAAATAAATAAATAAATAAATAAATAAATAAATAAATAAATACAGTGCACTGCAACAGCACAAATGCAAAATAACTGAGGCACAAAATTTCTCAATTCAGGTAAAGATATAATTGGTAAATACACTGAATTGTTGCAAAATGTCCTCCTGAAGTCTGCCACATGCTATTTAAGTAAAAGCCATAAGTACAGGAACAGTTTCAAATTACATATGTGTTTCATCTGGGAAAATGCAATCCTATGAAGAATTAAAATGAAAAGTTCCTTGAAAACTGAGGACCCAGGAACTTACAACTATTCAATCTTCCTATGGTTGAATCTCAGTCTGAGGCTTATTCCTAGCGCCAGACGGTAACTACGTTCTTCCACTTTAACAACAACCTAGCATATAAAGCCCCGAAGGTCTACTTAAACAACTTATTCCCATATAATCTACCCAAAGTACCTTGAAGTAATATTGAACCAGACTCTCTCCTATAAGATAAATCTAGAGAATACGGTGGCAAAAATCAATGCTAGGAACAACATACTCCAGAAATTATGCAGAAGTAAACGAGGAGATTTAGTTGCCACCCTCAGGTCATTAGCACTATGCTCCACAGCAAAACATTATGTCATTGTATGGCTTAACAGCTGCCATACTAGGAAACTAAACACCAGACTCAATGACACCATGGGGATCATAAGTGAATGGAATGTAAAAGGACAGAATAGAATAACATAATTGGAATGGACCTTGGAGGTCATTCAGTCCAAGCCCACAGCTCAAGCAGGAGACCCTATACCAGCGATGGTTAACCTTCTCCAGAAAGCCTCTGGAGCCTGGGGAGGGCAAAAAATGGGTTTACCAGGCCCACTGGAAGTCGGGAAACAGGCTGTTTCTGGCCTCCAGAGGGCCTCTGATGGTGGGGGCGGCGGGCATACTACTTTGCATGCCAAAAGCGGGCGGAGCGTGCATGGCTATTGGATTATGGGTGTGGGCATGCACATGTGCATGGACATTGAATTATGGGTGTGGACATGCATGCGACCCCCCACATGACTCCCACTTTTGGCATGCAACGGCAAAAAGATTACCCATCACTGACCTAGACATTGATATCTGAATACCGATCCTTCTAAAAAGCATATTTTATGTTTTATTAATCTAGGTGAAATATTAATATGGCAAATCCATGTATAATATGCCTATGTTAATAAATGAACATTCCTCCTTATCCAAATAGTAACAACCTTCAGGCAATCAGATTCTCAATAGAATCACTGTTTGGCTAGAGGTCAAGATACACAATTGGGTGTCTGCATATTGATAATGCCTGAGCCCATGACCATAGATGATCTTAACCAGAAGCCTTATATAGACATTAAATAGGAACAGGGAGTGTTGAACTCTGAAGAAAGCATGAAAAAAGGCTCTCGGAGTCAATCTCTTCTCTCACTTACCCACAGAAAATAACCTCAAAAAAGGAGAACCGTGGAAATATTGTGCCTCCGCTTTCAATCCAATAAATTGGAAGAGGATACCATAATTGACTAGTGCAAAGATTAACTAGTGATCAAGCAGTAACAGGAGAGTCACACGACTTCCGCACTGGTCAACCAGAGACCACCAGAGGCATAATTAATGCTATATCTGTACTATACAAGGCCTGAAACCTGACTGAAAATGCTCCAGATAATCTGCTTCTTCCAGAGCCCTTGAAGTTACAGGCCTATTCATCTTCTCTACAACATTTCCAAATATTGCCATTCTTCTATTTTAGGTAAATTGTATTACTTTGTAATTATTCAAATATCTTAAACATGTTGTTTGCAATTAACCTATTAAGATCAACTACTGTGTTTCCCCAAAAATAGGACATATCCCAAAAATAAGGCCAAGCCTGATTTTTGGGGTGGGCCTAAATATATGCCCTCCCCCGAAAATAACCCCCCCCTCACACACACACACACATACACACAGGTCCCTCACCCCCCCGCCAACCCTCCCAGGGCAGCCACATCACTGCAAACTCCTGCACTCCCCACCCCTTCCGCTGCCCATAGCACCAACTGTAAACCATGAGCGCCATGTAGGTGTTGCTGCTGCCACCGTCACCGTCTGCGGTGGCCCAGAGTCCCCCTGCAGCCAAGCTCAGCCGCGGGCGGGGAGCATTGGCCGTGGCTGGGCCAGCCGACTGTGTCTGTCGAGGCTGCCCTCAGCACAGCTGCCTAGAGTCTCGCTGCCGGGCGCCTGAAAAAAGTAAACAGGACCTGCAGGAAGGCGGGCAAGGGTCCTGAGAGGCTCCCTTCCCCAGGAAGAGTCTGGCCTGGTTGCCATCCAGTCCGGTGACTCCCGAGGTGGAGGGGGTTTCCAAATTTGCCAGCAGGCACTCCAGTCAGTCAGTGCTTGGGTGGAGGGACTGCAGGGTGATCGGAGCGGAGAGGAGTAGAGGGGAAGAGGCCGCCTCCGGCGACCGTCACCATAGAGTGGGAAGCGCACTGCCCTGGCTGGGGTTTGGAAGCTGCAGAGGCAGAGTTTGGGGGAGAGAAAGAAAGACTTCTGCTGCTTCTGCTTTTGGCTGCATGCAAGGAAAGTTGCAGAAGCAGCAGAAGTCTTTCTTTCTCTCCCCAAAACTCTGCCTCTGTGACTTCCAAACCCCAGCTAGTGCAGTGGCTGCTCTGGGAGTGTGCTTCCCACTCTATGGTGATAGCTGGAGCTGGACCTTGCAGGGAGATCTGGCCCAGACCGTGACTTCTGCGTGGGTGCTGGTGGTGGGTGCCGGCGGCATTATCTACGAGCTCCTCAAGGAGCTGGTGCTCACCGGCTTCGTTCACATTGATATGGTGAGACCTGGGAGGCACGCGAGCGGGGGAAGGGGACAGGCACTCATGCGGGCTTGGTGCCTTCGTCCTGCTCGCATTCTACACACACCCCACGGGAGGGGAGGGGCTTGATGGCAGCGCACAAAGGGACTCTCTCTTTGCTGGACTACAGGCTGTGACTGCACAGGCCACCCGGGGCCTCCTGAATCCCAAAAATAATAAGACCCTCCGATAATAAGGCCAAGCCCTTATTTTGGGGTTCAAAAGAAAATGACCTTGTCTTATTTTCGGGGAAACACAGTATCCCATTTATTATGCATTTACCACCCAAAAAAGTTTCACCTACGATTTTAAATAGAGGAAGTTTTTTTTCATTTTTGAAATCTCTTATACCAAGTAGTTGCAACAGTTTCAAGGAAGACAGATAATAAGTTATAGGTAACAACTAATCAGATCCAAAAAAATGATGTAAGTTGAAATCTGGAAAATGTATATCAGCATTGTCACATGTAAACTGAACCTTTAAGAGAACTAAGTGCCTGACCATGTCTCAAGAAATGTACCATTAATTTATCAAATTGTTTAAAGTATCTTAAGTGGAATTAACAAAGAAAACATGTTTATTTTTATACATTTATTCTCTTCAACTTGAAATATTATTCTCAGCTAAACAGGGCATTTCCTTAGAAATGACTGTTCCCAGAATAGTAAACAAAGCCAAAAGAATAATCATAAAAAAATCTTTAGAAAGAAAAATCTACATCTGATTTTCAGCAACTGATTGCTTATACATGTTCTTTGTCAGAATTTAAATTAGGCTGGACAACGAAATATTTTAAACAATATAATCAAATATTCTGGATTATTACTTATAAGATGGTTTTTCCAGGTCCTTTTCTTTTTTTATTATAATTATTCATTATATTATAAATTATAATATATTATTTATTTATTTATTTATTTATTTATTTATTTATTTATTTATTTATTTATTCGTATTTGTATACCGCCCTATCTCCCGAAGGACTCAGGGCGGTTCACAGGCAAATAAAAACATTTATGTACAAATTAAAATAACCATTAAAAAACTTATTCTAAAAGCCAAATTATTAAAAAATAATATAAATATTAAAACCAATTTAAAACCCCTATAAATTTAAAATCTAGTCCAGTCCTGCACAGATGAATAAATGTGTTTTAAGCTCGCGACGGAAGGTTCGGAGGTCCGGAAGTTGACGGAGTCCTGGGGGGAGTTCGTTCCAGAGGGTGGGAGCCCCCACAGAGAAGGCCCTTCCCCTGGGCGTCGCCAGACGGCATTGCCTAGCTGACGGCACCCTGAGGAGTCCCTCTCTGTGAGAGCGCACGGGTCGGTGAGAGGCATTCGGTAGCAGTAGGCGATCCCGTAAGTAACCCGGCCCTATATTAGTTCTATTATATTCAGTTATATGTTTATTTTATTAGGCTTATAGGCCTCTTTAATTGTGAATTTTGGAGCAGCATACCTCCCATCTTAAATCAATTCAAACAATATAATTGTAATGTATTTGAATTTTAGGAGGGAAATTTGGGCGGGAAAATGCACGATGCTGATTGGCTGATGCCTCAGCCAAAATACTATTTAAAGAGGGGTTTTGCCTGTTGGTTTTTGCTGGGATCACAATAAACTACAGAGCTGTTGTCACTTGGATCGTCTCCTGCCTCGTCATTGCCCGAACTTAACATTGGCGACGAAGGTGGGATTTTGAAGGCAGCGAGACTAGGAAAAGAGCTGAAGGAGCGACTTAGTTTAAAACTCAGCCAGTAGTAAGAGCGGATACATAGCGATATCTAGCTATACGCTGCCAGCGCCATTCGACCCAGCCAAGGAGAAATGGGGGTCGTACATGGCTCGTTTCGAGTGTTTCCTCGAAGCTAACGAACTGCAAGGAGTATCGGATAATCGGAAGCGCACTTACTTCCTGAGCCACTGTGGGCCAGAAGTCTTCGATACCGCCGAATCGCTGTCGGAACCAACGCCGGTACAGTCAATGCCATGGCAAATGCTACAGACGACGCTACGAGCACACTACGCGCCGGTGCCATCAAAGTTTGTACAACGGTTCGAGTTGAGGCAAAGAGTTCAGCAAGAGGGCGAATCGATAAGCGTGTACATGGCCGCATTAAGGAAAGCCGCAAACCACTGTGAGTATAGGGACTTGGAGGACTCTCTATTAGAACAACTCATTTGTGGGGTCAGGGACATCCGACTACAGAGGCGGCTGCTGTCGAAAAGCAACCTAACCCTGACGATAGCCCTGGATGAGGCCAGGGCACACGAGATGTCCATCAAAGCGGCAGAAACGTTACAAAAGCCTAACACGCCGAATGCCACGGCAAAAGCAACGCCAGTCCACAGCGAAGAAATCCAGGCCGAATCGAACGGTGAGGAAGAGGAAGAGGTTTTCCACACTGGGAGGCCAGAGAGAGGCGACCGGGACGAGTGCGTGAGTTGCGGAGGCCAACACCAACGACAAAATTGCAGGTTCAAAGACGTGATTTGTCGGCGGTATGAAAAGAAAGGACACATAGCTCAAGCCTGTCGAGCCTCCCAACCTTCCCGCCAAAGATTCAAACCGGCCAATCAACAGGGTGCCGGTTCAGCGAAACGGCCAGGGATTGGACAATTCAAAAAAGGCGCAAAGTTGAATCAGACCACTGTGAGAGTGGGCCACGCATCGACACGGCTAGAAAAGAAAATATTCACCAAGACATACATCGAAGGAGTGCAGTGTAAAATGGAGGTGGATACCGGCTCATCAATCACGATTATGTCTTGGGACACAATCGCAAAGAACCTGCCAGACATCGCGAAACGCCAGCTGCAACCCCAAAAGCTGAGAGTGCAAGACTATCAGGGGAACCGAATCCCTGTTCGAGGAGTCACGTCCGTCAGAGTGAAATATGGACAATTCAAGAAAACCCTGCCGATCACCATCGTAGATGGAAACCTGCCCAGTTTGCTAGGTCTGGACTGGTTCAGAGCCTTGGGCATGGAAGTAACCGGGGTTCAAGAAGCAGAGTCAGCCTGAAGGACGAATTATTGAGAGAATTCGAGGACGTTTTCCAAGACTGCCTGGGCAAGTACGTGGGGACCCCCATCTCATTCAATTTGGACCCCCAGGTGGCTCCCATTAGATTAAAGGCTAGGAGGGTCTCGTTCGCCCTCAAACCCAAGATTGACAGGGAACTAGACAAATTAGTAAGCCAGGGAATACTAGTCCCCGTCGACCATGCAAAATGGGAGACACCAATAGTGACCCCAGTCAAACCGGACGGATCAGTCTGGATTTGTGCTGACTATAAGGCAACGCTTAACAAAGCATTGCAAAAGAGTGCTTACCCCATTCCCGTAGTGCAACATTTGTTGCACTCGTTAGGACAGGGACAGGTCTTCGCCAAACTCGATCTGGCTCAAGCCTACCAACAATTACCGGTAGACAACGGAACGGCTGAAGCGCAGACGATTGTCACAAAACGGGGCCCTTTTAAATGCACTCGACTTCAGTTCGGAGTTAGTGTAGCCCCCGGGTTATTCCAAAACCTAATGGAGCGACTCCTACAAGGTCTACCAGGAGTAGTTCCATATTTCGACAATGTACTGGTATCAGCAGAAAACTTGGAAGAATTAGGGGTCAAATTGCGGTTTTGGGCATTTTCAGGTCTGCGGGGCTTAAGGTTAAATTCAAAAAATGCCAGATAGGAGTTGAATCTATAGAATTCTTGGGTTACCGGATAGATAAGGAAGGCATCCACCCAACTGAGAGCAAAGTGCGAGCCATTAGAAAGGCCCCAACCCCAAAAAACAAAACAGAATTACAAGCATTTTTGGGGCTTGTAAATTTCTATGCGGTATTTTTAAAAAATAAGGCAACGGTAGCCGAACCGCTACATAAACTGCTAGCGAAAAAAAGCTGTTTGGACTTGGGGCAGGGTTGAGGCTAAGGCATTTGAAGGAGTTAAGAATCTCTTGTCCAGCGATAGCCTTCTTATTCAGTACAATGGGACATTGCCACTAGTACTAGTTTGTGATGCATCACCCTATGGGGTAGGGGCTGTCCTCAGCCACAGGTTACTGAACGGTTCAGAAGCCCCTATCGCATATTTTTCCCGCACGATGTCCGCAGCAGAAAGGAACTATAGCCAACTAGACCAGGAAGCCCTGGCTATAGTTTCTGGGGTTAAAAAATTCCACGAGTACCTGTTTGGGCGGCAATTTGAAATAGTCACAGACCACAGACCTTTATTGGGACTATTGGCGGGGGACCGTCCAACACCGGTTGCATTATCACCCAGGCTGACCCGTTGGACTATTTTCCTGGCAGCATATTCGTACAAACTGTCTCACCGACCGGGCAAGGATTTGGGACATGCGGACGCTTTAAGTAGATGCCCGTTGCCAGAGACTATTGAAGACCCGACCCCAGGGACGCCCATTTTGTTAATTGACTCTTTGGACTCTGGCCCAGTCACATCTACGGAAGTGACTAGGGCATCTTACAAAGACATTGTCATAAGAACTGTGATCGGATGGGTGCAGAGGGGATGGCCCACTGCACCGGGGGATCGTTTCAAAGAATTTACAAAAAAGCGTTCGGAACTGTCGGTACAAGGGGGTTGTCTGTTATGGGGGGATAGAGTGGTTATTCCGGACAAATTACGAGGGCATGTGTTGGAACTATTGCATGTGGGCCACCCGGGGATTGTGAGGATGAAAAGCCTAGCGAGAAGTTACGTGTGGTGGCCACAAATGGATAAAGACATTAGCGACCGGGTAGGGAAATGCCAAGCATGTCAAGAATCAAGGCCACTACCCCCAACAGCCCCCATAAGGGATTGGGAGAAACCCCAGGGTCCTTGGTCCAGGATCCACATAGATTTTGCCGGGCCGTTCCATGGGCAAACCTTCTTAATTGTGGTAGATGCCTACTCGAAGTGGTTAGAAATTTTACTCATGAAAACCACAACAGCGGAAGCTGTAATCACAGTATTGAGACATCTATTTGTGACACACGGGTTGCCCGACACTCTAGTATCCGATAATGGCCCACAATTTACGGCCACCCAGTTTGAGGGGTACTTGGCAGAAGAGGACATCCGACATGTCCTCTCGGCGCCTTTCCACCCAGCGACGAACAGACTTGCAGAACGTTTCGTACGCAGTGCCAAGGAAGCGCTATCTAGAATTAGCCCAGGAGATTGGCAATCCAAAATTGATACCTTCCTGTCAGTCCAACATAGAACTCCCTGTGTGACCACCGGCCGCAGCCCATCGGAGTTATTAATGGGTAGAAGACTCCGGTGCCTCCTAGATCGGTTAAACCCAACATAATCCCCTGATGGGTACCAAGGCACAAAGGAAAAAAACAGAACAATGACAACGGGTGACCCGGTATGGGCACATAACTATAGTGAGGGCCCAGCGTGGCTAAAGGGAACAATTGTAGGAGTGATGGGCCCAAAGTCATACATAGTGGACATGGGGGATGGCCGAGTGTGGAGACGCCACATAGATCAATTACGAAAAAGAATACAAAACAATCCAGAAACCAAACAGCCAAACCCTGACTACCCAATATTTGAACCAACAGCTAACTCAACCCCGAGGCGATCGGAGGACTTAGCTGAGTCTGAAGAAGTCCAGCGACGCCAACCGGCTGCTCCAGAGGACAGCAGGGACGACTCTGCCAATAATCCAGGGCCGGATGGCCCAGAGGAGGAGCTGGGAGGAACAAACAGTCCCTCCGACCAGCTCGACTCACTCCCAGGGAATGAATTGCGCAGGTCAGAAAGAGTTAGGAGACGCCCTGTCTACCTGCGTGACTACATGGAAAAATAACATGCAAATATTATGCAAAAAACTATGTAAATATGGTACAATGTGTTCTGGGAGGGGAGGAGTGTAATGTATTTGAATTTTAGGAGGGAAATTTGGGCGGGAAAATGCACGATACTGATTGGCTGATGCCTCAGCCAAAATACTATTTAAAGAGGGGTTTTGCCTGTTGGTTTTTGCTGGGATCACAATAAACTACAGAGCTGTTGTCACTTGGATCGTCTCCTGCCTCGTCATTGCCCGAACTTAACAATAATAAAAACAGATTTCATCAAAATATCATAATCAACATATAAAGAACACTAAAAACAATCAATTCAACCAAAACCAAAATCTTCTATTGCTAGAGGTAACAAACGTGCATGTTTATTTTCTCCTCTATTAGTTAATAAAATAATGAAAAACTGTAAAACCTGGGAAGAATGTGTTTTTCAGTCCAAAGCATATGAGATCAGCATTGTTTTAAAAGGATATAAATCTTTGTAGAAAATATGAAAGATCAACATATACAGTATCATCACTACTGAAGCAACAACATGTTAGGACAAATATCAGAATCTGATTAACATAACACAATTAACTTTCTCTTTGTGTAAGATAGATCCTGAAAACAACTGAACTGTATTAACCTGTCATTTTAATACCTTACTTCTATACAAAATACATCTGGTTAATTAATTATTTAAAGACAAATTTCACCAAGTGAACACAACAAATGCTTTAGACCAAGAGCATCCCTGAGATGTGTTTCTGAAAATCATTTTAGAACCAGTCTATGCATAAAATATTTAAAACATCAGAAACAGACTTTACAGATTTCAGTGTAGCCAATAAGGAACAAACAGAAGAGAAGTGATTTCTATTTATTAAGAAGCCAGTTAAAAATTACAAAGGACAAATTGTATCTGCCTGACCCTGGCTGTTTGGAAGACTGCTCAGACTGTTTCTTGTTCACCTCTACAAAAGGTTTCCTGTCAAAAAGAAATAGGACTGTTCAGAGTGATAACATGCAAAGTAGCTTTCTCCCAGATCACTTTTGGAATCAACTTGATTAATGAAATTACATATGTGTATCAGTGTATGTATATGCCAGTGTGTCTTTGCCAACAGCAGCAGTGATTTTAGTAATACATGCTGTTAAATAAAGTGTGAGATTATTATACTCATTACCATAGAAATCTAAACTTCCATAACTCTACCTAAACATACTTCTTCTCTTCTGCATGATTTTATCCGATTCAGCTACCATGCATCATGTATGTTAACACCACCACAAGAACAGAGGAACAGCTGCGATGTTTAGCCAGCACTAACCTCAAGACCAAGCAGGAAAAACCAGGTACAGATAAGCCTCTCCCGAGCAATTTATTCAAGGCACTCCTTCCTTCCTACCGCAGGAGGAACCTGCGCATATAACCGGTAGTACCATTCCGTCTTGCGGTCTAATGCCGTTTCAGATCCCATCCACCACACCCTGCCCGGATTGGATTTGTAGTCCCCAAAAGCCAGACAGTAGAACAGAGCAGTTCCAAAGCGTCAGGCAAGAGAAGACCCACGCAGACAGGCGTCCCCATCTGCTGGGTTCACATGCACGTCAATCCACCCGCTCCCTCCAAGACCGGTCTTGGCGCAACAAACGTAGCCTTGTCCCAACACGCGAGCCGAGGCATCCCGGAGAAGGACCGGCGCTCCTCTCTCCAGCGCCTTTAAGCTGCTCTGCGGGGAGAACGCCTGCCTGCTTGTCTGCTCCCGCCCCGCTGCGGGCGATGCTCCCTAAGCAGGGAGCAGCCAACCACCCGCTAGCCGCCTCACCGTTGGCGACACGAAGAACCGCTCCAGATGCCTGTATCGCCACTGCTGCCAAGCGCTCCCCCGGCACAGAGAGGCCGCCGCCGCCGCCATCATGCTCGGCCGCGATTCTGTCCTCGGTGCCGAGGCCGCCCTTTCACCTCGCGCTCCCTCGACCAATCAGACGCGCCCTTCCCGGCGGCGCCCACGGCCCGCCCCTTCGGCTCGCGCCTCGCCTGAGGGAGGCAGCGGAGGAAGAGGAGGCTGGTACGCTTTTCCGCGGAGAAACTCCGGGCGTTTGGAGGAGAAGGAGGCGATGGCGACCCGCGTAGGGAAGACAGGGCTGGGGCTGCGGTGACCTTGGTCCGTGAGAGGTCACTAGAAGAACCCTGTTAGTGTACTGTCTAGCTCAGGGATCTCCAACCTTGGCAACTTTAAGTCTGGTGGACTTCAACTCCCAGAATTCCCCAGCCAGCTTTGCTGGCTGGGGGATTCTGGGAGTTGAAGTCCACCAGGCTTAAAGTTGCCAAGGTTGGAGACTCCTTGTTTAGCTGCTAGGGAGTAAAAGCCGTGGATGGAAACGCCATTCTCTTGACTTTTGAAACTGGGGTGCGGGGGGACGGTTTGGAGAAGTCTAGGTACCATGAGGGACATTGTAGGTGCTTCCTCAGTGGACGTTTCTAAGAAAAGATTGGACATCCACCTATCTTAGATGGTATAGGGTCTCCTGCTTGAACAGGGGGTTGGCCTAGAAGATCTCCAAGTCCCTTCCAGCTCTATTTTGATGGGTGAAACTGATTGAGATGCTTTCCCTGCAACTCTGTGTGTTACAAAATCACTTTCCTCCCAAGTACAGGTTGTTGTTTTTTTACATTTATATCCCGCCCTTCTCCAAAGACTCAGGGCGGCTTACAGTGTATAAGGCAATAGTCTCATTCTATTTGTATATTTTACAAAGTCAACTTATTGCACCCCCCAACAATCTGGGTCCTCATTTTACCTACCTTATAAAGGATGGAAGGCTGAGTCAACCTTGGGCCGGGCTTGAACCTGCAGTAATTGCAGGCTACTGTGTTCTAATAACAGGCTCCTTACAGCCTGAACTATTCCGGCCCTTACAGTACAGTATATTGGCTGTATAGTACAGTATAGTACAGTATATTGGCTTGTTCATGACCTGATGCCCTTCGAGGAAATTTCTCTGTAAGAGGATCAAAAGTCATTGGACATGTTTAGTGAGTCAGGTTTTTAAACACAAATGCAGCTCCCTGACAATGGCACATTGTATAAAATGAAAGTGGCAATTGGTCAGTTATATTTTTAAGGCAGCAATCCTAATGACATACAAGTTTTTTATTATTAATTTGAGTTCCAGGTAATCATTGACTTACAGCAGTTCATTTAGTGACCGTTCAAAGTTACAACAGCCCTGAAAATTTACAGACCCCTCACATCCTGGCCATAAACTGTTCAACTCTTACCCTCAAAACGACGCTATAGAGCACTGCACACCAGAAAAACTAGACACAAGAACAGTTTCTTCCCGAACGCCATCACTCTGCTAAACAAATAATTCCCTCAACACTGTCAAACTATTTACTAAATCTGCACTACTATTAATCTTCTCATCGTTCCCATCTCCCATCTCCTTCCACTTATGACTTTATGACTGTAACCTTGTTGCTTGTATCCTTACAAATTATATTGATATTGATTGTTTCCTGATTGCTTATTTGTAGCCTATGACTATCATTTTGTATCATTAAGTGTTAAATTTGTAACCTATGACTATCATTAAGTGTTGTAAGTGTTGTACCTTGATGAAGGTATCTTTTCTTTTATGTACACTGAGAGCATAGGCACCAAGACAAATTCCTTGTGTGTCCAATCACACTTGGCCAATAAAAAATTCTATTCTATTCTATTCTATTCTATTCTATTCTATTCTATTCTATTCTATTCTATTCTAAAAGATCATAATCTACAATCATTCTCGGGAAGAGTACAGCCATTCTGTAGACTATAGACCCACTACCAAATTCCCAGGCCAGATGGCAAAGCCATGTCTTTAGGCCCTTCTAGAAGGCCAGTCAGTTGGTTTATGCACACAAAACTGTGAGGGAATTTATTTGGTCTTCTTGTAGAGCCTTTATGATTTGTAAATCACAGTTTACAATTTAAGGCATTCTGCAAATCCAGCAGAATATCTTTAAATCTTGCCAATTTTTGACCAGTATGTCATAAAATGAGTCTTAGAGGCAGTAAAAGCAAATTTCCAAGTGTTTCTTCGAGTGCAAATATTAAAAGTTAGAATGCATTCACAGTGCAGATGAAGGTGGGCATATTGAAGAGAATAGAGGTAAACATGGCGTGCTTCTTTGGCATGAATAATCATTAAAAACAAAGAGAAAATCAGAACATGTGAAAAGTTCAGTGCCTATGCATTCCATAATAAACAAGAGTAGAAAACGAATGGATGGGATAAAAACACTGCTCAGCATGTGGATAAAACAACATCAGCAGTGCTTGCCATTTAGCCTAATGCTGATCCAGGAGAAGACTGGAAGTTTGTTTCATGACTTGAAACAGAAGGTTGGGAAAGTGCGGCAAGAACATTTTCCTTGCAAGTAATGCATGGTTCCTGTATTTCAAGGTTCATGTGAAAATGCACAATGTGAAAGTGAGTGGAGATGTGGAAAGTGCAGAACAAGGATGAGCAGCCAGGGAGTTCCTGGAAGCCCTCAAGGAGATCATTTGAGGATGATGGTTATTTGCCCAGCAAATACGTAGTATGGATAAAACAGCACTTTATGGGAAGAAAATGCCAGACAGAATCTATATCAGCAAGAAGACAATGCCATACTTCAAAATTCTGAAGGATAAGCTGTGATGTTAGGCATCAGTGTTTCTGGTAATCTGAGTCTAAAACTGGTGCTAATCTACCAGTCCAAAAACCCACAAGCTCTTAGGAACATCTGAAAGCTCACTTATTGTATAAAAGCTAACAAGAAAGCTTGGGTCACCCTTTTCATCTGTGGAGACTGGTTTTTCATCCCAGAAGTAGAGAGGTATTGCTGTGAGAAAAACAGAATGCCCCAGGTCTTCCACCTTACCCAGAAAATTTCCACCCAAATATGAAAATTTGTCCATTTGTCTCCAACATTATCTCCCTCCTGCAACCTATCTGCTAGAGCGTAATTTATGAGGAAGAAAGGAAGGTCACTATCTAGGTTCACTGGTTCACTTCATCAGGAAGATGGGGAAATGTGCCATATCGATTCTGGAGAATGAGCCAACACCATCAACTGTCAGGTTTTATTCCAGTGCTGCTGCTTATATAAGGTAAAAACTCTGCTGTGCATGCTTTTTACACTACTTTGGATTTGTAGACAAAACAGACTTGCAACAGCCTCTGGTGCAGTGAATGTTTGTAACAACATGATAATGTTGTTATCATTAAACCTGATAATTTAAAAAAATCCAAAAGTGTCACATTTCTAGCGTATTTCCTATATTTCACAGAAGACTGTGCATGTGTTAGAAAAATATGTTTCACTTGAGATAGAAAGGTTTGGTTAGAATCTACCATTACATTTTAAGGATAAAAACATTTCATTAAACTAGGGACAGAACATTCCAGAGGATTTATTTCCAGAAACCAGCAAATCATTTCCAGAATGTCATAATTTGGGAGGAGGTATAACATTTAGGAAGCTCTAAAGTCCTTCTGAACATTTTATTTTGGAACCATCAAAATCTGTACATCCTAATTACTGCTGATTGCTAGAAGATTCTTAGTAGCAGATATATTTAGTTGTTTAAAGTAAAAACCTCTCCTATTCACTGTATTCCTATTTCACTGTATCTTCCTTTCTAAGGCAGTATTATTTATTACAAATGGTTTTATGCATTCATGCTCAGATCTTGTTTATTTCAGTATTACTGCTCCCATACAGTTTGATAATAAACAGAAACAGATTACAATATATAAAAATCAGATTTAATCGAAGTGACATTCAGCAGTATGGGGTGGGGGAATTACATGCTTCAAAGAACCATTGTCCCCCTCATTTGCATTCTGGAATCACCCAAGTATTACATTAAGAACACCTACCTTTTATGACAGAAAATTGCTTAAGAACAATGCTCCAAAAGCCAATTAGATGCAGATTACACCAGTGCTATAGACACCTCAAGGATAAGATGTGAAAACTCAAAATGTCTCACATGGCTGACCTTGATAAATTTCACCACCTGCCAGATTATTTGCAGTCATATCCACATCTGGATACCCATGCACTAAATGGAAGAGCACTGGGTTGACTGCTAAGGAAAAATAACAAAAGAAAATATCCTATGTCTGCACAAGCTCTGATCTTTATTTTACACACTGAAAGTAAAGTGCTTTTTCCATAGTAAATAGATTTCAGAGGCACTTAAAGGTTAATGCCTGCAATGCAAACAGCAATCAAGCAGTAAGCCACTTTCTCAGCACGTGGTATCCTGAGCTTATGTTATGTCAATATTTTTTAAAGGGCAAGCAGACTGACCCCATGGAATTGTACTCTAGTTATCCTACTATCAAGTCCCATCAAGGGCAAAAATAATAGATAAATGTAAAGCCTAAAAAAAGAAAAAGGAATAGGAATATCATTTTCTTAATTTTATTCACCTATCAGTTTTAATTAATGAGAAAAAATTATTTTTAACCAGTTTAGATTACTCTAAACTAGTCATCAACCAAGGACAACCCTTCCACTTTTCCAATATATTGGAATATTCCAAATTAAGCTGGTTAAGCAGGAACTAGTGAAACTAGTGAAAACCATATGATCTTGAAGAGAATAGTAAAATACCTGTTAATTCAAGTGAGAAGGAAAAAGTCTGTAATTTAAACCCTGGAGCACTGAGTTATTTTTAGGTTCTCTTTGCGGTATATGATTACAGGCAGATCCTGTATACAGTAATAATTGGCTTCATTCTTGTCTGCAATATCTACACTAACCAAATCATGTGTGAATCTACCACTGAGTAAGCCAACTCCAGAATAAAGGGTTGATAGTCTAGATTTACAGTGTGCCACAGCTAGGATTTGTTAACATAACAAAGCCTGTTCTCACTGGTTTAGGAGCTGCTGACCTCTGCTACTTCCAAGCTCATCCCTAACAATCACATAAAACAGGAGGTTGCCTGGGAGCCTTCTGATTATTTTGAGAAATAAATCTCAAGATCTCAATTCATTTGAAGACATACAGCTAGTCCTTGATTTACGACTATAGTTAAGCTCAAAATTTTTGTTATTAAGTGAGACAGTTGTTAAGTGAGTTTTGCCCCATTTTATTTATATTGATATTGATTGTTTCCTGATTACTTATTTGTACCCTATGACTATCATTAAGTGTTGTACCTTATGATTCTTGATGAACATATCTTGTCTTTTATGTACACTGAGAGCATATGCACCAAGACAAATTCCTTGTGTGTCCAATCACACTTGGCCAATAAAAAATTCTATTCTATTCTATTTTATAACCTTTCTTGCCACAGGTATTAAGTGAATCATTGCAGTGGCTAAATTAGCAACAAGGTTGCAAAGTGAATCTGGCTTCCTCATTGACTTTGTTTGCCAGAAGGTCACAAGAGGGAATCAGGTGGCCCTGGGACAATGCAACTCTCATATGCATCCGAATTTTGATCATGTGACCAAGGGGATGCTGCATTTTTCGTAAGTGCGAAAAATGATCATAAGTCACTTTTTTCAGTGCCATAATTCCAAATGATCACTAAACGATTGTTGTAAATCAAGGACTACCTATATTTTGAATGACATAAAACTGAATGTTAGATCACAGTTTTATTTTACAGTAGATTACAATCCTTTGTGGGATGACAAGCATGTTTTAGGAAATTGTAGGCACCACAGCCAGCATTAGAACATGTTCATCCTTCTGAGCCACAAGCCAGTTTTACCACCCTGCCCGTAGAAAGAGTGCTAAATTCCTTCAGCATATATAGCTGATTTTTCCTCAGCTATGCTGGACTAAAAATGGCCTCAGTAATATCACATAGGAATAGAATAGATTAGAACAGAACAGAACAGAATTTTTTTATTGGCCAAGTGTGATTGGACACACAAGGAATTTGTTTTGGTGCATATGCTCTCAGTATACATAAAATAAAAGATATGTTCATCAAGAATTCTAAGGTACAACACTTAATGATAGTCATAGGGTACAAAGAAGCAATCAGGAAACAATGTCAATATAAATCATAAGGATACAAGCAACAAAGTTACAGTCATACAGTCATAAGTGGAAGGAGATGGGTGATGGAAATGATGAGAAGATTAATAGTAGTGTAGATTTAATAAATAGTTTGACAGTGTTGAGGAAATCATTTGTTTAACAGAATGATGGCATTTGGGAAGAAACTGTTCTTGTGTCTAGTTGTTCTGGTGTGCAGTGCTCTGTAGCATCGTTTTGAGGGTAAGAGTTGAAACAGTTTATGTCCAGGATGTGAGGGGTCTGTGATTTTCACAATCCTCTTTTTGACTCGTGCAGGTCTTCAATGGAAGGCAGGTTGGTAGCAATTGTTTTTTCTGCAGTTCTAATTATCCTCTGAAGTCTGTGTCTGTCTTGTTGGGTTGCAGAACCAAACCAGACAGTTATAGAGGTACAGATGACAGACTCAATAATTCCTCTGTAGAACTGGATCAGCAGCTCCTTGGGCAGTTTGAGCTTTCTGAGTTGGCGCAGAAAGAACAGTCTTTGTTGTCCTTTTTTGATGACGTTAGCTGTCTGTTTTAGATCTTGCGATATGGTAGAACCTAGAAATTTGAAGGTCTCTACAGTTGATACTGTGTTGTCTAGCATTGTAAGAGGTGGAAGTGTAGAAGGGTTTCTCCTAAAGTCTACCATTATTTCTACAGTTTTGAGTGTGTTCAGTTCCAGATTGTTCCCGTCACACCATGAGGCTAGTTGTTCAACCTCCCGTCTTTATGCAGATTCATCATTGTCTTGAATGAGACCAATCACTATTGTGTCATCTGTGAACTTCAGTAGTTTAACAGATGGATCGTTAGAGTATCTGTATAAAAAAGTATACAGAGGATACGTCCAGCTTCATTAGGGAATATGCATGGGGGAGGTAGATAGATAGATTGATAGATAGATAGATAGATAGATAGATAGATAGATAGATAGATAGATAGATAGATAGATAGATAGATAGATAGATAGGTAGACAGACAGACAGACAGACAGACAGACAGACAGACAGATATATTTTCGTAGATTTTCACGGGTATAGGTATGCAAGTCTTGGCCTATTCAGATCTTTTCCCGTGTAAGGTTGAGGGTATCTTGGCGATGTTTCGACGAGGTCCTACTCGTCATCTTCAGGCTGGTGCTTACGGCTTCATGCTTTTTTGCTCACACAAGCATGAAGCCGTAAGCACCAGCCTGAAGATGACGAGTGGGACCTCATCGAAAGGTCGCCATGATACCCTCAACCTTACATGGGAAAAGACCCGAATACGCCAAGACTTGCATACACACACACAGACACACACACACACACACAGAAAGAATAGAATAGAATTTTTTATTGGCCAAGTGTGATGGGACATACAAGGAATTTGTCTTGGTGCATATGCTCTCAGTGTACATAAAAGAAAAGATACCTTCATCAAGGTACAACACTTACAACACTTAGTGATGGTCATAGGGTACAAATATATATATATATATATACATATATATACATATATATACATATATATATATATATATATATATATATATATATATATATATATATATATATATATATATATATATATATATATTTGTTTTTCTGAGGTTTTCACGGGTGTTTGTATGTAGTCTTTGGTTGTTGGGTTTTCTCCGTGTAAAATTGGAAATGTCTTGGCGGCGTTTCGGCGAAGTCTCATTCGTCATCTTCAGGCTTCAGCCGTGCTCCCAGAAGCAAGCTGAAGCCTGAAGATGACGATTGAGACTTCGAAACGTCGCCAAGACATTTCCAATTTTACACGGGAGAAAACCCGAACAACCAAAGACCTACATATATATATATATATATATATATATACACACACATATACACATATACATATATACATATACATACACACAGACACACACACACACACACAGAAAAGTTGGAAGGAAATCAGCTTTGCTATACATCACGGCAGTAAAATGGAAAAGGGCCAAGGCAGGGATGGATAAGCCGGGATGGAAAAAGTATTAACAGAGATCCAAAGGGCATATTTTCACCAGTCCCATGTTGGAAGGTAGGCAGATAGTAATGGTGCAAATAATAAAATTAAAATGATACAATGGACACTAGATAAAGGTGTGGCTGTCCAGTTATGTCCGACTCTAGGGCACTGTGCTTATCTCTCTTTCTTGGCCAAGGGAGCCAGCATTGTCTGAAGACATTTTCTGTGGTCATGTGGCCAGCATGGCTAATATATATACACATATACACGGACATACTTATATAATAACTTACCCCACCTTCCTGTATTTATATATTATATATAAACACTGTGCTATAATACCCTTGATCGAGGTCAGGGAATGGAAAACAATTTGAAGGATTAATTTCATCTTCAGAGTTTAAAGACCAATTACCTGTTGAGTTTTTTTGTTGTAAGAATTAGTTAGTTGTTTGAGTTTTTTTGTTGTAAGAATAATCAAAATCAATATTTTTTATGCAGTCACTTTAAAAAAGCCATTCCCTGGCTGCAAAAGCTTGATTGCGACAATAATGCAAGCAAAAGAAACAATGGCCTACTAAAGCCATATTTCATAGAAACTCATCCATTTCAGACTCAATCAGCCAATAAAGTATACCACAAATATTCTAAATTTAACTTCTGCTCTTGCTAAATGTTGATTAAACCTGTCTCACCAGATGTGCTGGAACGAATTGTGAGAACCTAGTGTATCTGTTGATAAAGACAGGATAGCAGCCAAATTATTTATCTTTGACTTCTATGTAAAGGCTTGATACATTATACAACAAAATAGTTCAGTACTGACATCAGTTCCTTCCATGTATATAAAACACTGAAGCACAATAGCATTCTCTCTGTTTTCATTTGATCCACAGAGGGCTTTCTGCTTATAGGCCTCATTTTATACATAGGCAGCCACCTGCAGAGCAACATCAAAGGAAGCACCCCACTGTGGCCACGGGAAACTGACTAGGATTATAGAGACAGAGAAAGAGGCTTCAACCAGCATGTCTTAAACCAGCTGGTTTGTAGAGTAAAAGCTTGATGCAGAAGAAAACTGCCTGATCCAAGTCATTTTTCCTCTGTTGCAAAGAAACAGAGGCACTTTATGCATGGAAGGAGCTAATTAAGACAGAAAGGAGGAGGAAAATATTATATACCCCATTATATACCCCAACAACCATAGCCCTTATAGTCCACACCATTTTGCTTCCAGTTAGAGCCCCTAAATGCCACTGAAAACCATAGGGGGTGTTAAGTTGTCTTAAGCAGAAGCAAGGCTGTAGCCAAAGACATCATGTTGCATTGCATAGCAAATTAAAATATTTATTTACATAGTGATAAGCTGCAAGTGTTTGGGAAAGCACAGAAATTAACAAGCATTTTAAAATCAGTTTTATTGTTATTTGCTTTTGTTATATTATTTAATTATAATATTTCTCTACCAACTTTCTACAAAAATCTTCTAGGTTCAAGTGCTCAATAAACAGAAAACAATAAAACAACAGTAACGGAACAACATTAAGCCAACTATAATCAACATGGAATAAATAACAGCACTGATTTAGCATTGGTAAAAGATAAATCGAAGGATTTTGGTGAGGTGTGCTTAATGGGGATGAGAGAAAGGAAGGAGCAGGCTTGTGATCTTCATTTACTATTTATTTTATCTGACAATCAATCTAAGGATATGCTGTCCCTGAGCATTAGCTAAAAAAAACTTTTTGGCAAAAAAAAAAATATTGCAGAGGAATAGGGAGGACCAATTACAATGTTTGTCAATACTAGTAATCTTCGATTTATTATCATCCTTTTAGTGACCTTTTGAAATTACATTAGTGCTGAAAAAAGTAACTTATGACTGGTTTTCAGTTAACCATTGTAGCCTCCCCATGGTCACATGATCAAAATTCAGGTGCTTGGTAACTGGAATGTATTTATGATAGCTGCATTGTCCCTGGGTCGTGTGATGATCATTTGTAACCTTCCCAGCCAGCTTCTGACAAGCAAAGTTAATAGGAGAAGCCAGATTTATTTAATGATTGCATGATTCACTTAACAACTGCTATGATTTATTTAACAACTGTGGCAAGAAAAGTCATAAAATGGGGCAAAATTCACTTAACAATTACCTTACTTAGCAACAAAAATGTTAGCCTCAATTGTCCCAACTCGAAGACTATCTGTATGATGATATAAATACCGTCTAATAATTTCCTACATTACTTACAAAACCATAATTTGCATAAATCTCTTGAACCCACAGTGTTGGAGATTGCGTGGGTAAAGAAAGTAATGTTGTGTTTTATTGCTCTGGCAATATTGCCTTTTCCAAACATGTTGGAGGAAGGCATCTGGAACCTACCTAACAACTGTGTAATGAATGCACTGTGTTAAAAGAGTTTTCATCTGGAAGAGACCTGGTTTTCTGTGGCCTTAGAAATAATGAGAACTGTATCTGTGTGTACCATACTTCACAGCTAATACTGCTTGGATCAGCTTACTAGCTATGCTTCCTTGCCTGCGTTCTGATGGTACTCTATGTCTTTCCTATCTTGTAATGAATGCCATGTTTAAACAATAGAATTGAGGGAACATGCAAATAGGATTTATGTTGATACCGGAACATAACATTGCTCCAAATGAGCCATCCATAGTATGTTCTCTTTTAATTAGAAGCAAACGAGTTTAGCCAACTCTAGTTGTTTAAAATGCATTTGGGTTCATAATATATAGGCCTTTATCATATTATTTAGGCTAATTCCTCACTAATATTTTATAAAGGCTTTTAATAGTTATTCAAATACTATTTTGGAGCTATAAAATCTGTCTTCAGCACCCTTATGCAAGTAGTCCTCAACTTACAGCCACAATTGACCCCAAAATTTATGTTGCTAAGTGAGAAATTTTTAAGTGAGTTTTGCACCATTTTATGACTTTTCTTGCCATGTTTGATAAGTGAATCACTGCAGTTGTTAAATTAGTAACACAGTTGTTGGGGTTTATGGGGTGTTCAGGGAGGGGTAACACCTCTGGTGTAGGGGCATGTTATGTTCTTTTAGGGCAGCTCGTTTTAGGGAAGCTCATCCACCTTTGGTCCTCTCCTGTCACTCAGCCCTCACCTATGGCTCCTAGTAGCTGTAGCATATGCAGTGGCCAGACCCCAGACAACAGCTTCAACAGGGTGGCCAAACCAGGTTGAGAGTAGCCATTGGGTCATCGACCTTCAGTGAGATAGGGACTTGTCTATCCGCACAGATTCTGGTGGATTGAGCGGATGAAACCTACTAGAATAGGACAACGGTCATGAAGGTGGCCTCTGCAAGTGATGTGGTACACTAAGAGCACGGCAAGACATGAAAGACGCCCTGGCAACCACTGCGTCCAACCCATCTCCAACTATCTCAACTCTTGTCCTGCTATTGGAGCAAGATGGAATCTGGGAAAAGAGAGTGAGGCTGACTATGCACACCTCTCCCTCATTTTAATCCAATTCATGTGCAAGTCTTGACAGCCCCCAATTCCCCTGAACCTTCAAAGTCCTGTGGCGATGGGCAAGTGGGAGGTGTAGCCATGGACCTGCACACAGGCGGCTCAGGTTTAATGGTTTAATGGTCATCTTCTTGTTGACCAAAGCAACAGCTGGATTCGGCGTCTACCTGAGTGACTGAGCAGCTCTCTTTAGGAATGCACTGCTCACCTCTGTAGTAGGGAAAGGGCTAGAAAATGTGCCCTAAACATCGTTGCTTCATAGAACCCTGGCCAGCTTACCACAGCTGGAGGGGATCCCATTTCATGCGATCAAATAACAAAACTTCAAAGAAAACGTAAGATGACACCACTCACCATTGGCACATGGAACGTATGTACACTTCAAGAAAACCTCTTAGCAAATAGACCAGAAAGAAGGACAGCCCTGGTCTCCAGAGAGCTCTCAAGATTTAACATTGAGATTGCGGCCCTATGTGAAACTCATCTAGCCAACAAATGTCAGCTCACAGAAACAGGAGGTGGTTATACAGTACATTCTTCTGGTGGGAATGCAGCAGTAACGAACACCATGAATCTGGAATTGGCTTTGCGGTTAAGAATCATCTTGTCCACAGATGAGCCAATCTTCCCAAGGGCGTGAACGACTGACTCATGACACTGCATTTTTCACTACCGAGAGTGATGGGATTCAACCAGTGCGCACCACTTTGGGAGAACCGGCAAACTGGTTGTTGGGCAGAGAACCGGTTGTTAAATTATTTTAATCCCACCACTGAAAACAAGCCACACTGATCAGCACCTATGAACCCATAAGCCTTGCTACAAAGCTCAAAGTCTACCAAGCAGTAGTGCTAACTACCCTGATATATGCCAGTGAGACTTGGACTATATACAGGAGGCATGCTAAGCAATTGAATCACTTCTACACGACCTGCCTCCATAGATCCGGTGACAGGACAAGATGCCAGACCCAGAGGTCCTCTCCAGAGCAGGCCTGCCATCAGTTCACACCCTGCTGATGAAAGCCCAGGAACTCTGGGCAGGCCATGTTGCAAGGATGCCAGACACCGCATCCCCAAACAGCTCCTCTATGGTGAGCTGTCTCAAAGAAAGCGATACAAAGACATGTTGAAAGCCTCCTTCAAGTCCCTGGATATCGACACAACCTTCTGGGAAACCGTGGTACAAGATCAATCGATATGGCTCACGCTGATCCACCAAGGCTGCCAGACATCTGTGGACAGAGGAACAACTATAACACAAGAGAAGCGAGCACTCCGCAAAGCCAGAGCTTCAACAGAGCTGCAAATGCTGCAACAATGGTACCCACACATATCTGCCCGACATGTGACAGAATATTTTGTGTCTGTATAGACCTTAACAGGACACATCCTGTTAAGGCCTATACATCCTGTTAAGGCCTAAACCTGCAGACACATCATGGACAACCCACAATCTGTTAGATGTCAAGGTCCTCTTCAAACACAATGAACGAACATCTACACATTTGTTAAGTGAATCTGGTTTCCCCATTAATTTTGCTTGTCAGAAGCAAAAGGTGATCATGTGACCTTGGGACGCAGCAGCCATCATAAATGTGAGTCAGTTGTCAAGCATCCAAATATAAATCATGTAACTATGGGGATTCTGCAATGGTCGTAAGTGTGGAAAATGGTCATAAATTCAAACTGTTGTAAGTCGAGGACCACCTGTATTGGAACAAAATAGTTGGGAAACACTATTAATCACTAATTAGGAGGTATTATACTGTACATTATATTAAGTAATTATTTTAATGACAAAGATACCAGTTTTATTGGTAAGCAAGATATACTTTCTAATAAACAGAAAACTACACACTTAACCAAGAAAATTAGATTCAATGCACTAAAATATATATTTAAATATTCACAATTTTTCTAAAATCATCTTAATGAGAGAAAAAAAATGGAAAATACATATTCTAAAGAATAACAAGATTAGAGACTGATACTTTGCTGATAACAGCATACCTGAAAAATGCTGGTCATGTAAGCTTGGAGATCGTTACTTAATTTGTTTAAGAAGAAAAGTTCTATTTCTACAGCAGAATACAAATTAGGGTAATTATGTTGTGAGGGGGTGCTGCATGTTTAAGAAGAAAGGTTTTCTATACAAAGGCTCTAGCTTCACTTCAGCTGAGGAATATAAAATCCTCCTTAAACAACATGGCATTTTCCATATTTCAAATTCATCAAAAACCTTGCCAATTTGTGATTTTAAAAATGTATAGTAAACTGATTTTTTTCCTTAAAATTCTTTCTTCATTTAAACAATGAATACAGATGCAAAGTATAGGCAGGAATCAACAATGTAAATTGTCAATTGGATAATGTGTAATAAAATGCAGAAAGGCTTTTATATTGCATACATCAAAGTGCTTTGTAGAACAATCTAGAGAGTTGCAAGCAAACTGGTAGGAAAAAAAACATTTGTTGAATTCAGCACATTAGCTACACAAAGCTTTGCACCAGTTAAATGCATAACAGCTGCAAGGAACTAACTTCTATATTTTAAAAAAGAATCTAGATACCACTTAATTTTCCCATACAAAAAGGCAGGTAACCATTCCTTAAGTTTGGGCATTTAGATAACCTTATTCATGAGGTGGCCACTGATCCCAGACCCAAGCTTCCTTCAGGGGAGGTGGGACAATTTCATTTGATTAACAACCAATATTCATGGACACTATCTCTTCCTCTCAACAAAAAAGCCCAGCAATAAACCAGTGGAGGTAATATACTGAGGCAGAATTTAAACCGTTCATTAAAATGAGACTTTATCTGAACAAAGTAAAATACTTTGTGTAATTAATTACCTTGGCTCAGTGGTGAAATCCAATTTTTTTTACTACCGGTTCTGTGGGTGTGGCTTGGCGGGCATGGTGTGGCTTGTGGGCATGGCTTGGTGGGCATGGCAGGGGAAAGATACTGCAAAATCCTCATTCCCATCCCACTCCAGGGGAAGGATACTGCAAAATCCCCATTCCCACCCTTCTCTGAGGCCAGCCAGAGGTGGTATTTGCCGGTTCTCCAAACTACTTAAAATTTCCACTACCGGTTCTCCAGAACCTGTCAGAACCTGCTGGATTTCACCCCTGGCTTGGCTAGAAGATTAATTATGGGCATTACGGAGACCTGGCTGGGTGCAGAAGGGGGGGTGCCCCTAGTTGAACTGTGCCCGCCAGGTTTCCGAGCATTCCATCAGCCAAGGGCCCAGGGTAGGGGTGGAGGGGTGGCGGTTGTAATGAGAGAGGGTCTAGAGCCGAGAGAGACCACTGTTCCTCAGATAGCCGGCTGTGAATCCCTTCTTGTGAAGTGGGGCCATAAGAATCAGATGGGTTTGTTGATCGCGTACCTGGCTCCTTGCTACGTGACTACAGCCCTGCCTGAGCTACTGGAGGTGCTTGCCGGGGTGGCTGTTGAGATCCCCAGACTTTTGGTCATGGGCGATTTCAATCTGCCATCGGCTGGCTTGTCATCAACAGTGGTTCAGGAGTTCCAGGCTTCCATGACGGCCTTGGACCTGATTCAAGTAACTGATGGCCCTACTCACACGGGGATCTGCGCTGGATCTGATTTATATCTCTGGACAGTGGTTTAATGATCTGGTAGTAAGAGATTTAGTGACAATACCGTGTCATGGTCAGATCATTTCTCCTCCGCCTAGACTTTCAGACCGCTACTCACCACTGCAGGGAGACGGAACCAATGCGTTGGTTCCGTCCCAGGCGCCTGATGGACCCTGAGAGGTTCCAGACGGAGCTTGGGCGTTCCTGAGGATCTTACCCATGGCACGACTGAAGAACTAGTCGCGGCCTGGGAACAGGCCGCGGCTGGGGCTTTGGACCGTGTCGTGCCTTTGCGGCCTCTGACCCGGCGCAGGTCTCGATTTGCTCCCTGGGTCTCTGAGGAGCTGAGAGATGAAACGCCGGAGAAGACGCCTAGAGAGCACCTGGAGGTCCAGCCGCTCGAAGTTGATCGGACACTAGTTAGGTCTTTTCAAAGACCTACCTAGTGGCACTGAGGGTGGCGAGGCGCCTCGCCTCCTCCTCATTGCGCCGGCAGATAACCGCCGCCCCAGCCTGGGTGACCCGCCCTCTTCACCAGGGGACGGGATGACCCTACAGGGACGTGCCGAGGAGTTTTGTGGTTATCTATACGATAAAATCGCTCAGCTTCGGGATAGCTTGGACCAAGATTGCGATGATCCAGATGAGATGACTGAGGCTCGTCTTGTTGATGTGGTTTGGGATGAGTTTGATTCTGTGGCTCCCGAGGACATGGACAGGTTGCTGGGGAGGCTGCATGCCACTACATGTTTACTGGACCCGTGCCCCTCCTGGCTGGTGCTGGCCACTCAGGAGGTGACACGAGGCTGGCTCCGGGGTATTATAAATGCTTCTTTGATGGAGGGGGTCTTTCCCGCTGCCTTGAAAGAGGCGGTGGTGAGACCCCTCCTCAAGAAGCCTTCCCTGGACCCAGCTATTTTGGGTAATTATCGTCCAGTCTCCAACCTTCGCTTTGTTGCGAAGGTTGTAGAGAGTGGTGGCACGGCAGTTCCTCAGTACCTGGAGGAACTGTCTATCTAAACCCGTTCCAGTCCGGCTTCCGGCCCCCACATACGGAGACAGCTTTGGTCGCGTTGGTGGATGACCTCTGGAGGGCCAGGGATAGGGGTTGTTCCTCTGCCCTGGTCCTGTTGGATCTCTCATCGGCTTTTGATACCATCGACCATGGTATCCTGCTGCGCCGGTTGGAGGGGTTGGGAGTGGGAGGCACCGTTTATCGGTGGTTCTCCTCCTACCTCTCGACCGGTCGCAGTCGGTGTTGACAGGGGGCAGAGATCGGCGCGAGGCGCCTCACTTGTGGGTGCCGCAGGGGTCGATTCTCTCGCCTCCTGTTCAACATCTACATGAAGCCGCTGGGCGAGGTCATCAGTGGCTTTGGGGTGAGTTATCATCTGTACGCTGATGATACTCAGCTGTACTTTTCCACCCCAGGCCACCCCAGCGAAGCTGTCAAGTGCTGTCCCGTTGTTTGGAGGCCGACGGGTCTGGATGGGGAGAAACAGACTCAGACTCAATCCATCCAAGACGGAGTGGCTGTGGATGCCGGCATCCCGGTACAGTCAGCTGCAACGCTGCTGACTGTTGGGGCGCAGTCACTGGCCCCAACGGAAAGAGTGCGCACTTGGCGTTCTCCTGGATGAACGGCTGTCGCTTGAAGATCACTTGACGGCCGTCTCCAGGAGAGCTTTTACCAGGTTCGCCTGGTCCGCCAGTTGCGCCTTTCTTGACCGGGATGCCTTATGCACGGTCACTCATGCTCGCCACTTCGACTGGATTATTGCAATGCTCTCTACATGGGGCTACTTGAAGTGTACCGAGACTGCAGTTAGTCCAGAATGCAGCTGCGCTGGTGATTGAGGGAGCACCGCTTGCTCCCGGTAACACCTCTCCTGCGCAGTCTGCACTGGCTACCTGTGGTCTTCCGGTGCGCTTCAAGGTTTTGGTTACCACCTTCAAAGCGCTCCATGGCTTAGGGCCGGGTACTTACGGGACCGCCTGCTGTTCCACATGCCTCCCACCGACCCGCACGCCTCACAGAGAGGGTCTTCTCAGGGTGCCGTCCGCCAAGCAATGTCGGCTGGCGGCCCCAGGAAGGGCCTTCTGTTGGAGCTCCTACTCTGGAACGACCTTCCCCGGTTTGCGCCAAATATCTGACCTTCGGACCTTTCGCCGGAATTAAAACTTATTTATTCATCCAAGCGGACTGGACTGATTTTAGATTTTTAAATTTCTAAATTTTAAATTTTAAATTTTTAAATTTTCTGTAATTTTATATGGGGTATTTTAGGTTGGTCAATTTGACGGTTTTAATTCGGCCACTATTGAATAGGTATTTTAAATTGATTTTTAACTTTGTATACTTACTGCTTTTTATCTTGGCTGTACACCGCCCTGAGTCCTTCGGGAGAAGGGCGGTATAAAAGTTTAATTAATAATAAATAATAATAATAATAATAACAATAATAATAATAATAATAATAATAACAATAATAATAATAATAATTGCTACAAAAGTGAAATTGGTTGAAGAAAAGTTTGTGCCTTATGTGAGTTGTAATCCCTATTTAAAGTGCCAAGTGTACTTCCCTGAGAGACGGGACCAGCAATATCTCTGTTGCTAGATCTGATGGGACAAACTGGTGTAATTGGGGAGAGGCAATTCCGCAAATAACTTGGTCCCATGCCTTGAAGGACTTTAAAGATCAAAAGCGCCATTTTGAATTGGACCTGGAAGCACACTGGCAACCAATGCAGCTTGTAGAGCAGAAGCATACTACATGCTGTTTTAGAACACACATAACTGCCTGCGTCTCTGCATTTTGCACCAGCTTACAGATACTCTTCAAGGTACCTGACATAAATATCTTATTTGAATTAAGGTTTGTCAATGCTAATCTGTTGAAATTTAGCTACCCAAATTCATTTTATTAGTCAGTTTAGACTTGAAATGTTAATTGCAGTGGCCTTTAGCGTTTCATTAGCATGTGAAGGGGATACTTTTTTGGATTTATGTTTTTTATTTTACCTTCTTTCTGCTGTTCAGATTGATGCATCTTTCTCCTGTCCATGTTATCATTAAATAAATTTGCATCTAATTACTTGGATTAGTCTGAGAAAGGAACATAGTTTAATATCAGCCAGTAGAGTTCATGATAGACAAAATTTAAATCCACGATCATGACCAAGTTCCATGATCAAGTCCAGTAATCAAGACCAATTCCTAAAAGAGCAGGATGAATCCTGAAAATAAAAGCCAAGACAATCAATGGGAAACAATATAGTTTGGAGACTTTTCTTCTGAAAAGGCTGTACTGGGGAAACTGTTGAGTTTCTAGACTTATATTTATAAGGAAGACACTAATTAAATGTCTATGAATTTATCTTCCCTCCACCATTAATTATAGTTAGGAAAGAAAATAAGTCAATGCAATATTTTTCAGTGTTTTGCCCCATGGTCACTTATCCATCTATCAAAGAACCATGTTTGTCTTTTACAGGTATTATGTTGTAATGATTCTCCTTTATGGTAAGTTTACAAACATAACTAAAATTTCTGTGATTATTTTCAGAACACTGTTTGGACCGTGCTGATTCAAGGACATCACCCCTAGATTGGCTGGTTGCAATTGGTACAATCTAAAATATTCTGGTCCCTGAAGTGAGTCAAGAAAATAAGTTTTTAGTTTGAGGTACTTAAGTTGGATTTAACTAATTGAACTCCTTTTTCCTTGACATGATTTTTTTCAGATTAACGTTGAAAACTTGGAGCAAAATGGTCTTAATAAAATTATGAAAATGTGAAAGAGCAATTTAATTATCAAGGAAGTACCTAAAAACACATTGTAGAAACTGTCAAACCTATACTAAATTATAGAGGTTGATTCACTTTTTTAAAAATATGATTTTTTTTTAAATTAAAACAATTAAAAAAAAACCTTCTACCTTTCAAGAGATTAAAAGCCTTTTTTATAATATACTGTATGTCCCTTCTCCTTTCCTACATAGACATACGTAAAAATCCAAAACATATAGAGCTTCCGGTTTGGCTCCGCTGTGTTAATGGCGGCGATTTCAGTCCGCCCGTTCTTTGTGATTCTGTGAGAGCTGTTTAGACAGTGCTAATCTTCTGTCAACAGCTCGTAAATCTCTGCCCTCGGGCAAAGAGGGGGAGATGAGCATTTGAACTGAAGTTTGAGCCCCCAAGAAAAGCCCCAGAATGATTTCTGGTGGTTTGATGGGAACGCTCCTTCGATAGTTCAAAAAAAGCTCCAGAGTCCAGAACGCCTCTGCAAAAGCAGAGCAAAACGCAGCGTCCATCTCCGTGACTGAAGAGGATTACTGATAAATTGTCAACACGGAAAGAATCGAAAGCAGGAGGGCTGGCATTTGTTTGTAAGATGATTTTAACTCCCTGACAGAGAAGTTATTTGAAGAGTGGAGATGAAGAAAGATGGCGTTTTGTTTTTTGAAAGTGAAAGCTAAGGAAATGCTGATTACAATTGCTGGTGTGGAACCTCTAAGAAGAAAATAACAAGATTTTTTTTTTCTAAATGGAATTCTTTTTTTTAAAAAAAAAATCTATTTCTTTTTTTATTATCTTTTTTTTACAGTGTTTAAGAAGAAAAATTTATTGGGTTTTTCTTTTATTCCCTCCCCTTTTTTTTCTTCTTCTTCTTGATATTACTTAGTTTAAAAATGGCTTTTAAGCAAAGAGATTTAACCACTTCTAAATTATTGGAAATATCTTCACTTCAGGTACGGAAATTGAAAGAAGATATTAAAGACAGTCTAAGGAATTTTTTACAGGAGCTTATGGAGGCTTATCTTCAGAAATAGATCAAAATTTAATGAAATGGAGAAAGAAATACTGGATTTTAAAGATTTGGTGGAAGAGCAGAGTAAGGAGATGAAAAATTAAAGGAATCAATTACTCCATTATTGTTATCTAGTACACAGACAGAAGAAAAGACTGAATGAATTTAACCAAATTAATTTAGATTTGCAAAGGAAAATAGATGAAGTTCAAATTAATTTGAATTTAGAAAATAAAATAGATGATATTCAGGTTAAGGCTGATAAGGCAGAGGAAGAAAGGGTTATATTACAATATAAATTAATGGAATATGCTATAAGGGTAAGGGGTTTAAGAGAATTTAAAGAGGAAAATTTGAAAGAGATTTTTATTCAGGCCTTTGACCAGATAGAGGAATGGAACCAGAAGATTTTGAAGTTAATATTGAAAAATTTATCGTGTTAATTCCTGGTGGGCAAGGCAGAAGTGTTTACCGAGAGATGTGGTTATTTATTTTACAAATAAGAGGATTAGGTATGGAATTTTGCAAGCATTTTATAAAAATAAATTTCAAATATTAGGACAAGATATAATAATGATGAAGGAAATTCCTCCTAAAATGTTAAGAAAGAGAAAAGAATTTGCCTTTCTGGTGGATGAGCTTAAGAAACATCAGATATATTTTAGATGGGAGGTTCCAGCAGGTTTAACACTGAATTATAAAGGAAGAAAGTATTTTCTCAATACAATTTGTAAAGCACGAGATTTTTATACTAATGTATTAAAGATTGGGAATTCTTTGTTAACAGATGTTGTTGAATGGTGAATAGATGGTTGAAAATGTGTAAGATAGAAGAAGGGGAGGGAGAATGTTTAATTTTATTAAATATGATTATGGTTAATTTTTGTAAATGATTTATTGTGGATATAAATGTGTAATTTTAGGGGTACTATATGATATATTAAAGGTATAAAGGAATAGGAAGATGGAATATTGTTTAATTTTGCAGGATAGATAGTAAAATTTAGGAACTTGGATTAAATATTATATTTAAGAGATGCGTGTAATGTTAATTAGAATGTAATTGTTATAATAGATATATTGTGATGATATAGGTGTAATTTTAACAAGGTTGTTTGACATAAGTAAGGTAAAGTGAAGATTTTAATTATTACAATTGACACTTTGGATATTTGTAATATTATTTGTGGTATATATAAATGTTAAAGATGTGAAAAGATGGACTATTGCTTACCCCTGAAGGTTGGACAGAAAATTAAAGAAACTAAGTTGGAAATATGAACTATTTTTGAGAGATTGCTAAGGAAGAAAATTTGAAAGAGATTTTATTCAGGCCTTTGCCCAGATAGAGGAATGGAACCAGAAGATTTTGAAGTTAATATTGAAAAATTTATTGGGTTTTTTTTCTTCTTCTTGATATTACTTAGTTTAAAAATGGCTTTTAAGCAAAGAGATTTAACCACTTCTAAATTATTGGAAATATCTTCACTTCAGGTACGGAAATTGAAAGAAGATATTAAAGACAGTCTAAGGAATTTTTTACAGGAGCTTATGGAGGCTTATCTTTCAGAAATAGATCAAAAATTTAATGAAATGGAGAGAGAAATACTGGATTTTAAAGATTTGGTGGAAGAGCAGAGTAAGGAGATGAAAAAATTAAAGGAATCAATTACTCCATTATTGTTATCTAGTACACAGACAGAAGAAAGACTGAATGAATTTAACCAAATTAATTTAGATTTGCAAAGGAAAATAGATGAAGTTCAAATTAATTTAGATTTGCAAAGGAAAATAGATGAAGTTCAAATTAATTTAGATTTGCAAAGGAAAATAGATGAAGTTCAAATTAATTTAGATTTGCAAAGGAAAATAGATGAAGTTCAAATTAATTTAGATTTGCAAAGGAAAATAGATGAAGTTCAAATTAATTTAGATTTGCAAAGGAAAATAGATGAAGTTCAAATTAATTTGAATTTAGAAAATAAAATAGATGAAGTTCAAATTAATTTAGATTTGCAAAGGAAAATAGATGAAGTTCAAATTAATTTGAATTTAGAAAATAAAATAGATGAAGTTCAAATTAATTTAGATTTGCAAAGGAAAATAGATGAAGTTCAAATTAATTTGAATTTAGAAAATAAAATAGATGAAGTTCAAATTAATTTAGATTTGCAAAGGAAAATAGATGAAGTTCAAATTAATTTAGATTTGCAAAGGAAAATAGATGAAGTTCAAATTAATTTAGATTTGCAAAGGAAAATAGATGATATTCAGGTTAAGGCTGATAAGGCAGAGGAAGAAAGGGTTATATTACAATATAAATTAATGGAATATGCTATAAGGGTAAGGGGTTTAAGAGAATTTAAAGAGGAAAATTTGAAAGAGATTTTTATACTAATGTATTAAAGATTGGGAATTCTTTGTTAACAGATGTTAAGTTGAATGGTGAATAGATGGTTGAAAATGTGTAAGATAGAAGAAGGGGAGGGAGAATGTTTAATTTTATTATATATGATTATGGTTAATTTTTGTAAATGATTTATTGTGGATATAAATGTGTAATTTTAGGGGTACTATATGATATATTAAAGGTATAAAGGAATAGGAAGATGGAATATTGTTTAATTTTGGAGGATAGATAGTAAAATTTAGGAACTTGGATTAAATATTATATTTAAGAGATGGATGTAATGTTAATTAGAATGTAATTGTTATAATAGATATATTTTGGATGATATAGGTGTAATTTTAACAATGTTATTTGACATAAGTAAGGTAAAGTGAAGATTTTAATTATTACAATTGACACTTTGGATATTTGTAATATTATTTGTTGTATATATAAATGTTAAAGATGTGAAAAGATGGACTATTGCTTACCCCTGAAGGTTGGACAGAAAAATTAAAGAAACTAAGTTGGAAATATGAACTATTTTTGAGAGACTTGCTAAGGAAGAAAGACATTTTGGACATATTTACTGTTCTCTTACAACTTGTAGCTATATGGAAATTCTGAATTCTTTCAGGGGCCTGGTACATTCTCACAATTTATTTTTTCATCAAACCAGATTGAAAGCAAACCATAGCATGTTGTGATATAGGAACACAGTCTCTATGTAAATACCCAGTTACTATCATATCAAGCTATCTATGAAGCTAAAGTTGCAGATAATAGCTTTGTCCAAATTTAAAATATGATAGAGTACAGTACTGGTTGAAATAACAGTACTGTACATCCAAAAACACCAGCATTTTATAGGTAATGAGAAACAGATTTACAGTATAGTGGCAACAAAGTCTATCTGTACCATAGTTTAAGTAACAAAACAATAACCAAAGGAAAGTCAGCAACTAGATCAATTCCTGTTTAAGTGGCCAGAGATATAATCTAAAATGTGTGTTTCCTGCTATAATAGGAGATACTATATTATATAAATATCTATGGTTGGGAGGCCATTTGAGCTAACTGTATTTAGTTAAAAACCTTCAGGGTGAACTAAGTCGTTTATTTGGCTTCTGATCTGCCTGAATATTTTAACCATGGAAGCTGAATCGAGGGAGGTAACGTTGATTCTCTAAATACTAAAAAAAAAAAAAATCCAAAACATATAAGCAAAAACTTATTCTATTAACTTCTATGGGTTAAGGGTAGTTTTTTCTGATTTACATATTTGATTTAGCTTTACATAATAGCAGCCAGATAAACTAATAATTAAAGTAATTAACTGTTATCAGCTTAGAACACCACAAAGTATTACAGTAATACTAATAGGCTGAGCTGGTAGATGAAGGAATTTCATATGACTGTTTCTTTGCATAATGGATTCCCTTTTTCAGTCTCCTTAAGAAGCTTACAGTGAAAAATATTAGATATAATGAACAAGCTGCAAACAAGGCAATCTTCTCCATCAGCAGAAACATCCTCTAATGTAAAAATTAAGTTGATTAATATTTTTAATAGAAGAGATGGTTATATGGCAGCCATGGTGACCATATTACTTTTTGCCTTCACAGGGATGATGGCAGACAATATTTCTAAATAAAAATTAAATGTTTGAAGTATTTTGGCAGTTATTAAGAAATACAGGTAAAGATGATACAATTAAATGTAGGTCATAAGTTAATACATTCATTTTTAAATATTTCATTTAAAAAAATCTTTACTATATGTGCTATCTAGTTAGATATATTTTACTTCAATATGTGCAAAAATTAAGTTTCATGGTTTTAATTAAATACAAATGGAAAACCATTGCTGGTATTTCATAATTTATGTTTAATATTAAAAAAATTACTAATTTAGGAATAAAGTTGCTAATGGATTACATTTTAGAATATTATATTTAGAACATTAGAGTACAACCCCATGCCTGGCTAGGCTGTTTCAGTCCCATTTATTTAGATCTCAAGCACTCAAAACAAGAATTTGCTAGAAACTAACAAAACACCCATGAAACTGATGAAAAGCAATACAAACAATTAAAATGTCAGATGGAAGACAAACAGAAATAGGACATTCAAAGGGTGACAGAATATACAAATATGCAAATGTTAACTGTCTACAGCCAAGGTGAATTAGAGTGCTTGCTATTAAAAGTGAATATGCAAATAAACATATGAAACTCCTGGAACAATGGCAGCCAGTAGCATATTGTCAGATCTACAGTGTGACTATAAAAAAAGAACTGATAAAACTAAGGGAAATGTAATACTGCACATCAAAGATGATCTACAATAAATTGTCAGGTATTTGAAAGAAATAATCATAGCATAGAATCATAGATTAAAATTCTTGAAAAGAATGTTATTAAATAATAATACCTGCTAGCTGATGAAGCTAACATGAAACAAGTATTGCATCCAATGAATATGTTTCAATACTTTTTATAACAACAAAAGCCAACCTTCTTGGGAATGGACAAACTTTTGAAGCCAGAGTATGAAGGATGGTGTTCCAGGATATTGTAGGAAGAAGTGATTTCATTGTGCTAGATTGCTGGGACAAAGCAGTGGGTTTCAATTTTTTTTACTACTGGTTCTGTAGGTGTGGCTTGATGGGCATGACATGGCTTGGTAGCAATAGTGGGTTTTAATTTTTTTTACTATCGATTCTATGGGTGTCGCTTGGTGGGCATGGCATGGATTGGTGGGCGTGGATTGGTGGCGTGGCAGGGAAAAGATACTGTAAAATCTCCATTCTTACCCCACTCCAGGGGAAGGATACTGCAAAATCCCCATTTCCTCCCGATCAGCCAGAATTCTGGAGGCAGAGAATAGATGGGGGCAGGGCCAGTCAGAATTTTTACTACCACTTCTCCAAACTACTCAGAATTTCCACTCACGGTTCTCTAGAACTGGTCAGAACCTGCTGAAACCCACCTCTGGGACAAAGTCACCCAAAATACAAGGCTGACTATGTGTCTGGCTATATGGCATAACTACCGTAAGTGGTAGTTATGACAAGTAGTAGTTATGACAAGGGGAGCACAGACTTCAACTCCCTCACCAGCTGAAACAACCAAATCACTGACTGGACTTTGGAAGAAAGAAAAAGTCAGAGACACTAAACTTAATTTCACATACATTATAAAGTGTAACATGAACCTTTTAAAAAAATACAAATACGTTAAACACTGTTCAGGAATGGAGATTCTGCCAGACTTGCCTCTGATGTCAATCCATCTGAAAATGGCTACAATGCTTCAGATGTAGCTATGATGAAGCCACAATGCTTCAATTCAGATGTATTGGGGCAGGACATGTTGTAGAAATTAGATGAAAAAAAGAAGGTAAAGGGGAGTGAAATTTAGTATGTGAAGAATTGTGAGCATCAATGCAAGCCTTGTTTCCTGGGGGCTGTGGGAAACTTAAGAATTGGAAGCTAGATGTCTAAAGCTGGGGGGAAAATGCTTGCCAAGCAGTGAAAGATAAGAGTTGAGGAATAAGTATTTTTCTATTTTGAAGGGAGAGGGCTGTAAAATTTAGAGATGGACTAACTTTCCTGAAAGACATTTTGGACATATTTACTGTTCTCTTACAACTTGTAGCTATATGGAAATTCTGAATTCTTTCAGGGGCCTGGTACATTCTCACAATTTATTTTTTCATCAAACCAGATTGAAAGCAAACCATAGCATGTTGTGATATAGGAACACAGTCTCTATGTAAATACCCAGTTACTATCATATCAAGCTATCTATGAAGCTAAAGTTGCAGATAATAGCTTTGTCCAAATTTAAAATATGATAGAGGAGTACAGTACTGGTTGAAATAACAGTACTGTACATCCAAAAACACCAGCATTTTATAGGTAATGAGAAACAGATTTACAGTATAGTGGCAACAAAGTCTATCTGTACCATAGTTTAAGTAACAAAACAATAACCAAAGGAAAGTCAGCAACTAGATCAATTCCTGTTTAAGTGGCCAGAGATATAATCTAAAATGTGTGTTTCCTGCTATAATAGGAGATACTATATTATATAAATATCTATGGTTGGGAGGCCATTTGAGCTAACTGTATTTAGTTAAAAACCTTCAGGGTGAACTAAGTCGTTTATTTGGCTTCTGATCTGCCTGAATATTTTAACCATGGAAGCTGAATCGAGGGAGGTAACGTTGATTCTCTAAATACTAAAAAAAAAAAAAAAGGTGTATGTAGCATGAATAAATGGCTAATCAGTAGAGGCTGAGGTGCTCCATCAATATTCACATCACTTGACAGGAAATCCCATCTATAGCCATGAGACTAATTATTTTGAAACCTAAGGGAAATGCAGTCCAAATAAGAGAGTGATCTGCAGTTAAGGATCAGTGAGCCAACTAATGACTAGTTAGGAGAGGGCTGTAAAATTTAGAGATGGACTAACTTTCCTGAAAGACATTTTGGACATATTTACTGTTCTCTTACAACTTGTAGCTATATGGAAATTCTGAATTCTTTCAGGGGCCTGGTACATTCTCACAATTTATTTTTTCATCAAACCAGATTGAAAGCAAACCATAGCATGTTGTGATATAGGAACACAGTCTCTATGTAAATACCCAGTTACTATCATATCAAGCTATCTATGAAGCTAAAGTTGCAGATAATAGCTTTGTCCAAATTTAAAATATGATAGAGTACAGTACTGGTTGAAATAACAGTACTGTACATCCAAAAACACCAGCATTTTATAGGTAATGAGAAACAGATTTACAGTATAGTGGCAACAAAGTCTATCTGTACCATAGTTTAAGTAACAAAACAATAACCAAAGGAAAGTCAGCAACTAGATCAATTCCTGTTTAAGTGGCCAGAGATATAATCTAAAATGTGTGTTTCCTGCTATAATAGGAGATACTATATTATATAAATATCTATGGTTGGGAGGCCATTTGAGCTAACTGTATTTAGTTAAAAACCTTCAGGGTGAACTAAGTCGTTTATTTGGCTTCTGATCTGCCTGAATATTTTAACCATGGAAGCTGAATCAAGGGAGGTAACGTTGATTCTCTAAATACTAAAAAAAAAAAGAAGGTGTATGTAGCATGAATAAATGGCTAATCAGTAGAGGCTGAGGTGCTCCATCAATATTCACATCACTTGACAGGAAATCCCATCTATAGCCATGAGACTAATTATTTTGAAACCTAAGGGAAATGCAGTCCAAATAAGAGAGTGATCTGCAGTTAAGGATCAGTGAGCCAACTAATGACTAGTTAGGAGATCGCTCTAGAATGTTAATCAGAGATTTCGGGCCCAGACCTGAAGCACTAGAGTCATACTTTGCAATGAATGGATGAAGCAAAGGTAATTTCTTCGGCAGCAAAATTGGGAACTCTTCTGGGATTACTTCATTTACAATATCACATTTGCAAAACACTGAAACTAGGTTTAGGGTAAGGTAAAGGTAAAGGTTCCTCTCACACATATGTGCTAGTTGTTCCAGACTCTAGGGGCAGTGCTCATCTCCATTTCAAAGCCGAAGAGCCAGCGCTGTCCGAAGACGTCTCCGTGGTCATGTGGCCGGCATGACTCAACACCAAAGGCGCACAGTGGTCCCTATTTTTTCTACTTGCATTTTTACGTGCTTTCGAAACTGCTAGGTTGGCAGAAGCTGACACAAGTAACAGGAGCTCACCCTGTTACACGGCAACACTAGGGATTCAAACAGCTGAGCTGCTGATCTTTCCATCGACAAGCTCAACGTCCTAGCCCCTGAGCCACCACGTTTTTTGGGGGGGGGTATTCCCCCCCCCAAAAAAAACCTTGGCAAAATTTTCCCTTGCATGTTTCATATTTCTACCTTTTCATCCTTTCCCAAAACTCTCATGGGAACAAGGAAATGACCTAATTAATGTCTTTATCCTTAAAACTTACATAAAATTATATCCAGGTAGGATGCTAAGCATTAACAATCTAACATGATAGAAGAAAAAGACTCTATTTCAGTAGCAATGTACATAATTCTTTAAGAAGTGTCTGCTGTAGCTTTACTTTTTGCTTTATTCCAATGTTTTTCTCTCAGGAGCCCTTCGCATTCTTAAAAATTACAGAGGATCCCAAAAGAGCTTTTGTTTTATTTGTTACATGTATTAACATTTATGCTATTAAAAATGAAAATTAACATGTTCATTGCTGCTATCACTTCTCAAATTGTTCGGTGGGATTTCAATATTGAATCATTTTTCAATCGAGGCTGGCAAATAATTTTAATTTTGCGGACCCCTGAAACTGTTTTGCGGGGTCCCCAAGAGTCCTAAAAACACTGCTCTATTCTAACAAGAGCTCAAAAACAAGCAGACAATGTCAATGGTTACCTCAGCATGCCCAATATGCATTTCACCTCGTATATCTTTGTTAGCATGCAGCAGAGCTGTGGTTCTTTCCATTTATATTAATCACAAGCTTATGTGCAGTGGTGGGTTCCACTTACTTTCACTGCCATTTTGCAACTGTGACTCTGCGCGCAGCCCTTCTGCACATGCTCAGACCATCCATGATGACGTTTAGGCGGGGGGGTGGAGCTTCCCGCTGCCACCGCTACCGGTTTGTGGGAACCAGGGTGAACTGGTAGAAACCACCATTGCTTATGTGCTGGTCTGAATAGGTACCATTTTCTATCCCTACCTTACTTAGCTATAGAAATATGGACTAGGTCTATGTAGTAACAAAGAGACAAGAGATTCCTGTGTCAAATCATTGAGTATTTGTCTGGACATTTGCAGCCCATATTCAGAGGTGGGTTTCAGTAGGTTCTGACCAGTTCTGGAGAACCGGTAGTGGAAATTTTGAGTAGTTCGGAGAACCGGTAGTAAAAATTCTGACTGGCCCCACCCCCATCTATTCTCTGCCTCCCAAGTCCCAGCCTTCCAAGGGGACCTTGAGGAGAAATCTCTGCCCCTCCCACTTTCCCTTTCCAAGGCAGCCTTCCAAGAGGACCTCTCGAAAAGAGCGAAAGCTTTCTCCTGGTCGTTTTACCACCACCATACCCTCCACGCCGGCCATCCTAGGCTGGGTTAGAAACAAGGAGGGGGAAGTTCAAGGACCACATCGATGGCACGAGCTCAGATTGCCGGCTGGGGATGATGGGCGCTGCAGTGCGATCTCGGGAGAGACTAGGGGGGAAGAAAGAATGACTGTTTCCCCACACCCTAGGATTGGGGAAAACATTGACCCCCCCCCCTTAGTTGCGGGAGAAGGGTTGCGCTTCAAAGCGGTCGCCTCCATCCATCAATCCATCCTTCCTTCCTTCCTTCCTTCCATCCTTTTTTTTTTTCCCAGCGAGCGGTGCGTGTGTGTGACATGCAAGCAAGACGTCTCACGGGGCATGTGAACTGGGTATGTCTAGTTTAGGGGTGACATGATAGGAACATTCCAATATCTCAGGGGCTGCCACAAAGAAGGGGGAATCAAACTATTCTCCAAAGCACCTGAGGGCAGGACAAGAAGCATGGGTGGAAACTAATCAAGGAGAGAAGCAACCTAGAACTAAGGAGAAATTTCCTGACAGTTAGAACAATTAACCAGTGGAACAACTTGCCTCCAGAAGTTGTGAATGCTCTAACACTGGAAGTTTTTAAGAAGATATTGGATAAGCATTTGAAGTGGTATAAGGTTTCCTGCGTAAGCAGGGGTTAGACTAGAAGACCTCCAAGGTCCCTTCCAACTCTATTATTCTGTTTTTTTGTTCTGTTTTCTTTCTAATCTATCTATCTATCTATCTATCTATCTATCTATCTATCTATCTATCTATCTATCTATCTATCTATCTATCTAATTAGCTAGCTAGCTAGCTATCATTATCTCGCTTCAAAAGACAAAACCTAAACACGAAGTTGTAGCTGAATAGCCCTACATAATTTAGCTTTTTCCAAGCTGGTGATTTCCAAAGGCTTTGAAATGCGACTTTCCTCATCCTCTGCCAGGATAAGCTGATGTGCTCAGAAGGCTGGGAATGGTGGCATTTCCCTACATTTCTTGTGGGCAGAAGGTGGACCCCTATGTTTCCTTGAAAACACCTCCCAATATTTATTAGAGTGACTTCTCTCCCCAGAAGAAAGGTGCGAGCGCTGTTTAACAATCCCGTCAGCTAAATCCTATCGAGTCAAAGGGGCCAGTCAATGGGGCTAGGATGAATTCTGGGTCACCAGGGACCCTTTTTTTGTGCCCGTTCCCCAACCAGGGCGGGCCAAGCAGCCGCTCTTTTAGCGGCTCTGGAATGGATGTTGAGGTAACCCCAAGCGGCAGCCTCCTTTCAACTCCCCGCCTTTTTTAAACGCGTCCTGCCGGGCGGCGACAGGGACGCTGGACACCAAAAGCGGCGCCTGCTCTTCCCCGCTCTTTTTTTTTATTTTAGTATCCAATCGGCAGCAGAGGCCCGAGCCTCCTGGGGCGCCGGGAAAAGGAGCCGAGGAGCTGCAGCAACGTTGCAAGAGAGCCGAAAAGAGGGGGGGGGGGAGAGAAGCAAAAAAGAAGAAGCAGCAAGCTTTCCAGCCGACTTCGTGTGGCGCGAGAATCCGATCCACCGCCTCCTTCCCCGGCCGACAGGGCTGAACTGCCGCTGCACCACCACTTCCCAAAACAGATTTCCAGACTTGGAAGCAGCCCGCCACGAAAGGAGGAGGAGGAGGAGGAGGAGGAGGAGGAAGCGGCGGCGCGGCTGCTCCTGCTGCTGTTTCGCTCTCCGCCCCTTCCAGCGCCTTGACGCAGAGCGAGAGAGAGCAGAGAAAGGAACCGCGCCGTCCGACCGGCTGTGTGTGTTTGTGGTGGGGTCTCGTCCCAGCCACCCACCCACTCGCTCCCTTTCCTCTTCGGAGCGTGGGCTGATCTTAGAAGCGCTGTCAGCGGGGCCGTCGCCTCCTCCTCTTCCTCCACGCCGCTCCTCTTGCACGCCTCAACCCCCATCCCCACCCTCTCCGCGTGAAGGTCACCTCCTCCCTCTTCCAGGCGGCGGCGGCGGCGGCTCCGAGCGAGCGCCACAGCCGGCAGCTCCGCTTCCTCCCACCTTCCTCCTTGCTAAAGGGCCAAAGTCGGCTCCCCGCCCCGCGCGGACCCGAGCCAAGCGGTCCCAGTCCAGCCGAACGGTGAAAGCGACATGCCGAGCGCCACTCCGCTTTCACCGCTCGCTGGACTGCGACCGCTTGGCTCGGGTCCGCAGTAACTCCCGCCAGGCTGTGCCGCGAAGAAACCATTTAAAAGCCCAACTTGAAGCACGGAGGAGAAGAAAGAAAGCCCTGGCGGGCTTTTAAATGGTTTCTTCGCACAGCCTGGCGGAGTTACTGCGACCCGAGCCAAGCGGTCCCAGTCCAGCCGAACGGTGAAAGCGGAGCGCGCCGGCATGTCGCTTTCACCGCTCGCTGGACTGCGACCGCTTGGCTCGGGTCCGCAGTAACTCCCGCCAGGCTGTGCCGCCAAGAAACCATTTAAAAGCCCAACTTCTGAAGCACGGAGGAGAAGAAAGAAAGCCCTGGCGGGCTTTTAAATGGTTTCTTCGCACAGCCTGGCGGAGTTACTGCGACCCGAGCCAAGCGGTCCCAGTCCAGCCGAACGGTGAAAGCGGAGCGGCGCCGGCATGTCGCTTTCACCGCTCGCTGGACTGCGACCGCTTGGCTCGGGTCCGCAGTAACTCCCGCCAGGCTGTGCCGCCAAGAAACCATTTAAAAGCCCAACTTCTGAAGCACGGAGGAGAAGAAAGAAAGCCCTGGCGGGCTTTTAAATGGTTTCTTCGCGCACAGCCTGGCGGAGTTACTGCGACCCGAAGCCGGTCCCAGTCCAGCCGAACGGTGAAAGCGGAGCGGCGCTCGGCATGTCGCTTTCACCGTTCGGCTGGACTGGGACCGGCTTGGCTCAGGTCCGCGCGGCGAACTGCTCAGCCTTGGGCAAATCCCGCCGGACGATCTCGCCGCCTCTTTGGCGTCTCCTGTGCGGGGTTCCTGAAGTACATCAAGACGTAGACTCGAGTATAAGCCGAGGGGGCGCTTTTCAGCACAAAAAACGTGCTGAAAAACTCGGCTTATACTCGAGTATATACGGTAATCATTTCTGTTCTCACAAGAAAGAGACAAGATCTTTGTTGATATCATTTAAAAACAACTGGGAAGCCAAAACACTGATCTCCTATACATTATCTGGAGATCTACCAGCAAAACTTCTACTCACTGCTAGCATAACAGATGGCAGTATGGAAAATGTAACATTGACATATATACAGTCTTAGTGGTTGGTTAAAAAATACTCTTTCTCTCTCTACCAAGGACTGTAGACGATAATGCTTACCTCTGCTTTATATGATTGGTGCTGGATTAATTAGACTTTTAAATCTCAGTCATTTAATGATGGTATGTGCTTTTTAGGCCACCAACATTAAGAAATTTTGGAGCACAATTGAAATGGGATGTACCAGTCTGTCTCTGAAAGTATTTCCATTCACCCTGCAGTTCTGGTCATGAAAACAAATTCCTGGATTAAGCATGTGCTAAACCATCAGATTATTTAGAAAATATCTACTTTCCTGAATCTTATTTTGCTCTACTTAGGATCTTGCCATCCTAATCCCTTTTCCTTTTAAAATAGTTCTGAAATTAAGATCTTTTGGTCTGGATACATTGGAAACAATGGAAGCCCGGTGTGGAACAGCAATAGCATTTTGAAACAAAAGAAATGTGCTGAGTTTTCATATATATTTATATCAAATAAGCATGGGATATCTTTTTTCCATGGAAACCTTTTTTTTTAACACATTCCAATATGGGCTGACCAGGGAACAAAGGAGCACCATTGCATTGTGTTACTGTGGAACAGAAATTCGTAGCAAATTATGAGCTTTGCATGTGAACCTGGAGGCTGAAAAAAATACAAAAATAACAGCAATACAATGTTAATGTTAAACTGGAAACAAAACTAAAAGGAAGTATACTAATTATTTGTTATTTTTTTCGAACTAATCCTTACAATATCCCTCTGAGATAAATTAAACTAAAAAATGTTAGCCAAGTTAATGCTGTTCTACAGCTAATCTCCCACACAACATCTCCTTGCATTTATCACATGGATCTGATGACAATAGAGTGGCCCATATTAAAATGCTTATCAGTGAGGCTGTCCAGCTTTACATTCTGATGTTCAATTTAGTATAGAAGGAATGGTGAGCAGCTCTTTCCCACTCCTTCTTTCCCTGTCAATATACATGAAGAGGTGACTCTACCCTTACCGCAGGATTGTCTGCAACTTGAATCTTTGTTTTCACATGAATTGCAACTCTCCACGGTCAGGATTTCAAACTTAGTTGGAAGCCGTCATGGACTCTGAAAAAGACAGATAGGAGAAAGATGGATACCTTTGAATTATGGTGCTGGAGAGGATTATTATGCATCCCATAGACTGCAAAAGCGAAGAAGTTCTAGGCTGGGTCTCATCAAAAATATCACTTGAAACCAAGATCACCAAACGAAGGCAGTCATACTCTGTCCATGACATGCAAGCAGATTCTCTTGAAAAGTCAATCATGCTGGGAGGGATCATTGGAAAAAGGAGAAGGGGCTGCCCTAATACCTGTTGGCTGGACGCTATTAAAGGAAAACACTGGATGAACATGGTGAATCTGAAGGAGCCAGTGTGAGACAGAAGGCATGGAGAAAGCTGTTCCATAGAGCAGGGGTCTCCAACCTTGGCAACTTTAAGACTTGTGGACTTCAACTCCCAGCAAAACTGGCTGAGGAATTCTGGGAGTTGAAGTCCACAAGTCTTAAAGTTGCCAAGGTTGGAGACCCCTGCCATAGAGTGGCTGTGGGTCAGACACAACTAAATGGCTGTTGATGATGGAAGCCCTCAAATATAAAACTAGATTCCTGGCAGCAGATAAGTGAATGTTTATTTTCCTTTATTAGATCTTAAATAGACCCTCACAGGCTACCGGCAGCAAAAGGAAAGATTAAATTGCCCTCTCTGCCCCATCCACAGAAGTCTTTAAGGAGAATACTATTAAGCCCTATTAAAGAAGAAAAAGAATCACACTTCAAAAATGACCTCAAGAAAGACAATTTATTTTGAATCTCCTATTTCAGGAAGGTCTGTACATTTATTTGGCATCTATATAATGTGTTCAAATCTTGGCATAACTGTTATCTAAGAGCCACGTAACTTAGCTAACATGTTTAAAGTGGCTTAGAACAGGGTTGAGATTCAATAGTTCTAAGCTAGGTGGAACAATACTCTGGCTCCATATACAGTATGTTTCTAAAATTAAGCAATACATAATGGCGTATGATACTAAACTGATACTAAACTTTTCTCCAACTTCGATTTCTAACTGTTTTGTTTTTGTTACAAGTCAAACCGATTGCTATTTTTAAAAGACTTTAAATGAATAGAATAGAATTAGAATAGAATTCTTTATTGGCCAAGTATGATTGGACATACAAGGAATTTGTCTTTGGTGTATATGTTCTTGGTGTACATAAGGAGAATAAAATACATTCATCAAGAATAAAAAGATTAGTGATAGTCAAGGTTACTAATAAGCTATCAAATTGTACTAGGAAACAAGTAAAAGCAATATAAATTGAAAGATACAAGCAACATGATTATAGTAATAAGTGGGAAGAGATAGATACTAGTAAGGAAACTTACTAATTAATTAGTAATTAATTAATTAGTAAGGAAACTTACAATAATACCCCAAAAATGACAAGCTAGGAAAAGAAAATTCATTGTGCTGAGTAACCTAGTTCTTATTGCATTTCCCAAAAGAAAAAAAACTAAATTTATCTTTCAAAGTGAACAGTTGTCTTGATTGAGACTAGGAAAAGGAAATCCCACTGAAGACTTTATCCAATGTCCATGGAATGCCCTTGGCATCAGAGCCTTTATCCCTTGCTATCTCAATTTCTCATCATGACTCTATCAGCATTTCAGGATAATTTGGCCTTTCAAACCTTTTTAAAGTTTTAGAAGGTTGGCAATTACCATTTATATTTATTATTGGGTTAAAGAGAGAAAGATTCCTCTGTTCAAGGACACTTCCATTGGAAATGCCTTATATTTCAAAGCTCCACAGCTTAGGTGAAGAATTTGTATGTTATGGATCATTGGTGCCCAGAAGTGTAGCCAGTATGAATAATGAGAGGTTATGGGAATTGTAGTATAACATGTTGATATGAGGGGGTGGGTGCTAAATTCCTACAAACACATGGAGGACCACAGGTTTCTGCCCTAATCCATAGCGTAGATATCCCACAGCCAATACAGTCATGGATATCTTAGAACATGTCTGCTGCTTTCCAGATGCTTTAAGCTTTAGCTCCCATTAGGTCCATCTCATAGCAAAGGATTGTGGGAGAAGTAGACCTAGAAATCTAGAGGTGACCAAGTTGTCTCTTCCTTAAAAAGCACTTGTTCAGTTCTTATCTCCAAATGCTTCTCTAATGAGATTTACTTGATCATTTAAAATGGAATTTGGGAGGGGGAATCACTGGAATGTCCACTTCTAGTATGTAATAGAATGGTATCATAATAATTCCCTGTCAAAATCATTTACAGCATAGCCTTGCCATCTATTTATCATAAGATGGCTATACCCTAGTAAAATTGTATTTCATTCTACACAGGTATTTAATTAGCAAGCTTAATCCTTCCACAGGTTTTGGTTGAAATACAGTATTTTAGCATATACATAGCTGGATGTAGTAGATGCCAATTCTTTCAACAAAACTGTTTCTATTAGTGTTGTTAGTATCATTGTCTGCACAGAGTGACTACACAATAGCGTCTTTATGGAACACTCAGCAGAGATATTTACTCTTCTAAGGACTATTTCCTGTGTGGGAGTTCCCCCAGTGCTTTAGAAAACATAATCTGGGTAAACAAAAATTAAAGAAAATTGAAGTATGAGGATTCCTTAATATTACTTAACTCTGGAGGTTGAACATAAACATTTGAAAATGATTACTACTAATTCTCTCAGCTGTAAAATAAAATCAACTTGCAAATGGGGGTGGGAAGGAATGGAATTATCATGGAATTGCCATCAGCAATATGATTGATATATTAGAAGAAGAAAAGATTGTTTAAATTTTTAAAATTCAAACTGAGTTCAAGCCATTATAGTCCCATTGACATTAACAGGACTAATTGTTTTATTTTTATTATTCAATGTTAATATAAAAGGAGCAGGGCTATGAATGGAACATCCAATCATTGTCTTAAGAGGAAGAGACCTAACTTTGGTACCTGTCGCTATGACTGATCCAAGGAATTCCAGTTAAAAAAAGAAATCAGGAAACAGATGGTTTGCATGATCTCAGCCTGATTAGAGAGCAAGTTTTGGTCTAAACAAATCAATAATCTATAAAACAATTTCCAGTGATGCTAGATTTCATATCTGAATCTATACTGTTAAACCCAAGCTGTATCTGACTTAAAGCATTGTGTTTACTGGCAGAGTATAGTAAGGCTTTGTTTGTATCAGTTGCATAGCTCCAGCAAGCTTGAATACTAAAATTGCCAGGGGAGATTGGATTAGTGTCCATGTATTCTGTTATCTGGTTTTCAATATATATCAAATGCCACTGATCGCTTATAAGCAGAAAGGGAAAATTACCAGAACTTCAGCGTTCAGTTGTCTACTCATACTATAGAAATTCAACTTTCTATTGGCCTGGGATGATGATTTAAAGACAGTTTTCCTAGGAACTAACCTGTATTAAAAACAAGATACCCCAAAAGAGAAACATTTAGGAAAGTAAATAATGCATCCAATAATAGTAAATTGATTTAGTATATAGCACCCTTACACAGTTAAGATAATAAATAACTATTGGTATATAAATAATAATACCTTTTAAGATCTGATGCCATAAAAGAATCCAGTCACCATCATACTCTGGTACAATAGAAGTCTGAATATAGTTTAAAATTAGTTTATGTGGTCATTTTTTCTTCTCTTCTTAAAAAAATGATCAGTGATAAGAATAATTTTGTTTCACATTTATTATATTTAGGGCCAGTTCTAATTTTAACTCTTTCAAGAAGTTTAAAAAAAATTAAGCATTTATAAAATTAATTGTATATAATAAGTAATTATATAACTACCAGTATATATAATAACAACTATATTACTGTATATAATCTTACCACATTTTTAAAAAAAATTAGATAGAACTTCCAAAGGTGAGGTGGATTCTGCTTCCCTATTTTCTTCTGATAGTTGAGGAACTTATATTTTAAATTCCAGTTCTCCATTTTATATTGAATACCTGACACTTCCTGATTTTAGATTCAGGAAAATGTTCTGAAGTTGCTGCCTTTATATTTAAATATCCAAGAAAATATTCACAAGTTGCTCTCAGTGATATAACAGGAATGATTATTTTAATAAATAGTATTATTCTATTTCCGTAGAAGCAAGAGATCAGTTAGCACAACTTTCCTTGGACTATTATTTCAATGAACAGATGCTGGGTAAATTAGGTGAATTAAGATTCCTCAAAGACGATTTTACTATTTTTAAGGGCAATAATTACCTACCACACTAGATAAAATCTATCACCTCACCTTCATTGCCCTGTCTGTTGTTCACAGAGAAGCAGCAGCATACAGAGAGAGGCTTAAATCATCTATATTTAGAGGACACCCTCTTCATGGCCTACAACCAACTCATTAGAGATTAAAATTCAGGAAAAGCTTCCTTAGGTCAACAGAAGATTTACATTGAAGAATTTGAAAGCAGAGAGACCTGTGGAAAGCTACAAAGAACCAACACTGGATGAAACCAACAGAGGAACTGGCATCTGAATCTGGCAAAAGATGGGAAGTATGGAGACCATTGAATAGACTGCGCACAGGTACGACTGTGCACAGAGACACTCTAAACAAATGGGGATATCTTTGCAACTGTTGTGACATGCAGACAACAGCACATATCTATATCTGCCCTTTGTGTCCTGATCAGTGTACACTTGAAGATCTCATGGGACATGGCAGCATGACAGAACACAATTCATGTTGCTAGTTTCTGGGCAAGATCTGTTTAACTTGTACACATTTTAACTTTGTATTTTGTAGTTTCAGTTCTATGTCATATAGTATGCTTTAATTGTGATGCTTCTGATATGAATAAACAAAACAATGGCATTAATTCAGTGTAGCTTCAAGAAGCAAGAAGTTCACCTCCATGTGAAATTCAGAAGATAAAATAGATTGATTGATAGACAGACAGACATATGCATACATGATTCATGGTGCTTTTTTTTAGCTGTACCAGAAATAACAATTAAAAAAAAATAAACAATGGGGGAAAATATAACAAGATTTATTAGCTGATGAAAAAGATGGTTTGTAGATTATGATCTGCCTTCTAAGTAATTAACTCATAGATAGCATTTAAAATTAGTGTATAATGTTTAAAGCCTTGTGAAATACAGTTCTTTTCAGAAATTGAAAAAAGATTTACATATCGCCAATCTTTATTAAAATAAAAATATTTCCCTCCTAGTCAGGGCAATGTCCTCATGAAAATAAGCCAGTCCTATCACCACTAAATCACAAGATTTTAAAAAGTTGACCTTGCTTTAGCAGAAATATTTTTCAGACCATCAACGCAATTCTGCACTTTATTTCACGCCTTCTCGTCTCCCGTATATCTTCGGAAGACAAAGCAGCAAACTGAACTGGCTCTTCACCTTATCGGACTGCGTGTTGGAGCTGCTTTTTCACTTGGGTACTTTGCGCCTGACAGAGCATCCTGGGCGCAAGAAACTGGAGGTCACCTGTTGCGCAGGATCGAGTCCGCCAAGGGTCGCGCGGCGGTGACTGGGAGGAGTCGCTGCTCTACTGCGCAGAGTGGAGTCTTGGAGGCTGTCCTGGAAAGGCCGGAGGGGGGGGGGGCACAGGCTCTCTCAACGCCCACCCCACTCCCACCCCATCGTCGCGTTTCCACCAGATTTGCAAATCACTTGCGGGTTTTCTGGCTATAGCAAAGGTAGTAACCAAACCGGGGGGCCTCTGGGTTGAGCGCTTTTCAGAGGTCTTTCGAAGATGTCCCCTTTCAAAGGTAAACTTTTAGCGGAACCGTCCGAAATAAAGGACTTGGCGCAATCTTGGATGGGCGGAGAGAAAATCCAAGAATCCAATGTACCTGACTGGAAGGTTAGGTTGAAGAGCTTCTCCCACTGTTGAAACTCAGAGTTCCAAGATGTTATGTTTGTTGGAAAACGAAAAATTATCCGATCTTCCCAAATCCTCCGAAGGTTTGACTTTGGGAGCCTCGGGCGCTTAGTTTCCTTAGCGCGGTTACCTGGAATCGCGGCTTCTGCAAGCCTACATTCTTACGCTCAGCTCTCTCCCTTCAGAAAGAACTTGCCTGGTCAGTTATTTCCCAGAAAGGGTGTTTCTAAGAAATGCAAGAATGGGAAAAAAATGCCCCACAACAGCGTTTCAGAAGGTCGGTTTCCCAAATCCAGATTGTAACCTTCTGCCTGATCTCTAGAGGACTTGGGGGGTGGGGACCTCCTCCTGAATTCCACTCCCTCACTGGGATATTTTAACAGCGCCCCTTACTTAGCCCTCGAGGCTTTCCTTGAAGGGGGGGGAGCTGATTTTTAGTTTGAACTGCGTCTAAGAAAATTTATTCACAAACCAGTGTGGTTTCCCCCTCTTCACCCTTGGGAAGCCAAAAGAGGGAGGGAACCGGTTGGCATGTTGACAGGGGAGCAGTAAGAAGTCCCGAGACCCTAAGAGAAATGGGAAGGTCGCGGTGGTGGTGGGGCAACTGTCCCGGAAGGAGAGAGAAGGCAAACGCTTCTCGTCGAGAGACTTTGCAGGAGCTATTGATGTTCTCAGGAATCTACCAGTACTTCTTCTAGAAAAAGGCTTCCTTTTTTCTTTTCTTTTTTAGCTGGGCGAGTTTGGCTTCAAAGGAGTCTAAAGGAGGGGTCTCCAACCTTGGCCACTTTAAGCCTGGAGGACTTCAACTCCCAGAATTCCCCAGCCAGCTTTGCTTTGCTTTGCTGGCTGGGGAATTCTGGGAGTTGAAGTCCTCCAGGTTTAAAGTGGCCAAGGTTGGAGACCCCTGGTCTAAAGCGCATCTTATTCTACCACCTTTCTTTTTCGCTCTTCCCTTGGCGCGAACGCCGTTCACACATATGAGAGTCAGAGAGAGAGAGAAAGAGGACGAGGGTCATAGCTATCCGGCGGCGCCATCACGTGCGAAGAGCCCTTAACATTCAGCGCATGCAGAGTCGCTCACTTGTTTGGAAGAAGCAACAACCACAACCCGACAATTGCGCCTTTTGCAATTCTTTGCAAAAGGCGTCCGACACAAGAACCCACCCATCCCGATCCCGGCGGAGCAAAGCGCCAAGATCGCGACCGTTTCCTGATCCAGTCAGACTTTCCTTGACCCGTTGAAGCCGATCACACACAGACGCACACCATACACACTCTCTCCAGGTCGTTCCTTAATGGGACACCACTTGAACTTCAGTCGCGGCCGGCCTTCCGTGGTTTTAATTGAACCCAGCGCTTTCTCTCCTCCCTCCACCCACCCAACCACCCTAAACCATTCAAACCCCATCCCATAATAGACCTCGGCCGCTCCCTCTGGTTCTCCTCCTGGCAGCTGGCGCTCCTTGGCTGTTGTGTTTGCGCAACGGACTGTTCAAGAGAGGGCGAGAGGGAGGGGGAAAAAAAAACTCCGCGCGGCCCACAATAGACCTGGCGGGACAATGGAGGCACCTTAGCAATGAAGCCAGCCCACGGAGGGAGTCGCGATCGCTCAGGGATGCTAAAAAGGAGGCTGAGCTCGAACGGGCCCCAACTCGGGAAGCGCTTTCTTGAGCGGCTCTTCCCTCGGGCGGCGGCGGCTTTCCCAGAAAGCTGCCCCATTTGACTTGGCCGGGAGCTTCCTACTGGGGGGGAAGCGGAATCGGAGCGGCCGAGGCAGGACAGGGCAAGGGGGAATCCACGCCAGTGCCCTCAGAATTGGATGGGATGGGATGGGCTTGGCGGGGGGGAATCTTCCTAAGAATCAGAGAAGCGAATTTGTGTGGGGGGTCGCTCCCGGACGCCCGGGAGACACCCCCCACAACAGAAAAAAGGCCTTAAGACGACATCTTTGCATGCTCATCCCTGGGAATGGGTCCCACCGAATTTGCGAGGCTGCCCAGAATGCGATCCAAAACAGGCCAAGGGATAAATCGCCTTGGGGAATTTCACACGCTTCCTATATGAAAGAACGATCGGGGCATCTCCTGAAACTTCTGCCCGCCACTACTTTCGGTGAGCCACGTTTAGGCATTCCGAACTGCAGGTGAATTGCCACACACACACACACACACACACACACACACACACACACACACACACACACACACCCAATTAAGGGTAACCTCCCTTGCGCCGTTTTTGCTTGATTTTCTCGGAAGAGAACAAAATCCTCGGAAGTTTCGGCAGCGTTTCCAAAGAAACCGGCCAGTGTTAGAGATCTCTAAGGATCGAGCTGATAGTGAGCGACCCAAAGACTAGCTTCGGGCGATCGTGCAAATTAAAACGGGGGATGGGGTGGGGGGGGAAGGGCGGGCTGTTTTCCCAAGTGAATGCTGTGAAAAGCGAGTCTTCGCTCGTAAAAAAGGGACCACCGAAGGCGAAAGCCGCCGCTTTGTTTTTCCTTGTAATGGAATCCGCCTTCTGGAAAATGGTTTGTTGGTTTTTTTTGGTGTTTTTTTTTTGGCAATCGAAAGGAAAGGGATAAGAGAAGAAAGGGAAACGGGAAGCCGCGACTTCCTTTCGGATTTCTGGTCGAAAACTCGAACCTTTCTCTTCCATCACCACCACCACCCTAACCCACCCACCCCCCCCTTTAAAGAAGGCATCCCATAGACGTCGCATTTTCCGGAGTGGAGATTTCTTTGTCGGCAGTCTGATGAAGTCAACGAGACCCCCGCCTGAAAACACAGTATTTGCAACGCCAAACACAAATTTGCACACAATTTCACCGCTGTCAAATCCCTCAAGGCCGGGGTTGGTTGGGATCGGGCGCAGCAGAGGGGCATCTCAAGTGAAGCCGGCGAAAGTGCTTGGCTTGCACTGAATGCCTTCCTAAAGCATCGCGCGATCCTAGCCGCCTTGGTCCGGAAATCCTAACTTCCGATCGTTGGAGGATCGCTGCTGGAAGGTCGTTCCGCGATCGGTGCAGAAGAACGCTGGGAGATTTCGAAGCGGACGAGGGAGCCAAACTATTTTTCTTCCTAGCTCTCTCCAAGTTTTCACACACTCTCTTGGCTAAAGCCAGGCCGGTTTGACAAATAAATGCCTCTCGATCTGCCAAGGTAGAGGCTAGGAAGTGGGGTGGGAGGGGGATAAGATTGAGTACTCCTGCCTTCCAAGAAATCTCCGCCAAGGAAAATAATGGCACGAGTCCGGGCCTGGAGGACAGCGAACTCTCTCCAAACCCCCAATTTGAAGTGGTCCGGCTTCCAATTTCGGCTTATGATTCCTCCAACTGGGGATCCACGTGGCAGAGACGTCTCATTGATCCTAAAACGGACAATGTAAAGCGAACGAGGAAAGGGATCCTTGCCGCCTGTCCAGGAATCCCAGGCGAGAGATCCAGCCATTAGAGAACCACTTTCAACTTTCTTTCAATGCAAGAGACCTTAAAAGGAAAAGTCACCTATCCGAAAAAAAGCGCCGCCCAAATCACCAAAACGTTGGCAATGGATTATAGTCTCTATTGAATTTCTTGCCTTAAAATGAGGGTGGTTCCCCAATTCTCCGATGGTGCCTGAAAGTCTATCTTGTAGTAAATGGTTTATTCGTTATAGAATTACTCTCAGAGAAGCTTCTGCAGCTAATGAATCAAATTGAATGGTATCTTTCTGAATGATGTCCCTGCATAGCAGGTCTTTTCTGAGCTCCCCAGACATTATATCATTCCTTCCCATTTCAGATCTGTAAATTCTGCTTCCTCATCTTATATTGAACTCCCAGGGACCCACTGGATTTAGGAGAGCTGCCTGGGACACCAGGTGAGACATTCCTGTGAGCAAACTACCTGTGAGAATTCAATTGGAGGTAAAATGAGCAATATTTGGCTCTTGGAAAAATGCAGCACTTAACCTACTTATTGATAGTGAACTTACCAAAAAAGGCCAACACTACATTCTTTCTCAAGGAAATGGGATTACTTTCCAAGTGGTGCTAAAGCTTTGGAGCATAAACACATTGGTTTCCCAGTTCTAAAATGCTGGTCCTAAAGAAGTGATGTGGCATTGAAATAGGAAAGCCTTGAAGTTAGATTTATTTCATCTGTTTGGATTCTGTTTACCACACTCTCCCTCCTCTAATGTAGCCACTTGCTAGTCCTCCTTCAGGTAACAGTAAGCTTGTCCTCATTGCAGCTTCCTGGACATGATGGGCTGAGACTAGAAGACTTTAAGTCCAAGTGACAATGCTGGAGAACATGCACTAGTCATCAGGGAAGCAACTTTCATGAAAGCAGGAATGAAATCCCAGGTATACCCCTGCTCCATCATCGGTTCAGACTGGCACTGGGGAGGAAAAGGGGGAACCTTATTGTTAGAAGCAGGAAAGCAGTTCCAGTCAACCCTTCTATAATAAGCCATCTCCCCCCCCCCATTTGCTGTTATCCTATTCAGAGTCTGGGAGTAACAACACCATTTCCACCAACACCACATAGAAAAGGAACATTGGGAAATAAATTAGAATGCATCAGAGTGACAACAAGGCCATAAATGTGGCTTCAGGAAGCAAAGTACATGTGTTGTAAATTTGGCCTTAATGCTGCCTTTGGTATATATTGTTGGACAGCTTCCCATACTGTACATGCATTAATTACTTACGTGAATTTTGCAACTTTTTAAAAAGCAATATTCCCAACTTGGCAGATATGCTGGGCTATATTTTTCCTGTCACCCACAATAAAGTCATTCATGGGAGTTGTAGTCCAGCAGGAGTGAAGTTAGGAAAGACTAACACAATACAGGTAGTCCTCAACTTATGAGCCCAATGGAGCCCAAAATTTATGTTGCTAAGTGATAAATTTGTTAAGTGAGTTTTATTTATTATTTATTTTTTATTTATTTATTATTTAAATTTGTATACCGCCCTTCTCCCGAAGGACTCAGGGCGGTTCACAGCCAAGTAAAAATTTTACCCCATTTTATGACCTACTTGCCACATTTCTTAAGTTGTTAAGTTGCAGTTGTTAAGTTAGTAACATGGTTAAGTGAATCTGGTTTCCCCATTGACTTTGCTTGTTAGAACAGGGGTCTCCAACCTTAGTAACTTTAAGGCTTGTGGACTTCAACTCCCAGAGTTCCTTAGCCAGCTTTGCTTGGGATCTTTGCTGGCTGAGGAACTCTGGGAATTGAAGTCCACAAACCTTAAAGTTACTAAGATTGGAGACCCTTGCATTAGAAGGTTGCAAAAGCAGATGACATGACTCCAGGACACTGCATCCTCCGACATAGGATGTTGCCAAACATCTGAATTTTGATCACGTGACCATGGGGATGCTGCAATGGTCATAAGTGTGAACAACAGTCATGTCACTTTTTTTCAGTGCCCTTGTAACTTTGAACAGTTACTAAATGAATGGTTGTAAGTTGAGAACTACCTGTAATAACAAAAGTTCACACAAACTGAAACAAGTTTGTGAAAGAAGGTAGGGTTATGTTTGTTCAAAATGCTAACAAAAGCGGTGAACTTTTTGCTGGCTCATACTTCTGTGTGAACCTAGTTCCTTTGCTAGTTCAGGAACTAAACTAGAATAAGATCCTAGAAAATGGGTTAAGACTGCCCTTACATGAAGCATGTTGTGTGAATACAGGGGCAATGCTGCTATTTTCAAAGTGAGGTTATTTAGGCCATTTTGTAAAATTTGTTTCAAACATAGGATGACTGTTTCCTATATTCATGAAGATAACAGACCAGGAAGAAAAATGCCTGAGATATGAGCCCAATATCTTTCCCCAGAATTGTTGCCCAGAACTTGATATTTATGGGGAACAATAAAAAAAGTATCTGTATTAGCTACAAGGAGAGAAAAACTGGATATTTTCCATCTAAGTCGACAATCCCTGAGCTGTTCCAATCCATAAGAACTAAACCCTATTTTCATTTCATTCCTGAATGCTTAGAAGTGACTCACACTTAATACAATGCATTCACAGCTTCTTTCCTTCTTCTAACTGGAAACTCCATCCCCATTCTTTCCTTAAACTCACTCTCTCTCTCTCTCTCTCACACACACACACACATACACACCAAGTTTGACCGAAAAGAGGTGACATTGGGTGGGTCAACTGCTTTCAGGGGAATCTCACCTGCAGCTCATCCTTCAGAAACAGGTTGCCTTGACCTCTCTGAAGAACCATAAGCTGGAAGAGAGGCTGGCCCTCAAAAGAAGGCCAGGCAAGGGGAGGGTAAGGACCCGTTCCCAGAGCCCGATTGCCGGAAGTTTTCAGGAGCTCAAGACTCTAGGCAAGGCTGGCCGCGACCCCATTCTCCAGGTAGGGCTGAAGGGAATATCGGTCTGCCTCTCCAGGTATCCAGATCGCCCAGCAATATAAATTTCTGGGAAAATAAAATCCTGGAATGGCGCTTTTGAGTGCAGTGGTGCCCAGGCTGCAGTTGCACCCCGTCCTGTTCGCTGAATGTTGAAGCCTCTTTCTGGCGGAGGTCACCTGCTTCACCCCCAGTTTGGAGGACGGCAGAAGTGAAGGAGTGAAAGGATGTTTCCGTTTCCGATCTCAGAAAGAGGGCAGGTTGCAGAGAGAAGGCGACTTTTTCAGGGGGGGAAAGAAAGCCCGGAGGAGCTGGATCTGCCTACAGATTCAAAAACAAGCCCAGCATTTTCTTAACTGCCTCAAACCCGGGACACAACTTTCATAGCATTCAGCTAGCTTTCCAGGTTTAAAAAAAGAAGAAGAGTGAGAAGCCGAAGAAATAGACTGTAATGTTCCACTACGTTCCATAGTTTAATACAGTTAGAAAAATTAGGAACTTGACCCGCCCTTTATCCCAACTTAAAAAACATTCTCAGCATCGATGCTAGCAGTCTCTGTGCCCGTTAGAAAAAGTTGGGAAAAAATCCTGTCTGAGCCCGATGCATTGTCTTTTTCACAAGGGGAGCAACAGTCCAGCAAAACCGCAACCTAAAAACACTCATCTGAGTGCCAAGCTTTTCCATTTCCCTTCTTTCTCCGGTGAGAGCCCCTGCATGGGCAAAATGCGGCTGCCGGCTTTGATGTTGTTGCCCACGGCGGCACCACAAAAGTCCCTGCAGTTAAGTGTTGATCAGGCAAAAAAGATCCTTCTTATTGCGGGATTCCAGCTCGGGCCCCTTTATTGCTTTGCCCTGCGCTATTTAGGGTCGCATTAAACCACTTCCTTTTAATTTTGACTGACTTCTTACCTGCTCTCGGGGACCCCTTTCACCATTACACTTCCCCCACCCCGTGGCATTCAGCTCTCTACCTCCCTTTCCCCTTCAGGGACCGAGTTGCGTCGGACTAACCCGATTTCCTCTCAGCTTCGCGATCTGGGCCTCGTTTGCCTACTAAGGCACGAACTGGCAGCGCCTGTGATCCGAGGCTTAGAAGGTAGCGACAGTGGGGAGAAACGCTCTGCGGGCTCAACCTGAACTGGGGCTGGCGGCTACTATCGTCCCAACGGAAGACTGGAACTCAAGTTGGCCATGGAAGGAGCCGGAGGTAAGCTTCGGTCCCTTGAGCCACCGAGTCTGTTTCTTACAATACAGGTAGTCCTCAACTTATGATCACAATGGAGCCAAAAATCTCTGTTGTTAAGTGAGGCATTTGTTAAGTCAGTGTTGCCTCATTTTGCAACCCTTCTTGCCCCAATTGCTAAATGAATCCTGCAGTCGGTAAGTGAGTACAACGGCTGCTAAGTGAATCTGGCTTCCCAGTTGATTTTGCTTGTCAGATGGTCACAAAAGGGGATCATATGACTTTGGGACACAGCAATGGTCGTCAGTATGAATCGGTGGCTAAACATCTACATTTTGATCCCATGATCATGGGGATGCTACAAAGATCCCTAAGTGTGAAAAACGGTTGTCATTTTTTTCAGTGCCGTTGTAACTCTGAATAGTCACTAAACGAGATGTTGTAAGTTCTACCTGTATATCCACACAATACATTGGTGTCCGAATTCAGAGCCAGCATCAAAGCTGAACCTTTGGGTCTTGGGGCCTCACAGCCTTGGGGCCTCACAGCCTGAGACTCCCCCTTCCCGGATATTCCCCATGAATGGGAGGGGCTACTGCTGGTGAGTGAAAAGCCCCCCCCACTCCACTCCAAAATGGGCGAACCGATGAGCCGTGGGAAAAGAGCAGAACAATCTGCTCGATCTATGCCAAGCAGGAACAAATAAGGGCGCTCTTGCTTTCCTACGACCTCTCCTTCCGTCACTCTTTCTTCCCAAATAAAAAAAAAACAAAACCAAAAACGTGCCCCAACTTAGATTCAGTCTTGTTTCTTCATCCCCGCCGCCGCCCCCTTTGGATGGCAACCGGCAATTGCTTCCGCTGGCTTTTTACAACGTTTCGCCTACCGAAGACTGCCGGTTCTGCTGAGTGGAATCCAAGGACTTCAACGCTTTTGTTTGGGGGGCGTGATGAATAAAAAGAACTCTTGGGCTGGGAGTTCCGTGGTTGCTGCTGCTGTTGTTTCCCACAAACAACCTTGCGACTTATAGCAACCCTTGTCAACCAAAGAGACATGGAGTCAATAACCCCAAACGCTTAGATCTGCCTTGAGTAAAGATTTGGGCAAGTGACGCCGCCAAACGCGTCCAAACACCCGGCTGCTTGGATGCAGAGCTATAAGCCAGGAAATCCTTCCTTGGCTTAAGCAGGGCAAGGAGACTCGGGGACTGCAGATCAAAGCAGCCATAACTTGCAACGCGTAGCATTCGGAGAAGTCTCAGTAGGCTCAGTCTCTGCGGACTCTGTTTAGGGAGGACTTAAACCTCATTTCCTCGGACGGGAGTTGATCAGTTGCGACCGGCCTCACACTTGAAAGAGGTTTTGCGAGGTGATCTGGGTTCAAATCGGAGGCTGGAAAGGGAGATTTCTAGGGTGGCACCCACTTCTTTGCGGGACCCCGTCAGGCAGGGGGCCGGCTAAAGGAAGCTGCTCGGTCGCCTGCGGTCCTCAAAGGAGGGAAGAGGCAGCCCCTTCCGACCAGTCTTTCAGGCAGCGGCTCCGGGAGTGGCGAAAGAAGCTGGAAGGTGACCCCATTTGCCCCCAGAGCCTTCGCTCCGTTCAAGGCGCGCCTTCTTAGGCCTAGGCGATCTTTGGGAGGTGGGTTTCGGGTCGATTTCGAAATCGACTTCCCTGTTGCCTTCGACGTCTCCGCTTGCCCGGCGTCTGCTCGCTTCCCTCCGCAAAGGAAGAGTGGAAAGCCCCAAGAAAACACCCCCAAGGACTGGCTTTTACTTTCTTTTTCTTTTGTCAAAACCAAACCAGCCGGTCGGTGGGGAGAGTCTGACTTTGGAAACTTCCCTCTGTGGGACCTTCTGCAACTGAGACGCAGGAGCTAGGAAATCGATCTACTAACTACAGAAGACAGGTCTTCTCTAAGGAGAAGGCGGGAGGTTCAGATGCATGCATACATACATACATACATACATACATACATGCATACATACATACGTGTATGTGCAGACGCGCGCACACCCCCCCCACCGTCCTCCTTTCAAGAACATCCCTTAGCAATGAAGCTTCCATCCAAAATATTTCTGAGGCTGTGGCAAAGCAGTCTATGGACCCTTCAGTGGTCATGTAATGATTTACAACAACTTACAGTGTGGCCAAAAAAACCCACAAAACCCACTGTTTTTGCACCAGCCGAGTCGCTCTGATTATATAATTGGTCCAAAGGGATACACTTCATTGATAGGATTTCACGTCTTAAGGAGTCGTCACTTCGTTGATGTGCTTGCAGTATTGTTGACAAGGACAAAGTGTACATCGCTCCAGAGACGGCACAGTGATGTTAAAGACCAACGTTGTGCAGGTCTTTAGAAATTGAGGAACTGAACTTGGGTAATCTTTACAGAAAAGGCTCAAGCGTTCCTTGGATGGCCTTGCAATCATTGCTTCGGTGTCACTGGACATTTCTACACTAGCTACTTCTAGTGTCAAAGCCAGCCAATCACTGCTACGATAAGAAGGAAGAGGGGCTTCTCGTTGCACAGCAATGACGCTAGAAATCCCTAGTGTAGAACCAGCTGCTTGGAAGACCAAGAGCATCATGCAATCAGGGCTGTGGCCATAAAGATCGTTCTCTTCATAGCTGTGTCACAGCAGTTGCTTGAACGGCCCGTAATAAATCATTCGTGGACGTGGCTGATGAAAGATTTGTGTACCAGCAATTTCTAGCATTAGTAGCGATCGCCGTGAGGATCTCAAGTCAGTCTGTTCTGATGATTTAGCCTCGCAAGGATCACTTTATAATTTTGCTTTTGCAGAAGCTAAGTTGGAATGTCCGCCTGTCTTTCAGGGTAACCCACTGACTTCCAAGTTACAGGGTTAGAAGAACCAACCATAACCGGCATCTGCGGAAACAGGAGGCGTGCAATTCCTCCTCCCCCCCACCTTAAAAGACAATCCGCATAATTATAGCGTGGGATGAAATACAAGTAAATGGATGGAAATACACACCGCCCTACCCGCTATAGAGACTGTATATTGTCTCTCGCCTCCCCTCCCCTCTGTCTCAACCAGCACCTTGAGCTGAGTCCATATGCCCAGCAATGATTTTTTTAAAAAAAATTTTTGGCTGGATGAGCCTCCAGGGACCATGGCTTACTACCACCATGGTCGACCAGTTTGGCAGATTGAAACTACCGCTGCTGCAGATTCACCCAGGGCCTGCGGGCCCCCCAGAAATGCCGATGGCAGCCAGTCCCGTACAGTTCCCAGGCCAAAGATCCGCCAAAGGATGTCCTGGGGCCGGCGAGGCTTGTTTCGGCGGATTGCTTTTCCTCCCTAGACTTCGGAAGTCTTTGAAGCCTCGCCAAGCGCACACACTCGCCCTTTAGCCTCCTTCCCTTCCCCTGTGGCTGCTTGCGAGGAAAAGCGGGGGGGGAGGGGGGTGCTCTTGGGACGGAACCTTCGGCTCTACACGGGATTGCTCTGCAAAGCCGCCTTTTCTTTCAGACAGCTTCTTCCAAGGAAGCCGAAGATTTCACCCCTTTCACCCCGCTTCCCCTTTTCAAACCGGCCTCCCGCCGCCGCTTTCCTGTTCTGCAAAACCGAGACCTTGCAAAGCCAAAGAAGCTCCGTCTCTCTCCCCGGGCACCTTCCCGTTGTGGTCAAGAACTTCGAGGCGGCGGCCAGAAACAGGTTAAAAACCGCCCGCCTTGGGAGCATCGGCGGCTGGAAGACTGAAAAGAGGATCTAAGCGGGGAGTTTCTCCCAGCCTTTTGCGCAGGGCTTCATTTTCGCAGAATACCCCGGAGTAGCTTGTATTTGCCCAAGGGGCTTCCAGGCCAATATCCCCGGAAACAGATCTTGCCGCCTTCAAGAGGAGAAGTTTAGCTGGGGGTGGGGTGGGTGATGTTATGTGATCGATCTCTGGATCCCTGCTTACCAATCAGACTTGAACCATTTTCGTTGAGTTTTCTCTCTCTCTCTCTCTCTCTCCTTCCCTTCCCCTGTGGCTGCTTGCGAGGAAAAGCGGGGGGGGGAGGGGGGTGCTCTTGGGACGGAACCTTCGGCTCTACACGGGATTGCTCTGCAAAGCCGCCTTTTCTTTCAGACAGCTTCTTCCAAGGAAGCCGAAGATTTCACCCCTTTCACCCCGCTTCCCCCTTTCAAACCGGCCTCCCGCCGCCGCCGCCGCCGCCGCTTTCCTGTTCTGCAAAACCGAGACCTTGCAAAGCCAAAGAAGCTCCGTCTCTCTCCCCGGGCACCTTCCCGTTGTGGTCAAGAACTTCGAGGCGGCGGCCAGAAACAGGTTAAAAACCGCCCGCCTTGGGAGCATTGGCGGCTGGAAGATTGAAAAGAGGATCTAAGCGGAGAGTTTCTCCCAGCCTTTTGCGCAGGGCTTCATTTTCGCAGAATACCCCGGAGTAGCTTGTATTTGCCCAAGGGGCTTCCAGGCCAATATCCCCGGAAACAGATCTTGCCGCCTTCAAGACGAGAAGTTTAGCTGGGGGGTGGGGGTGGGTGGGTGATGTTATGTGATCGATCTCTGGATCCCTGCTTACCAATCAGACTTGAACCATTTTCGTTGAGGTTTTTTTTTTTCTCTCTCTCTCTCTCTCTTCCTTCCTTCCTTCCTTCCTTCCTTCCTTCCTTCCTTCCTTCCTTTCTCTTTCCTGGTAGCGTAGGATCAGAGGTGGGGATGCGCCTTCTTGGTGCTGTTCGCCCTCTTCAAAGTTTCACATACACCCCTGACTCTCTTCGGCTGCGTCGAGACGATCAACGGGGGATTGACAATTACGCGGTGTCCAAGCTTTCAAAAGAGCAGAGGTGTCTTTCGTGGCGGCCTGCTCCGTTCTCTTTCTGCGGAAAGGGATACCCGTCCAAAGAAAGCGAAGCAGGGACGTCAGGGCGCAAGTGCTAAGCCATCCTTGCACCGCAAACTTTACATAGGCTTAAGGCTTGGTCGGATCGCGCCCTAGGGAAGCGCCTCTGTCTTTGCTTGGGCAACCCCGACGAGCCAAACAGCTGAGCCACGGAGACGCTTTCTCCCCAAACCGCCCCCCTCGCTCCATCCCTGCCCTTAGAACCATCCCATCCCCCTTTTAAAGATTTTGGCTTGAAAACAGAGGTCAAGGGCCCAAAGCACGTTTCCTCGGCAGGCCTTCGCTGCTCTGCTTTGCAAGCAAGTGCGCTTAAGAAGAGGACGGCGGTATAAGTGACTTGCGTTCAGGCGTCCTTGAAACGGATGCTTGATTGGTGCCCTTCTCCCAACGACAAGACTTTTAGCAGGGCCTCTCCAGCCGCACTTCTGTAGCCCACTTGGATATAAAGGCTGCCTTGAATTCCATCTGGACGAACCCAAATAAATCTGCAAGGAAAAGGAGTTTCTTTTAAGCAAACCCACTGATGTTAAATAAGCGGCTTTTCTAGAGGCTGTTCTTTGATCTCCAATTAAAGGTTGTTTTTTAGTTTTAGAAGTTCTACTGCCATTTGAGCTGGGGAAAAGTGACACATTTCCTCCCTCCCCTCTGTCTCAACCAGCACCTTGAGCTGAGTCCATATGCTCAGCAATGATTTTTTAAATTTTATTTATTTTTTGGCTGGATGAGCCTCCAGGGACCGTGGCTTACTACCACCATGGTCGACCAGTTTGGCAGATTGAAACTACCGTTGCTGCAGATTCACCCAGGGCCTGCGGGGCCCCCAGAAATGCCGATGGCAGCCAGTCCCGTACAGTTCCCAGGCCAAAGATCCGCCAAAGGATGTCCTGGGGCCGGCGAGGCTTGTTTCGGCGGATTGCTTTTCCTCCCTAGACTTCGGAAGTCTTTGAAGCCTCGCCAAGCGCACACACTCGCCCTTTAGCCTCCTTCCCTTCCCCTGTGGCTGCTTGCGAGGAAAAGCGGGGGGGGGGTGCTCTTGGGACGGAACCTTCGGCTCTACACGGGATTGCTCTGCAAAGCCGCCTTTTCTTTCAGACAGCTTCTTCCAAGGAAGCCGAAGATTTCACCCCTTTCACCCCGCTTCCCCCTTTCCAACCGGCCTCCCGCCGCCGCTTTCCTGTTCTGCAAAACCGAGACCTTGCAAAGCCAAAGAAGCTCCGTCTCTCTCCCCGGGCACCTTCCCGTTGTGGTCAAGAACTTCGAGGCGGCGGCCAGAAACAGGTTAAAAACCGCCCGCCTTGGGAGCATCGGCGGCTGGAAGACTGAAAAGAGGATCTAAGCGGGGAGTTTCTCCCAGCCTTTTGCGCAGGGCTTCATTTTCGCAGAATACCCCGGAGTAGCTTGTATTTGCCCAAGGGGCTTCCAGGCCAATATCCCCGGAAACAGATCTTGCCGCCTTCAAGACGAGAAGTTTAGCTGGGGGTGGGGTGGGTGGGTGGGTGATGTTATGTGATCGATCTCTGGATCCCTGCTTACCAATCAGACTTGAACCATTTTCGTTGAGTTTTCTCTCTCTCTCTCTCTCTCTCTCTCTCCCTTCCTTCCTTCCTTCCTTCCTTCCTTCCTTCCTTCCTTCCTTCCTTCCTTCCTTCCTTCCTTCCTTCCTTTCTCTTTCCTGGTAGCGTAGGATCAGAGGTGGGGATGCGCCTTCTTGGTGCTGTTCGCCCTCTTCAAAGTTTCACATACACCCCTGACTCTCTTCGGCTGCGTCGAGACGATCAACGGGGGATTGACAATTACGCGGTGTCCGAGCTTTCAAAAGAGCAGAGGTGTCTTTCGTGGCGGCCTGCTCCGTTCTCTTTCTGCGGAAAGGGATACCCATCCAAGAAAGCGAAGCAGGGACGTCAGGGCGCAAGTGCTAAGCCACCCTTGCACCGCAAACTTTACACAGGCTTAAGGCTTGGTCGGATCGCGCCCTAGGGAAGCGCCTCTGTCTTTGCTTGGGCAACCCCGACAGCTGAGCCACGGAGACGCTTTCTCCCCAAACCGCCCCCCTCGCTCCATCCCTGCCCTTAGAACCATCCCATCCCCCTTTTAAAGATTTTGGCTTGAAAACAGAGGTCAAGGGCCCAAAACACGTTTCCTCGGCAGGCCTTCGCTGCTCTGCTTTGCAAGCAAGTGCGCTTAAGAAGAGGACGGCGGTATAAGTGACTTGCGTTCAGGCGTCCTTGAAACGGATGCTTGATTGGTGCCCTTCTCCCAACGACAAGACTTTTAGCAGGGCCTCTCCAGCCGCACTTCTGTAGCCCACTTGGATATAAAGGCTGCCTTGAATTCCATCTGGACGAACCCAAATAAATCTGCAAGGAAAAGGAGTTTCTTTTAAGCAAACCCACTGATGTTAAATAAGCGGCCTTTCTAGAGGCTGTTCTTTGATCTCCAATTAAAGGTTGTTTTTTAGTTTTAGAAGTTCTACTGCCATTTGAGCTGGGGAAAAGTGACACATTTCCCTCCCTCCCTCCCCGACACAGAGATGACCCACAACTCCAAAGACTGATCTAGATGGATTGGGGCGGGGGTGGTGGTGAGAAGGGGGCGATGAAATTAAAACTAGAAAAACATCACTCAAAACTCAAGGAAGGTTATGAGTATACCTGAATGTTCGGACTATTTTTTTTTTACTCGCGATTTGTGACGGCCTCTGTGGCTATTCGTGTAGCAATACAAAATCGGTTTAAATTACTGATATAAGGAGCCAGCAAAAGTTGGATAAAAGTATATGACGCTATTGATTAAATGACTCACGATCTGTTTTCGACTTCCTTTCACAGAGGAAAACTCTACTGCTTGGAAACATCTAACCAAATACCTGCATACTGTTGCTACTGCTTCCTCCTTTATCAGTACAACATAGGGCCATGTCCCTAAAGAATCCATAGGAATTAACTGCTGGGAAATTAAGTACCTTCGCCACCATTATCAAATCACCACCATTATTATCAAATAATAATAACAATAACAACAGCAGCAGCAGCAAGAACAACTAATAACAATAGCAAAACGGGAGAGTCCTTAGCCAAATCATGACACAGGTGAAAGACGCATCCCGGACTACAAGCGAAGTGGCGCAACCCGATCTCTGCTCCTCTTGAGAGCCTTTGCGCTGCCATTTCACCACGATCCCAGAACTGCACGACAGTTTTGTCTGGAATAGCTGCCAGGGCAGCTCCCTTGAGTTAATCTGGGCGATCGCGGTTTCAAAGGAGTCAAGGTTGATCCCACGGCCATTTTAGACGGTGGCTTTAGAGTAGACGTTGGCTTTAGCTTGCCAGCTCAATTGCGGATAAAAGTCCCCAAGCTCGGGATGGGTTCTGTGTGTGTGTGTTGGAGACCCCAGTCTTTCAAGCCTTGCCTTGAAGGTCATTTGGGCTCTATTCTTTACAACGCCTCTATTATACCCGCTAAGCCGGTGTTCCCTCCGGCATTATTCAGGCGGCAGCAGCCCTGAAGACGTCCCTGGTCTCTTCCCGAGACATTCCTGGTAGGAAAAAAATGTTGTCCTGAGATCTCGGTCTCCGCGATCTCCCCACTCGCTTTCGATACCTAGGCCGAAATCCAGTCCCTGCCCGCCTCGGGAAAACGGATGCCAGAGCAGCCAAGGTCAGCTCAAGTTCAAGTTCAGGGTTGCCCCCAGATGAATGGGGCAATGCGGGAAGGGGCGGACGGGACTCCTATTTCTCCCTTCCCTTCTGGGGTTGGTGGGGAGGCGAACGGAGGAAAAGGCGGCTTCCAATAAGCCGTGGTGGAGGGGACGGGGACAAGGGCTTTGGCATTTGGAGCGCCGCCGGAGCAGAAGCTCTTCTCCTTTGCTCCAGGCAGCTTCTTCATCGCCTCCAGGAGCAGGGTAACCGAGCTTCTAACCGCGACCGGGTTTAGGGAGGGGGATCCCTCCTTCGGCATCCTGCGCCGGACCCCGACGGCTCCCTGGAGGGAAGCAGGGACAGGGCTACTCTCTGCCCACGTAAATCCCCGCCAAGGCTCTTCCAGCCGAAGCGTCCAGCCCCGAACAAGGACTCTCAAACAGTCCGCCTTTCGCGGAGGTGGGGAGGTGGGGGCTGGAATGCGGGCTCGAGGGAACTTTCCCCTCCCTTAAGCCGGGTCGGCTTTGGGAACCCCAGGCCTGCTTGACTGAAACAGTCGCGGTGCAACCACGGCCTTCAGCTTCAACGCAGCCGGCACCGGCTCACCCGGGTTCTGCAGAGGCCGTTCCCCCCCCCCCCCGGGCGCCGCTTCTCCTCGGGATCCGCATCCTCCGCTTACGGTTTTAATACAATTAAGAAAGGAGGAAGAGGAGGACGGTGCTCCCCCCCCAGCTCCTAACATTAAGAGAGGAACGCGAGGTTTTAATAGTCGTTTGATTGCTTCAATGTTGTTGTTGTTTTTGGGTTGCACACTCGAGAATGAATGAATGAATGAGAAGAAATGGACCCAGCGCCTGAGAGTAGAGCGGATGGAAACCCTGACTCAAGGGGAGAATGAAATTAGGGTGACAAACTGAACAGGAGGTGTGGGGAAGGGGAGGAGAGCGAGGATTATCCCCGGCCTCCACTTTCCACTGCGGAAAGTTGGGTTTCTACCTCGACCCGCACAGCACCCAGATAAAAATATCATGCCCCGCCTTTTTTAAAAAAACCGGCACGGGACTCAAGTGGAAGTAAGTGGGGTTTTCTATACTGAGCAAATTGATCCGCCTAGGATCCCAACTCGGACTCTTCTCTTCCTTGCCACGGCGGAGATCGCTGTTTGAGAGCAACCTGGCCTGGAGGACCGGAAAGAAACAACGCGGCGTCTTTTTGCGAGTTGTTGGGTGGCGTGGAGGAGCTTGCGGCCGTATGACAGGATCACGAGTCGGCAGGCCTTAGGAAAAGGAAGGAACTGCACGGTGGTTTTCAGGATCCAGTACTGGGAGATTTTGGGGAAAGGCCAGGCTTTCGAAGATTTCAAGCTGTCAAGCCCGATTGTGCTTAAGATTCTTCGAAAGAGGCTTTAAAAAAAAAGCTTTCCTGAGTGAGGATAGCACGTTCAGATCTGAGGACGAAATGTATTCAGCCTCACCAAAGCCTAGCATGTAAGCAGAAGTGAATTTAGGATGTTTTTTAAAAAAAAAAGTGGGGGAAGAAGGCATCTTTAAATTTCCACTCAGGTAGAGCAGGATGTTGTATTTTATAGTGGTAACGTGAAGGGGGTTATAGGTGCTCCAGCATATTAATTCACTGTCAGTATTCTTCTTGGCCCTTATAGCTAAACACGTGCTCCTGCAGTAAATTGCATGCACTTAATATCCCCAGCGAGAATAAATATTGACTTTCAGTCATCAGATAATTTAAAATAAAAATAATAAGAGAAAACGAAATTATTATTGGAATTATGTAAGAAGTCCTTGATTTTACTGAGATATAGCAAGAATGTATGAGCCTCCTTTAAAAATAAACCAACAGCCCAACTGGTTAGCTTCATTAAACATTAATTACCATGTAAACAGAGAAAAAGCAACAGAGAAAAGCCACCACTTCAAAAAGTTAGGTGTATTCTTAGAGAGAATAAATGCATGAATATAAACCAAGAGAGTAGTAGTTCAGATCTCATTAGGCCCAGAGAAGTATAAAACTGAAACAAATAAAGTATTTCAGTTAAAAGGTACAAGTCATTCTTCAAACTTCTGTTCATTTAAGGCTCCTCTTTATTTCCGAAGGGTGAAAAATGAAACCCATGTTAAGTCTTCTGCTGAACTGGCATTCAGACTGCATAACGTAACCCCAGGGGCCTTTCTCCAAGTTTTGTGCAAGGCAATCCTATGTGTGTTTTTTGAGTAGTAGGACTCTGTGTTCATTCTAACTTACTCTCAAGTAAATGTACATATGCAAGTTCAGCCTGCAATTCTGGAGAGGGGTTATACTATTTGAGCTTTTGAAATGTAAAATGAGTTTTACTATTAAAAAAGAAACTAACAGTATTTCTTTTGTATAATTTCTACAATTATGGTTGATTTTAATTGCTTTTAAAACTCAACTTAATAGTTTCATTCTAACCAAGTATGAACACTTTTAATTTATTGGGATGAGGATAAATATATATGTGGATTAAAAATATCATGGACTGCAGTTTCAACACATTTTATTATATTTCTGTATGCATTACTCTCAAAAAAATCACAAGAAATGATGAAACCACATAAACCTCCAAATAAAAAAATTCTGAAACAGTTTATGCTCACAATTGTACATATTTATAGTTAAGAAACATTTTTTATAAATACTGTTTCCTCTGTAGCAAGTTAATACCATAATTTAATTACAAATGGATAAATATGGCAATAGGTATTTACACAAGGAAGGGTGTTATTACGGAAAAAAAATCCCTAACAGCACTACGTTTATTTTCCCTACCCCACCCCCACAAATTTCCAAACAGGAACTAGCAAAAAGCACTAAAACATCACATGTAAACCCAGCTAACAGAAAATACATTCACAAGTGTTGGGAGAAGGGGGAAATTTATCTGGGTCATTTTGAAAACAACATAGAGACTTTGGCACTTTTTAAAAAAATCTTTCAGATCTATATTTCAATGAAGTTTACAATCAAAGTTGCCTCTTTTAAAGGGAACACAATATTCAATACCACAATTACAGGGGGAAAAAACCATTTGCTTTCATGTTTTTCTCTTCTCCCCTTTTAAAATTGGTAAATTTAAGAATGGGGAGGAACCAGGAGAGGAGAGGAGAGGAGAGGAGAGGAGAGGAGAGGAGAGGAGAGGAGAGAAGAGAAGAGAAGAGAAGAGAAAGGATGCTCAAGAGGCAGAAAGAGTTCTGAGTGAGAAATGATAAAGAAAAAGCAATCCATAGCTCACAAAGTGGACCAATTTCTATACAATAAGAAAAGGTTGATTACCACCTTGGATTCTTCTATGTACACTGGGAGAGATGGACGAGCTTTGATCTTTTGTCCGCAAGGCGCTTGGAGGACAAATCTCTGCATACGGAATATTTGCAAGTGTGGAGGCAGCGGCTGTCTCTGGTGGGGAGAACCCTTTGCTCCTCCATATTCCGCTTTTTTTTTAAGAGCCCCTCTCCGCATTTCTCTCTCTCTTTCTCAGTCTTTCTCTTTCTCTCTGCTTCGGAATGTTTCGAATTCAAGCAAAAGGAGAAAAAAGAGAGTGAATGAGAGACAAAACAGAGAGTTGCAAAACGGACTCCGACTGCTTGGTCCCCAGGGATCCAAGAAGAGTGGCAGCAGCACTGGGCGTCCTCAGACGTACCACTCGTTGAAATTGGAGGTGAGGCTACTGTGGCTCCCGCCGCCGCCGCCGCCGCCGCCGCCGCCCGACCCACCCGTGCCGCTGCTGCTACCGCTCCGATGAACTGCAGACGCCGCCACCGCTGCTGCGGCGGCTGCAGCCGCAGCAGCAGCCGGAGACAAGTTGGAGGCGGCCGTACTTTGGGTCTCTGTGCTGGGGGACACCAAACCGGGAGGGGTGGAGGATTCGTAGCCAGAGCTGGCAGCAGGCGAGGAGTCGGAGCCTTGCGGGGAAGATTCATGAACCTATAAGGCAAAGCAAAAAAAATATTATTATTAGATGTTTGGGCTGGATTTGGCATTTTTATCCACCTATCAAGTCCTTCCCAAAGATGTTTGAGATAAATTATCGCGGTTGGATGTAATCTGAACTAAGAGCTGCCTTTTACAATGGATGGTTTTGTGGATGCAAGTGGTGCTATCTTTATTATATTAATAATTAATACTATTTTCCTCCGTTATAAATAAGAACGTTAAAACAGGAAGAAGGCTTTTCAGAGCTAAGGCTGTGAGTACCCACCAAAGTCTTCCTTAAAAAGGGGTGGTTAATTTCCATCCTCCCAGACAGCATATAGCGAACCCCAATCCTGTCCTGCGCAAACTAAAGTTACATAAATCGTAGCGCAGAAAAGCGGGCGTTTCTGATACAACTCGAGGGCTCCCTCTGCCCCAGGCGAAAGCCCTCATTTTAAGGGGTCTCTGGCTTCCCCCGAGCCCAGGCCGCCTCCTTGGGCATCCCTCGGCTGCTCTTTTCTCTCTCGCACTTGCTCTGCCTCCCGGGTCCCTCCAACTCCGCTTCCCAGGCCAGCGCCAACGGGTTACCTTCATGTGTTTCCGCAGAGAGCTGGGGTGAGTGTAAGATTTGTCACACATTTTGCACAAGTAGGGTTTGTCCGAAGTGTGGACGTGCATGTGCTTCTTCCGGTCGCTGCTGTTGGCAAAGCGCCTGTCACAGCCTTCGAACTCACACTGGAAGGGTTTTTCCCCTGCAAGGAAGAAGGACAGGGGCCGGGGTAAATGGCTGCAAAAAAGATCAACCCACCGAGGCCGGATGCAGCCAGCTTATTGAAGGGATCCTTTTTCAGGAACAGAAAGACCTGTGCTGAGTGAGTGAGCGGCTGCAGAGAAAGCAGAATAGGCCAGGCCTAAAGGAAGACTGATCAAATGCCACCTTTTTTCTAAACACCTTAATTTGTAAATCCCAGATACTTTCTCGTGCTGAGAAGGGTAAAAGAAGGCCGTGCAGTATGGCGGGACTTAGGTAAAACATGATAATCAGGAAATTTGAGAAAGTTCCGGGAGCTGTAAACTTTGTTTTCTAGGCAGACGTAAACAGACAGAGAGAGATCACACGTGTGAAAGACAACCTGTGGCCATTGTTTCAAATCCTAAATTCCCGGCAGAAAGCAAGAGAACGCGGCCTTGTTTCTATTTTGGGATACAGCTTAGAAGCAAAATTAGCTTCTCAGGTCAATCCAGGTTTAATAAAACTAACCAGCACGGCGACCCAAGATCTGAAAAAGCGCTGTATTTTTAATTTTAATTTTATTTTATTTTGCGTTAATGGAAAGGACATTGGAAGTTAATCCTGGTAGTTAATCCTGGTAGCCTGGGGTGTTGGTGGCAATGGGGAGGGGGGGGCGTATGTGAGAAAGGACTAAGGAAGAAAACAGCTCCAAAATCTTTTCTTGGAATATTCGTCGACCTTTTTCACCCTGTTGCCAAATTTCCGAGTAATCTGTAGGTGTGAGAATTCAAATACCACAACCTCCGCTCCCCTCCCTCTAAATCGGAGGTGGGAGAGATGGGCAATTTCACAAGAAATTCCATTAGTACGTAAATTGTTCCTTAAAAGCAAACCGCTCAGTGCCAAATCGCGGCCATCTCCCTGCAAATCAACGCCTCGGGTTTGCTAAACCTCGTTAAAACCTGTCTGGCACTTCGGTTCGTCCTTAACATGTCAACAACACAACCAGAAAGGCCCAGAGAGATCCCTTCGTTAATACTGACGTCCGGAAATCGCTCAAATGTTTGACTTTTTTTCAGGGATGGGAAAAGAAAAGCGGGGGGGGGGGAAGAAAGCCTGGGCTCAAATGTGACCGCGAGAAAAACCGTTGGAAACTGTCTTTTAATTTCATCGCTTGGATTTAGCTGCAAAATCGCGGGTCGTTTTGGCCCTATAAACCAGAGGATTCTAAGCCTGAAACGTTACATTTTCCGGCAGTTGTTTGCATAATAAAAACAAGAAAATGCAAAAACCCTTCAGCGGCAGCGACTGAGATTTTCAAAATGAGAAAGTGTTGCTTCTTATCCCCTTAAAATAAAATGAAAAGCGCCAGCATCGCTCTGCGAAAGGAGGGACGCTTTGCTGGAAAACAGAACTCATTTGGGAAGAAAAGCAAATCTACTTTCACTTCTCTTCGCTCCTTTTTACAGCGCCGTATCTTATTCATTCTCCTGGATAATGCAGTTAATGCGCCTATTTCGGTAATTTTCCGGACCTCTACGTATTTATCCAGAAATAAATCGGAAGGATATCTAAGTCAGCGTCCACGGAATTGTATATTTACTGTGCAAGTAATCCTCGAAATCTCCGAGTTTCCCTTTGTTGTTAAGCTCAGAAAGGACCAAGGGGTACAGCTCGCTTTTGCCGCCTTACGCCCCACCCGCATTTCCAGCTCTAGCGTGGCCGGTGCTTCGATCTTCCAAGGAAAATACCTGGTTCCTAACTAGATTTATCTTAAACTCACGTTTGGTTTTACTCCGATAGAGAAGTGCAAAATTCAATAGCGAGACTAGCGTGGACCTTTAAAATATTCTTTTACAAAATATGCCAAAAATTAAAACTCCGTACTATTTAAAGAAAAACACAGGGATTAAAATAAACTAAAGGGTTTACGAGCCGTGGTCCGTGCAGACTGAGGAGCGAGGCGAAGGAAGAAAGTAAACCTTTCTATTTGAGTTTGAGCGGAAACATTTTTTTAACCGATCTGCCCTTCCCGCGGCCACTATCCATCCGCCGCCCCTCCCCGCTTTCTTCCTCGTCCGTTCCGACTGACCTGTGTGCGTCCTTTTATGGATCTTGAGGTTCTCGGAGCGGGCGAAGACCTTGCCGCATCCCGGGAAGGGGCATGGGAAAGGCTTTTCGCCCGTGTGCACGCGGATGTGGTTGACCAGCTTGTACTTGGCCTTGAAGGGCTTCCCTTCGCGCGGACACTCCTCCCAGAAGCAGATGTGGTTGCTCTGCTCGGGGCCCCCGACGTGCTCGACGGAGACGTGGGTGACCAGCTCGTGCATGGTGCTGAAAGTTTTATTGCAACTCTTTTTGGGGCTGCTGAGCTGCTCCGGGTCGATCCACTTGCAGATCAGCTCCTGCTTGATGCATTGCTGGCGCATGTAGCGGAAGAAGGCCCCGGGGTGGTGGTGGTGATGGTGGTGATGGTGGTGGGCGTGCGGGTGGGCGTGCGGGTGGTGAGCGTGGTGTGCCGCCATGTTCATGCCCATGTTCATATTCATGGGGCCGTATTGGCCGTGCAGCTGGGCCGCCGAATAAGGATCAGTTCGGGGGCTGGACACCTGCCGGTACTGATCCGACCGACCGAAGACTTCTCCGGGTAAGCCCAAGCGCATCTGCCCGTTGAGTACGTTGGGGGAACCGGGAGCGCCATGCTGATCTCCGATGCCCGGGAAGAGCAGGTGGCTCTGCGCCTCCGCGTGCGGGTGGTGTAGGCTGCCGGTGGCCGCCGCTGCCGCCGCCCCAAAGAGCCCGTGCTGCCCGCCGCCGCCCGCCGCCGGCTCCCCGAAGCCTCGGCTCCGAAACAAGAAGTCCCGCGGGGAGTTGAAAGGCGGCCCGGAGTAGGAGCCGACATGGGCGGCGTGCGGGTAAGCCGGTGCCTGCGAGCTGAAAGCCGAGCCTTGCCCCGGGGAGAGCTCGTGAGCCGCCGCCGCCGCCGCCGCCGCGTTGAGCTTGAAGGCCCCCAGGTGAGCCGCCGCCGCCGCCGCCGCCGAGTCCACGAAGCTGTTCTGCAGGCTCAGTTCGCGCTCTTGCATCTCCGCCGCCGACGGGGGCGGGTGCCGGGCGAACGTGCCCACTCCCAGCGCGGGGAACTGCGGCCCCGCATCCAGCAGCATGCCGCTCGAACCCCCCTCCAAGGTCCGGGGCTCTGAGCTGTCGCCGCCGGCGGAGCGAAAGAAAGACCGAACGGCGCTGCCGAAGCGAGTCCAAGCGCAGGCGGCCACCCGAAGGGTATTAAACGGCTGAGGCGGGGTTGGGCCAGCCGGCCGGCAGGCGGGAAGGGCAGTCCTGAAGGGACGAAGGCAAAGAGCAGTCCGGGGAGAGAGAGGGGGCGAGAGAGAAAGAGAGAGAGAGAGCGGGGGGGGAGAGGGAGGGGGGGTCTCGCTTTTCCCTGGGAAAATAAAAACACAAGGCACACAAACCCCCGGCGAAGAGATGTCAGCGCCACAGTCACACCAACAGCCTCTCGCACACACAGACGAGCAGCTATATAGTGAGAGCCGCGCGCGCTCGTTCGCGCGCACGCACGTACACAGGGAGGCAAAGAAGTGCGCGCGCGCACGCGCGGGCGAGCGAGAGTGGCGGCTTTTCCCTCACACGCCACACGCTTTCCGAAAACAAACACGCCGTCCTCCTCAGCCGCACTTCTCCTCCTCCTCCTCCTCCCCCACCACCACTCTCCGAGGCTCCCCCGCTTCCCCTCCCCTCCCCTCCCCTCCCGGCCCGGCCCTGCTTGGGATCACTGCCCTCCTTCTCTTTCGCCGCTGCCCGCCATTCGCTTTGCCTGACCGGCTCCAAACTTGCAGGCGCCGCCGCGCCTTCTTCCTCAGTGAGGAAGGAAACCGGCGCCTTTTTCTCTCGCCACAACCACCCAACCGCTCACTTTAAGTTGGGAAGGGTGGGAGGGGGCGGGGGGAAGGAGGGAGGGAGGGAGGGAGGGAAGGAGGGCGGTGAGGGGGATTGAAAGAAAAGAAGAAGAAAAGAAAAAAAAAGCAAAGGAGAAAAGAAGGCAGTCCGGAACAATAAGGCAGGCGGTGGGAAGTGCCCAATGTGCGTCCCTCAGGTCGGGTGCGGGTCCCACTCAGGCATGGCTAGCGCCCGCCATGAACACGCTCCAACCGCGAGGGGGAACGCGGGGAGAGGCGATCCTTTCTCCTCCTCCTCCTCTTCCTCCTCTCTTTTCTCTCTTTGGCGCGCGCGGAGGGTGGGGCGCCCTCCCTGGTCTTCCCTTCGCCTCTCCTCCTCGTTTCCTTGTTGAGGTGGGCGCCGCTGCGGTGGCTGGTTTTTATCCCCCGCGTCTCCTCCCAGCCTCTCCCGCTAGCTCCTAGGCTGGACTGGCAGCTCCTCTCCCACCTCCCCCTTTAACAGCAGCCAGGCCGTTCTCCAGGCGCCCTTCTCATTGGTCGCTCCGGCCCATCAATCCGAGACTTCCCCCCCTAGATGGGCTAATCGCCACTCGCGAGTCCCTGGCTCCGATCCGCCTCCTCTCTCTCTCTCTTTCTCTCCCTTGCTCTCTCTTTCGCCCCGGGTAGCGGGCAGCGGTCTCCGAGTCCCGGTGGGCACCTCCTTCCTCCGAGCCAAGGCGAGAAAGACGCAACCTTTGGATCAGAGGGCAGAGAGGACAGAGCGGGAGGAGGGGATCGGAGACCGCTGACCGCAGCGAGCGCCGGGCACAGCTTGGGGTGCGGAGAAGGGAGCAAAACAGCAGAACCTCCCCGGGTTCTTCAATCTCCCCGGAGAAGAGAGGGACCCCGTCACCCTGGACTTTCAAGGGGTGGTGGTGGCAGGAAGCTGGGAAAGCGGCTGACTAAGAAGGAAGACCCGCTATTAGGAAATGGCTCGGCGGTAGTTCCTTCGGAAGATGCCCTACGGCTTGGCCGAAATCGACGGGGGTTCCTAAACCTCCTCCCCTCCCCTCCCTTCCCAGGAGATCGGCTGTGCGGAAGACGCGGGTGCAAATAGAGATGTCTGCGCCTTGTGTCAAGGAAGAGAGAGGGCCGGTTGGGGTGGCCAGGAGGGGGCAAGGCAGCTGGCCGCACGTCGGGGAGGGCAAGGACAGGAGACAGGACAGGCAGGCCCTGCAACCTGGCGCTGAGAGATCGGTGCGCGCGCTCGCGCGTTTGAAGGAGCGAGAGGGGACGAACGGGGTCAGAACCGGCTGTCGGTTCTTGAGAGTTGAAATCGATCAAAAACATCCTGTGAAAATTGCCAATGTTCGCTTCTACTAGGAACGTAACTGGATTGGGTTATTTTGTGCAAATTGACCGCACAAAATAACAATCCTGAAATAACAACAAACAGTAACAAGAAGTAATGGCGCCATCTTCTTTCTTCCATTTAACAAAACAAATAACCCGCTTGTGCGGCTCTAGAAAATCCGGAAAGAGTTCTTCCTTTGAAATTCTATTTATTTTATGAAGCTACAATTCTACAGTTGCAGAATTCTACAATTCTTATGTTCAAATTATTATTATTATTATTATTATTATTATTATTATTATTATTATTATTATTATTATTATTATTATTATTATTATTATTTCATTCATTAAACATGAAACTCAGTTTATTATTATTAATATTTTTTAGCATGGGCTTTTTTTAAAATAGATTTTGGAAGGAAGATTAGTTAGGCAGTAAATACTTAAAATATATTGTATAGGCGGGTAGACGGGACCTCATACAAGATTTAACAGTACTTTTGGACAAATCCTTTTGTTTTATTTATACTTTATTTTGGGGGGGGGCAGCACGTACACACACACACAAACACACGCAGAAAATAATTATGAAATGAAGTGTTTTATCCCCAGCTACCCAGAAGTAAACCCGGGCAGAGATTGGTTCTTCGCCCTGAGCCGAGGCTGTTTTCTTTGACAGCCGAAAAGGGCTTTAAAGACTAAGCGCTGCCCCTCACTGCTTCCCAACCTCGGGAGGGCGAAGCGAGCACCCCGATCTTTCACTGGCTTTTACCGCGTCCCCGGGCCAGAGTAGCTGCCCAGCGCCTTCGCTTCTCTGACCGGCTGGCGGGAGGAGGCGGAGGAGGAGGAGGAGGAGGAGGAGGAGGAGGAGGGCGGAGAGGGCAACCCCAAGAGACGCGCCCTCTCGTTTATTGATCTGGCCAGCCTGTATTGCGGAGGCTTGCCTTTCGTCCCTTTTTGGAATCGGGAGCTTGGGCAGCGGGCAAAAAAGCCGGGCCAGAGGTGGCGGCGTCGTCAGGGGAGAAGCCGGTCTCGGCTGCTTCCAAGCTCCCGATATTCGGCGAACTTGACCGCGGCGCAATTTTACAGCGGTCGACGCGGCCTGAACTCGTCCGCTCGAGGATCAGTTCCACCCAGTGTTAGGGAAGGTAATGGGAAAACGGCATCTTGCTTCCTCTGTTTTGTCCAAAGAAGGGAAGGGAGTGCGCCCACAATGGTTTTGAAGGTGGCCTTCCTTCCTTCCTTCCTTCCTTCCTTCCTTCCTTCCTTCCTTCCTTCCTTCCTTCCTTCCTTCCTTCCTTCCTTTCCTCATAGCGGCCTCCTCCCTCTTGATTGTCCAGGACGGTTGGGTGTCTGGATAAAATAGTTCCTTCCAGCAGGAAACTCCGTAGGGCTCAAACTCTGCGCTTTTCTTCCAAACTTCGTTTCTCCTCTTCCTCTGCAGAGAGTTCAAAGCTTGACCGCCGACCTTCTTTCTGCTGCTCCCCCTCCCGCTTTATTTATCTCCAAACCGCAGAACCTTCTCGTTCTCTTCCCCCCCCACATGTCACGGGGGTGACTAGGAAAGGGGGGGGGAGAAGCTCCTAGAAACAAGCCTGCGGTCTCTTTCACGGGCCATTGGCCGAAGTGCAGCCTTCACAGCGCCGCTTTTACCAGGAGAGAAAGCAGCCGGCTGGCAAAGTTCCTTGGGAAATGAGGTCCGAGGCATTTCATGAAGGTCTGGTCTGCACAGCCTGGGAGGCTTCTCAGGAGGAACTCTTGGGGAAACACGTCCCTGACTTGTAAGTTTAATTATTTTCCCCTTTCTGCCTTTTTCTTTTCCAGACTGAGAAGGTGGCAGGATTTGCTATATTTTGTGGTCTTACTATTTCCCATAACCGCCCACTTTGAGATTCCTGCTCCTTGAAATTGACGTCTGGAATCACAGGAAGGGGAACCCCATGAGATCCTTTTGCCTCTTGGAGGGTCTCTGCAGAAGCTGCTGCTTTCCTTTGATGCGGGAACAGATTTCCTTGGGCCAGAGGATCGGCTCCTGGGTGTAGATAACTACAGAAAAAAAGTATATTCGAAGTGTGGAGAATCCAACTTCTACTTTGCTGTAAACCTTTTCTCAAGGAGAACTCCAATTTTCGATTCTTCCCAAACCTGCTTCTTCCTATGCTTCTTAGGCCTCCCGGTTTTCCCTGAATTTACTCAAGGCTAGACAAATGGAAACCTGCAGCCTGATTTAGAAATATATTCTAAGTGTGAGGAATGTACTTTTAAATCTTTTCCAGTAGGCACAACCCAGCCAAAGATAAAGCATCTGAAAACAGGATGCTGCTTGCTTGAGAATTAATTCCATGTTATTTGGGGGCTCCTCCCCGCCCCCATTGACTGTGCCTCAGATTAACAGGGCCTGTCTATTGTTATTAGGCTGGTTTGTTTGAAACCCAAACTTTTTAAAAAATGTTTTCCATTCTTAAGATCTGAATCTGTCAGATAACATGTTGAGTGCCCATGCTGGATTTGTTTATTACTCAGGTTGATTAGATTTGTTTCCAAATAAAAATGTTTAGAGTTTGCATGATTTGTGCAGTGCGTTTGTTTTAAATAGTGGTGGGAGCAGAATTTTGAGAAAGGGAAAAGAGAGGACGAGTAAGATTTCCTGGTAACATTCCATTTTTAGGTTATAAATTCAGTCTGTAAAGTCATCCCAAATTACTATGAATTGGTGGAGGAGGGTCTCCCCCCTTCCCCCCACAATTTCTTCAGATCTGCTTGTTTAGGATTATTATCGGTATCACAGGCGCTTACAAATTCAACAGGCTCATCAACAGGAGGTTCCCAAACTCAAGATCAACCATTTCTAGGCCCTTCAACCTCTGACCTTTGAAGACCAGAAGAGAAAGGGGTCTGTAGAGGGCAGCGTCCTTCTGTAATCTACACTTTGGAGTGGCCTCCATCGGAACCAATGTGATCCTCTCCCTTCTTTTTTTGTTGTTGTTGTCAGCATCCTGACAGAAAGCCGAGGCAGAATCTCTTACATATCATGACAATCTCAGCCAAAGATATATATAACTTTTGAAAGACTGTGCTAAAAACAACATGTGCGCACAATAGCCAAAGAGGTCAAAGAAGAAGCCATCTTCACCTTCCCCCTTCAATCCTATTAACACTTATCCTTCACCCTTGGCTAGAGACTGGCCCTTTGGAGCACAAGGCTTTTGGGGAAGAGAAGAGGATCAGAGAAGGGTTCCAGATGCCCAGGTACTGAGCTGCTTAAAATCCACCTAAGCTCTGTGTGTCCCTGTGTCAAAATGTCAATAGAGGAAAATGCATAACTTTGATGAAATGCATCACTTTGAGTAGAAGTGCAATGAACCCAAATGACTAAATCTTGTTTGCTTGTTTGTTTACAAAAAAAACAGATCCTCTTATAGAAGCATGTACAATGAAAGAGATGCAAGTTTCCCTTGGCATGTCTTGCCCTGCTTTTTGCAGCCTCTCTCCAGCTGTGGGGCTGGCCAGCTGGCCTTGTTCTGGGAATGCAGAACAAGTGGCAGCTTGGGGGTGCCTTTCTCTCCTTTGCTACAGCTGGGGTCAGATCCTTCCTGCTGCCATTCATAAGGAAGGGGAGCATCCGGGAACCATATTGCTTATATTTAGGGAAGACGTCAACTGCTTGATTTATCTCAAAAAAGCTTCTTTCAGTCGGTTGCTGAAAAAATAAGGGACTGGGGAAAAAAAAAAAGCACCTCTATCATCACTAGAGACAACCATTTAATTTTGACACCATTTGCTCTTCTAAAAGTAAAGTGCACATACTGAAATACACACAAAATGAGTCAATATTAGAGGCAGAATAAATCTGGGATACAGAGAAGGCAGCCATTACAAATGTTGATGTCTTTCCTGTATCCCTTTGATTGTGACAGTTTAATTTCAGTTGGGTAAATTGATCTCTAATTGCCTAAAGCTGGTTTGGATTGAGGTGCTAGATAAATGATATAAATATATCCATATATATTTTCTATATAGAGAGAACCAGATGGCATTTATTCTGTAATCCTGTATATTTAACAACCCAGTTATGTTTTCACTGTTATAATATTCCTTTTAATTGGGGGAAAATATATTGGCTGCTAATCTGAGAGGATGCAGCATGAATTTAACTTTTTGGCTGCAATCTCAGTGAACTATGGGTAAGTCTCACTGAATTCTATACATTTATTTTTGAGCAGCCACACACACCTATTTTAAAATATTGTAGAAAGCTTCAAGGTATTTTTTTTTTGTATCAGCTGGTTCAGAATTAAGTACAATAAAATTAGCTTCATTGTAAAGCAATATTACCAAAAATGGCAGCCATCATGTTTATAAACCATATTTAGGAAAAAATTTCAAGTCCAGACCCTCATTTTTGAGAATACAGAAATCTCAATCTCACTTAATGTATTCAAATCTGAAATGGGTTTCTGTATGTCATTTTTTAAAAACCTTTTCTGCAGCCCAATAAGCATCTCAAATTTCTGATCATTTTCTGATCAAGAAAACAGATTAGAGATAAGAGCAGGGAGAGCATAACAGAATTGGTATTTTCACTCCATATGTTAAAAATAGTTGCTGGTGATACCTCTAAATATATACCACATCATCACATGGATATTGTTTGTATGTGCTAGGCCATGTATCCCTCTCCCCAAGGGGTTGAGAAAACAAAAGTAGAACATGTACAGCATAGTTTGATTTGTGTTTATTTGGAAGTATTTTTTTAATAATATATGTACTGGACTTAACTTGCAGACACATGGGTATGTAACTAAAGCTTCACAACTGATTCTTAAACACCTACTCAAGAGAAAACCTTTTTGAGTTTCCTCCCATGTAAATAAACATATCATACCCCTTCCAAATCTATTTCAAAAATTCGGTAGTAGGTAAACTTGTTGAAGTAAGGAGGGAGATTTTTGCTCACAGTCATCCAGCATTAGTTCTTTCGGGGTGTGATCCAATAGATTCAATATAGTGCCACGGAACAGCAAACCCCGTTTTAACTCGAGGTGCTGCTTACTTCGAACAGGATGTGCATAGGATTGTAATTCTAAGTGCGATTTCTTGGGGTCGCTGCGTGCATTCCAGCTCGGCTTTGCTCTGACAAATCTCTGCAGCTCTCTGCCACTGGCATCTAACCTGCAAGATCGTGCCAGATAACAACACCATAACCATCACAACTGTACAAATTAGAATCTCGGTCAGTATGCTTGTGTGTGTTTGGAATGGAGGTGGAGACACGTTCCTTTGTATGAGAGGAAGAAAAGGAAAAGAGGGTTGTTTCGGCTTAATTGATTCAGAACTGAGACAAAGCATAGGAAGCAGCAGTTTTTAGCCGAGGAAATCTATTTGCTTGGCATAGTGATTATTACTTGGATACATCAGCCATTGATTTGAAACAGCTTTTGGATCTCGCTGAGGGACCCACTTGAATACCCCACATTTGTTCTATCCTGAGGAGTAAAAAAAGCCCAAAGGCCTTATAGTAATGCATTTAACCCGTTTTTAACTCAGTGACAGAAGATCAAGTGAAACTTAACCCTTTTAGAACATAAAATCAAAGGGCTGGAAGGACCGCCAGAAGTCTTCTAGTTCAATCCTGCTCAAGGCAAGATCTTGGCCAAATGGTTGTCCAGTCTATTTTTGAAAACCTCCAGTGACGGAGCACCCACAACTCTGGGAGGCAAGTGTTCCATTGATTAATGGTTTACCCTCCTTTTTCCTCCAAATACACTGCAGAAATTTGCTGAATTAACACTGCAGGGCTCTAAATACGATAAATAAGCCTTACATTTTCAGTAGCAGAAAATACTTTGAATGGAAGGTGGCGCAAAAAGGGGGTAGAATCAAGAACCAAACAATCCATGAAGCTCAAAATCCACACGAGGGATTTATAACATCTCCTATAGCAATGGAAAGCTTGTCTTCATTAGTGGTAGAGAGATCACCATAGCAACGGCTGGGCGTCGCAATAAAATCACTAGTATAGAAATGGGCTGGGACAGCTACTTAATTTACTGGTTTCATTGGGACAAAGTGTGCGTGCCGTATGAGAGGTACGGGATTCTATTTCCTGTGGAAGAAGGGATGGGGGTGAGGACATTAAATTTACTAACAGGTACTTAAGGAAGAAAGAGAAAATCAATCTCTTCCAAACTCCTTTATTTGAGAGGAATGATACGAATTTCTTGAAAATTATCCTAGAGTCATGATCTAAAAAATTGTAACTGAATTAGCGTTCTTTCCACACAATAAGTTGTTCTCTTCATAGGGATCTCTTCTGCTCTCCTAGCCGACTCCCATGTGTAGATTTTGACAACGTACTTAACCCGATTATTGAATTTTTGTTTGTACTTTGCATACATAGCACATTGAACATAAAGCGACCAGCTCGGGTGTGTTCACAGAACATGGCAAGCTATGGAAGGGAGGGAAAGGAGGAGGGAAGGGCTTTAATCAAAATGAAACCTAACCCAACTTCAACTGACTTCACCCAGTGTGTTGACTAACACAGCTATAGAGTGAGCGAGTGTGTACGCACGCGCGCCTGAAGAATGTGGTGCCTGTTCTGCTGGCAGGGCTTTTTTAAAGGATCTTGAGAAAAGCTGTTAATTGCTCTCTCGTTTTAATTATTCCCCAGAAGGCATTTTTCTCTATTCTAGAATATCGTCCCCACCTCCCGAATATCAATAACATGTGTGCACTAAAGGCAACTACTTGCAAATGGGTTTTGAGATCATTATCATATATTTGCATAATGCCACCGTCAAACAAATGCCTTAAACAGCAAGCAAACAAAAACACGAACTCTAGAGAGCTGATTTACGAAACGTGCCGTGGACTGAAATAGAAAGGAGGGAAAGGGAGGTAAACAAAACAAATAAACAAACTAGAAAGGAGAAAGCAAAGAGACTCATTACAGTAATTAGTTTGGGGAATATACTATATTTGGCGAAATAAATGGAAGAACAGGTGTCTCAGAATGAAAGTAAATACCCCTTCTACACCGAAATCATGAATTAATTTCTACCTATTTCCTCTGTTAAGTTTTGAATGGCCCACAGTAGTAAAACATGAATGTGTCTCCCTGTACAATTTCGAAGAGGAAATTCCGGCCAGACAGGCCTGGTTTTGCATAGCAGTTGCTTCATAATAAGGTTCGTTCCCTGCTTTACTGTATTCAGAAGCGAGCTACTGCTTCCCACTGCAGGGTTGCGGAATAACGTCTATCTAGTTACTACTATCTTGCGCAGACCAGACGCTTTCTTTGGTCCACTAACGATCAGCGACCATGGTGGTGATGGAGATAATAACAGGGATGATTATGATGATTATGACGATGATGATAATGGTTGGGAGGGAACAAGTGCCCTCATTTGCTGCTTCGCCCGAGTTAACAAAAATGACAGTCTGGCTCACAGGGTGAACTTCTCAGCCCTTGGGTTGCCTGGTCTAGGGTGGAATGTACAAGATGCGAGTCTCACATCCTCAAGGCGTACAAAACGCGTGTTGACAGAGTCAGGCCTCTTCAAAAACAGCGTGGACTCCCTGTCTGTCGTTCCACGGCAGTTTTCCACCCAATCTGACCAAGAAGTTTTCGCTACCGTCCATATTGTCCCAAACCAGATGACCACTCCCACAGGCCAGTTACAATCCTCACCTGTCCTTCCAGCCTTGAAGCATCGACTGTTTGGAGACACACACACGCGCACACACATACCCTCGACAAAGCAATGGATCGGGGAGAGCAATTTGGATTAAGGCGCTCGAAATCGAGAGCATTTCCGTATCATGTCGTTGTGCTGGGCAAGACGGCGAACAGGGACTTCGGTTCGAGGTACCTGCGTGCAGCTGCAATCCTGTAACTCTGGTCTGCCGTTGTGATTGACCTGGGCACTTGCGTGAAACAGTTTCTTTTTGAGAAAGTAAGATCCTTTCCTCCTTAAGCACCCAACCTAACAGGAAGATGGAATGGCACAACGGTGAAAAGAATCACGGAATAGGGTTATCTATTCTCGACCTTTGGAATCCTAAACACGCTTGCTAGGGAATAGAGTCCCTTGGATCCGGTGGGTTTTACCTGGAAAGAAAGACTGGATGATATTGCTCGGGAAGATATTTAATGAGAAGCACACGCGTTACTCGCTGGGTGGCCAGTTCCTAACAGATGCTTGTAATAGCTGACCCGGGCGGCCCTTCCTTATCTCACGACCTGAGGGCAAGTGAGAAAGTGGGGGCGGTTCCTAGTAGAAGGGGGTCTCCTCACTCTCACCCTCTCTAGGCTAAAAACTCAGGGAAAGTATATCATTTTTTATTGCAAGGAGAATTGAACGTGGCGTGGGACGCTTTTCCGCATCATTGCCGACTCTGGCAAATTAGACGCAGGTCCTAGTGCGGCGCGTCGAACCAAGCAAGCTCCAAAGCTCCCGCCGAGTCTTTTCACGCACTACTTAAGTTAGACTAGTAACTTTTCTTAAAGGAAAAGTTAACTGTCCGTTTGGGAGCCTTGTCCCGCAGCAGCTCGCCATCCCCACGCCGCGACTGTAAAAAGTCGCTTTCCTTCCTCTTCCGTTTCCGAATCGCATCCCCCATCCCAGGTTTTTAGAGGAAGTGCTTTCCGTTCCCAAATGTAGAGACTTGCTTTGCCATTCCCACAAGCCCCCACTGGGAGATGAATGGCATTCATTTCATTGCAACGCACGGATTTACAAAAATTAATCTATTCGCATCCATGTAAGAAAAAAAAAAGGAGAGGGAGGAGCTAGCGTTTGGGAGCCCGCCATTCCCTCCGCTGCTTCTTTCTGACCAGAACTAAGTCCCTGGGTTTTTTCCACCTGGTTCTGAAAACGGTTCGAGCGCCAGATATACTTCTTGAAAGGGCCCGACAAACTTTATACAGTGAAAAGAGCACTCCGAGGTCTCAGATTTCTCTCCCACCCCCAAGGGTTAAGGAAAATGGTTCGGAGAAACAGAATCGAAAGTTGGAAGGGGAGGAGACCCGAAAGGCGCGAGATAAATTTGGATGTAGTAACGATTTAACGTTTGCGGAATTAATTCAGCGGGCTGTGGGAGGAGGAGGTGATTTGGGGAAGAACTAAATAAGGGGGAGTCTATTTCTTTTCTGAGACTCGACCATTTAAGACGGAATTCTGGAAAAGGAATTCTCTCTGGCCCAGCGATGAATGCTTGGCTTTCTCTAAAGAAAGGGACGTTGGCAGCTCTGCACAGCGGCTCCCCAGCCCTCTCGTCGCCTCCTCTCTTGCAAAGCAGCGGCTTTTTCTGGAGCCACGAGGCGCCCTTGGGTAGGTCAGAGCCTGGGTCCTTAATGAGGAGTGTCGAAGAACAAACGGGTATCCACGGGACCTTTCCAGTGCCCGCGTGGAAAATTGCATGTCTGCTCGAGTGGAGCCGACTCTCTCGGGGATTAGCGCCACGACTTCTCCGTGGAACTGAGATCGGACAGTCAGCAGGACGACTCGGTAGGGAAACTTCCTTGGAATAGGGACTCTTCCCTAGTCCTACAAAGAGAAGACGTTCTCGCCGAAGTGTCAGTGATGCGCAGCTATTAATGTGGATCATTATAACCTCCATCCTCCCCCACGCGCGCCTATGTATCGCCTTGGCCAAGAAACAACCTGTTGTAAAGACAAGACTTGGGGCAGGTGCCGCTCCCAAAAGACCTAGAGCTGAGTTGCAGGCTTCTGGCGGGGTAGGCAGGCAGGCAGGCAGGCAGGCGGGCGGGCGGAAGGAGTGTTCATCCAGCGCCTGGCTCAGCTGCCAACCCGGCGCCCTACAGGTGGCAGAGAAGCCCCAGCTCCTCCCCACGCAACTCTGGCCAAGAGTCATAGTCGCCTCGGCCGCCGCCAAGAGCCGCCGCTCGCTTGGCGCTTCCTCGGCGACGAGGCGCGAACTTTCCCCCTTCTTTCTCTCCCTTTCTCTTTTCCGCCGAGGGCAACTATTTCGGGGGAGGGAGGGGGAGAAGGAGCCAGGGAGCAAGTGAGAAAAATTTTTTTTAAAAAAGGGGGGAGGGGGAGAGGACGCAGGCAGGAGCGCGAGGGCGGTTCCCCGCTGAGCGCCCGGCCTGAATGGGAGCCAATCGCGCTGCCCTGGCCTCTGCCAATCATCGGTCTCCCTCCAATCCCACCCGCGCACATTTCCAAACTCTGGTTCCCAACCGCGCCGCTCAAATGTGCCGAGCGCTCTGCCAATCGCTGGAGGCCAGAGCGGGGAGCGGATGGAATGAGCAGCCGAGTTGGAAAGCGGAGGAGACAAAAGAAGTTAAAGAGCCGCTTAATCGCTCCATGTTTGGCAAGGCGGCGGCGCTGGTGACGGTGGCGGCGGCAGCGGGCAGGGGGAGGAAGGCTTCAGCCCCCGCCGGGCTGGCCCAGGCCCGGGCTACCCCGGGGCGGCTCGATGGGCCATTGGGCGGCGGCGGCATGGAGCCCGCGCTGAGTTGCAAGAGGAGTCCCAGCCTGCGCTTGGCCGACTCCTTCGGCGGCGGCGGCTTCCATCCCTTGCACCCGGGGGACTTGGGCTCTTCGGACCCGGCTGCTACCGCCCCCTTCGGGCCCGAGCACGTGGCGGCGGGGGCTCTCAAGCTCAGCCCAGCCAGTCCCGAAGCGACTTTCGCCGCGGCCGCCTCTTTGCAATCGGCCGGGAGCGGAGTTAGCGCCAACGGCGCGGCTCCCGCCTCGGCTAGTCAGCCTTACAGGGCGGCGATCAGGGAGCTGGCGTTGCGACGGGAGCCGGGCTTGCGGGGGGATCCGCCGCAGCTCCAGCAGCCCCCGGCGGCCGCCAGCTCGCCCATGTTCATCTCCTCGGCCGGCACCTACGGCGCCGGCGGGGATCTCCACGCCGCCGTCTTTCCGGGCCTGCACGAGCATCCCGCCGGCACCTCTGGCGGGCACCACCCGCTCAACGGCCAGATGCGCTTGGGGCTGGCCGTGGCTGCCGCCGCCGCCGCCGCGGCGGAGTTTTACGGCCGCATCGAGCCCTTCCGCCCTTCGCCCGCCGCCGCCGTCGCCGGTTCCGAAGCGTCCTACGGCCCTGCAGCCCACAGCTATCCGGTCAACTTGGCGGCCGCGGCCGCCGCCGCTTTGCAGCAACAGCAGCAGCAACACCACCACCACGCGCACCCGCCTGCACATGCGCACCACGCGTCGCCGCCGCCGCAGCAGCCGCACCACGCGGGCGCCGCCCCCGCCGCCCTCCTGCGCTACATGCGGCAGCCCATTAAGCAAGAACTGATCTGCAAGTGGCTGGAGGCCGAGGCGGGCGGCGGCGGCGGCGGCGGCACGCCACCCTGCTCCAAGACCTATAGCACCATGCACGAGCTGGTCAACCACGTCACGGTGGAGCACGTCGGGGGGCCTGAGCAGAGCAGCCACGTGTGTTTCTGGGAGGAGTGTCCCCGCCAAGGGAAGCCCTTCAAGGCCAAGTACAAGCTCATCAACCACATCCGCGTGCATACGGGCGAGAAGCCTTTTCCCTGCCCTTTCCCGGGATGCGGCAAGGTCTTCGCCCGCTCCGAGAACCTCAAGATCCACAAGCGGACTCATACAGGTGGGTGGCCTCTTTCCTCGTCCGGCCACGCGAAGCTCGGCTTCTTCTCCCCTCACCCCCGCCAACACCACCTCCTTTCTCCGCCTTTTCCTCTTTCCCTGCGTCGGTTCAGACATGTGACGTTTTATCATGAATAAGTAATTCCTTGGGCGCGATCGCTCCGCACCGCCGCGAGCGAAAGTCTCCCTGATACATCTATATTATGTCGTATCTCCCCGCGTCTGTTGGAGGTGCGGTAAGCAGCTCCAGAGCGCCAGCTGTGAGGCTTGGGCAGCTGACAAGCTTTCCAACTCCACAACACTCTTCAACAGGCAGACGAAGAGTGCTGGGAGGCCTGGAAAAGACACAGATGCCCGGGGAAGTGAGAAACCCACAGGAGTCCCCAGGAATCAAGAAGCGGCGCTCTCTGAACTTTCTCTTCTGAAATGGAATGTTGTTAGGTTTTTCCACTGTGTTCTTTAGTGTGTGTGTGGAAAATATGACATGTCTTTCATGTGAAATCCAGAGAAGTGAGTTTGGTTGAGCTGTAAGCCTTTGGTGTGAATGTTTTTTGCGTTTTTGCCTTTGTGGCTCTGGTGTGTTTTTTTGGAGCCGTTGGGTAGAACGAGATGCACTATCTATGCTGACCGAGGGGAAAAAGTTTACAACGATCTCCAAAAAGTGGAGAAGAGACCTTGGAAGGTGAGACGAGCGGGCCTGTGGCTGCTAAAGGAGAGGATGAGGCTTTTTAATGGTTTTAACGGCGCTGTTAATTTTTACGGCTTGGTTTTGATCTGCGACAGCCTTTTGATTCTCCTTAAAAGCCAGTTGGGATTTATAGTGGCCTGTGGACAGATATTATCCACCGGAGACGTTTTATGGGGAAGGTGGGCAGCACAGGAGGAGAGTTCCCCTAATTGTTTTCATGATTTATTGTGTGTGTTGCTGCGAAGAGAGAGCGAGGCTGACAAGGTGCATTGCGCTCTTCAGCAGCCAAAGCAAATGGCTCCAGGCGACCAGAGCGGTCGATTTTTTAGGTGGCGAATCTGCCCGACCAAACCCATCTGGCTGCACGCAGCTGCCTTCTGTTCTTGTACAGACTTCTCGGAGCCCTGTAGGGAAAGGCGAGCGAGTGGGGGTGGGGTGGGGGTTGCGTGTGTCCCGCAGCTCGGAGAATAAATGAGTCTCCTCTCCCTTCCCTCTTTGAGTGCAGAAATTCTTTTTTACTCGTTTTCTTTCATGCTGGTGCTTGGCGGAGTGGATGTGGGTGTCTAACTGGTCTTCCCTCACCCGCACTTCTTGGGGGCTTTTCCTTCGGCCACCGGCGGCGGCGAATAGGTTGCTTTTCCAGGTCTCGCCGCCCCGGGTAGCTGTCGCTGAGAAATAAGCTCGGGAGGCGATCCTTTTGGCGCCAGGCCGCCCGCATGTAGGGGAACCGGAACGGTGGGCTCGTCCTCTCAGGTCTAAGGGACGGAGGTGAGGAGGAAACTCGAGCTTGGCAGATTGGAAGAGTTTCAGGACAGCCGGCAAAGGAGCTGACCGGCTCTGCAGGCCCTGGTCGCGGTGCTTTTTTTTCCTCTTCCGAGCAGCCTTGCAGGAGACGGGAGCCAGCCAGGATCTTCTGCCCCACTCCAAGGAGGTAGTTTATGCCTTTGGTTGCAAGGCTCAGGCTGTTCGCCGGCCTCCCAGGCTCAAGCAGAGGCAACGCTGCGTGTTAGGCGGAGAGAAGCTGTGCCTGGGCCAGAAGAGGGGCCTTTTCTCCTCTTTTCCCGGCTGCTGGTCCCGAGGAGGAAGAAGAGAAGAGATCCCTTCCGAATAAAGGCGAATATACGTGTCCCAGGATAATGTTGGAGGATCAAATCTGGGTGGGTCACCGGGATCACAGATTTTGTCTTCCGAGCTTTCGGGGACTCGTGCTGGAACCCATCTTCAGGGAACTTTTCTCTAGCAAAGCTTGCCCTGTTCTGTTCTGTGTATTTATAGGATGCCTGTTGTATGTGGCTTTTTAGATGCCGATGGGGTGTGTGTGTGTTGATGGTTGGCTTTTAAGTCGTTCTTTTGTTTGTGCTGCCCAGCCCTCGCCTTCTAAGTACTAGATACGCAAGTGGTAGATAAATGAGCACGCCTGTTGACTGGCCCTTCCCTGGCTGTTTTGTGCCTGCTCATCCAACAATCTCAGTAGCTGCGAAGTTGAATGTAACGCATTCAACTTCGCAGTTACAGATGCTAAGATCGCTTCCTTGGAGTGTAAGCGGGAGAAAGCTGGATTTCTCAGGGGGGCAGGAAAAGCAAGGCTCCGATTCCACGCCGTCCCCTTCATCCTTCTCGGGGCTGAAGGTCGGTTCCCTTTCCAGGAGAAAAGCAGGCCTATTTACGAACTAATGCGAGCTGCGAATTCTCGGGAGGCCCCGCCCGGAACTATGCCCGGGCCCCACTTCCCATAGCGACCGGATGATGGAGCGATAGCAAGGCGGTGGTCCCTCGCCGTGAACTTTCCTCGGAAAGGAAGGCAAAAACCAACACCATCTCGCGTTGGGATATTTGATCTTTGTGACTTTCCCTTGAAACGCCCCCTTTCCAAGCGGGATGGATTGAAAGCCCGAGCCAAACGCGCCAGTGAAAACTCGCGAATGCGGGGAAAGCGAAGTCTCCACGTGGGAACATCTTGGCTCGTATTTCAGGGAGGGTTCAAGACTGGCTGATATCGACTCGCGTTCTCCCCAGGCGCTGCCGAAATCCCTGGGGGTGGGGGTGGGGGTTGACACGGCCCAGGAAGCCTATCCAAACCGTGCAGTAATATTAGGAGAGTAGCATCGTTGGAGAAGATACGAAAGCGCCAGTTTTATTTCCACTTGCTCTTTTCTCCTTGGAACTCGGAGGCTGTGCTTGAAGGAAACAGTGTCGCTCGCGTTCGGCCCCTTGCAGGGAAATATTTCCATTGGAAAAGGGTTTCCCGAGGAATGCAGCGCCTAAAAGAGCAGATGGTGGTTGTTTGCAATGGTAAATCGGAGAAAAGCCTCACCCGGCGGAGGGTCCCGTTGAAGGGTGGGACTTCCTTCTTGTGGCAAACTCCACTTGGTGAAAGATGCAACTTTTGCCTATTGCTGGCTGCAAGAATTATATTTTCCCTTCTACCCATAAGATAGCAAAAGGAGGCTTCCTTTTTCTTTTTCTTAATATCATTTCTTTACTATAATAATAGTGTTACCAACAAAAATGTTTAACCTTCCAGAGCAGGCTTTGTGGGTTCCATCTAGATAATTCAATTGCATCAAAAGTCAGATCTGCAGATTATTTTGCTTTCTGTCTTTTAGAGGAGAATTCTTGTCACTTCTAAACAGGGGAAACTTAGAATTATGTCTGAATAGACAGCCTGAAATTGTACTTATTATTAAACTGCAATTAAGTCCACTGAATGGGAGTCACTATAGATTTCTGACATCACCCACTCCCCTAGAGGTGAGATCCTTCCTCCTCAGCAGATCCCTTCCTTTTATGAGGGTACTTGCTTTGCTCTTTTAGTGGATAGTTTCCCCAATCATTGGCAAGCAGTAAAGCAAAGCATGACAGAGAGGGTAAATGAATGCCTTCCTATCTGAGAATGCAGCTGGCCTGAGAACTTAGTGGCTTTTTAAAAAATACTCAATTATATGTTTAAACAGCTGCTCTTGGAAGAAATTATGGCCAAATATATATATTTTTCTGAAGAAAGGTCAATTTCCCTGGGTAGCTTTTACAAGCTGCTCCTTTTTTTAATCCCCAATTTATAATTTTTAATAAGAATGCAGAGCGGGGATGAGGAGCAATTTTTCTCTTGCCCTGGAAGTGTTTTATCTGAAAGTCTTGTTGTATTGGATCATTGTTTAGAAGATGTTCCTGGATGGTATGGATTGTGCTTTGAAGTAAATCTAAACCTTGTCATGCTGGCCTGATTATTGAGAGAGGGTGAGGATGAGCCTGAAAAAGTGTGCACATGGCAGCAGGGTGGGGGAGGGGATGAGAAAGGATGAAGGGGGAGAAATGGCAATATAATGTTCTATTTTTTTCCCCCTCTGTTTTACAAGCTGCTTTAAACCTTCTTCCCTAGAGCTTGACTCCATCATCCAAGTGTTTGATTTGACATGTAAATGCAAGCAGGTTGGCTTTCATCCTTTCTTTCCACAAGGAGACCTATGATAGATGTTTTTGTCTTTCAGGGGAGAAGCCTTTTAAATGCGAGTTTGATGGCTGCGACAGGAAGTTTGCCAATAGCAGTGACAGAAAGAAACACTCCCATGTCCACACCAGTGACAAGCCATACTTCTGCAAAGTCAGAGGCTGTGATAAGTCCTACACACATCCCAGCTCTTTGCGAAAACACATGAAGATCCACTGCAAATCCCCACCACCTTCTCCCACCCCAGGATCTCATGGGTACCAGCCCGTGGGGACAACCCTGGGTGCCCCTCTTTCCCCACTCCAGGACTCAGGAAGGGGTCAGCCTACCAGCCTTTCTCCTCAGGTTACCAATCTCAATGAATGGTACGTTTGCCAGGCCAGTGGGGCGGCCAACCACCTCCATACCCCATCCAGCAATGCCACCTCTTCTGAGGAGGAAGATGAGGAGGAAGAGACCTACGGGAACTCTGAGTCAAGAACTGTTCATTAGAACTCTGGAATGGCATACACACATGCCATTTTTGTTCACTTGGTTTATTTATTAACTAAATGAAACCCTATGGTGTTTGTATATGTAATTAATTTAAGTCATTGGACTTATCTCTTTTTTATTTTATTAAAAAGAAGAACCTTTTTTTTAAACCAATTTGGATTTCAAGAATGACCCAATACACATTACTTTTCTGCCCACCCACCCACCCACCCGTCTCTAAGGATAATAGGAGAGGTTCAAGGCATAGCTTGATTTGCCATTTATGCATAGCCAGTTTGACAGTCCCATGAAAATGTTTTCCAAAGTAAAGCCAGAAATGTGGCTTATGAATGCAGTATAAGTGAATGGAGGCTCTTGATGCCAGGAGTAAGCTTTATAAGCTTTGAAAGATTTATTCTGCTCTACATTTGTCATTTGTTAAACTGCCAATTGATATTTTTTTTTTTTTGCATTCATATAGAAATCTCTGTATTTCATTCACTGCCTTTGGATTTTTTTTAATTTCCTCAAGATCTCAAAATGGAGCGAATGAATATAATCCTTGAACTGATGTTTGCATCAGACTGACACTAATGTTGAAATTCTGGCTATTCCTAATTATACTTCCTCCTTCAAAGTTAATGCTAAGAGTGCTTGCATAGAAGATTGGGCCATATCTTTAAATGGTGCTCACTTCCAGGTAAAGGTAATTGAGGGAAGGAGTGAGTGTTACAATCCCAGTTTAAATAAGATTTCACAAGAAGCTGAATTTTCTCTTTTGGTTCCTTTATGCTAAATATTTATATTCAGAATAAACAATAATCTGCATTGATTATAGGCTGGCCTCAGGATATCAATATGTTTCCATATCTTTAGGTTTTTAGTTTTACGTGTTCATTTTTTAAAAAAATAATTCTAATTTTTAAAACTTTCCTGAGCTCTAATTTTGGGACTGAGGGAAAGATGAAATACTGCTGGTGTCAGTGTAAATGCTGCAATTATTTATTATTGTTTTAGGCATTCAAGGTACCTGAAAGCAATTTTCTCACTGATTTTGATGTTATTTATAGGCAACTATTTTAGCAGGACTCGTTTGTAAGTTCTCTTTTTTAAAAATAATCCACCTTTGCCTATTTCTTAGTTGAGACCATGAATCTAAGTATATTTACTTGTGAACCTGTCACACTGAATCAAAGTATATTAGATTTATGAGAGACCAATATTTGGAAATGGAGAAACACAATCTTTCTTTCAGAAAGAATATTTTTTACATGACCCAGCTTTTCATCCTTGTTTATACAAAGGTTTTATAAGCGATTTCATATTTTTCACCACCTGTAATTATATGCAATGATTCAGTGACCAAAGTAAATTGTCATAAATGGATAAATGGAATGGGGTGGGGGAAAAGTAAATTACCTTTGGCCTCGCTGCCAAGCTATTCAAGGGAAAGGTCATGGAACACTGACAAATTCTGATGTGGTTAGTGAAACATTTCAAATGCAAAATGTTGGTTCATCATAAACACCCTACAGATATTCTAAAGAGCACTAATTTATCCTCAGAGACCACTGAATAAGGAACTGGTTGCCTACCGATTTCCAGGGCTTGTAGAAAGGAGTGGGAATTTTTTTTAATGTGCCTGTATTGTAAGATGTAGTCTTGTCATTGTTATAAATTGTATGTGGAAGTGATTTATTTTGTACAGCCAAATTAATTTTTTTTTAATTTTTAGATATCATTCCATTCCCGCACCCCCTTTTTTTCTTTTTATAGCATACAGAACACACCAAAGAAGATTATTATACTTTTGGTGAAAGCTGTCTATAATTCTGTGGTTTGTTTCGGAGGAAGCCTCGCTCTATTTTTCAAGTTACTTGAATGAATAATTAATGTGAAAACAGATCCTTTCTGCATGTCTGCTGTGCAGTGTGTTGGTGTTCAGTAGTTTATAGAGATACTTGTTTTTAGTCCAGTGCATGGTGCTGTCCATCTGAAAGTTTTAAAATGCCCTCATAATATTGTTATACAAAGGAAAGACAGGACATTTTAATATCTATACCCATAAGTATATAAAGGGAACTTGAATACAAACCACTTTTAAACTTATGTTTGCTTGTTTTCCATTTCTTTATTTGGAACTCATTAAGATACTAAGAAAAATACAATGGAAAAGGCCTGGACTTTCACAAGGTAATTTAAGTTTTGGCAGTCTTTCTTTTCGGAAAAAAATGTCTTGCTGATTTTAAAAATGTGTTAGTTTTAATTTATACATTTTATTTTTTTGTCCTCCTTTTGGAAAGAAAAATTGCACTATTACCAGCCCTTGTGTTTTGCTTAATATGAAACTTAACATCTTTAAAGGTACACAATTACTAGGAAGAAGATACTTTGTTCCAATGGACTTACTTCCAAATAATTGAGGTTATAATTGGGGCTGTAGTATTCTTTCTTCATTGTGCCATGGCTTTCTCACAATTTTTTTAATAACACATAAGTACCTCCTTCATATCTGTTAACCTGATCATACATAAGTAAAAAGAGTTTAAGTGAAATAAAAATATTCTTCTTATATCTCACATCTGTGCTTTATTGTTGGAAGACGGATGAAGAGGACAGATATGAGCTGCTCTTCAATATTTTTCCCACCTTGGAGGAAAAAGTAAGGACAAATATGAAATAGGATTAAAGCGTTCCTAACCAATATTATTTCAAAGGTCTGTGGTGCAATTTTTGTAACCAGCCTAACCTTTCCAACTGCCTTCTAAGCAAAGAATGAGTGAAAAATCTGGTATGAGCAACTGTACCACTTGCTATTTAAAATGTTACAATATGTTTCCATCTAACTATAGTGGGACGGGTAAACAATGGGAGATCACTCTTAGAGGCTCTTGGAGAAGTTTGGGGATTGGTTAAGGTTTTATTTTGAGGAAAAAGGAGGGATTGGCTAGAACTTACCTATCTCTCTACAATTTGCCTTACAGGCTTTTCCCAACTTATTTCCTAACGATGCCTGATTCGAATGTTTCTGTAATTCTGAGCCCCCCCCCCGCCTTTTTTTTTCAGCCGAGGCGTTGAAATGGCTGAAATTAAGAGAGATCTGTAAAGAAGATTTCATGGAAAAATTTTTTTTTTAAAAAGGGGGGTGGGCAAAATGGTAAAGGTGGGGAAGACATGACCTAGGTGAGGCTGCAGTCGAGAGAAGGAGTTTGTGGTGAAAAGGAGGACAGGACAAAGTCGTTCCCCCCCCCCTCATTTATGGGAAATATATCAGAGATGAAAGGTATCTGACAATGAGGAGGCTAAAACAAGTTTTCTCCTCCTTGTTTTCTGCTGGGGGGACGCCCCTCCTCCCATCCCGTCCCCCCTAGTCTATGGAGTTGAAATTGACTACAGCTGATCGTGCCCCACTTCAAAGTAATTCTGACCGGAGCGGAAGGCTCGGTGCTTGGACAATGTTCATGGTGGGTTAAGCTTTCTATGGCGATTGGTGAGCCATGCTTTTCCTATTTGAATATGGCTTAGACAAAGGACACTTATTGACAAGGAACTGGCTACCTTCAAAGCCTTCTTCTCTTGTCGGCGGGGGAGAAGCGGTGGCTCGCTCGCACACAAACCAACCTTTAAATTAGCCGCGATCCACTTTGTCTTTAAACCGGCGGGGGAGGGGAAGAGAAGGCACACGGGGGTGGGGGAGAAGGAGAAGTGAGCCTCGCGCCCGTTGCCAGGCCCAGAGTTGGTTTTGTTTTCGTTTGGTGGGCCTTCCTGCCTTTCTTCCGCAACATTTATGCCTTCGGTAGCGTTGGTGCTGGGGAGAGGGCGAGAGAGATTGAAAGAGAGAGAGAGGGAAGAAGGAAGCGAAGGAGAAAGACAGGGAGGGAGAAAAAGAAGGAGGGGGAAAGAAGGAGGGAGAGGGAGGGAGGGAGGGAGAGGGAGGGGGGAGGGGGAGAAGAGGGAGACAGAGAAAGGGAGGGAGGGAGGAAGAGAGGCAAGGGGAGAGGGAGATGGAGTGGGGAGAGAGATAATGGGAGGAGAGAGAGGGAGGGAGGGAGAAGAGGAGACAGAGAAAGGGAGGGAGGGAGGAAGAGAGGCAAGGGGAGAGGGAGATGGAGTGGGGAGAGAGATAATGGGAGGAGAGAGAGGGAGGGAGGGGGGGAGAGAGTAAAATGGGATGCACGGGCGAGAAGGCGAGACTTTTTTGCTTCCGCCCAAAGGGTTGGCTGCCTGTGTGTGGTTTAACGCCAGAGGATTGCAAACAAACGCCCTCCCCGTCCAGGTCTTGCTGGCCCTGAGTTCTAGAGCGCTTGCTTTGTGCCCTGGGGATGTTCCCGGGATGGCTCGGTTTCAGACGAAAGCACCCGGCCTAGAAACCCCGTCCCCTTTGCCAATAAACCCCGCGGTTTTAGCCTTAGGGCTGCAAGGAGCGAAGGAAGCCGTGGGGATCCAGCCTCTGCCCGGTGCAGAATACGAATTGGCCGCTTGATTTGCTCGAAATGTTTATGGAATGAGGGATCGCCGCGTCAACTGAGAGCCGGCCTGGCTCTTCACAGAGCTTCAAGGACCAATTTTTTCCCTCGCAGGTTCTTTCCAAGTTACATCCTTAACAGAGCCAGTTGGAGACCACGCTGGTTCGGCTTTGCTTGGATAAACTGGCTAGGTGGTTTCGTGTTGTATACACCCAGACCATTTGGCCAGTTTATGCTACAGTATGAATTAGTTCAATAAACAGGTTTACGTGGCTCCGGTGAAAAAAGCTCGTGTTGAATGCTGCCCCACTTGCCACTCCTGGCCCAACCGTTGTCTTGAGCGTGTGAATAGATCCGCTTCTCCTATGTGCAGGGCAGGCCCGATACACAGAACTATGGTATCCATCACCTTCAGCTACCGAACAGAATTTCAGATCTACCGCTACACAATTTCGAGTGTATTTTGACACCGACCAATATTCTGACGCTCAAGCATTTGTGAACTAACTCTATCCCTACTGGAGATACTTGCACACATCTAGGAGTTAGGGAGAAAGCGGCAGCTTAGACTACTTCATTTCGCCAATACTATTTTTCAACATTTGGTGGCTTGGAAACTTTGAATGGACCCCAGCTGAAAATAACGGTGTTTATATGCTAGAAAAACCTCTCTCTGTGGTTGAGCGCAGAGTGTATGTTTGATTTCGGATGGCTTAAATCGAGAGAGTAGTTTCTTGCAATCGTCAGACGATGAACTGCAAAAAAAGAACCGGCGCCCGGGCTTCAAGCAGATTGAAATAATTAAAAGAAGGATATAACATATGAATACAAGAGAAGACTGCTAGAATTACAATTCTGGATGTATATGTTTGGGCGGGAACCCCTCCTCTTTGATCCAGAAAAACAAGAGGAACTGTCAGCTAGACTAAAGAGAGGTTTTAGGCCATCCGCTCCTCCTTAGTGGTAGAGGCTCCGTAGTCCTAAACACCTGCAGGGTATCAGGTTACCTATCTTGTCTATTATCTATGAAAGGGGCTCCATAGGAAGGCGGATAGTCACGTGACAGAGAACTATAGGGGCAGCTATGCCTGTATATCTAGATACACATTGGTTAGAATCACAAAGTGATCTTTTAGGAAGGGATTATGGTCTCCCATTTGTACTGATTTGGTTAGACGGTCTCTCCGACACCAAGGGGTCCTTCGGAGATCATACCCTGTCAGTGGGGCCACGATAATAATAATAAAAAAAGGGAGGTATCAGGGCTCAAGCCTTGGCTTCCTTCTCTCCTTCTGTCTCTACCGCAACAAAGGGCCCTGCAAAACTTCAGAGGCCGGCAAAGGCGTCTCTCTCCTGCTCATGGTCGACGCGCTCCCGCTCCCTCTGAACTATAGGAGAACCGGTCAGGAGGGCGGCGCAGCGGTTGAGCCTCGGCAATGGATGAGGGGAAAAGCAGGGAATCAGCCCAACCGAAGGGGGATCCGAAGCAGAGCGGGGAGCAAACTTAAATATATATAAAACTTTATGCCTTCGGCAGCGGTGGTACTGAGGAGAGAGACAGAGACAGATTGAGAGAGAGAAGGGAGAAAGATGGAGAGATGGAGAGAAAAAGGAAGAGAGGGAGATCTATCTATCTATCTATCTATCTATCTATCTATCTATCTATCTATCTATCTATCTATCTATCTATCTATCTATCTCGATATCGACATATATATCTCTAATCCCAGGAGCAGCCTTCGTCGTCTTCTGCGCCGGGCAGGGCCGAGAAGGTTTAGGAGCTCCAGGCAGGAGAGGCAGCGGCGCAAACCGACAAATGGAACCCATCTACCGGGCTAAAAACTCCCAGTCACTTGGATCCAGTAAGAGGCTGTGGAGGAGCACTGTGGAGGTGCAGCCTTCGGCTGGGTTGCTTCCCATCTTCCCCAGCGAGCGTCGTTCACCCCAATTCCTGGGATGTGCGTGTGCGCGCGGCCTATATATAACATAGACGCACTTCAAGGTTGGAGAAAGAGGAAAAACGGATACCTGAATGTACGGGGAGGGATGTCGTGTCGGTATTGACAGACGTGGGGACGGGCGCTTCTGGGGACAGGCAGGTGCATTTAATTAGTAACTCTGCTTCGGCGAACAGAATTAATACGCAGTATCGATTAGGCCGGCCTCCCTCCCACTAATAACTGGGCATCATTCCCGGGGCTTCAGGACCCCGATTCTTCACTTCTCTCCTCCTCCTGTACCATTTTCACTTTCCAATTTTCTCGGGGTTTTCTCGGAGAGCAGGGGTTTCAGCGCTTCTCTCCCCCGCTTTCCGCAGACGGACCCGCGGGGAACCCTCAACAGCCTCCCCCTTCTTTTTTGGGGGGGGCCCGCCAGTGCCGATTCAGGGCAGGCGAAGTTCAAAGGCGGGTTCTCTCGGCGTGGAAAGCGGCCGCGTTGCTCCGACGAAGCGCCGATTCGCGACACCCCATTAAGAGACCGTTTCGGTGACCTCGCGTTTCACGGCCTGTTAGCTCAGTCAATTGGTGCTCCTTCAATCTGGTCGGGTCTTCGGCGCGCACAGTCGTGTGTGTGTATGGGGGGGGGGGAGAAAGAGGGGTCGTTTCTTGGCCTCCCCTGTTCAAAACCGCTCTTTAAAACAAACGGGAGACCCTCTCAGTTCACCCCAGCGGGGCCCTGTGGGCTCCGGGCATGAGGAAATCTAGGGGACCAAAACTTGTGGAGGGCACTCTTGGGCCTGGATTTAAATATTTAGGTTAAGCATTAACTTTACCGGATCTCTAACCCGCTCCACTCATACAGGCTCTGGGCGGGGTAAAGGGCCTAAAATCAAGAGCATATAAAAGAAACCAATCTCCACAGAGAGGTCCAGCCCATCTCTTAACCCATTTTCTCATCTCTCCCTCCTCAATTGCCCCCCATCCATTAAACAAAAACAAAAACAAAAAACTGGTTAATCAATAGCGAAAGTAAGGGGGAAGTCACCCCTCTCCTGACATTTCCTCCTCCTCCTTCTCCACCCCTCCCTCTTTTTATTGATACGCGGTTGCCCTTTGTTTCTCTAATACAAGCCGGCCTGAATGGTGCGCCATAAACACGTGAAAGATAATCAAACCCAGGATTCCGTCCCGCGAGGGAAAGTTGGGTGGAGGGGAGGGAAGAGAAGAGAAGGGGGACGGGTAAATAAATAAATGCATACATAAAGTTTTTTTTTGTGGGGGGGGGGGAGAGGGAGGCGGCGGTGGCGGCGGCGAAGAGGAAGGAGGCGGAGGGAGAAAAGCCTTTGAAGTGGCCCTTATTATGGCCGGCATACTTGGGGTTGCCCTAACGACGCGGCTGAAAGGAAAGCGCTCGCCTTTGTCCCCGATTTGTTCTCCTTTGCTCGGTTGCCCGCAGAAATGACTGGCGTGGGGGCTGCCTCAGAGGTGCACCAATTTCGAGCTCAGACTTGCAGGCGCCGCTTTCCTGAGGACAGATGGGGGGTGGGGGGGGAAGAGGAGGGAGGGGAGCCGGGATGGGGGGGGGCAGGGGGAGGAGGAGAGCATCTGGGGGCGCATCGGGGCGGGAGAGTCACTGGCCTGCGAGGCAAGCACTTTCCTTCTCACCCGGAGGACGGAGAGAGCCTCCTCCAATTTGGAGGGTCTCACTCCTGTTGGGGTTACTCGCATGCTGGGCTGCTGATTGAGAATAGTGGAAAGTGCTGTCCAGCCGTCTTAGGGGGTCTCCCCTGTGAATGCTGCCTTAGATTCTACTGGTCAGTTTAAGTCCACAGAGAAGGTCCATCTTTTTCCATGGGATCCAACTTGGGGAAAGCTCTTAAGAAATTCAGGACAGCTTTTAAATAAGAATGGCTCCTGAGTTATTGTTACGCTACTACACTGGTTGGGGTTTGCACTTTAGGCCAGGCACCTGTTGTTCTCAAGAACTTGCAGGTATAATCTTCTACCACACCCCCACATTCAACACTCCCACTTTTGGGGGGCTGGTCCAAGAGATTTTGCTACCAGAGCTAGAATGGGTGACAAAGTGTATGTTACAGGTAGTCCTCGACTTAAGACCACAATCGAGCCCAAAATTCCTGTTGCTAAGTGAGACATATGTTAAGTGAATTTTGTCCCATTTAAAGACTTTTCTTGCCACAGTTGATAAGTGAATTGCTGCGGTTGTTAAATTAGTAACAAAGTTGTTCAGTGAATCTGATTTTCCCATTGACTTTGCTTGTCAAAAGGTTGCAAAAGGGGATCACATGACCCCAGGACATGTTCATAAACATGAACCAGTTGCCAAACCTCTGAATTTTGATTAGGTGATCATGGGGATGCTGCAACGGTTGTAAGTGTGAAAAACGGTCATCACTCAGTCACTTTTTTCAATGCCGTTGTGACTTTGAATGGTCACTAAACAAACTGTTGTAAGTTGAGGACTTGCTGTACAACCCTAAGATTTTAGGAAAGTGAAGTTAAGAAACCTAAGGAGATCTAGGCATCTTATTTCCATCCCCCTTCTGTTCCCATCAGCCCTTTTTATCTGGTGTGGACATTGGCATGGCCGTCTTCCACCCTTCTTCCCTGGAATTTGCGCTCCATATTTTGCTGCTTGAGAAAGATGGGTATCTTTCAGTATCCTGGTTGCGCACTACCTAAGAGCAGTCAAATGACTGGGGCATCCAAGGCAGAAAGTCCCATCAGATCTGCTCACCTTTTCTTCACTAGCTGCCTCACCCTCTCACAGTGCACAACCTTTCTCTCACACTGGAAGTGGCCCATTTACTCTCCCTAAGCCCTGACCAGGCTAGAGTAAATGTGTTGTGGATTGTACATAAGGCATGGCTCTGTCACTCGCCACATGCATACAGGTCTTTTTCTCTCAAACAGGGGCAAATATTCCTATAAATGCTGAATTTATTCACTCACATTTCACTCTCTTCCCCAAGCTCTCCTGCTTCTCTAAAAGGAAAGGCTCCTCTGCCTTCTATCTTTCCTGTCTGTTCTCTCTTGATGCTTCTCCGAACTTGGTGACTTCTTATCTATAGGAAAACAGGATAGTGTTTGAGTCTGAGGCTTTAGGGCTACATCCTTTGCACTCTGGTTTTGCAAAGCTAAGGAAGTGGTTTGCCACCCTTTCCTTCAAATTTCTTTTTCCAGCTTCCCAGTCTAACTTCCCGCTTTAGAATAGAATAGAATAGAATAGAATTTTTTATTGGCCAAGTGTGATTGGACACACAAGGAATTTGTCTTGGTGCATATGCTCTCAGTGTACATAAAAGAAAAGATACGTTCATCAAGGTACAACATTTACAACACAATTGATGATCAATATATCAATATAAATCATAAGGATTGCCAGCAACAAGTTAGAGTCATACAGTCATAAGTGGAAAGAGATTGGCGATGGGAACTATGAAACGATTAATAGTAGTGCAGATTCAGTAAATAGTCTGACAGTGTTGAGGGAATTATTTGTTTAGCAGAGTGATGGCCTTCGGGAAAAAACTGTTCTTGTGTCTAGTTGTTCTGGTGTGCAGTGCTCTATAGCGTCGTTTTGAGGGTAGGAGTTGAAACAGTTTATGTCCAGGATGCGAGGGATCTGCAAATATTTTCACGGCCCTCTTCTTGATTCGTGCAGTATACAGGTCCTCAATGGAAGGCAAGTTGGTAGCAATTATTTTTTCTGCAGTTCTAATTATCCTCTGAAGTCTGTGTTTTTCTTGTTGGGTTGCAGAACCGAACCAAACAGTTATAGAGGTGCAAATGACAGACTCAATAATTCCTCTGTAGAATTGGATCAGCAGCTCCTTGGGCAGTTTGAGCTTACTGAGTTGGCGCAGAAAGAACATTCTTTGTTGTCCTTTTTTAATGATGTTTTTGATGTTAGCTGTCCATTTGAGATCTTGCGATATGATAGAACCCAGAATTTGAAGGTTTCTACTGTTGATACTGTGTTGTCAAGTATTGTGAGAGGTGGAAGTATGGAAGGGTTTTTCCTAAAGTCTACCACCATTTCTACGGTTTTGAGTGTGTTCAGTTCCAGATTGTTTTGGTTGCACCACAAGGCTAGTCGTTTGACCTCTCGTCTATATGCGGATTCGTCATTGTCTCGAATGAGACCAATCACTGTTGTGTCATCTGCGAACTTCAGTAGCTTAACTGATGGATCATTGGAGATGCAGTCATTGGTATATAGAGAGAAGAGAAGTGGGGAGAGCACACAGCCTTGGGGGGCCCCTGTGCTAATTGTACAGGTATTTGATGTGATCTTGCTTAGCTTCACCTGCTGCTTCCTGTTTGTTAGGATCCCTGATGGTGTCCCAACCAAGTACTAATCAACAGCAACATTGTTTTGCTCTTGGAGTGACTCCAGCTTGCTTAAATAAAGTCCCCAGGATTCCAATGCAAAGAGGGAAACCAATACAACCACCTAGTCAAGCTACAACTGCTCAGCGCATTCCTTCATCTTGATGAGACCAAGGAAATAAATTCAGACTGATCCTCTCCCTCAACAAGACCTGGAGGGGTCGCCTCCCTCCCTCCCACTCATTCAGGTTAGAAATCCACAGTGCTGGGTACTCTGGCAACTCTTGCATGCTGACACACCAAGGCCGGAAAAGGCTCCTAGAATAGAGGCAACCCCAGCTTCCTTCTCTCTTGGGTCCACCCCACTTTTGGCTGCAGACAACAGCTGATCCCCCCCCCCATTTTTCTCAAGTCTGTAGGCCTAGGAAGATCCCCAAAATTGAGATGGTGTCCACAATACTCCTGCCATCGAAGCTCCTCTCCTGTTTCATCAGCATTGTGTGCACCATATTGAAACATGACAGCATCATTGTGGTCACAATAAACTTTTGTGACCTTGCCCAGCAGACAGACCTGCTCCAGCATGTTATTGGTCAGATATAGTCACATGATCAGCCTATGCTACTGGTTAGGCCAGGAGTGTCAAACTCAATTTCATTGAGGGCCACATCATAGCTTTGGTTGACCTGGGGGGAAGTGGGGGGGCAGCTGGGCGTGGCCGACTGTGGTGTGGCCAACTGGGTGGGTGTGGCCAGCTTGACGCCACTCCCCAAACTGCTGGCATGTTTTTCTCTTCGCGCTGTGTAGACTGGGCTGAAGCCATGCTGGGCCGATGTTTCCTCTTTGCATTGGGTAGACTGGGCAGAAGTGATGCAGGACAGCCCCTTACATTTTTCAGGACAGCTCCGTGAGTTAGATCTGACCCAGTGGTGGGTTTCAAATTTTTTTACTACCAGTTCTGTGGGTGTGGCATAGCTTGGTGGGCGTGGCTTGGTGGGCATGGCAAGGGAAGGTTATTGCAAAATCCCCATTTCCTCCCAATCAGCTGGAACTTGGGAGGCAGAGAATAGATGGGCGCGGGGCCAGTCAGAATTTTTACTAGCGGTTCTACGAACTACTCAAAATTTCTGCTACCGGTTCTCCAGACCTGGTCAGAACCTGCTGAAACCCACCTCTGATCTGATCACATCATGGGCTGGATCTGGTTTGCAGGCCTTGTCCTTGACACCCCTGGTTAGACCAGTGGTAAAATGTAAAATTAATTACTACAAGTTCTGTGGACGTGGCTTGGTGGTGGTGGGTAATGTGACTGGGTGGGCATGGCCAACTTTTTTTTTTTACTTTTAAAAGCATTTTTTCTATAATGCTTTTAAAAGGCTCTGGCGATCCCAGCTGAGTTGTCTGATCGTCAGAGGCTTTTTTTTTTTTTACTTTTAAAAGCATTTTTTCAGCCGAAGAAAAAATGCTTTTAAAAGAAAAAAAAAACTCTGATGGGGGGGGGGCAGGGATTTTTGCTACTGGTTCTCCGAACCACCTGTCGCCATCGCTACCAAATCGGGCGATCCGGTCCGAACCAGGAGCAATTCACCCCTGGGTTAGGCCTTCTGTTAGGGTTGCTTAAAAGAAAGAGAGACAGGGAGAAAGCAGGATATAGATTCATCCTTTGAGGTGGAAGTTAATGGACTGGGAGAGAGAGAGTTTTTCTTGTCAGGTATGGAAGACTTTTCTCTCATCAGGGAATTCCTGGGGCAGCCTCTTTCCAGAGTCCTTTTTTCCCACCTACCTGAGGGCTTGATTACCTCACTAACTAATACTTCCTGACGGAAAAACAAAAGTAGCTAGTTCCAATTATAGGAATAAGCAACCACATTGATCAGGCATTTTAAAATCCTGGGATCATTTCACAATACAGGTGGTCCTTGACTTACAACAGTTTTCTTAGTGACCATTCAAAATTACGACACCAATAAGTGACTTATATGACCAGTTTTCACACTTACGACTGTTGCAGCATCCCCATGGTCATGTGATCAAAATTAGCAACTGACTCATATTTATGACAGTTGCAGTGCCTTGGAGTCATGTGATCCTCTTTTGTGACCTACTGACAAACAAAGTCAGTGGGGAACCCAGATTCACTTAACAATTCTCTTATGAACTTAACAACTGCCCTGATTCACTTAACAACTGTGGCAAGAAAAGTTGTAAAATAGGGAAAATTCATTTAACAAATGTTAATGAGCTCAACTGTGGTAGTAAGTCGTGGACTATCTGTAATTTTGTCACAATCTTAAGACCAGCCTTGTGTGAGTGACTCTCCTCTGAGCACCAGCCACTTGGCTAAAGTCTCTTGTACATTTACAATAGCGGTTGGATTTACCAGCTAAGTTAAATCACCGATTCTGGAGACTATTCACATATCCTGATATTCTCCAGGTATGAAATTATTTAATGCGTTTGAGGGCCATTTTAAGACGCCAAAAAAAGCTAGTCTTTCTACAAGAAGTGTGATAACCAGCTACCCAACTGCATGTTAGATGAGTGAAAGGTATTGCCAAAACCCCCAGACCGCCTCTAACAAAAGCCAAGAATTTGCTTGTTACAGTCAAGTTCACCATGAAAAACATAATATCTACAGAGTTAGGTGGCATTCCAGCTGTCATGTGATGTTGTGGGTGACAAAAGGGTCCATCTGAATGCTGAGAAGTGATATCTATTAGGATAATGCACTCATTCAATTAGCACTTAACTTACCGTGATTTATTTTCTAGTAACCAATCCCTTGATTCTGATCCTCTGTGCAATTATTTGGAACCTTGTGTTCCCTCTCCCAACTTTCCAGCCACCGCAACAGAACTGAACTCCAGGTAAGACTGCTAATCCTTATTTATAGTAACTTGTAGTATCACCCAGCCAGTGCTGTGCAGAGGCAGTTGGAATTCATTACTATTTACATGGGAACAATAATAGTTACATGTTGTGATAAATCACTAATGAGCAAATGGCCATATTTAGTGTTGATATATAATTGATTGAACTCTGAGGACTTTACTATCCAGTATGTTTGCATAGGATTTGAAATTTCCTGATTTGCATTTGATGGATTCTTGGAATGAAATGATCAAGATTGAAAAGTGCCAATTAGGGATATAGAGCAAACATCTAAAGTGGGTTAGAATCACACAAGCTCATTTTTATAACTTCTGGGTACTCTGGAAAAGAGATGTAGTCATTCTCTATCCGTCTGGTTGGTAACAATGGGTTCTGTGGTTTGCGGATTAGGGCAATGTACTTACTCCAAGGTTTCTCTAGAACAGGGATGGGCAAGGGGGAAGGGGGCTGAAAGTGGTGGCACTTTCAGCCATTTCATGTAAAGCCCTGAGAATTTGTGAGGTACACCCAATTTTGTTTATTTTAAGAACATAAAAGAGAAGATAATCCTCCCTAGAAAATATTAGTTTACGCCATGGCAAATCACAACTCAAACATACTTTAGAGCAGGGGTGCTCAGCCTTGGAAACTTTTAAGATTTGTGGACTTTCAACTCCCAGAATTTCCCAGCCAGCATGGCTGGCTGGGGAATTTTGGCAGTTGAAGTCCACAAATACTAAAATTGCCAAAGTTGGACAACCTTGTTCTACAGTAACCTCTGCCTTTTAGTTAAGTTGGACTCCCGATGACTTCATGGGCACCTTCAGTTGGTTTTCTTCTGGTAATATGGAATTGCTTTGCTGTGACCTTTTCTGGGAAGATTTACTTTTTAAAATCCCAGTTCTAGTTTAACAGCTCTGAGATTTCCTGATAGTTTCCTAGGGGAGTTCAAGCTAGGCCTGGGTCCTCTTTTACAGGTCACTCATGGTTGGTAGGATGCTGACATTTGATTTTACTTTTTGTGGGGTTGGTGTTGTGAGATTCCTTCCAGTCATTGGGTGGGCAAGTTTCTGCAAGGTGGACTTGACAACATTTTTGGATTTGGCTTGCCATTGCCTTTTTAGAATAGATTTTTTTTTTTATTGGCCAAGTGTGATTGGACACACAAAGAATTTGTCTTGGTGCATATGCTCTCAGTGTACATAAAAGAAAAGATACGTTCATCAAGGTATACATTTACAACACAATTGATGGTCAATATATCAATATAAATCATAAGGATTGCCAGCAACAAGTTATAGTCATTCAGTCATAAGTGGAAAGAGATTGGTGATGGGAACTATGAAACGATTAATAGTAGTGCAGATTCAGTAAATAGTCTGACAGTGTTGATGGAATTATTTGTTTAGCAGAGTGATGGCCTTCGGGAAAAAACTGTTCTTGTGTCTAGTTGTTCTGGTGTGCAGTGCTCTATAGCGTCGTTTTGAGGGTAGGAGTTGAAACAGTTTCTGTCCAGGATGCGAGTGATCTGCAAATATTTTCACGGCCCTCTTCTTGATTCGTGCAGTATACAGGTCCTCAATGGAAGGCAAGTTGGTAGCAATTATTTTTTCTGCAGTTCTAATTATCCTCTGAAGTCTGTGTTTTTCTTGTTGGGTTGCAGAACCGAACCAGACAGTTATAGAGGTGCAAATGACAGACTCAATAATTCCTCTGTAGAATTGGATCAGCAGCTCCTTGGGCAGTTTGAGCTTACTGAGTTGGCGCAGAAAGAACATTCTTTGTTGTCCTTTTTTAATGATGTTTTGATGTTAGCTGTCCATTTGAGATCTTGCGATATGATAGAACCCAGAAATTTGAAGGTTGCTACTGTTGATACTGTGTTGTCAAGTATTGTGAGAGGTGGAAGTATGGAAGGGTTTCTCCTAAAGTCTACCACCATTTCTACGGTTTTGAGTGTGTTCAGTTCCAGATTGTTTTGGTTGCACCACAAGGCTAGTCGTTCGACCTCTCGTCTATATGCGGATTCGTCATTGTCTCGAATGAGACCAATCACTGTTGTGTCATCTGCGAACTTCAGTAGCTTAACAGATGGATCATTGGAGATGCAGTCATTGGTATACAGAGAGAAGTGGGGAGAGCACACAGCCTTGGGGGGGCCCTGTGCTAATTGTACAGGTATTTGATGTGATCTTGCTTAGCTTCACCTGCTGCTTCCTGTTTGTTAGGAAGCTTGTGATCCACTTACAAGTCTGTTCCGGTACCTGTAGCTGGTTTAGCTTAGTTAGAAGAATGTCTGGAATGATGGTATTGAATGCTGAACTAAAGTCTACAAAAAGGACCCTTGCATAGGTCTTTGGAGACTCAAGATGTTGTAGGATGTAGTGCAGAGCCATATTAACAGCATCATCTGTTGATCTATTTGCTCGGTATGCAAATTGCAAGGGGTCTAACAGCGGATCCGTGATGGTTTTCAGGTAGGAAAGCACTAGCCTTTCAAAGGTTTTCATGACTACAGATGTTAAAGCAACTGGTCTGTAGTCATTCAGTTCCTTGATGGTGGGCTTCTTCGGCACTGGGATGATGGTAGAGCATTTGAAGCAAGAAGGAACATAACACATCTCTAGTGATTTATTGAAAATATGGGTGAAGATGGGGGCCAATTGGTCAGCACAGACTTTTAAGCAAGAAGGAGTTATCTTGTCTGGGCCTGCAGCTTTTCCTGGCTTTTGTCTGTGAAAAGGTCCTGCACTTCCTTTTCTGTGATCACTAGGGGTTGTGAACCCAATGAAATGGGGTCAGTTGTAGGAGGCTTGGCTGTTATTGGTGTGTCTGAGATGGGGGTTGTGGAGACAGGTGGCTGTAGTTTCCTTTCAAACCTGCAGTAAAACTCATTCAGGTCATCATTCATTTTTCTTCCCAGACCTAAGAGAGAATGGCTGTTTTAGGGTCCCCCAGCAAGTTTTGTGCATAAGGCAGGACTCACAACCTTTTGGTTTCTAGCCTGGTCAGGGGTGGGTTTCAGTTACCTTTGCTACCGCTTTGCTTGCACACGCCCCCGTCTGCACATGCACTGAAGCTTCTGGACATGCGCAGATCGTATTTGATGACATGCAGGTGGGTGGGTGGAGCCTCCCACCGCTGCTGCTCTCTGTTCGTCCGAACTGGGTCAAAGCGGTAGCAACCCATCTCTGAGCCTGGTGTCTTAACCACTACACCACACTGTCTCTCTGGTGTTGCCATTAGAGATTAGAAAACAATCTCTTCATTGTTTCATTCACAGTGAAAGACAGATTCCCAGCTTGTGGGCAGGAAGCAAACCCCCAAACCATGTCCTGACATTTCTTTCCTGAGAGGTGTGCTTGGGCAACTGGAATGAGAGCCAGTGCGCACAGTGGCTTCAATCCCTAGTCAAGGAAGTATGGTCTAATAGGCTTGCTGGACAAGACACTGGGAGCCCTCGGCAGCAACAGAAGTAGTAGCAGGGAGTAGAAGGGGAAGGCAAGTTGAATCCTAGGAAGGTCAAGGAGCAAATCAACTTGGGACAATGGCGGATAGAGCAGAGGGGAGGCTTGGGAGGAACCTAGGGGGTTGGAGAAGCTCTCTTCCCAAGTCCTCTGATGGAAAGGCAGGGCGGCCGAGGAGCTGACCTGCAGCTGGGCCCTGAGGCCAGTGTGTGGCAGCTTTCATCAGTGCCCGCAGGGGAAAAGTATTTAGGGGCGAGGATTAGAGGAGAAACTGTCAGCCGTCAATCAGTGCTCTTTGCCAGCTCAATAAATACATGTAGTAATCTATTTACAGCCACAATTGAGACCAAAGTTCCCATTGTTAAGTGATATATTTGTTCAGTGAGTTTTGCTCCATTTTACAATCTTTCTTGTTACAGCTATTAAGTGAACCAGCACAGCTGTTAAATTCATAACAAAGTTGTTAAGTGAATATGGTTTCCCTATTCGCTGGTCAAAAGGTCACAAAAGGTGGTCACATGACCACGGGATATTGCAACCATCATAAATATGAACCGGTTGCCAGTTTTGATCACATGACCAAGGGGAATGCTGCAAGGGTCGTAAATGTGAAAATCGGTCATAAGTCACTTTTTTCAGTGCCATGGTAACTTTTGAACAGTCACTAAATGAACTGTTGTAAGTCACGGACTATCTGTACAAACACAGGCTAGTCCATCTCCTTTCTTCCTTTTCATCTTCCCACTTCTCCCCACAAAGGGGTCGGCAGAGCACGGCAGCCCCCCAGCCTCTCCCAGGGCCTCGGATTCGCAGGACAAGAGAACGGGGTGGGGGTGCGGGGGTTGAGGACTGGGAAGGAGGGGGGAGACCCCAGAGGCCTCGGGCTCAGCTGTATTTGCCCTGTTACAAAACACCCATGAGGCTCTAGACGAAGGAATACGGCAAAGGCTCCCCTTTGTGGCCCCAAACCCCAACAAAGCCAGTGAACTCTTCTTAGAAGGAGCTACTCCGGCAATTGGAGGACACACTGAACTTTTGAGAGTGACTGCAAACTTTTCTTAGCAGAAGGGAAGCAAGCTGAGTTTTTCTCTCTCTCTCTCTCTTACACACACACACTCATTCTCTCTCTCTCTCTCTCACACACACACACGCCGTCCTCGTCCCTACCGCGGGTCAGTCCAGCCCTTCTGGCGAGGGAAGGTCTCGGCATCTGCGGGGTTCCCACCGCCGCCCTCCCCTTCCCAGGCCAGATCTTTTCCGGGCACCTTGCCAAAGTCCCAGGGCAGCCGACCTCCCTTTACCTGCTGCCGCCGCTGGTTTGGGGAGCGGGGGTGGGGGGGGGAGGAGGAGGCGGCAGCAAAGCTCGGCTAGCTCGGTTAGAAGGGAGCTCAGGCGGGTTCCCGAAAGGAGACGCGGGAGCGGTCCTCGTGGGAATGCGGCAGGGAAGCGGGGTGAGTGTGAAGGGTCCCCGCGGCCCAGGAGGGCGGGAGGGAGCTGGACCGAAGAAGGGCCCGGGCGAAGCTAAAGAGTCCTCCTCTCTTCTTCTCCTTCCTTCCTTCCTATTGCTCCGCTGAAGGCTGAACATTTTGCAGGGGCTGATTTGAAAGGCCTAATCCTAATCTGAATTTTGGGGCCGGGGGGGGGAGTTGAACGGTGAAGGCACTCTGCACATGACCCGAGACAATTCTGCCACAGCTCAGGGGTGGCGCTGCGATCAGTTGGGGGAGTCTGGGAACTTCAGCGACGCCTCCTTTTCTCTCTCTCTCTCTCTCTCTCTCTCTGAGCGCCTGAAAGAGAGTCATTAACCAATTAACCAACGCGAGCCTCGGAATCCCTTATTTCAGCATAATTAACCCCGAGGAAGTTCGGGATAAGAGAGGAGTCGTCAACCAGGGATTTGGCGAGGAGATGCGGGTTCTTGATCGCGCCCCAAATCACGAGACGTTTCCGGAATTCACCGGACCTCTTCTGAGGCGTTCAGAAGAACTTTTGAAAAAAAAAACTTTCAGGTTTACTTTGAAAAGCGATGCGTTCGGTCCTCCCAAATGGCGGAGGTTAGGGACCGTCTTTGGAGCTCTCCCCCTCCCCACATTCAGCTGAGGGAGAGACCTGGGACGGTTTCGGCCAAAAGCTGCCCCGAGAGATTGATCAGAGGATGGACAGGAAAGCAAAACAAAGAGCACATTTGGGTCTTTTCTCCCACGCACCCACCCCATCGCAATCTCACCATTGTTTTTATCCGCAGGAATACACAGATATACGCGTGTACTTTCTCTCCCTGCCTCGCTGGTAGATTTCAAAAAGAGAAAGGATGGCAAACCGGGGGAAAGGAAGCAGCGTGTAGTCAAAAACAGTTAAAATGGCGGCCAGTTCCCTCAAGAAGCCGAAGGAACTTCAATCGCGTGGCCGCAACCGCCATCTTGACTTTTTTGACTCACAACCTGCCGTGGGGTGGGGTGGGGTAGGACACAGATTCTGTTCAATCTTTGTCTCCGGCCGGATCCTGCAAGATCAGGTGCTCGGCTCACTTTGTAACCGAGGGAATCTTAGCCGAACGTACAACCGAATGCTGTCTTTGTAGCCGGCCGTTCTTCAGGTGTAGAGTGGCCCCGTTACATGATTTTAACTTGAAGTGAGCGGCCAGTATTTTTGTCCCATCTGAACCGCGGAAGATATTCTAGGGAATGAATAGAAGGCCGAGGGAAAAAGAACACACCAAGCGGACCCAGCACGGGGCGAGGAGGTGGTCAGAGAGAGAGAGATCCGTTATGCTGCAGAGATACAGAGCGGTGTGCAAGATCCCTCTAGTCTCACACCCGCCCACCCCAATTCTTTTGAAATTAGGTCTCATCAAGGCATAAGCTTGTGTGTCTGTATATTTTTTTGAAAGAAGGCAAGCAAATGACAACTACCGGAGGGAATCGGGGGCGGAAAAAGCGAAAGGCCGGGAAGGGTTTTTCGGAACAGAAGGAAAGGAGAAGGGGACCACTCGCAAACAGCCATCACCCCCCCCCGCTTGTCCATCAACTTAAACGGGAGGCGCGAAACGAAGCCGCGTCCACCAATCAGAGCCCTTGTTCCGCCCGTCGCTTGTTTCGGCCTGCGAGGAGGTTCTCGCCCAGGACCAGCTGGGGCCGTTTCAGCAGCTGAAGGGAACGACAGCCCCGCCTGTAATGTGGAGGCGGGAGCTAGAATGCAGGTGCTCGCGCCTCAGCTCCAGGTGCGAGTTCCTTACCAACACTTCACTGCTTCAGAATTGTTCATCTTGTTCAGGGGTGAAAGTTTTAGAAGGCCTCCCCTCCTACGAAGGAGATAGGAGATATGTCCCAAAAGTGTATCCCCCCCCTCCCCGCGCTGTTTTTCCTTGGGAGACAATTCCCCGAATTGGCGTCTCTGTACAGTAGATGCCTCGGTCAACCACGTCTGTTGTTTCGCTAGAGCGAATCTCGGCTGGATGGGCAGCGTAGGAGCGATAGCTCAAGACAACTTGATGGAGCAATTGGGAAAAGCAGCGCCGAATCATTTCCCGCCATAAAAAGTGTCGGGCTCTCTGGGCCCGATCCGGTCTCTACCAACCAGACTTGCCCATCTCCTTCCCGAGAGCGATGACCAGCGTGGCCCAGATTGAAAGAAGTTGGGTCGGGACCGAAACGCGTGCCTCCAACGCCTCGCTCCTGCTTTAGAGTGGCGGCGTTGGGCTTGGAAAAGAAAGGGAAAAACCCACTCGGGCCGGGGCTGGTTCCGTGGGGTGGGAAGGCGCTTAGGGGCACGTGCTCCACCCACGGTTTTGGGGAGATCGTCACTAACTGCGAGCCAGCTCACCTGGTCTTGTCCAGTCAAAAGGCTCTTCTGTAAGCCTGTATGAGCCCCCCGCCTCCTTGTAGAGTCGAGCAATTTACCCGCTTTGTCAAAACATTTGTTTTTCTGGCGTATCCAGTAATTTGTGGGCTAGGCTAGAAATTAAGGCGCGTCCCCAATCAACGGAAGGAAGGTTAGTTGAAAGCAATGCATGTCTAGGGAGGAAAAAAGGTGTGGAGAAGAACCCATCCAGGTGTGTGCCTTTCTGTGAATGACTAATGTTCCCCCTTTGATCCCTCACTCTACTAGAACTGAAGAAGAAAATTAAATGCAGACGGCTCAGTCTCGGGAAAGAAGTTAGCCGATTAATTCGGACTGATCCAACCTGGGTGCAACATTTCTCATTCCAAAATTGCCAGCGGGAAACACCGATGGGGACTGTTTGAGGGGCAGATGTCCCCCTCCTTCTTCTTTGAATGCAGTCGAGACTGGGATACTCCTTCGCACAGTTATGTGGGAAACTACCTGCCTTGCCGCCAGGCGCGCGTGGCACCCTGATACTAATCTGACGCTGCGAGGGGAGTAGTTCCCTGGGCCGCCCAGCCAACTGCAGGTAGTGCCCGAGTTACGACCACAACTGAACCCAAAAATTATGTTACAAAGTGAAACATTTGTTAAGTGAGTTTTGCCCCAGTTTACAAATTTTCTTGCCACAATTGTTAAGGGAATCATTGAATTTGTTAAGTTAGTAACATGGGCTGTTAAGTGAATCTGGTTTCCCCATTGACTTTATTTCTCAGAAGGTCGCAAAAGTTCATCACATGATCCAGGATGCTGCAACTGTCATAAATATGAGTTAGTTGCCAAGCATCTGAATTTTGATCATGGCACCATGGGGATGCTGCAACGGTTGTTAAGTGTGAAAAATGATCATAAGTCACTTTTTTCTGTGCCTTTGTAACTTTGAATGGTCACTAAATGAACTGTTGTAAATCGGGGACTACCTGTATCTAGGAGGTCAGTCTCTTTAGGAACTCCAGGTTTCAAGAGAGCTTCTGACATTTTCAATAGTTTGCAGGAAGAATGCAATGGGAAGATCAGACTTTGTTTCTTCTGAAGGATGCACAGGATGGGGCCCAAGGGGGATAAAATAAGAGTGGGGAAAGGTGAGAGTGTGTAAGATGCACTAGTTTCAACTGGATTCTCAGACCCCTTAATCTGGATGCCATGGCACAATGCAGAAAGTGTTCCGTGGCTAAACCCAGGTGATTACTGGGAAGTAGTTCCCATTTGAACTGGGTTGTCCCGGAGCTCAGCAGGGCCCCTTCAGCCAATGACAGTGTCAGCTGCTAAAAAGGAAACACCTTCCCTGGGGAGCAGCCAATGACTCTTTGAGGGGGGTTCCCTCTCAGGTCCTCAAGCAAAATCCCCGGTGCCTGCAAACTCAGAGAGTGAGCTTGCTTTCCTGCGGGAGGGGGACTCCCTCGTCCCCTCCCCGGCCGGTTTCAGTGGTTGGGATCCCCAAACCCAGCGCTGCCTTTTGATTCCCGGTGGCCAGGACGCAACAAGATTGTGAAGGACAAAGCGGACCCTTCTGATCATCTACATAATTAATTTGGCCAATACCTTCAGCTGGAATGATGGATCAGATGCTCTTCCAAGGAAGTCTGCTGGGAGACCAGTCAGGTCCATTTTTAGGGGGTTGCTCTTTACCCCATCCCGCAGCTCCTCAACCAAACTCTTCTCTGCTTCAGCTCTCAAATATGCGTAAAGGTCTTTAAAAGCAAGACTGGCAAGAAAGAGAAGTCTTGCGCCAACCTGCGCTCCCACTTCGTAGAAAGGCGGCGCGCATCTAATTGGTCGGAACACTGTACCTAAAATTAACTTTCTCACGACCGATCGAGTCACCTGGAAGGGCCAGCACAAATGGGGAAGAGGTGTCCTCGTTGTTGATTTCACTCAGCGACCAACTTTAAATAAATCAATATGCGAGTATAACATAGGTGTGAATTAAAACAAATGCGGTGTAGCATTATAGAAACACGGGGGAGGAGGAGGAGGAGGCGGCGGCGGCGGCGGCGGCTTAACATTTTAGGAAGGAGTAATTTAGGAATTCGGATTTGACGCCTGAAGGCAGCCAAGGACTATCAGCGCTGATCTCTCTTCACCACTACATACAGTATAATATATATACAGTCTTCCATATACACCGAAACTAAAGAATTTAGTTTCCCAAGAAACCAAATAAATTCAAGCATAGCCGTATGCCAAGGTGGGTGGGGGAGGTGAGGGGGATTTCATTCCCTTTCAGGTTTTTTCCCTTTCCTATTTTTTTCTGTCGCCCTTTTGTATGGTTTACTGTTTTATTCTTAATCCGATTCGGATTCAGATTGGGATTTCCAGTTTTCAGGAAAAGAAAGCAGCAGACATTTGAAAGAAAGGGAGACGCGGAGTGTTAACATTTCAGTGATCTTGGCTTGCATCCTGCATCGGTTCGATCGTTTTTCAGAATCCAGAAAACACGAGACTTCAACGTTCGCGAACTTTTGACGTCCGTCTTCCATCGGAGCAAGGTCGGGTCGGCTCTCACCCGAGTCACGTGCCCTGACATCGAAATAATCAGAACAGGATCAAAAGTCGTTCATGACTCAGGAGAACTCGGGAAAAGAGCAAGAAAGGAAAAACCGTTTCCGATTCAGACGGTTCGCGTGACATGCGCGCCAGAATTCCAATGTGGTAAAATTGTCTGGAGGCCCCTTTCCCCGAATCTATTCGTGTTTACTAGACCGTCATTTTTTTTTCATGATACATTTGCATGAGACATGAGAATAGAAAAATGGGAGTGAGTGGGTTGGGCCAGTGTAAATATTCGAAAGGTAGAAAGAAGGAAACGATTGATTATAGTTGTGTGTGTGGGGAATCAATTAAACGGTAAAAACTGTCCTAAAATCTTTGTTAGGAAACAAAGGTCAGTGAAAAATCGGAAGGTACGAAAGTAAAGGCGAGCCGGAAAGGAGGATATTTTAAGGAAACACGCGTTCATCACTTCGGGGAGAACTTTTCCAAAATTTTCGGATTTGATCCAAATACGAACGTCGAGTTTTCCAAGCGAATTCTCCCGATTAAGAATGAGAGATGAGGGGTGACCCCAGAGGACAAAATAACTTGGGTCAAGCGGCCTTTCGGGAAACTGGTACTCTGAGGTGGGGAGCCACTGCCCTCTGCCCCTTCTCCTCCTCCGCATTGCCGTTAGTAGAAGTGGGACGAAGGGATCAATGAGACCCCTGCCCAATCTAGGGACTCCCGTTTCCCCTCCCTCCCTGTCTCCAGCCTCCCTCCTAGGGGAAGAGGCCTGAAGAGAAGGAGCGGCTCTGGGGAAGCCTTCGCAGGCGGGGGTGGTTAGGGGAGTCTGGCTTTGCAAACCCCACCCTCCCCGCCGTATCGTGCAAGGAGAGAGAAAAAGAAAATGCTTGCAAACCCCGATCCAGTCCACCTCCAACAAGAGGAATTAAATTGGATGTTTGTTACGTGGGGTGTAGGGGAGAAGCAGTCCTGGGCTGAAAAGCCGTTACCTACTCACTTTATATACCGTATCGCGCGGATTCTATTGTTGTTACCATCCGCAGCAATGGGTACAAAAGTGGACAATTTAGTCCGGAGGAACCCTTTTGAAATCCCAAAGAGAAAAAGTTTTAAGCACACAATTCTTTTTCGTCCTTGGGGGCCACACGCTTCCGTTCCTGGCCTGGATCCTGATATGACTGGCTACATTTTATATTTTGAGCGGTTAATTACACACCCACACACATCCACACGTAACCCAAACGAAACTTTCACCAAACGGCGGTTCTTGCGTTTTTGCGCTTTTCCCGCGCTCTCTCCGCTCTGCAGAGGGGTCGGTCTTCCGATCTCACAAATTCCCTTTCTTGGAACCAGAACGAGTTCGTTCTGATTACTTCAGATACAGACCTCCCCCCTTTAAATCTCCCACCTTTTACAAAAATGCGGCTGCTATTACCCAAAACGCTGGGAAACGCAAATCCGCGCAAGAGCCGCTGGCCCTCCAGGCAGGCTGGCCGGTCGGCTGGCGTCCTGGCCCTCTTCCGTGCGTTTTGCAAAGGCGTTGGGTTCGGATTCCGAAACCGGCTCAACTCCGACTAAGAAATGGGGTTTTAACGGGGCCAGACGATGGGAGGGTGGGGAAGGGGAGCGATCGACGGCTGCCTCGGACTCCTCTAAAGGACGATTAACGAGTTTTTTCGTCTCTCGCCCGAGTTCTTCGCTGTAATCTCGGCCGTTCACGAAATTCCGGGTCGGGGATCTGTTCTGTTGGAAATCCGGTCGATGGCGGAATGCTTGGAGAATCTTTTTTTGGTTCCGAATCAACTCAAAACAGTTTAAGATCGAAGGTCCAACTCTCAGGATAAAAGGAACAATAAGCATTACTTTGCCAAGTTCCGACTATATCAGTCCGTGTTTTCCTGGCCTGTAAAATATATTTTTTACATTTTCAGTGTATTGATATTTTTTTATTAAGATATTGCTAAATACTGCCCTGATCGAGTCGGCGGATATTTTCATATTTTAGACGCAGTTTCCTCCATGCAGTCTGGAAGCTACAGTATATCTACTCAGACGGGGTTAATTTACTTCTATAAACAAATAAGGTGTGATTAAAGACATTATTACCTTTATTGAGGCATCTCCTGGAAATTTGACTCTTGACCCTTACAGCGCTAAAAGGCATTGAAGGCAGATCCATCCGGATTATGGAATGGGGAGCCAACTCAAAGCATATAACTAGCCTGTCAAAGTCTAGCTCATTGTGTCTATGGAAACTCTCAGTCATCCAGGTCATGGTTGTCCCAAAGGTACTTTTTCAAAAGGGAATTTTTCCCCATGAAAATGTTTCACTTCTCATCCAAGAAGCTTCTTCAATTCTAGCTCATTGTCTTCTTGCAACCAGGAGCCCCAAAGCCACAAGCCGGCAGAGATTTACACAAAGTCATGCTCCCGACCACTGTCTGATCTGGAAAGCTTTTCAACTGGGATGTAAATGAATGGTGGGTGAAGCAAGATTGAAGTTGTAATAAAATCCATAAGCCTAAATTGTTCAACCGTTCCCTTCTAATTTAAACAGATAAATATTAGTGAGTTTCCTTCCAACATTAAATAGAAAGCAGTTAAGGGAGAACAGAAAGGATCCCTGCATTGAACGACTTTTCCCCTTTATAAAATAACTTTCAAATTTTATTTTCTCTGTGTTTTAAGAATTTTTTTTTTTTACCTTTTACTGCTTACTTGGTAAAACAAAAAAGCTAAAATTTACCTTCACCCTTTCAACTGAACTTCAATATAATTTCCTTTTCATCAACTGCTTAACGTTACTCTGTCTTGTTATTAAAAGCATGAGATATGGAAATGGCAAAATAAAATGAATTAAAAGTTATCTTTTCTCTCTGTAGAGAGGAAGCCCTGGTTAGAGAATATTGGAATTCCACAAAAATGTCAATAAAACTGACCTGTGGCTCCCATTTAAAATTATATAATTATAAAGCAAAATAACAAAACATGAGCTTATGGCTATATCTAAATATTTGCTCTTTAAAATTTCTAGTCTTTTTTTTTTTAAAAATGGTTAATAAAATTCTTCTACATTCTTGGAGAGTTGAGGTTTATTGTATATTATGGGACTAAAGTGAAGTTCTGTGAGTTGACTAGAATACTAGACAATGTTTTCTACAGCATTTCTATTGTCTTTTAATGTCTAAACTGGACTGGGGGGAAATAGCCTTGGTTTTCATTTTTCTTTCTGAACAAGTCACAAAATAGGCACAACTCTAAACCCCATTCTACAGACTTGTTTTAGACTTACAGATTGTGTAAGGAAAACAGCAGAAATCCAGCTGTTTTGCCTGCCAGCCAGCCAAAATTTGTTTGGCTGCTCTCTAAGAAATTAAACTTCTGACTTCCAAGAATCTGCTCTGCAGTGGATGGCTTTTCAAGGGTTGAGAAGTAAAGTCATAATGAGACCGGCTTTAAGCTGCTCCCCAATGGAAAATTTAGACAAAGGTTGGAAATTAATCATTTGGTAGGATGCCTCAGTTTCTCTAAAATTAAGTGAGATACCCAAAATAACAAAGTGCATCTGAAAACAATAGAATAATAAGCATGGACAGACCATGAGGGATCAGAGATTTGAATGTGAAAACACATCAATGATAATTTTATCCAATAAATGGTTTACCTTGAAGGCTATGTTAGCAGTTGTTTGAAATTTTTTTTCCTGGTATTTTATTAAAATTATTTACTAAATAAATTCAATTTAAATATTTTGTTCATGGTTTTATATTTGTTTGAACTCTGGATTTATTCCCCCATCTAAATGAAGCAAATTCCCAAAAGATAAAGCAACAATGCTAATATATATATTATATATATGTGCGTGTATGTTTATCTTGTAATCCACCCAGAGTCATCTTGTAGAGGAGACAGGTGGCATGAAAATTTAAGTAAGTAAGTAAGTAAGTAAGTAAGTAAGTAAGGAAGTAAGGAAGGAAGGAAGGAAGGAAGGAAGGAAGGAAGGAAGGAAGAAAGAAAGAAAGAAAAAAAAAGAAAGAAAATATCAATCACCAAAGTGTGGGTGTGTTTATTATACTCCATTTATTATGTTGGTACCATTAAGCAAACTCAGCGAGAAAGCAGAATTAAATTGTTCAGTGTGTAAAATTCTCTTGAACACTGAACAATAATCAATAAACTGGATAAATTAAAATCTTTGTGAGATTCCAGGAATTTTACAATGAAGGTGGGAGGCAAGTCTACTTTGAGTGGGTATTTAATTATATCAGCCTTCCTTAGCCCACTGCTCTCTAGATCAATTGCTCTAACACACCCACAATCCCCTTCATGGACAGGACTACTATGGATGATGGGCATTATCACTAAGATCTTCTCCCTGATTGCAAACAGTCTCAGCACATCTGTTCAGATTTTGCTAGCAAATGGGGAAATTTCACTATATTAATATATTTAGTATATATTTCTTCATATTACTTAAGTCTGTAAGTCACCTAGAATCTAGCGAGATGAGTGGCATACAATTTAATCATCATCATCATCATATCATAATCCGCCAGTGAGGCACTATTTTGACATTTTTGTGGAGCTTGTATGCTCCAAGGAAAATGAGAGCTATGCCAGAGGTTCAACAGGTCTCATCAGAGGAGTCGGACAAAAAGTAACTCTCCCATAAAAATATGGTGAGATGTAAATTACAGAAATTTGTGCTACTTGATAGTCACCTGGATTAATAAGGATGTTGGAGTTCCTGGACATCTGGTGAAAAATGGGCTACAGGACTCAGGACTGTTGGCTGAACAACCAGGGCCAGCAACTGTGGAACTACTGGAAGAAAAGATGTTTACCTGTCACAAATAAACAGTGTTTGAAAACAAAGAAATAATGAGCTGTTATTACAGATCAAGTCCAACAAGAAGAGGATATTCGAAACCAATGCACTAGTTCTGGAAAGAATATCTTCCAGAATCAGAAATAATAGAACAGAGGCCAGCAGTTAGACGTCGATTTATAATACAAAATATTATAAATGCGTGGAATGTTGCAAGTACCATACCTGTATATCAGATGGCTGAAGAAGAAAAAGGGGCATTGGAGGAATATTTGAAAGACAGTGAAGACGATGCGCTGAAGCTAGTATATTAAGAAGACATACTGAACGTTGGAGAGACCAAACCAGCTTAAAAGAACGATCAAATGAAGAAGAGAAAGAAGACATGGGAAGACAAAGCATTACATGGCCAGCACGTAAAAAATATAGCAGAGAAAGCAGATAATAAGAGGACCTGGCAATGGCTAAGAGCAGGATAGTTGAAGAAAGAGACAGAGGGGCTAATTCTGGCTGCACAAGACCAAACCCTAAGACAAATTCATACAAAGCCAGAATTGAGAAGATAGCAACAGATAGCAAATGCTGTCTCTGCAAAGAAGCTAAAGAAATAGTAGATCACCTGGTTAGCTACTGCAAGAAGGTCACTCAGACTGACTAGAAGGAATGGCATGAGAAAGTAGCAACAATAGTGTACTGGAAGATCTGCAAGAAATATCATTTGCCTAGAACTGGTAGGATCATAAAATAGAGAAATTCATTGAAAACAAAGAAGCTAAATTGCTATGGGACTTTAGAATTCTGGTGGCTCAGACTGCTCAGACTGCTAAGACAGTCTGTTATTAACGCAGCTGCTTGCAATTACTGCAAGTTCAAGTCCCACCAGGCCCAAGGTTGACTCAGCCTTCCATCCTTTATAAGGTAGGTAAAATGAGGAGCCAGATTGTTGGGGGCAATAAGTTGACTTTGTATATAATATACAAATGGATGAAGACTATTGCTTAACATAGTGTAAGCCGCCCTGAGTCTTCGGAGAAGGGCGGGATATAAATGCAAATAAAAATTAAAAACAACAACAACAGAGAGGCACCTGCCACTTAACACCCCAGATGTAACAATTGTAGATAATAAAGACCAAAAAGTCTGGATAGTGGATGTGGCAGTACCAGGAGACCGCAGAATAGAAGAGAAAAAAATAGAGAAGATCACAAATACAAAGACCTGCAAATAGAAGTAGAACAACTGTTGCAAAAGCAAGCAAAGCTAGAATCAATAGTAATAGGGGCCTTGGGTGCAATCCCAAAACAACTGAAGCACCACTTGGACACCATCAATATCGACAAATCTGCCATCAGTCAATTACAAAAGTTTTATTCAGAACAGCTTCTATCCTGCGATGATATCTGTAACACCATCAAACATCCAGATCTGCCAGGTCCTTGGAAAGGACTCGAAAGGAAGACAAAAATGCCAGATGTGAAAATCTGACTAACTGTGTAACAAGCTATAACAGCAGCAACAACAATAATAATAATAAATAAATAAATACATATTTCAGCGCAATAGCAATTGATTATAAATATTACATTGAAATATGCTATTCTTTTTGTTTTTTATTTAGTTCTGTTCTGTCTTGGCCTTTATTCCAGTAGTTTCATAGATGAGCAGGGATGTGAACTGAATTTCTATAGTGCTAGTCAGAAATTCAAACACCTAAAAAACAGCTCCTGCTTTTAATTCTTGTTATATCACATCATATATGATGCATTGTTTTTAATCTGATAGGTGACCTTAAATTTAAAATGACATCGATACAGTTGTCTCCTTTACTATAGTCTTAGCTAATCTAAATACTGTATATTCATGTGAAGAGTACATTATTGAACGGGGTAGGGAAAAATCACTCTGCTCACAATCCACAGCTTCCTTTGTTCCCCTCCCCCAGCAAAGTGGCAGGCTGTTCTATGGGTCAGCCTGAGGAAGAGGATTGATTTCTGATATTCCCTGCCAGCTTCCCACAAGCAACGTCAATGGGAAAGCTAGCGGGAAATTGGAAAAACAGAATCAGAATAAGGGACCTTGGAGATCTTCTAATCCAAACCCCTGTTCAAACAGAAGACTCTATACTAACCCAGAAAAGTGGCTGTCCAGTCTTTTCTTAAAAGTCTCCAGTGATGGAGCACCCACAATTTTTGAAGGCAAGCCATTCCAGTGGTTAATTGTTTTCACTGTTAGGAAATTGGTTCTAGCTTGCGTCTCTCCTTGATTAGTTTCCATCCATTGTTTCTTGTCTTGCCTTCTGGTGCTTTGGAAAAATAGCTTGACCCCTCTTCTTTGTGGCAGCCCCCAAAATATTGGGACACTGCTATTATGTCACCCCTAGTCCTTCTTTTCACTAGAGTAGACAAACCCAATTCCTGCAATCGTTCTTTGTATGTTTTAGCCTCCAGCCCCCTAATCATCTTTGTTGCTCTTTTCTGCACTCTTTCCAGAGTCTCTACATCTTATTAATAACATGGTAATATGTAGTATTCTAAATGTAGTCTTACTAAGGCTTTATAAAATGGTATTAATACTTCGTGTGATCTTTGACTTTTCTTGCCCAAGTGTAAAACCTTGCTTTTCTCTATATTGAATTTCATTTTGTTAGATAGGCCCAGTGTTCAAGTCTGTCAAGATCCATCTGGATCTTGAGCCTATCTTCTGGAGTGTTGACTATTTCTGCCAGTTTAGTGTCATCTGCAACTTTGATGAGTTCCCTTTCTATTCTCTCATCTAAATCCTTTATGAAGTTGTTGAAGAATATTGGGCCTAAAACAGAACCTTGGGGGTAGTCCAGCGGGTCCTTCTTTCCATGTCAATGTAGTTCCATCGTATTTCTGACCATTTTTTACATCCCTATTCCAAAACCCACAAAAATGCAATTAGTTCATCTCTACTTTTATTAGTCAAATTAGCAGATACATTTATGCACCCAGGTGGCTTTGCATTTATATATAGATGCACAGTTAACTGTGAAACAAATATCCTTCCCTTTAATTTAAACCGTCAAAACCATCCAAATGCAAGTGCCTTTGAAATAAGTACATAGGTAGCTTAGAATAGGTTGGTACGCCCTCAAAGTCTAATTTGTGCCCTCAACTGGAGTATTTCTGCTTGCTTTAACTGAACCTCCCAGCCAGAAATGTGCTGATGGTCAGTCAAAGATAACTCTCACATGTGCAGGTTCCCAGTGCTATCACATTTCTGGCTTGGCTCTCCATTTTGTTTCTATCTTAGGTTTTATATCAGTTCATCACTAAAGTTCATCTTGGTTCACTTTTACCCTATGTACCTCACTCTCCCCTATAAGGACCCCAAAGTAAAGAATATTTCCTCTTTCATTCTTACTTATTCTCTTAGCACTCATGTTTCCCTTGTCAAGGTTGGCAGCACTCACATGTCCGATGCATTTGTCATTTGTTATATCCTGCAGAGGCAGGAGAAATATAACCAATTATCAGTTCTCAGAACTCAACCCAGCTTCCTCTTGATTGCCTCTTCTTTCTCTGGGATACTTGGCAGCCAACAAACTCCAGAATTCAAAGCAATTTCTCTTCATTTGCTTTCCACCATCAGTATTTCCCTGCCAAGAAGGCAATATGGCAGGAGAGTCCTGACAAAAGCAATATTGAGAGAAAATAGAAAAGATGCATAATTGCTCCTAAAAGGAGATAGTAAGCAGAAGGCATTTTCACCATTAGCATCAAGAGGAACATCCTTTAAAAAAAAACAAAAACCTTCTGTATAATTTACATAACATAAAAGAGAAACATTACTCTGGGCACAGCAGTGATTGATGGTCATTGTGACCTCACAATCCCCTTTCCCTGCAGTATATTTTTTTCAACTTTTTAGAAAATGGATTTTGTTTGCCAATGCATGATGTTTGGTAGAAATGTACAAACTGCACTTTTAGATGCATTTTTAAAAAGCAAGCAGTCCATTGTAATTCCCTGGGTAGTTAGGATTAATCGTTGAGTCAATATTGTTCTCGGTCACTTACAATATGCTTATGCTGTGCATTGTGAAAGTGAGTGAAGTTAGTCTTATCGTTGAGAGGAAGAAAGCCAATTATGATGGGATTACAGATTACGGTATGTTTGTACACAACCTATCGGGGTTTTGGAGATCGCCAATTCCTTCCGCTTTAGTCTTGTCCTAACTAAGCATTGCAGCATGCAGAGAACACCTTTAGACTTGCTCTTTGTTACTACATTGGGTAGTAAACAAACATAGCCAATTATCCATGAGAACAAAACATTTTGGGTTATGTCGCAGATATAAATGTTGAATTATTCTTCATATGGGAAACAACATTGTAACTGGCTTCTGTAGCATGTAAAATGTTTTCTAAGATTTTTGAGAACTTTTACAGTGAGATTTGGGTTCTTCAGATGCATCATACTGTTGGAAGAAATATCCATCTGGGTTCAGTTCCAAGTGGGGACAAAGACACTGAAAACATGGAGACTGCTTGGAAAGATGGTTTAATGGTGGCCAGGATCACATGGCTTGAGATCCTGAACAGAAAAGGGGTGAGATCCTGTGCGCTCCCTGGCTTTATGCTTTCTCTGAGCTTTGAACTTTCTGGGGCAAAGGAAGAGTATCCTGATTGGTTGTCAGACTCCCAGGGGGTGGGGGTCTTAGCTAGCCTTGCTGGCTGATGTAATCTTTCCAGGTGTCATATGGTGAGTTTCAGTTGCTAGATGGGTCCTATTGTGTTGCAGATGATGGTCCATTGACAAATGGGGGGGGGGGAATTGGGTTTCTGCCTCTGGCCCATTGACAATGGTGGGGGGAGTGAGTTTCTGTCTTTGACCCATTGACAAAGGTGGGGGGAGTCAGGAAGCTGCTTTGTCTTTAAAACATGTTTCTCCATTTCTCATCCAGGGAAATATATTCTGCCTTTTTAAATATTTTCTAAAATATTTCATTCTTCTAGGAGTGGGGTGGGTGCTAACTTCCTACAATATAAAGGCTAAAGAGAAATAGAAAGATATAGAAAGTTGCTCAATCACGTTACAAGAACATGTGGCATAACAATTTGGTGACGTTAATAAACCCTGTGCATTCTTCCATAAGTTTCATCATAGGAAAAGGAAATATTTGTACATTTTCTGTGTCAAATATTCCTTTGAATTTTCTTTGAATTTAATACCAGCATTGTTTAGAACCATCTTTCCCAAATGTTTTGAGGCCTTCCGGGATAAGAACTCAGGGATTTTTATTCCAACACATCTGGAAGACATTATTTTGACTTTACATTTTACCATTCTATAGCTTTTAAAATCTTTATCTCACACTGATCATATTCAAACAAGACTATGCAAAAATGGCACTGCAGATGCTCAAGAGTCTAAGCTCTGTGTAAGACCTAATACATCAGCCTAAATAGCTAACACATTTGTAAGATATACATTGGTAGTTAGAGAACTTCAAAATTTGTGGAAAAATTAGACTCTTGCTTTTTAAAATACAAAAGAATCTGTTAGCATTCATGGGAGGCATTTAATGTTGGTAGAGGTGTTTTGATTGTGATACTGGCACTACTAGCAAAAACAATTCTTTTAAATATTTCATCTTACTTTGCAGCAGAAAACAAGAGACCAATCACCAGCTTCCTTTAATCTTTGCATCTTAACCCCCAATAGTAACATCTTTTGACTGACACATTCTATATTGCCTGTATTAGAGGGGACAAGGATGAACTGCAGACCTTCAAAACTAGTCTTAGGAGATTGAAAATTCTGACTGCAGTAGCAATAAGGCAGGTTAAAGTAGTGAATGGAGGCTCTATTACCAGCATGTCTTCCCCAATAGTATTCCCAGGGTCTAGAACAGGGGTCTGCAACCTTAAACACTCAAAGAGCCATTTGGACCCATTTTTATAGAAAAAAAAACATTGGGAGCCAATAATTTAACAACAGGTATGACTGGGTGGCATACCTTCTCAGGCCAGATGAGGAGTGACTGCAAGGGGAGGGGAAGGGCCAGCCAGTGGTGGGATCAGTTTAACAGGGAGCTGCAGCAGAGGGTGGAAAGAACCACATGTGGCTCCAGAGCCACAGGTTGCCGATCCCTGGTCTAGGACAACTCACCACTGCCAATTCGGCGTGGCCAAGTGGTCTCTGCCAACTCATTACCCCCAAGTTGCCAGGACAACTCCACATGGCTAACTTGTCACAGGGACAACCCCCTGCAAGCAGCTGGTGAGAGAGCCGTGGGTGAATGTGTGGCTGAGTAGAGTGGTGGTGGCAGCCAGGGTCATCCCATTTTCAGCCGTTGGGGGAGATCATCAGTGGCTTTGGGGTGAGATATCAGCTGTACGCTGATGACACCCAGCTGTACTTCTCCACCCCAGGCCACCCCAATGAAGCTGTCGAAGTGCTGTCCCGGTGTGTGGAAGCCGTACGGGTCTGGATGGGGAGAAACAGGCTCAAGCTTAATCCCTCCAAGACGGAGTGGCTGTGGATGCCGGCACCCCGATTCAGTCAGCTGCAGTCGCGGCTGACTGTTGGAGGCGAGTTATTGGCCCCAAAGGATAGGGTGTGCAACTTAGGTGTCCTCCTGGATGAACGGCTGTCGTTTGAAGATCATTTGACAGCAGTCTCCAGGGGGGCCTTCCACCAGGTTCGCCTGGTTCGGCAGTTGCGCCCCTTCCTTGATCGGGATGCCTTGTGCACGGTCACTCATGCGCTCGTTACCTCTCGCTTGGATTATTGTAATGCTCTCTACATGGGGCTCCCCTTGAAGTGCACTCGGAGGCTTCAGTTAGTCCAGAATGCAGCTGCGCGGGTGATAGAAGGAGCTCCGCGTAGCTCCCATATAACACCGCTCCTGCGCAGACTGCACTGGCTACCTGTGGCCTTTCGAGTGCACTTTAAGGTGTTGGTTACTACCTTTAAAGCGCCCATGGCTTAGGGCCTGGGTACTTACGGGACCGCCTGCTGTTACCACATGCCTCCCACCGACCCGCACGCCTCACAGAGAGGGACTTCTCAGGGTGCCGTCCGCCAAGCAATGTCGGCTGGCGGCCCCAGGAAGGTCCTTCTGTGGGGCTCCCACACTCTGGAACGAACTTCCCCCGGGTTTACGCCAAATACCTGACCTTCGGACATTCCGTCGCGAACTGAAGACACATCTTTTTATTCGCGCGGGGCTGGCTTAAATTGATTTTAACAAATTTTTAAATTCTTATTAACTAATTTTAAATGGGTTTTTTTAGCTTATTACATATTTTATTTCTCAGGCCAATTTTAAAATAAGTTTTTTAACTGCATTTTAAATTTGTATATTGTACCGTCTGTTTTATTCTTGCCTGTACACCGCCCTGAGTCCTTCGGGAGAAGGGCGGTATAGAAATCAAATAAATAAATAAATAAATAAATAAATTTTCACACCCTCTGCTGCCATCACCACTGCTATCACACTGAGCAAAGAGGCCAGCAACAGGAGTGGCATCTGTGAGCAGAGTGGGTAGTAGGTGTAAAAATTGGACGTCCCGGACGCCACCACCTTGCTGCCACCTGCTCTTCCACTTCAACTGGGAACTTGACAGCAGTGTCGGCAGTGTCGGGGGTATGAAAATGGGAAACCCTGGCTGCCACTGCTTCTCTTCATTCTGCCCACCCGCTCGCTCGCCCATCCGCAGCAAGTTGTCTCTGTGGTGAGTTGTGTTGTGGTCCGCCAGCAGCCTGCGGAGCTGGCAACAGAGTCGGACAGCGATGAGGCTGAGGTGGGGCCAGGGCCATCGAGGAGTGAAGTGCGGACTCCAGAGCCTCCAGAGCCTGATAGTAGCGAGGCAATGGAACAGGAGGAGCCTGTTCCTAATGCACGCATGAGAAGAGCTGCCAGAAGGGAAGAGCAGCTCAAGCAAAGAGGACGACTCGGTAGTAGGGCCAAGAGATGATTGATCTCTCCCATAAGGCTTAAAACAGATCAGCAATGGCGTTTGGGCTTTGCCGGAAAGCAACGTTGGTAGCTTCGTCTTCTTGCATTTATTTTGTATCTGTGACTTCTGAAAGTTTGCCAAGAAAGGCCTTTGGCAGTTTGCCTAATTGGACCAAGGTTGGTGACAGGACTGAGGAATTTGTGTTGGGAGAAATTTGCTTTAATTTGGTTGAATTACGCTGGGAATGAAGTAATTCTCAGCTGTTCGAATAACATTTGTTTGTTTTTTCACTGACTGAGTTTCCTGCTACCTACTTGGGCCTAGGTCACAACAAGTTGGCCATGTGGTGGTGTCCTGTGGGGACTTGGTGGCAGTGAGTGGGCAGAGGCAAATTGCCGATGAGAAGCTGTTGGCACTGAGCTGGCCATGGCGAGTTGTCCCATTCCAGTATTCCTATGGTTGAACCCAAGAGATGATTGCTCCCTGGAATGGCAACAGCCAGGCCCACTGAGCCTTACAGGGATATATCTCTTTAAGATTTGCCCTTCTCAGTGAGTCAGGCCAGGAGAATGCTGGGCTGTCCAGCAAAGCAAGTCATTTAGTTCAGTTCTCTTCCCCCCCACCTTCCTCACACACAGTGACTTAATTGCCAAAAGAGAAGTAAATATTTTTACAAGAGAAGCTCCTTTGATCTAGCTAGAAAATAGGAGGGAAATAATAAAATGAGCTTTTTTTAAAAAAATGGTAACAGAGACTTCAAACAACAGTCAAAAGAAGAGGAAAGGGTGATGCACAGAGCAAGGAAATGGAAGAAGGGAAAGATGCTTATAAAAATAAGCAAATCACCAAAGATGGGAAGGGAACAATGGCAAACAAAATAGAAACTTCATTTTTTCTGGTATGTGTGTGCACACATACAAACATACCATTCCATTTAAAAAAGCAAATGCCTTGCTCCCATCCCCAAGTCCAGGAAAAAAATGATGGGCTGCAAAGCTAGACATCTGTTCTCTGAAATCTTGCTTGGCTTTGGGTTGTGGTTTTATGGCCAAGATTTTCCCCTCGTTACTCTGAAAGTCTAATAATTTCCTGTGGTCTGGGAAAGGCACTAATACTTTATTAAAATTAACAACCCATCATCCTAATCACTTACGGCAATGATGGATTGCCATAAACTATTATACAAATAGTCATGGAGACTACCTTGCCTCTGTAGGTGAGCAGGAAGAGCTGGGCAGGAGGGAGGAGACATAGCTGGCTCTTTTTGCTAATGGGACCAGAGATCAAATGTATGTAGAGGGCTAGGAAACTTCTGTTTGGAGTTCCCCATTCTTTGTTGTGTATCTCTTGTATTACTTTCATGAGTGCAGCTTCTGTAGTGCACAAATGACTGAGCTCCAGTGCATTTTCCTTATCACAGACACTTCCTGTTTACCTGTGAAATGGGGGACTCCTTCAGGCAGAAGATCCCCTAGTGAGACTATTCAGAGAACCTTACTCTCCCTAATGGAGCTTATTCTTACTTTCTTACTTGCTGTAATGGTTTCCCTTTCTAAGAGAAAATGGAAAGAAACAGCAGGAATAAAGTGGGAAGATTCTGAATGTAAGCCACTAATATCACCCGCCCCCACCACATTTCACAAAGGAGGTGCTGCTGACACAAACATTTGGACAATTCATCTCACACTGAGAATGGAATAGCTGCATGGCTCTATCACCTGAAATGGCATATCTATTATCTATCTATATGTATCATCTATATCTATCTATCATCTAGGTCTGTCTTCTATCTATCTATCTATCTATCTATCTATCTATCTATCTATCATCCATCTATCTATCTATCTATCTATCTATCTATCTATCTATCTATCTATCTATCTATCTATCTATCTATCTATCATCCTATCCTATCCTATCCTATCCTATCCTATCCTATCCTATCCTATCCTATCCTATCCTATCCTATCCTTTAGCTCAAGAACTGGGAAGTTAGTTGTTGCATACTTGTAGCTGTAGATGATGGGATAAATGTTCCTTGTTCTGGAAAAGCCAACACATTAGCTGGAATCATGAGAGCTGGTTTAGTGAAATAGTTAAATATTGGGTAGTGATTTGAGGAGTGGCCTTTGGCCAGTTGTCTTATTTTCCTCTTTTTACTGGTTGGTTTCCAAAAATAAAATGAAAGAAGCCAAGAATATATTTCCAGGCCTTTCGGAGAAAAGGGGAAATAAAAATATTAACTTAAGACATCCCTACATTTAAAAGTATTAGGAACATGATTAAATGATAGCACTTGGTGGATAGCAGCAGGTGGCTACATTAAACAGAGTTCCGCTGAAGGCTCTGCAGAAATAATAAAGAATATTTTCAGAAATCCTTTATTTGCTTCCCTGTGATTTTTCCTTTACTTTTCAGACCTATATATAGTCACAGGAAAAGGAAAAAGAATGTTAAGCCTGAATTTTAAATTTAATGTTTGAGTATTGTGTTCTGAAACTGGGGATGAAATGTAGCTTTTGTAGAGTGTGTGTTATTATTGCTCATATGTGGGTGATGGTGATTTTAAAGCCAGTAGAATGATTTCTTAGAAATATTTTGAATCTCAAATATCAACATCCTCTGCTATTAAACTTCAAATATCTCCCAGAAGCTCCTGCTTTTAATTCTTGTCCTTCCTAATCAGGAAGGCAAAGTGCCAGTGCTTCTGCTATGACATCTGTTCTAGTCCCTGTTTTCAAGTAGTGCTGAACAAATTTAAGGAAGAGAATTCTTGCTCAAATTCCAAGTTGGCAAAGCATTTGGGATTATGACTATGTTCTCTGTTAATTTTTTTCACTGAAAATAAACTCCAGGCTGATAGTAGAAGAGGACTTTTTATGCTACAATCATAAGCTAAAATTCTTCTGATTTCAGTAGAATGCCTCTCCAAAGGTGTATTTTGAGAACTGCAGCCTTAGAAAGTGTCTGTAAACATATGGAGAATACTTAGCATTTTTGCTATAGATGGAGAATCCATATGAAAGCTGGCTAGGAAAGATGTTATTTGTGCATGAAATTGAAACCACAATTCTAAACACAATTTTATGGGAGAATAATTTAATGAGATTTACTCCTAGTAAATATATTTAAGTTTGCATATCCTGCTATCAGTCAGGACTGAGTAAAATTCAGTCTAGAAATGACCGAATCTGTGAAGCTAATTCAGATGGTAGGAAAACTTTTGTGGAACCTAAGAAAACATGAGGCAAAGGACTCGTGATCACTGAGTAGTGGAACACAAAAGTATCCAGGGAGGAGATGTGGCTACTTCTGATCTATGATCCAGCAGTTCAATCTTTTGTGTTAATGTTAAATTTGGTATAGTCTCACACCCCCCTTTGGCAGAAGGAGCTTAGACTCATTCTCTAATGGCAGCAGGATGGGTGCCAGAATTGTTGGGTTATGCCATTCCACATGTGACAATATTCATGCAATTTCATAAAAATCTCATGCTTTCTTTGCAGTGTACCATTTTAGTTATGTGGGTTAAGAGAACAGAACAGAATAACAGAGTTGGAAGGGACCTTGGAGGTCTTCTAGTCCAACCCCCTGCCCTTGTATGTTAGAATTTGAAGAGAATTGTTTCATCCAAGCTTTCTCCTTAGTGTGGCTTGTTTCCATTAACATTAACACTACAAGTAACATTAGGTTCTTTCCCCAAATATTTATGTCTAGGAAGCTGCTTCCTACCCCTTTCAGCTGATTTCCGTCCCAATCCTGTTGCTAGCTTTCATTCCTAGTATGGTATTCTGAAGTATGGTATAAACTGATCTAAAAGCTCACTGTGACACCTAAAGTTTGTGAAATGGACATCAAGAGTCATTTTCTGTGTGCTCGGAAAGCAAAAAGAAAACTGGTTTCTGATCCGTCATGCAACCTCTTTAGGATGTTTTGTCACACCATTATTGGTCCATTGCATCATTGAGGCGATAACCGCATAGGGGTGTGAGTTTGTTTGGAGAAATATCTTTTGACCTCAGAGGAAGATGCTGTCACACTACAGCCACAAAATGGCACACCAGCTAAGAGACTGGAAAAGATGGTCACCTTCTGGTTTGAACATTAAGAAATGAATTTCTCATAATTTTCTCAGGTCTTATGAGCAACCAAAGCAGTGGTGAAATGTAAAATTTGTTACTACCAGTTCTGTGGGCGTGGCTTGGTGGGGGGGGTAATGTGACTGAGTGGGCATGGCCAACTTTTTTTTTACTTTTAAAAGCATTTTTTCCACAACTTCTTTGGCTGAAGAGATTGTAAAAAAATGCTTTTAAAAGGCTCTGACGATCCCAGCTGAATTGCCTGATTGTCAGAGGCTTTTGTTTTAAAAGCATTTTTTTTGCCTTTAAAAGAAAAAAAGGTTTTGACGATCAGGGAACTCAGCTGGGATCTTCAGAGCTTTTTAAAAGCATTTTTTCTACAACCTCTTCAGCCAAAGAGGTTATAGAAAAAATGCTTTTAAAAGGTTCTGACGATCCCAGCGGAGCCGCGTGATCATCAGAGCCTTTTTTTTTATTTTTAAAAGCATTTTTTTGGCCGAAGAAAAAATGCTTTTAAAAGAAATAAAAAAGGCTCTGATGATCGCACGGCTCAGCTGGCCGGGGGGGGGGGCAGGGATTTTTGCTATCAGTTCTCCGAACTACCCGCTGCCATTGCTACCAGATCAGGTGATCCGGTCCAAACTGGGAGCATTTCATCCCTGAACCAAAGATATGCAAAAGTTGCAGTTCATAATTTACAGTTATTCTCTGCTTCCATCTTTGCTATCCTGTGCTTCATTTCTCTTTCTGGTTTTAAAATTTTAAGACAGCAACCGTAGAGTTTCCTTTTGTTCGAGTACAAGCAAACAAACACTGACGGAGCAGTTAAAAAAAATTGGCTAACAAGAAATTGTGTATACATTATTTCACATGCTGTCCATCTTGTCCAAAGCTGTTTGCTGCTTTTGCATTGTGCACTGGCAACAACTTGGGGCACTTGTGCCATACTCCAGAATATCTCCTGCAGCCATCTTTTATTTTTTATAATGAATTCTACTTATAACAACAACCATTGATGAATGAAAAGTGGCACCCATCGCTTACCTCTTGGCCATGATCTTTATGTCTGTGGGCTCACTGCCGTCTCCCTGGAATGCTCCCCTTGGATCCTGCCCATTTGCTCTCATAATCCTTTCTGCTGGTAGAGAATGAGGACATCAAGATGTTCCAGAGCAAATGAGATTCCCTGAAATAAAAAGCATCCATCAAGCTGGCAGTTGAACCAGAAGGATGGTGGTAGCAAGAGCTGCTTTTGTCTAGACTGGCTCATGATAAAAGCAAAGCCCTAAATAGAACACCCCTCCCACCCCCAATATTTTCCCCTAACCCCAGTCATGTCAGATGCTTCAAAAGAGGATGAGAGTGGAGCAAAAATCCGGAAGTATCTTTGAAAATGCCTTTCTCCCCTTTTGTGGTCTTTCAAAATTAATCAAAGGCACATCCCCTTGAATTATATCTCCTGAAATAGGAAACAAAGCCCTAAAACTTTGACTGTATGCTATGAGAAAAAGGGAAAAGGAATTGAAAGTGAGCTAAAAATTCCAACCTAGATATTTTACCTTTGAGGTTCACAAATTCATTGACACCTACATGGGAGGTTCTGTACCAAACCACGCTATATCCTTTCCCCATAGTCACCTGAAAGACAACCCTGCTTGGAAAAGAACCATGTGAATGACACCAGCAAAAGCTGCTCTGGTTCCCTGCCCCACAATTTGATAGACAGCAATTTCTACCATTTGTGATCAGGGATGTCTGCAGGGAGCATCAAAAATGTCACTGCATGATGGAAGTCCTACTGTTTAGCACTCCTGAGATTTGCAGAAACATTCCTATGAAAAATAAGGATAAGGAAACTTCATCTGCAAATCATTCCAATGTGAACATGCAACAGCAGATATACCTATAGAACTGGGGGAGGAAAAATTTGGAAAAGTGGAGGACTGAGGGGGAAGTGAGTGGCTTGAGTGGCTGTCTGGAATTTTATTTAACAGAGCTGTTGCAATGGCTAGAGCTATAATGCAACATTTTTCACAGACACTATTTGTCCAACTCTTCTAATGGAAAAATTATTTGATTAGATTTCCTCAAAGATGGTTACAAGGGGAAAACAGATATACAGGTGTACTTATTGGCCATTATTTGACTAGAGAACCAGCCAACTTGGATTACAGTTCCTAAAATTACAGTCATAATGATTTTGTTGACTCAGAATTATAGATGCATACAGGTAGTCCTCATCTTACAACAGTCCATTTAGTGATCGTTCAAAGTTACAACGGTACTGAAAAAAGTGACCATTTTTCACATTTACAACTTTTGCAGCATCCCCATGAACATGTGATCAAAATTCAGATGCTTGGCAAATGGTTCATACTTATGACCGCTGCTATGAACCACCCAAGGTCATGTGCTCCCCTTTTGCGACCTTCTCACAAGTAAAGTCAATGGGGAAGCCAGATTCATTTAACAACTGGGTTACTACCTAATCAACCTCAGCGATTCACTTAACAACTGTTTCAAGAAAGGTCGTAAAATGAAGCAAAATCTACTTAACAAATGACTCACAGAAATTTTACGCTCAATTGTGGTTGTAAATTGAGGACTACCTGTATATGAAACCTCAATGTTTTAGTTGTAACCAGCCTCTTCTGAGACTGTTCCAAAGTTCAGGCTAAATTCAGCTGGATTTGCTCCACTTAAACCGTTGCCAAATAGATCCTTGGATGGATCCCACAGTTAGTAGAGGCATTGTCATACTCAAGAAGTTCGCCTGGCAACAAGGAAACCAGGTGGCAGCAAATATGCTGTATTTTGGGGGAAATAATCTGTTTCAGAAGTTTTGTCAGGCACATTCATTTTCCATGAATTGTGGAGTCAATTGCTATATTCCTCCAACCAGCTGCAAAAATAATTAAGAAAAATGTAATGCTACCTCCCTTGTCTGATCTTAGACTCCCTGTAGTTTTGGACTTGTCAGTCTGACATATGAACTTGCCCCGAAGAATAAGAAGTTATTCAAAACAAATACTGCCTGCCTCCACTTCTCCCTTCCTCTCGGGGGTTTCTTTTAATATTGCTGCTTTTATATGTTTTGTTACATGTGTGAGAAACCGCATATTCTGCATTTGGTAGCATTTAAAAAATAAAACAGATGTGAGAATTATGCTCTGCTAAGAATTGTAATGCAGGAAATGGGCAGTATGGCTTTGAAGCCTTATTGGATTGATAAATGCTATACAGTTGGACGATATTGATACAAAATGCTTTGGCAGCTATTCTTCTAAGGTGCTCCATGCGTGCACAATAATGTGTAGTTTATAGAGAAAAGAAAAGGCAGACCGGAAGGAAACAGGAAAAGTAATGGTGAAAAAGCTGGAAGGAAAGAAAGTGAAAATACAAAACTGCACCGACAGCACATTGGAAAGTTGAGAAGAATTGGCAAAAACTACAGGGGACCTTTGAGCATGAAAAGAGAAATCACTACAGAAAAGAGAGACTGAAGCCAGAGGTGACGGCAGGTGAGAACAAAATCTGTGGAATGTAATTTCATTACCGAAATTCCTCACCTTTTGTACATGCATGTGACACATATATAAAAAGGGTAAGACTTTGATCCCAACAGACATATTTTGATTCTCTCCCTCTCTCCCTCTCTCTCTCTCTCTCTCTCTCTCTCTCTCACACACACACACACACACACACACACACACAGACACCCCTGACTGAAGCCTTTTTTAAGGGCCTCACACCCCTGCAAAAGAGATAGGGCCACACAAATCAGTTGAGCTCCTTTGTTTCTGCTGTTGCCAGGTTCAGCAACAAAGTCAGAACAGGTCTGTACTTACATTAACTTGAATTAAACTTGAATTCTCAGCAAGACATCTCATGTGTCTACAAGGACTAACTTTGCTACCTAAGAAGGACAACATTGGGATGGTGTAGATATAAAGGCTTGAGGAGTCATAATTGCAAACTGGTTGTCAGGCACCCAAATCATGATTGCGAGACCATAGGAATGCTGAGATAGCTGCAATTTCAAGACTAATTGTAAGTTCCGCCCAGTGGTGAAATCCACTTACCTGGGAACGGGAGCACACGGGAGCGCACATGTGCTATGCACACACGCAGCTCTTCTGCGCATGCGCAGATGGTAAAAAAAGGGACATAATGACGTCCTGGCAGGTGGGTGGAGCCTCCCGCCGGCAGCGCTACCAGTTTGGCAAGCCGTATAGAACCAGGGGGATTTCACCACTGGTCCCGCCCATTACTGGGTTTCAAATCCTGGCGCTACCAATTCGCTATCGGTAGCACGCAGGTGTGCTCACTCGCTTTGCGGAGCTTCTGTGTATGCACAGAGGATTTTTGATGACGTCTGGGTGGGTGGGTGGAGCCTCCTGCCGCCGCCACTACCGGTTCACCTGAACCAGGTGAACTGGGAGCAACCCACTACTGGTCCCGCTAATTCAATGCCACAATAGCAATGAAATGGTGGCTTAATGAATGGTTGTAACCCAAGGACTACTTGGACATGAGGATGCCCATGAAGATCAGTAGAAAACTTCAGCCAGTGTAGACAGCTCAAGTGCTGCTGCTGCTAGAATCCTGGCTGGGACAAATGTTAGGATCATTGTCTCACTTGCTCGTCCATTTAAGGTCTACTACGAGTTTTAAAGTCTTCAGCAGCTTCCAAGCTGGCTTCTTAACTTTTTCTTCTTCACACAATGATCCATGCCGTCTTTTAAGATTCTTTGCTATTGTAGGAGTTATGAACTTCCAAAGCCCAGTTATAGAAACATAAAAGAAGGCTTTTGTAAAAACAGCTATGGCTTTAAAATCATTATCTGAGGAAATTAAGATACTTTGCTCTTTAGGTGTGGTCTGTTTGCAAATGAAGAGAACTTAGCTCTACTGATATCTAATTTAATATATTGGTAATTGGTGTTGTGTCGTTCTTCTTTTCTTTTAATTTTGCTGGTTTTAGTATCGGAATTGGTTTCGGTAATTGGCTTTGATCTTTAGGAGGTCCATATCTTGAATTACTGTGGTAAGCTGCCCTTTTTGAAAAGGAAGGAAAACAAGGTAAACATTCCTTTGATAAGTGTTTCTCAACCTTGACAACTTTTAGAACTGTGGTTTTCAAAGCATGCTGGCTGGGGAATTATGGGAACTGAAGTCCACAGATGTTAAAGCTGCCATGGTTGAGAAACGCTGCCTTAAACAAAGTTCCAAGAGATTAAGCTTACATATAACTCTTGCCTGTCTAATTATGTCATCTTCAGAGGTCCTTTGATTACTGCTCTATACATGGATACTTCCAGAGTTTTGACAAATGGGGACTGGAGATAAGACCTTTTGAAACTAAAACTAAAACATGATCTCTGCTATGGCTCACTTGGCACGTTCTGTGTCAATAGGTTTATGGGGTCAAGGCTTTGGGGAACAATATTTTATATGCTTTAACATAAGTTGTTGCTGTTTTACATGCTGATTTTCTATTGGTTTTCTGCTGAATTGGTTTTTCGGGACGTGTGTTCTCAGTTTTAATTTACTTGTTTTGTTTAACTCGAATGTGAGATGAAAGATGATAAAATTCCTGTATAATAAAGTGTCATAATAGCTATTCTTATCACCTACTGAATACATTCATGATTTGCACTTAGGTTCTAGTAGGATGTAGCGCAAAACGCTGAATAGATATTTCGCTTTTTCTAGGAGCTCTTTCGAAGCGAATAAATGAATATAATTGTAATTAAATTAATGTCAGGCACAATTGCAAATTGCACAGGCTATTATTTATTCACACACTTTCTATCTGGAATCTTAGGAATTTTTTATTTTTATATAAATATTCCATGCAGGGTATGCTGAGGATAAACTCTCAAACCGATGAATGCCATCTTTTCCACACTACCTTTGCAGATATGTATGTGCAGGTCAAAGTAGGAATTTCACTTTCATGTAACATGCCTACATTTTCTAATTTTTCTTTATTGCGAGAAGACCTTATTTACTCTTTTATACTTTTATATATTCTATTCAGTGGCGGGATTCAAGTAATTTAACAACCGGTTGTCTGCCCTAATGATTTCTTCCAACAACCAGTTTGCCAAACTGCTCACAAAGTTAACAACCGGTTCTCCCGAAGTGGTGCGAACTGGCTGAATCCCACCACTGATTCTATTGTATAGCAATACAATGTGGACCCCCTTTTCTCCCCAGTTCTTTGATATGGAAGATGATTTTAATGACCTATATCAGGGATGTCAAACTTGTGGCCCATGGGCTGGATGTGTCACACACTGGCCACACCCACCCCGAGTTTAGCGAAGGCGGAAAAGTTGCAATATGTCACGTGATGACAATGTAATGTCACAAGTTTGACCCCCATGACTATATGGTTGTAAAAAAAAAAAGCAGCATCACATTATATTTCTTTAAGGATCTGATGGTGAAACCTCTCTGTCTACTGCCATGTTATTTTTTAATTTTTAGTAAATCCTAAATGTTCTCCATAACCTTTTCTCTAGAAAAATCCTTTATTCTTCTTCATGGTTTGGAATTAGTCCAATCACTGAGCCATCCGATTTTGTGACATATTTTAAAAAAAAATCTTACTCCTGGTCTTAATCTTGTTACTAATTCGCTCCTTGGAGTTGTTTTTTCTTTGCTTTCTTTGTTTCAGCAATTCTTTGTTTGGCTGTTGCTTGTGTTCCTTTTTGTTCTCTTTTGGGCCAAATCACTAAGAAGGCCTCTTAATGCTTTATAGCGTTTTTTATGCTATTTATTAATCCATCATCATCCGTTTGGATTGACTAATACTGTAATTTAACTAGATTTTCACTAATTTCTGGGATAGGGCTGATTCTTGATACGTGTCTAAGAAAGACCATTCATCCCAAAAATGAGCACATTATGACTTTAATATAATCTGAATCATTCATACGATTGTGTCATTAATATGACAAGTTCAAGCTTGACAATTTAATACAAATATAACGATTAGAGTATATTCTTCTCTACTCAGGAGGAAACGCTACTGAATTTAATGAGACTTACTCTCAGACCATGAGTGAATGAGTGAGTGTGTGTGTGTGTCCATCTGCAGGAGGTAGTCAAAACAGTCAAAAGATGGAGGCCATGATGGTGTGATCACCGAAGCACATGAAAACACTACACATGAACACATGTGTCTTATATTTTATACATACATAAAAGTCAGAGCTTCAATCATAACGCCCATCATCTTGAGTATTTTTTACCAGAACCTTCTGGACATTCCTGCTCTCAGAATTGTTGCATTGAGTAGTATCTTTTATCACCTTGAGTGATTTTCTGGGCAGGAGAAAGGAAAATCAGAGTGTTCCACAAGTAAAAATTTTTTTGTCCAAGCTTAGTGTTACATGTTTAACTATTTGAAAAAAAATCTTACTCCTGGTCTTAATCTTGTTACTAATTCGCTCCTTGGAGTTGTTTTTTCTTTGCTTTCTTTGTTTCAGCAATTCTTTGTTTGGCTGTTGCTTGTGTTCCTTTTTGTTCTCTTTTGGGCCAAATCACTAAAAAGGCCTCTTAATGTTTTATAGCGTCTTTTATGCTATTTATTAATCCATCATCATCCTTTTGGATTGACTAATACTGTAATCCATCCTGATCTGTAATTTAACTAGATTTTCACTAATTTCTGGGATAGGGCTGATTCTTGATACGTGTCTAAGAAGGACCATTCATCCCAAAAATGAGCACATTATGACTTTAATATAATCTGAATCATTCATACGATTGTGTCATTAATATGACAAGTTCAAGCTTGACAATTTAATACAAATATAACGATTAGAGTATATTCTTCTCTACTCAGGAGGAAACGCTACTGAATTTAATGAGACTTACTCTCAGACCATGAGTGAATGAGTGTGTGTGTGTGTGTGTGTCCATCTGCAGGAGGTAGTCAAAACAGTCAAAAGATGGAGGCCATGATGGTGTGATCACCGAAGCACATGAAAAAACTACACATGAACACATGTGTCTTATATTTTATACATACATAAAAGTCAGAGCTTCAATCATAACGCCCATCATCTTGAGTATTTTTTACCAGAACCTTCTGGACATTCCTGCTCTCAGAATTGCTGCATTGAGTAGTATCTTTTATCACCTTGAGTGATTTTCTGGGCAGGAGAAAGGAAAATCAGAGTGTTCCATAAGTAAGAATTTTTTTGTTCAAGCTTAGTGTTACATGTTTAACTATTTGAAAAAAAAATCTTGGCTTATTTTTAGCAATACACTACAATCAGAAACTATGGCTGTTATTTTTTTTAAGACAATATGTTTGAATGTGGACTCTGGTTTACACCTAGTTTATTCATTTCCCAGTTATCTCTTCTGGGCATCAGATGGGATCTGAAGGGAACAAGCCTTTTTGTTTGTCTTTGAATTGTATGCATGGGGTATCAGGACATGTACATATGAATGGCATTACCTGCAGATCTGACTTCAAGAAAGGCATATATGTGCCACAAAAACTCTCACTACATACATGCATTTCTATTACTTTCCTCCATAAAATTCAGTTTTAAAAAAATGGATGCCTGACATGATTCACTTACAGGACAATTCAGTTCAAACAGATACATTTTGAGTTAGATAACAGGATATCTTCACACTGTATACTAGATTGCAGTTACAAAGCTATATTACATAGATTTTTTTAATGCTTTGACAAGCTTATTTTTAATAGTATCAGGAATGTTTTGGAGGTCTGCTAACTGGCTTGAGGTTCAAATAGAATGCTGTACAATTTTTAAATATTTCTACCTTTGGCTGAGAAAATTGGGGCTTAGCAATTGGCAAATCCTGTCCTACTCCCACTGAATAAATTGGAGCTTGAGGCTGCAACCTGTTGCCTGAGCTATTGAAAAATGCTTTTGAGTCTTTGGCTGTATAGAAGTATTTGGAACTCTCCCTTTGCTGTACCTGCTGAGTCCACTGCTATTCATTATGTCCAAGATCTAGCTCAGTGAAATATCAATGAATACCTGATACGAAAAACCAAAGGAAATATTAAAACTTCACCAGTGGGTTGCTAAAATACAAAAAGCATGTTTGCAAAATGAAACGAAGTGGAATCAAGCAAGTGATTTTTGCACCGTGGTGCTACAGTTATATTGATAGTTATACCGAATTGGCCCTTGGCCTGGGGTTGCACAAATGCATTCGGTGGAGATACTGCCACAGACTTTAAATTTATATACACACAGAGCTTGTAAGTACTAAAAATTCCCATCTTCTGCATCATCCATATGAACTAGCAGCTGGGTATTTAGATGTCTTGACTGATAAGGAATACAATTCCATGCATCTTCTGGGGGAGAATATTGAATGTAAAAGTGGTGATGGGGCTTGCAGGATGAATGTCAGCCCTCCCAGGTAAACCTGACATGATTTATGAAAAACATGAACCAGGAAACATGATTAGATGAACTGATTTTATTCAACTGTAAGGTTACATTAATAGAATCTTGTAGTCTGATGGCACAAACTTCCCACCATCCTTTTTAACTACTTGCTCCATTGAGGGGAGGGGTACCTTCCTAAGTTTCTTTCTCTGACTGTTAAACCACTGGAGGCTGCTGCCTCTCTTGTCTGATTGTTTCCTAGGCAGCATCTCTTCCCCTCTTTCTCCAAGGTCATTCACACATTCCATTACACACTGTGCTCAACACAGCTTACATCTAGATAGGTGTGAATCAGATTGCTGCTCCATATGCTGTAGTACAAGAGTGGGCAATGCATCAACCTTCCAATATTACTGAATTTCAACTTCCACCAGCTCCATCCAATATGGTGAATTGTGAGGGATCCTGGGAGCTGTAGTTCAGTGACATGTTGCCTATTCTTGTACTGCAACATATGGGAACAAAATCTGATTCACGCTTATGTGGAGGTACAATTTGATGAACACAGTAGGACATACAAATGAATAAATTCACAGAGGACTGCATGGTAAGTCACATTTTGACCAGCTCAGTGGTAGTGTTATGGAACCTAAATATATGTTGTCTGCTTGTTTTTCAAGAAAACAGTTTTTGTTTTGTAACAGAAACACAAATTGTTTAATTTAGCTCTAAGTGAAGCTTTTTTCTGGGAGTGTATCTGCTCCTTATTTTACAGATGATGTTTCTTTAATTGAGGTCTGCCCAACCAAGGTTAGATTGTTGAGGCAGCACCTGAGCAATAGACAGAACTTTACACATTTCACTCAGCCAGATAGGTCATTTCTCAGTGTTTGAAAAATATATTTTAAAGTTTTCCTTTCTCAATAAGTACCTCTACAAACCAACTATAATTATAGACAAATCAAGGTTCTTCCTGTCCTCCCACTTTGGCTTTTTGTAAATGTCTATCTTATTATCTTCTGAATAGCAATTTTCATTTCCTTGTGGTGCCGTTTGTGTGGTATATTAGAAAAGAAATATGTAGGTCAACAGGTTGTTCCTCAAGCTTTCGGACCTAGAAAAATCTGGGTGGGATGTTGTAAAATCAGACAGGACTCTCTTCATCCCACGTGTCATAGCACAAGGTAGCAATAGCAAAAGCACTTAGACTTACATACTGCTTTATAGTCTTCTCTAAGCAGTCAGCATATTGCCCCCAACAAACTGGGTCCTCATTTTACTGACCTTGGAAGGATGGAATCAACCTTCGGCAAGTGAGGATTGAACCTCTGGAAATCAGCAGAATTAACCTGCAATACTGCATTCTAACCACTGTGCCACCACGGCTCCTGGTGAATCATGGAGAGATTCTTTGAACATTGCGGTTGTAAGTGCACTCCCATTACCACGACTCCTTCGACTTTGGCAGGGAAGCTGACAAAGCTTGACTAACACAGTAGACAGAGTCTTTGATACTCTGACTAAAACCCACTAATAATCTCCAACTTATGGTATTTCTATCAAAATATGAATTGTTTGGGGGAGGGGCTCCTACAGCTCCTGATGTAAAAATTACCATATTAACAAAAATAGAAATACTGAAAAATTACTAGAGAGAACTGCATTTAACAGGCATAAAGCTTCCTAGAGCCTAGTCAGTGACTGTCAGGCATGAAAGACCAGGTCCACATGCGAAGGTTCAATTTCACTGATTTATTGTTCAAAGCTTAGGCACAGGAAACTTTTCAACTAATAGTCAGTACCTGGTTAGAATTAGATAAAGCTCAATAGCAGTCAAGAGGGGTTGGACTGTTTGTGGCTACTTAGTGTTTGTGGTTACTTAGTGATTCTAGGCTGATCCCTTATTTCATCCCCTCTCTTGCTCTGCCAGTTCTTCTATACTGACTTTCTCATTGACTTTTAAGAATAAAAGTGGGAGGAAGTATTGCAGAGGAAAGATGAAATATTAATGAAAATAATAAAAAAAAAACTGTGCCAGTTGTTGAACCCAGGATTCTCTGCAGTCATCATCTCTGGAATTAACCTATCAAAGTACCATGTACTATCTCACTTACTATGTTTCGGATGGTACTAATATGGAATTCCTTATCTCAATTGTTCTATGATGGCTTAAAAAAAAATCTTAAGCTTCTAGTATATAATAAAAATCTGGGAAATGAGAATTATTCTTTGGTGTAATATTTGGTATGAAGAATGATATAATAACACCATATACATAAATAGTCATCTGTATTTACCTATTCATTCTTTATAACTTTTGCTTCAAGAATCTCAAGGTGGCAATTATGCTATGAGGTATCTTAAAATATTACGTCTGGTCTTAATTTACTCAGTAGGCTTTGTGGCTTCTTGCTTCTCATGTAGTTATGTCTTCTTGAGTTAGGCGATATATAATTATTATGGTTGGTTACACAGTCAGCCCAGTGTTTAGACTTGATTTGGCATTTTTATCCATCTATCAAGTCTTTCCCAAGGACCTGAGATAGGCAGATATTGTTGTTTGATGATGTTAAAGGTAGTGTTGCAGGGATGTAAGCTGTTCGAAGTACAGTGGCACCTTGGTATTCAATTGCTTTGAAACTCATCAATTTCCTACTCAACACATTTTGACAGGAAAATTTTGTCCCAGTACTATTGGTTGTTTGGTACTCAATATACAAGCTAGAACCTGTGGGTGTTGGCTGTCTTGTGACTCACTACATTATTCCTTATCGGAAAAAATGTTTGGTACTCATCATTTTTGGTAGTTATCATGCCTCCTGGAACCAATTAAGGGTGAGTACCGAGGTACCACTGTAAATCTGCCTTTTGTAATTGATGGGGACTTTGTAGCAGGGGTAAAATGTAAAATTTGTTACTACTGGTTCTATGGGTGTGGCTTGGTGGGGGGAGGGTGTAATTGGACTGGGTGGGTGTGGCCAACTTTTTTTTTAACTTTTAAAAGCATTTTTTCTACCTCTTCAGTCAGCCAAAGAAAAAATGCTTTTAAAAGTAAAAAAAAAACAACCCTCTGATGATAGCATGGCTCGGCTGGGCATGTAGGGGGGCAGGGATTTTTGCTACCGGTTCTCTGAACCACCTGCCACCATCGCTACCGGATCAGGCGAGCTGCTCCGAACCGAGAGCATTTCACCCCTGCTTTGTAGGTGCTGATGGTGTTCAAATGGTGCTCCAGATGTTTAGGATTGACCCAAGGTTTCTAATATTGTTGGTACTATTCAGTGGTGGGTTGCTACTGGTTCGCACCGGATCAGGCAAACTGGTAGCGGCAGTGGTGGGAGGCTCCACCCACCCACCCGGATGATTCTGCGCATGCGCAAAAGCGCCCTGCACGCACATACAAAAGCATCGCACGTGCATGCGAGCAAGCGCACACGCATGAGTGAACCAGTAGCAATGGCTTTGGAACCCGCCCCTGGTACTATTACTTTCTTTTGATGCGGTTGTTCTATTTGCAGTTTTTTGTATTTTGTGATTTTTTCTAGTACTTTCTCTTCTCTTCGCTTCTACTGTCTTCAGGTATTGCAATATCCACTATCCAGATTTTTTTCTTTCTTATCAACAGTTGTTAAGTTTTGGGGGCCATGTGGCAGATACTTGCCTGAATTTTAATGTCCTAGAACAGGGGTCCCCAACCTTTTGGATCTCAGGGACCACTAAATTTATAATTTTAAATCCCGCGGACCACTAATATGATCTGCCTAATGACCGGCTGGGTGGGAGTAACAAGGTGGTCATGTGACTGGGTGGGCATGGCCAACTCAATGTCAGTCATGTTGAGGGGCACCTTGCCAGCCTCTACTCGCTACTCCCTACCTGCCCGCCCAGGCTCTTTAGGGCCCCAATGGGAAGCAGTTGCTGGAGCTAAGCAGCCACCATGGGAAAGAGATGGTCAGCCAGTTCCAGCCCATGATGCTGTCCACTGGAACAAGGCCCTCCGACTCTTCGCCATCAGTGGCCCTTTCCTCCTGCTTTCGCCCAAAGCCCCACACCAGGAGGCTGAAGCAGACCCCAGGTTGGAATTTCTGCCCCCTCTGCCCCACACAAAAAGATCCCGAAGGGGGAGACTCTCTGCAGCAACACAAACGTTCATTGCACGTATCCGTCCCAGGGGTCATAGTTTGAAGATCCCTGATTTAGGGCAATATAAAAAATGCAAATAATTTTTCTGGGGACCACCAAAATTTTCTCAGGGACCACCAGTGGTCCACGGACCACCAGTTGGTGACCGCTGTCCTAGAACATGTTAATCTCTTCATTTTCTATTACATTGTTTACTTTGTGATTCCACCATTTCTTGCTTGCAGACAAATGGTATTTCTTGCAGATATTCCAATGCACTATTGTTGCTACTTTACCATGCTATTGTTAGTAGCCAGTGCAATCTTTTTGCAGCAAATAATCAGATAGTCCACTGTTTCTTCAGCTTCCTTGCAGAGGCAGTGTTTGCTGTCAGTTCTTTAGCTGGTGTTTTGGCCTTTGTATGGATCAGGTTCTTCTCAAGAACCTAAGATATCATAAAATATTAGCATAGTATATATAAAAATCCAAACAGTGTGGCCTTTTATAATTGATAGATGGAATTTTTGTCAATGAATAGATTTTCCCACAATCTTTTAGCCTGCTCATATCGATTAATTTCCCAACTATATATTCTCACCAATTTTTCATTAATGGAACGTATCATTTTTACAGATGTATCAGTGAATCGTTTTTACTTTTTTGGGGAGTGGGGAGGGAGCGGGCAAAGTAAGTTTACTTTTAAAGAAGCCTGAAAATTTCAACCCTGCTTCAACTCTTGTCTTGTTTATTACTTTATTATGACTTCATCTGTTCATCTGTTGGTTTTAAGGACAATGTGTTAACTTCCAATGCACTAATTTCCAAATGATGGATTGGAAAAAATACAGATAGTTTTTTATTATTTTTTAAAGACCTACAGAAATGATTTGGATATCCCATAAGAAAATGTATCCTCAAGTGATTAAATTGAAATTCCATTTGAAGAGCAAGAATTTGAGGGAAATTCAGCCAGGCATAATTCATTTTTTTAGATGGCCCTTCCATTGGTTCTGCCATATAATCCTATCTGAAACCAGTTAGCATCCATATAACTGACTAAATTTGTATTCTGTAAAGTTTTTGTGTTCTCTTTCAAAAAGACAATATTATTCTGTTGTTCAGTAAGACTATATGACAAGGTTAGTAAAATGAATAGTATAACTAAAATCATTACATAGCTAAGGCTTTAAAAAGTCCAATCCAATCAACCTTATTATCTTGATCTTTTTCTCATACTGAATACAGAAGAATATGGATTCCTATCCAGTGTGTTGCTAAAACTTGGTAAGCCAACTATATTTCTGTATGTGTTACAAACATTTCACCTAAATTTGTTTTAGTTAAACAAGAAAAGCAATGCTTTCTCTCAAATTGTCAGCTAATTTAAAAAGCAACCAAACAGGAATATTAAGAAAAAAACCAGTTTGGAGAGGATTACTTGACTACATAAGTCAGCAATTAGCCCCGATTCTTCTGGATTTTTCAAGATCACTGTATTCTCATATATAAATCAATTATTTATAAATAAATAAATAATAAATAAATAAAGATATAAAATAAATAAAGATATAAATAAATTATTCTCAAATAAAATATATGCAACCAAATAAAAATTGAATGCACGAATTACCACACCAAGCAAGAAGAAGACCTTCTGCGCACAAATTCCAATCCTGCTTTTTATAATTTTGTATACAACAAACTTAAAGACTTGAGATCCATCCTACCACTAAAAGGATCTAACGGCAAAGAATATAATGATGAAACAGCTAAAGCAAACATCTTTAATACATTCTTTGGCTCAGTCTTTGTTAACAGTAATGGCTCATACCCGACATTCCCCTATCGTACCAACAATGAGTACAATGACCTAACTCATATAGATTTCACAGAAGATAATATTGAAAAAGCTCTTCAGAAACTGAAACCATCCCTATCTATTGGACCTGATGGACTATGTGCATACTTCTTAAAAAAGCTTTCCACTAATATAGTTGAACCCCTAAGCATAATCTTTGAAAAAGTCTTTATGACCAGTTCCCTTCCCAAACTTTGGTCACTAGCCACGGTCATCCCAGTCTTCAAAAAAGGAGACCCCAGTGTAGTTGAAAATTACAGAGCAATCTCTCTATGTTGCGTCACCTGCAAAGTAATGGAATCTATCATCAACCAGTCCATTACCCTCCACCTAGAAACAAACAACCTACTCTCTAATAAATAATTTGGTTTCAGAAAAAATTATCATGTAATTTACAACTTCTCCACTGCAAAAACATATGGACTACAAATCTTGATCAAGGCAAAACAATAGATGCAATCTACATAGACTTCTGCAAAGCTTTTGACTCAGTAGTACATGATAAACTTTTCCTAAAACTAAAATCCTATGGCATCTCAGGACCCCTCCACAATTGGATAACAGCTTTCTTGTCAAACAACAACAAGTGGTCAAAATTGGCAATGCTCTATCAAATCCTGTTCCTGTCAAAAGTGGCGTTCCCCAAGGCAGCGTTCTTGGACCAACACTCTTCATATTATACATTAATGATCTCTGTGACCATATTACAAGTAATTGTGTTCTCTTTGCTGATGATGTCAAACTATTTAACACCACCAATAATACAGCTACCCTTCAAAAATACCTTGACTTTGTATCTCAATGGTCTAAAACTTGGCAACTCCAAATCTCAACCAGCAAATGCTCAGTCTTACATATTGGAAAAAAGAACCTAAACACTAAGTACAAGCTTGATGGACATTACCCTACAGATGACCCCCACCCTGTTAAAGACCTTGGAGTTTTCATATCAAATGATCTAAGTGCCAAAGCCCACTGCAACTACATCACAAAAAAGGCTTTAAGAGTTGTAAACCTAATCTTGTGTAGCTTCTTCTCCAAAAACACTACACTACTAACCAGAGCATATAAAACATTTGCTAGACCAATTCTTGAATACAGCTCAACTGTCTGGAACCCATACCACATCTCTGACATCAATACAATTGAACGTGTCCAGAAATATTTTACAAGAAGAGTTCTCCACTCCTCTGAATACAACAAAATACCTTATGCCACCAGACTTGAAATCCTGGGTTTAGAAAATTTAGAACTACGCTGCCTTTGACATGACCTGAGTTTAACTCATAGAATCATCTATTACAATGTCCTTCCTGTCGAAGACTACTTCAGCTTCAATTGCAACAATACACGAGCACACAATAGATTTAAGCTTAATGTTAACCGCTCCAATCTTGATTGCAGAAAATATGACTTCAGTAACAGAGTTGTTAATATTTGGAATACACTACCTGACTCTGTGGTCTGTTCCCAAAATCCCCAAAGCTTCAACCAAAAACTGTCTACTATTGAACTCACCCCATTCCTAAGAGGTCTGTAAGGGGCGTGCATAAGAGCACAAGTGTGCCTACCATTCCTGTCCTATTGTTTCCTTTATTTAAATCCAATTAATATAGTTATTACATACTCATGCTTATATATATGCTTATATATTGTATAGTTATTTCATGCTTATGCTTATATATATTGTGTGACAAAATAAATAAATAAAAAAAATAAAAAAAATTTATGTCCAAACTCTGAGAACCAAGGAGGCTGGTTCCAGCCTTTCCCCCAAAGTCTTTCTTCCCAGTGGGAAGCGCTTTTCTCTTTTATAAGATTTTTTTTTATTGCTAATGATCTTAATGTTGCCCATTTAAGAAGTTGTTTTGCTGTGGTTCTATTTCAAATTATTTTGATCAGCTTCTGCTCTTTGCTTGTTTCTGGGGATGATGCTTTCTAGCACCATGCAACACTCTTTTCTTAGAAGCAAATCTTGGTGTAGCCAAAGAAACTTGCTGTCAAGTATAGCGCCAAACTCCTAAGTATATTTGTATACAAAAGTCAGATTTGCCAGTTTGATTAGCTGGGTTAGAAGAGGAGTGCAGCAAGAATGAGGTGAAATGGATGGGACTTCTCTAAGTTTAGCAGAGATAGAAACAAACCTGCTGTGTGTATGGCCAAATCTTGTGTGTTTCAGAGCTAAAAAAAATGAAGTATAGACTTCAGTCAGAAGTAATTTGGTGTATCCCCATTTTTGGTGTAAAAATAATTGAGTACTTGGGCTACAATGCTGAGCAGGGATTTATGTAGGAAGGAAGGAGATTAAAAAAGTTATAATAGCATCTGCCAACACACAATTTAAGCCACCCCTTTTTAATATCTTTGATTGCCTTTTTAAACTCCCTTCTTTAAAGGGCAAAACCTATATAAAAATTATTTTGTTTTCTTAATGAATTATTTTTCTTTTTAATTAAACTTCAAAAAATACAATTAGCTTTTATTTTCAAATTAATTTGTAAGATTATATATTTACTAGATGACTATACAACTATATTACTATATTTTTAAAAACTATGCAGCTTAAAAACCTAATCTGTTATTTTAAAAAGCTGTATATTTTTTAAAAGAAACCTCTACTAACATTACTAGAGTTTATACCAAAGAAATACCAAAGAAAAGAAATACAAAATTGCAGAGGGAAGCAACTAACCAAATATATACGTAATTTTTCAAATTTTAAATATTTAAAATACATATTTTAGATAGCTGCTTCTAGTAGATACACAATATATATTATATGTAAACTATTCCTGGAATTAAGAAATTACTATTTCTATTTATAAGCAAAAGACCTGAATAGATATAATATACAGATATAATTAAAAAATTGGCACAAGATAACACAGTTTACAGGATAAAATAAATGAATAAATATTATATAAGATGTTTTAAAACACAAGCATATTTATTTATCAGTAAAGACCTAATGAATTAGCAATTTGGATTTTTGACAAAATCATAGTCTTGGTTTCCCAAAGCTGATTCAAAGACAGACAATTGAATCACACCCTTATTCTAAATAATTTTGTCCTAACAATAGCATTCATTTATGACCATAGGCCTACCGTGTCCCTTGTTGATGTATTCCCATCACTCTCGCAAACATCTATGCAATAAGACTGTTAAACTTTAATGAAAGGGGTGGTATTTCCTGTTTGTTCATGTGTTTATAAACGGAATCTGTTAATGAATGAGTCAGTCAGTGCAGGTGGACAGTCTAAAGCAATGTGATGTATGATCTTTTACATGGGGACTGCCACATTGGGAAGTGAGGGGGTGGGTATAAGGTAAAAGGTAGGGCTGCGTCAGGCCGGTCTGGAGAACATCTCCTAACCAACCCAAGGGCGCATTACCCAACTTTGGGATGGGGGTAGAGAGTGTCACGGGAGAGAGACATTATTGTTGTACTGTAACGAGTCTGATTAACGTGCTCCCAGCCTTTCTTTCAGTTTTCTGGGCTCCTAGCAACAGCACACAAAAGTGGTTGGATTTGTTCTTGGCTCTGCAGGGGCAGGGACTGCCTTTGATCTACCCACCATTACCCTCTAGACGGAGACAAGCAGATAGATGGAGGCCACTGGCACTTGTGCGATGAAGGCAGCATTGGCTGCCCAGTGGATGAGCCCCTCAGAAGGCACACCAGCTTCATTGATGGGTGAGAAGAGGACAACCCTCTGCTCCTTCCATCGTGCCATGTCAATAGGGAAGCTAACGCTTCCCTGCATAACCTTCCTTTTTCTTTTTGGTTATGTCCTCACCCTTATCTGCTTTTGGTCAAAATTCTTGAAATGGGAATGAAATAACACTTATGCTCCTTCTCCCTCCCTCTCCCTCTCTCTCTCACTCAGCTGTACAATAACCCACTCCCTTAATTGTTCTATGCAGCTGAGAAGGTCTTAGAGGAAGGTCCTTATAGAAGTAGAGAGGAAAGAACCATAATATAAATTAAAGCACAGATGTTCCATTTGAACAAGATATATTTATTTAGAGATGATTGGCAGGGCTTCTGCCTAATCTTAGGCTGATATCTTCCCCACCACTTGCTACAGGATCCTTTTACTTGGAGACAGGTAGTCCTTCTGAATGCCTAGAAGGACTTCTCTTTCAGCCTTACTCCTTGGGGAGACTACTGTGCTCCATAGTTCTTTTCCTATGGTGTTGCTCTCTGGCCTTTGCTTTGCAGGTACTCTTGCTTTCCACCCTGAAGGTTTCTCAAATGACAGACAATGTCTTTTGGAAAGGGAAAAGATGCCAGAGTCAATGGGAAGAAGGCACTGAGTTACTTTTTGAGTCAGATCTCTGGAGCTTACAAGAGGTTTGTAAGCTTGGGCTCCCTGCTTTATCCTGAATGTAGAAACTTTTTCAGTGAAAGAGACAGAAAGAGATCATGCTGCATGGAGAAAATGGATATGTCAATAGGTGAGCTTGCCTTCCCTTCCCTGATACCCTTCAGCCAAGTAGGGTTGAATTTAGCCTTCAAACCATATTCAGTCCCTCACATTTGCCAGACCAGCCATCTGAATGCATGTAAAGTTAGCCTAAACATTGTATTAAATTAGGCAGATAGAACATTAATCGAATGTATAGGTAATCCTTGACTTACAACCATTCATTTACTGATCATTCAAAGATACAATGTCACTGAAGTAAGTGACTTATGACTGGTTCTCAGAGTCAGGACTGCTGCAGCATCCACATGGTCATGTGATCAAAATTCAGATGTTTGGCAATTATCATATATTTATGACAATTGCATGTCCTGGGGTCACGTGATCATGTTTTGTGACCTTTTAACAAGGACAGTCAATGGGGAAGCCAGATTCACTTAACAACTGTGTTACTAACTTAACAACTGCAGTGATTCACTTAACAACTGTGGCAAGAAAAATCTTAAAAGGAGGCAAAACTCGCTTAACAGTTGTCTTGTTTAGCAATGGAAATTTTGGGCTCAATTGTGGTCATTAGTCAAGGACCATCTATATTTCTGTACCCAGGAAATTGTTTCTTTCAAAGTAACCTAGCATTCTCTTGAATAAAAATACTTAGTTTTAGGAAAGCCAAATTCCTAATTCCTATATCTAATTCCCATTGCAGGAAAGGGAATAGAAGTAACAATTCTACTTAAATATATTTTGAGCTGTGGGATACCTAAACCCTTAGAAAAGAATTCTGAATGTGATTGCTTTAAATTGTCTCCAACTCCAGAATTTTCCTTACTTGTACTAGATCAACATTAGCCAAAATATATTAAAGTAGTATTGAGGAGCCTTGTGTCCTTCACAATAAGCATTAAAGCAAAATGTGCTGGGGATTTCTGAGAGTTGAATTGCACACATTTTAAACTTGCTAAGGTTGAGAGTATCAAAAATCATATTTCTTCTCACCAGCTCAACACTTTCTCTACGTTTAAAGTACTATCAACTATTGTCCATAATGTGTAAAAACATAGGAAAGATTAAAAAAAAGTTGAAGCTGTCTATTTTGCAATAAACTTTGGACCATCTCAAATCATATACCCATACTCAATATCCTTTAAATATATATTTTTAAAATTACTATTTTGTAAAGCAAGTATAAACCATTATAACTTATTTAAATATGTTAACTAAATACTACTCACGTTAAGGGAATTACAGGCTATTTCTATCTCATTTTGATCAACACTTTAAATTAAAAATTAACGAAGAACACCGGTACAGTTAGATCTATGTTTTAAAAAGCTAATGATCAGAAGGAATCTGGTAGCACATTTTCAGCTATCTTTGATAAGTCAGAAAAGGTGATATCAAACTCTTTGATTTTTTTGGTTATTATAGATTTAATCTGGTTCTCTTCCAGCAATGTCTAGGGAAAAAAATAAGTTCCCGTTGGAAAAAAAAGAACATATAATGAAATAGCAAAGCAAGAACATTATCTTCAGTAGGACACAGTTTTGTCTTTTAAGTACTTCATTGCAAAGTACAGTTTTCCTTTTGGGAAAAAAACAGGTTAATATTTGGGTGTTTTTGTGGAAATGTTTAATGAGGGAGGTGAAAGCTGCACCCTGAAACTCTTGAGAGCCAATGACACTTAGCTCAACAATACCGAACTAGAGGCTAGGTGGCCTGAGTTACAAGCCAGCTTTTTATGTGCCAGGAACCTGGAAGACTATTATTGAAGTTCTATGCCTGAGGAGGCCTGAATTTGACCTTAAAGCAGTAAACATTAAACATGTAAGTGCCTTGAGAAGGGGAAAAAAAAGCAGAGCTGTAATATCATGATCACTGCTTAAGGTGTGGATCCTGTCTGGCACTTACTAGAGCTTCCTGGCATTTTTAAAAATTTACTGCTTTTTGAACTCTTGCACACAAAAGTCTTGATGACAAAAGATGGGATTTGCCAATTTGGCTGAGATGGCGAAGATATCAGCCTTTTTGAAAGACAATACGCAAGAAAGATACTTAAAGGAATGGAAAAAATGGATTGACTACATTCAAAGTAGATATCAGACTAAGAGTTATCAGACTGCCTTTGAATGATTATGATGTATTATTTTTAATTGTTTTCAGGGGAAGTTAGGAATTGATGATTGTAGGGGTATAATTAAGTTGGGATGAAATTTTTTTAGCATATGTTTGTTTTATTTTTAACTATACCTTGTGCTCATTCCGGGAAGTGGGGGGAGGTTGTGAAGGGAGGGGAGGGGGGGAAAGGGGGAGAAAATTTTTTTTGGTAAACTTTTTGAATAAAAAAAAAAAGATGGGATGAGCAGAATCCTCTTCATATTTCTTCAAAAGTGAACCCACTGGCTTCTGTAGGATTCATTCCCTACAAAATTTAGGGATTTCTGGTCTGAATTTAGTTTTTAGTGAAATCAGTGGGGCCAGTTAGTCCTGACTTAAATCTGGTGGCTCTCAGCTCAGTCCCGATGCAACCTTTTCAATCCACCCGCTTTTAAGATACACCCAGCCAGTCTTACAGGGTTTTGTGGGATCCATTTATTAAATTAAATCCAAAGGCTAATCTGGTGTTAAGTTGCCAGAACAAGCCCTAGCGCGGTTAAGCTTCAGATTGTCCCCATTTTGACCCTGGACCCGTGATCGTCGCACAAACTCCTTTGTTTTCTTTCACGGTCACGCGGGAAGTCTGAGGAAAGACTCGGGTGGACATCGTAGCCTGGGAAGAAGCGGTCTCCTTGTTTCCCCGGGCTTTCCCCTCGGCTTCTGTCTCGACCCCAAGCCCCTTCCTCCCCTTAGCCCGCGGGCGGCTTTGTTTCCAGAACCACGAGCGTCCTCGCCTTCCCCGCGCGGGAGTGCTGTGGGGTGGGGGACGCGGGTGGAAAGGCGAAGCCAGGCGGGCTCAGTAGCTTCGGGGATTTCGCGAGCTTTCCGCTGAAGTCGGGGAGGGGGCTCGATTTAGCTGGACCCCGAGCCAGAAAAAGAGAAAGCACGAGCTCCGCTTTCCCCGAGCACAGACTTATCCGATCTGCACCCGTTCAAATCTCCGCTGCAGAATTAAAGGCCAGTTCGTGCGTGGCCTTTCGTAGTCCCGCTCCTCCGGTGGGTAAGGGATTTTTCATCTGCCTAGAGAACCTAACTAGGAGGCGGCAATTCAAATAAACCCGACCTTCTGAGCACCGCCTCGCTGAAGCTAATGCCTTTAAAACCGAAAGGATTCGGTTGTGAAGGAGAAAGGGCATTTGACGAGTTTACAAGTAGTCCTCAACACTTCATTTAGTAACCGTTCAGTTACCTCACTTAAAAAAGTGACTTAGGAGCATTTTTCACACTTACAACCATCGCAGCATCTCCATGGTCACATGATCAAAATCCAGATGCTTGGCAACTGACTCATAATTATGAAGGTTGCAGTGTGTCCAGTGTCCCATTTTGTGACTGACAAGCAAAGTCAAAGGGGAAATCAGTTTCACTTAACTGTGTTACTAATTTGCCAACTGCAGCGATTCGCTGAACAACTATGGCAAGAAAAATCATAAAAGGGGGCAAAACTCATTTAACAATTATCTTGATTAGTGAAAATGTTGGGTTCAGTTGTGGTCATAAGTCAAAGACTACCTCTATTTCTGTACCGAGGAAATTGTCTCTTTCAAAATAAGCTAGCGTTCTCTTGAATAAAAATAGTTTTGGGGAAAACTGAATTCCTAATTCCTATATCTAATTCCCACTGCAGGACAAGGGAATAGAAGTAACAATTCTACTTAATTTTGAGTCCTGGTATACCTAACCCCTTAGAAAAGGATTCTGAATGTGATTTATTCTAAATTGCATCCAACTCCAGAATTTTCCTTACTTGTACTAGAACAACATTAGCCTAACATTAGCTCAACAAATGTTTCCCTTAGCAACAGAAATTCTGGGCTCAATTGTGGTCATAAGTTGAGGACTACCTATATTGCATTTCTAGGCGGCTTTTCCCTTCAGAGCCCAGAGCAGCACCCACTAGGTCTCCTCTCCTTTTATGTCCAAAACATCCCTTCGAAGGAGGAGATGGGGCTGAGCGAGGGTGCCATCTAGCCAGTGAGCTCAGCAGTCAAAGGGAGACCCCAACACAGGGCACCTGCAGACGGGATGCTCTCCTGATGGAAGGTCTCGAAATGACCTTCTGAGGTCTTCACAAAGTGAACGGGTAACCCATTACTGTGTCCCCATTCCCCAATTTGTGGGCTGGGCTGGGAATGATGGAAGTTTTAGATCCAGCTGTTTGGAGAGCATCTGCTTGGAGAAGGATGGGTGTTTGTACTCCCTGACGGGAGCACCCAGCCAGCTGGAGAGTCCGGGGAGAAAAGGGCAGGGGGGCTAGCCCTAGCTGGCTAAATGCTGTCCCCACCCCCGGAGAAAGCCCGTCTGGGCTCCAGGGAAACCGGGCGAAGCTGAGGACTTTCTGTACCCAGCTTTTTTTTTTTTTAATGCACGGGAAGGATCCCAGGCAGGCTCTACAGGCGGAGGGGACAGGAACCCGCCGAAAGGCCTCAGAGCAGCAACATCGACGGTCTCAAGCGGGCAACCCCACCGAAGGCGGCCCGCTCCGGACGGCTTCGGCGCTTGCTTTCGGCCAGGCCGCGCCAGCTGCCACCGCCTGTCAAGCGGTCAGCCGAGCCTCTTTGTGATGCAGCGAGATCTGGAGTCGGGGCTGGAGAGACCAGCCGAGCTGCCGCCGAGCGAAGGGAAACTTTTTTCCCCCCCACTTCGGCGGGAACCGCCGGAAAAGACGACCCCCGCCTCCCGCCTCTCTGGCAGGGCCTCCGGGGGACTCATTTGCCGGCTTTCTCGGCAGCCGAAACGACCGCTGTGGCTGCACCAGTTGGCGGGGTCTACAGTTGGGCTTGTTGCACGGTCCGCGTGGTTTAACGGTAAGGCATTTGCGAGGGAAACAGAGGCGGAGAGTCTTCGGACCGTTAGGCCTTCCCTCCCGCGTCCTCCGTTGCCTCATCGCCTGCAAGGATTTGCCGCCTTAAACAAGCCGGGCTGAAGCGTTTCTCTTCTGAAAGTCTCGCAAACTAAGATCCGTGCGGGCTGCGTGGAAGTGGCCTCGCTTGCCGTGTCGGCGAGCGAACGGGTCTCCCTTCCACATTTCCTGAAGTCGACCTGTTCAGGCTCGGCAAGGACGAAAGCGGCCTAGATGGGAAGCGGGGTGGGGCTGGGCGTTTGCTTCAATGATTTTTTTCCCCTCCCCCCTTTCTCAATGTGTCGAGGGCAGCGTTCGCCCCCATTGACAGTGGGGAGAAGAAACTTTTAAGGAGAGTTAAAGTGCCCGCTTTAGATCAGCCGCCACAGATCGGCTTTTAATTCAGTTGACAAGCAGCCTGCCAAATGTCTTAGTGGAGAATATGTTTAATTTTGAGTCGCTTAGACAGATGCGGCAGTATCTCTGCTGTCCTCCAGGTATTAAGGTGCACCTCGCTAAAAGATAAAGTTTAGTTCTGCAATCTGCTGAGTTTCATCAGCTGGATTGGTTGTATCCCTTCTAACAACCTACCTATACAGATGTAATGCCACTTGCCTATTGAGTCATCTTCGGAAAGGGTCACCCCTAGAGAAGAAGAAAAAATCATTCTGGACCCACTTACAGTGACATACAGAAAGATCTTGGTGGAATGAAAAATACTGGTTAACTAACAAATCCAAACAGATAAAACAAAAAACAAAAAACCCTTAACATGATTCCTGTTGAAGTCTGTTAGAAATAAAGAATTTAGAATCGCAATCGTATATATTACTATTTCAAATATAACCCCTCTGAGTCCTGGGAATATATTAAGTAAACCTGTAAAGTGTTTGAGAAAGATTTTGTTCTCTTCCATTCCATAATTGGTATATTTCCCCACTCAGAAATACATATATTCAATGTCCTACTTAAAAGAAATTGGGGAGAAAAAGGGATTCAAATGCTTTATATTCAGGCTAGTCCATATCTAACTGTCACTGAGACTTTAGTTATATTTTCCCCCTTCCCCAAGAGAGATACACCCTCAGCTAGGATTTCCCATAAACAAAAGTACAGGTCTTGCTGTGAAGGGAGACAGAACTGGACAGCCTAGACTAAGGCTAAATTCCACTCCTTCCTCAAATTCCACTTGACCATGATTCCATCTTTGCTTCAGCAATTAAACCAGGGCTATCTTTGATTGTCATTAAATTCTCCATAAAACAATGAAGACATTATGCTTCAAAAACCCCTCCAGGCCAAGGATTAAGAGAAGACAAGAATCCTTATTCCCAGGGTACGATGGAGAATAATGAAAATAAATCGGGAAGGGGGGGAATAGAGAAATCCATTTAAATTTTCCATCCCTGGGCTCTCTTACCCTGCAGTCTACAGTGGGAAGGAAAGGAGCGGGCATTACACTGCTTCCTAGCGGCCTGTCAGACTGCTCACTTCCAGCTGCTTGGACTAACCAAAGTTGGGAGCGATGCTTTATTTTTTATTTTTTTCTCTCCGGGTAGAACTTGTCTGAGCTTGGAAGCTAAGTATAACAGATCCAGATAAGACTTGCCAGAGGAGTTAAAACCTTGCTGGAAAGAAGCAGTGGCAAAGCCCTTTTCTACCACTGTGAAGAAAACTACATGGGCTTGTCCAGGAAGAGAGGAGGAGAGAGTTGGACTTGAAGGAGAATTTCAGTGCTGGCAGCTTCCAGGGAGCCAAGCCTGCTTAAGAGGACAGCCTTTACTCTCATGATTGAGGGGAGAAGGACCAGCTGAGACAGAACATCTGACCCAAGTGGATGAGCTCCTGTCCATTTAAGTCCTGTCCGAAAGAGCTTGATTCAAAAACTGGGTCAAGTTGTGCCATCTCCTAGGTGTGGTCCTACCAAAGTGTTGTTTCCAAATAGATGGAAGATGACTCCCATCAGCTCAAGTGAAGTATTAGTAAGACTTACCCCCTAATCTAAGACTTAATGTAGCAAGAAATCTGAATTTTGGTTTGAAAAGGTGATTTTTCTATGTTGTACTTGGCATCTAGCCTAGCTTTACTTGGCCTACTAGTTTTCCATGTGCAGGGTTTTCTTAGTAGGGAGGTACATTTAGTTATATAATACCCTGCCCCATGCACGGCTGTTGTTTGGAGATCATGCTAAAACCAGCAATAGGAAAACCCCAGTATGCTCAGCAAAATAAACCAATTGTATTATTGCTGAGGGGGTTGGCCTGATAAGGAGCTTATTTGGTTTGGCTTTTTAGCCACTGTGATTTGTAAACCGTGTGTAATGGTTGTGGTAATGTTGGAAGGTGTTGCTTGGCACATGCTGTAGACTGGACTCTGCGCTTGAATAGGCTGGCCTCTTTTTTTCAGAAATAAATGTCCTGGCATAAACAAACAGGATTAGGATATTGTCTGCACATAAAACTATATTAAAAAAATAGACATGAAAAAGAAAACTTGAAAGTAATGAATCGAATCTCTAAGAAAAGCCAATATCTCTTTTATTTGAAAGTTGGGTGGTTATTTCTGTGGACTTTCAGATCATTCATGCATCTATTTTATACACATTTATGGAGAAAGAAACCTAACAAAAATAATAGCTTCTGGAATTAGCAATTGTTTGAAAATTCAAAAACAGGACTTGATCATTATTCCAAACTGGGTAACCTGATGCAAGTATTGACTTCTACCCTTCCATTTTGCCCCTCTCTATGTGTTAAAATACAGTCTCCATTGTCTAGATAATGTGAGGGCTGGAGATAATGGGAAAGTTGGTGTATAGGTTTTTTATCTTGAATAAGGCAAAGGTGGGTGTCTAATTTAGTGAGATGAGGAGTTTGAGAGCCAGATCACACATTTCTGTACAACAGAATAACTTGGATTCACATGGAATGCAATTGGGGGTGGTTAGGGGGCGGTGAGGGGGATGTCTAAGATTGCATGAAAGTAACCTTAACAAATCAGAGGATTATCTTGGGGCACTTTTTAGGCTCCATCCCCACCCCCGAAATTCCCATCCCTTAATTTAAAGATCTAGGCATTGATTACTGAAAAGATTTCTGCACTTGGCCTGAAATGTTTACATAGTTCAGGGTTGACCTTTGTCACTAAACCCCACTTCTGGTGCTCAAATAGAGCTTTCATTTCCATGGTATAAGGATCCAAACACTTACATTTTATTAAGAGGATGGCTTAAATGACTCCTTGTCTCTCTCACCTCCTACAAGTGTTTTCTATTTACCCATTTAAGTAAACAGTGCTGCTTTCCTGGGGTGCCCATCTAAGAGCATCTTGTAGGTCACGAAAAGGTTGAGGCCCAGTTTGCAACTCCGCATTCTGTTAATTTCTTAAGAAACACAAGTTGCAGGGCCCTGCACAAAAGGCGATGATTTAATGAGGAAAAGAAACAAACTGGCTGATTGTTGGCGCTCACAACTGCCTTGGGAGTCCCTCTGGCAGCCACAAGCTGAACTCTATGCCTTCAATGCAGCGTGCTTTTGGAGGAGAGGCTGGTCTGAATAGAGGACAAAGACAGCTTGTTCTGTTTATTTACCCTGCCTACAAGTTGGGTTAACCTCTCCCAAACAGCCGGGTTAAGCCCGTTAGCTGCCCAGCCCAGATGAGCCGCTGCTGCCGCATGGCCACTGTCATGCAAACGAGTCTTCTCAGTCTTCTCGAGGCCACCCTCTCCCACCCCACCGAATTTATGCCAAGGGGCAGCCTGTGTGCAGCTGGAAGTCAAACCACTCTCCATCCATTGCGGAAATAAATCCTGCCCTATTCACTTTGCTAGACAAGATAGTTGACCAGCGGAGACGCCCATCCTTCAGATAAAACAGGAAAAGAAAATTGCTTTCAGTTTCAATGGGGACCAAGCTCACCCATTCGAAAGCAGTCCATAAAAAAAGAGGAAGGCTTGATCATCGAAAGCAAAAAAAAAAAGGAGGATTGGTGCTAATTCAGCTGGGCTGAAAGACACTGAATGGGAGGATGGAGTAGCATATTCCAGGAGACCATCCAGGTGGGATTTCTTCAGTAAATTGTGGTTTAGCATGAGATGTGAATACAGGCTGAAAACCTGTGGTAGAAAAGTACATGATGGGTGACATAATGCAATATGCTTTAATTTGAGTCAGGGGATGGCTTTTCAAGTCATATTAATCAGGATATCATATAACCAATTATAGGGCATGTATCTGAGTCCTAAGCCATATCCATACACAAGGTATGTGTGTGTGAACACATACACATAACTTGTGGATGCCCCCAATGGCATAATAAGTGCCATTGGGGGCACCCATAAGGTATGTGTATGTGTTCGAAAAAGTCAAGATGGCTGCAATGGTGTGATTGAAGTTCCATTCCTCCTTTTGTGAGTTAAGCAGGACTTCCAATTTTGTAGTTAAATCAATCATTATTACTCCCTCCCTCCCTCTGAACGTCCCTGTATCCTATTTTACTAAGCTGTGTTTGCATAAGCCGCAGAACTGCTACTTGGCCAACCACATGTGGGATCCATGATTAGTCTAAGATTCAGCTTGATACATAAACCCCAAAATGATCTCAAGTGAATTAGGACAGGTAAATATGTGAAGATAGATACTGTCTCTAACATATTTGTTTGTGCAATAACGGTATACTCTTTTAGGGAATCATCACCATCATCATCATCACCATCTTGGCTGAAGCTGTAGAGAAGCAGTCATCTAACATATGTTTTGCAGATTAGCTCCTGGGCCCTATAGCAGCAGTCACCAACTGGTGGTCCATGAACTACTGGTGGTCCGTGAGGAAATTTTGGTGGTCCGCAGAAAAATTATTTGCATTTTTTATATTGCACCAATTACTAGTTATCTTTTTTAAAAAATCGTATTAGTAGTCCATGGGATTTAAAATTATGAATTTAGTGGTCCCTGAGGTCCAAAGGGTTGGTGACCCCTGCCCTATAGGATTTCTCAAAAAATAAAAAAAGAGGGGGATATTTATTGGTTTCTACCTAGGGCTCTTTTTGAAAATGCATTGTGCTTTGGGAAAAACAACACAATAAACTATGAGGTAGAGAGCCCCTGGTGGAGGCTGGAAGGAGACACTGGTTTGTTAAATGGGTCTTTTTATCATAAGACATGGCTATAAGTGCAGCTTTACTGCAAATAGGTAAGCCAATTTATAAAAGTGCTCACAACATGGCCTCAACATTTTAAAGATGCCCACCACCAGTCCAGAAAGCTGTCTCCCCTGGTTTTAAGTGGCACCATGGAAAGTGAAGTAGATTAAATAGATTAATATAAGAGGAGTAGATGAATGAAGGAAGTCGTTGATATAAATAGAAACAAACACCATATCCAAATACTAAGTCATCTCAACAATATATTATCTCTGTATATTTCAACAGTACAGTTTCTCTTAGTTTCACAAAGGGAATGCCCAGGACTGAACCAAAAGCTGTTCATTGCCAGTTAGATAAATCTTTTTCTATGTTCAGTTCTGTTAGAAATATCTCTGGTAGTTGAGCTGAAATGATCTTTTCTGAAGAGAATGGAAATGGGTGACCAGTGCATGAGGACAATTTGAGGCTGAAAAAATCATGTATCTTATTTGGTCTATGGACCTATAATTCTGCCATGAATCCTTCTAAGTACATACTCAAACTGCAATTTTGGATTAATCATTCTGAGGAATTACGGTACATCCAGTTTTCTTCTCATTATAATTTAAAACCAGACTTTATTAATATGCTCATAAAAGGCATGGTAACTACCTCCTTCCTTTACGGTCACGTTCAGAACAGATTTCTGCAGGGCTGAAAATGCTGTAATATGGCTATCTGCAGGGATTCAAGTAGCACTATCATTGAGTGTTAAAGAAAAAAATTAAGCTTTCTGAAATTTACAATCTATAATTCCTTTGCTGTTATCCTTTGTGATGATACTAAAAGCAGTGCAGAGAATTTTGAAGAAAAACTAGTGGTCTGATTCAACAGTGAGATACTTTTTTTAAAAAAAGCAGTTTTGATAAATCCCTTCTCCATAGGCACTTGGATTACAGGGACTTACCAAACTGCACATATTTATAAATCTCATATCCAATTGCACTTAAAAAAAAAAAGAGATGTCCATTTAGGTGGGAAGAGGTCCACATGACAGTTGTCTTTGCACAGCGAAATGGGAAAACTTCAAATTATTTAATTTTCTAAAACATCTGATAAAAGCTACAGAAAATGGTTTGAACTCCTAATTGATACATACAGATGTTTAACTGCAAACTCCTTGAGAAGTTAACTAAGCCATATTAAATGGTTTCCAGCTTGCACTTTCTACTGCAGGCAGCAAAATCCATTGGACCACAGTTGTTAATTTAGATTAAATATTCTAAAAGCAATGCATCTTCAGACTGAAAGAAGCTAAGCTGGAAATCTAGTCAGAGAGGAGGTTCTACCTTTAAAAGTCACACAGAACAGTGCCAGAAGTGTATTTTATTATCTTCAGCAGGGGAAAATATGCCTTTGCAATGTTTGCTTTCAGTATAACTCTTAAAGTAACAGGAACACAAGTTGAGGAAGGAATGTCTATGGATCCCTTCAAACCTATAATGTGTCAAGTCTCTGAAATTCCCAAAAACCTCTCTTAAGACTACTTGTTGTGTAGAATTTTAAACAAAGAGCAGCTCTTTTCTCTTTTGTATAACAAAATACGCTTCCCAAGGGCCCCTTTTCTACATACCCCTGAAAGATAAGGAAGGTTTTCCTCCTTTGGCAACTCTGCTGTTCACAGAACTTTTTTTCAGTCAAATATTAATTGAAGCCTGTTTGTGCACATCACTGATTGATTTTAATTGGTTGCTTTTCCAAAGGAAACAGTTTTGCTTTCAGGTCTGTCACAACTCGTTTGTCAGAGGAAACAAGCTCCAATCTTAGGATTCTCATTGACATTCAGTAAGAAAAATAGATCAAAGTTGTTGGACATGTATTCTGAATTCGACTGAAATATGAAGCATTGCACTGTCCTTTCTCTCAGTATCATGTAATTTTTCTTGAAGAAGCTCCTGGAATCACTCTTTGAGGAAAAGTTTATTTAGCAGATTATTTTTTCTTGATGGCAGTAGCAAGTGTAACGATATTTTGGGCCTGTCTCAGTAACGGCATGTCTATCATGCTGCCATGGAACGTGAAGGCACCCTGCAAAGAAAAAAAGAATATTCTCAAAAGAGATCTTGGGAAAATAAAATTTCGAGCTATAGTTAGTCATAATACTATGTTTGTTAGCTAAGAATCATTACAGCCCACATGAATCAGAGATATCTTCTACCTGTTTTAGAAAGAGCCCAGAAGTACAATGATAAAATAATTAAAGAAAAAGAAATGCAGAAGCTAAGCAAGGTCAGGTCAGGCTTGGTCTTGAATGGGAACTCAGAAAATTCCAGGACTATGAAGTAGAATGTGAACTTGGAAAAAAACTCCTGAAGACAATTGCCAACTACTTCTATGTTGCTGCCGAAAAAGCAACATGTCTATATCCTAGCAATTATCAGGAATCACGCTCAAAACAGAGAAATGTTAACTTTTTTCTCACAGACAAAATATTCTTCTTCTCTGCTCCCAGAAAAGACATAGGAAGACGTAACCTGAGCTGCATGAATGAAGTAGTAATGTAGTATTGAGGAGAGTGGGCCCAACAATTCATTTTTCACTTATAACAATTTTGCCAGGTTCCAGTTGTTTGGCACTAAAATACTGGTATCCACAAGGAATATTTTCTTTTTGCTAATCACAGTCTTGAGTAAGCAGTATTACTATAAAACCTATTAAAACTCATCCCCAATGTTGATACCAGTGAACTAAAAGGGGTTTGTGTTGTGTTCTGAAAACAGTGTGAAGCAAGATTGAAGGTTGTATGCAGGGCTGTGGGAGAGAAGATGGAGCTGGCCCTCTTTAGTTTCCATTGATAGAAGAAGGTCCATCTACAGAAGAGGATGAGTGCTGGATTCTAGCTATTGTGAATATTAGAATAGAATCTTATCTAAAAGATCCACATATGCACTTCTTTCTGTTACTGGAAAAAATGACAACAGTGATAAATAAACTAGACCAGAGAAATTGGTCACATTTCTAACCAGCATTGGAGAACCTCTGATGTGAGTAAGATTATACAAAGGTTTTTGAAGAGTAAAAATAAAAAGAGAAACCAATTGCCACTCCAATAGTAAAATTAAGGATTGTTCGAAAAAGAACAAATAATAAAAAAAGTCTTACAAACATACTGTATGGAGGAGAAATATAATCAATGTTTGAATACAGAGAAGTGGTTCATGTTACAGTTTATTGAAAGAAGGCTAATACAATGACAAAAAATATCCTGATATTATTAGGACTAGTAATACAAAGAAAACAAAGTGCTTAAATTTTCACTTGTATAATACTGTTTATAATTAGGTCAATTTAGCTGAAGAGCCTCACTCCAGTAGCAGAGATGGGAAGAGATGTTACAACCGTTTGTTTGCACGAGGACAATGAAAATTAGATAATAGTAGTAACAATGCCAAAAGCAGATTGGAATTGTACTGCAAAAACAATTAGTTGGAAACCCAAAGGAGGAATCTGGTGTATAAAATACCTATGAAATTACAAATGAGGATAAATATAAATGTACTTTAGCTGATGATTTAGATATTACTGAGATGACCTGAAAATCCTAAGAAACAATATCTTGTTCCAACCATTAATCTGGAGTGTTACATTGACAAATAAGCCAATATTTTCATAGCTCATGTAAAATATTTATGTTATTAATGAATTTTCTACAACTTATATTACTTTTATTTATACCACACTCCCTAGCCTATTTGTCTCAGGTGGCAGCTCCTGGCTGGCCTTGATTAGGCTTGGAAACTAAGCAGTGTTAATCTTGGTTAGTAGTTAGATGGGAGACATCCAGCAATGCTAGGACTGGTGGCTAGCATGGACTAAAATATCAAAGCAGTTCTACATTGTCTTCATCCAGGAACACCACACTGATACATCCTCAAAGTTCCCAAGGTCATGGATAACATGTAAGAAGCAGCTTCTTTATGCATATTTATTTAGTAAAACATAATCCCATTGACTCTAAATGAATCTCTGCAGGATTGTAGTTTAGATTTGTCATGGGGCTACTGTAGGTTGCTTACAACAATGAAAAGGAAGAAATGAAAAGAGTGTAAACAAAACAAAAGTAAAATACTGTAATAGAACAATAAAATAAATGAAAAAGAACACATATTTTATCAATATGATTAAAAAAAAGATGGATGGGTGAAGAGCAGAGAGCAAGGGGGGAGGTGGAATCTGCCATCAATCCAGCAGCCACTTTCACTAACCCCCATCTCGTTCCCAAGCCAACTGGCAGAGCCAGGTCTTCAAGCTCTTGTACAAATGGGGGCAGATCTTACCTTAGAGGGTTGGATGTCCCAAAGAATATTTATTGTATTTAATTTTTTCCCCCAGAAAAAAAATAGCTGAATGTCCTGATTACAGCTTGCTATAATTGGGAGTTGTAAATCCAGCTGCTATGGGGTAAACCCCCTTGTCTTACTTAATTAACAGGAAAGTTGGTCCCACCTTGGAAAGACCACACTTGGAATACTGCATCCAGTTTTGGTTGCCATGATATAAAAAAGAAGTTTAGATTCTAGAAAGAGTACAGGGAAGAGCAACAAAGATCATTAGGAGACTGGAGGCTAAAACATATGAAGAATAGTTGCAAGAATTGGGCATATCTAGTTTAATGAAAAGGACTAGGAGTGACATAATAGCACTGTTCCAATATTTGAGGGGCTGCCACAAAGAAGAGGAGGTCAACCTATTCTCTAAAACAGCTGAAGGTAGGACAAAAAGCAATGGATGGAAACTAATCAAGGAAAGAAGCAATGTAAAACTAAGGAGAAATTTCCTGACAGAACAATTAATCAGTGGAACAACTTGCCTTCAGAAGTTGTGAGTGCTCCAACACTGAACGTTCTTAAGAAGAGATTGGATAAACCATTTGTCTGAAATGGTATAGGGTTTCTTGGACCTCTTTTCACTTTTTATTGTTATTCTGTTAAGGTATGAAAATGAAGATGCCATCAAAAAGATAGTTCAGCTTTGTTCAAGCTGGTGCTGGAATCCACCTGCTCAAGCAGGAAACCCTATACCATTTCAGACAAATGGTTGTCTAATCTCTTCTTAAAAACTTCCGGTGTTGGAGTACCCACAACATCTGATACCATACACAAAAAATGTATATATTCCAAATTAAATATTTAATTCAGCCCTTGCTAAATAAAAAAAACATGACATGTAAAAATTCTTATTTCAGTTAACATTTCCAGCAGTATTCCACACTAACCTGTTAATATTGCTTATCTTGGTATAGTCTGCTCCAAAGAAGATATATTTATTCTGGGAAATTTAATGCCAGCATCGTGTAATATGTGAAAGAAGACAAATCTTTTGGTGCTGATATTGCTAGGCCTCAACATATTTTACTTCAAAATAAACACAACTGAAATAAATTGAAATTACTTCTGAGTAAACAAATTTAAGATTTTTTTGGTCATAGAGGTGTATTAAAGACCATGGCCTTGGTCAAGCTGCAGGATAAGGCGGTTCATGGAGATATCATTGCCAAAGAATTAAGCAAGCCACAAAGGATGTGAAGGAAGTAAAATTAAATTGGCAATGTCAAATGTCTCTCTTTCTTCATGTCTCTTACCTATAGATTGAATCGGGTAAAATGAATAATTTTCAGCCAAGATTTAGCAGTAACTGGTTTAATTCTAGCAAAATCCCTGCCAAATACAGGTGAAACAAAATGTGGGACTGCCGCCATTTCAATAAATTGAAATGATATTTAGGTGGTACGGCTTTTCTTTTAATGCTCTTGGTTTACCCCAGAAGACCATATTGGCCAGAACATTAGCTCTTTTGCTCTGCCCTGGAGAAGAAAGAAGGCAGCTGAGCCCCATTATACCTGGAGCCCCAAGGGTGGGGGAACACCAGGTAATATTTGGAAGATGTGGCTTTTTTTGCTACAAGGTCTTCTCACATCCTACCATGCTCTGTGGCAGAGTGTGATGCCTTGAGTTGGATCTGAAGGACAGAATTTTTCAACATTCTTCCCATCTTTTCATACCTGAAAATTTGATGGGGCAGGATAGATCAAATAACATCAGATATAAAAAAGTGATTGCTTGTTTTCATACACTATCTTTGTATAAACTGGGAAGGGTGTCTCAGATATGCCTAAGTACTCAAGGGAAAGGCTTTGGTGATTTAGTGGTAGATCAGAAGCCAGAGAAAAAGATTCAAATGCCAAAGTTTTCTGCCAATGAATAAACAAGGATTGCTGAATTTGCTGCCTTTGAACTACATGCAGTAATCATTCCTGTTATTCTTAGTTGTGGGAGTGATGGCGATTGTAGTCCATCATTTCTGAAGAGATGCTAAGTTTGGATAGTTGATATAGGTCATCTGTGATGAGAGGAAACCATTAGCCTGAGTCGATACGAAGCAACTTCAGGTTATACTTTGGTGACCAGAGGCTGAATGAACTATTAGGCTAAGTACTCTACAGAAATACTGCCTGAGCCAATTAAAGCTTCAGTTCCCTGGTATTTGTTAGTGTGAAAAATATTCTCTTCTTGATCAGTGTTTATCAGAGTGTAGTGTCCTCCATAGAGAGGAACCTCCACAGGTAGAAGCATCTAGTCAACATTAACTGATCCTGGCTTCTCAGTGGCTTTGACTTGCTTAGAACTTGGAAGGGAGATCACTAGAAAATTTCAAAACTGTAAGGAAGTTCTTTTTTTTTTTTTTAATCATTTTTGAAAGCAAAATACAACACAGCAGACTGTATGAATAGTCACCAGGGATTAAATCTTATTCTTTGAAGGGATAAAGAAATGGTCTTTAAAAAAATGATAATTTGATATTCTGCATAACACTTTCAATCGAAGCATGTATTTCCCAAACATGGCCCAAGGCCTAATTATAGTGAAAATTATTTGCATTGGAGTAATTAGTTCAGGCAGTCACAGCTTACAAACTGAAGCCACATCTTGATCGTCTCAATTCTAATGCCCTGCCCCATCCTACCGTTATTTCCTTCACGCTCAAACTCCTGAAGCCTCATATTTTCCCTTTCTAGTGAAAAATATTAGCTCCACATTGAGGTTTATCATACCACCAGCACATTCTTGCATACTCTAATCTGAGGAAATGTTTTGAAATATTCCATTATTAGGCAAGAAGTATTTGTTTTCCTTTGATTGTATTTCCTCTTAATTTTTTCAGAATCCCATTAGGCTACTTCAAATCTGTGATGATTCAGAAAACAATGTTGAAATAGTTGCATATAACATATGTTCAAAATGTCTGTTTCTTCTTAGGAAAGCAAAATATACATATGCACATACCCCTTTATGTTTTTCCTTTCTCAGGGTTTCAAATAAACACCAGCTCAGCTGTAGAAACAAGAATGCATTTCCTATTTCAGACTGCACCACAATCCTCTAGGGATATGCATGTGAAAATTTATGTTTTAATTATGCAGTTAAATGAAATTATTTCATTTTTAATAGCTCCAATTTGCTGTTGAAGTAAACAGTTGGGCAACCTCTGACCCTTTGAAAATGTAGCAGCAAATTTATATAGGACCTGCTAAGATTATATTGCATATTAGGTGACTGATCCTGTAGCACTGGGCTGTAGATTATTTGTTAATATATATATTCAGGCCTTAAAATAGAATCCTTGGTGGAGATGGGATTAAAATCCATATTTTTCCAATCAACCTTTGATCAATAGTTTATATCCAAAGATCTTTACACTTAAAAGCCTTATTTTAACAAGAAAAAGGTAATTCTGCATTATTTTACTAATTTGCAGAATTTATTTTGGGTCAACTGCAATTTATTTCCCAGAGCACTAAAGAATTGGTTGATATTCACAATTCTATTTAGACAATTCTACTAGCTATTGTCCAGATATTTTCAAGCAAATCCTGCAATCATGAGAACTGGTAACCTTAAATTTTCAGGCGGCTATATTCAGATCATATAGTAATATGCCCAACTATTATGTCAAATATTATATAATAATAATGATAACAGTAACAACAATATCCCTTCAACTTTAAAAATCAGCACTGTCCTACTATTAGCAGCAAGATGAAAATGAGAAATCCAAAGCAGGTTAAATCATCAATTGTAACAAGAATGTTAGAAAAGATTCAATAGAAGGTTGACAATATTCTATCATTTAACGTATCTCTATAAAATAAAGTACTAGCATATCAGAACAAATGATGCAGTTAAGCATGTACAATGATGATAGACTGAAAAAATTCATTTTGGTACTTAGCTGTTTTATACCTGTAATGATTCTTATACACTAAGTGACTCTTTGTACAACACACGAAAGCTCTTACTTCTACTATCTTCCTCTTAGCTAGTAAAGATATTTCTGTTTTCTGCTTAAATTACTAACAAATTATTTAAAGTTAAATGCATTAAAATATATTTCAAAACTGATGCTGAAAGTCAATATTATTTTAAAATGCTATAAAATAAAGATAGAAGTTTAATGCACTAATAATGTGCTACTTTGGAGCAAATTAATCACATTATGCTTATATTTTACTGTGAATTGCTTTGAGAATATTTTAGAAAACGATAAAAATTGTACAGATTTAAATTTTTAAAATTGTAATAGGAAGAGTTATTGTATTATTTACATCTTGAGAAACATACAGTGTAATGAATATATGTTCCTTTAGAATAAGTTTTGAAAGAATTCTACTGACATATTTATTTCTTATGAATAAAAATTTAGCGAAAATATATAACTGAAGAATCTCAGTTAAATGTTGATTAATTCAGGTTTTTATAGGGAGTTGTATGAAGAGAAGATATATAGTGTACTATTTAAATAAAATATACCTTACTTTATTATTCTTTTTGAATGTTTTTAATGGCAATTTTTTTAATAAAACAAAAACATTTTGATTTTAGTGGATGTCTAAAATTTCAAAATGATAACGTTAGAATCAGAATACCCTAGTTAAAATGTTCTATCGTATTTCAGATTTCCTCAAAGCAAATATTTCTGTACTCTCCAGATTATGACAAATAACGGAACTATTTGCTTCGTGTGAATATAAACTATTGTCCAGTGGTGGCATCAAACTTAGTTTGCTAAGAATTTCCAGTTAACAACAAGCTGTAATTTCAGAGGTTGGAGATTAGCAATTTATCGGAGAGCAGACTAGTCATTCTAATCCTTTGTGTTTAATTTTTTTCCAGGCTTTCAGTTTTGATTAATGCACACACACACATATAAACATGTTCACATTTTTCTCCTCATGCAAGGCTTAACAGTTTCAAACTAAAGTTCTTTTTCCTGCTTCACTGAAATTTAAAGCTTTAGCTTAATAAAAAAAATAAGAAGAAACAAAGTGGAGAAACTGGCATTTTAATATTAGTCTGTAATTTACAAAGAAAACAAAAGTAATATATTAACACAATGGAGGCCAACACTCATAATTTCAGTTTAAGATATTTAGTTATCTATGTTAAAATGGAACATTTCAAAATTAGATTCCTTAAATTGTGATGAAAATATTAGTGCCGTCTCCATAAGTGAAAGGCAGTTCTTTGGGGAAATTAAGCAGTCTGATTTGGGCTGGTTTTTTAAGAGTCAGACTTTTATACCTTGTACTTTCCAATTTTGATTAAAGATTTCCAGGAAGCACTGCTTAAACAGCATTTTGCTTCAACCCACTGAATGACGCTAGGCTGTTACCAAAGTCAGTACTAACCCTCTCACTTTCTTTGATGAGGTCAGCATTTAATCCAGAATGAATATCCAGTGCCATATTTATAGTATTCAGTGTTAATAGCAGGTCACACAGAAGCTTCAATTTCCATGACTAGATTTTATAGGCAGTTGCAAAGTAGGTAAGATACTCTGTCCTTAATTGTAGATCATTTATCTCAATTTATTTCAAAATCATGCTAAGTAACTTGCAGTATTAAATACACCAATAGTTTGAAGGGAATTACTTGATAATGTTTTATTTATGAGAATGCTAGTTATCCTAGAATGTTAGCAAGGATATTGTGGTGATTTAAACCATAGCTTCAGAAGAGTTTGGTATTGAATATATCCACATTTCAAAAATCCAAGAGTATAAAACGTCAATAGCTTATGAGTTCTGAGTATTTCTTTAAAACAGAGAGCAGAAGACATAAAAATGCAAATCCTATTCTGCACACTGTATATTTTCATAGCTCAGTTTAGTGTTAATGGGCTTTATAAGAGACAGCCAGCAATCCATATGCACTTGTGAGGTTTTCTGTGTGGCTCTGTATGTGTGTACTTGGCTTTACTAAGAATATTGTATTTTGGCAATCAAATATTGGGTAAATTGCACCAAAAGGATCACACTTTTTCTTCTGCACTTCTGGACAACTTTGCTGGCTTGATAAGCATGTCAGATTTGGCTCTTTCTAAAAGAAGCACATTTAATTTCAACTCCCCCCCGCAAGTGGTAAACTACATTCTAGCAAACAACCTTTAAGATAATTAGCTGACAATGCTGTAGCTAGCATAAAATTTTCCTTCAGGCGACCCCTAATTTAAGTGTTACTGGCACAAAGTGAAGACAGATTGTGCTTTATCACCACAATGTTTACATAGCAGAAACCCACAGAGCAGGCAACACGAGATTCAATGATGCACTAAATTAGGAACAATCATATATGAGTGCTAGTATGCCGTCTTTAATATTAAAAGAACCTTCAGACAAAAAAAAATAGGTTTTCATGTATTCCGACTTCACTTTGCAATAAAAGTGCCTCCACCGTGTCAGGAACTCTGTAGTTTGTGACTAGAAAAATAAGTGGTACCTGCTATTTGGGCAGAGCAGGCAATTAAAAAAACCCTAAAACAAGTATGTATAATTAAATAATGTTCTTGGAATTAGTTGGGTATTTTATAAACTGCCCTATAAATTTGACTGAAAGACTGCAAAGAATCCCTCACTGTGAAGAAAGAAGCACTGATTTTCAATTACCACCTTAACAAATATCTTAGTAAGATAAAACTCAGTATAACCTTAGTGGAATGAACTAACTGGAGGATAAATACGTAATCTACATTTATTTAAAAGATTAGAAATTCAATGATTTCAGGAAGATTGTTTTTATTTAAAGCCAAGATGGCATAAATTTTGACATAACCCTGTTTCCCAACATCAGCGTCCTGGATAAAATGCTCTTATTCAATGTTTTCTATATATGTGTTACTGTATCTTTTAACAGGTTCATCTAAATCCCCCAAAGAACACTTGACACTGATTTTCATTTGAATCCACATTCTAAGTCTTGAAGAAAACCTTTTACCTTTCCTACACGCTGATGTTCTTCAAAAGCTGTAATCAGTTCCTGTGCCCACTTTATTTTTTCAAGGCTTGGGGAGAATTGTTCCTGGACAATGGCAACTTGATTAGGGTGGATCACCTGCTTACCTACAAACAAGATTAATAACCATAGAGTCAGCATTAACAAGCAGATGTTCTAGAAAAATGTTGTAATTGCTAGTTCTGCATGCATATACATGTTTAACAGTTTCCCATTACTATTACTACCACTAGAATCTTCTTCTTCTTCATCATCATCATCATCATCATCTTAAAATTAGCTCCCTTTTGAAATTTAACCTGTTCGGCAAATTTTTATTCAAACCAGAATTTAAATTAATTCTGAAATGAACTTCTATACCCAAACATAAAGCACAAGATAATCCTTTATAATTCTAAATAAGTACATTGAAAATATTCCTTATGTAGTTAATATCAATACAGATTTATGGTGATTTATTTTATTTATAGCTTGTTCCATATCAAAATGAAGACTTTCACAAAATGAAGGACCCATGCAAATGTTCTCTTTCTTAATAAAATGATACAACATGGATTATATTTTTTCTAATGTGACTACCATTTTTCTCTTGCTTGGCCAGCCAAGACAACAAATTAATCCTCAACGAATTAACATTTTACATTTTTTCTTCACAATTTTGTAATTACAATGTAGCATGTGTTTTATTTTTTAAAAAAAGTATCTTCAGTATACAGTACTTGGAAATACTGAAAAATGATTGAAATATATTTCCTGAACAAGCAAAACAATTAAAAATAAATGATACCATGTACTTTTAAGAAGTAATATTTTTTTCCTTATAATTCAACTTAGGAAAATTATTCATCACGAAGAAATATATAATATATATTTCTTATATAATATATAATTCTTTCAGCATTTTCAATAGTATAGTGGTTAATTTTATCCATACTATATAGTCATAATTTTATATGTAGAGTGCAGATAGTTATTTATTTTGTTTTAGAAATTCTAAGGGAAAAGAAAACTATTTTTAGGGTCACTTTTGTCCACATCTTTAGGAATTTATTAATATAGAGATCTGTTTTATGCTAAAGATACCCTTTAGAAACCACAGCTTGCATTATTTTTTCAGATTTTAATTATGTTATCACTTATAATTGAGGTATTTGTAATGTGAGATTTAGCTGCTCCATAACTTTCATTTAAAGCTTAAATTTTAAATTATCAAATTGATTTTATGGGTTTTAAATTTTTTGTAAATTTTAGAGGGTAATATTTTATCTATAAGTAGCCATATCAAATAGGTTTTTTAAGGGTTGTTTTTAGTTTTGTATTGTTGTTTTCTTTCTGTATTTTATTCTTGGCTGTACACCACCCTGAGTCCTTTGGGAGAAGGGCGGTCTATAAATAAAAATATTCTATTCTATTCTATTCTATTCATGTAGATTTATTTTCAACTGTTCAAAGGCCACTTTGTAAAACAAATGATTGCTCTAAAAACATTAGTGTCCTGCTCAAATTTTGATTATTTCAAATTAAGATATTTGAAGTTATGTCACAAGAATGAACAACATACTGATGTACTGAATTTGCACTCTATTATACTCGTAAGCAATTAAATTATAATTTCAGAATAATTTTGCACAAATATTTCATGATGAAAGCCCCGATAAAATATATTTCAAAAGAAGCATTGTATTTCAAAACAGGGATCACTAAATTATTGTTAAATTATCTTTTAAATTGAGACTTTTTTTAATAAAGATGTGGATGGAATTTTAAAATTATATACATGGCAAAAGGCCTTCAATCTTTTAAGATCAGCAAAAAACTAAAAAGCTGCAATTGCATGTTATTGTTCCTTGTATATCCAAATACCTTGTGGACTTGAGTGTCCAACAGAATTCGTTGGAGACAGTCACGACTAACATAGACTTCATTGATCTTAAATAATTTCCTGTTAGTATGGCCAATTCTGAATTAAACCCAAGGTCTTAATATAAATCCCTAGATTCTAAATATTAACAGTTATCAAGCATGGCCTTAAAAAATTACAATGCATTTCAGAATGTTGGTTAAATGTAATGGAAGCTATACACATTGGGATCTTATATCTATTTCATTGCTAGCACAATCCAGGACAAAGAGTCAGTGATCAGTTGTACCTTGTATATTTGTATGAAATTCAAATTTTCATTTATTACTGAATGAATATGAAAAGAAAACTGGGAGTCATGTTACATTTCCTTCACTATAGTAGTTCTGAAAAGTTAATTATGAATGTTTTTCATAAGAACATTTTAACTGGAATTGAAGAAATTTGACTTCCTGATAAGGACCTATGGCAAGTTAGATGTCCCTATGAGTGGCTCCATGAGCATGGACATCAACACAGTGAAATCAGCGGCTAGGAGCTGAAGGTTCTAGCTTGCAAAAATCTTTCAAAAAGAAGAAGAGTTTGGAGGATTGTCCACTTCTGCCCTACCAGAGCTTCTCCTCACAAGGAGACCACAGGAATTGAGTTTCTTGTGGCAGATTGCAAGTTGAGCGGCTTAGGAGTCAAGAGATTATCAGAATGACTTTAACTACTAAACAGCCTTTACGGACATATAATTTAGCAATTTACAATCTAAGAGATATTCCAAACAGCAGAGAAGATCGAAGATTCTCAAGACTCTTGGTGAGTTGTCTTTTTCTGGGAACGAACAAGATTGTGATTCAGGAAGGTTTTAAATGGATAAAGGGTCTATAATACATTTTATATTCAGAAGAAATACAGATTATTATTAAGGACAGTAGATGACTTAGTGGTTGGTACTACCCACTATGGAAGAATGACTGGTGAAATTGACAAATCTTACTGAGATGGATAAAGTAGCATCTTTCATTAGAGAAAAGGCAATATCCACATTTATTGGTGACTGGAAATGCTATCGACTTATTACACTTTTAGCTTTTTATGTTCCTTTTTTATTTTTCACTTTTTCTGTCTAATTTCATTCATTGTAGTTCGTATTAGTTCTTAAAACTTTTAATAAAATGTATATTAAAAAATTAAAACTATTATAAATTATGGGTTCTGAAATTATATTAAATTTCAACAATTTTTAAAAGTATGTGTGTATATGCATACTTTTTCCTACATGAAGGCAAAAAGCCTTGAGGGATGTATTCATGCATTAGTTCAATGATAAGAGATTTTGTTTTAGATTCTTCCAATAAAGGAACAAGGCTTTGATCATACAGTTGAAATTGTCATCTAACTTTTCTGATACTCCCTCTCCTGTATATGCCTGCATATGGATCCTTCCTATCAAAGTTATTCTTAGCTAACATTATTGATAGTTATGGTAAAAGCTATCACACTTTTCTGATAATATTGCTCCAAGTGATATTGCGCGGGTGATAGAGGGAGCCCCTCGTGGCTCCCATGTAACACCTCTCCTGCGTAGACTGCACTGGGTGCCTGTGGTTTTCCGGGTGCGTTTCAAGGTTTTGGTAATGATCTTTAAAGCGCTCCATGGCATAGGGCCGGGTTACTTACGGGACCGTCTGCTGCCACCGAATGCCTCCCACCGACCCGTGCGCTCCCACAGGGAGGGACTCCTCAGGGTGCCGTCAGCTAGGCAGTGCCGACTGGCGACGCCCAGGGGAAGGGCCTTTTCTGTGGGGGCTCCCACCCTCTGGAACGAGCTTCCCCCAGGACTTCGTCAACTTCCCAACCTTCGGACCTTCCGCCGCGAGCTTAAGACACATCTATTTATTTGCGCAGGACTGGACTAGATTTTTTAAATTTTAATTGTTTAAATTTTAGATTTGGTTTTAAATTGGGGTTTTATTATTTATATGTCTATTTTAAATATTCGGCCTATTTAATAAGTTTTTTAGACTAATGTTTTACTTTGTATATTTATGTTGTTTTTAGATGGCTGTACACCGCCCTTAGTCCCTAGGGAGATAGGGCGGTATAAAAATATGAATAAATAAATAAATAAAGTGTAGTTTTAAATAGAAGAAGTCCTGTCAAGTAGATGCTAATATGCAAATTTGTTGTTTTCTGCTTTTTTAATAATGTCAGTGTAAAGTTAAAGAGGAAGCTGGAAGAAACAAAGTTTTAAACAGTATGCTAGATGAGAAAGTTAGATGATAGCAAACCATCCCACCTCTGCTTCAATATTTTCCAGAAATTATCCTGGTGGGACAAACAGTTGAATCATATCCTCATTTATCTACTTTTGCATTCAAAAATATCCTGAAATGGTTTTCTCAAACAAAGTAACAAAAGCTGAAAGCTAGGACTTTTTGAATTTGAAGAAAAATTGCCAGGTTGTGTAAGAAACATTTCAGAATGAATTTGGGTTCTATATATTTTACATGAGGCTCATAACTCAAACGGGAAATAGCATGGAGTTATGAAATTCTAGATTAGGTTCAATTTGTTCTACAAATCAACTATAAATCAGCTTGCTCTCTGCCTACCTACCTATAGAAATATGAAACATAATTGTCTTAAAATTTCATATTTATCTTGAATGGGCAAAATGTTTAGAAATCTGTAAAATCCATTGTGAAATTGACCAAGTCTACATGTGTATATTAATACTTAGCCCAATCCTATACAGAACCAGATAGGATTGCTATTATATTTTAAAAGATAACCTTTATTTGGGGATAAAATAATAAACTGATATTTGGAGGTACATGCTAACAAATATTGAGGGTAATTTATTTGATTTTGATTCTCCAACAGAAGGCTGGTTGGTTAATCATTTCAAGGTTCTGAACTGACAGTGGTAAAGTTGAGGTAAAGTGGCCAAATTTAATATCATCTGGACCTGCCTGCCATTGGTGTTAATTTTCCAGTTAGCTATGCGTTATCAAGTTTTAAATTTATGGTACTTATGTGGACAAATGCTTGATATCTTGATCTGCGTTTAGTCACAACTTGTAGCTCTTCCGGAGACAGATCTGTAATTTCTTTGATTCATCCACCTTCTTTATTATCTGTTGTCTTCTCAAACTTGCCAGGTATAGTTGATTTTTCTAGTCCCTTATCTATCAGCTTGAATCACAGGTCCAAAGTATGTGAATTTTTGCTTGCTGTTCCTACTTCAAGAGAACTATCAGTTTTCATATGATGTGGAGTTTTTCTTGCATTCCATGGTACCCTCAGAAAATATCTCTAGATTGATAATTTGAAAACATATTTCATTCTTTCTTAATGTGCAACCTTTCATAGCCAGGGGTCACTGGAAAGACCAGTGCTTTAACTGTCTTGTTCTTTGCTGTGAATAGAAATATCCTTCTTCTTCATCATCTTTTTCTTCAACAAAATTAGATATCTTTTTCACTTCTTCACTGTTAGGTTCAAGTGAACTTATAATTAGGTAGGTTGGTTGACACTAACAGCATTTGCAATATTATACCTTAAGTCTGATTCTTCACTTTCACTTTTTTATTTTCATAATAGGTTTTTCTAAGTCTTGCTTGCTTTTGGCTTAAACAATAATGTCATCTAGATATCTCTAATACTTAGTGTTTGGGACTCTGATATAGATAACATAATTTCCAAGTCTGCAATCCATATTAGAGTCCCAAATACTCACACACAATGACTGTAAATTATCACAATAATCATTGTAAATTAAATAGAATTGGGATAATATTCTTTTTTCACAATCTATAACCTTGCATTGTACAATGAAACAAGCGCGACTTCCTTACTATATTCATTTCTTCCATCTAGTATATACGTTCTACAGTATTCACTTTCTGACCTTGTGCTTCTCTGCTTTTTTTTTTTGATACTAGATAGTTCATTTGGTTTTATTCTCTTTCCATATTTGGTATTATTGTTTTTTTCTAAGTTCATAAGCTTTTTTTTGGTGTGAGGAATCAGTACAATGAGACAGTAATTTGTACATTCCTTTTTATTTCTGTCTTCTTCAGTTCAGTGTAAACTCCAATTATTTCCAGTTTCTAGGCCGATGTCTTTCCATATTGGTTGACAGAGAGCCTTTTCCAGTGCTCTCTCTCTCAAATAAGCATATTTTTATCATTATGGTTTTGTACTTTAATTTATATAAGGGTTCAGTACAGCCTTTTCACTTTCATTTGCAGTAATAGATCTCTATTATAATTAATATTCCTTACTTCAGCTGTACATTTTCTTATGATTTCTCAGATTTTCTTAAAAGTACTTCTCATGTTCCTCTTTCCCTCTGCTTGTTGATATTCTTGATCAAGGTATTTATTCTTCTCTCATTCTTTTTTGCTTGGCATTTAAAGTTAGATGTTGATGTTCTCCAGGTGTTTTTTCAATTTGTTCTGACAGCTATTATTGTCTTTAAAATTTTGGGATTCCCACCACCACTTCAGTTTTGCCTTTCTCTTCCAATTGTTTGCAAAGGTAAGTGTATGGAATCTTTTCTTTCTGACTGTATGTTCTTCAAATCACAGCATCCTGGCACCCTTATTCAGGTTTCTAAGTGACAGTAATCATTCATCATCATTCAGTCCATAGTATATACCTGGAACTTGTTTGAATGCTTCAGCCATGTAGGCAACAATAAAAAATTGTTTGTTATTTCCTTCATCTGGAAAGTAAAGATCCTTTGGCTAGGTGGGTTGCAGAATTTTCCTCCTGCCCTCACCTCCATACTTAACTTCACATTTCCCATTTGACCAGGTTGGCAAAACCAATGTCTTCAGCTGGATTTTAAAACTGATGAAGTTCTTTCTTTTTTGAGAAAATGCTCACATAATTAAAAATGATACGTTGATAACCATTGGGCCTGTAAACCAACTATTCACGTACAGGGTACCACTGAATTAGAAAAAGAGCATTTTATTCTTTAAAAATTCAATCCTGGTCATATAGCAGAACTCTTTAAAGTAGCTAACAAGCTTCTGAGTGGACTCTCAAATAAGATAGGATTTTATTTAGAAGATCCAACCTTCTTTTAAACAATGATTGAACTCATTTTTATAAAACTGTTTGTTTGGTGAAAGGTTGTAATTTGGCTATAAGCATATACCAGAAGGGAATAAAGTTTGTAGGGTCAAACTGAAATGCTTTAAACTGAATGGGGAAAATTCTATAGCTGCTGTGTAATAACATAGCAACAAGCAAAGCAAGCTGTAATGCTGCTGACCAAATTTAAACCTAATAATATCAATAGGAAGTACTCATAATGTGTTAAAAAGATATACATCAGTAATAGCAAATGCTAATGGTAGCACAAAAATGAAATTGAAAAAAAAAATCATTGCGATAGGCCACTCCTATGATTTTTTTTAAAAAAAATTAGATTAGTTATCACTGAGCTAGCTTTAATCCAGGTGAAAAAGTCTTTTTCCAAACAGTTTTTCAAAGAATTTATTTATTTTTTTGCTAAAAGTAAGTACATCCTTAGCTAACTGAGACCAATCTTGAAATATTCAGAAGTTCTGATTAATGGCGACCATCAAAGCTTAAAAAGTTGGAGCACAGAAAGGAAGGAGGCAAAGAGAAACCACTTCTATGTTGTCAAGAGAACTAGACAGACATAGAAGTCAAATTCAACTTGAGGGAGATTTTATCTTTTTGCTATAAAATAATATTAGCAAAAAAAAAAGTAATCAAGTGAGTGGGAAACATGCACAAAATTTGCAATTAATTCATTGCTTGATTCTTTTTTAAATTCTTATTTAGAAGAATGAAAAACAAATCCAACTAGTTTGTGTGAGTGTGTGTATTTGTGTCTGTGTTTTTCAGGATAAGTATTCTCCATGCCACCTAGCAATTCAGGCAGTTCTTGCAGTTTAATTCCCCCAGAAGCCAGCAAGATATCATGTTTATAATCAGATCTTTTCATTTAAAACTGGCCTCTTATTAGATTAAGAACTCCCTGGTATTAAAACTTGCATATCTTCTAGCTAAAGCAAATGAAACATATCACTGCCATGTTGGTGCTGTTATTTTTCAAAGCACATTAAAGGCTGCATGTGCGAGCTAAGTAGCTGATTTTTATCACGAAGCTGCAATCTTTGTTATGTGTCGCATCTCACAGGGGTGCTTGTATGATCTAGTGTACCAATCATGGGTGAAATGCCTAGGTTACAGTGGCTGGCTGTAAGAAGCTTGCTTGATTGTGCAGTCTTGCCAGTTCCCGTAGGTGTCATCAGGTGAACAGGCAATTACTGGGAAACAAGTCAGAATACAGGACAGCAGCTCACAGAGAAGAGTGACAAGAAAATAGCTATCAAAGCTGAATTAGCATACGGGGTGGGGGTGAGGGCTTCTCATATATTAAAATGCTGGCTCTCAACATTCCCCCCCCCCCACTTATTCAATTGAATCTATAATAGCTATTTGTATATGGGGAAAGTTTTGGTCAAATCAGCTAAAGACTTTTAAAACCTCTGACATTCAAAGTGCGCTGGGAACAATTTTTGAGCATAAAAGTATGCCTGCAGGCTTGGTGAATAGGAAAACGGAATGTGCCCAGATTTTTGGCCAAGATTATGTCTCGCCTGAATGGTAAGGGCAGGAGACTATGCATTGTTTATATTGTACTTTTGCTAATAAAAGAATGACACCAGGGTGTGATACGTTGAAAGAATTTTAAGGGCTTAATTTTTCCACCTTGAGTCTTTCATCTGCTGTTTTACAAGCATAAATTCTGAAGTTTATAGTGTTTAGACTTCTTTGACCATTCACCAAGTAGGCTTAAGTTATGAAGCAAACTCCAAAATTGTATCTGGTCTAGGATTAGGAAGAAGATTAATGTATTTGAAATATTAACTAAAAGACATACCAGTAAAACCCATTGAGGCACCCTCTTTTGATTGCTGACGTAGCCCATCATCATCCTGGAAGTCTATATAGACAAGGTCTATGGCCTGCAAGCCAAAAGCCTTCGCTGTGACAATAATTTTTTGCCGTGCATAAAGAATATCATGAGTGTCTTTACTACTTGTTGAACCTGAAACAAAAGACCACATTGTGGATAAAAATTTAATTCCCATATTACAAATGTTTGTAACAGAGCTTTAGTTAAGAATACATTTGTTTTTTATTTGCAAAAGAAAGACAATAAGAGATTGTTATGTGATCACAATTTTAAGACATGGTTGAAAGGATATTATTTAACTCACAGACGCTTCCTGCAAAAGCCTCTTGCTACCTCTCTTTTTAATAATTCTCATTCAGTTTTGCTATCATCTATTTTTATTTGTTAAAAAGGCCCACTACAAAGTTATGAACATAATAAAACATACACAAACATTAAGAAAATATCCTTAAATGTTGCTGAAATTTAATCCAGAGTAGTGCCACTAAATGCATCTAAAATTGCTTTTTTGATATCATAAAGAAACCTTTTGGTTAAATACATTACACTTATATAAGTATACTAATTTCTCTTATAATTTATTCAAATTTAAAATTTTAACTTCGGAATAATGTTTATATGTAATACCTTGTGGAATATTTGAGATCTGTTTTGTAGCATTCACAAGGCACCTGCTGAAGATATTATTATTCATCATTATATATTAAATTCTTTTCTTTTGGAAGAGGTCATTCTAAACTGCATTGTGATCAGAGGTTGGGTCCACATGTCAGTAGAATATGACTGTCTAGTCTGTGGCTTAGTGTGTGTAGAAAGTACCCAACATGATAAGTTTATAACTCAGTATGGATCTAGGAAATTGAGTTAATTCCCCAAGCTAGAGTCAATTAAATATGGAATCCTGCGTTGTGGAAACATAATCCACGAGTTCTTATTAGGCAATACAGTTCACTTAGGCACCTGCCATAAGTGAATAGTAAAAAGAAAAGCTGCTGACCTTGTTTACTTTTTGAAAAATGATAAACAGCATCTGAAGATACAGAGGCAATAAAAATAAATTATTTGCCCAGGGCATTTTTTTTTAATCTGGTACCCTCCATATGTCTTGGTCTACAACTCTTGTATCCCCAGGCAGCAAACACATATGTTAAGATGCGTGCAATAAAATAGACATGCAAATAAAGACAGATTGCTAAAATATTAAGAATAGTTCATAGTTCGTACACCAAAATATTACATCATATACACACTAATATTACTTCAAGAATTTTTTTTTAAAATGTTAAATGTACATATAAAGAGATGGTTTCATTATTAACTTCCCCCATAAAATCTTACATTATTTTTTATGAGCCAGTAAACAGAATTTTCTATTTTATTTTATTTTTGCAAAAATTACAAAATTCTGGTACTCTTTAGCCTATAAAGATAATGCAAACATTTATCATAGAATTACAATCAGATATAATCAAATATATTTACTGTTGGTTTAAGTAGGTTTATGATAAAACTGAATGGAACACAGTATCATAACTACTACTGAATTAACATATTCCTTAAAAAGGGAAATACCTATACTGGCACGAAAATCCTCTCCTCCAAATACCACAGCATCTAAATGAAGGCCAACCTGTGGTTCTCTTCTTAGAGTTTCTTCACAAACAGCCTTTAAGTGCAACACAAATATTAATACAAGAAGTAGCATTTCAAAAATTAGTTTTGTAATAAAAATATATACTTTTTACTATATTCCTTATCCTAAAATAATAACAAATGATAGTCACACACAAATTAAAAAATGCATACTCTGGATGCAAAAATGCAGTATAATTAAAATTAAAATGCAGAATACAGTATTTTATTTCCCTATTAGTTTTTCATAAAAATTTTCCAATGTGGCAACTACTTTTGGATTTACTAAAGCAATAAAAAATAAAAACCACTACATGGTGTTTACAGTATGGGATTTTTTAAAAGGTTCCAAAATATTTAGCACCGCAGAGAAACACAACTGAAGCATATTTGGTGTAATACACTGCAGATGGAGATTGCAACTACTCACAATTTAATAGGCAGCATATGGTATGTTATCAACTGATGCTCCTTGGATATCTTAAAATTAATATAATTAAAGGAGATATAAAATGCAACAAGTAGCATAGAAAATGAAAAGCAAATGATACCTTGGGGATTTTCCAAATGCACCAATCCTAGTATCATTGCAAGCTTTGAATAATAAAATATTTATTTATTTAGAAATATAATTTGGTAGACAGCAATAATGCAATGCTGGCAAGGATCTTCTTGTGAATAAAAAGTGCTAAAATAAGTTCAACTGTTTGTATTTATTATTTTAAGCAATACATTAAGCAGACATAATCAGTACCTGTAATGCTACTTTAATCTCTACGACTCCTAAGCATAGGAAATCATAGCTGATATTTTTTCAGGGCAGAATTTAATCATTCTTTTTTTTGGGTTTCACTTTTGAGGAAAGGCATAATATTAATTAAAAGAGAGGAGGAAGTACTTAAACTTTTTGCATCAAGATTATAATTAGTATTTTTTTAGTCTATATTGAAAAAGAAATTTCTAAAACTGGAATTTATATTATAAACACTAGCCACAAGGGCCTCCCAGCAGCTCCTTCGAATAACACCAAACTTTTACAAGAAATCTTGGCCTGACTGGGCTGCAGTCAGTTTCTGTATTAATATCCTTCTTCCATAGAAAACTGCAGGCCGGATGCCAAAAATAGGCTATCTGCATGCATTCATCACCATTGAAATGGGGGAGGAGGTAGAAAATGGACTTCTGGGGCCAAGAAGAGAAAGAGATTGTGCACAGAGTCATGTAATGCAGATATTACATCCTGGAAATTCTCATGTATTTTTTTTTTAACTGTTAGGGCCAGTTCAGCATCTACATTAAAAAAAAAATCTAAAAAAGAATATTGGAGAGAGAAAAATCTCCAATATTCTTTCAATTCCATTTTAAAACGTGTTTAAAATATTTAATATGGTGCCTAAAATTCAAAGGCAAATGAGAGAAAATAAATCATTAGAGAATATTTAGAAACACGGTTAACTATTTGGGGCTATTTTTGAGACTTGTGTGTCTTTTATTCAGTGTATTAATACGATCTTAAAGTAATTGCAGCAGAAAGCAGTTATGCCAGATGCATCTATGGCATGTAAAGCTGAGTAATTAGGGCTAATGAATGGATTTATATAAAATATGAAAGCAATACAATTTTAAAAACATAATTGTTTGCTTCTTTCCCATTTATATTTATAGTGGAGTTATTTATTTATTTAACGGAAAATATAATCTATAAGCCTAGGACTATTCAGGCATGCTAAATTAAACAGATCGTTCTTACCTTAAAATTGAGCAAACCCATTGCAGTTTCCACAAAAGGAATGAAACTGATCGGCTCTATGAGTGTTCGGCCTTGTAAGTGCCACGCACATTTCTCTATAAACTAGGAACATTACAAAGAGGACATAATATTAAGGCTTCAGCTTTTTAAAATGTCTACAAAAATGGTCTGTAATTTCTTTGCACAAAATTGCAGACCAACGAAGCAGACAATCCAGAGTCCAGATTGCTAGCCCCAATTCTCTACCCCTGTGTTTTGAGTCTGTGGTTATAGGCCTATCTTGAAGAATGCTGGCATTACTCTTATGTTTTCAGTACTACAGGTTTAGCTGCACACATATTTGCCTAACACCTATCATCACCCTGCCTTTGCTAAATGCAAATAAGCAGGATCTGTAAAACAAGGAAGGATTGATATACCTGACATTCTGTTTTCTTTCATGTCTGACACTGACATGCCTGTGTATTTTTTCCAGCCTTCCAAAGTGGCATCCACATTATTCATCACGGCACTGTTACCCTTTGTCCTGGAAGCCTTTTCTTCATATTTTTTAGCTTACCTAGGAAGGGCCTTAAAAAGGAAGTTTAATTCTTTGAAGACCAAAGCTTTCCAATTTTTTCCATGAGAGCAGTTCACAGCTAGCTCTGAGCTGCCGGTGGGGTACCCCTGATTCCCAAATCTATCATCTGGGAACATACAAAAGCTCTTGTACAGATTTCTTTTTTTCTCTCCTCTTTTTCCCTTTTCAAAAGAGAAGGTGGGGGAGAAACTACCTCAGTATATTGTAAATCTATTATGTCTGTCCAGATCTAGCAATGTGTGGGGAGATAAACATATCACAGGTATGCTAAGTAAATTTTAGTCAATAAAGACAGGAGGGGGAAAAAAAATCTCGCATCATTTTTATATTTAAGGAATATTTAACCATTAATGGCTATCAAAAGGAAAGGGAATTTTAATCATCTCTCCATTCAGTCTCAGTTGGGTAAATCATATCTAAGAGATTTGCATAAATATAAACCATCAAAGACTTTTCATCTTCAAAGGGGGTTTCAAGTCCCTATAAGCTTTGTACTGTAATCATCACAGGTCACAACCCTGCAGGAATAAGGCTGCTATGGCAACATAAAAAAACTAATGCTTAAGGCTTAGCATAATATTCTGACTAATATAAAGGAAACTCATTTTGAAACCTGGCAGCCTATTTACCAGAAACTGGATTAGAGGTGTTATTTCCCCTTTTAGCGCTTCTCTTCCCCCCTCCCCAAATTTCACCCCTCCCCCCATAAAAGGAAAATAGAACCACAGCATCTTGAAAAGGGTTCTAAGCACTTTGCAGTAACTTTACATTAGGTCAAAATAAACCAAAACATTATTTCCTCATATTCTCCGTCCTTCCCTCTTTTTCATGCACAGTCATCGTTGTCACCACTGCCACTGCTTTTCTGATCTTTTCACTATAAGCTAGTAAACCCCAGAATGCAAGGAATTAAGGGGAAGAAAGTCAAGGAAAGGAATAAGAAGGAAGACTCAGGAAGCCCAACCCTCTATCAACCTCCCTACTCAGAAATAAGGGCCAATGGCCTGATTTCCAATTAAATGGACCCAGCCACAATCTGATGCTAGACCCAACAGGGTGATAATCAAACAAAGCTATTCAGTAATAACTTCACAGGCAAGAATTGGTTCATACACAAAATTTATTTTTTACATTGGAGCTTCTTTGTAAGCCAAGTGGTTAAAAAAATGGAAACCCCCCCCCCCCCACTTTCCCCTGAGCTACTTCTATGTATCTGCTGAAATCTTTATGTCTTGCATTTTGGGACCATCAGGTAAAGTTTGGATCCAATAATGTTTCTTTTTCCCATTTTAATTATTTTTTGTCTTCCTCCTTCCTTTTTCCCCCTTTTAAGTACTATTAGCACCAAATACAAAAGGCAACTAGTGGAGAAGTTTCAATTAATTTTTTTCAAAAGGAGACAATTAAATGTTTCCGGCTTGGTAAAGTGTTCATTTCAGTGAGAGGGCTGGAAAAAAGAAAAGGGGGGAGACGGAAAACAAAGATTGGGGAGGGGATGAAGGCGCAGGCTTTAGCCATTCTTTCAATTCCAGTGCACACCCGATAGTGTGTTGGGAAGAATGCCCACTGTTCAGGATTTGTGGGCGGATTGTCCCACAACAAAAGAGCCAGAGTTAGGCTTGTTATAGTCCAATAAGCCATGCCAGTCAAACAAGTACCCATCTGAAGGACAAAGAGAGAGCAAGAGATTCTCACACAAAAGGGAACAAGTAAGCCCGTCTTTTAGTTGTGCATCAGTCTCCAGGTTTTAGCCTTCGCATAAATCAAAATGAAGGACAAAAATAAACAGCCAAAAGCTTTCCATAGCAATAGCCATCTTAAAAGCAAAGTAAGAGGAGCGCCTCTAGGAAAGGGTTGGGGAAGGAAAGATGGGTTCTGCTTCCAGGAAAAAGCAAGGCTGAGGAACCAGTCCATTCGCACCAAGCGAATATTTATTGAATGGTTCTGAAACCTTAGATAGAGTGGAAATATGAATATGCATAGCCAGCTCTCAGATGCATTGGTCTGCCGTTTGCTCAATCAACAAAAGGCATTTAGATTTTGCTGTCTTTTTACATATACTTTTTATATATCTACAAAATACACTTTTTGTATATTTATATATACAGTATAAATTATGTTAAATTTACTGACAAAGAAATAAAGGGAGACTAGTATAGATCTATTTCAAGCTAGTTCAAGTATAAATTTATATGTGTGTGTGTGTGTGTGTATACAAGTATATTAACACAAACTAATGTAAAGAAAGAAAATGAATAGAAAAAGAAATCAAAACTAAAATTGAAAGAAAGGAAAAAACTTAAAGAAAAATAGAAAAGCAAGGAAAAAAAGATAGAATTAGTTTCCAATCTTTTTTATAGCAGTTGTTAAATACAATTATAAATGTAAATCTTGCTGTCTGAAAGAGCCACTGAATCTGATCAAGTAACGAAATCATTCCTTGTGAGTATGCTTGAACATACTGGACATTAAGTTTTCTGAATGTTGGAATGTTTCCTTTCACGGATATTCGATTAAGAAGTAGACTCAATTACTGGATTGCTGACTAGGCAAGAATTATAAAGACCCTATGGCCACTTAATACTAGCAGATAAAGTAGATAAAGACTAGACTAGGACACATGACTGAACTTCAGAATCTATTTATCCCCCTATTTTTCCTTTATGGATTTTATATTTAATGTGTGCTTGTCTTCATCCCTATCCCAGGCTCAGATAACAAAGTAAAATGAAGTTTGATTGACTTCAATAATATTCTCAAGAAATAATATGGTAAAATGAAATGAAAATTCCTCTTCAATAGTAAACACAATTATAGCATAATTAGGCCCATTTCAGCATTTTCTTATGCAATTTGACAGATTAATGGTTTACAATCTCCAGTTTCTATTGGCTGAAAAGTCAATCATGAAAAACAAACACACCTGCCAGCAATTTAAAAGGAAGACATAGAGGGCTGGACAGGAAATAATATCTTTCCTAATTAAAAACACTAGTTAAAAGCTTCCTGTTTGTTCTTTGGGCTGCCCTTGGGAGTGACTTTTCCTTCTATCTCCACCATAATTTTTTCACATGTTGGTAAAATGCTTCCTCCATCCACCAAAATATTCTAAAATGGAGAATAAATTCTATATCATGACTGTTAGGCTTCAAGTACAATGAACAGGAGTATTGATTCTTAATAGCTTTTGTTTCATTTTACTTTGTCCAAACTGAATCATTATACATCAATATTGCATTTCTAAATCCACCTCTTTATATACACACATAATGCATCTGCGGTTACAAACTATTTTCTTTGTCCTGTGGGTCTTGAAAGTAAGGGTTTTAAATGTATTCATGTTATTTGGTTCTCCCCTGCTAAGAATGTCTACTATGTTCAATATCTCAGAACTGCATAGGACAACCATCATAATTCTCAAATCTGATTTAGTTTTTGCTTTAGAGACGATAAATTACTTTTTGATATTCCAAAACAAAATGGGTAAATTATACAGTAGATGAATAGAATAAAATAGAATAGAATTCTTTATTGGCCAAGTGTGATTGCACACACAAAGAATTTATCTTGGTGCATACGTTCTAGGTGTATATAAAAGAAAAGATACTGAATCAAGTACTAACAGCAGAAGTATTTCATATTTGCTTCATGATATCATTCTGTTTCTTCCCTTCTGAAATTGGATGCAAGTCTTTATCTGAGATAATGGCAGATAAAACTCACCCATTTTATTTCTTCTACGTTGTCAACCTTTGGGAGCATCAGGCTAGTAGGAAGAATCTTGGATTTCAAAATGAGCTTCATATCTTCTTCTGCAAGACCACTAGACACTGAATTGATCCTAACACATTTCTCCGTCAGACCAAAGTCAAAGTTCTCAAGGGCTTCCACAGTTTTTATTCTAGCTTCTGCCTATTTTTTTTTTTGGAAAAAGATAGAGAAACCAAATGCATTGTTTTACTGAGAAATAACTTTTTTAAAATCAAGTTTAATTAAGTGAACAATGGAGAAATTCACTTGCATTGCAGATCATGATATAGTAAGATTGGGCTAGGTCACATAGTTGCAAGGGTATCCCTGGGATGTGGTCAAAAAAGTCAAGATGATGAAATTATGTTTTTTTACCCCCATGTCCATTGTATATGTTATCTTGATCTTTTTGACCATACATTGTGGACACACCTGCTCAGGTGCTATTCTTTTTAAAATAAAAGCAATTAGGCTTAGCCACAATTTAATGTGTTTAATCAACTATTTGTGAGTCATAGCAGATGGCAGCCCCTAGAGCACTTTAACTTGAACAAGTTGAACAGGGTTGGATCTGATTGGCACTTGGATGGGACAATCCCACTGACGAATCCTAAGGCTATATTTTTTTTTCTTCCTAGCATTTTCTCATAAGCGCAGGCTCCACTTCTGAAAGATCAACTGAGTATTGATCCATTTGGTTGCAACAGGAATTGATTGACTGGCTTGTCACCTGAACTTGAAATCATAGTCTGAGAGAGAGAGAGTGACTTTCATGCCTATGGTGAGACTAGAACTCACAGTCTCCAGGTTTCTATCATGGTCTAACTACCAGACCAAAATGGCCATCTAGCCTAAAACTATACACTAAAGTGGAAAATAACTCCCTTCCCCCTCCCCAAAAATCTTAGAATCTAGAATCTTTTTTTTTATGATACTTTAAATGTGATGTTTATATTTGTTGCATCTGTGTGTTTTTAATACGTAGCTTTATTGCTTATTGAGTACTGCCCAGTCACTTTTCAAGAGATGGGAATCCATGTAAAATTTAATAAATACATAAATAAAATAAATAGATGGCTATTTCCATAGTGTTATCATAAAAAATTATGTATATATATAAACAGCTGCGATCACACATTGCTCCCAGAAGCACGAAGCTGAAGCCTGAAGATGACGAATGAGACTTCGTCGAAACGTCGCCAAGACACTTCCAATCTTACACGGGAGAAAACCCGAACAACCAAAGACCTATATATATATATATATATATATATATATATATATATATATATATATATATATATATATATATATATATATATATATATATAGGTCTTTGGTTGTTCGGGTTTTCTCCCGCGTAAAATTGGAAGTGTCTTGGCGACATTTCGACGAAGTCTCATTCGTCATCTTCAGGCTTCAGCTTCGTGCTTCTGAGAACAATGTGTGATTGCAGCTGTTTCTTGAGAATATATATGGAGAGAATAGAATAGAATAGAATAGAATAGAATAGAATTTTATTGGCCAAGTGTGATTGGACACACAAGGAATTTGTCTTGGTGCATATGCTCTCAGTGTTACATAAAAGAAAAGATACGTTCATCAAGGTACAACATTTACAACACAATTGATGATCAATATATCAATATAAATCATAAGGATTGCCAGCAACAAGTTATAGTCATACAGTCATAAGTGGAAAGAGATTGGTGATGGGAACTATGAAACGATTAATAGTAGTGCAGATTCAGTAAATAGTCTGACAGTGTTGAGGGAATTATTTGTTTAGCAGAGTGATGGCCTTCGGGAAAAAACTGTTCTTGTGTCTAGTTGTTCTGGTGTGCAGTGCACTATAGCGTCGTTTTGAGGGTAGGAGTTGAAACAGTTTATGTCCAGGATGCGAGGGATCTGCAAATATTTTCACGGCCCTCTTCTTGATTCGTGCAGTATACAGGTCCTCAATGGAAGGCAAGTTGGTAGCAATTATTTTTTCTGCAGTTCTAATTATCCTCTGAAGTCTGTGTTTTTCTTGTTGGGTTGCAGAACCGAACCAGACAGTTATAGAGGTGCAAATGACAGACTCAATAATTCCTCTGTAGAATTGGATCAGCAGCTCCTTGGGCAGTTTGAGCTTACTGAGTTGGCGCAGAAAGAACATTCTTTGTTGTCCTTTTTAATGATGTTTTGATGTTAGCTGTCCATTTGAGATCTTGCGATATGATAGAACCCAGAAATTTGAAGGTTTCTACTGTTGATACTGTGTTGTCAAGTATTGTGAGAGGTGGAAGTATGGAAGGGTTTTTCCTAAAGTCTACCACCATTTCTACGGTTTTGAGTGTGTTCAGTTCCAGATTGTTTTGGTTGCACCACAAGGCTAGTCGTTCGACCTCTCGACTATATGCGGATTCGTCATTGTCTTGAATGAGACCAATCACTGTTGTGTCATCTGCGAACTTCAGTAGCTTAACAAATGGATCATTGGAGATGCAGTCATTGGTATACAGAGAGAAGAGAAGTGGGGAGAGCACACAGCCTTGGGGGGGCCCTGTGCTAATTGTACAGGTATTTGATGTGATCTTGCTTAGCTTCACCTGCTGCTTCCTGTTTGTTAGGAAGCTTGTGATCCACTTACAAGTCTGTTCCGGTACCTGTAGCTGGTTTAGCTTAGTTAGAAGAATGTCTGGAATGATGGTATTGAATGCTGAACTAAAGTCTACAAAAAGGACCCCTGCATAGGTCTTTGGAGACTCAAGATGTTGTAGGATGTAGTGCAGAGCCATATTAACAGCATCATCTGTTGATCTATTTGCTCGGTATGCAAATTGCAAGGGGTCTAAGAGCGGATTCGTGATGGTTTTCAGGTAGGAAAGCACTAGCCTTTCAAAGGTTTTCATGACTACAGATGTTAGAGAACAATGTGTGATTGCAGCTGTTTCTTGAGAATATATATGGAGAGAGTGACCAGAGGTCAAAATCCTCTTGAAAGAGAGTTTCTTTTTAAAGGGATCATGATAATTACTGATCTAAAAAAATATGATTGGGTACAGAAGTGGAAAAGCAGTTCTGCTCATACACAATTGATCCTCATTATTCATTAACTTTGGCCAAGTACTGATGGGAAAAGTAATTCAAGGACAGAGGAACTAACTTGGTGCATTAGCTAACATATAATCCCAATAACTGAATGTCAATCATGAAAAGATTCATCATGTTTACAGTTAAGAGAACATTTTTCACATTATATTATGTTAGATACACTAATAATATATTATTCAGAGCCAGTTTGGAGTAGTGGTTAAGGCATCAGTCTCGAAACCAAGAGATCAAAGTTCTAATCCTGCCTCAGGCACTAAACCAGCTGGCACTATAAGGCACTAAGTCTCCTTGTTGGAGAGATGGGTGGCATAAAAAATTAATTAATTATTGGAGATCTAGGGACAGTAAATTCTCATGTGTTTTATTAGTATCTGGAGCAAAACAATTTAAAAATACAGCATAAAATATTAAAGTTGAAGCAAGACTTCAACCCAGCCTTGGAAATGGAGACAGAAAAGATTTTAAAATGTGTTCTGCATTAAAGTGTCTGAGAAAACAGTAGCAACAGTTGTCGGGACTGATCAGGATAAGATTCACAAGACTGGTATAAAACAGCTGTTACGATGCACTGATTTATGAGAGCAAATATTGGCACAAATGTAAGTTTAGAGAGAAGAAAGAAATGCCCGTCAGAAAGTGTGAAAAAGGAAGAAGGTTAATGACTCTACAAACAATCATCAGGTGAGACTTACCATCCCTTTCTCTGTGTTACTTCAATATGCCTCAGATGGGGAGATTTCTAGGCACTTTCTTAGTGAATTAGGAGCACTTTTTTGTGGTTTCCTGGGACCGGGAGATTTTCTTTCAAACTTCCACTGGGGTCTCCTTTGAATAGTATCCTCACTCTCCCAGCCCAGAGGGAGATGGGACATAAGGAATTCTTGCAAAATTATTATGAGATGGTGTTTTTTCCCCTTCTCAAACGGAAAAAATTATTGTACTTTAAGGAACGGGACAACAGACCATTGTTTCTTAAAATGCTGCTCTCAGGATCCCTAGCCACTTTTTTAAATTATGGAGGATTTTGTTTGTATCAGACCAGTTCTGGAGAATCAGTAGCGGACATTTTGAGTAGTTCGGAGAACCGGTAAAAACCACCTCTGACTGGCCCTGCCCCCATCTATTCTCTGCCTCCCGAGTCCCAGCTGATTGGGAGGAAATGGGATTTTGCAGTAACCTTCCCCTGGAGTGGGGTGGGAATGGAGATTTTACAGTATCCTTCCCCTGCTATGCCCACCAAGCCACACCCACCAAACTACACCACACCCACCAAGCCATGCCCACAGAACCGGTAGTAAAAAAATTTGAATCCCACCACTGGTTTGTATGGGTTACATTTATCAATATTTAGCATATTAATTAGTCATATGCAAAATTTATTTATTTATAGAATTGCAAAAATAACAATATTAAATTGATTAAATGTTAACATATTTTTTATTTAAAAAAACTATTTTTAACAAAAAATAATGAGTGCCAATTGTTTTAAATTTTTGCAAACTAAAATATTTGATTTTGTAGATTGCTTAAAGTAGAGTTTCCCAGCGTTTCCAGTTTTGCAAACCAGCAGGGGGTGGGGGGAAGGTTCCACATGTGCAATTGGCAAGCACATGTGCATGCAGCTTCATTTGTGTGAGCAGCATGCACAAATCCCTACTGCTCCCGCAAATGGAGCACACACACAGTCACCTGTTGCTCGTGCAAGTGAAGATGTGCGCATGTACGCGCACTCACCAGCCATTTCTGCAGCCCGGTTGCAATTGCTTCACATGGCCCACCCACAGATTGGAGACCCCTGGCTTAGAGAATCTAGGGGGACCCCCAAAGAGCGTTCGATCACTCTTTAATAAACACTGCAAAAGATAATTCTGCTCATGCCATCTAGGGCTAGTTTGCAACTGCTTCAAGCAGGTGATATTCTACTTCGCAATATAAACATAATTGATCCACAAATGAAGTATTAGGCCCCCACATGAAGCCAAATTGCAGGACTTAACAGACATAGGCAAAATATTTTCTCCAGGGGCCTCTGTCAATAGGGGATGTCCCAGAGAAACAGTGGAAGCACTGTTCTGATGCAGCGTTGCCCACTTGGGATAGATCAAAAAAAGTCAAGATAGCAAAGGTGATGAACTAAAAAAGGGGACTACCATTTTGTATACTTACTCCCATTCTCCAATTGTCTATAAAAGCTCCAGCTCTGAAAGGGTTTTGGAGAAGATGGAGAAAAAGGTGGAAAACAGCCTGAGTGAGTTGTTCTCCTTTTGTGTCTGTCTGCCTGCCTGCCTGCCTGTATCATTAATCAAAGATAGGTTTTAAGCTTGGAAGTATTGGACTACATAAGCAATTAAATGCTGCTAAACTACCTGTCTTCTATATAGAAATAATTACTTTTACAAAGAAGCGTCAACTAAGCATGAACCCTGTCCACCCACCAGAAATCACAAGTGAGAAAGCTTGGACACAGATTAACCACCTCACTGAGAACTTGTCCATCAGTCTGTTGCTGTTGGTAATCTTCAAATATGTTCCTTTTCTATAACACAGTTCAAAATAACCAACCAGCAATGAAATTACTGTTCTTCACTATATTTCAACAGAAAAATGTGTTACTGCGAGAGATTTTATGCTCATGCCATCTGTTGGGTGCAGGATAGATATTTCATAGAACCATTGCATTCTAGCATTGTCCGTTTTAAAGGAAATATGATTCCTTAGCAACACCAAGTCACACTGTTACTTTATTATATTTTCTTATTAGGCTTTAATCAAAATTTTTCAAGGAATGCACATTTGGTACTTCTAGAAGCTGTTGTCATTTTCAGCATTCATTTATTCTAGTTTATTATTTTTAGATCATCACTCTCAAGTTTTCATCATTAACAACAATAAGGGCATGTAGTTTTAATCGTCTTAACTTCCCACGCATAATCAGTGTGTATGGGTCATTCAGTGGAACGCATATATGAAATGAGCTGGAGAAAGACCCTGAAATAGTATCCTTCTCTTTATTTAACAAATTATGAAACTTCTTTTTAGCTCCAGCTAAAAATGGAGGAGGAATAAAGAAGTGTTCCTGCCATTCCTATCATTTCAATTAGTGGAATGTTTTGGGTACTTAATTTGAAAAAATGTAACTTCTGTCTTCTCACAACTTCAGTGACACAGCTGTCTGCCTAATTTTCTGGCAACAATGCTTAGCCTTCTTCTAGCCTCTAGTTTTGGTATTACCTGGAGGAATCCCATCCAACTATTTAATCAGGCTTAAACCTGCTTAATTATAAACAGGTAAAGCCAGCTGGGTGTTACCATCTGTGGAGACTAAAGTATAGTATAAAAAACACAGAGTTTTATTCAAAATCTGTTTTCTCCTGTCATACAACCCAACATTTATGTTTATGTATTTGATTTCTGTCTTTCCTCTAAGATCACAGAGTGACTTGCATGAGAATTTCTCTTCATTGTATCCCCAAGACAATAACCAGTGAGATAGGCAAGGACTGAAGGAGTGTAACTGGCCCAAAGTCCCAAGTGATTTTTTTAGGGTAGAGTCTGAACGTGAATTCACTTGAGCCCATTAGTAAATGCTGAACTATTTACATCCATACAAAAGAGCAATATAAAGGGACTGAAAATAGTTTAGTTGTCAATATTGTGTGATGCAGTACATCAAAACATTTTTTTCTCATCTCTTCCTGTAAACCAGTGTTGGTGTTTAATCTTTATAAGGGTTTTTAGAATAGAATAGAATAGAATAGAATAGAATTTTTTATTGGCCAAGTGTGATTGGACACACAAGGAATTTGTCTTGGTGTACATAAAAGAAAAAATACATTCATCAAGAGTTTTTTAATTCTAAAAATCATAGGATTTCTAATCTTAGTTGCTTCTTCATATGCTAGGAGCTCCTTGGAAAGGTAATCTTTGTAAGTAAAAGATAATGAAAGATAATCAAATACACAGAACAGCGCAAAGCACACTGCTAGAGAGAAATTCCCTGAAGACGGACTCCAGTCCAGCACAAATCTGAATGATCGGAAGACCAAACCTCTGGTCCTGGTGATTCACCCAGATTGGATCCTGCAACATTATCCTGGGACAAATATATTCACCTTCATTCATGAAAGACAATCAAATCTAAAGAAACCATCTTGTCCATTCACGTTCACCAATCCTATAGCAAAAGAACTGCTTTTATTCAGTTACCACAAAATATTTCAGAGGGAAACTGCATACTTTGGCTATTAACTCCACATTAAGGCCCAGTGAATATGTTTTACTCATGAAAACCTACATTCTATGACAAGAGTCTACATCAGGGGTTTCCAACTTTGGCAACCTTAAGCCTGGCGGATTTCAACTCCCAGAATTCTCCAGCCAGCATTGCAACTATAAATGCTCGTCAAATTTGCTTGAAGAAGAACAAGTTTTAGACCTGTCTAAGGGACCCGCTTTTAAAGTGAAAATTAGTGCATGCATACACAAAATAACCAATATAAATAATAAACCATTTTGAGCTTTTGTTGCTTGGGTAGGGCTATGTCAAGCCTCTTCAAGGAGTGATAACTGCAGAATGCTGTGAATTGCAAGGTACAATGTGGAGCTACATTTCAAGATTGCAATGCTGCTTTTGTCAATCAGACCCCATCACCCCAGCCGCCTGCAAATACCTTGTCTTTAAGATTTCTTTTGAAATAGTAACAGTTCTAGGAATTTATTAATTCAATATATTAGTATTCTTATTATTTCCCATTTACTTTACTATTTGTTCATCATGTTCTATCTCGTCATTTTTCCCCCTGAAGGTGTAATGCCAGTCTATCTTCTCAGCACTGATTAGGCCCAGTCTTCTGTATGTTAAGCTCATGGGACCCTACCACCACGAATTGGAATCAATGATATGCAATGGTTCATGCAAAACATTTTTTGCATTTGATAAAATGTATGTTAACAAACATATAATTATCCTCATTCCCTCTGCAGCTTTAGTCAGGATATGCCACACATAACAATATATCATATGCATTTAAGTTTTAGTTCTGAATTAAGCTCTCCTTTCTATGCTACAGGAATGTTTTTCTGCTTAGCATGTCTTTATCTTAAAGCTCCTTCAGTTCCTACTACAGCAGTATAACTCAAATGTCTTTTAGAGTTTGAATTGTCACTTTCTCAAGCAAGAAATAATTCAAAAGTGAACATTAACATCTAGATTCTATGTTGACTATATGAAGATAGATGAAAAAGTATGCTGCAAACTCTAATAATAGTATGATAACACATTGATGAATACATCTGTTTTAAGCACAAAATGCTCAGAGATATATTTTAAAAATGCAAGTATTTGCTATTAATCATATCCTTTTAATATTTATCTCTGACCTAATGTTCACAGTGATGTCTGTTACTACACGGTGGAAATGTAGCCGTTTTGCCTACTTATGCACTGCTGATGAATCAAGTATCACCACAATAAACAGAGATTGAAATTAAGGAATATACATGCATTTGGTTCAATTGGCAACCATTAATGCTAATAATCAGCATCTTCACAAGTTACTAGTTCTGAATCATCTGCAAAGAAAACAACATCCATCTACTTTTACACTCCAATGGACGAGGTGGGTCCTCACAGCGGGGCTGCACAGACTTTGCCATCTGGAGAATAAATCGAGTGTGAAGTACAGTATAGCTTGGGACCAGGCTCAGTGGCAGCAGCTCAGCAGTTATTTCATTAGTTCCAAACTTTCAGGAATTAAAGTGATCTGAGTTCTACAGTCAGATAGGATAAGACAGACTGGGGAATAAAAGGAAGATGATGCCTCGTAGGCTTATTTATAAAACTATCAAATATAAACACCCCAAAACAGATGCCTTACTTAACTAACAGCACTATCACACAATGTTTGAATTAGCATCCTAAGCGAGAAGTCACACTGCTGATCTTAGTATAGACATGTCCTCCCCTTTGAAATCAGAGAAGTGGGCCCAGAACTGGAAAATGAAAAGAAAAGCAGTATGCCAGTAACAATGTCTTTATTGATCATTTTTCCTAGATGTGGGGGGGGAAAAGATTTGTTTTTGTTTTTTTCAGCCATGAGGTAGATTTGCCAAACACACCAGGTTGCAAGGATAAAAACCGATTTGGTAAATATATTCTTTTTTTATTGGACCGGCAATAATGATGATAGTGGTTCTTTGTTAGTACTGGGGGAAGTTGACCATCCACACTGTAGTCCAAATGCTGGCAGACTCCTCCCCGCTCCCTTTTCCTTGCTATTGCCATAGGGTGGGGGGAAGGAGAGGAAAAAATCATTGTTCTATGACATGCGGCTTTTGCAGAGGTAAATGCCAATAAACGTCAGAAAGTAATGGACAAATTAATGGTGCTAAATATAACAAAGAGGCATAGATCGGAATCGAGCTTTGTTCGGGTATGTGAGCTGGAATGGCTGTGCAAAGCAGCACCCCAAGAAGACTGTTTAATTACAGTACCTTTCAGTGCATGAAATGTTAAAAAATCTGATCTGGTATACTGGCAAGCAGATTGTAGCTTCTGCCTGATAGTTAAGGGTAACTCCATATATTTCAGATGGCAGTAGAAAATTAATTACTGTAGTCGCAGCTAGAGTTAGCTGTTTTGTGACAGGACTGACATGATAAAACATGCAATTATGATTTAATGTTAGCCCCTGTAGTGGTTTATTTATTCAGCCTGACACTGCTGAGGCTTTTGTCTCTTGTCTATACCAAGAGTCACCATACTCTGGATTTCAGCTTTTCTTTGTCAAAAGCAACCTACATATTTCTTAAGGAGGCCATTAGTCCTGCAGGATTACTTGGTGCCAAGAGCAAAACTTATTTAACAAGCTGATGCCCCTCTCTAGAAATGCCATGTCTAAACAGCCTGGTCATTTTCTTTCCCATTTACCTGCTGAGAATGTGACTGGGACAAATAATCACATTACTGTTGGGTTTTTTTAAAGCAAAAGGAATAGGTGGGTGAAGGCAAATAATGAGAACAATTTAGCTACCACTTTTGTTCTAAAAAAAGCATCCTGAAATGTAGTTTGTAATGGCTCTTTCCTATTCTCCAAAGCTAAAAAACATATTAAGAAAGCAGTCAAAATTGAATCTGGAGATTCTGCCCCAAATAAAATAAATGATGTATTTATTGCATGAATAACCCCACTTTTCCAGCAAATAATAGAAACGCAGGATTAGCCATTCCTTTTGTTAGATTACTCCTCCTTTTTTAATAAATGAAAAACACACATCAACCCTGCATTTCATCCAAAACTGCATATGCAACATTTGTAAACATGGAAGGATTTAAGGAAGCCTTCCATAGTCCAATTAAAACAATCCATCTTATTTCTCTCATATTTAAATTATAGTTGTCCAATTAATTAAAAAAACTTTTCTGAATATGCATTTTTTTTCTTTTTAAAATCCTGTAACCCAACTGAGATTAAAAACTGAATGGAAATGAAGTCCACGTCCCTCTCTAATATAAAGGCACCACCTACATAGGGTTAAAAGATCACAATCGCGTGTTTGATGCCCCGCCCCTCTTTATATATTTTTTAAAATCCTCCCTTCTCCCCTCCCAACATCACTACTTTACTAGAAATAGGAACATTAGGTATAATAACAATAGGATTTATTTTCGGAGGCAATTTTGTATTTTTTGAAATATAGCATTTAATCTCAAGATTTTAATTTTGGGAACAGTTAAAATTATTAGGATTTTTGGAGATGGTTTCTTCTACCCAATATTCTTTCTGTAGTTCAGGCAGATACAACATTTATTTATCTCTATGGCCTGTTCACTCCCAGCCCACACTCATTATTTATTTCAAGTCCTAAAAAGACAGATGCAACAGGAAAGGACATGAATAACCGGTGTTGAATTATCATTTGGCACAGACCAAGATATGTGGCCAAATAATGAGTGGCTGCTAACTGACATAAGTCTTTTTCTTTTCTTGTTTGTTTTCTTTTGTTTGAAACTAGCAAGCTTGGCTAGTTTATGGGTTAATGTGTTGTGTGAATCCAGAAAAATGACTAATTAAATAACCACATTAAAGACATATCACATAAATACTTCCAGCTAATATGTTTATATATTTTTTTCTCCTAAAGATCCATCTCCACAAATGAGAATAATTAACATGGCAAAGAAATGTTGGTGGGCCTTCAAACTTAATTAATTACAGAATAAAGACTATAGCATCCTATTGGTGTATACCTCTCAACTAGATACATTATCTCTTCCCACTTTTTATTTCCCATCTCTCTTCATGAATGCAACAAGGTAAAAAATAAATTAGGCACCTACTACTACTAGTATGATAGCCCCAGGATTATTTTTGTAAGACTTAATTTGTTCTACTAAAAGATTAAGAGCTGTAGTGACGCAATATTGCAGGCTAATTCTGTCCACTGCCAACAGTTTGATTCTCACTGGCTCAAGACTGTCAGTCTTCCATCCATCCAAGGTCGGTAAAATGAGGACCCAGATTGTTGGGGGCAATATGTTGACTAACTGGTTAGAGCGGGCTGTCAAGCACGATGAAGTGGTATATAAGTTTGCTATTACTATTGCAAAACAAGCAGACCCTTTTTCTGCATCTCCTTTGGTGGGATTCTTACAATACCTTTCCAAACCCCAAATTTTTACAATACATTGATAAAGTTAATCCGCTTAATTAAGGTGACTCATTTTAACATTGCTGCCAGCGCTGCTGGTGGTAGAGTTGGTAGGATCTGTGGAGTTTCCAAGTGGCTGCAAAATCTGCAAGGACCAACTTCTGGACTATAAGGCTCTTCTGAAGAGTCTGATTTTGGTTCTTTCCCTCCCAGTATCTTCTGCTCAGCCACTGCCCTGAGGCGGATTAACTCCAGTCCCTCTGATATGCCCTGCTAGTCTAGAGCTCAGCTAGAGAGCTTGCAAAGAGAGGCATACTCACAGTCTTGGTATAGTGGCCAAGGACAGTAATTGCAACCTGCCCAGCCCAGCTGGGGAGTACTTTCTCTGCAAACAGTCCCCCCAAGTTTCTTGTGATCCTGCTATCTTGCTGCAATAGCCACCACATCAACCAGCTTGGATTGAGGCACCAGCCCAAGAAACTGGAACAGTTGGCATTCAGAACCATACATTTTTAAAAGTTATGTGGGGAAAAAATCCAGCTCTAGGACATATGGTAACCCTAGTAAGCACTTGCTCTCTCTTGACAACACACAAGCTCATCTTCAAGCATGCAAATACACTGTTATATTTGGCATCTCCTACAGCCATTTGGATTCTCCTACAGAGATGTTTTTCACATTCTGCCTGTAGTACATGCTTTTCTGTATATTTAGCTAATTTAGGCATATAAGCAAATCACTGCCATAAGCAAAAAAACAAAAAAACCATAAAATAATTTTACTACTTTGGGAAGATGGTATTTTTTATTTGGCTTTTTAAAAATTGTCTCTTCAACAACCTTGAGAGATGCTGATATCAATTTCTGTAATATTTCGGTGCACTTCGTCTCCATATGTTTCCAAAATGAAATAGTTGCCATAAATGCAAGTAGCTCAGAAACTCCATCATGGCATTGTAATTGTAGTTCAGCTTGTGTATCAGTCTGATTAAAGGGATTCATAGATGCTTAATTTTAGCCCATAAAACCAAAGCTGAGGTTTACAGAAAATCTCAGTTCACTGTGAAATCTGCTCCTGTAGATTTCTGCAAGTGGGGATGTTTCTGTGTTTGAATGCTTCTTCATCCAAAGAAAAGTATTACCTTCCACAAAGCATCCCAAGCTCTAAAATGTGTATATATGCAGAGTCTTTGCATGAAAAACCACAGGCCAATCCTAAATTTCATTGCCACTTTTAGAGATGCTGTTGAAGTTTGAGACATATTTAGCTTAGTTTCATTGGGCTGTTTAGCAAAAGCACGTAGTCCAATTGTAACCACTGAGTATTGCTTCATACTGAGTTTATTTTTGAAATTAGTTTTTCTGGTCTTATAATGCAATATTTAATTTGCACAGTTTGTAATCAGAAAAAAAACATAGCAATTGCGACTTCCATTCAAAAGGCCTCTTCACACCCTTAATTATGTCCTTTTTCAAACAAAATTAATCTGTCTCGGCAATGTTTTGTAGCCATTGCAACATGGAAGGAAAGTCTTCCAATATGTTGTATAATCATTGCCACCACTAAAAAAATCCTTAACAAAGGAACTTAATTTTTTGTGTTGGTAAGAGGAGAGATTCCAGAGCATTTGACTCATAATTTCCTGATTGATTTCTAATAATTCAAAACAAATTGGATACCAATTAAATAGTAAATTAAATATGAATAGCATTTAGCAGCCTGTGCTTCCAATAATTTAAAACATTTATTCTTTAAACTTTAACTAATGGTGACTGAAAGATAGTAATGATACGGTGATTTTACCCTGTGCTTGTCTCAAAGTTGCATAAGTATCACACATATTGATTTATTACTTTATCACCATTCTTGAATCTTCCTTCCAGTATTTTGTTTGTGAACTGCCCAGGGTTATGCTACTAAGATGGGCAGCTATCCAAACCAAACCAAGATTTTTTTAGAACAACCTTGTAAGCTCTAGAAACATATTCCACATAGACTATAGTTCTGAACCTCTTATTTGTAATCTCTTATTCTAATATTCATCCTCGCCCCCTCCCTCTCATATTTAGGAACTGCCCCTCTAAATCATAGAGTAACTTTTACCTGGAAGAGACATTAGGGAATTGTATTGCAGATCTTGCAGTTTGAAATTGAGTAAACCTTTCATCCGTGTATATTAATGCTTTTTATTTTCCAATGTTGATATTCTCCAAAATTAAATTAAAATTAAAATGCTGGTTTTAACTTCTAAAACCTGATTGGGTTATTCAGATTATTAGCTTCCTTCATAGACTCCTGCTTGATCCATCTATTTTGCACCAAACAGATTGAGGTGGGTGGTTATTATTAAAAAAAAAGACTTCTAATGTGGGACTCCAACTATTATTATTATTATTATTATTATTATTATTATTATTATTATTATTATTATTATTATTATTATTATTATCTCTTTTATTCATTAAACATGAAAATCAGTCAACTGAACATTTAAAAATGTATTACAAATACCATTGACTGGCGCTAATGGTTAATACTGGTTGCTGCCAGCATCCTGGGTATCAACCAAGTACTTCAGAGCTTGGCAGCAACCTGTATCTATGATTAGCACCAGTCAATGGTATTTGTGATCTTTTTAAATGTTCAGTTGACTGAGTTTCATGTATTCTTCTTCTTATTATTATTATCTATTTTATTCATTAAATATGAAACTCAGTCAACTGAACATTTAAAATGTATCACAAATGTCACTGACTGGAGCTGATGGTTGATACAGGTTGCTGCCAGGATCCAAGGTATCAACCAAATATCTTCTTAAAATGTATGGTGTTCCGAATAGCGCAATTTTTTGCAGTTCCGTTGGTGTTAAACCAGGAAGCTGCCATTTCTTGATGTATTTCGTAAAATTCTTGGACATGGTACCAAGTGCCCTGATGACAATGGGTATCACTGTTACATGTTTCATCCATAATTGCGTAGTTTTGATGGCCAGGTTGCAATATTTTGTGATTTTTTTTACATTTATATTTTGTGATTCTTTTTCTTCGATTCTTGTGACTCCTGGTACAGCGGTATCACTAAATAATGATGATAATAATTTATTTAATCTTTGATTCACAGTCTGGGACTGGTAAAAACTTAACAGTTCAAGTCCTAACCAAGGACCTAAGAGTTGTTAAGGTAACATCAATGATGTTGATGATATTTTAAAGTCACCTAATTACCAAAGTTTTCTGGGTAGATTATCTAAAAAAACTGGGAATATCTTAGATATATTCCCAACAAGTTTCGCTAATGCTTTTTTCTAAAGCACTAATTGAAAGTCTTTTTATTCACCAGATGTATTTGTTGTAATATGTCCTCTTTTTTTCTCTTGTTGGAAAATTTTTCATGTTATATTTTAATATTTTAATTTTTTTATTTCCTGATGATAAGGCTTTGATTATTATGATGGTTAAATATGTTTGTTTCAATATGTTTCAATGCCAGTTGTTGGGAATCATAATTAAAAAGCTGTTAATCATTTATATCCTAATTTTGTGCTTATTAAAGCAATGAGTTGGCTACTGTGACAGAGAGCTGGACTGCATGCGCCTTCATTCTGATTCTGGCTGTCCAGCTTATTTTATTATATCTGTATATGAGCATTTTCTGACAATTTACTCCAGAATCTAGATGCAAATGTAGTGTATGCACATTCAGGAAATAAAATAACCAAGTAATGGCCTGGTAATTCATAGATATTAGTTTTGTTGTTATAACACTTTAGAACTCCTCATTACTGCATTGCTGCTTTTTTAGTATTAAAAAGTAAGCTTGTAGTATATCCTTTAGCTGTATTTGGCATTCTTTTCCCACCTCCCTTAAGAGTCTGTATCTCCAATGCTGTTTGTGTCCTCATTTTTTAAAAGAAAGGCACATATGTGTATTTAGTGATGTTAAACTTTTTATAATAGAACATAATTGCCTTCTAGATGAAAGTTTTCTTGCTGATATCATAAGATTAGCCAATGTGCACAGTCATAAATTTGCACTACTGATACTACTTTGTTACAGATCTTCCTAAAGAAAAGAAATTTGTCTTTTTCATGACCACCATCATTTTTCTACTAGTTCTTAATAATTGAATAGATTGTTCTATTATTAGAACTTTCTAGAAGTTTAGAATCTAATAGCTCGTTCTATGACTAGAACTTTACTAGACCATTATTAGAACTATTACTAGAATTACTAGAACTAATAGAAGTAAAAAATATTTTTTTTTGACAATAAGTCAGTTTAATTAAATAGAACACTACCTATGAGTGGACAATCAGTATGAACCAGCAAAAAAAAAAGAAAGGATGAATTCTAAATACATTGAAATTCAGAAATCATTTAAGTTGGCTATCGCCTTATTTATAAAATTAACCTTACTATAAATATTAGAAGTATAAATTACTAGAAGGGTTGTGATGCCAATTCGCCTCCTTATGGTGCATCCTGGCTAGCACAATAGCCTGAATGAAATGACCTAGCAATTGCTGGCAGCCAGACTACTCTGTAGACTTTCAAAATACATGGCAACAAAAACAAGAACAAAAATGAACTATTTCAGGCACAAATGACAAGAGAGAAATATTATTCGAATTTTCCAAATCAATGTCAAGGGGCTCAGGAGATCCAAGAGCCAATATGTTTCTAAACTTTTATTGGATAGTAACATAGACATAGCCATTCTCCAAGAATGGGGAAACAAAACAATCACTTCATAAACGAATAGTACAACGTAAGAGAACAAACCCATCAGGACAAGATTCAGCAGTCCATCTGCATTTAAAAGACAAAGGGCACTCCCTCAACACTGTCAGACTATTTGCTGAATCTGCACTACTATTAATCGTTTCATAGTTCCCATCACCAATCTCTTTCCACTTATGACTGTATGACTATAACTTGTTGCTGGCAATCCTTATGATTTATATTGATATATTGATCATCAATTGTGTTGTAAATGTTGTACCTTGATGAACGTATCTTTTCTTTTATGTACACTGAGAGCATATGCACCAAGACAAATTCCTTGTGTGTCCAATCACACTTGGCCAATAAAAAATTCTATTCTATTCTATTCTATTTTGAAGACAGCAAGGTCCACATTTTGGACAGAAATAACTGCTGGTTTGAAAGAGGAGTAAAAGAGACCATTGATGTCAAAATTGAACAGTTCCTTCTCAACAGAGAGGGAGGGATATGACATCATCTATTTCCAATCTACAACACAGTCCTTTCAGCAGTTCCAAGAAGGCTCCACACCCGTTTGCACTACTCAGGTGACCCTGAGGACACAGATAAATCTCCAAATGGCCTCAATGACTCTCTTAAAAAAATGCAAATGACCAGCTGTCTGCAAGGAATTCCATTCCCACCAGCCAGTCAGGACTGAAGAAGCTTCTTGAATGAGAAGTGAAACATTTTCAAAACAAAAAAGTCCAGTTGCCTCTTGAAAAAAAGCATCTTTGGGTTAAGAACCATTCACAAATACAATGGTAATTGAAAGTAACAATAAAATTTTCCAAGCAATGATTGCATTTACAACCAAATTTCACATGCCTCACAACAAAAGCCTTTAGTGTGAAACTGATTACGGTCTGGTTGGTTTCAAGAAGTAGCAAGAGCCAATGGAAGGTTTCTAATCAACTAATCAATGTCAGAGAGCTGAACTTGTTAAGCTGTGGTTAGCACCTTTTAGGGAAGTGTTGTGTTGTGGAGAAAAGTAACTCAGGCAGAGATCAGCAATCTCTCTGCCTTTATAGAGAGCAAAAAAAGAAGAAAAAAGAAAGAAAAGAAAAAAAGAAAAGAAAAGAAAAGAAAAGAAAAGAAAAGAAAAGAAAAGAAAAGAAAAAAACCAGGTCAGGCACAGGACACTGGAAAAGAGAACTTTATCTGAATGAAACAGCAGCAACCAGTATCTCTCTCTCTCTCCTCTCCCTCTCTCTCTCTCTCTCTCTCTCCTCCCCTCCCTCCCCCCATCTCCTGTTTGCTTAGCAACCATTTTGCTTAACAACCAACTGTTGTTAGTACTAAATGAGGAGAAAATGTATAATTATAATCAGTGATACTGATTAATCAGTGTAACACATTACTTCCAAATTCAAAAGGAATCTGGCATTCTATGGACAAGAGTTCTATGGATAAATTAGAATTTATCCATGTATTTATATCACTTTTTTTAAAGTTATGTTCTCAGAATAGGTACAGGTTGCCTTCCACTGATAACCAGTTGCTTAACAATGGTTCACAGATACGGCAGCCTTGGAAAACCTGTCCTAAAAATTACAACCATAGCACCACCCCTGTGGTCATGAAATTACAATTCAGGTGTTTGGTGAATGGCATGCTTTTACAGTGGTTGTAGCATCTTCTGGTTATGTAATCATTATTTGAAACCTTCTCAGCTGGTTTTTGACAAAAAAAATTCAATTGGGAAAGCCAGATTTGCTTAACCACCACACAATTCATGTAATGACTGTATGATTTACTTAATAACCATGGTAAAAATTATTATAATATCAGATCTGGACACGTGCTGACTCTTTTTACAACCAACTGACTTAATGATGGAATTCTGAGCCCAATTTTGGTTGAATGTCAAAGATTATGTATACTAATACAGAGGTGGGTTTCAGCAGGTTCTCACTAGTTCTGGAGAACCGGTAACAGAAATTTTGAGTAGTTCGGAGAACCGGTAGCAAAAATTCTGACTGGCCCCACCCCCATCTATTCTCTGTCTCCCAAGTCCCAGCTGATTGGGAGGAAATGGGTAATTTGCAAGAACCTTCCCCTGTCATGCCCACCAAGCCACGCCCACCAAGCCAGTCCCACAGAACCGGTAGTAAAAATTTTGGAAACTCACCAGTGTACTAATATGAATTAAAATTAAAACCGTAAATTATCTTCAGGCATTTATTTAGTGCTTGGCAGCATGGTGGTTTAGTAATTAAGATACTGGGCTTGTTGGCTGGAAAGCTGGCAGCCTAGGTTTGAGACCCGAGCACCATGTGACAGGGTGAGCTCCTGTCCTCACCCCAGCTCCTGCTACCTAGCAGTTCAAAAGCGTGCAAATGTGAGTAGATAAACAGGTACCACTTTTGTAACAACACTCCATGCTGGCCATACAACTGCAGAAATGTTTTCGGAAAGTGCTGGCTCAATAACCTTAAACGGAGATGAGCACCATTCTCTATAGTTGGCAACGACTAACGGAGAAAAATCCACAGGAGCTCCTTTACCTTTACCTTATTTATTTAGCGCTACTTTTTGCTTTCTAGAATTAATAAGAATAAGAATAATTGAAAAAACAGCAACAAATGCGGCTTCTACAAAGAAGCTGAGGTGGATCACCTAACTCAGTGGTAATCAACCTGGTCCCTACCGCCCATAGTGGGCGTTCCTGCTTTCATGGTGGGCAGTAGGGTTTTTGTCCGATATTGAAGCACTTTCCTTTTTTTAAATTTAATTGACTTTTTAAAAAAATTTCATAGCATTATTTAAAAACATTTTCATTAAGTTTTCATAAAATTCCCTGTGACAATTTAAATGTCTGAAAATATACTATTTGTATTGCCCGTGCATAGGTTTAGTTCACATTATGTAAGTGAAACTAAATGGCGCTATAGTGCGACCGCAAACAAAAGAGTCTCGTCCCAAAATAGCTTGCACATGTCCCCCCACACCACCCAGCTGTAACAGACAAGCAGAGCTGGTAGCCAGCGCCCCACCCTCCCAACCCTATCCACAATGCGCGAGAGGCTGATGCAGATGAGGATACATGGCACATTACTGTGGAACCGGTGAGCGGTTAGAAAATTTTATTACTAACAGAGATACAAAAGTGGGTGATAGGTATAAAAAGGTTGACTATCCCTGATCTAATTAGATGGTGGACCATCTAGTTAGTGGCTGCAAGAAGATCACACACACTGACTGACAAACAATGGCATGACCAAGTAGCAACAATGGTGCCTTGAAATATCTGCAAGAAATGCCATTTGCCTGCAAGCGAGAACTGGTGTGGTCACAAAAAAAGGTGAAGTAATCAAAAAAGAAAAAATTCTGGGACTTTAGAATTCAAACAGACAGGCACCTGCCACATAACACCCCAAATTTAACAATTGTTGATAAAATAAACAAAAAAGTCTGGATAGTGAATGTGGCAGTATCTGGAGACAGCAGAACAGAAAAGGAGTGGGAGAAGATAACAAAATACAAAGACCTACAAATAGAACGAATCAAAAATGAAAGAAGCTAAAGTGCTCTGGGACTTTAGAATTGAAACAGACAAATATCTGCTACACAAGACCCCTTTCTTAATGTCAATAAGAAAGACAAAGAAAAGTCTGGCTAGTGGCTGTGGCTGTATCTAGAGCAAAACAGGTAGAAAATACAAACACCTGTAAGTAGAAGTAGGATGACTATTTATGCAAAAGAAAGCAAAGATAGTACCAATGCAATAGTAACAGGAACCTTGGGTGCAAACCCAAAACATCTGGAGCACCACTTGATATTGACAAAATCACAAATAAAGTAAAGTAAATCACTTTACTAGGAACATCTTACGTTCTGCCACAATACCTTTACCATCAAACAACAGCATTGCCTATGCCAGGTCCTTGGGAAGGACACAATAGCTGGGTAAAAATGTTGAATCCGGTCTAGACAACTGGCTGATGGTGTTAGCAGCCATATAATAGCTGATACCCACAATATTTAAGATGTACTGTATATTAAGTTGTAAGCAGTGGTGAAATCCAAATTTTTTTTACTACCGGTTCTGTGGGCACGGCTTGGTGGGCATGGTGTGGCTTGATGGTCATGGCTTTCTGGGTGTGGCAGGTGAAGGATACTGCAAAATCTCCATCCTCACCCCACTCCAGGGGAAGGATACTGCAAAATTCCCATTCCCACCCCACTCTGTGGCCAGCCAGAGGTGGTATTTGCCAGTTCTCTGAACTACTCAAAATTTCCACTACCAGTTCTCCAAACTGCTCAAAATTTCCGTTACTGGTTCTCCAGAACCTGTCAGAACCTGCTGGATTTCACCCCTGGTTGTAAGGTTGTTTCTCTCTTTTGTTTAATTGGCTTTTTGATCTTTAGCCTATTGGTTTTTTGTGCTTATATTGGTGTATTTTTTCATGTGACTCACTGTTGCAGTAGGAATGGAGCAGCTATGTTTAACGTTTCCAGCCATATTCCTCTTGTCAGTTTATACGCTCCTCTAGTGAGCTGCAAAACCAGGCTCATAATAGAGATTTCAATAGGCATTTCTCATTCCCTTTTCAAGCCCAGATGCACAAGGCAGGATCTGAAAACAATCTTAGACTAGGAACACTCTGTATTCTGAACCTAAGATCAGTATCTCTATTAGTACAGGGGTGCTAAGAACACAATGCTTTTACTTCAACACTTTAACATTGTTTACTCTCTTTGCAGCATTTTTATATTGCTGCATAAGAGAAGATTGTCGGAAGAGAGGAAACACCTTCTATCCCACAGATTTGCAATCTATAATGATTGCATTTTCCAAGTGACCTAAAAGCTCCACTCGAGCTCCATCCATTTCATGTTTCTTGGGATGCTGTTCTCATAGGTTTATAACATTTGTAAGAGCCACACCATTAATTATGTGCTGGGGCACCAGATATTACATCAATTTCATTTTCAGTTGCTTGTTAAGGTTTGGACCCCCTTGTCAGAACATCTCTTGTTCCTCCTTTTGCAGAACTGATTAAATCCAGTCTTGCTCTGCTGAACGTCTTGCTTAGTTCTGGGATCTGGGAAAGCCAGCAGAAGCCTAAAAATGCTTCCTTTCAATTGTGCCATTCCGTCTTTTGCATTCTTCACCAGCTCCCACATCCTATTTCAGCTACTGCTATTTCGGCAAGGCCAGGCCAGCCATTTACTGAAGTGTTTTTGTTTTGCCATTTTCCTCCTTGCCTGCTGTCGGTGTTTGCAAAGCATTTAACACAACGCTAGGCGGGTTAATTTACTATACTGGTTTTTAAAAAAGCAGGCTATTTGAAGTGTCTTGCAACACTGACATGTTTTCAGCTTGAAAATCAGATGTCTCCATCCCAAAGGAAAGAGCCTTTGCCAAAGCTTTGTTTATATTGATGCCAGGTGCAAGCTGGCACAACCGTGATAGTGACACATGAACACTAAACAGTTTGGAAAAAAAAAAAGCTCCCAAAATGAAATTCTGTTGCTAGAGAACCAGATTTTAAAATATCCCACCACATCGAGCGCAGAAAGCCATGGGAGAATTCTTTCAGTAGTTTCCTTCAACTGGCTTTCAAGCCCCAACCTCTGCCTGCACAAATATATTAAGAGTTCTTCCTGCTCTGACAAAATAAGTGACTTCATTTTGCTTTTTCCATGAGCGCCATACTTTTCTTCTCTCAGGTACTTTCTAAAATGACTTCTTTTGCTGATCTTGTGTTTATGGCATGTAAAGATACAGACCAAGCTGTGAAATAAAATGTAGAGTCTTCACCTACTGGTGAATCGTCTACCTTTGCCCAGATAGGAGCCCTTTGCCTTTGCTCCTTCTCTGACCATTTCCTCCTCTCACTGTCAGGTAACTTGGGAGTTAATGTTGCTTCTTACTTTTCTTCATCAATGTCAGTGGAGGAAATAAAATAAAAATGCTGGGTTTGTTCTATCACAAGATAGAGTTATCACAAGAAAAATAACCATGATGTTTTTGAAATTAGCAAGTCAATTTACTTTGAGGTCCATCTTTTTTTTTAAAGATGCAAGTAGGGAAATGATTTGAAAAGGACCATCCATTTCTGATTGAATCTCTAGATCAGTGGTTAGTCAACCTAGTCCCTACCGCCCACTAGTGGGTGTTCCAGCTTTCATGCTGGGAGGTAGGGGTTTTGTCCGATACTGAAGCACTTTCCTTTTTTTAAATTTAATTGACTTTTAAAAAAAAATTCATAGCATTATTTAAAAACATTTTCATTAAGTTTTCATAAAATTCCCCCTGACAATTTAAATTTCTGAAAATATACTATTTGTATCGCCCGCACATAAGTTTAGTTCACGTTACATAAGTGAAACTAAATGGTGCTATAGTGCAACCGCAAACAAAAGAGCCTCGTCCCAGAATAGCTCACGCATCTCCCCCCACACCACCCAGCTGTAACAGACAAGCAGAGCTGGTAGCCGGTGCCCCCCCCAAACCCAATCCACAATGTGCAAGAGGCTGGTGCAGACGAGGATACATGGCGCATTACTGTGGAACCAGTGGGCGGTTAGAAATTTTTACTACTAACAGAGATACAAAAGTGGGTGGTAGGTATAAAAAGGTTGACTACCCCTGCTCTAGATCTACTGTACTTCTGTCAGTTGCTTCCTAATTGCTTGAATGCTAGGGGCTATAAATGGAATTGTGACTTCTCTGTTTACTCAAACACTTAAAACAATGCACATCATTGTTTCGGTGGACTTAAGAACAGTAGACATAATTTTTTCTGATTTTTGATGAGAGATCAACCTAACTATGCCAAATGTTCAGCCATCAAAAGTTAGATGATGGAGCTTTTTTAATTTGTTTGGTTCTTGTCATTTAGAACTTCCTTCTGTAATATGTCCATCAGCTTCCTTTATTTTTAACATTCCCAAACAAGTTTGTATATTTATTTAGCATGGTTGTTGAATTTGCAAATGTAAAATTTAAATTTGAATTTACACCTGAATGCTGCTGACATTTTAATATCAACTTGATATTGGTATTTGAACAATAGCTAGAGTTTTTAATCATTTAATTGGTCCGTACTTTTCTTTTCTTTTATTATGAGCTACCTCATTGGTCTAATGTTCTCCCCCAAAAACTTAATGCAGATTGGTGAAACAAGCAAATACTTCTCCATGTGGCAAATCCATCTGGATGGTTCAAATGCATTTTCTTCAGCTGCTTGTTTAGATATCTTTGTTTTTCTTGATTTTTTGTTATTCTTCACTTTTTCTTTTAACTCCTTTTTCTTTCTTCTATGTTTCTGTAGGTTTTTTAAATCTTTGTAATGACTTCTTTTAATAAAAAATATTTATAAAAATGCATCTTCTTCAGACATTTTTTGACAAAGTCTAAGATGTATACTGCAAATGGTTGAAACGTTTTGATGATAAGTACCAAGGCTAGCAAAAATGACTGTGTAATATTTATTTTCCATAAAAAATGATATGGTCAAGTATAGAACCTCAAAATTCCTAAATATACAGTTCTCACTCTAAACCTGGCTAGTTGTAAGAACAATGAGTTAATTCCTCATCCAAAGAAACATAAATGAGTAGCAGTCACTACTTCTATCTCAGGCTGTTTCTACGGTTTCTGGTTTTCAGAATCATTCAGATGTCTCAAGAGTTAAGATTTCCCAAGGCCAGTTCTCCGCCTGAAGCCTTTTGCTACCAAGCACACTGTCTGAACAATCCAACAGCAAAGTTTCTGTTTCCCTCATGCCAATTTTGTTTCACTCATTTTCTAAGATTTGTGCCTTCAGTCCTTCTTCAATTGACAATCACGTGCCACTAATTGACCTTTCCCCATTGAATTGTGTCAAACTGTCAGCTTGAAGCCACACACAACTGTAATTAAAACAGCCCCAACTATGATATGCCCCATACATAGAAACTCAGTTAGGCTTTGACCCTACCAGTTGGTCTAGAACAGGGGTGTCCAAACTTGGTCCCTTTAAGACTTTTGGACTTCAACTCCCAGAGTCCCTCAGCCAGGAAAGCTGGCTGAGGAACTCTGGGAGTTGAAGTCCAAAAGTCTTAAAGGGACCAAGTTTGGACACCCCTGGTCTAGAACCTTGTATAGAGGTCACTCATAGCACACATACACTATAAGGTTAAATAAACAGATAAAAATACAGCATTTTTCATATTCTCCATGTAAATCCAGCATTTGTGCCACTAAGCCATCAAGGCTGTAAACATTCAGCTGGCTTACTTCATTATGCATGCACAAACACAAATGAGGTTATCCTAACAAACTAACAAACAGAAGGTGTGAACTGCTAAGAATATTCAATCAAGCTGAGATGATGAACTAATAATGTTTTGAACAATGCAAAATTATAAAGTTTTTAAGTAATAATAAGTGAAAAATACAGTTCAGAGTATGAGGTCTAGCTTTTAAAAACTGTTGAAAGCAAGACTAAGTCATAGTAGAAAAATGAACAATGAGTGTCCTGTTGTGCTTTATTGATTTTTTTTAGATTTCTTTAAAGCCTTAAGTCTACATTTACATTGTTGAAAAACTATTATGCATTATATATGTTACTTATTTATATTACTTAGGTGCAAAAGCGAAGCAGGTGGACTTGGATGCAAATTTTCTTTAGAAAATCTCAAAGAAAAAGGTAGGAGCATAACGACTGCTATATTGCCTCCAACAAAACTGCATAAATGTGCCCTTGTAGTTTCTAGGAGCTGAGCTAAACTTAAGGGCATATTTAAATTACTTTTAACTACATGGGCATTGGGCACATCCATGCAGTTTCTCCTTTCTTGTAGGAAAACTAGTTGGCCAACATAGCATTCCTGCCTCCAACAGCCTTGTGAGGAAAGGTAGACTGAGAGAGGGGGAATGCCTCAGAAAGTTTGCTGTCTTCAGTTTAAGGTGGTCTTAAACTAGTCTCATCCTACTCACTATACTATGTTGATAAAATATCTTTATGTCTCTAAAGGTATTTTAGAAAGTGCTTACTGCAGACCGCATCTGCTAAGCTATTTTGGCTGGTGGGATTGAGGAGAAGAGCCTCTTCTGCTGTCCCACTCTGTAGAACATTTTACCATTGGAGGAGAGATCTGCTCCTGGAATGGGACAACTCGCCTCTGCCGACTCACCATGGACAACTCTCCATAGTCAACTCACTTTGGCCAACTCGCCACATTCAAATTGCCACGGCCAATTCACCGCAGCCAACTTACCACAAGCCAACTCACCATGGTGAACTCACCACAGGACAACTTGCGGCAGGACAATTCAACAATTCCATTTCATTATTTAAATAATGATTTTTTTAAAAAAAATTTGTCATTCACATTTTATTTTGTTCCTCTTTTTGGCATCCTTTCTTTAATTATTCTATTTGACTATTTCTTCGATATTAGTGTAACTCTTTTCCTGCGGTGAGTTGTTCTGTATCGAGTTGGCCATGGTGAGTTGGCTGCAACAAGTTGGCTGCAGCGAAATGGCTGTGGTGAGTGGCTGTGGTGAATTGTCGTAGACCCATCTGCTGCTACCCTTCTGGCCTTTGGAGAGGCCTTAAAAATCTGGGTTTGGCTTGGGGCCAAATGGGACACTCCTTGCTGGAGATACTGGCAAGACAAGAAAAAAACTTCACTCCCATGAGGTCTGTCTCCTTGGTCTTATGCAACTTTTAAATTTTAAGTGTTTCTATATTTATATTTTTATCATTTGTGAGTCACCCAGAGTCATCATACTGGTGAGATGGGCAGCATATAAATTTAATAAATAAAATTAAAATAAAATAATATAAATAGCTGAATGTTACTTGGATCATTATCTGACAGAGAGAGACTCAATCTCATAGAAAAACTAATGGGTTTCTATGCTTGATATGCTATAAATAAGAAGAGAGAAATTGACCTAGTTTACAAGAAAGTATTTCCATGCTGTCTTTTGTCTGTCAGTCCTAAGAATCACAACAAACCCTTCATAAACCATTATAACACAAAGTCGTATGTAGATAATGTTGCAATGAGAAGCTCCCTATGCCATTATCATGAATGATACAAGGTAAACTGTTTTAATAATGCCACTTGCCCCCATGATTCCAGTCTTCTAAGCCAATTTCAATCCTGGTTAATAAGCATAAAAGTAAAAATGTGACATTGGCTGCAAACCTAAATTTGCGTTAAGAAGCCTGTTATTAGAACACAGAGCCTGCAATTACTGCAGGTTCAAGCCTGGCCCAAGGTTGACTCAGCCTTCCATCCTTTATAAGGTAGGTAAAATGAGGACCCAGATTGTTGGGGGGGCAATAAGTTGACTTTGTAAAAAATATACAAATAGAATGAGACTATTGCCTTATACACTGTAAGCCGCCCTGAGTCTTCGGAGAAGGGCGGGATATAAATGTAAACAAAAAAAAAAAAAAGAATACAAAACCTATTTCCAGAGATTCATGGTCTGTATATATTCACTGCTTGTTCAAATATTTGGTTTGCAGTTCCCAGAATTCCCAACCACCAAAACCATTACAGGCTACAATTCTGGAATTGCAGTCCCAACTGGCAAATGGAATTACAGAAACTGAATGGGCTGCAACTATGATTTTTGGCTCTCCTTGCCTGTTACAGTTCTGTGACTAGTAATGATACCAGATAGTTGCAGAAAGGACTCTGAAAATGAGGCTGGAAGAAACGTTCATTTGGCAGATTTTAGATTTATTTCTTTTTAATGATCATACAACAGCAAGAATTTTTGGAAGATTATGAATTTTGAATCAATGCCTCCACAGAAATTAAAAAAACTGCAACTTGCAGATGGCAAATTGCTTGCTACAATCTGAAAAGGCCTGTGTTACAATGGCAGAAAATGAGACTACATAAACGTCTTCCTCTGTCCATCTGCCAGTGTTATGGTCTTGAGTGGAGGTGATATTATTGTGATTTGGACATTTTGCAAGCAAATTTTGCTGTTCTCCCTATGTGTCCTCACAGAAAAAATCAGAAATAAGTATAGAGGAAATTACTATTGTCTTGATGCAACATAATGTTGACAGTGAAGTCAAGATGTAGCATTGCTATTTTTCTTGGGAAATGAGCTCCTTCAGTTAATATTGTATTGCCATGATATTAAAAAATCGTTGAGACCCTAGAAAGAGTGCAGAAAAGAGCAACAAAGACGATTAGGCGACTGGAGGCAAAAACATATGAAGAACAATTACAGGAATTGGTTATGTCTAGTTTAATGGACTAGGGGGTGACATGATAGCAGTGTTCCATATCTAAAGGGCTGCCACAAAGAAGAGGGGGTCAACCATTTTCCAAAGCATCTAAAGGCAGGACAAGAAACTAATCAAGGAGAGAAGCAACCTAGAACAAAAGAGAAATTCCCTGACAATTAGTGAAACAATCAATAATCAGTGAAACAACTTGCATTCAGAATTTGTGAATGCTCCAACATTCACAACAGAAGAGATTGGACAGCCATTTGTGTGAAATAGTATAGACCACCGGTGTCAAACTTGATAGTGTCACGTGACGTATTGTGATGTTTTTGCCTTCGAGGAGCTGAGGTGGGCATGGCCTGTGTGTGATGCATTCGGCCCATGAGCCGCCAGTTTGACAGGCCTAGTATAGGGCTTTCTGGCTGAGCAGGGGGTTGGACTAGAAGACCTCCAAATGGCACCTAATACATTTTTTTCATGCATACAATCTGATTCCTATATTCGTTTTTCTAGTAGTCCTGTACTAAGTAATGGTTAATATTATTACTATTTTAGAACATTCCATTCATAATAATTTGAGGATCAGACTATAAAGTGAACAGTCATGGAACCATCATCACTGTTAAAATGCTCACCAAATGTCAAATGTAGCAGACTTTTCCTCCAATGGTAAGACAGTGCATATGTATTCAATCACTAATCTTCAACGAGTATCTCTTCAAAATCTAAAGATTTGGTGAATTCTTCTCAAGGATGCTCCAGATTTAATCTAACATTGAATTACTGCTGATTATGGAATTCACATGCTTTTCCTACTCTCTTGATTAAATATTATTGTTTCTGGTTAAATTTTAACATAGTTGACTTGATATTAAAGAGGTATTTAATAAATTCTATTATGATTAAAAATCCATAAAGTTGTTTGTTGCTTAACTTCTGTGCTACATTTTTCCAAATGGAGCTTGCTTGATTTCAACATATTGGCAAAAAGCATAGCAAGTCTGTTGCTCTCCAACAGGTTTTTTTTAATTACACTCTTTTATTTTGCTGTTTTCTGCTTAGAAGTAACATTAACATTCTGTTGTTCACACCTAATGTCTAATTTCTGTAATTTAAGAAATGTTGAATATTGTTTACTTTGTATGCATATATTGTTATCCTTTCATAATTTTTCTGAGCATACAGGTAGTCCTTGACTTATGACAGCAATTGAGACCAGAATTTCCATAGCTCAGGGGTGTCAAATTGGATTTCTTTGAGGGCCAGATCAACACTGTAGTTCTCCACAGGCCAGGCGTGAGGGGCGGGGAGATGGGATGGACACCTCCTGCAGCACCCTGCCATGGGGCCCCCACATTTTTGCCACCCATGGCTTCCAGCAGCACTCTGCTAGCCAAAAATGGGCTGGTCCTTCAATATTTCCAGGCTGGTCCGGCGGGCTGGATCTAAGCACCCTACAGGCCAGATGCGGGCCACGGGATTGAGTTTGACACCCCTCCCATAGCTAAATGATGCAGTCACAAAGTGTGACAATTGCTTAGCAATGATAATCCCTCTAGTCTCAGTTGCCATAGTTGGTCATTAGGTGAGGCAACTTCTTGCTGGCTTCCCACAACCAAAGTCAGTTGCAAGTCTCAGACTGGCAGGCAGGTAAGTGGCTGCTGCCTAATGGGGGAGAAAGTGATAATGGGGGAGAAAGGGGTGCAGGGAAGTTTGAGGGATACATGGTGGGGGTTAGGGAAGGTGCATGAGGGTGTGAGGAGGTAAATGAGAGGCATCTCAAGGGTCATTAAAAGATGCAGAAGAGTGCAGTACAGATCAGAGAAATTGAACAGGGATGCAATACAGTTGGGGAGAATTTGTGCAGGGGGGAGTGAGTGTATGTGTGTGGGAGACCGAGTGAGGCACGGTGAATGTTGGGTGAGAGTTCAGGAAGATGTGTAAGGATGTGAGGGGATACATGAGAGGCTTAGCAAGGGTCAGAGAAGGATGGACAAGACTGCAGCATGGATCGGAGAAGCTGTACAAGGTTGCAACACAGTCAGGGAGAGTCTGTGAATGTTTGGCACAGCCCAGGTGCAGAGGGCATAGGTAGGACACTTATCGCAGCGATTTGCCATCTTCCCTGCTGGTTTCCCCACTGATTTTCTGGGAAAGCTGGCAGCCAAAGTTGAAATGGCAATCATGTGATTTGTAGGGCATTACAATCAGTCATAACTCCAAACAGTTGCCAAGTGCTCCAATTATGATAATGTGACTGTGTGGGTGCTGAGCTCGCCAGAAAATTTGAAGACAGTCATAACCACCATTTGTTCAGCTTTGTAGCTTTGAATGTTCACTGAACTAATGGTCATAGGTTGAGGACTATCTCTATCTTGTTTTAAACATATCAAAAGAATAATCTCGCTTTTTTGATTAAACAGAATACTATCTAAGGGAAGAGGTTTACACTATTAGATTGTTCACTAGAACTATGTTACGGCTACTACCAGTAGGAATTAGTTTACTAAATGCAAGTGGGAGGAATGCTTCTGTGCCCTTGAAAACAGAATGAAAAGATCTGATCTCTACTTGCCTTGTGTCTGCAGCAAATGAAGCTCTAAGCAACATTTTTCTTAATAAACATAATTTCTAATGTAGCCTTCACCAGTGTCACAATCCCTCTTGGGCTTTTCGCCCTTTGTCTTCTTTCTGTTCTCTTGAGAAGCCTGCCAAGAAGGAACTTGCTTCCAATACAAGATTTATGCTGATGCTTCTACCGAACGATAATTTTTAGACAAAATTCCATAGCTCAGCTTTGCTATCAGCTTAAACAAGGTTGTAAGATATGTGTTGCAGCCGAATTAGATAGATAAAAAGGTCTGTAGAAATAGTATATATTTTTTTCATCAGTGTGGTGATCTTTTCTTCACCGTCTTAAATTCTTTTTAATCTGTCTGAATGGTACTTTAACTATCGGATTTCTGATCTGCATTGCCTGAAGAAGAAGTCAACAGTGAAAAGCTCCCAATTCTCTATTATAACATATTGGAACTGAAATGTAAAATCTGAAAGGATGAAAATGTCCTTATGCTTTATTCAAACTATCAATTCAGCTAACAACAGAGGTGGGTTTCAGCAGGTTCTGACCAGTTCTGGAGAACCGGTAGCGGAAATTTTGAGTAGTTCGGAGAACTGGTAGTAAAAATTCTGACTGGCCCACCCCCATCTATTGTCTGCTTCCCAAGTCCCAGATGATTGGGAGGAAATGGAGATTTTGCAGTAACCTTCCCCTGGATTGGGGAGAAAATGGAGATTTTACAGTATCCTTCCCCTGCAGTGGGGTGGGAATGGAGATTTTACAGTATCCTTTTCTGCCACGCCCACCAAGCCACGCCCACCAAGCCACACCCACCAAGCCATGCCATGCCCACCAAGCCACACCCACAGAACCGGTAATAAAAATTTTGAAACCCACCATTGGGTAACAAGTAATTCACTTTTTTTCAAACACCGTAGGAGATTTGTGTTCAACCAAAAGTAATCAAGCATGAGAATGATATGACCAAACCTCAAAACCCACCACCTCCGGGTCTCTGGGTGATCAACAAGTGCTCCCTGTGTACTCATGTTGTAGATAGAAAGAGGCAAAGGTAAGGAGCAGTAGCAGATGAAACAAATCCACCCAATGTTGGGAAAACCAAACATGTACAATATTTAGAACATCACATGCTATTCATATATATACTGCCCAGTCATGTAGCAAAAAACCCCACCACTCTTTGATTTCCATTGCTAAACTTAGTCTGGTCTTTGAGCTGGCAGGGTTTGTGAGAAATCTAGACATAACCCATTGAGTCAGTCTTTGGGGCAAGATTCAAAGGCTTTGCATCATTACCCTTCAGTTGATTGAGAACAGAACTGAAGAGGACTGGCAGGCAAATTGTATATCCATGTCAACTTGGCTGGAAGGTAGATGGACTTGGCAAAGATCCTTGAGCCCCAGCTTCAAAAAGTCCATCTTTGATGGTCCATTGTCACTCTATTGTTTTCCCCACCAAAAGCCATTGGGAACTTCTGCAGGAATTTGAGATAGCAAGACCCATATGGAGATCTTCTCAGAGCCTCATTCACAGTTTTGCCTTATTTGGACTTGCCTTACAAAAACAGGGTGTCAAAATGCAAAAGGGTCTTAATAAATGAGAATGCTTGGCATTATATACTAAATCTACTCAACCTCCCTTTCATTGGAAATGGACTGACTTGCAGAATTGTAGAAAACTATGATTCCTGCTAGCCATAAGAGAAATTTGCATATGCTTTATATTTGCATGATAGGCTTTGGCCTGGATTAAGTGTAATTTTTATGATCCAAAGTTGCTCTGACTGGATAAATGGTGTGCCTCAAAGTTACCCGAGCTCCTTCTAATTCAGGAGAAAATCAGGCCACCAAATTTGTTTCTTATATTATCAGATGATCATCTGCATAAATCACCTCTGCTGGTGATGAAGACTGGGCAAATTATTCTTCCAAGATAATATGTTATTTTTCTTTATAGTAATCAAACCAAAGATTACTGTGTTGATAATATTCAAGAAATATAAAAGACACAAAATTGTGAATCCTTTCAACTATCCTGTTTTCATTTATATTTGATTATATTTTTACTCAAAATCAATAAAAGTGCCGATATCTTGCTAGTCTGCATATAGCACAAGGGATGTACAGGACTGGAGAAGAATTATTAACATTACATAATTCAATTATAAGATAGTTCTTTTCTTGATAGAATTTGAAGTTCCCTATTGTTGTATATCATGTAAGGAAGATAAATTCTTATCTAGCAATTTTATTACCAGTGATTCCTCTTAATCATCTGTGATATGGTCTCAGAGATCATGAAATGGCTACTAGATTTGATTGCTGCATATTACCTCAGCTATAAACAAATCCTACTAAAAATTTGTTAGGAAACAGGAAGGTTTTTTGGATTCCTTTGTGCTTTAGATTTGAATCATACAAGAGGCCACTATAGGCAAAGAATGATGGAATGCCATGGAATGCCATGGGCCTTTGATCTAATTCCACGGTCTGTGGGAATGGCCTTGGGAGAGAGAGCCACAAACTGGACAACTGTTGTGAAAATATCTCATCCCACAGAAGGAGGAAGGGTGTGGAAAAAGTTTTAGAATGGATTTCTGGAGAATAAAAAGAAAGGAAGGGAATAGTACTTTCAGTCTTGCAAAGTTCTGTTAATATAAGCTTAACGATAAAAATGAAGCTGGTACCTTTCGTCTGGACTATCTTGCAGGATCAATACACATGACTCTTTTTAAGCTCTTGGACTTTCTGTTTGTGCATAGATGTTACCTGTTTGCCATCAAGCCACCAAACTTGTGACTGTGCTTCCATAATTTTATGTGACACATCTTGCTTGCTTTCCAACTGCTTTCATGCATGTGGTCAATTCTTCATAGAGAGATGTAATTGTATACAGTATACATTTTTGTATACATTTTACACAGCTACCAGTGCTGGGCATGTTTGCCACAGATTTGCAGGGTATTTTTAGTCTACTACATTCTCTGTTTGTATGTGGGTATGAGGGGAAATGATAAACACTGAGAAAGGAGGCAGCATTCATTTATGATACTATATTTAGAATCCATGAAAGATGTTCACTTCCAAACACATTGTATATATGTGATCTATGTGTACCTTTCTCTGTCTCTTCTCTGGGATCTCTAAATAACTATAATTATGTGGCTGTAATGAATCTGCTCCTGAAAAATACCTGGGAATTTCAGGTCATCCAGAATTACCACAATAACTGTCTTAACTGGATGTGAAAATACATGATAAGCCATTTATTTCCAGGCCAAGTAATAAATTGGTGCACTTAGTTTGATGGACTGGTGCTTTGAGCTGCTCTGATGAGAAAGCTGTGTGTGTGTGTGTGTGTGTGTGTGTGTGTGTGTGTGTGTGTGTGTATAAGCACAGTTTTAATTATGAACAGTTAAAGAAAACCCATAGAAAAATTGTCAGGTCATCCTGTCTAAAGACCTAAGCAAGGATTTGTACAGTTAGAAAAACATGGATTTTATTCCACTTCCCCCCCCCCCCACAGCTAAGTTTTGCTAGGCTGCAAGCAACTTTCCCATGAGCAGAAGTAGCTTTCCACTCCCAGGAAAGATCTGGGCTGAAACCATTGTTTTTAATTATAGGCAATTCATACTTTCATCTGGTAATTGTTTGCTGGATACATAGAGGTATGATAAGATTGGCTCTTACAAAAAATTTTGAGGATTGAAATCCCAAGTTTAGTCTGAAGTTTTGAAAAAAGAAAATGATCTTCAATTTATTTTATTTTATTATTTTTTATGATTGTATCTATTTATTTGTATCCCACCTTTATTTTTTTTACACATATCTCAAGGAGGTGAACATATCCAACACTTTCCTCTTCCTATTTTCTCCACAACAATAACCCTGTGAGGTGGGTTGGGCTGAGAAAAAGTGACTAACCCAAGATCGTTCAACTGCTTTTCATGCCAAGGCAGGAGTAGAACTCAAGAGTCTCTCAGTTTCTAGCCTGATGCCTTAAACACTAGTTTTATCTCCAAACCTTCCACGGTAATTTAGCATATGTAATATACTTTGTATATCAATAAGACCTTATGCTAATGTAATCTGTATTTAGCTTCCATGAATCCTTGGCTGGGCACAAAAATGGTATAACCTGTAAAGCAAATTCTTGTGAAAAGTTTGGATGAGATACATGCCTTTCATTATCCAGACCAGCTGACTTTGAATTCAAACACTCCATGTTTCCAACAACCCGAAGTCTCCCTCTCTTTCTTCATCTGTGAGAAACCCTAGGAGTCTGGAAGTTGGCAGCCATAAAACCCTAGTCAAAGCGAACAAGCCAAATCCTAACACCCGGACATTCACAAACATTCATCTGCTAACCAATTATATTCCGCAATAAGTAAGAAGCTTTTCCCCCCGTTTCTTGCATACTCATAATAACCAGAATGACATAATTCTCAGATGCTTTTCTTTAGGGTTGTTCAACCGCTTACAATATGAGCCAAAAGAAATTTCGAAATAAATCTTCCTCTCCTAGTGAGTTTGATTATTTCAGTCAAGCGTATCTTAATGAAATTAGAGATGCAGAAAATATTTTTTGACAGAATCGCTGAACAAAACAGCCAGCAGTGACTCTGGTTCTCTGAGAAGAAAACTCATGCCGAGGGAGTGCGAAGCAGGGGAGGATTGCTGATAATTGGACAGGATGATTTTGGCAGGAAGAGGCGTGCTTGACTAACCATCTTCACTAAAAACATAACTTTCTAACTATTAACAGTTTTTACTTGCCAAGAGAAAATTATCGGTTCTGATTAAAGTAGAATTCTCCCTCCTGAAAATTAATAGATAAAGCCAAGCCGTACAAATAAATGAGTCCTCCTTTATATTGCCACCTCAAAGCACAGCATGAATAGCAAAGGCAGAAGAGAGGGAGGGGTGGGGGGGGAAGACAAGGAAGGTGCCTTCAAAAGAGTCATTGATGTAAACATTTTGGAGATAAAGAATGGAAATCTTGTATCACTAGAAGGATTTGCACACAAGCTTAGCATGGCTGTCCATATCATTCATTTGGCTTATAGTAAGGTCCACATTTCTGGGCCTATTTTTGTCTCAGTAGCAGATGAATTTCAAACCCCAAAGTAAGTGGCCTGTTACTGGCATTAGCTGTGTTTTTGAGAGGCAGAGATGGGTCAATAGCTGTATTTTTACCTTAAGTACCCCACCAATTAGCATTTGGGGTCAGGCTACCTCTACTACTGCAGCATCTGGTATGAGGCTCAGATGCCATTGAAGGTGGAGGCTTTCATCCCTCTTTCATGGAAGAAAATGTTATAGTTTAAGTACAGATTGTATGAGGAAGCATTTTTCCTGTTCTGAATTTCGTGTCGTTCAGTTGCATCAAATAATTCTGAGGCAACATTTCGGTATTTCTCCACACCATAGTATCATTTCCTTCAAATCATGTTTCAATGAAAAAGCTGATCATCTTATATGAAAGTTGATCCAGTCCTTGTTTTGGATTTTTCCCTCTCTGCCATTGGTGGGTTCTACTGGTTCACCATGGATCGGGCATACTGGCACTGGTGGTGTTGGGAGGCTCTGCCCACCCGCCTGCACGTCTCTGCGCATGCTCAGAAGTATCACGCGCATGCATGAGCGCACGCATGACCACGAGCGAACTGGTAGCGACAGGGTTTGAAACCCACTACTGCTCTCTGTGTACTTGTACATGCATATTGTTAAGGCACATGAACCAGAACCTGCATCATATTCTGGAAATAGTTGTTGCATAGGTAACATAGAGACATTTTGGCAGTTTTACTGTACAATCAATATTTGATGTGGTTGACCATTTCACTACAATATTAAACTGAATTTCATCATGACATAGGTAAAATGAAGACATTTTGATCCCTATGTCATCCCTCACCAAACCATAAACTGGGTAAAAGTGGTGTGGTTTTTTTTGACATACTTTTATGACACACGAACCCATTGGGAGGAACACCTGTCCTTTTTAATATGCATTCATATAGCCTTCTGTAATCTTTCTGGAATTGTTCTCAATTTATTTTTTGATTTTCCATCCCATCCTGGGTAATCTGATTAACCATTGCCACCTTTCTGTTTTCCTTTAAATTCATTTATTTTAAAAATGGTTGTATTACTACAAAGTTTGGATGAATATTCTTTTATTGTGAAAAGCCATTTATTTCTGTCATTCTACTTTCTGCTCTTGAATGAACTGCTTGTACAAAAGACAACCAACTCTGTTATTACATGACTAATGTTTTGCAAACCTGGCTAAGACACTTCTAATTTTTGAGAATAAAAAGTTCCTGGTGTGTCATCCTATTTATGAATTTTTTAGTGTTTTTGGAAATCTAGTTTAATAAAATATGTTAACTTTGCAGAAATTACTTTCTTGAAACAAGGAAGGCTTGTTTGACATGTTCATAAATTTATCTTCAAGAGTGCTTTACATAAAATATATGACGTGTATTATCTTTATTTGTCCCATCAATAAAAACTTGATGTCACAACAATTGTTATCCATCATGCAAGCCAATTAGTCTGGATAACTTTCATCCAATTTCCAATGTTCCATTTGTAGGGAAAGTTGTAGAAAAGATGGGTGCACAGCAGCTCGGAAGACTTTGGAATAAATTGATTACCTCGACCTCTTTCTGATGGATGTCAGGCTAGGGGTATGGGATTGAGATGGCACTGGTCACACTTTTGGCTGACCTCTAACGTGGGAGTGGGATGTAGGCACTGCATCCATCCTGGCTCTTCTTGAACCTTTTTATACCATTGATTGTGGTATTCTTTTGGGTTGATTCTGGGAGTTGGACATAGGAGACACTGTATTGTGTTGGTTCTCCATCTTCCTACAGAGGTGGTTCCAGTAGATATTGATGAGGAGGGAGGAGATCTAGCTGCAGGCCTGTTTTCTCTACCTTCTTGTTTAACATCGACATGATAGCCTGGGTGAGATTATCTGAAAGTTTGGGGTATAGTATCACTGGTATGCTGATGATACTTAGCTTTGTATCTACACCTCAGGCCATCTGAGGGATGCTGTGGGTGTTCTATCCCAATGCCTGGAGGCTGTGAAGGCCTGGATGGCTGCAATAGGCTTTGGCTCAACCCAAACAACACTGAGTGCCTTTGGGGGTTTGGACTTCCTGGTGCCAGTGACCTTCCATCTTTGGTTTTGGATGGGGTGGCACTTTCTCAGACAGACCTAGTGTGCAATCTGGGGGGCCATCTGGGCTCATGGTTCTTGCATTAAGACCAGGTGATAGTTCTAACTAGAAGGGTCTTTGCACAGCTTTGTGTTGGTGCTATTTGTGCCTGGACCTGAATTCGGAAGACCTATTCTTGGTCTTTCATGCCCTCATGATCTCCTATCTGAACTGCTGCAAAACATTCTACAAAGGTGTGCCTTTGAAGAACATTTGCAAGCTTCATCTGGTGCTGAATGCAGTGACAAAGGTAGTTAATGGCTTCTGCTATTCAGTACATACCTACTTAAGGGACTCTTTCTTCCCAGTTGTTTCTGCCTGTTGCATCTGGTTTAGCAGAATGGACATACTCTAGGTCCTATTGGTTAAGGAGTGCAGAATGGTGAGGTCCAGAAGAAGAGCCTTTTCTGCCAGTGCACCAGAGGTGGGTTTCAGCAGGTTCTGACCAGTTCTGGAGAACCGGTAGTGGAAATTTTGAGTAGTTCGGAGAACCGGTAGTAAAAATTCTGACTGGCCCCACCCCCATCTATTCTCTGCCTCCCAAATTCCAGCTGATTGGGAGGAAATGGGGATTTTGCAGTAATCTTCCCCTGCCACACCCACCAAGCCACGCCCATCAAGCCATGCCACGCCCACAGAACCAGTAGTAAAAAAATTGAAACCCACCACTGCACTGCGCCCATCTTTTGGAACATTCTCCCTCCAGAGATTAGGTTGACCCTGACCCTCCTGGCCTTCTATAAGGTCTCAGAGACCTTATATGCTATGAAGGGATCTGTTGTTCTGGCTCTGTGGATGATGGCTGGTTTTCTTTGCTGCTGTGTATTTTAATTTTTGTACATGTATTTTTTTTTATTGTTATGACTATTCACCACCATATACTATACATGTGTGGATCAAATAAATAAATAAATAAATAAATAAATAAATAAATAAATAAATAAATAACTTCATTAATGCTTTTTTTTTGTCCAGCATTTCAATGGCTGCATGAAATTTTCTGCTTGTATATTTAATATATTTTTTAGTGTTGGTTTATATATGATCTTGTTTTTGTGTGTGTTTGCAATTCTTGAATTGTGTCTTTTACACACACAAAAAAAGCATTAGTTAAAATAGAAACACTTAAAGAGCTGAGGTGACACAGTGGTTAGAGTGCAGTACTGCAGGCTACTTCAGCTGACTGCTAGCTGCAGTTCAGCAGATCGAATCTCATCAGGCTCAAGGTTGACTCAGCCTTCCATCCTTCCGAGGTGGGTAAAATGAGGACCCAGATGGTTGTGGGCAATATGCTAACTCTATAAACCACTTAGAGAGGAGTGTAAAACACTATGAAGCAATATATAAGTCTAAGTGCTATTGCTATTAATTACATAGATTTTGCATTCTTTTCCTCCACTCAGATAATACATTAAATAATTCAAATTACAACTCACTCTCTTTTTGAAGTCAACAGTAAAATTTCCATGGATTTTAAAAGATCCTGGATTTTGCCTTGAAGGCCACTGATTTCTATTATTAAAAAAAACACTAAATGTGCAAAATTTAATCCAATATCACTCATTTCCTGCAAAACATTTGACAAATTGTCCAAGTCAGAAAAGATAAACCTGAATAGCAAGAAAAGATCCAAAATTAAGAAGTGAAACTGAATTTACAATAGGCATATTAAATTGGATTAAAAACTCAACTCCTATCTCTTAAAAAGTACTTTGCCTAGGAGAGGGATTCCCTAGGATAAATCATCTGCTGAAAAGTTAAATCTTTTTGCATAACATTGATTTAGTCCTATGTCACAGTACACGATGACTGAGAGGAATGACAAGCATTTAGGATTAATAAGACCTGATTCTCTTTTTAAGATGTGAATGAAAAAAATTGAGCTATATCCTTAGTATGGAATAATATTCATGAATAATCCCAATAAATGTGTGTATTTGTGTAAATTTTTAAATTGGCTAGGTTCACTAATTTTATAGTACTTTCAGTTTAAAACTAGAAAAGAGGCAAAAGTGAAGAATTACTTCCCCATCAAATGTTTCCACTGAACACTTTGAGAATTTATTGTCTAATTAGAAGAAAAATGAAATAAATTAAAGAAACATATTCAGAGATTAAAGAGGAGAGAAAGATTCCTGTGCTTACAGAGAAGTAAATTAGAAGACCCAACTAAGTAAACATTCACTGTTACTACACTATGTTTCCTAGTTTAGAATATCTTATTAATGGAATATATATTCTAATATTTTTTTCAAAGAAAGGTATATAATAATTCACTGGAATAAACCAATGGAATATAGGTCAGCTGATGATAATTAAGTAAAAGAAACTAGCAAGGCAGAGGTAGTATCTCTGAACAGTAGAGATGGGAGATACATGATGGGAGATGATTATGTATTTATTTTACCAAATTTCTACATCACTCATCACACTTGTGTGACTCTTGTTGCCCAGACAGCTGTTTGATGGCAGCTTTTCAGAAACTTACTGCAAACTGCTATTTTATTAAAAGCAGAATTTCATTTTTATTTATTTTTCACATTTCTGAACTGCCCATCTCCCTCAAAGAGAAACTCTGGGCAGTGTACCACAAAATGTTAAAATATAAAACAGCATATATAAACATTTATATATAAAGGGCCTCTGGTGGCTCAGACTGCTAAGACAGTCTGTTATTAACACAGCTGCTTGCAATTACTGCAGGTTCAAGTCCCACCAGGCCCAAGTCCCACCAGGCCCAAGGTTGACTCAGCCTTCCATCCTTTTTATAAGGTAGGTAAAATGAGGACCCAGATTGTTGGGGGCAATAAGTTGACTTTGTATATAATATATAAATGGATGAAGACTATTGCTTAACATAGTGTAAGCCGCCCTGAGTCTTCGGAGAAGGGTGGGATATAAATGCAATTTTTTTTAAAAAAAAATTAAAATTTAAAAGAAGGCAAAAAAATTAAAATTAGTAAAAAGGCGAAGGGAGGGCTCTCAGGGGACTAACCAGGCCTATGGCTCCATGTTCCCTGGAGTTCCCTGGAGCCAGGCTGCAGAGCCATGTTTTAACTCCTTTTCAGAAGGCCAAGAGAATGAGGGCCTTTCAAAAGAATATTTAGAAAAGAATATTCCACAGCAAAAAAGGCCCCCTTCTAGAACCTGCCAGCCAAAGTTCTTTAACTGACAGAGTCTGCAACATACCTTCCCTACCTGACTGGGTGGGATGGGCTGATGTAACACTGAATTCCTACAACCATCGGTTCCATGTACTGTATTTTTTGCACTAGAAGATGCACTTCCCCCCGCCCAAAAGTGGGTGGAAATTTCTATGCATCTTATAGAGCGAATGTTGCTGAATCACTGCCCACCTGCCAGCCTCCACCCTTCAACCTCTGCCTCCCAGCAATTTGCCTCCTTGCAGCAAACAGTCTGGTCAGCTTCAGCACAGCCTGATGTAGCACGAGCAGCTGATTGAGCAGTTGGATTGGCCTCCCAGAATACAGCTGATCAACTGTTCCAGGCTGCGGGGATTGTCGCCGCCCATTGCTGCCATTGCCGTGATCACCGGCACTTATCTCCGCCTCTGCATGCCCCATTTTTGTCCTCTGCGTGCCCTATTTTTTGCCTCCGTGTGTCCCATTTTCACCCTCTGCACATCCCCATTTTTGGCCTCCGTGTGTCCCATTTTTGGCTCGTTCCAGGTGGTGGGGATCGCCTCAACAAATTGTTTGGAGGCAGAGGCAGATTTTTTTCTTGTTTTCGTCCCCAAAAGCTAGGCGCATCTTATGATCTGGAGCGTCTTATAGTGCAAAAAATACGGTATGTACTTTTCTATACACTCCTATATATAACACACATCTTTTTCTATATAACCTAAGAATACAACTAATGGGCTAACTGGTTTCTCCAGTAAAGAAAAGCCAGGTTGCTTTGCTGGAGGTCTTCTTCCTTACCAAGAGCACAAAGAGATCCAGAAATGGAGGGGCTGTGGAGACACTGTGGGCCTTGAAGAGGTATCAGAAGAGTGACCATGATAGGTCCCAGGAAACCTTTTGACATTCAGGACCTCATAACTCACCCAGAGAGATTTGCTGTCTGTGTGTTCTAAGCTAATATTTCATCACTATGGGGGAAAAATCCATTATTTCCAAATGGCAGCAATAATAAACTCCACAAGGGGCTTCAAGGGAGTGCTTTTATTATAGAGTCCCTCAAGCTAAACCATAAGAACCAGATTGGGTCATGGTTTAAAAAGTGACATATTCTCTTTGTAGGAAGAACCATTCAGACACTCAAGCATCTCATCATTTTTTGCCTTAAATTATTATACCACTGTAACCTCAGGAAGTTACATACTAATTGCAAAATTAGGCTATACCTTTTACATACTAATTAGCAGCTGCTGCTGCAGCATATAATATTTCTTTTGCTTATATTTCATATATTGTGTCTCCCCTTTATGAAAACACAGTATTTGCTTGCTGATATTTTTTCTAGATACTTAGTAGCTAGATAATATGTATTTTCTTATTTATTTGATGATATCACTTCTGAAAAACCTTTGGGATAATCATTCTTATAACCATAAGTTTACTGCTCAGGTCTAAAAAAGTATATTTATTTATTTATTTATTTATTTATTTATTCAATTTTTATACCGTCCTTCTCCCGAAGGACTCAGGGCGGTGTACAGCCAAAAATAAAAACAAACAATACAATATACAATTTAAAATACAAATTAAAAAACTTATTTTATAATTGGCCTAAAAAACTTTAAAATATATAAAACTAAAACCCCATTAAAATTAATAATAGATAATTTAAAATCAATAAAATTTAAGCCAGCCCCGCGCGAATGAAAAGATGTGTCTTCAGTTCGCGGCGGAAGGTCCGAAGATATGTAAATCTGTGAAGAATTCCAATTAATGTTTGAATAGAATAGAATAGAATAGAATTTTTTATTGACCAAGTGTGATTGGATACACAAAAAAATTGTCTTGGTGCATACGCTCTCAGTGTACATAAAAGAAAAAATCATCAAGAATTCTAAGGTACAACACTTAATGATAGTCATAGGGTACAAATAAGCAATCAGGAACCAATCAATATAAATCGTAAGGATACAAGCAACAAAGTTACATTCATACAGTCATAAGTGGAAGGAGATGGGTGATGGGAACGATGATAGAACACTATTCTATTAATGTTTGGTTGCCAGTGTGATAGAAAGATGTATCCTATGAAGTCCTTCTTCTAAACACTGACAGCATATCTGAAGGCTTTGAGTCAAAGGACACAGGTCTGGAACTTCCAGGATGGTGCCTGAGTTGCTTCCCAAAGAAAACCAACAATTTAAAGGTGATATAATAGAGGAGAAAGAAAGGGCTTGAAACAAAACTACCCAAGAGAAAACAGATCCATAATGAGGTCAGCTCATGGAAAACTAAAGAGAACATACTCCTCATTGTAGTGCTACTCCTGAGACAGAATAGGAACGTAGCAGGATAGTATAAGCTATACCCTGTGTCAGTGGTGGGTTTCAAATTATTTTTACTACCGGTTCTGTGGGTATGGCTTGGGGGCATGGCACTGCTTGGTGGGTGTGGCTTGGTGGGTGTGGCAGTGGAAGGATACTGTAAAATCTCCATTCTCACCCCACTCCAGGGGAAGGATACTGCAAAATCCCCATTTCCTCCCAATCAGCTGGAACTTGGGAGACATAGAATAGATGGGGGCTGGGCCAGTCAGAATTTTTATTACCAGTTCTCCGAACTACTCAAAATTTCCGCTATCGGTTCTCCAGAACTGGTCAGAACCTGCTGAAACCCACCTCTGCCCTGCGTTCATAAAAGGAAAGAGACTTTGGCATAGTGGTTATGGCACTGGATTATAAACTGGGAGACCATGAGTTCTAGTTCCACCTTAGGCACAAAGTCAGTTGTGTGACTTTGAGCCAGTCATAGTCTCTCTACCCTGGGAAGCAGGCAATGGCAAGCTACTCCCAAAAGCCTTGCCAAGAAAACTGGATTAGTCTAGGCAGGCAGAAGAAGTCAACACTGACTTGAAGGCACCCCACCCACTCCTTCCCCCCCACCCAAGTCAAAGGAAGTCAATTTAAACAACCAACATATCTTGTTATTTCTGGCACACATAATCTCCAATCTGCCCTAGGATCAATAAAAGCCACATCAAATTGAGAAGAGGAAATCTTTCTTCCCTGCAAGCCAAACTTTCAGGATGGGCTCAGTTTATGCTAAACCAAGTATGAATCCAAAAGCTGTATGTAATCCTGGCACATGGTAAATACAAAAGTTCATGCTGTGCATGCAGAACCACACTTTATCCTTTTTACCTTATAAATAAATAAATATATATATATATATATATATATATATATATATATATATGTATGTATGTATGTAGGTAGGTAGGTAGGTAGGTAGGTAGGTAGGTAGGTAGGTAGGTAGGTCTTTGGTTGTTCGGGTTTTCTCCCGTGTAAAATTGGAAGTATCTTGGCGACATTTCGACGAAGTCTCATTCGTCATCTTCAGGCTTCAGCTTCGTGCTTCTGGGAGCAAGTGCTTCTGGATGCTTCGTGCTTTTGCTCCCAGAAGCACAAAGCTGAAGCCTGAAGATGACGAATGAGACTTCGTCGAAACGTCGCCAAGACACTTCCAATTTTATGCGGGAGAAAACCCGAATAACCAAAGACCTACATACAAACACCCGCGAAAACCTCAGAAAACGTGTATATATAGAAAATCAAGGAGTATATGAAATCCCATGCACCGCCTGCCCCACCACATACATTGGACAAACCAACAGAAGAATAAGTGCACGCATTGAAGAACACAAGAACTCATTCAAAAAAGAGGAACCAACTTCTTCCCTGGTCCAACACTTTAAAGTCACAGGACATGATATTGACTTTAAAAAGACCAGAACTATCGCCAAAACTGAACACTTTAACAACAGAATAATCAGAGAAGCCATTGAGATAGAAAAACGCCCACACAGCATGAACAAACGAGATGACACCTCCCGCCTACCAGCCATTTGGAAACCCGCCCTTATTGACAAACGAGTCCCTAACACGAGGAATGACACCAGACCCACACTCACAAGGTCCACACAGGATGTCACCACCGCACATCCACCCAGAAAGCAGACCCAAACCCACACTGATCATGAAGCACGACCAAGGACCAGAAGCCAGACCGCAGCTGCAACATTAGCCATTTCAAACCCCTCCAATCCATTCATGCAGCAGACTGACACCCACTATGAAGATGTAGCACGACCACAAAGCCAAACACAGCTATGCAGCTCACCAGCTCAAATCCCCCTGCAGCACAGACTAGACTGAGCACAACCAAGCCCCCACCAACACAGGACACACCCCCAGCCAATCAGAGCACAGAAAACCCCATCCAATCAGAGCACAGCCAAGCTCCCACCCAATCAGTTCAAACCCCACTAGCAGTTAAAAGGAAGAAACAGCTGCGATCACACATTGCTCCCAGAAGCACGGTTGAAGCCTGAAGATGACGAATGAGACTTCGTCAAACGTCGCCAAGACACTTCCAATTTTACACGGAGAAAACCCGAACAACCAAAGACCTATATATATATATATATATATATATATATATATATATATATATATATATATATATATATACATATATATATATATATATACACACACACACACACACACATACATACACACATACACACACACACACACACACACACACACACACACACACACTACATGGATCTAGCTGCGCACACAGTATTTTATTTTATGAGGTTTTCCAGAACTCTGAAACTGATTTGCGACTTTTATAGACAGTTTTTCAGAAGCACCCTTCTATCCACCCCACCCCACCCCACTCTCTCTTCAAAATGCTTTCTCCAGGCACAGATATATTTTTCCCCCCAAAACCAGAAATCTTAGAGGGATGGGTGGTCTATTCTTTTTCAAAGTGCCATCACAAAAATAGCATGAATATGCGCTTGCATTAAAAGAAGTGTATTATAATGGGGATCTTGGTTAATTGTATGATGCATTGTACCAACTATGTCCAGCATTCAAGAAATTGAAATCTGGATCCTAATGCAGTCAAGCCTCTTTAAAGATGCAAATTGGAGTCAAACACCGAAAACAGTAGGGTTCTCTTGATCCTTTCACAAAAGGTGCAAAGGACTAATCAGACTCCATTGCTAGGCTGGCCACGTTGTTTACAATAAACAGGAAGAGAGTTAGGCTGTAATTTCCCCACTTAATACTTGGACAAAAGCAATGGCTGGCAGCCTTCACATACTTAGAGTTGCAGCTCATCAAAACATTTCCTTCAAAAAAGTGAAAAAAGCATTAGTGGATTCTAGGCATGTTGAGGAACCCTATCTTTGGGCATTCATATAAAAGAATAGGTCCTGAACCCCACTTCTGGAGTAACTTGTGAATCAGGCAGGGTTGGGCCAGTGACAGATTCTGTACTTCTCCTAATACTGCAACACACCTCTTTGCATTGATCTCCATTAAATCTGTATTTAATGAATTAAATACAATTAAATTAAAAGTACACGAACCTGCAGAAAGGAATAGAGTGGGACGACGTGTAAAAAGATGAAAACTGGAGGGCTGCAGTCTCAGCTGTTCAGCCTGAACAGACAACATGGCCAAAGAGGAAAAATGGGTTTGGTCCCCACATCCCTGCCTTGTCAGGTGGCCTGGCAGTGGGTTTGTACATGTGTTGGTTGAACAGGGTGGCGGTGCTACATATTTAACAGGGTGAATCAATCAGAATGGAGCTGGATGGGACCTTGGAGGTTTTCTAGTCCAACCCCCTGCTCAAGCAGGAGACCCTATACCATTTCAGACAGATGGCTGTCCAGTCTTTTCTTAAGAACTTGCAGTGATGGAGCACTTACAATTTCTGGAGGCAACCCATTCCACTGGTTAATTGTTCTCACTGTTAGGAAGTTTCTCCTTAATACCAGGGTGTTTCTCTCCTTGATTATTTCCATGTAATCTTTCCATGGATCTTTCCATCCATTTGGAAAATAAGTTGACCCCCTATTCTTAGTGGCGGCCTCTCAAATACTGGAATACTGCTATCATGTCACCCCAGTCCTTTTTCCCCCTCTAGACTAGCCATACCCAATTTCTGCAACCGTTCTTCATATGCTTTTGTCTCCAGGCCTTTAATAATCTTAGTTGCTCTTCTTTGCACCTTTTCTAAATTCTCAACATTTTTTTATAACGTGGTGACCAAAACTGGTCCAGGTGTGGTCTTACTAAGGATTTATAAAGTGGCATTAATACTTTAAACAGTACCAAAACAATCTGGAACTGAACACACTCAAAACCGTAGAAATGGTGGTAGACTTTAGGAGAAACCCTTCCATACTTCCACCTCTCACAATACTAGACAACACAGTATCAATAGTAGAAACCTTCAAATTTCTAGGTTCTATCATATCGCAAGATCTAAAATGGACAGCTAACATCAAAAACATCATTTAAAAAGGACAACAAAGAATGTTCTTTCTGCGCCAACTCAGTAAGCTCAAACTGCCCAAGGAGCTGCTGATTCAGTTCTACCGAGGAATTATTGAGTCTGTCATTTGCACCTCTATAACTGTCTGGTTCGGTTCTGCAACCCAACAAGAAAAACACAGACTTCAGAGGATAATTAGAACTGCAGAAAAAATAATTGCTACCAAACTGCCTTCCATTGAAGACCTGTATACTGCACGAATCAAGAAAAGGGCCGTGAAAATATTTACAGACCCCTCGCATCCTGGACATAAACTGTTTCAACTACTACCCTCAAAACGACGCTATAGAGCACTGCACACCAGAAGAACTAGACACAAAACAGTTTTTTCCCGAAGGCCATCACTCTGCTAAACAAATAATTCCATCAATACTGTCAAACTATTTACTGAATCTGCACTACTATTAATCTTCTCATAGTTCCCATCACCAATCTCTTTCCACTTATGACTGTATGACTATAACTTGTTGCTGGCAATCCTTATGATTTATATTGATATACTGAGCATCAATTGTGTTGTAAATGTTGTACCTTGATGAACGTATCTTTTCTTTTATGTACACTGAGAGCATATGCACCAAGACAAATTCCTTGTGTGTCCAATCACACTTGGCCAATAAAAAATTCTATTCTATTATTCTGTGATTTTAATTACAGTGTAGGTTTGTAAACTCATAGAAATTACATACAAAAAAAGCAAATAACATCCAAGTTGTAATTAAATTAGAAGTCCAATATAGTACATGCCCTGAATTCCAAATAGAATCTCTTTCTTGTATATCTTCACCTTATTCCAAAACTTGTAAGACCTGAGACACAGAAAGCACTACAGCATTACATACAATAACCTTGTATTACTCTCTACTCTGTTGTTTTGAAGTACTAAATCACTGCAATGCCTAAGTACCCACCACAAGACTATATAACCAAGTAGACAGCAGTGGCTTTGTCTGCTCTAAAACAGAGAAATTATGGGTGTGAATGAAGCCTTGCTAAAATAAAATCTTTTAAAAATAAAAGGCTTTTTCTTATTTTCAGAGAGCAAATGTATTATTATTGTTCAAAATTGAGGTTTTTGATATAACAAATTACGTGTTTGCCTCTCCTGAAGTAAGTTACTTTGCTTTAAAAGGAAGACGAGATCATGAAGTTGCAGAAACAGAAAATATTTCCTTCTTTCATTCAGGCTCTTTGTCTGTGTCCATGGCTCTGCCATTAGGCAGTGTGGAGCAGCTGCTGCAAAAATTAAACAAATAACAAATATTTATGAGATTTACAGGCGGTCCCAATCTGTTATGACTTTGGCTTTACGATTGTACTTCTGAGAGACGGAGGTGAGGAACTTAAATCAAAATGCTTCTTGATTTTCTGCTTCAGGTGCCAAAATAACTTGAACAGCATACAGTATTAAAACAATTTGAAAAGAAGGGACTATAATTTAAATCTCTAACTTAATTCGCTTTGCAGAAAGTTCCACTAATGTATTGTTTCAGGTATGACAAAACTTAATGCTTCTTCTTCCTCCACTACTTTGCTGTGTAAGCTCCATTACTACTATCATAGTTCTGGTATGTTGGGGAAAAAAAGAGTAAATAATTTTTTGCCAGCTTTGTTGTTGGTATTTTTAAAAACAAAACAAAACCTGTAACTGCAAGTTTTCATTTTAAATTCTCAAATCATACCAGCCTCAAAATTACAAGGATAAAGAGTTGTTTACTCTGCTGTCCTAATGCAAGGCATGTTATCTTGGGAATAAGCATGAGTTTAAGAAAAGAATGATAAGATTTTAGGAGTAAAGATAATCAAAAGTGTATTTGCAGGTATGCAAATATTGATTGGCTAACATTCCCTCTCACTCCGATCCAATATTCTCTCTCCATCTCTCAGCTTCCTGATCTTGTGCAAGATGCCTAGAGACATTTATCATATGGGCATTCATTAACTCATTAAAAAAACTTAAATTTAAGGGCACAGTTTATTTTCTGCTAATATAACTTCAGTATGATCAACAATGTAAGCCCCTTTGCATCCCTTTGGAGCTTAAAGAACATGGAACATGTTAGTCTAGCAAGATGGCCAAATTTGAAAGCCAGCTCCTGTCCATGAGTGATTCATGTATTGGTGCTTGACAATTATTCAGCCTGGGGAATAGAATAGAATAGAATTTTTTTTTGGCCAAGTGTGATTGGACTTGGTGCATATGCTCTCAGTGTACATAAAAGAAAAGATACCTTCATCAAGGTAATATATGGCAAGTGGTTGTGTTTAACCTTGTGTCATCATGTTTTCTACACGAGTTTTCTACACTTTTGTTTCAATAAAAAGTCTAACCTGGCTCTAACACACAATAACAGAAGAATGCATTTAAAGAGCTGGTTGTCCACAAGAATGGTTTGTTAAATGTACTTAGGCATTTTATTCATGACATTCCAAGTAATCTTTTTGACTGAATCCCCATCAATGGATTTTCAATCACTCTAAGAAGGTCATATTGGGGAAAAAAATCTGTAATGTGAGTTCCTCCCTTAAAACAAAACACCCTAGAATTAAGTAGATTGTTATGGAATTAATTAAGAATAAAATTCTGACCTTGGAAACTCCATAAATTGTCACATTTATTGTTAGCATTGCCATTCAGAAGTAGAAGGATGTCTATAGCCACACATAGATTAATAATGCAGTAGAAATACTAGTCTTTATGAAAACCTGTATACTCCAGCTGTCTTCTGGGATAAGAGATGCCCTGAAGAGATGGTACAGATCACCTTGTTTCTGCTTTAACAGATTGACGCTTGGATCTGTCAAATCTGACAGAAGATTTTCCCCAGGCTACAGAATCTTTGAATAATGGTAAGATACCTAGGAAAATAGTACTTTCTTTGCAGTGTTCTATATCATTTGAAGAACTGAGATTTGACCATGGGCATACATATGATTAATCATTAATTATATTTTCCTTAGATACTACAACAAAGAGAAAACAAATAAAACAGAAGTCTTGTAAAAATTCATCATTCTCTCTCTTTGCTGAAATTCTCACAATAAGTTAAGAAAAATACCTGATAGATTGACAAAAAACCCAAGCATTTGGCTTTGTGATAAATCATCAGATAACACAAGAAAATGATTTTGATAAGTGTAGCAAAATATTTGCAAGGCCCAGTACAGCTTTAGCTACTGATCCTGTAATCAATAAATACATATGCTCCAACAGGGCCAGCTCCTAGGCACTATATCCATGATGGTGAACCTATGGCGCATGTGCCAGAGGTGGCACACAGCACCCTTTCTGTGGGCATGCGAACCATCGGTCCAGTTCAGCTCCGCCACACATGCGGCGCGCCTCCCACCAACCAGCTGTCTTTAGGTCTCCCCCAAACATGTGCGGGGAGTGGGGGGGGGACACACACTCATGTATGGGGGCGTGGTGCATGCAGGGGGCCATGTGTGCATGCGCAGGGGATGTGGCACATATAGGGGAGCTGCATGTGCATGTGTACAGGTTCGGGCATGCACACGTGCATTTGCACATGTACGCGCACGCATACTTTGGGCAGTCGGTCCAGAAAAGGTTAGCCATCACTGCACTATATCAAAGATCCCCAATCTTGGTCATTTGAAGATGTGTGGACTTCATTTCCCAAAAGGAGGGTGTATGGACTTCACTGTTGTGCCTCGTCCTCCCTCCTCTCCTCAGCTGGGCCCCTCCCGTCTCCTCCCGGGTCTGCTATCAGATTCGGAGTCTGATAATGAAGATGAACGGCCTGTCATGCCTCCAGCCCCCAGCCCTGGCCCCATGGCTGGACAGGATGTCAGGAATGAACAAAGAAACCTCATTCCTACAGCATGTGAGCAGGGAGCCAGCCACGTGCTGGAATTACCGGCAGCAGATCCAGCGGAAGAGAATTCACAGTGAGAGGATCCCCACTTCTGGAGATCTGAGAGGCGGCGTCAGCAGAAAGGAAGGGAGGGGCAGGCCTGGATATAGGCACCTCACAGCCTATATAAAGGACCAGCTTGAGTCAAGCAACTTTGAGTCAAGCAAAGTCTCATTTAGTTTGCTGAAGTCACAACTTGGATTCCTGCCTGCCCTGAGAAATCTGAAAGGAATTTGGCAAAGCTGCAGAGGCTTCGTGGCCACGCTTGATACGGACTTCCTAGACCTGGTCAGCGGAGGGGGAGTGGGACACGACATTCACCTTTTGGGAGATGAAATCCATACATCTTCAAGTGGCCCAGGTTGAGAAACAGTGCCCTATATGATTGAGACCCTGGGAACAGAGACCCTGCTTAAAACGTATTATAGGCTTTGACCAAAGCTCACAAAAGATACTGAGTGTACTGAGATATGTGCCCCAATCCTTCATGAAATTACATAAATATTTTATGTCATTCCTTCCAGAAGTAGCCAATTTGATTTTCATTAAGGCAATGTCAATGGCTTGGGACCTGGGTACTTACGGGACCGCCTGCTGTTACCTCATGCCTCCCACCGACCCGTACGCTTGCACAGAGAGGGCCTTCTCAGGGTGCCGTCCGCCAGACAATGTCGGCTGGCGGCCCCCAGGGGAAGAGCCTTCTCTGTGGGGGCCCCTACTCTTTGGAATGAACTTCCCCCTGGTTTACGTCAAATACCTGACCTTCGGACTTTTCGCCGCGAACTGAAAACATATCTGTTTGTTCGTGCGGGGCTTTCTTAAATTGTCTAGTTTTAAATTTTAAATTTCTTTTTAGTTTTAACTTGGGGTCTTTTAGATTTTTAACTATTTTAATTTCGGCCACACTGTATAATAAGTTTTTTAATTTATTTTTAACTGTACATTGTTTCTTTTTTACTTCGGCTGTACACCGCCCTGAGTCCTTCGGGAGAAGGGCAGTTTATAAATCTAATTAAATAAATAAATAAATAATAAATAAATAAAACAGTTTGCAGATAATTTGTGGACAAATCTTCCACATTCTAATAGCTCATGATGCAACTTGCCTCTGAAGAGGCGTCCAATGTATCTCTATCTTTAATCATGATTTGCTCCCTTCTATTGACATGAGATGTTTCAAATCTCAAATTCCAAAGAAAAGCTTGTATAGGCAAGCTTGTACACAAGGATTGTGGAGTAGATCCTGGACCCAAAAAGACAATGTCTCTACCATCATTTCTGGGAAACGGCTGCCATCTTAGAATGACCTGCTGGAGACCATGCTTACCTCCAAACTAAATTTCATTCCACCTGAATCAAATTTGAATCCTATTGAAAGCCCCACATTAATATAATGGGGAGAATAAAGGCATAAGTTTAGCACCCTCATATTTTGTTTTGCAGCTCCCTACAGGATGCATTATTTGGCATTTAGATGGAATTAATTAAATACAGGGAGGAGGATTACCTTGCATGCATTTAATAGTTTTTATCTTGCCTGAAATTAATAATTACTGTTCACTGGCAAGGACCTGAGTCATTTGACAGGTATACCTAAGATCTTGAGGTCTGAAATTGCACAAAAAGATAGTTTGAAAACTCCTGATTATTCTGGGAGATAAGAACTAACTGCAAGGCTGCTGTCCAGAATGAACATTTCATGTCACTCTACCGTTGCTGCACAATAGAGAAATAAACCTGTTCGTCTACATGATATATAGGTGTCATGTTCAATTATGTTGGTCCCTAATTGTATAATTCTTGTTTCTCTTTTTTTTTTTAAAGTGGGGGAGGATGCATCTTAAATGTGCCCATGATATCACGCCAAAAGAAACTTCTGTAATTGCTATACATCAGACAAGACAATTGGTTCCCCTAGTTCAGGATTATCCACTGTGGGAACACAACAGTTTTTTTTGGCTAAAGGTCACATTTGGGTGGTATGCTTGGGACTACAGGAATGGGGCTAGGACAAGGATCCCCATCCTCGGGCCATAGCCTGGTGGTACCAGTCCATGGCCTTTTGGGAACCAATCTGTGCAAGTGGCTAGCAAGAGTGTGAAGTTTCATTTGTGCATTTGTGGAGCTAGGTAGCATGCACAAAGCCATTTTACCTCCCTTCCTGCCGCTGCTGCTGCCAATCCAAAAAGCTAGAAAGGTTGGGGACAGCTGAGCTAGGACACAAACTAGAATTAAATAAAGGACAATTAAAAGTTAGGTCCTTTACCCATGACTATTTGCTGGTGCTTTTGGAAAGTCTTTGAGGGTTATACCCAAAACTATAAATGGTCATAAGGCCACAGGTTATACAATTTAGTCCTCCTGGTTTCTGAAAGGGCATTTCCCTCCCTTTCTTGATGATTTATAGATTAGGAACTTTTCCATATAAAGAACATGCTACATTTCTGAGACAATGGATGGAAGGAATCTATTCTAAAAGAAGTGACAGCTATTATTTTACAGTTCTCTGTTACTGATTTATCTTCCAGCTATTTAACATCATCAGTTTGCAGAATTCCATGTCATCATAACCCCCATTCCAAAAGCAGTTGTGTTTATTAATTGTGGGAACTATTTGCTTATAGCTTACTGGAGTAACCAGACTAAGGGCTCTAATGTCACAGGGCCTATTCTAGCTTCCTAGATTCACCAAAAAAAAAAAAAAAACCACACCAAAAAAACAACAACAACCAAAGAACAATTCACTAAATTCCATACTGGTAGTAAAGATGCTAACATATTTTTTTTTGCTATGTGGCCTTCTACAGGACCTGCTAAATACGATTTTACTTCTTTAAAGGACCCAGCTATAACAAAAGGAAGAAGTTGTCCTAAAAAAGCAAGCATTCTCATAAATGTGATGGTTTGATTCCTAAAGGCATGAACAATGAAGTCTCCGTTGAGTCAATTTTGGAAGAAGAAAGCAAGCAGAAAGCATTGACAATGATCTACTTGGCAATTGGCAAGAAAAGTCTCTTTTCATTTAGTATGAGGACAAAGTCTAAAAATCCCCTACCGCCTTGCATCTGAATCATCAAGTATTCAAAATTACAATCATATTAGTATTATGGCTACTTTAATACAAACATATGCATATTTCCTAGAAAGTGTTTGTATATTCAATTCACCATATATTAATGTATATTAATATTAATATATTAATGTAGAAACATGGTGGCTCAGTGGCTAAGATACTGAGCTTGCTGATCAAAAGGTTGGCAGTTAAGCAGTTTGAATCCCTAGTGCCGTGTAACAGGTGAGCTCCTGTTGGACTCCTGTTCAATAATTGAATCCAAGTTGCAAGGAATACTAGGGAGAAGAGGTTCTTAGGGAAAGATGTTATGTATTTCACTTCTATACAGGAGGAGAGGAAAAATACTATGTGGCTGCTTTGTGAAAATTGTACTGAACTGCTGTGGTACTTTCACCCTTTGTTTACAGAAGAGATTGGCAGAAGAAACGCACATAGTATAGTGATTCCAACTTGGCTTCAATGCATGGTTTTATTGAATCATATTATACCTCACGGTGACATATTCATTTCATCAAACTCAACAGAAAACATGTTCATTACCTTTCTATTTAGAGCAACACCATCTTCACAATCTAGCACTGCACAATCAACATTGAGAGTTGGGATCTTCTGTATCTTTCTTACATCATCCGCAGGCACATAGAGAACGGCTCTCCGGGGTATGTAGTTGCAAGGAGGTGTCACATGATAATGAACCCTGGGACAAGCTACAGGTAGGAGGGAAGTGGTCCTGTAAAAAAGAGTTTTCCAGTTATTGATTTATATGGAATATATCGCTGCTCGCCCTACAGAATCCCAAAGCAGTTCATAATAATACTAAAGACCAACAATTATTCACAATAAAAAACAGAGCTCAAAACAATATTTGGAAAGCAAACATTGACATGGAGGGAGGGTCTTTAACAGCAGAAGGGGAAAAAAAGTGGGGTTAAAAATGCATCGGGGTTGGAGGCTAGTTGGCTGCCAGTATTAAGCAAGTTTTCTTCTTAAATGGCTAGAGTGCTTGCTTTATTTAGTGATAAAGCTTAAATCACATTATTTAATTACTTTTTAAAGAACATTTCATAAGACTGGCAATCTTACAAAATCTTACAAAAATTAAACCAAAGGCTTGGTCAGTTGAGCATTCTATTCCTTCAGCAGTCAACTAGACTAGCCTTGTGCTGCGACCGTAACAATCTGAAACTGAACACACTAAAAACTGTAGAAATGGTGGTAGACTTTAGGAGAAACCCTTCCATACTTCCACCTCTCGCAATACTTGACAACACAGTATCAGCAGTAGAAACCTTCAAATTTCTAGGTTCTATCATATCGCGAGATCTAAAATGGACAGTTAACATCAAAAACATCATCAAAAAAGGACAACAAAGACTGTTCTTTCTGCACCAACTCAGAAAGCTCAAACTGCCCAAGGTGCTACAGATCCAGTTCTACAGAGGAATTATTGAGTCTATCATTTGCACCTCTATAATGGTCTGGTTCGGTTCTGCAACCCAAGAAGAAAGACACAGACTTCAGAGGATAATTAGAACTGTAGAAAAAATAATTGCTACCAAACTGCCTTCCATTGAGGACCTGTATACTGCACGAATCAAGAAGAGAGCCGTGAAAATATTTACAGATTCCTCACATCCTGGACATAAAATGTTTCAACTCCTACCATCAAAACGACGCTACAGAGCATTGCACACCAGAACAACTAGACACAAGAACAGTTTTTTCTCGAAGGCCATCACTCTGCTAAACAAATAATTCTCTCAACACTGTCAAACTATTTACTAAATCTACACTACTATTAATCTTCTCATCGTTTTCATCACCAATCTCTTTCCACTTATGACTGTATGACTGTAACTTTTTGTTGCTATCATTAAGGGTTAAATTGCAACCTATGACCATCATTTGTGTTGTAAATTTTTACCTTTGATGTATTTTTTTCTTTTCTTTTTTCTTTTCTTTTATGTACACTGAGAGCATATGCACCAAAACAAATTCCTTATGTGTCCAATCACACTTGGCCAATAAATTCTATTCTAGGTGTCTCTGAAATTTCCACCAGAGAATTCCTTCTTGGCCATGCCTTCGAAAGGATCCTTTTCTCACTACCAGACATAGTACCTACATATCTTTTGCTCTGGGAAGTTGCCCATCTTCCTTCTAAAGCTATAAAACAGATGTCCCTCCTGCTGAGTGATTTCAAGTTACTTCATACTTTACCCTTCTTCAATCTACAGCCAAAATGTCTGATGTAATTGGAAAAAAAATTGAAAATAACAAGATCTGTGGTAACACTGGCTTGGAAACTTATAATGTGCAATTTGGACAATAGGTTGATCAGAGCTAATTCCTAGAAGTGAAAGAAAAATTATAGGTAGAGCTGCTATCACTCCCTCGGTTCCTATTTTTTAAAATAGAATTTTTTATTAAGAATTTTAATTGCAGTAGCAAAAACTAATGCAAACTAAAGTTAAAAAAGAAAAGAGAATGGAAAGAAAGAATAAAATGTACAAGAAAAGAAAAAAGAAAAGGAGAGAACATAATAAAAAAGAAAAGAAATATATAAGGAAGTGATTTCCAACCTTCATTACAAAAACTATCCAAGAATGACCTTGGAATATATATTTAATAAAAATGAATAAATTTAGTAAGTCTTCATCTCCTATAAGGTTAAACAGATACCTCTTCATTCCCTAGCCCATCCATAATCTATAAGCAAATCCATAAAACATCACCTTTACAATTCTGGTGTCAGCAAAAAGTCCATAAGGGATTGCCAGAACATTAAAAAGAAATTGCAGTTAATTTTTAATTTAATCCAAAATTGTTGTAGGATTTGATTTCTCTTTACTTCTTCGTTTCCCAGCACTCAAACTGAAAGTGATTCCACTTCCTAGCACTCAAACTGAAAATGATTTTCTAAAAGAAAACCACTGCCCTGGAACACATGTGGGTGATTTCCCATCTTCTCCTTATCCAGAAAGTTCCCAAGGAACTGGCCTATTTACCAGTACCTTGGTCTTTGCTGTGGTTGTCGGCTCTACTTTCACCAAAAGCCCAACTCCTTACTTGTTTTTGGCTGTGCTTCAAAGACTAAATAGGATTGAATAGGTGACCTCAGAAAACAGAAGAGCTGTAGTCTAGATTCAGAAGTTGAAAACAATCCTAGAAGAAGACAATAGCAAATCTTATATATATATATATATATATATATATATATATATATATATATATATATATATATATATATATATATATATAGGGTTTTCTCCGTGTAAAATTGGAAGTGTCTTGGCGGCGTTTGACGAAGTCTCATTCGTCATCTTCAGGCTTCAGCCGTGCTTCTGGGAGCAATCACACATTCTGGCTGCGATCACACATTGCTCCCAGAAGCACGAAGCTGAAGCCTGAAGATGACGAATGAGACTTCGTCGAAACGTCGCCAAGACACTTCCAATTTTACACGGGAGAAAACCCGAACAACCAAAGACCTACATATGTGTATATATATATATATATATAAATAAAATGGCCAAGAAAACTACATGGACATATTAATAAAGGCATCAGGAGTTGAGCTTAATTAAAAGGATATTATTTAAAATTTTATATTTGTTTTTGTTTACTGAATTGGATTCTTTTGGATTTCTTATGAATTTGATTATAACAGAAGTGGATCATAGGATTGCTTAACTTTTCTCCCTACAGATCCCATTTCTGCAATGAATGCTCCACCCCCTTCCTCCCACTCTTCAGGTTAAATATTCTCTCTATATTTTGGTCACACAAGTGGGAGAACAGTTGAAGTGGGACAGGATTTTGATAGCAGATGTTTCCAAATTAAAGCTGTGAAAATCCTTCAAATGAAAGATGGTTAAGATTCACATCTCTTCAATTGATTAAGTCATGATTTTTCTGGGTTTCTACAGCCTCTCCATTCATAAGCTACTTCTGGCTGTTTAAATGTACATGTCCTTGAGCAAAAGCCCCTGTCTTCAGATCATTAAAACAGCCAGGTCTTTTTCCAAGGCTTGTAGGCTTCTTTAAAGCAGGGGTCTCCAACCTTGGCAACTTTAAGACTTGTGGACTTCAACTCCCAGAAAAGCTGGCTGTGGAACTCTGGGAGTTGAAGTCTACAAGCCTTAAAGTTGCCAAGGTTGGAGACCCCTGCTCTAAAGGTGATCCTACTTACACATGAAGAGACAGCAGTACAAAGCAGATGTGCTTGTCAGGAAGACAATTAGGTTGAAAAATTGAATTTAAATTTAGGTTGAAATAATTATTTAGTTCTGTTTAAAGTAATCTAGTCCCTAGTTGCAGGATACAGCAAAGGATTCCCCCCCCCTCCCGTAAATGTGAGACTAACTCTAATCACACTGTCATATAGCTTTTAATTTTTTCTGCCATCTTGAAGTTCTCACGCTTTTAGATAAAATGCAAAAGAACCACAACTGCATCAAATTTCCAAGTCATAGGGAATAGTTTCTTCTCATTTGTATTTCTAACCACCCATCTCTGTTGTCTTGGAGGTCCTCAGGAAGTCTTATTCTTGAATTCCAAATCACTATCTGAGCTGTTTCCTGTCATTCAATTATGTGATAAGAGTTGCATCTATGAGGACTATATTAATGTCAATGAGGACAGCATTCTAACGTACCAAATATTCTCCAGAATGACTTCTACAACCTATAGCAATCATTCAAATTAAGCACATTTGCTGATTTTGAATAATGTGTACCCTTGGCGTTAGTGCCATCCCTCCCTCTTGCTTGGAGAGATTTTACAGATAACGATGGTATGATTTTTGAAATGACAAAATCCCATTAAATATCTTCTCTCGTGAAAAGAATGACATTCTCCATAAACAACTGGAGCTTGAACAAATACAGCTGGCTCTACAAATGAATGAATAAAATAAAAACCCAAATGTACTTTTCCTTGTTCATTGATACAGCTGCAAAACATGTGGGTTGTTCTTGCAATCCCAGTTATTGATGTAACATTTTACATCATTCGACTGTTTTTCACCGCATTAGCAATAATGAATGGCTAAAATAGCCCAGATCATATATTGCATATACATTTGTCCCCATGCACATTTCAATTTACTTCTGGGGATAATGTTTGTTAATTGTACTTCTTTTGTACCCTGGTGGAGGAGGGGGAAAAAGCTTCTTATTCCTAAAGGGGCTAAGTGTTCTCTTCTTTCCCTTTGTTCACACAAGGAGCTAAAGTCACTTCAAGAGGCACTTAATCCCATCATCCATGGTTACAATTGCCTTATAGCTTTAGTCAAAAAGAACCTGAAGTAAATGCAGCTATATTGTATAATTAAAAGAAATTCAGGTGGTTATTTGCCTGAGGCATATTCTTGGTACTAATACATAAAATGGCACTCCAGGGATCCTAAATACTGTAGTGTTTTAAACCTCATCAGTAACAGTATCATATAGATCAAGAGGAGGAAAATGCAGAGAGAGAGAGAGAGAGAAAGGGAGAGAAAAAGAAGAAGAAAAGAGGGGTGTCCGAAGAGCCTACCCCACCCCACCCGTCTCCTAGTGTGTATTGTAAAGCAAAAGAATAGAGGAGAGTGTTCTACTGTTTGAAGTGACAAGAACTTACAAACATCTATATGAAAGGGAAATAAAAATATCAAGAACAGCAGAGAAGCTGATATTTTAAAGAAGACTTCAGTCACTTCCAATAATCAGAAACTAACATCAAGATGAATCATCCCTTTTATTTAGAATATGATGTTTGTTTGTTTTTACTTTTGGAATAAAGTAGCTATTATCATACGAAAAATGCAGAAAAACATCTCTTCTTGTCTAAAGAATTATTGCTGTTCTTCTAAATTTACTCCTAATCCTGAAAGAGATTTTCTTAAATACTGTTCCACTACTTTTAACAGCTAATTTCAAGGCCATAAATGGCTGGAGTTCAAATTAATGCATCACATAATTCACACTTTCAGAAGTTGATTCAGGTAAGTGCAGGAAAAGTAAATTAAGCTGAATGGCAATCATGCCAGTCTAGACATCCAACACAACCTGTACATTGATTTTTTAAAAATTAAATGTTTACCATGATATTTAAGAAAAATCACAAATAGCTGAATGTGCAATATTTGGATTGCTTGATAGATCCACAAATCTAAGAGGTTTTAAACTTTTAAAGAAGTAGAACTTTGGAAACAAAAATTTCTATTCTTCATATAAGCTCCAATTTTAATCACATGTAAGTTTGTATAAAGATTCACACTAAAAAAGGTGGTGGAGAAACCCAGGTTGAGCCTACCGTAAGTCAAATCAGCACTAAGGACAGTGTCTCTATTTCAAGCTGTCTCCATTCAAATTACAAGGCTCTTGGGAAAATACTCAGTGTGAACAGCTCACACTAGAAGAGTGAAAAGAACTAACAATACTGTTTAAATAATCAAATGAATGACATCAGGTCTTGGCTCTCAAAGGAACTAGAGACTAGAGTAGGTAGCTGAGCAACTGCCTGCTAGAAAAGCCAAAAGAAGGAGGAGGGGGAGAGAGGGATGATATACAATCAATTGATAAAGTGGATTATATCATACCTGAGAATAGCATTTGAAATGTCTGCATTAGACATTCATGGACACCATATTCTTAAATAGGTATATAACAAAGCAGGAGAATGCCTACACTGAAAAGTAATTGTATTAATTCATCAAAGACATCATCTAATCTTATTAATATTTTGTGGCATTATTGCAACCTCTCTATTGCATTTTAATTTAAATTTTCTGATTTAAAAGGACATTTAATTACACATACATTTGTTCAGAGTGATCTTTCAAGTATTTCTTCTCTTAATGCCATAGTAAAATCAATTCAAAATAAATGCCAGAGAGGAAAAAGAATATTTTCAAAGTCCTATATGAACACAAAAATCAAAATGTAATTGATACATTTCTAAGAGAATATGGCTCAAGAATTGAATAATGAACTATTATTACAGATAAATAGGCTCATTCTATCAAACGAGCATTAACACACCTGGCTTTTCATTAATTCATTAAATAGGTTATCATTATAATTTTTACTTTGATTGCCAATATTAAGAACTTGTCCATATTTAGTAAATGCAAGTTATGTTTGCTTAAAATAAAAATAGAATATAAATAAACATGTAACCATGATTATCATAAAACAAACATTTTAATATATGAGATATCCTAGAGAGCACGTTGAATTAATTGTATTCCAAATATGTATACATTTCTGTCTGGTATTTATGAAAAACCACTTTACATAGATTTCTATAGTGCTCTTTTTACTTAATTAAGTTCATACTTCATCCCTGTTGTTTTTAAAATATTTTATCCATTAATTAACTGATTTCGGATAAACTGAGATATATTTTTAAATCTGTTGAATTTCTCTTAAGAAAGGGATGAAAATATTGCCCCTGTTTTCTAAGACTGAAGCAATAGTGGTTCTTTATTTAGATCCAGTGAAGACTTATTATGTATTATTTTAGTTCTGTTGTTCATAATTGCTTTAAATGGACTTTTTAAAATTGCATTATTTTAACTCTGAATTAAGAGGCACTTTTAGTTCAAATGTGCTTTCAAATAATTTTCTGCTGGTTCATCACCATTTTTGGTTTATTTTCTATGATTTCATTCCATTTTTAGAGTAATTGCTGCTGCAGCATAATTGGGACATGATTCTTATCCTTATTTTTCTCACTAAAGACCTAGAATGCAGACAATTGCTTTTTCAAAACAACCCAAAACTGGACTGTTCAATTTGCTCAAGATAAAATCAGCTAAATTAAGCTCAGCATGAGAAGAAATATTTTATGTTTAATATTAATTTAAGGTTGATGTACAAATGAAATTATAATTGTAAAAACATCTGCAAACACTGAATAACAAAGCATCAAGTATAAATAATCAGGAGAAATAGGCTCTGTGTGGATTAGATCCAAGCTACCTTATATTTAGAGTATAAATCCATCAAAATAACTGATCTGATGCAATTAGTTTGATTTCAGTTAAATTTAGTCTTGTGTGAAGCTAGACACTGTGGCTTATAAAGCATGGTTTATCTTAATAAGTTAAATAAACCATATGGGCTTACTTAATAAACCATAGTTAAAAAGCCACACTTTAATGTGATATATGAATTTATGTTCTAAGTTTCACTAAGCCTGGTTCCAAATTGAACTAAAGCCAGCCTATGTCTTCTTGCTCACCATCAGAATCGAAAGAAATCAGATCAAGACAACAAAACTTTTATATCAAAGGACTAAATTTTAGTGGAACTATTAAAATACAAGAATATGGAATCATGGTTTTATATTTATCTATATCTGGGGAATTGGGTCGGACAATGACTCAACAGTTAAGTAGCTGAGCTTCTTGGCTGGAAAACTGACAGCCCAGTTTTGAGACCTGAGCACTGCATGACAGGATGAGCTTCCATTCTTGCCTCAGCTCCTGCCAACCTAAGAGTTCAAAAGCATGCAAATGCAAGTAGATAAATAGGTACCACTTTGGTAGGAAGGTAACAGTGTTCATTGCACTTCAGCGTATAGTCATGCTGGCCACATGACTATGGAAATGTCTTTAGACAATGCTGGTTCCCTCGGCTAAGAAACTGTCAGCTCTGCCATCTTCAGCCGCTTCTGAGCTTTGCTGGCATCCAGCCATAAATGGAGGTGGGGAGAAGAAGGAATTTGGAGAAGTGTGGGCAGGAGGAAAGAAAAAGGATGTAAGGGGCTGGGGTGGGAAAGTCATTGAAAAGGAACCAGAAGTGTCAAACTGGAATTATCCAGCCATCCAAGGATGCTTAGCCTAGGAAAGAATGTGAAACCTCTTTGAGCCATGTCTGACATCAAAGTGGTTCCCCAAACACCACACCAGTGTGCTATTGGACACTGTTGATCTATTGGTCAAGGGGGAAGGCCAGGGAAAGGGGAAATCTGTAACATCTGCACAGGAATATTCAGATCTAGCCTTGCTTTTGCTGCAACCACTAATCCTTAGTAAAAGAACCTAGCACTTCAACCAAATGGAGTCGAGGGTCTTTCTTTCCTAGGAACCTAGTTGGGGCAGGTCTGACATAAACAGAGATGAACACCACCATCTAGAGTTGGACTGACTGGACAGAGGAAACCTTTACCTTTACACCTACAACTATTCAATCACCTACAACTATTCAATTACACTTGTTAGGAATGCTTAATAATAATAATAATATCAGAGTTGGAAGGGACCTTGGAGGTCTTCTAGTCCAACCCCCTGCCCAGGCAGAAAACCCTACAACATTTCAGACAAATGGCTATCCAACATTTTCTTAAAAATTTCCAGTGTTGGAGCATTTACAACTTCTGCAGGCAAGTTGTTCCACTGATTAATTGTTCTAACTGTCAGGAAATTTCTCCTTAGTTCTAGGTTGCTTCTCTCCTTGATTAGTTTCCACCCATTGCTTCTTGTTCTACCCTCAGGTGCTTTGGAGAATAGCTTGACTCCCTCTTCTTTGTGGCAACCCCTGAGATATTGGAACACTGCTATCATGTCTCCCCTAGTTCTTATTTTCATTAAACTAGGCATACCGAGTTTTTGCAACCGTTCTTCATATGTTTTAGCCTCCAGTCCCCAATCATCTTTGTTGCTCTTCTCTGCACTCTTTCTAGAGTCTCAACATCCTTTTTACATCGTGGCAACCAAAACTGAATGCAATATTCCAAGTGTGGCCTTACCAAGGCATTATAAAGTGGTATTAACACTTCACGTGATCTTGATTGATCTGTTTATGCAGCCCAGAATTGTGTTGGCTTTTTTGGCAGCTGCTGCACACTGCTGGCTCATATCTAAATGGTTGTCCACTAAGGACTCCAAGATCCCTCTCACAGTTGCTACTATTGAGCAAGGTACCACATATCCGGTACCTGTGCATTTTGTTTTTTTGGCCTAAATGTAGAACCTTACTTTTTTCACTGTTGAATTTCATTTTGTTAGATAGTGCCCAATGTTCAAGTCTGTCAAGATCTTTCTGTATCTTGAGCCTATCTTCTGGAGTGTTGGCTATTCCTGCCAGCTTGGTGTCATCTGCAAATTTTATGAGTTCCCCATCTATCCCCTCGTCCAAGTCATTGATGAAGATGTTGAAGAGTACTGGGCCTAAAACAGAGCCTTGGGGTACTCCACTGCATATTTCCCTCCATGTGGATGTAGTTCCGTTGAGGACTACACGTTGAGTGCGGTTGATCAGCCAGTTACGAATCCATCTAGTGGTGGTGCTGTCTAACCCACATTTTTCTACTTTATCTAGTAGTAGGTTATGGTCTACTTATCTTCGCGTTCTATGGCAAATCCCACTTCTCTCTCTCTCTCTCTCCCTCTCCCTCTCTCTCTCTCTCTCTCTCTCTCTCTCCCTCCCTCTCCCTCTCTCCCTCCCTCTCTCCTTCCCTCTCCTTAAATGATACTGTGCAGCATTAAGAACTCAAAATTCCAGTTAGACTAGTAGTGAGGCACTGAGAACCTAAATGGTATCATCATCATCATCATTATCATCCATTTTCAATCCTTCAGAAATACCATGTAACAGCTTTTCTCAACTCAGATGATGCACCTGAGAAAATAAGATCTTGCAATCAGTATTCAGCATTTACAATTCAGTCTACACCGATTTAAGCAATGGTAAACCTGTAACAGAGCCTAACAGCCTTTTAAAAAAGTATTTTCCAAGCTAAGAGCTTGTACTTATGCTCTCTACTTTGGGATTTATGCTAACACTAAGCTTAAACATAGCTTTGTCAGTTTAAGAGTCAATCATAAATATAAATGCCTCCTGATTTTTTTTTAAAAAAAGCTTAATGAGCAAATTAAAAATTCTCCCTGTGCTTTTAATCCAGAGTAGACGAATAAATACTGTTTCTGTGCACAATTATTTTTAAAATAAAACTAAACAGTTAAAAAGGCCAACCTGCTCCCAGAAGCCATTTTGTGTATCAGCTTACAAAGTACACGCGTGTGCACACAGTAGGAGTTTCTTATCTATCTTTCACAGGTGCCATTAACTTATATGGCTGTGATTGCCGCCAGCCACATCCATTTGGGCAACAGAGCAATACAGTAAAACCATTTGAAACTTGAAACTTAAGAACCCAAAGGTGTGCTGTTCTCAGCAGGTCTCGGTTTCCTGGAATCCTCTATCTTTCCCTTTGAAAAACTTTAATCTAGGGGGAGAATTTCAACATCAGCATCTTCCAGCACCACAGGTGCCTTGTTTATTTATTGGTTCATTTGTTTGTTTGTTTATTATTTCATATTTTTTTTTACAGGCAGATCTGCAAAGCCAACCTTCTCTCCTGCACAAGGTTTCACAGAGGCTGGGAGTCAAGAAGGCAGAGACGAGTATATTACACTGAAGATACAACTATTTGGCCCATGAAAATTGTGAAAAGATCTGCTCTTCGCTCTCCAGGGCAGAGGGGCATTTCAGGCAGTCGCTGTCAATCCCTGCGTGGGCAAAGGGTGGCAATGGCTAACAGGTGAATAAGGGGCACAAAAAACACAAGGTGACTGGCAGCTATTCAACCCCAATCTCCCTACTGAGCACCCCCACCCCCACCCCGTATATCTGAAGTCCTTGGAAACAAAATCTATGATTTCAGCAGGGAAGTAAATTCCAGGGCCTCAAGCAAACAAACAGAGTGGCTTCAGGGGGCTTTGGGATGAAGTTTTTGAAATGAACAGCTCAGGTTGTTGATATGTGAAAGAACTGCCAAAGAGCTTTCTGATAAGGCCTGGAGAATATGGAGTTGTGGAAGACCCACCTATCATTGGATTGCCACACATTTTCATCAGGCTTAAAGCCAAGGAATCAAAGAAGCTCTTTTATTCAGGTCAATATTGTCTACTATGATCGAAACTGCAGCCTAATTCCAGGAAAATTCACTGGAACTTCCATCATGGAAAGCATCTGTCCTTACTAGAATATTTATTTATTTTTATGACATATATTTTTCCTTTTTATCCATAGGTACTGAACAGTTTTCCTAACACAATGCTCAATTCTTAGATTCCTGGCCATTGTGATCAGGATTTTAAATGTTTGCGGTAATTATGCAAAAGCTTAAGAGAAAGGAAGTATAGACAATCTGGTGTCTGCAATAGAGAGCAAAATCCAGCTGCTCCCCAGACCAGTCACCATTTACTGCTCCGAGTCCCAACTGGCAGGAGACGAAGGCTGCTTTTATTTATTTATTTATTTAAATTTTTATACCGCCCTTCTCCCGAAGGACTCAGGGCGGTGTACAGCCAAGGTTAAAACAATAAAATATACAAAATTAAAATATCAATTAAAATACATATTCAATAATGGCCAAATTAAAACCGTCAAATTGACCCAGACTAAAATACCCCATATAAAATTACTAAAAATTAAAAATTTGAAAATTTAAAAATCAAGCACCACCGGCTGGGCAAATATACTAAGGCAGAATGCTGATGCTGCACAAGTGCAAGTAGTGCTTCGTCCCACAGCTTCCAGACATCGCAATTGCTGCTTTGGCCCGCTTGCGCCACAGCTTCTCCACCAGGGTGGACTGGCAAAAATATGAAGATTTCTCCATGGACCACCAAAATTTTCTTGCGGACCACCAGTGGTCCATGGACCACCAGTTGGTGACCATTGTACTAGAGGTTATCAGTGAGGAAAGAAATTCTTTTCTGATTCTCTCTCTCTCTCCCTCCCTCTCCCCTCTCTCTTCTATTTTTCCCCAAAAATAATCTATATTTTTTTCTTACTAACTAGAGGATACCAGTGAAGAAAGAAGGGTTGTCCTTGGAGCAATTTCAGCAGAAAATCTTCTAATGCTTGACTGAAGGAAAAATAACTTGAAAATATAATATGCTATTTAAATGTGCCTTTATGGTTTGTGAAAAGGAACAGCTGTTATTGTCTTAGCTACTATTATGAAAAGATTGAAACATGTATGAATACACCCCCCCCACACACACACAGAGGTTCTTATTTATAAGTTGTTCTTCAGAAAAGAAGAAACAATTCTCTCAGAAGTTAAAACAGACATTCAATTCTTCATTTGCACTGATGCTACAAGTTTTCTCTAACTTCCACAAAAGGATTATCAAACTTGATAAACCAATTTTGAGTACTTTTTGGCATGAGCGTAAATTCCTCTCATAATGAGAGACATTTTTTTTTTACTGTTAATGATTGAATGCTATGTTCCAATTCCTCAGTTGGTACAGATGCTGAACCCCAAGTATCTCACTGCTGAGGGATTTGGTCTCACTTCATCTGTGATTATGATATTATTTTTCTCATGTGCAGTATATATTACTAATTGTCTACTGTTCACGATTATTACTATTCATAAAATATTAATTTTATTTCTAAAACATGGTAATGTACCTATTGTCAGGAACAGGCAATTATGGAAGCAACAAACCAGTTGAATGTAGCATCGCTATCTAGGAATCTGGGATCTGCTTCTCCCAAAGACCTTTAGATGAAATCAAAGTCAGCATGCATAGTAATGATGATTAATGGGGAAAAATATACTGCACACTTTATATTGTGAAGACAGTAGAGACAGCAATGATCTTTTGTATGAAAGAAGATGACAAATAGCAAATACGCTTCAAAGCTCAAGCATGTAATCTACTATTTGAAAAAAAAGGCTTAGCTTGCATCTCAGGTGACATAAACCTTTACTATTTAGATTTTAATCTAAAACACGGAATATTCATTTTAATTTATTCTCACTTTTACCGATAGTGTGGATTTACTAATCAGGAACAGTTTTCAATACAGGTAGTTCTTGACTTACAAGAGTTCACTTAGTGACCATTCAAAGTTACAATGGCACTGAAAAAAGTGACTTATGACTGTTTTTCACACTTACAACCATTGCAACATCCCCACGGTCAGATGAACAAAATTTGGACTTTTGGCAACTGGTTCATATTTATAACATCACCTTCTGACAAGCATAGTCAACAGGAAAGCCAGATTCACTTAACAACCATGTTACTCACTTAACAACTGTAATGATTCACTTCGGTTCTGCAACCCAACAAGACAAACACAGACTTCAGAGGATAATTAGAACTGCAGAAAAAATAATTGCTACCAACCTGCCTTCCATTGAGGACCTGTATACTGCACGAATCAAGAAGAGGGCCGTGAAAATATTTACAGATCCCTCGCATCCTGGACATAAACTGTTTCAACTCCTACCCTCAAAACGACGCTATAGAGCACTGCACACCAGAACAACTAGACACAAGAACAGTTTTTTCCCAAAGGCCATCACTCTGCTAAACAAATAATTCCCTCAACACTGTCAGACTATTTACTGAATCTGCACTACTATTAATCGTTTCATAGTTCCCATCACCAATCTCTTCCCACTTATGACTGTATGACTATAACTTGTTGCTGGCAATCCTTATGATTTATATTGATATATTGATCATCAATTGTGTTGTAAATGTTGTACCTTGATGAACGTATCTTTTCTTTTATGTACACTGAGAGCATATGCACCAAGACAAATTCCTTGTGTGTCCAATCACACTTGGCCAATAAAATTCTATTCTATTCTATTCTATTCTATTCTGTTCTTAATAACTGTGGCAAGAAAGGTCATAAAAGGAGCAAAACTCACTTAACGAATGTTTCACTTAGCAACATAAATTATGGGTTCCATTGTGGTTGTAAATTGAGGACTACCTGTACTACAGAGTTGTTTTGTTAGGCCAGTTAGAGGACTATACGAATAAATAGGAGTATTAGAAATTTATTTTGAGGCATTTCTATTCTGCTTTCCTAGATCATAAAGCATAATTATCACTTGTCTTCCATGACAAAATAAAAGGAAATAAGAAAATATTATCAACTGTACAGTATATATTACTAATTGTCTACTGTTCACGATTATTACTATTCATAAAATATTAATTTTATTTCTAAAACATGGTAATGTACCTAAATTGATTTTCAAAAATGTGGAAGTGGAACCAAATATCCCATGTAATTGGTATGTAGAAAGATGTAAATATGAATCCCATCCAAAATAATCTCAATTTTTACATGGTCGCAATAACTATTACAATTTGAGTAATCGTCTCCAAGGTAATTGAAGACTGAAATGGACTACAGTTCTTTTCAAGCCTTTTTTGAATGTGTGTTTGAACTTCAAAGTGGGTGGAAGTTGCCTCGATCTTTATAACTTCCACATATTCAGAGGATGTCTGGAAGGGATCTGGGCATGTGCTTGCTTGTATATGAGCATTAGTCTCTGTGAACTGGGGCTCTGAGCAAACAAAGCCTTTTGCTGAATGCATGAAAGTCACTGGTAAAATGGCTAAATGTTCACCCCTCATCTATTATGCACTTTCAAGTTCTCACAAGTTCAGGTGAATATCTGAAGGTTTATGAAACTTTACTTAAATGTCCTGCAAAAGTGGTCTTTGCCTCCTACCATGAGATGTGGTTGAATGGCCAGTACCTGTCCATTCATCCGGATCTAGAAGCCCCACAGGACCTTTGCCAGGCTCTTCTCCAAGACTTACTATGGAATTTCCCATTTGGACTTGAGAGGGCCCACACACTGTTCAGATGCTTCCGCATACAATGCCAGCTACTTGGTTGCATCACTCAGTAAATGCTGCCTGCATCTTACAATCCTGTGTTGAACTGCCTTTGAGGCCCCTCCACATAGTCTGCACTTCAGCTCCTGTCTAGTGTGGTAGACTTTTGTTTCTATGGATCTGGTGCAGTGGTGGGTTGCTCCCGGTTCAGTCCGGTTCTATAAAACTGGTAGTAAAACCGACAGGAGGGTCCACCCATCTGCCACGACGTCATCATGGGTGTTCATGTGGCCTCATTGCGAACCGGTAGTAAAGGTAAGTAGAACCCACCCCTGATCTGGTGCTTAGTGCCTGTTCTTCTGCTGCTATGATCAGTGTCTCAGGACTATTTTTAGTCCAGCTCTTTCAAGTCACTGGTAGGATTTCCTAATCTTTTAAAGGATAAGTTCAGAAAATATTGGTTATACACAATGAAGACATTTTCAAATTTAGTAGATAGATGCAAAGTGCTCCATACACAGGGATGTGTCATCTGCCCTCAGTATTAATTGAAGAACACTCATAGTGTATGTAAATAGACCCATTATATACATGGCTAATAAATGCAAAATATATGAGAATAAACCAAATGCAAACACAAGTTATATTAACTTCTAAAATACCTGTATTATTTTATATAAATACTAGGGTCATTTTTCCCAATGTTTCATACATTATTTGTTGTATAGTACCTTGATTTGCATTTTTATATGACCTATGATCTATGACTTATTATTTGCTGTTTATATGTATACTGAGAGCTTATGTCCCAGAGATAAATTCCTTGTGTGTCCAATCACACTCGGCCAATAAAGTATTCTGTTCTGTTCTGTTCTGTTCTGCATATGACTTCTACTCTTACATTCTTTGAGTTGCTATCTATTTCTATCTCCAATGGATATAGCAGTTTCTTACAGCTAGATAATTATTTTCAGTTAATCCTTTAAAATCCTAGTTCCAATTCTTCAGCCACCCTATGACCGCTAAGGATTAGGACACAGATTACTTTCTCTCACCATTATCTTGGCTCAGCTGACCCTTGACAGTTTAGATTAGCAACTGCAATGTTATATACAACACAAAAGGACTTATTTCTAAATATGTAGGGTGATACCACTAAGTGTTTTTTCCTTTAATTAATATTACCCCGATAATATACAATGGCTTAGTTCTAACATGTTTTATTTGACTTTATTTGACTAATAACTTTATGTTTAGAGATGTCTGATATACAGATAGTCCTCAACCTACGACCACAATTGAGCCCAAAATTTTATGCTGCTAAGTGAGACATTTGTTAAGTGAGTTTTGCCCATTTTATGACCTTTCTTGCCACAGTTGTTAAGTGAATAACACTGTTGTTAAGCGAATCTAATTTCACCATTGACTTTGCTTGATAGACGGCCACAAAAGCTGATCACATAACTCCAGGAACTGCAACTATCATAAATATGAACCCATTGCTAAGCTTCTGAATTTGATGCTTGGGAATGCTGCAACGGTCATAAGTGTAAAAATTGGTCAAAGTCATTTTTTCAGCACCTTTGTAACTTCCAACTGTCACTAAACTAACGGTTGTAAGTCGAAGACTACCTGTAATAGCATTCTAAATGTTTGGTCCAGGGGTGAAATCCAAATTTTTTTACTATCAGTTCTGTGGGCGTGGCTTGGTGAGTGTGCCAGGGAAAGGATACTGCAAAATCTCCATTCCCACCCCACTCCAGGGGAAGGATATTGCAAAATCTCCATTCCCACCCCATTCTGGGACCAGCCAGAGATGGTATTTGCCAGTTCTCCAAACTGCTCAAAATTTCCACTACCGGTTCCCCAGAACCTGTCAGAACCTGCTGGATTTCACCCCTGGTTTGGTCTCATCATTGAATCCAAATGTGACTGAGTCTAAAGCAGGGGTCTCCAACCTTGGCAACTTTAAGACTTGTGGACTTCAATTCCCAGAGTTCCTCAGCCAGCTTTGCTTTGCTGGCTGAAGAACTCTAGGAGTTGAAGTCCACAAGTCTTAAAGTTGCCAAGGTTGGAGACTCCTGGTCTAAAGGATACCCGGAATGGACAAACCACCTGCTTATTTTATTTATTTATTTTTTAGTTATTTATTTATTTATTTATTTTATTAAATTTTTATACCGCCCTTCTCCCGAAAGACTCAGGGCGGTGTACAGCCAAAGATAAAACACGAAATATATACAATTAAAACATTTAAAACATATCAAATTACAAAAAGGCTGATAATTAAAAAATTTAGTTTTAAAATTTTAGAAATATTAATAAAACCCCGAATTAAAATTTAACACTATTATGCCAGTCCCGCTTGAATAAATAGATGTGTTTTTAGCTCACGACGGAAGGTCCGAAGATCAGGCACTTGATGTAAGCCAGGGGGAAGTTCGTTCCAGAGCGTCGATGCCCCCACAGAGAAGGCGGACGGCACCCTGAGGAGACCCTCTCTGTGAGAGCGTACGGGTCGGTATTGTGATTGTAACTATCTCCTCATTTAAACCAATAACAATTACTTTAAAACAGAATGTTCCAGAACTCAAGAAATATATAGGTATTTATAGAGATATCATGCCATTCAGTTTGCTTTTGAACAGAAAGGTGGGATTTAAATAATAAATACATTAAAAAAAAAATCCTCCTTCAAGTATTTTTAACTATTAATAATGTTATGTGATCAGTGTGCAAACAAGTGAATTGTATAAGTTTAGAAATTAATTCTTAAATTCCAAAAATAGATATGAATTTAATTATTTGGTAATAGCCTGTGCTCTGGTATAAGGCAATGTGTATGATAAATAGCAATAGTTTAAGAGAAAAGTATCTATTTTATTTTTATTTTTATTTTTATTTTTTTTGTGGCCGTCCAACTCATACATGGGTGACTCAAGGTGGCTGACAACGTTTAAAAATCCACAATATAAAAAACCCATAACAATTCAAATATTGCTTGTGATAATTTGTGAGTAATTGTAATTTAATAGATATAATGGTAGACATTACATTATTATTAGCTAGGGAAAATCATATCAAATGCCTGCTCAATTAGTACAGCAGCCCCTCAGGGCTGTGTGCTTTCTCCATTACTCTTCTCTCTATATACCAATGATTGCATCTTGAAGGATCTCTCTGTTAAAGTACTGAAGTTTGCAAATGATAGAACAGTGATTGGTCTCATTCGAGAGTATGATGAGTCTGCATATAGACGAGAGGTAGATCAACTGGCCCTGTGGTGCAGCTGGAACAATCTGGAGCTGAACAGTCTTAAAATTGTAGAGATGATAATAGATTTTAAAAGAGGCTCGCCTATTTTACCAGCATTTGAAATGGACACCTAACATTAGAACCGTCATTAAAAAGTCACAACAAAGAATGATCTTCCTGCATCAACTCAGAAAGCTCAGATTGCTCAAGGATCTGCTGATACAGTTCTACAGAGGAATTATTGAGTCTGTCATTTGTACCTCTATAACTGTCTGGTTTGGACACTACAACCAAACAGGACAGGTACAGACTTCAGCATATAGTTAAGACTGCAGAAAAAACAATAGCAACCAGCCTTCCTTCCACTGAGGACCTGCACAAACCAGAAAGAGGGCTGAGAAAGTATCTACAGACCCCTCATATCCTGGATATAATCTGTTTCAACTTCTCCCCTTAGGACGCCGCATATGAAAGAGCATACCAAAACAGCTAGACCAGTGATGGCTAACCTTTTTGCCATCGTGTGCCAAAAGCAGGGGTGGGTGGGGGGCCTCACCTCCATTTCAAAGCGTGTGTGCCACACCTATAATTATATGTGCCTCACCCCGCCGTGCGTGCCCTCCCCTGTGCTCTCCCCGCTTTTGGCACGTGATAGCACAGTAGGCCCATTTTTTCCTCTCCCCAGGCTCCAGAGCCTTTCTAGGAGCCTGGGGAGGGCAAAAATGGCCTTCCCCTGGTGGGCCCAGAAGGACTGAAAATCAGCTGACCGGTGCACGCATGCGTGCTGGACCTGAGCTCACGTGCCCACTGATATGGCTCCATGTGCCACCTGTGGCACACCTGCCATAAGTTCACCAACACTGAGCTAGACACAAAGAAAAATTTCCCCCATGCCATCACTTTGCTGAACATTTAATTCCCACAGCAGTCTTATTTTTCATTTTTTTCTCATCTTCTATTGGTTTCTTATGATTTATCAATTGTTATTTGTAATTTATGATTAATGATTGTAATTAAGATTATGTCCTATGACGTATTACTTGCTGTTTTTAGGTACACTGTGAGCTTTTTTTTTTTTTTAATTTGAATTTATATCCCTCCCTTCTCCGAAGACTCAGGGTGGCTTACATTGTGTTAAGCAATAGTCTTCATCCATTTGTATATTATATACAAAGTCAACTTTGTATAGTTGACTTTGCACCGGAGACAAATTCCTTGTGTGTCTGATCATACTTGGCCAATAAAGAATTCTATTCTATTGTATTCTATTCTACTGTATTATGTCTATACCCTCTTACTAGCTTTAAGTATAGGCTTCCTCCTATATAGTCATGTATACCAGGGGTCCGCAACCTTTTTGGTTTTGTGATATGGTAGTGGTGGTGGCTTCGGTGACAGGGGGAATAGTTTTGCACGTAGAACCTAAATCCTGCACAAGTACAAATGAAGCTTTGGATGCATGCTCCTTTTATGATTAATGTAAGCTGAATTTGCCTATTTGATTTTTTTTTTTAAAAAAAAGATTTTTAAAAACTGTTAAAATTGTAAATAATTTTTTGTTATTTTTTTTTTTTGTTAAATTTTTTTTTAACAAATTTTTGTTAAAATTGTAAATAATTAAAATTGTAAATAATAGTTTGGTTCTGCAACCCAACAAGAAAGACACAGACTTCAGAGGATAATTAGAACTGCAGAAAAAATAATTGCTACCAACCTGCCTTCCATTGAAGACCTGTATACTGCACGAATCAAAAAGAGGGCCGTGAAAATATTTACAGATCTCTCACATCCTGGACATAAACTATTTCAACTCCTACCCTCAAAACGATGCTATAGAGCACTGTACACCAGAACAACTAGACACAAGAACAGTTTTTTCCTGAAGGCCATCACTCCGCTAAACAAATAATTCCCTCAACACTGTCAAACTATTTACTAAATCTGTACTACTATTAATCTTCTCATCGTTCCCATCGCCAATCTCTTTCCACTTTTGACTGTATGACTGTAACTTTGTTGCTGGTAATCCTTATGATTTATATTGATATATTGACCATCATTTGTGTTGTAAATGTTGTACCTTGATGAAGGTATCTTTTCTTTTATGTACACTGAGAGCATATGCACCAAGAAAAATTCCTTGTGTGTCCAATCACACTTGGCCAATAAAAAATTCTATTCTATTCTATTCTATTCTATTCTATTCTATTCTATTCTATTCTATTCTATTCTATTCTATTCTATTCTAATCTAATTCTGGTTTATTTTTGTTTTTAGGTTATATAAAAGGCAGATTTTAGGCCCTAACCTAGCAGAGAAAATATATATTCACTTATCTGTGTAAATTAAAAAAACAAAATGGAAAAATATCAAGAGAATGTCACTATATTATTTGTCAAACTTTATATAGAATTATTAATAGAGCTACACTCTTCAGAAACTCAACCTCAAATTCAGTAGAAGCTTCTCAAATTTGGCATAGATAGCAGAGGTGGGTTTCAGCAGGTTCTGATCAGTTCTGGAGAACCGGTAGCAGAAATTTTGAGTAGTTTGGAGAACCACTAGTAAAAATTCTGACTAGCACTGACCCCATCTATTCTCTGCCTCCCAAGTCCCAGCTGATCGGGAGGAAATGGGGATTTTGCAGTAACCTTCCCCTGGAGTGGGATGAGAATGGAGATTTTACAGTATCCTTTCACTGCCACACCCACCAAGCAATGCCACGCCCACCAAGCCACACCCACCGAACCGGTAGTAAAAAAATTTGAAACCCACCACTGATGGGTAGATACATTTTACTGCAGGCAAAAAATGAAATTATCTCTATTCAGAAAATCTACCCCCTTCGGAAAAGAGAAATCAAACCTATGCACTCTCTCCCTTTCGAGCGCTGGTGTGACACTATGATGCGCAGAGATAAGGGGCAGGGCTTGTACTGCAATGTTATGATGTTGTCTTTATCATTTAACCCCTTTTCCTTACCTACCTTGGAGACACTGCTGTATATTTAGCCACAGAATTTAACTCCTATGGTCTACCCTCTCACCCGGTGAAGACGACAGACTTTGGACAATTTACTTCCCACCCATGAGTTTTAGAGTTCCTACCGTACTCAATACTTACATAATAGTTCTGTCTGGCCAGAGCACTGCTTAATTCTTTCACTGATAGTTTATAGGAGTTGCTGGTCATATTTCTCAAGATATACACTATAGGTCTATGATGGCGAACCTTTTCCGGACCGAGTGCCCAAAGCGCGCATGCGCACCCGAACCACCAAAATGCAATGCGCATGGGGACCCTGTGCATGTGCCCTACCCCCGCATATGAGCACACATTCCCCTGCAATGGCCCACCCTGCATGTGCGCGCCCCCCCTGCATGTGCAGCCTCCCCACACGCGCCCCACCCTCACGCATGCGTGGCAGCGACCCAATGACCAGCTGGCTGGTGGGAGGCACACGCGAATGCGCGGCAGAGCTTACCTGGGGTGATGGATCACATGCCCACAGAGAAGGTGCTGCATGCCACCTGTGGCACGTGTGCCATAGGTTTGCCATCACAGCTATAGATGTAGCCCTTTTGGATTTGGAGCTCACAACTTGACCAACCCTAACATTTAACCTTACTGTCCGTTCTTTCTGGATGTTTGGCTGTGCTCATTTGATTCAAATATCAGATATCACAATCCTAATTCATCTGATTTTGAATAAATCCTATCTACAGGTGGATCATCTCATTGGCTTCAGTGAATGGCAGTAGTTGACTGGTCTTTTGGGGATCAGCAAGTAAGCAAGTTCATATCTAGTTAGAAAGTGGGTGGAATATTATCAAGAATCCCAGGATAGAGAATTTTCTGGAATCTCTAGTTATTTATTTACATATAATTATAAATTACATTCATTTCATAAAAGGAAACTTTTTCAGTTAGAAAAGGAGAAAGAATTCTAAGAATGAACTGTATTCATGCAAAAAAAAATTCTTTTTAATTTTTCATCTCTTTTTCCCCCTTCATTTTAGTACATGCATACATAGCATCTGGATGAACACAATGGTCTATTACAGGTCTAGGAGCCGTTACAGTAAATCAAGTAAGTAAAATGAATACTAGACAGATTTATACAATGACCATAAAGGTACCCTGGGAGCCGTTACGGTCCATAGGTCAAAAATACGGTCCACTTTTAAAAAAGCATCTATATATGTGTGTATATCTAATAATAGTACTCAGTCTCTAGAGTAAATAACATAGCATACAGTTTCAAAACAAAAATAAGGACTTTGGGGGAAATGAGGGGAAAAACAAAAACTTTCCTAAGCAGTGAATGCATTTCTGATGTGAAAGCATGCAAAGTTAAAGAAGTTTAAAAACTTGTAAGAAACCTTCACAGTTTTAGGAATAACAAATCCATTTTTTTTAAAAAAAATCATTTTAAATGCAGGCAATTTAAAAAATAAAAAACAAAGTCGATACCTAGGTTTTTTATTTTGCCTTTACTGTTTTTTATTGAATTTTCCGACAAATCTGAGACCAATGCTCCTTGACTGGAAAATGTTTAAATAAAATGCTAGGTGCGACATTCCAAATGAATGTCCCTCTCAATTATTTTCCTACTTACTGTTTTTTTTTCTTAGCTCCCACTTTTAATGCCGCATTTATCCCCGTGGCCAATGTTGAAGAGTCCCCTTCATATGTTCTGAGGTAACTGTCCTGCTTGAAGGAATGGCTTCACTGGTCCAAGATGACCAAAGGCTGTTTACAGCCTACACTTCTCTTTCCTAGAATTAAAAGGGCCTAATAAAAGTGAACAGCCAGCATGACTCATCAAGAACTTTAAACCATCAACTCTGACTAAGAAGAAAGTCTCCCAAATTTACCCAAACTATCTGCAACACAATGGAGAAAAGAAAGAATTCATCAAAGTCTCTCTCTTAATGTAATGCTTGATTGAACTATTCCAATCCCTTTTCAAATGGGATAACCAAATGGTAAGTGACCTCGGAGTCATGTCTTAGAGAGGTACACAAGTAATACTTGTTCATTTCCCCCCCCTTTTATGACATTATTAAGAAGGATTTTGAAGATTGTTCCTGAATATTAAAACAAAGTCTCTGAACACCACATCACTGGGATCCTTACATTTCCTCTCCACTGCTGGATTTTGAAGAGATGCTTGGAAAGCAGACATAGTCCTGGAGAAATAATCTAGGATGAAAATATAGCCCCTAAAGTTGTTTTCTTTCCATTTTCTAAATGAAGAGCCTTGTAAAGTTTCCAAGAGGTTTGGTTTTTGCCAAAATCGACTCCAGACTCCATCATTCCCTATGTTATCCTTCCTGTTAATAGTTCCCATTAATTAGAGCTGGCAGAGTTTTCACTTCCTTATCAGAGACTGCCAAATCAGCAAGTGTGAAAATATTCCACTGCCAGTAACCGGGGTTGTTGGATATTTTTTCCTCCCTGAAATGTTTGTTGATTCCATGCTTGGTTTTAATTTGGAAGATTGTATTTTATAACCAGAAACAAACAAACAGATTTATAACCAAAGATGGAAAGACGTAACCGAAAAAAGCCAAGCCAAGCATTGCAACCAAAGGCACCATTTTTATTGACTTCTTAAAAACCAAATAACCCAGCATATTAGTGTGGGCATTCTGCAACAGGCATTCAGCCCCATTGTACTACTTAGATGAGAATAAAAGGGAACCCCACTGTTTGAAATCCAGCGGAACATCCCCACAACAGAGCAGAACTGTTCCCTCATGCATGAATGGGAAGGAGATGAAAGAAAAGATGAACTTCTGAGGTGCAGCAAAACACAAAGACAACAAAAGTGCTGATCATGAGGGAATGACACAACTCATTGCAGCCAAAGGGATGAGAGAAAAAAGCTCAAAGAATGGTGTAGACAGCTAAGTGACATGTCGAAGAATGGAAAAATCTACAGAAGTGCCTTCGCTCTCCACACTTGATGAGAAACAATTAAATGTTGGTACATCTGTCATAAAAAGGATAATTGAAACCTGTTACCAGCATTATGGAGAGCAATTTAACTACCAAAATTGTAGCTCTCCAATTAAATGTTGCCTCCTCTTATCCACACTGCTTCCTAAAAGAAAGAAAAAACTTTTAACTTCTCTGATAATTTGCCATATTAGAATTGGCTATCAATTATATATTTGAACAGGCATATGTGAGAAGGTATCTATGCATAGCTAACTTGGAATGAAGAACGAACATATGATTCAAGATACATTCTCCTAACACACAAGTGGCTTTTTGCAACAAAGCAAAAATAAATAAATTGTTCAGACAGTAGGAGAACAGGGTAATTGTTGTAAAGCTTGTGAGACCTTGTTTACCCATCCAGATGTTCCCTCGCCTGCAAATACAATGGGGCTCTAACTAAACTATTGACTGTTGCTTTGTTGCTACTAGCTTGAAAACATGCAGCAGCCAACGGAACTGAAGAGCAGTTATTGACCCTGTCAGGATACCTGATTAATGGATAAATGCTGTAATTGATTAGCAGGGAAGTGTGAATTAAAACTGAGAATACAGCATCAATACTGAATTCTTGACAAAAGAAAGCTGACATAAAATGTAAAACCATTGCCTGCAGCTATATCTCAACTAAGAATTGCTTTCCTTAAAAACAGAAAGAAAAAATAACTTCAGCCCCAGGTCTTGTCCTCTGAGTGGCTCAGTCTTTTCTTTTGGTAAGGATGTCATGTATTAAACCACCAGCAAAAATGTTATGCGAACAACTCATCAATCCACCTTCGTCCTTCAAACTATGTGAGGCAGTTAAAGGACTCCATTATACTTTCACTCCTTTATCTCTTCAAAGATACTCTAGGCTTCCTTCATGGGTTGACTCTGAAGGCCTTGCCATTATGCTTGCTGAGAACCATAAATTTTGCTTGCCCCCAGTGCCCCGCTTGACAGATTGTTTCACCCAATACTATACTATACAGAGCAAGCCTCCACATCTCTAGGGACCCAGAGCAAAAAACAAGCAATAGCAACATTGTGATCAACAGCCTACTTAGATTTCAATAATGCTGCCTGATTGTGCTACTTGCTGTGGGCCGTGGTTAAGAGGCACATTACCTCCTACAGGATCTACCTTCAAGTCAACCTTCAGCCACAAAAATGCTTCTTTTACCGTAAACTACTACCCTATTGCTGCGTAACGGGGTGAGCTCCCGTTACTTGTCCCAGCTTCTGCCAACCTAGCAGTTCGAAGGCACGTAAAAAATGCAAGTAGAAAAATAGGTACCACCTTTGGTGAGAAGGTAATACTGTTCCGTACGTCTTTGGTGTTTAGTCATGCTGGCCACATGACCACAGAGACGTCTTCGGACAGCGCTGGCTCTTCGGCTTTGAAACGGAGATGAACACCGTCCCCTAGAGTAGGGAACAACTAGCACATATGTGTGAGGGAAACCTTTACCTTTACCTCACTACCTTTAAGCATATTTTAGGGGAGGGAGGGAGTGATATAGACAGACAGAGAAACATGCCAACCTTCTTAACACCCAGAGAAACACCCAGTTGCTGAGCAAATACATGGATTAGCAAGTAAACAGTAAACCCAATATTTGGCTGAGAAGCTGTGTTGGAGTTAGCAAGTTAGAAAATGTACCGGCTTATATATTAATCTTAAGAAACAAACATGCACCCAAGGCATGGGTCCTCAAGCTCTGGGCTGAGGCCCCCTAGTGGGCCATGAGCTATTTGCAACTGGGCTGCAGAAACACCGCAGAATGCATGTGCATGCGCATTCCCATTTGCATGAGCATGGGGTGCACATGTACACCCCTTGCGTAAATGAAGTTGCACATGCGTGCGTGCGCACTTGCTAGCCACTCACATAGAACCATCCCCTTCTCCCACCCACCCCCGCTGGTCCACAAAGCCAGAAAGGTTGGGGAAGCAAAGCACAGAATCTCTGCAAGCTGGGCTCCTTTATTCATTCATACAGTAGTTATTTTATAGACAAGAATTAGATTACATTTTGAAATTCTATGGTTTCTGATTGTTGCCCATCCTAGTTAAGCAGATGGGAATTACAGTCCAAAGCATCAGCTGGTCTTCAGATGACCCACTCTGGAATGGAAGTTCATCTTGAAATATTCCTAAATATTAGCAACTGCTCTCCTCCCTATCTGCATATAATAAATTAGCATGTTGAAAAGGTGTCTAGTCTACTTCTTTTTGAAAACAATAGAGTCTAGGCAGATCATTCAGAAAAGCAAACCCCCACTGGCATGGCACAATTTAACATTACAGGCACCAAAAGATTCTGTTGAACATGCTGCTCAATCCCTAGATATATGTACAACCATGATTTTCATGCACATTCATACTGATGCAAATCCCACTGGATTCAATAGAGATTCCCCTCTTGGTACATCTTCAAGCAATTGTTTTTAGACAAAAAGACATGAATGGGATTAGACATTGTTGTTGTGTCCATAACATAGCCATACAATAATTCTACTCTGCCCAACATCCCAAATTTACTTTACAATGGGGTTCTCTCACTTCTTAACCATTTAACTGTAGGAATGCATAAAACATAAAGAAAACATAAAGAGAACCCTGCTGGGTCAGGCCAAAGATAATTTTAGTTCAGACTTCTGTTTCTCACAGTGGTCAACCAGTTGTTCTTGGTGCTTGCAAGCAGGAGATCAAGACTTTGCCATTATTCTCCTGCACGTGGTATTTGGAGCCATGCTGCCTTGGAGACCCAGTGCATGTCATGGTTAAGATGCTAGAACAGTATCAGGTAGATCTACTTCAAGTCCATTTTTAACCATGGAAACTCATTGGGTAACTTTGGACCATTCAGGTATTGGTATCTGGAGGCATGGACAAAAGAAGCAAATAATGACACATGGTCATCATGACATAGGTACTAGTGCCAGTATTTCCATAATAATGCCACTGCATGGAGGTTGACATTTTGGGCTTGCTGTGATATCTCAGAGGCTAGTGAAAATGGAATCTTCAGCTAATGTAGAAAATAGCTACCTGATAGATTATGAAGCCTTTGAAATCCTATTTTGCTGGATTTAATTGCTGCTGACCCTGTTTCTAGGCCAAATGTAAATTGTGATGAGTTTCAAAATTGTCAATGGCTTGGAATCAGCTTTTTTAATTATTTGCATGAACCTGTCCTGGGCATGATCAGCAATGACGGGTTGCTTATGCCCATTAGTACCACTTATGAGGTTGATGGACAAAAGAAGTATAGATGTTTCAATTATTCTCAACTAATGTCCTCTCTCAGAAAGCATCTCTAGCATCACCCTTTCCTTTTCAAAGCCCTTATAGACCGAAGTGCTTCAGATGATCAGCTTATGTTTCAGGGCTCTATGACAACACACCACAGCCGCCATGGCCGTTGTGGAACAACTCGCCCTGGGACAAGAATTACACTAATATCGAAAAAATAGTGGAATAAAATCATTAAAGAAAGGATGCCAAAGGACGGATAAAATGAAACGTGAATGAGAAAAAATAAAATATTTTAAAAATTATTTTAAATGATTAAATTGAATAGTTGAATTGTTCCGCAGCGAATTATCCTGTGGCGAGTTGTCCATGGCTGCAGCAAGTTGTCCCATTCCAATGTTTCAGATTTTACATTTTAACTTGATTGTGCTGGTTTTCAGTTTGCATTGCCGTTTGTAAACCTATTTTAATTAATTTTCTACTAGAGATTCTATGAATTCATGCGTTAATGCTTTTATTTAAGGCATGTTCAAAATGTTTCATATCATTTACTAGAAGAGCAAGTTAGAAAAAATGAGTTAAATATTTAAATACACAATTACACCAGGTTGGATTTGAATCTTTCCTGGTAGAATGACTTACTTCTCTCCCAACTAACTTTAACCTGTGACACCATATGACATTTATTGAAGAGAGAACAATAGCCTGCTGAAACCAAGAGGCCCCAATGAAAGCCCTAACCACTTTAAATATAAAATTTCTGAACCATATCTGTGGCCAGCATTTGTGGAAAGTCAGCTCTTGAACAATGCTGCTCCATTCACCTTGTTTGCATCATACTGGCATGAGAACTCCCTAACATCTTGCATTTCAGTTGCAGAAGAGAGAAACAGTCCAAAAGTACAACCTGTTAAAGAATACAATCAAGGAGGTGACATTTCCTGTGGCTCTTCAAGCCGTTCCACTGAAGAATGAACTTTACCTTTTGTGATAAGATTTCAAAGAACAGAAATGGTTTATACAGGGATATTCAACATGAGGCGCTTATTAACCAGTTACTCTCTGCCACCAGTTTCCAAAACACAAAACTGGAATTAAAATATGACTGCAGAGAAGATGATTAAACCTCCTTTAACCCACCTTTTAAATATATATTAAGCAGTCAAATGAAAACTTCAATAACTTACCCTCAAGATTTAACATGACTGCCTGTGAAACACTGAAAACTATTACTTGAAATTTCATATAAGAACACTGAAAGCTCATAACTCATGGCTCCTTGCATTAATTTAGCCTTTTATGAGAGTCACTGATATCATCACCATGCTTTGGTGGCCATGTATATTCTACTATTGACCTTTAATATATACGTTTGTGGACTAAAGTTTAAAGATCCAATGTACGCTGGAAAAATAGTTTTTCTCAAGAGCATGGTCTAAATGAGAAATGGAACTCTGCTGGTGAGAATTTTCCTGAAGAGTTGTTTCCTAATTTGTGGAACAATCAGGAATCATGCATTGTGTGTAATCTACCAAAAGTTACTGAATGACATCACAATCAATTTGGCAGGCTGCATAATAACAATGATTTTGTCTAATAAGAAGCATCTTCTCATTTGAGTAGGCAAAACATTTGCAAATTGAAAAGAGATGTGGAAAAATCGTTGTTCATCAGCTCTCTTAATCTGTCACAGCTCTCGCAATTTACAGTTTTAAATGTGAGATCAACATACATTTCTTACTTTCCACTTATAAAGATTCTTCTAACTTCATGGCAGTGAAGAAAAAATGTACTTGGAATATCTTTACCTTTGCTCGTATTGCTCCTAAAAAAAATAGTATCAGGGCAGATGCTTTGCACCACAAAAGAATTTTGAAACCCATCATTCCTTTTCCAGTCAGTTTGTTCACACATAGCAAGATACATATTTTTCCCCAAATAGAAGCATAAACAATATTAGCCATAAACTGTTGGTATACTATAGAATGATTTCTTAGAACTTCAACAAAATTATTTAAATACAAATATTACACAACTAATTTTCTACAGAGGAATTATTGAGTCTATCATTTGCACCTCTATAACTGTCTGGTTCGGTTCTGCAACCCAACAAGAAAAACACAGAGGATAATTAGAACTGCAGAAAAAATAATTGCTACCAAACTGCCTTCCATTGAGGACCTGTATACTGCACGAATCAAGAAAAAGGCCGTGAAAATATTTGCAGATCACTCGCATCCTGGACATAAACTGTTTCAACTCCTACCCTCAAAATGATGCTATAGAGCACTGCACACCAGAACAACTAGACACAAGAACAGTTTTTTCCCGAAGGCCATCACTCTGCTAAACAAATAATTCCATCAACACTGTCAGATTATTTACTGAATCTGCACTACTATTAATCGTTTCATAGTTCCCATCACCAATCTCTTTCCACTTATGACTGTATGACTATAACTTGTTGCTGGCAATCTTTATGATTTATATTGATATATTGACCATCAATTGTGTTGTAAATGTTGTACCTTGATGAACGTATCTTTTCTTTTATGTACACTGAGAGCATATGCACCAAGACAAATTCCTTGTGTGTCCAATCACACTTGGCCAATAAAAAAATTCTATTCTAATTTTCTTCTGTTGTTAAACTACATGGATACTAAATCTAATTTTATAATGCTGCTAACAACAGCATCCACACATCTACCCATATCTGTTGGAATGCAAACGCATCTAACAATCATGAAAATGAACAGCAACTCATAGAGGTACCATTTTAAGGTATGCATTCTCCAAACAGTTCTCAAGGTTCAAAGATCTTTCAAGTTTAGGTTTCGGGTCTTGGCATATCATGGAAAGAGTGGATGGATATAATGCTGTTTTCTAATCACAACCTTGCTTGAAAGTCTTAATGGATTAATTGATTGACTGAAGCATGAATTGTTCTTAATGCAAAGAATCCTTTGCATTATCTAATTAAAAAAATCCAATAAAAAGCAGAATTGTTTTTCTTAAAAATCAATTAAAGAGGAATTGCTAATGAGAGTAAGTGATTAAAGGTAAAGGTAAAGGTTCCCCTTGGACATACGTGCTAGTCATTGCTGACTCTAGGGGGCGGTGCTCATCTCCGTTTCAAAGCCGAAGAGCCAGCGCTGTCCGAAGGCGTCTCCGTGGTCATGTGGCCAGCATGACTCAATGCCAAAGGCGCACGGAACACTGTTACCTTCCCACCAAACGTGGTCCCTATTTTTTCTACTTGCATTTTTACATGCTTTCGAAACTGCTAGGTTGACAGAAGCTGGGACAAGTAACGGGAGCTCACCCCGTTACACGGAAGCACTAGGGATTCGAACCGCTGAGCTGCCGACTTTTCGATCAACAAGCTCAACGTCCTAGCCCATGAGCCACCGCGTCCCATCAAGTGATTAGGAAGGGCAACTAAAAAGGTAGAGCTTTAAAATATGCCTACTGTTTAGGCATGGAGTACTAAAGAACATGAATTATTTGTGATAGGTGCCACTAGGGAGAACACTCTCCACTCTGACCTGGCCACTTTTTTCTGTCCTGGCCACTTTTTACAGAGGCATAATTGAGAGCGTTTTAACAAACTGCATCATTGTTTGGTTTGGTGGCAACAGTGACTCAGATCAGTCCATACACAGATAAGTATAGCTTGCTTTCCATTATTCAGGATACTACTTATACAGTAGGTATTATGTGCTTAGAGCAGGGATCTCCAACCTTGGGAACTTTAAGACTCGTGGACTTCCAGAATTCCTCAGCCAGCTTTGCTCTGGGAGTTGAAGTCCACAAGTTTTAAAGTTGCCAAGGCTGGAGACCCCTAGCTTAGAGCTCAAAGTATTGTTAGAGACCCCAAACACCCACTTCAAGGCCTGTTTCTGTTGCTCCCCTCTGAGGAAGTATCTATAGCTGGACTACTAGATTCTGTATCAGGTTTGTTTCTTATGCCATCCGTCTTGTAAACTCGCAGGATTCTTTTTTTTGCCATGTATATGTATACATTTTAATTAGACTGAGATTGTTTCTCTATGTCATATATGAGTGTGTATGGGAGTATATGCATAATTGTTGTCTTTTGAGAACTGAATGCAAAAAAATGTCATTTTAATGTGTGCTGATTAGTGTACGTTTAAAGTGACAATAAAGATTCTATCCTATCTTATCCTATCCTATTCTATCCCCTGTCATCCCCAAGTGGCAGTCTCTAATAGTACTATGTCTATGACCCAGGCACTGGTCAGAAGTGAAGCAATGGAGCCATAGCTAAATGTTAAGCCTGACATGTCAGAACATCTATACTTTGTCAATCTTGATACATCAACTCCAGATTAATAAAGCTGATGGGTCCATCATAAAGTTTTAAATCATCCAATACTGCCTGTTTCTTACCAATAGAATGATCCTTCATATAAAACATTAGACCAATGAAACTCACTGGACCTAAAATTCAATCTTAAAACAAGCAAAAAAAGACATTGGAGGGACAAGAAGTGATTACTTAGAATAGAAATCTAAGGAGTAAGGATTATTAGTAAGGAGTTAGTATTATTAGTTGGTATAATTAGTAATTAGTACAGAGTTGCTGATACACTTTTAGAAAGGAATAATTGAATCTCTCATTTGCACCTCTATAACTGTCTGGTTTGGCACAGCAACCAAACAAGACAGACACAGACTTAAACAGATAGTTAGGACTGGAAAAAAAAAGTTGCAAGCAGCCTTCCTTCCATGGAGGACCTGTATACTGCATGAGCCAGAAAAAGGCCTGTGAAAATATCTACAGACCCCTCACATCCTGAACATAAATTGTTTCAATTTCTTCCGACGACTCTATAGGCCAGGGCGTTGCACATCAAAACAACCAGACACAAAGGCAGTTCCCCCTCCCCATGCTATCACTCTGCTAAACTAGGGCTGTATTACTATTACTATTATCCTTCTCATCTTTCCTATTACCTATTTTCTAGCTTATTATTACTATAATTTTGTTGTTTGTATCTCATGATTTATATTGATTGCTTTTATTTAGTATCCTATTATGATTTATATTGATTATTTAGTATTCTATGACTATCACTGAGTGTTGTATCTTATGATTTATGATGACTGTATTTATGATTATGATCATGATTTATCACTTGTTGCTTGTATGTACACTGGGAGCTTATGCACTGGAAACAAATTCCTTGTGTGTCCAATCACACTTGGTCAAAAAGAATTATATTTTATACTTAGGATAGCTATCCAAGCAAAAAAGGGTTTTAAGGCAATTTCTGTGTATCTAGGCAGCCCTTTGGGTATTGCTCCAAGGGCTCCTATTACTATTGGTACAACCACTGATTTCTTCTTCCATAATCGTTCAACTTTAATTTGCAAACCACAATTTTTGTTTAGTAGTAGTAGTAGTAGTAATAGTAGTAATAGTAGTAGTAGTATTTAGCTTCTTCATTTCTTATGACTTTCTCTATTTTACCAATTCTTTTATTATGTTTCATTGCTATTATATTATTATTATTATTATTATTATTATTATTATTATTATTATTATTATTATTATTATTATTATTATTATTATTATTATTATTATTATTCCGATAAATCTCTTTTCCACTACCAACTTCTCATATAAAATCAGACTTCTTTTCCCAGTGGATAAAAAAACGGCATCCGGAAGGAAGGCCATGGTTTTTCAATCTCCCTTCTTCCTCCTGCATTGTACATATTGTGTAAGGCGAGTGCATGCTTGAATAGTTATTTGTGTTATGCCTGCAGCAGCTGTATGAAAATGAGATGCACAAATCCACTTAATGGATTTAGACAGTAAGTGACTGGTGGATTATGATTTAAACTTTACTGAGCTGTACAAATACATAGTTTGAATACCAGGTTTGTTACTCTGATTTCAGCTTTAATGTAGAATTACTAAAATTATGTTTAAAAAATACCCACTCCATAACTTGGTTTCTTAAAACTTTTATATGCAAAATAGATTCTTTCCATGTCTCAAATCAGAGTACCAGGAGCCCTTTTCAGAGAGAAACACTAAGTGGATTATGCTTCAGATTTTCCCTCTATACCTGAATGAATCATTTTAGCTAAAGAATAAAAACATACAATCACATACAATCATATGGAATCAATTAACTGAATAAAAACAAAAGCTCTTTAACGGAACTGTATTTATCTTTCTATTCTTTCAGGAAACAAAAGGGTGTACAATATGATAAAATATAGAGTGAAGAACTGGAAATTCAATAAATACTACTGCATGATCTCTTGATATGATTGTTACGTAATACATAATGACACATTAAAATCTAATTCAATTTTTGTACTATATAGTTATATAGTTGGGGTTTAGAGTCATCCTATACAACAACATGGGGGGTATATAAATCTTGCATATCAGACAAGCAGTCTGGTATACATTTCCCAATAAAGATAAATATTTGTTTATTATTGTTTTCTAATATTGATTGAATAAAAAAATTTTCCAATTTTTTTTCTTATCTAAACAGAATAAGACATTATACAAAGTGGGATCAATCTCGATTTTTAGAATATTTAGCACCTGCCAATCTCTAGCCATATACTCTCCTCTTCCCGAGTGTTACCTGTACAGGTTACCTATTCAAAACCACCTGCTCTGTGTCATAAATTATGTGGCCAAATGTGCAGTTTGGATATGACTCCCATATGGATCATTTAGGCTCTTTTTTGCTGTTATGTTTAGCCATATTAGCTAATGTGACTATGAAAGTGGTTTAACCTGTTAAACATAGGAGTAAGGACATTAAATTTGACAGGTTGATATAAATTGATTACAACTATGCTGTACTTTGGCCTTGATCTCCAAAAGTTATCCTTGAGCATATGAGAGCATTTAAGGAAGACATGGAAGAGTCTGAGAGAAGACATGAATGAGCCTTCTGTCTTGGATTTGTTCTTTGGAAGTCAAATCGGGGTGGGCTGCTGGGGGTTCGCAGGGGTTCGAGAGAACCTCTAGCTAAGATTCTGTGCAGTTTGGAGAACCCCATAATCCCACTCCTGGCTGGCTCCACCCACCCTGCCCCACCCAGGAGTCCCCATGTGACCCATTTTGGATGCAGGTAAGTGCAGGGTGCAAAATGTGCCTATCGGAAGTTCAGGAAGGTCGGAAACGTTTCGAGCCTCCAGAGGGCCTCCGGAGCCTGGGGAGGCCGTTTTTCACCCTCCTGGAGGCTCGAAGAAAGCCTCTGGGCCATGCCCACCATGGCCACACCTACCCAGCAACTGGGCAGAGAACCCCTTGCTAAAATTTTTGAAGCCCACCCCTGGGTCAAATCCAAAGTATGGCACAGCTCTCATACTCATAAAATCTTTCTGCCTATCTGATATATATGTGAAACTTACAGAACTTTTGATTTCATTCACGAATTTGGTCATTCTGAGCACTGCATGCAACACCATCAAAACTTTTTTTTATTTGCAGCAGATCCAAGAGCAAAAGTAATTTTAGCAAGTTGCCTAATGAATGCTAGGAAGAGATGAAGACTAGTTAATTGAAACTAATCCTAACAGGTTAGAATCGTTGATGATTAGCCCTTCAGGTAATACACTGGGAGCAGCTATTGCTTGTTTTAAATGAGAGTATACAGGTAGTCCTCGAGATATGACCGTGGTGACACAATGGTTAGAATGTAGAATACTATTCTACTATTCCACAATAGTAAAATTCAGTATTGCAGGCTAATTCTGCTAACAGTTTGGCAATTTGAATCTCATCAGCTCAAGATTGACTCAGACTTCCATCCTTCCAAGGTCGGTAAAATGAGGAGCCAGATTTTTGGGGGACAATATGCTGATTCTGTAAACTGCTTAGAGAGGGCTTTAAAGCACTATGGTATATAAGTCTAAGTGCTATTGCTATGACAGGCCATTTAACGAACATTCAAATTTACAACACTCCCTCAATGCTACACATAAACCCATTTCAAAGTTACAACCCCTGCAGTGCCCCCTTGGTGATTCACCCTTTCGACCAATCGCAGAGATGCTGCAGCACACCTACCTACCTATTTCCCCTCCCCCCCATCCTGCCCCACCGGGTTCCTACTCTACCACCCCACCAAGTTCCATCCATTCCTCCCCACCCCTGGCCACTGTTCTCTCTCTTATCTTTCAAAGATATCCAGAGTTCAGGAAGTCATAGTAGGGAAGGCTGCTCTTTGGCTGGGCTGTTGCTGGACCATGTGACACAGTCGAGGAGAAGGAATAATGCTGATTTTGCTCCCCTTGCAATCTGTTCCTCCTCAAAGCAGCTGCTTTTCTGAGCAGCATTTCTTCTCCTCTGTTGTGCCACGTGGCCCAGCAATGGAGCGGCCTTCCCTACTCCATCGTCCTGAGATCTGGATATCCTCAAAAGCTAAGTGTGTGATTGTGATGGGGTGGGGTACAGAGGAGGTGGGATTTTGGGAACCCAAGGGGAAGGAAGAAGAGCATGAGATATCTCAGTTGGAAAGATAGGCCTTGGGAGGTCTTATGGTATGCCTGTGCCTGCACTAGGCCTCCAATGGTCTCCCCCACCCCGGAGTCACCCTAAATTCTACTTAACGACTGGTGCACTTGCTTAATGAATGCATTGGAGAAAGCAGGGGTAGGGAGATCATTAATTATGCATTTCATTTAGGTACAATTTGACCTTTGACAGTAATGGAGAGGATGAGGATGAGGTTGAGGACTACCTGTATTCCACCCTGAAAGATCAAAAATAGTTTCTTGATTCACCAAGGCCAACTGGGATCCTAAAATGCTGGATGTAACTTGAAGACTGATGATTCCTCAGCCATATAATAATAGGGAATGCTTCATTTTTTTAAATTGAGGGACTTCTGCATATAGAAGGTTTAATCTATAGCAAATTAATTATTTCATATGATTCTGAAGAGCAATTAGCCACTGCAGAAGATGGATACCTTTCATTTCTCATACCTATTCCGCAGGATATCTTGGCATATGCCCTTTTATTTTATTCTTTATTTATTCTATTCATTTTATTCTTAAATATTTCTTAAATTAATAAATTATTCTTAAATAAGTGTCTGCCACTATAAGATTTTCCCTGGGAAAAAATCATGGCTAGAAGTGAATTTTTTTTATATAAATGCAGATCAGACTGAAGTAATTCTCATATATACTTTGCCTCTGTAATTTACAGTTGTGAAACATGAAGTTCATGAGATCGGTAATAATCCATCATCTCTCTGACTTTTCTAAATTCCTGCAATGGATAATAATGACCTGCCAATGAAGATGACATAACAGATTATTGACGTAACATATCTGAAATACTTTGGGCGCCCAGAAGCACAGAATATTTTAAAGTAGCTAACAAGAATGTGTATGTATACATACACGTGTACACATGATGTGCAAAAGAATACTTGATACTTGATTCATGTCCTTAATAGTACAACGTGCACCAGCACTGTTTTAATTAAAGGCATATTCTGTTCCTACAAAATGTCTCAATGAGTCAGAAGGATTCAGGTTTTCCAAACCATAGCTTCCAAGATCATCAGGGTTATTTTCTGAATGACACATTTCTAAACATGAAAGCAGTAATTGGAATACACATTAACACATTCGGTGATATACTATAAAATGTGAACCTGGCAGACAGTGAAAAAATAAGGGCCACACTTGAGGTACAGAACTTTTACGAGGATGGCAAACTGAGTATATAAAACATATTAAAACACTAGTCTTCTCTACAGCAAATGGTAATTAATCTTTTCAGCCACCCATGTAGTATTTTAAATGACACTTGCAGAAGGAAACAACACCACCAATGCTATTGTATTTGTGGCTGAAGCTAATCATTTAAAAAAATTTTTAAAGTGCAGCAGATAATAAAATTTGTATTTAAGATGGAAACATTAACAAACTATGTTTATTTCCTTTCCTCAGTTAATAAAATTAGTAAACTCTAAACCTACAACTGAAAAGAAACTAAGAGTTTCTGCAAGCCTCAGGGGATGAATTTGTCTTCTGTGAAATGACATTTTATTCCCAAATCATTTAACCTCTGACTTGTCATAACTAGACCACAGCCCGTTGAACTGCAATTTAGCAACATCATTCAAGGTGACATAGCAGCCTCTCATGAATGAAATATAAGCAGCTGATGAACACCTAATATATCTTGAAAGAAAAATCCTGTTGCCTCTGGCGAGGTTACATTCTAACAACTGTTGAATCAGAAATAATCCAGGATAATCCAAATTGGCCATTCAGCACTGCCAGAGTATCTGCCCCAAATATGAAAGATGAATCCATCCAATACGAATAAACTATTTTTTCGTTAGTGTGTTTCTATTGAGACAAATTAGATATATGACTAGTAAAAGAACCACAATGAAATAAATAATTTTACCATCTGTTCTTCCATCTATGATGACAGCAAAGCCACTGAAGACCTAGACCAGTGATGGCTAACCTTTTTGCCGTCGCATGCCAAAAGCAGGGGGAGTGCGGGGGGGTCCTGCACGCATGTGCCCAGACTCATAATTCAATGCCCCTTGCGCCTCTCCCCCTGTGCGCCCCTCCTACGCTCCCCCTGCTTTTGGCACGCGGCGGCAAAAAGGTTACCAGTGGGCCGGTAGGCTCATTTTTCGCACTCCCCAGGCTTCAGAGGCTTTCTTGGAGCTTGGGGAGGGCGAAAACAGCCTCCCCCATCCCCGAGGCCCTCCGGAGGCCGGAAATGGCCAGTTTCCCGACTTCCAGTGGAACTGGAAGGTCTGAAAATTAGCTGGCCGGCGTGTGCATGCGCGATGGAACTGAACTAGGACAATGCTTGCGTGCCCACAGATATGGCTCCGTGTGTCACATCACGGACCTGATGTGGCAATCATCCTGAGGTTGCCAAAGATTACCCATTTTAACCAATGTGAAAGAAGACTCCATATTTTATTTTATATCCATAAGGTAAATGTATAAAATGTCTTTAGAAGTCATTTTTGAACGTAAAATTATAAAAATGCAGTTCTGAGATATAAAATAACTATATGCAAAACATTGCATCCCTCTAGAAATGGTTGGCAATAGGTCTGTGCATCTATTACGCCTATTGTTGTATAAATATGTGTAATAGAAGTGTAGAGCTACCACAAACCATTTCTACATGGATGCATAGCTAAAGAAACATTTTGAAGCTTTAGATGCCTCCACTGAGCCGTGCTCTGTTAAAATGATGTTTCTTTATGAGAGCTTGTCCATAATTACCTGCCAATGGAAGAAAATACTTGTAGCTCAGGATTGAGCTTGGTTATTTAATTGCAGACGATTCATTACCCAACTAGGTAACATCTTCAGTTACCTCTGAGAGCAAACCCCACTCCCTTCTGCCTCCAAAGATGCTATCTACTTTGATAATAAAACATCTGTAGGAAAATAACTAAGCTCAGAGAACATCAAGGACTCCATAATTACCTGCCTCAAATGTGGAAGTTTTAGAGGAAGCCAAAGATCTTTGTTTTTGATTGATAATATAGGACCGCTCAATCTGAAAGCATCCATACTGAAGTAACTTGGCTGGTTCCAGAGAGAGAGATTATTATTCTGCTCTTTCCAGCATTAAACCAATATGGTTTCCTGCTGTCACTTTTCAAAACAGATCTTTACAATGAAAGAAATGGCTTCGCTGGCCAAGGCTTCAATATGTACGCTATTCATTTTTCAAACAAGAATCCTCAAGCTATATAATTAACATTACACTAAGTGTTGGCTTCTTGGCCAAAAAAATGTCTATTTTTTAAAAAGAAAGCCAAGGGTGTGGGAGGGAGCTTCAAGGAAATAACCAGCTGATTAGCTTACATTCTAACCATTTAAATTTATGAAGAGGTTTGTTACAGATACCAAGTATACAGAAGGTTAAGGTTCCTGAAGTGAAATCAACATTTTCTTTAAAAGCCGCCCAGTATTACTCTATTGCAGGGGTGTCAAACTGGTGGCCCGCGGGCTGGATGCATTACGTACAGGCCACACCCACCCCAGCTCCGCAAAAGGAAAAAAACATTGCATCCCTCTAGAAATGGTTGGCAATAGGTCTGTGCATCTATTACGCCTATTGTTGTATAAATATGTGTAATAGAAGTGTAGAGCTACCACAAACCATTTCTACATGGATGCATAGCTAAAGAAACATTTTGAAGCTTTAGATGCCTCCACTGAGCCGTGCTCTGTTAAAATGATGTTTCTTTATGAGAGCTTGTCCATAATTACCTGCCAATGGAAGAAAATACTTGTAGCTCAGGATTGAGCTTGGTTATTTAATTGCAGACGATTCATTACCCAACTAGGCAACATCTTCAGTTACCTCTGAGAGCAAACCCCACTCCCTTCTGCCTCCAAAGATGCTATCTACTTTGATAATAAAACATCTGTAGGAAAATAACTAAGCTCAGAGAACACCAAGGACTCCATAATTACCTGCTTCAAATGTGGAAGTTTTAGAGGAAGCCAAAGATCTTTGTTTTTGATTGATAATATAGGACCGCTCAATCTGAAAGCATCCATACTGAAGTAACTTGGCTGGTTCCAGAGAGAGAGATTATTATTCTGCTCTTTCCAGCATTAAACCAATATGGTTTCCTGCTGTCACTTTTCAAAACAGATCTTTACAATGAAAAAAATGGCTTCGCTGGCCAAGGCTTCAATATGTACGCTATTCACCTTTCAAACAAGAATCCTCAAGCTATATAATTAACATTACACTAAGTGTTGGCTTCTTGGCCAAAAAAATGTCTATTTTTTAAAAAGAAAGCCGAGGGTGTGGGAGGGAGCTTCAAGGAAATAACCAGCTGATTAGCTTACATTCTAACCATTTAAATTTATGAAGAGGTTTGTTACAGATACCAAGTATACAGAAGGTTAAGGTTCCTGAAGTGAAATCAACATTTTCTTTAAAAGCCGCCCAGTATTACTCTATTGCAGGGGTGTCAAACTGGTGGCCCGCGGGCTGGATGCATTACGTACAGGCCACACACACCCAGCTCCGCAAAAGGAAAAAAACATTGCGATATGTTACATGATGGCAACGTGACGCAGTGAGTTTGACACCCGTGCTCTATTGTGAGATAGCATATATCTCACAATATAAATTTAATAAATAAATAAAAAGTAATTTCTGTCTCACTACATTTGTACAGTTCCTTCAGAGATTTAGCAAGCAGAAGGTAGGGATAATTTGATATTCTTTGTTCACTGGTGTCTAATTTTTTACGAATTGCCCCCTAAAAGACTCTTAAGCAAATTTAGCAACTGTCGGAGTAAGGAAATTCTTCTTTTGAATCACTGTTTAGTTAAAGTTGGTGGCCAAGTTATAAGAAAGATGTTGAGACTCTAGAAGAGCATTTGTCTGAAACAGTATAGGTCTCCTGCTTGAGCAGGGGGTTGGACTAGAACAAGAGTCTCCAACCTTAGTAACTTTAAGGTTTGTGGGCTTCAACTCCCAGAGTTGAAGAGCCAGAGCAAAGCTGGCTGAGGAACTCTGGGTGTTGAAGCCCACAAACCTTAAAGTTACTAAGGTTGGAGACTCCTGGACTAGAAGACCTCCAAGGTCCCTTCCAAGTCTATTATTCTGTTATTCTTATTCTGTTAAAGAAAACAAAATGAAAGACTCAATCATCAGTTCTCATAATGAAAGATTGTACAAAAAGCAATCCACCAAAGGTTTGTAAAGTATAGGCTGATGGATACTGATGGAGTCATGGCTAATCAGAAAACTGATCTTGGAGGTCTGGTGGGTAGGCCAGGCACAGCAGTTCCCTTTGATTGACACTAGGAAAAGATTTGAGAATAAGATGCCCAATATTGGTTTGCCCTCCCAAAAATCTAAAATGCAACTTTATTTGATAGGCCACAAGCAGTTCTTTTGGAAGCACCTTAAAAATAATATTTTAAAGGGAACGTTGGCTTACCTGAACGTCCCTTCTTAGAGAGGGGAAAACGGCCGTCAGGACTGGGTTATTTCTTCTCGTTGCTGATTGGACCGAGTCTTTTAAATTGTAGTTTGTGGTCCCCGCCTCCTCCTGTTTCCCTCCAGCTTTTTCGGCGAGGATTCAACTGTAGGCCGGCGAGTCTCTCTGAAATGATAGAGAATTAGCGCCCTCCCGCCCCTGAACCCCGAATAGACAGACGCCATGGGTGGGGCTGACGGCCGTTTTCCCCTCTCTAAGAAGGGACGTTCAGGTAAGCCAACGTTCCCTTCTCCCAGTCGGGGAAAACGGCCGTCAGGACTGGGATATACCAAAGCCCCCATGTCTTACCGGGAGGGTTGATGGCGGCCTGTCATTGCTGGGAAAACACCGTCTGCAGAACCCATCTGCCAAATGCAGCGTCAGCCGAGGCGTAGGAGTCCACCCGATAGTGTCGAATGAACGAAGAAGGGGTGGACCACGTCGCCGCTCTGCAGATCTCTTCGATGGAGGCTTGGGCTCCCCAAGCGGCCGAAGAGGCTGCACTTCTGGTAGAGTGTGCTGTAATCTTTCGCGGAACCGGCAGAGATTGGCTTTCATAAGCTGTGGCAATTGCGGCCCTAATCCATCTGGCCAGGACCGACTTGGTCACCTTCTGACCCAGAGACAGTGGTTGGAACGACACAAATAGGGCCTCTGTTTTACGGAAGGATGATGTCCGCTCAATGTATATTTTCAATGCTCTCCGCACGTCCAGGGTGTGCCACACTCTCTCTAAATGGTGTCTGGGCGTTGGGCAGAAATTGGGCAGGACGACTTCCTGTGTCCTATGGAATTGGCTGTTAACCTTCGGGAGGAAGGTAGGGTCTAGACGTAGTACCACTCTGTCGTTGAAGAACGTGCAGAGGTCCTGTCTAATTGATAAAGCCGATAATTCCGAAATTCTACGGGCTGAGGTGATGGCTATCAGAAAGGCCACCTTCAGCAACAGAATACGGAGAGAGGAGTCTCTAAGCGGTTCAAACGGCGCCTTAGTAAGAGCATTGAGCACAGCATTCAATCGCCACGATGGAAAACGGTGAACCACGGGGGGGTTGACGTTGTTAGCCCCTCGAAAGAATTGTTGAATGAGAGGCTCCTTGGAAAGAGATATAAGTGAACCACATCTCAAGACTGACGAAATCGCCGCTACTTGTCTCTTGAGCGTATTGGTCGCCAATCCCGAATCAAGACCTCGCTGCAGAAATGCTAAAATGTCTAAGACAGAAGCTGAGGGAGCCACTACCCCTTGAGGTGCACACCACTTTTCAAATGTGCGCCATGTGGCCTCGTAAATCCGTTTGGTAGAGTCTCTGCGGGAGGCTAGCATGGTGGGGATGACCTGACCTGGAACTTTTGCCCTAATCAAGACGCTCCGCTCAATCTCCACACGGCTAGGCGTAGCCATTGTGGTTCGGGGTGTCGAACTGGTCCCTGGAGAAGAGACACCTGGCTGTCCGGGATCCTCCACGGTTCCCGAACTGACAGAGTCAACAGGTCTGCAAACCAGGGTCTCCTGGGCCAGAATGGGGCGACCAGAATCAGTTCTGACTTTTCCAAGAGAAGCTTGCGTACTACTCTGGGAATCAGTGGGATTGGTGGAAAGGCATAGAGAAGGCCCTGAGGCCATCTGCTGCGCAGAGCATCCACTGATTCCGCTCCCCGAGAGGGAAACCTTGAAAAAAACCGAGGCACTTGATTGTTGGTCTCGGAGGAGAATAAGTCCACCTGAGGGAGTCCGAAGCGGGAACACAGCTCTTGGAAATTCGCTGGGGACAAGGACCATTCCGATTGGTCGATAGTTTGGCGGCTGAGGGAGTCCGCTGTACAATTGTCCGTCCCCGCAATGTGTTCCGCCTTCAAAGAGCGCAGGTGGGATTCGGCCCAATGCCCGAGGGTGAGGGTTTCCGTCATCAGCGAGCGAGAGTGAGTGCCCCCCCACCTGTTTATGTGCGCCTTTGCCGTCACGTTGTCCGTGAGGATAAGGACATCTCTGCCCCGGATGACATCCACGAAGGCTAGTAGAGCCAGACGGATGGCGCGCAGCTCTAGAAAATTGATGCCGTGATGGACTTCTGAGAGTGACCACTTGCCTTGAGCTAGGTGTTGGTTTAAATGCGCTCCCCAGCCCGAGAGGCTGGCATCTGTGGTGATCACTACCCTCACAGGTTCCCTGAAGACCGAGCCTCTGGCCATCACTTCTGGATTCCACCAGTCTAAAGAGTCGATCACCTCCCGCGGAAGACTCACCCGCCGCTTGGATGAACTGCACCGTTTCCTCTGATGTGGTAAGAGGAACCACTGAAGCGGCCGACTGTGGAGGCGAGACCACGGAACAATATCGTATGACGACACCATCTTCCCCAGGAGTTGGGAGAGCCGGTCCAAGGGGACCGACCGTGAAAGTCTAGAGCTGCTAGCTAATTCGGCTAAGCTGACCTGACGTTCGGGCGACAGAAAAACCATCGAACTTAGTGAATCGATCTGTGCACCCAAGTGTACTATGGAGGTAGAGGGGGTGAGATGGCTTTTATCCCAGTTAATCGAGAACCCGTGAGATTGAAGTGCTTCAATGGTTAAAGATATATCTCTATAGGTCGTATCCTGGGAAGCTGACAGAATGAGAATATCATCTAGGTAGGCCTGGAGTCTAACCGGAAACCTCCGAATGTGGGCCATGAGAACTGTCATGACCTTTGTGAAGACCCTGGGGGCCGAGGACAACCCGAAGGGTAAAGCCCGGTATTGATAGTGAGAGCCATTGAAGCAAAACCGTAAGAATTTACGGTGATCTCGTCTAATGGGAATATGTAGGTAAGCTTCCGTTAAATCAATAGAGGCCATGTAATCACCCTGTCTAATGCACTCCAATATGGAACGTAACGAGTGCATTTTAAAACGGTGGTATACAATGTATTTGTTAAGGGCCTTGAGGTCTAGAATAGCTCTCCAGCCCCCCGACGGCTTGCTTACGACGAAAAGTCTGGAATAAAACCCCTGTTTGAGTTGATCGGGGGGGACCAATTGAATGGCCCGAATAGCCAATAGATGATTAACGGCAGACTCCACCAGAGAAGAGCTAGAGCTGCGAAGTGAAACAGGATAGGGGACGAAAACCGTCGGGGGGGTGGAAAGGAATTCCAGAGCCAGACCGTGTCTAATGGTATCCTTGACCCACCGGTCTGAAGTGGAAAGGTCCCATTGGGTGGCAAAAAGAGCCAGCCGGCCCCCAATGGGAAGATCTGCTGCGGGACTACTTGAAGCGGTTGAACTGCTTGCCCCGCCCCCCTCGGAATGGTCTACGGCTCGAGAATTTGACCCCTGATCTAACCTGATCGGCCCGTTGGGAGTTTCCTCTGTACGGTGGAAACCTTCGTCGAAACCCCGATCCTCCGGATTCCTGGCCACGAAAGGAAGAGGCCGACGAAGATGGTGATGGTGAGGGACGAAAATAAGGCTGATGCCGAAGTTCTCCCCGTCGGGATAGAGAGGGCAAGATCTTCTTCTTGTCCTTGGTCTCTATTAAGATCGGGTCTAGAGATGCGCCGAATAAGTTCGTGCCCGCATAGGGGGAGGAGGCCAGTCGCCACTTATTTCTGGTGTCCGCTCGCCAGTGACGGAGCCATAAAAGTCTGCGCGATGTCACTGTAGATCCAATGGCCTTGGCCGAAAAACGGGCAGCGTTCAGCGTTGAATCAGCGGAAAACTCTAAGGCTGTGATGACCTTGTTAAGGTCTTGATGGGCTCTCACGTCAGAGGATGGTAACCGGCCCTGAAGTTGCCTGAGCCACATGATAGATGCTCTATTGAAAAATGAGGAAGCCATGGAGGACCTGACCGACCAGGCTGAGGCCTGATGGGATTTGACCAAAGATTGGTCAGCCCTTTTGTCCTCCGGACGAAGAGCCTCGTTCTCTGGGCCAGTGACGTGAGAGGATGCCGTTAATGCCACTACTGGTGCATCCACGGTGGGGATTTGCAGGATATTTTCAAGATCTGGAGCACAATTATAAAACTTTTTGTCTGTGGCATTGGGACTGGCTCCTGAACCCGGATTCGACCATTGACGCTGGACAACGTCAACAAACATCTTGGGAGCGGGAATCGTCTCTGCAGGCACCGTGGGCTCCACAAACAGGTTAGATGAAGTGCTGGGTAGGGATGGAGGGTTGGCTGGGGAAACCGGGACCCCACCTAGCCCCGTGGTAGCTAGGGCCTTGAATAGAAGTGAACGAAACAGGTGGGGCTTAAAGAGTCCCACAAATGAAGGCTGGTCAGGTCCCAGCCCCTCGTCTTCTGATAAGGCCTCCCCAGTATCCTCTTCCTCTGACACCGAGGCCTGGCTGCCCTCCTCTGATGAATTTTCACATTGAGAATTGAACAAAGCTGGTGCCAAATTAGAGGATTCTTTCTTTTTGTCCCTCTTACTGGACTTGGCATAAGAAGATGACTTATTTTGCTGTTGAAAGGATTGAGCCAACTCCTGACGTATGGCCTGCTGTATCATCAGACTAAACGAGTCAGGCAGTTGAAAAACTGGTATCTGGGGCAATCTGGCATCTGGTTGGGCCAAGGGAACACCCCCTCCCTGGGGCCCCCCTATCTCTTGGGACTCCCTAGCTGGTTGAGCCTGCAAGGGACCTGGGGAAATTGAAAGTTCCATCTCAGAAAGGGTACGGAACAAAGGGGTAGTTGCAGCCTGAGTTGAAGGCAAGGGGGAAAATCTGTCTGGAGACCAGGATCCAGACCCTTGGATAGGCTGGGATAAGACATCCGGGCCTTGAGGTTCAGGAAGGGCCCCAGCATTTTGCTTTCTCCCTTGTTTAGGTGAAGGGGATCGATGAACCTTCCTTGAGGCCTTAGAAAAGACCCTTTCTAGGGCCCTGTGACGCCTCTCCTCAGCTCTTGCCCCCTTCTTGGTCTTTGCCCTCGTTACCTTTCTCCCCCTGGAAGGGGAAACTTGAAGGGCTGTGGATGGACCCTCCCCTGGGTCCTCCAGAACAATCTCCTCCTGGGTGGGAGCCGGCAAGGCAGTCTGAGAATTACTGGCGTCCGCCATTTTGAAAAAGGCCTTTCCCGCCAATTTAATGCTGCTTCGGCCTACTCACAGTTTCCTTGGAGTGCCTTGAGGGGCCTGCTGCTGCTCGGAACTTCGACGCTCCCACCGATTTCTCTCTCCGTCTGCCTTCTCTCTTTCTCTCTCAGTCTCTCTCTCTCTCTCTCTCTCTCTCTCTCTCTCTCTCTCTCTCTCTCCGCGGTATCCAGCGGCCGCCGCCCGATTGCTAGCCCGAACGCCTGAAAAAGGGGCCGTTCGCTGATTTCCCCCGTCTGCCAGCGGCCTTAAACGCAAAAACAAAACAAAACAAAAAAAAAAATTTTTCCTGAAGCAAGGCCGGGTGATGTAGCTCGCCTCACGGCTTTTGAGTCCTGCCGCGGTTGCGAGCGAGACGGGGAAGCAGAGAGAGAGAGAGGAAGATCGAAGGAAGCCGGAACGACACGGGGCGCCTCTGGGACGAAGCCCGTGAGCCGCTCGTGTCAGCAAGATATTTTCGGCTGCTCTTTGCGCTGCGGGGACGAAACCCGTGAGCGCTGTCGGCTCTGGCTAGCTGGCCAAGTCGCCTGGGCGGCCCTCTGTGGGTTCGGGAGCAGTTCCCTGCTCACCGCTCTCCACCAGTTCAAATAAAGTAAAAAATAAAAAATAAAAATTAAAAATAAAAATTCAAAGGAGGCACTGGGAGAAAAAGGGAAAACAAAAAACTAAACTCTCACTAAATCAAACTAACCACAAACCTAGACCTTCTAAACTAGAACAAACTAGCCTGAGGTACCAAATAACGCTCCGGTCCTAGCAAAAACCGAGTCGAAAAAGCTGGAGGGAAACAGGAGGAGGCGGGGACCACAAACTACAATTTAAAAGACTCGGTCCAATCAGCAACGAGAAGAAATAACCCAGTCCTGACGGCCGTTTTCCCCGACTGGGAGAAGTTTAAAGTTTTAAAGTTGAAAGACTTTCAGAAACAGTGGTGTGTTGTTGTTGTTTTTGCAGGATCCAAACTGAGTCAGTCACTGGGTCCATAGACTTATTTTTCCAAGCTTTCAGGCTCATGCTAGAGCCCATTATCAGGAAACCTCTGCTTTCCAGAATATGTGCACTAGGCTGTTCTACAGTACATATGGTATTTATATGGTGCCGGTTGTGCATTGCTTTTAGTTGTTAATTAGGGTGTTGATAGCTGGCTATTAAGTCCTTGACTGTTGTTTCTTATGCCTCTGTGCCCTCAGTTCCTAGGTACCTGATAAGCTGGTGGTAAACTCCTGTTCACGGACAAGGAGCTCCTTTCCCAGGTTTCAATTATTTATCTGGCTATTTTTGTCCCTGCTAAGCCAACAATCATAGTAGCTGCGAAATTAAATGCATGTCCTTGTTCACTGCAGTGGAGGTTACCAATGAGTTCGGGTCTCCTCGTCTAACTGCTTGCGTGTGTTCTCTTAGTCTGGTGGTTAGCTTCCATCCCATCTGTCCTACATAATCACAGAAACAATTTATGCAGGGAATCGAGTAGATTACATTAAAAATTTCTTCCACCTCCAAATGATTTTTGTGTTGAATGATTTGTCCTCATATGGTAGCGATGGGTGATGCCCACTTACAGATCTCGGAAGCGGTGTTCTACTGCTTCCAAACGTTTTTGATGTATGGCAGGGTGTGTCATATAGTTGGTCTTGAATCTTCTTTCTTCCTTTCTTTCTCTTGCATGTTGCATAGCCATCTTGTGATAAATGCTTGTGGGTACCCATTCTGCCTGAATCATTCATGTAGGTATCTGCTGTCCTGTTGTTTTGCTTGCTTGCTTAACAATGGAAACTCTGGTCATAAATTGAGGGCTATATACAATAGGGAGGGGTGAATTAATTATAATGCTCCCTATCTTGAATGTTTTGATCCCCTGCCCCACAGATACACAAGTTCTCAGCCCAACATACTTCACAGTTGTTACAAGTAAAAAGTATAGGAGAGCCCCTCCCCAATAAGCCGGCTTGAATTTGAGAGGGCTATTAAAAGCACTTAAGTGAATCGTATTAATTTATTTATTTCAAGATTAAGAAGGCGGCCCAACTCAAACAGTGTGGCAGCATTCAACATAAATATGCAATAAGCAAAAAGAGAAATATATACATATATGCACGCACACACACACTTCCCTTCCTCCTTCTCTCTCTCTGTGTTGAAGCTTTTTATTTTGTAACCTTTGCCCCTGTTAAATTAAAGCCTACATTTGGAGATGGTTGTCTGAGTTTCTTAGAAGTAGTTATTCTTCGCTTCGCTGAAGAACAATGCATAAATCAGCTGCTATGTATTTCACACCCTTCATTTCTTCATTCATCATACATGAGTTCACATAGTCACATAAACAAACAGTAACAAATACATACTTTGCTAGGCTACAGCTGCCAAAAAAGACATATTTAGCTGTTAGGCTTTATATTCTTTCTCATCATGAATCTGCTCAGCCCCAGAAGTGACTTTAATCAGACACACCCATTTCTGATGTGGATCCAGATTAAAAAAATTAGCAGTTTTTATGGAATGCACCCTACACCTTGAACATAAACATGAAATCAAAGAACTCTGTGCAAATCAGTCTGAATAGCCGAAACAGCAATTCCCAGTTGCACTGATTATCATAAAATGTAATACTACAGTATTTAGTACGTATGGAGGAGATTAAAAAAACACACACACTTAAAATGTGTTTAATTAAAGGGAGATCCTCACAGCTTGAAATGGGTTCTTCACATGTTTCCTGAAAAACAAATTTAATTTTATAGGATGCTTTAACTAATTACAACATCAAACTTGGAAGCTGCAGTTATAAAAAGGAATACAGGAGAGATGATTGTGCACAGAAGAGAAATTATGTCTGTACATGGTACTGGAAGAAAAAAAATTGAGCAAGCATAAAAGTGATAACTACTCTGATGCGGTTGGATAGATGGCTGGGTGGAAGCTCATTGGATGACACCTAGCCCCCTGCTTCATGGCTGAAGCATGAAAAAATGATGGCCATCTGTTATATTTGCAGATATTCCAATCTTTATCTGTAGGAAAATAACAACAATGCTCCTCTAAAAGCCGCATAAAACATGCACAAGAAATTGATTGTTGCATCGAACATTTTTTCAAGGAAGCTGAACCAAAATAATGGGCACCATGTGTGCCCTCTGCACTTTCTTGCCCATTCTGATTTTAATTCAAAAGTACTGTAGGATAAGAAGAGTGGTGACTAATTTGAGGAGTGGTGGGGTGGGGTGGGGAGAGAAAACCTGGCATGACAAATGAAGTACCTACAATGTGCAGGAAGGAGTTTAAAATAACTCAATGTAAGATTTAAATTGTCCTCTAAGTTGGATTTAGCTTCCTTCCATTTATCTTTTTTACTGCATTAACATTTCTTTTGTGACAGCTGCTGCTGGGAACCTATTGTAAATTTAGGCAATTAGGACTTTTGTTCTGTCTGTCCCTCCCCTCAGTCAATACTATACTATAGCATCAAAGGAAGCTAATTCACTGTAGGTTGGTTCCAACTTTAAAATCAAAAGCAAAAAAAGATGTTAGAACTCGCTGCTGAGCCTGAGTCAAATATATTTTAACTGGCTTTAAAATTGCTGTTTTAAGCTTATACAGTTCCTAAAATATTAAGTTTTAGCCGTCCTGTACAATGTTCACAATTACAACCACAAAAATAGACACCAGTGTTAAGTTGGCATACTCTTCCTGTTCCTGAATCCAAAGTAGATGTTAAAAACTGGTCTAAGATTTCTGGAATTCCAAAAACAATCTTCTTTAACACTGCTACACTAGTCATAGTACAATCATTCATAATATGTCAGAAAAATGTAATAAAAGCAGGAAACCTCAGAGCCAGCTACTGCAATATGGAGAAAATTCTCTTAGTACTGTACTGTTCCAGGCTGCAAAGAGTTGAATTATGGTACTTTCCTGTTGGGAGAGGAAACCCAAATGCTAAGGAAAAGAAATGAGCCTGAGTTGTCACATTCCTTCCGTGCCATTTGTAATAGGCAGTATAGCAATTTTGGCTTTATTTAGCATTTATCTAATTAATATTGACATTAGAATTAGGATCCTTTTTCTCTTCTTCAATGGATAGAAACTAATCAAAGAGAGAAGCAACCTGTATTAAGGAAAAACCTCCAAACAGTGAGGCCAATTAACCAGTGGAATGGGTTGCCTCCAGAAGTTGTAGGTGCTTCATCACTGGAGGTTTTTAAGAAGAGACTGGACAGCCATTTGCCTGAAATGGCATGGGCTCTCCTGCTTCAGCAGGGAACTGGACTAGAAGACCTCGAAGGTCCCTTCTATCCTATCCTAACCCATCCCATCCCACCCCATCCATCTCATCCCAGGCTCTCTGACAGGCAGTGCCAGCTGGGAAAGAGGTTTAGAAATAGTCTGTGATTATTTCCAGACTGATAATCATCCCTCTTATCTCTCTGAAATTATTTTGTACAGTCACTTTGGATTTTTTTTAAACACTGTTTTTTCTTTTGCTATATTTTATAGAATGCATGATTTATTATTGCAAGCTGCCTTGAGGCAATGGTGAAATGCAATTTTTTTTGCTACCAGTTCTGTGGGCGTGGCTTAGTAGGCATGGATGGGGGGTGTCATGTGACTGGGTGGGTGTGGTCAAGGTTTTTTTTTACTTTTTAAAGCATCTTTTACTACCTATTCTTTTTTTTCCTTTTTTCTTTTTTCTTTTTTTCATTTATATCCCGCCCTTCTCCGAAGACTCAGGGCGGCTTACAATGTGTTAAGCAATAGTCTTCATCCATTTGTATATTATATACAAAGTCAACTTATTGCCCCCAACAATCTGGGTCCTCATTTTACCTACCTTATAAAGGATGGAAGGCAGAGTCAACCTTGGGCCTGGTGGGACTTGAACCTGCAGTAATTGCAAGCAGCTGCTGTTAAAAATAACAGCAATAATAAAATAAAATATTAAAAAATTATAAAATATTATAAAATATTATAAAATGTTAAAAATAGCTGCTGCTATTCGCCTGAACCAGTAGTAAAAAATGCTTTAAAAAAGAAAAGTCAGAACCTTTTTTTTTTACTTTTTGAAACATTTTTTTTACTATTGTTTTGGCCGAACTGGTAGTTTTTATCACTACCGGTTCATCTGAACCACAGCGAACCGGTAGCATTTCACCCCTGCCTTGAAAGTCACAATAAATAGAAAGGAAAGGCATCACTGGAATTTATTATTGTTGAATGAAATTCAACTTACTACAGTAAATAAATTGATTTGAAGTAACCTTCTACTAATAAACAAAAGTCCTAGGCTCTTCCTATATCATGACCTTTAGAACAGGGGCCCCGAGCCCCTGGGCCATAGCCCATTCGGAACTGGGCCGTGAGAGCGGCGGGCCAGGGCATGTGCACATGTATACAGCTTGACTTGCATAAGCATTGGACTGGTGTACACTTGTGCACACACACACACACACACACACACAGCTCAACTTGTGCAAGCTGGGCTGCGCACGTGTGCATGAGGCTGCCACTTATGGGGCCTGGTTGGGGATTGCTCCTTTAGAATATCAGGATATGATATGTGAAATTTGGTTTGGAGAAGTTCTTGAAGTATTGGGCTAGTATCCATGAGATCAGGAATTCCAGTCATGTTAGGTATGAAAGGTGGCTGATGATTTGGGGCCAGTTCTTCTCTCAATCCAGCCTACTCCTTAGGGATATTGTTGCGGAGGAAATAGGAGGTGAGAGCATCAGTTATTCCCAGTGGTGGGTTGCTACCAGTTCGCCTTGGTTTGGGCGAACTGGTAGCAGTGGCAGCGGGAGGCTCCGCCCACCTGCTCAGAAATCATCAAATACAATCTGCAGATGCGCAGACAGGGTGCGCGCACGAGTGAAGCGAGCATGTGTGCGCGAGCGAACCAGTAGCAAAGGTAAGTGAAATCCACCCCTGACTATGCCATCTGAGACTGTACTGAAATAAAGGTAGGATATAAATGAAATAAGTAAATAAATCTGTCAATGCTGAATTTGTCTATTGAAGTAACCACATACAGCCTTAATCCATTGCAAATGGGCTATAAGCCGACGGAAGCTAAGAAGAGATTCAGAAAATAATAAAATCTGAAGTAATAATCTATTTCCAAGTCTTTGTCTTTATTTCCTTCCTTCTATCCTGACACAGAAGGAAACTGTCAGAAACATGAGTTTGTTTTAGAAATTCAATTTAAACAAAAGAACAACTGTAGTCAAGAAATTGAGCTTGGAATTTTACAAGCAAAGTTGGTATTAATTCTTTGGAAGTCCTATGGGATTATAGTTTCACAGTCCAAAATGCATCCAAGTACATCGAATAATATCAGCACAGAATTATGTGTTGCTGTTAACATAATTTAATTTTCCCCAAACCTTTATTGCAAATGTGCAGCAATAACTTTTTCCATCCAGTACAAAGTCACTGGCCAATTCTGACTTGTCCTATAAATTCTGCAAAATTAAATTGACTGTTATATTCTTTCTTTCAAATTGTCAGTTAGCACTGTAATACCATATATCTGACACCTTGAGTACTCATGCAGAAGAAATAGGTTTTAAAAACCCACACAGAACATATTGGAAGTTACTTCTTTATGCCTTTATATGCCTTTATGCCTTTATGCCTCTTTATTGTTCTTTTTTTCTATTTTCTTTTCTTATTATACTTTTAGATTTTTGTTTTTCTTTCCTCTTCATTTTTTCTATTCTAATTTAGTTCGATGTGGTTCATATTATTATCATCGTTCTTAAAATTTTTAATAAGATATATTTTTAAAAAGCACACAACATAGAAGTCTTTATCCAGTTCCAGTTCTCTTTTTTCTCCTTAAAATCATTCTTCAGCTATTTATATAGAAGACCATGAATGATTTTTTTTCAAGTCAACATTTTCTGCCTTGCATTTCATGCTGGAAGGGGAGATATGCAGTGGTCTTGATGCAATGCAAGGATAAAAAATAATATAGGTTGAATATAAAATCTGATTATCCAAACATTTTTTCCTCTGTATTATTCTGTGAGTTTGCTCATAAACTACTTGGCTTAAAGTTTAAGCCTGAAATGGTTATATTTTGTTTTGAAAAGCAAACTACAAGATCACAATAAAATCCCTTACGCCACCAGGCTTGAAATTTTGGGCTTGGACAACCTGGAACTATGCTGCCTACAGTCTGACCTAACCATAGTACACAAAATTCTCTGCTACAATATCCTACCTGTCAATGACTACTTCAGCTTCAACCTCAACAATACACGAGCAAGATACAAACTCAAAGTAAATCGCTCCAAACTCGATTGCAGAAAATACGACTTCAGCAACAGAGTGGTCAACACCTGGAATGCGTTACCTGAGTTTGTTGTTACATACTCTAACCCCCACAGCTTCAACCTTAAACTGTCTACCGTGGACCTCACCCCATTCCGAAGAGGTCCGTAAAGGAGGCAATCGTAACCGCACCAGCATGCCTACCATCCCTGTCTTACTGTCCCCATTTATTTGTATTCATTCCTTGTTTATATCTATATTTATACTTATACCTGTTATCTAGTACATGATCAACAAACTAAACAAATAAAATAAATGAACATGGGGGGGGGGGGAAATGATCAGCAAAATAAAAATGTGAAGTACTTGAAACCTTATTGAACCTTCCCATGCTCTGTGAAATGGGCATGGAAATGTTCATGTGTTAGAGGGAGGCCTTCAGAAATCATTAGACATGGACAACTGAGCATTAATCTAATTAAAAGAACTATTGCCTAATTATGGAGAATGCCGAGATTAAAAGAAGGAAAGGTAAAGACTCTTATAGTTTGGCCTCTGTTGGTTATGTTGACATGCCCTTGAGGTTTTTTGACAGCACATTAGGTTTACTAATTCCATTTTTTTTCAATTTCATTGATTAATGTCAATAATGAACTTTCTCTAATCAAAGAAGTCAGTTCTGTCAATTTCATTCCTCCATGTGGGTAATGCCGAATCTTTTCATTTTTGTGTGCATATAATACTCTCTCTGTAGGAATCACTGTCTTAAAAGTAAAGATGCAGTTACATTTCTATCTACTACATGGGTGTCAAACTTGCCACGTCACATTGCCATCACCTGAAATTTCGCGACATTTTCCCCCTTCGCGGAGCTGGGCATTTCTCAGCTTCGGTGAGATTTTAAGAAGCTAAAGATACCCATTTTGAACCCTTAAATGCAAAATAAATAAAAAAACAAGAAAATTGATCTGATTTTGAGGCAACTGTGTTTTGTAGAGAGTGTAGTGGAAATGTTGGAGATAGTAATGATGAATCCTAAACACACAAATGTAATAGCCGTAGAATCTCCAATACAATATCATACTATCTCCATAAAATGATAGAGAAATATGGAGGTTTTGCATAAACAAACAATTACCCAGGAGAATATCATGCCTAATTGGGCCGGGGGGTGGGGGGGTGGGGGCGGGAAGGAGTGCTAGTTGGAGCTCTGCGAAATAAAAGGCCACAAGCAATTTGGCTATGCAACATCTACACTGTTTTCCTGAAAATAAGACCTATCCCCAAAATAAGCCCTAACATGTTTTTTATGTGTGCACCTAATATAAGACCTACCAACTGCTGGACGGAGCCCTGCCGCTGCAAGGCGAGGCAGGTGTCAGGAAATTGGTGGCCTGGCTGCAGGGACACTGAGGTAAGCCAGTGCAGAGCACATGAGGCAGCTCTACCCCCCCCCCCCGCCTCATGGCAGTGGCACTGGCGCACCCCATGGCCACCTGCCCCGCCATGAGCAAGCAGAAGAAGTGGGCCTCCTGTACATGGGAAAAAGTAAGACATTCCCCCAAATAAGCCCTACTGCTTATTTTGGGGCCCAAAACAAAATAAGACCCAGTCTTATTTTCAGGGAAATATGGGTATATACCAGTGGTGGGATTCAGCCACTTCAGAAGAACCAATTGTTAACTTTCTGAGCAGTTTGGCAAACTGGTTGTTGGAAGAAATCATTAGGGCAGAGAACCGGTTGTTAAATTGCTTGAATCCCACCACTGGTATATACACATACTTGGTGGGGGATATTATAATAGTTGTAACCCAAGCGAAGTCAAGGAGAGAAAGGTAATTCCTGGAAGCCTGGTTCTCCACCAATGAATCAATGAATAGACACACTGACATCGACCCAGTCTACCAACCACTTCGAACGAAAGAATAACATCAACCACAATCCCAAAGGCAGCATTTAAAGACCAATGAACAGCCATGCTGCAAACAAAGTTATAACTTGACAGATCACAAGAAATCAGACCACATCACCCGCAGCCGATCAAATCAACCCGAAACCAGACCATGACATCATCAGAAGGCTTCCGAACAACAACACCAGCACTAATTTATATCACACAGAAGATACTTAAAACCAAGGACTATGACTCAGCAACTACAGCCAGCCAATCACACAACCCAAAATCAGACCAAGACTCAGAAAGATATTTAAAGGCCAGACAAGCACAATCCAGACAAGCACAATCCAAAGCATCCTGAAGATGTCTCCTCGAATGGGGACGAAACATTTGCAACCAAATCGCCAAGCTTGGAGTTCAAACCAACAACATAGATATTAGAACTAGGTTCCTCTTATAGGTATATATAATGTATGCCTATAGAGTGTGCAGAGTCGATGGGTCAGGCTGAAATTATAAGAAGATGGCAATAATACTACACATGGCTTTCTGCTTAGCAGAGTCCACAATGGGGCAGACCGGTTCTTAAAATCTTGTCATAATCATATATTTTCCTAACTTTTCTCTCCAGTGCTGTCCTAACCACCAGGTGGCCTGGTGACACCCCATGGCAAGCATATCAAGGACTGCTTGAGAAAATGCATTTCCATACCAGCATTCCCTGCTTTCTAATTTGGTGAGAAAAAGGATAGATTGATTGTTCTTCTAATTGAATCAAAGATCAAAGATTTATTTTTTAAGCAGGGAACACAGCAGCTATGTAAAATTAGAGGATTAGGTAACACGCTAAAGCAAAGCTACCAAATTTTCACAATGCCATACTTTTCAGCCACTTAATAAAAAATTGTTTGCATTTTAAAAATAAGATGGGGCGTATACTTTGTCCATTTGTATATTACATGAAATTTCACACTTGATACTTAGTGCAAAAACACATTTAACAACTCCAGAAATGTAGTCTGAGTGATAGTTATGAAACTCGACTGATTTTCGTTCAAACATTCTGGCCTTAATAACATTTTGACACTGAGCTCAGATAGCAAATATGGCCCAGCAGACAACCCCAAATCTATATGCTTATTATTCCACCCACATGTTTTGGAGGCAAGATACCAAGGACAAAATTAAAACAAATAAAAATCAGAACAGAGTAAATCAGCGGGTTTTAGTTTTAATATTAAAAATATATGACTCTTGCATTCAAAACAAATTAAGGCTCACACAAATAATTAAGAAAATATGAATGCTTCAGACAGATTGACTGCCTTTAACAAATTTCTCTTCTAACGGTTCAAATATGCCTTATTTCCTAATTATCACCTTTAAAGGGCCATCTGGGCTCCATTCCTCACCATTAGGGGGCAATTCCAACTGCATTGTTCATAGGCTTAGAAGCCGTGCACAAAAGTTCATTAGAATTTTGAGGTGATACTTTAAACTCAACATATCTAATACCAAAATGCCCAACTGAGTAATAAGCACTGAATGCATATTTTAAAAACAAGCTCTATAAACGCCATGAACAGTGATTCAAGAAGCACTTCGTCAAGGCTCAAGCAAGTGAAGTGGGGAAATCTGACTTTACACTATACAGCTCTTTCTCACTTGTCAGTTACAAGGAGCATATTCATCCTCTTTTCTCTCTCTAAGTCTCCCTGGAACTAATTTAATCCTTCTCTTTTGCCGAAAAGATGTGATTTTTTCTAATGGTCTCTCTAAGTCACTTGAAAGATGACAGTCACAATTATTATGATGTAGCATTTAAGATTACGATGCATGCTCTGGCTGGGTCAATCCAAATAAGTCTCTTGAATACGAGAATTTCTGGAGTTCCAGGAGAAGCTTGACACTACACAACGTGTAAGATTTATATTCCATAATTCACTTTCATTTGCATGACAATCTATAGCAGTTGTGCATGACAAGTGAATAGCAGCTTATAATATTCAACATTTGTCAGGTTAGTCAAGAAAAGTCCAACTTTACTTAGCGGAAGAGGAAATAATCCTAATATATATTTCATGGCAGGGGATTGATAGTGAATATTAAAAAAAGATAAGGGGAAAACAGGGAATTTATCAGCTTTGAAAACCATGTAGTTATTGTAGGTGGGTTTTTTAAAAACCGCCTACCGATGACTTCTAATTGCAACTGTATTGGAATAACACTTTGTGGGGGGAAATTTTCTTCTTCATTTTTCCTCCATTTCCATTTATATGATGTTGTACATTTATCCTCAGAACAATGACAAATATGGTGATATAAATATCACGTTCAGAGTTTTATAGAGATTTCTACCCTTAACATGACATAATGAACTTAGTTCTATACATTTAATGAATGAATGATGAAATAATGAATTTTAATTTTGCAATAAGAGTAAACTCGGTTTATTTGCTGATATTTTATTCTTTACTGACAATGTTCTTCTATTTCCTTCCTCTTCTCTTTTATGTAGATATTTATTCTGTTCCATTAAGTATTTTAACAATTGTGACTTTTTCAAGGAAATTTTCTTGGGCTCATATTTTTAATAAGAACAACACAATATCTGACTGGGAGATTAGCTCTGCGTATCAAACTCCATGCAAGCGATAGTGGCAGAGGGACAGCTTGTAAAGATATGGACTGCAATCATTAGCAATATAACAATAATGTGATGTTTCATCTCTGTCATTTTCTAGGTCAGGGGTCGGCAACCTTAAACACTCAAAGAGCCCCAAAGTTCCTAACCAGATGCCTCCCATTCAATTCTGGAGCTGACCAGAAGTCCAGTTCCCCCACCATAGAGTCTCCTCCTACCTCTACCTGCCCTAACCGAAAGCCGTATCAATTGTGAAGCTGACTGGTGACAGGGAGCCGCAGCAGAGGGATAAAAGAGCCACATGTGGCCAGAACCGCAGGTTGCTGACCCCTGCTCTAAGTATTATGCTCCCTCTGTTTCATCTCAAATCTGCCCTTTTCTACACTCAGTATAATTAAAGCATAGTTGAGAATCCACTGTTAAATTCAGGTAGTCCTCCACTTACAACGACGATTGAGCCCAAAATTTCTGTTCTTAAATGAGATATTTGTTAAGTGCGTTTTGCCCCATTTTATGACCTTTCTTGCCACCGATGTTAAGTGAATCACTGCAGTTGATACAATGGTGAAATCCAATCTTTTTTACTACCGGTTCTGTGGCTTGGTGGGCGTGGTGTGGCTTGGTGGGCGTGGCATGGAAAGGATACTGCAAAATCCGCATTCCCTCCCTACTCCTGGGGGAAGGATATTGCAAAATCTCCATTCCCACCCACTCTGGGGCCAGCCAGAGGTGGTATTTGCCGATTCTCTGAACTTCTCAAAATTTCCGCTACCAGTTTCCCAGAACCTGTCAGAACCTGTTGGATTTCACCTTAGTTGATAGTAACATGGTTGTTCAGTGAATCTGGCTTCCCCATTGACTTTGCTTATCAGATGATTGCAAGAGGTGATCCCCTTGGACACAGCAAGGACTGTGCTTCATGTAGTTTAATCGTAAGAGAGACACTCAATAAGCCATCATTACAGGTATATATCTATATATGACAGCAATGACAGCAACCAGAAATACCTCACAGGAGCAGCTGCAGGCAGCTCCTCGAAAGTTAGGGAATGCATCTCAAACTAATCCTGCCAAGACTGCAGATATAATCACTATAACAGTAAATATGAACCAGGTGCCAAGCAAATGAATTTTTTATCACATGATCATGGAGATGCTACAAAGGTCATGAGTGTGGAAAATGGTCACAAGTCACTTTCTTCAGTGTCATTATAACTTTGAACGGTCACTAAATGAACTGTTGTAAGTTGAAGACTACCTGTAGTGGAAGGGACCTTGGAGGTCTTTTAGTCCAGCTCCCTGCTCAAGTAGGAGACCCTATATCATTTCAGGTAAATGGCTGTCCAGTCTTTTCTTAAAAGCCTCCAGTACTGGAACAGCCACAACTTCTGAAGGCAAGCTGTTCCACTGACTGAATTTGGAAGCTTTGAATTCATATCTTCTAAGAAGAGCTGCATTTATTAGCCAGAATAAGTTGGGCCAAGGACTTCAATACTTCTTCCAATCAATATTTCAACCAGCATAATTTTAATCGGGCTTCTGCCAAAGCACTAGCTGGAATACTATCTTTGCTACTGTGGAAACATACAACAGAGTTCTCAGAAATTTGGTTTGAGCTGATTCTAATACCGTATAAGTGGGGGAGGGGAAATCTGTGCATTATATAGAAGAAGGCTGATTATTTTCGTTTTGAACAATCTAACTGCTGTTATGACACTTATTTAGACTGCAAATTTATTACTGCATTAATTGCCTTTTCACCTTCTACAGAGCACGTTTGGTATCTCTAACTGGCGATCAATTGGAAATAAATGCTTACCTGGTTAAAGGCCATGAACTGCTCACTTTAAACTCTACCATGTAACATATATTTGATGTGAAGCATTATAATTAAGAAGAATAAAATCGTGACTAAGAACATGTTATTTAATCTAGAACATGTTACAGCCCTCCAAGTCACTTTGGATAGCAAGATGGGTGGCATACAAATTTAATAAACAAATAAATAAGCCCTTCCAAATGAGATCACTTTAAGACAGTGTTCACTTTCCACTTTATTTTTCCTCATAAGAACCCTGTGAGGTAAGTTGGCTGTGATGGGCCCAAAGCCATCACAGACCCAACATAATAGTTGACAAAACTGCAGAGATTCTATGCCAGAGCTGTCAAACTCACAGCTTGCGGACCAGATGCATCATGCACCAGCCCCCCTGCCTCTTTAGCAAAGAGGGAAAAGTTGTGATACGTCACATGATGATGCTGTGACGACACGAGTTTGACACCCCTTTTCTATACCAAATAAAAAGGAGAGTTAAGTCTAGCTAGAGAGGAATCAGGAGTGCCTTATTTATGGGCGTGGGACAGGGGTGAAATGTAAAATTTGTTACTACCGGTTCGGCCAAAGAGGTTGTAAAAAATGCTTTTAAAAGGCTCCTCTGACAATCCCAGCTGAGTTGCCTGATCGCCAGAATCTTTTAAAAGCATTTTTTTGCAACCTCTTCAGCTGAAGAGGTTGTAAAAATGCTTTTAAAAGTTCTGGCGATCAGGCAACTCAGCTGGGATCGCCAGAGGAGCCTTTTAAAAGCTTTTATTTTTTACAACCTCTTCTGCTGAAGAGGTTGTAGAAAAAATGCTTTTAAAGGGTTCTGACGATCCCGCTGAACCGCACAATCATCAGAGGCTTTTTTTTTACTTTTAAAAGCATTTTTTTGGCCGAAGAAAAAATGCTTTTAAAAGTTAAAAAAAACAACCTCTGATGATAGCGCAGCTCAGCTGGGCGGGGGGGAGGGATTTTTGCTACCGGTTCTCCGAACCACCTGCCACCATCGCTACCGGATCAGGTGATCCGGTCCAAACCGGGAGCATTTCACCCCTGGCGTGGGATGAGATAAAGCCAATGTCCTGGGGAGATGGCCAAAAGAACAGATTCCCAGCTCATGATTTGCCATAGTTTGGTGCTAATGGAGAAAAAATTTGAGGAAGGAATGGAATTCAGATTGCCTGGTGAAGCATTTGAGCTGCTCTCTTTAAATGTTGTATTAAAAGGGTATCCTTTTGTGGCACATTATAAGGAAAGGGATTTAAGATATAACAAATTGACAGGTATACATTTGGCTGGCAGCACAGTTTTTAACATCAATATCTAATCTCTTCAGAGGAACTATCAGGATTTAGGGCACTGAAAAATGAAATCTTGATGCCCATTTTGCATATCTTGACACTAAAAAATGCTGTGTGTCAACAGGACTACAAGACTCACTGGAAATAAAATTTGCACCCTACACTTTTGATTATGCTAGGTTCATTATTGTTATTAGAACTGCAGAAAAAATAATTGCTACCAACCTGCCTTCCATTGAGGACCTGTATACTGCACGAGTCAAAAAGAGAGCTGTGAAAATATTTACAGATCCCTCACATCCTGGACATAAACTGTTTCAACTCCTACCCTCAAAACGACGCTATAGAGCACTGCACAACAGAACAACTAGACACAAGAACAGTTTTTCCCCGAAGGCCATCACTCTGCTAAACAAATAATTCCCTCAACACTGTCAAACTATTTACTAAATCTGCACTACTATTAATCTTCTCATCGTTCCCATCACCAATCTCTTTCCACTTATGACTGTATGACTGTAACTTTGTTGCTGGCAATCCTTATGATTTATATTGATATATTGACCATCAATTGTGTTGTAAATGTTGTACCTTGATGAACGTATCTTTTCTTTTATGTACACTGAGAGTGTATGCACCAAGACAAATGTCCAATCACACTTGGCCAATAAAAATTCTATTCTATTCTATTCTATATGGGTTTTTTATCCTTTAATTACTGTATATAAACGTTATTATATTGAAAATTTCAAAAATAGCTCACAAACGTTAGTCAAAACGAATTAAATAAAACACCACATATTTAGGATTTACACATACAAAATGCACATTTACTCGAGTGTTGATTTCACTGTATTGTTGATATGCAAAGGCGTGAGTTTTAACAGGAAGCTCCCTTTCCTATTTTACGAGAAAGCTTTATTTAAATAAAGTTTTGACAATCCTTTCATGGGTACACAGAGAATGATGAACACTAGAGGGATGCGGGGAAGGCTATGTTCTAAATGTTTGAAAAATGTTGAATATTTATTGGGAATAGATAAATTATATACTGTATATTATTTTCATTTACTATTTTTCTTTCCATAAAAGTAAAAGATTTAAAACATTTTACACCTTTTAAATTTATAATATTAATACCTTGAAGAAAAGAAGAAAGCAACATCCATAACGATTAGAAACGCTAGGAAAAACAGTAAATTGATTCACCGGACAACTAGTCCAAGATTAATTCATTGAAAATGCCAAAAAGTATTTTAAACTGGTACCAATAAGATGTAATGCTTTTACCAATCAGGCCATCCTGACTGGGAAACAAGGAAAATATTTTACTAAGATTGGAATGGGCAGGGGAAAAATAATCTATCCAATAGATTATTATCCTCTTTCTTGTCTCAGAAAACCGACCGTCATTCTTATTGCTTGTCGCCTTCTCCTGATGACCAATTCTAGAATACAGCTCGCCCGTCTGGAACCCTCACCACATTTCTGACATCAATACAATTGAACGTGTCCAGAAATATTTTACAAGAAGAGTTCTTCACTCCTCTGAAAACAACAAAATACCTTATCCCAACAGACTTGAAATCCTAGGCTTAGAAAACTTAGAACTCCGTCGCCTTCGACAAGACCTAAGTTTAACTCATAGAATCATCTATTGTGATGTCCTTCCTGTTAAAGACTACTTCAGCTTCAATTGCAATAATACAAGAGCAACCAATAGATTTAAACTTAATGTTAACCGCTTTAATCTAGATTGCAGAAAATATGACTTCTGTAACAGAATCATCAGTGCTTGGAACACTTTACCTGACTCAGTGGTCTCTTCCCATAATCCCAAAAGCTTTAACCAAAAACTTTCTACTATTGACCTCACCCCATTCCTAAGAGGACCATAAGGGGCGTGCATAAGCGCACAAACGTGCCTACCGTTCCTGTCCTATTGTTTTTCTTTCCCCCCCCCCATATATATATATATATATATATATATATATATATATATATATATATATATATATATATGCTTATACCTCTAATATTCCCTCATATATATGTTTATATACTATATAACCTTTTGTGTGATGCTTATATATATTGTTGTGATAAATAAATAAATAAATAAAATAATAAATGTAGTCCAGTTGTGAGCATGATCAGTTCTCGTCTCTTCTTATATGGGTCCTATTGTTCGGTTTCCGTATTTGGTTCTAATTGAGCCAAATTCATGCAGACAGCCAGACACAGACACACACGCACCCCCCCACACACACACAAACTCTTCTAATCCCTCAGAACCAATCAGAACCCAGACATTTCTTTGTCGTTCGTAGGGCAGCCCTTCAAAACATCCACAGCCAGAGTATGAGGTTGCTTCCTTTTATTTCTATTACTTCTGGATTTTTGGAGGCACTGGAAGGAAAATAAAAGGAGCAGCCACCTCCTAAAAGCAGATTACCTCCTTAACAAATTTATTCCTCAGTTTGTCTTGTTTCTGAAATGGATTAGGGGGACTTAGAGCAGAAAAATAAGGGCAGAAACGATCCATTATCCCTTCCTACTTTATATGCATTATCTCAGTCTATTTATTGGTCTCGCTTTGCCTTTTTATGCAGTGGGAAATAGCTGAAAAATGCATCCTCACATGACAGCCTTTGTTATTTGATGTTGGAGATACCCCGTCAACAAAGGGATGGATTTTATATTCTTGTATGGATTAAATTCTTCCCCTGTTTTCTAATTGACAGTACAGTATTTTGAATGTTCTCACTTCTTGAAATTTGTTTGTGAACTCTGATTCCACATAAAGTTAGGGAGGGATGGTTGCATGGGGCAGGGCTGTCGAAACGTTGCCAAGATACTCTCAACCTTACATGGGAAAAGACCCAAATATGCCAAGACCTACATACCTATACCCATGAAAACCTACGAATATACATACATACATACATACATACATGCATACATGCATGCATACATATTAGACATGATCATACCTACCATCTTGACTTTCATACACACATATCCTGTGTGGATTGTCTGCAGTTGCTAGCTTCATCTCTGCTTCACCAGCTACCAATGATAAAGGGTTTATGAACAGGACACTACAACAGAGAAAGCACCTTTCTTAGTTGAAATACTATGCACCAAAAGTACTTAGAGAAACGTAGGCACTGATGATAACAGAATAACAGAATGGACTTTGGAAATCTAGTCCAACCTCCTGCTCAAGCAGGAGACCCTATACCATCCCAGACATGTGGCTTCCAGTCTCATCTTAAAAGCCTCCAGTGATGGAGCACTCACAACTTCTGGAGGCAAGCCGTTCCACTGGCTAATTGCTCTCACTTTTAGGAAAATTCTCCTTAGCTCTAAGTTGCTTCTCTCCTTAGTTAGTTTCCCTCCACTGTTTCTTGTCTTGTCTTCATGTGCTTTGGAAAACAGGTTGACCCCCTCTTCTTTGCGGAAGCCCCTCAAATATGGGGGCACTGCTATCATGTCACACCTAGTCCATCTTTTCACAGATTAGATATACCCAGTTCCTGTAATCTGACCATTCCCTAGGCAGCATCTCTTCATCCATCTCCCAAGGTCTTTCTCTCATACCATTGCACCAATCAGCACATAGATGCTTCCCTTGTACTGCAGCATCCAGAACCCAGAGAAATGGGCTGTGATACCTAGTGAGCATGGTCTTCCTTTGCCAGCAAATGGTCTTTCTTATCCCCTTCTCTTTATCGGAAAGGATTCTCCAGTCATGATCTTAAGAAGCAGACAGCTTGCAACTGGGAGAGGCCTGATTTCAGATATTCAGTTGCAAGCCAGATAGGGCATTAAAGATAAATACTGCTCCATTTGTACATATCTTACACTGTTATAAAAGCTTCCTATCTGTCATATTCTATGGGAAATGCAATGAAGGAAACTGAGTAGGAAAAAGATCAGCAACACAGGGTTGTTGTGATACCCAATGCTAGATTTATTCTGTCCTGGCAAGGAATTTGGGAAAGGGATGGTAGGGTAAGAGGCAGAGAGAGACACAGATAACTTTGTTTTTTTACATTTATTAGTGATGCTATCTATTATGCTATCTAGTGTTATGATGCTAATCTATTATACACTGTTTTCCCCAAAATAAGACATTCCCTGATAATAAGCCCAATCGGGCTTTTGAGCTCATGGCAATAAGGCCAAACGTTTATTTCAGGGTTCAAAAAAATATAAGACAGGGTCTTATTTTCAGGGAAACACGGTATCTATTCCTGGCTTGCAAATAGTCTGGATTCTCTATCGTTTTATGTGTGTTTTTAAATAGATTGGCTTGATTAATCAATTTTAAGATCAATTCTCTTTTTCTACCAAAGTAGTGGCTTAAAATATGATAGTAGGCTTCATACAATCTGTAAGGAACAGACATCAATGCTTTATATTATTAATCCATAGTCACGTCCAAAATTCATTCATATAGATAAACACAGCATTCTACTGTCAAGTCTGGAAAATTAAACCACTTCTTACTACCACACCAGGAATAAGTTGTGCAGGTTGTATTCAACTTTACATACGCGGCTCCTACTGACTATAATGGGCATCACACAGCTAAATCTCCACGCATCATTTTGACACTTCAGAATAAATCTCTGCTTCTACAAGAGGGTCAAGAGAGGTTGAAGAACTAAAAGAAGGAGGGTAGATGATTGCATCTGCTTTTCAAGAATGATTGATCAAATGTCTACAATGCATGCTAATGAACACATCGCCAGGCTGGTTTTCCATGGTTAAAAAACTCAGGCACTTTTTTCAGCACATCAACAACATGTGATGAACAAGGATATGTACAGTAAGATAAGTAACACATATGATAATTCAGCTATCATTTTCTGTCCTGGAAAATAACCTCGTTTTTAAAGTTCTCAATCAAGATAAACAAAGAATACTTCCTAAATTGATCCTTATGCCTTTTGACAAAGGAAATGGTTTAAGACTCAGTCTTTGCAGTTGGTTCACAGTTGGAAAATGCTCCCAATCAATGCCTTTTAAACTGAACCACTACTTTTACCCTAAATGTATGTAGCAATTCTTTACCTTTTCCATCTTGTGCTACCCACAGCATAAACATATCCACATAATGCCTTTCTCTTCTCTCTTTTCTACCTTGCCTTAATTTGACCCTAATAGACTTTAAAGTCATCTTTAGCCATTAGAGTAGGGGTGTCAAACTCAAAGCCTGCGGGTGGATCCAGCCCGTTGGGTGCTTAGATCCGGCCTGCGGGGCCAGCCTGGAAACAGCAAAGGACCGCCCCGCAGTGCCTCTGCCAGCAAAAATGGAGCTGGCGGGGGGCCTCCTACAGCCCTTTGCCAGTGAAAACGGGGCATGGGCCATGCCCCATTTTTGGCTTCCTGCAGCCCTCTGCCACTGAAAACGAGGCTTGTGGGGAGAAGGAAGGAAGGAAGGAAGGAAGGAAGGAAGGAAGGAAGGAAGGAAGGAAGGAAGGAAGGAAGGACGGAAGGAGAGAGATTATAATAAGAGTGAGGGAGGATCTCAGGGAAGTCCTGCATTAGCACTTGGCCACCACAGGTGCCCCCGACATGAGTCCAGTATCACACCCACTATGGACATGCCCACCCCAGCCATACCCACCATGGACATGCCCTCTGTGGTCATGCCTGCCCCCCCACCCCCGGCCGGCTCTCCGAGGTCAAACAGAACCCTGATGTGGCCCTCAATGAAATCGAGGTTGACACCCTGCATTAGAGCATAAAAGTAGAATGCTAACTTTAAGAAGACAACAACCATAGTAGTCTTACCCTGGGTGCAACTTCACATGCTCCATCAATCATTCAGTGATCTAATCAGGTGCCCCATGTGGAGTGAGGCTGGCCTGGCATTAACTGACCATCACTTCGGGCTGAAGTGGGTGAAGTGTTCCACTCTTCCAGCCTCTGTGCAATTGTCTTCTGGGCTTATTCTATCTTGAGCAGTAGGAGTATCTGGTACTTCAGGCCAGTTTCTTTTCTTGTACACACCAAACCATGCTAAACTGTTAACATGGAAAAGCAGTTTTAATAGCATTTTATCTGCAACTCTGGGGGCTATATAGTAACACATGAACAAGAGAAAACTCTCTCTGCTTTGGCTACTTCAACACACAATTCCCTAGAGATTTTCATTTTTAAAAAACAGCTGTAGTGCTTTTCTGGAACAGTTCTGGACCTGTGTCTAATTAGATCTTGTTTGGGACCAGGGTTTTCTGCCCCTTCACACATATGAATATTTTAGCTCTGTTGTAAGGAATAGCCACTGGCTTCTGGCATTTCAAAAATGCATTTTTCTAGCCTGCCTGAAAATGCAGGGACTGGACCTGGGAACTTTGGTAGGCAAAGCAGGAATTATGTTATGCAGTTGTGGTCTGAGATGAACCAGATTATTTGTGAATGTTTCAATCTACTTGCATTGTAACACAAGGAATGGAAAAATGGCGTGAGGAAAAAAGACTTAAAAGAGACAAGGAACTATAGGGCAAAGCAAAGAAGAATCCTAGACTGCTTCCTATGCAGTATTTATTGGGTAGGGCCATATCTGTTTCAAACTGGCATACTGAGTACAATTCTGTCTTCCACTGAGGCTGTAAAGCAGATTAGGCAGAAACACTGAGATGCAAATTAAATTTATCATTAAAATGCCTGCTGAAAAGAATATGTCAGCAATATTCTTCATCTAACCTCTCTGTTGGACTCCATTAGTCATGGCCAGGATTTGGACAGGGAGTGGTAAAGTATAACTTAATGTGAACTATGACCCGACCCCCTGAAATTGCTTTCCAATAGAAAATGGATAAAATAGGGGAGGAAAAGAGTTCATTCACGAGAATCATTATGATACAGGTTGAAAAGACAAGTCGTTGTTTATATGTTAATAACTTTGTAAATGTCTTGTACTCTTCCCTTGCACTATCAAATTGTAAAAGAATGCTTCAAGGAATAAAAAGTGATGGAGGCACTTGAGATTATTTTTAGACGAGGAATAGGGATCTTGTGGTCCTCCAGATGTTGGTGAGCTACAACTTCCAGCAGCCCTAACCAATCAGGGAGAGTGAGAGACATTGTGCAAATTGGATCATCAACATCTACAGCAAGGGTCTCCAACCTTGGCAACTTTAAGCCTGATGGACTTCAATTCCCAGAATGCTCCAGCCAGCTCTGCTTAAAAGTTGCTTAAGTTGCCAAGGTTGGAGACCCCTGATCTACAGAGCCACAAGTTCTGCAGAATGACAAGTTTAAGCGAAAAACCTGTTTCTGAAAAGTAGTTTGTAGATCAGAGATGGAAAAGAATAGATTTTCTTTAGGTGGTACAAGAATCAAAATCTATTTAAAATTATACATCTGCACTTTTTTTTTCATATATAATATATACAAAGCCAACTAAACAACTAGATTTTTGTGCTTCCAAATTAAAAGGTAATTCCTCCTTGCAAGTTGCAACCCTTAATTAAAAGGTAATTCCTCCTTGCAACCCTCCTGAGTTAGGTTTGACATTTTCCATGTAATTGTTAAAATAATAATAAAGTAGTAATTTTGTATTGCTTTCTTCCGGGAGGCTTTTTCAACTTTCAATCTAGCCTACAACTCAGGGATCTCCTAGTGCAGGGGTATCAAACTCGCATCATCACAGCATCATCATGTGTTGTATCATGACTTTCCCCCCATTCACTAAACCAGGTGTGGGCATGGCCAGCGTGTGACGCATCTGGCCCACAGGCTGCGAGTCTGACAGCCCCGTCCTAGTGGTTTCTCAACCAAGCCATTCAAATTTTTTAAGATCAGTCAAGCTTCCGCGAGAATTGTTATGAGAGCTGAATGAAAGGTATTGCCTCCACATCTGTAACTTTATAAATATTGTAATACATAGATGAAGCTGGAAAATAATTGTTGAAATGAGCTCTTTTGTTACCTACATTTAATTTGCCACATTGTCATCACCATCCATTGTCACAAAAGATCTAAACAACTCCTCAGTCAGGTTCTGAGAGTCCTTTCCACCTTTTCATTTCAATCAAACAAACAAACAGATGCCCATGAAAATATTTCTTCAGTTTTGGAAAAAGGTAGAAATCACATGGCTCAAGTCTGAATTGTAAGATCCAAGTTCACAACTGCCACTTGAGTGGCTTATGAAGTATGAGACTTAGTTGTTGTGCTGCAGCAAAATTTCCTTCTTGTATGCCTGAACTCTACTTAATTACTTTTTCAAAATTTTTAGTGTTGCAGTGCACGGTGCTTAACTGATAATGGTCCTAAGGCTATATGAATAACTACACTATGAGATTTCCTGCCAAAACTTGGATTCTATTTTTTTTCCTGTAGGTGGAGCATTGTAATAATATTTTATAGATAGACCCTTTGTTTCTGAGTCATTATGATGAGCCCATGTTTCACTGGCTGTCCTAATGCTATGAAAAAAAATTTCATTTTCATTCTGGTGGTGTGACAATTGCTTAGCAAATTTTAACACTTGAAGTGTAATCTCTGCCATCAAACATGTCAATATACACCATGTGCACAATTATTAGGCAACTGAGTATTTTGACCATATCATCCTTTGTATGCATATTTTCCACCTCCAAGCTGCATAAAATACTTAGTGGATATAAGCAGATCAGGTGATGTGTATTTGTGTAATGAGGTACGGTGTGACCTAAGGAGATCAACATCCTATATCAAGGTGTGCATAATTATTAGACAGCTTTTTTTCCACAGGCAAAATGGGCTAAAAAAAGATTTAACTGACTCTGAAAAGTCAAAAATTGTAAAAAGTCTTTCAGAGTAATGCAAAACGCTTGAAATTGCTAAGATATTGGGGCATGATCACAGAACCATCAAATGTTTTGTTGCAAATAGTCAACAGGGTTGCAAGAAACGTGTTGAGGAAAAAAGACACCTTAACTGCCAAAGATTTGAGAAGAATCAAACATGAAGTTACCAGCAACCCATTATCCTCAAGTGCTATCATATTTCAGAACTGCAACCTACCTGGAGTGCCCAGAAGTACAAGGTGTTCAGTGCTCAGAGACATGGCCAAGGTAAGGAAGACTGAAATCCGCTCATCACTGAACAAGACACATAAATTGAAATGGCAAGACTGGGCCAAGAAATAGCTGAAGATAGATTTTTCAAAGGTTGTATGGACTAATGAAATGAAAGTGACTCTTGATGGACCAGATGGATGGGGCCGTGTCTGGATCAGTAACGGCACAGAGCTCTACTCTGACTCAGACGCCAGCAAGGTGGAGGTGTGGTACTGGTATGGGCTGGTATTATGAAAGATGAGCTAGTTGGATCTTTTTGGGTTGAAGATGGACTCAAAATCAACTCTCAAACCTACTGCCTGTTTTTAGAAGACACTTTCTTCAAGCAGTGGTACAGGAAAAAGTCTGCATCTTTCAAGAAAACCATGAGTTTTATGCAGGACAATGCTCCGTCGCATGCACTGAAGTACTCCACTGTGTGGCTAGCCAGTAAAGGTCTTAAAGATGAAAGAATAATGACATGGCCCCCTTCTTCACCTGACCTAAACCCTATTGAGAACTTGTGGGCCCTTCTTAAATGGGAGATTTATGGTGAAGGAAAACACCTCTCTGAACAGTGTCTGGGAGGCTGTGGTTGCTGCTGCACAAAAAGTTGATCGTCAACAGATCAAGAAACTGACAGGCTCCGTGAATGGAAGGCTTATGGCTGTTATTGAAAAAAAGGGTGGCTATATTGGTCACTGATTTTTTTGAATTGTCAGAAATGTTTATTTGTAAATATTGAGTTGTTTGTGATTCTCGCTTTAACAGATGAAAATAAATGGGAATGGGAAAATTTTCATTTTTCATTCAGTTGCATAGTAATTCTGCACACTAATAGTTGCCAAATAATTGTGCACACATAGATATGCTCCTAAGAAAGCCATAACCTCACTTTTACTTTCTTAAATATTCAGGTTTGAGGTTTATTAATATTTTGGATTGATCGAGAGCAATGTAGTTGTTCAATAACAAAAATAATCCTCCAGAATACAGCTTGCCTAATAATTGTGCACACAGTGTATTCCGGTGAAATGCCAACTTTCACAGCAATTTCCCATTGAGCGACCTGACAATCTCTAATTAACTTACCAAGCTTTCTCCTGTGATTAGTTGTTGTCACAAACCATCCATTTTGCTTTTGATCACACCCTTTTGCATTTTTTGGACCAGCAATGCACAGTAGTCACATCAACCAATTCTTTCTTAAACAACTTATATTCAGCAGTGGGTTTCAAGTGTGCCTTGAACTCTTCTGGCAGTCAAAAATTCAATCATGGGATTTTGGTAAAGGCACACTGATGAGTACTCACTGCAGATTTCTATTTCACAAACAATAGTAATTCAAACTTTCTTTCACAGCAACTCCCTTCCAAATGAAGTGAAAGAATAGATGCTAAAGAATATGTCAGAACTTCTAGCATATCAGTATTTTCTTCTGTTGGTGACTTGCAATGTCATATGCATTACTTTTCATTCAACTAAGGGGACCTCATCGAATTTGCAGATGACATTAAGCTGGTATGAATAGCCAACACCCCAGAAGACAAGCTCAGGATCCAAAAAGATCTTGACAGATTTGAACAATGGGCCCTATCCAAAACAATGAAATTTAGCGTGGAGAAAAGCTTATACTTAGGCAGGAAAAATCAAAGGTACAAGTACAGATTTGGCAAAACCTGGCTCAAAAACAGGTTGACTAACTGTGAGAGGGATGTTGGAGTCCTAGAGGATGACCACTTAAACATGACCCAGCAGTGTGCGGCAGCAGCCAAAAAAGCTAATACAATCCTTGGTTGTATAAACAGAGGCACAGAATCAAAATCATGGGAAGTATAACTACCGTTTCCTTAGTAAGGCCACACCTGGAATACTGCGTCCAGTTTTGGTCACATTACAAAAACGATGTTGAGACTTTGGGAAAAGTGCAAAGAAGAGCAGGTAAGATGATTAAAAGCCTGGAGATTAAAAGATATGAATCATGGTTGCAGGAATTGGATTTGTCTAGTCTAAAGAAAAGGACTGGGAGGACATGATAGCAGTATTCCAGTATTTGAGAGGCTACCACAAAAGAAAAGGGGGTCAATTTATTTTTCAGAACACCAGAAGGCAAGACAAGAAACAATGGAGGGAAACTAATCAAAGAGAGAAGGAATCTGAAATTAAGGAGAAGCTTCCTAATATTAACCAGTGGAACAGTTTGCCGTCAAAACTTGTGGGTGCTTCATCACTGGAGGTTTTAAGGAGAGACTAGACAGTTATTTGTCTGGAATGGTATAAAGTCTCCTGCCTGAGTAGGGGGTTGGACTAGAAGGCTTCAAGGTCCCCTCCAGCTCTATTCTGATTGATTGATCTTCTTTATATTGGGATTTCAAAGCAACAGAATCTCCGTATTCTTCCTTTCTTGGTGGCAAAATTGGGTTTCTTCTTTTCTATCATTTTAATCAATGAAGAATTTGAAAGAACCTTAGGCAAAAAAATAGAGCAGGTCATAAACCAAATTGCAGAATATATATTCGCTAGTGACCCCAAGGGAATTCTAGATAGGTAATGCTCTGATTCTAACTGATTCTACAGAATACAGTATGTACACAGCCACCCAAAGTTATTCTCAGATCGTCAGGGAGAAAAATCTGTCTAGAAACTAGAAAAAATAAGCAATTGATTTAGCTGAGAAAGTTAACCATATGCCAGCACCGCTCTTCTAAAAAAAATAATAAAACCAAAGTCTCTGTGTTTCTTCTTTTTCTGATTTGTATTTTTATCCGATGTGCATATAAATATGGAAGTCTTAAAAATGTATAGATCTTTTCCCCCCCATCCTTCTTAAAATTAGCATAAAGTCTTTGTTTATTTTACATCTTTTGGTACCTTTGTCACTATTTATCATTAACATCCTCACTTTTTACAAATCAGAAAAACATCCTGGTCATCTTAATTCACAGCCTTTGTAATTAATTCTCTTTTCACTCATCTTTCATACAATCCAGACACTCCTAGCCATAAATCTAATTTTTGGTCTTCTGACAGTGTTACCTTTAAACAAATGTGTTATTTAATGCCCACAGTTAGTAATTGCTAATTATACGTAAGTATATGAACTATACATATTATTGATTCTTGTTTCTTACGTTTTTAGCACCTAGTGGCATATTGGGTACTTTATAAATTGAATTTTTTGGTGCCAAGTTACACTTCTGACATATATATTCCAAGATTCAGGAATGATCCTTTCTGAAGTGATAAAATTGGGGTTTCTTGCTAGAAAAAAGATTGAACAGAGTAACAAGAACTCAAGGAAGAAACATACTCTATAGCAAATACCTCTTGAACCCAATTCCTCCATCTGGGATATTTATAGTAACATGTGAGGGAGGTGTTGCCCCAATAATTATTAGTATGTAATTACTTGTTTACATCCTAAACAAAAGTTGCTTATTTTTTTTCACCCAGGGAAAGTAAAAGTGATGCATAATTAACAACTGATTGGAACAACATTCTTTTGCATCTTTTAATTGGTGTGAATTAGTTTAAAATTAAAATGTCTTTTATCTCACCTTTGGGGATGCAATCTAATCTTCTCAGCAGTACATTGAAGTTTCCCACATAATTAAACTTTTTAAATAAGAATTTCTGAATTAAGAACCAAAAATGTACTATTTCTATGGTGGTTATATGGGGAGAAAACCGTTTTGTAGATGGCACCATACCTTGTTAAAATGTAGTGAGCAGTATCTTTGCACAATCTTTTGACAGAGGAAAAAGGCATCTGTGCACTAGAAATCTGTCAAAGATCTCCTAAAACTAAACTTTGCAGAGCAGTTTTTAAGATCCACATCTTTTGACAAGTGAAAAAGAAACAAGCTTAGTAATCATTGATAGCTGTTACCATCCTAATTCCTACGCATAGTTAAAAGGATAGAATAATCAAAGATGTGACAAATCAATGTGTTTCTATATCAGAATATCAAGACTACGAGTTAAACATATCTGCAGTTTAATACAGTTTAAGTTAAAGCTGTTGCGTTGTCTTAATATCCGGAAGGGCAAGAAATGGGAATATAATGTTTAGGGTTAGGATGCATTGTTAGGGATGTCACACAAAGGCTCAACTTTCTCACTGCAAATATAAAAAAGCAAGAATGGGAGTTCTATCTTTTCCATTTTCAAGAACTAAGCAAAGAATTATTCTTATTTGGTTTCTGGACTGATAGCTTAATTTTTCAGGGCATTGGTGAGTCTGGAAAAAATAGGAATCCTAAATGTGCAGAATTTCAGGCATGAATTCAGACATAATTTGGAGATTATAAATGCCCACTATCTTAAAGATTCCCTTCCTTGTTTTCTTAAAAATGCCACTTCAAAAATTTGTTTGAGCCCGTTCCAAGGAAGCAATTTGAGAAAATCTCTTGGCCTTTCTCTACTTACATGAAGATAAAATGAGGGAGGAGGGGAACACATTCAAATTTGAAAGATTCTGTTATCATAGCTGTTACCATAAAAGTAGATCTGGTCTATATAGCATTGGATTTATCTCCCTTATAGAGGTGTCAGTTCATCACAGCCCTTAGAGAATTCTGAGAACTTCAGACAACCTGTCTGGAAGACATCCAGGTTGAGTGACTAAAGATTATAAAATATCATTCACAACAGCAAAATTTTTGGGTATATTTTAAGGATTGTGGGTACATTTTAGGGTCTTTCTTATTTTTCAAAGAGTCAGTACCATAGTTCTTTCATCAAAGCTCCTCATCAAAGGAATATGAAAAAGTGAAAAACCACCGTAAACCAGAATATGAATCAACACTGTTACATCAACTACAACTCTCCAACAAATACATTTGCAATCTTTTTGTGAAATTACACTGGGCAATGTTCCAAGAAAATCCTCTATCTTCTCTCCTCAAGGCAGTTTGCTAAAGAAATTGCAAATACACAAGAATTAATATCTATAACAAAAAAACCTGCTTGGAAATATGTTATGGGAAAGTTTACAGACCAATTCAGGATAAAATTGTTTTCTTTCAGTTATGATCACAGCATCCTGAAGGGAGAAAAATTGAGGAAGGAGATGTGAGTGGAATTATAGAAAGGAAAAGATGACCAAAATCTTACAAAAGCCAGATTTTGTAAGGGGTTGTAAATTGAAACTGGAAGTATGTCTCGAATAGCACATTGATCTTTGGTATGCAACAATTATTTCTTCCTTCATATTTGTTTTTCTCCTCAATGTCAAAGTAAAGGGTTTTTCAGGGCATTGGTGAGTCTGGAAAAAATAGGAATCCTAAACTGTGCAGAATTTCAGGCATGAATTCAGACATAATTTGGAGATTATAAATGCCCACTATCTTAAAGATTCCCTTCCTTGTTTTCTTAAAAATGCCACTTCAAAAATTTGTTTGAGCCCATTCCAAGGAAGCAATTTGAGAAAATCTCTTGCCCTTTCTCTACTTACATGAAGATAAAACGAGGGAGGAGGGGAACACATTCAAATTTGAAAGATTCTGTTATCATAGCTGTTACCATAAAAGTAGATCTGGTCTATATAGCATTGGATTAATCTCCCTTATAGAGGTGTCAGTTCATCACAGCCCTTAGAGAATTCTGAGAACTTCAGACAACCTGTCTGGAAGACATCCAGGTTGAGTGACTAAAGATTATAAAATATCATTCACAACAGCAAAATTTTTGGGTATATTTTAAGGATTGTGGGTACATTTTAGAGTCTTTCTTATTTTTCAAAGAGTCAGTACCATAGTTCTTTCATCAAAGCTCCTCATCAAAGGAATATGAAAAAGTGAAAAACCACCGTAAACCAGAATATGAATCAACACTGTTACATCAACTACAACTCTCCAACAAATACATTTGCAATCTTTTTGTGAAATTACACTGGGCAATGTTCCAAGAAAATCCTCTATCTTCTCTCCTCAAGGCAGTTTGCTAAAGAAATTGCAAATACACAAGAATTAATATCTATAACAAAAAAACCTGCTTGGAAATATGTTATGGGAAAGTTTACAGACCAATTCAGGATAAAATTGTTTTCTTTCAGTTATGATCACAGCATCCTGAAGGGAGAAAAATTGAGGAAGGAGATGTGAGTGGAATTATAGAAAGGAAAAGATGACCAAAATCTTACAAAAGCCAGATTTTGTAAGGGGTTGTAAATTGAAACTGGAAGTATGTCTCGAATAGCACATTGATCTTTGGTATGCAACAATGATTTTTTCCTTCATATTTGTTTTTTTCTTCAATGTCAAAGTAAAGGGTTTTTTTCAGGACAAGCTAGTCTTGATTAATATACCATTTGCTATTCATAATTTATGGTATGATGGAAAACAACACCAATTGTATCTGCCCCAGTGGCTTCTTCACCGAAGCCACCATATCATTCAATGCTACTTTGAATGCTCATTGAAAGTAGCATTCAAGTCTACTTTCATTTATTAAATTTATTTGCTGCCCATTTCATTTCAAAGCAACTCTTACAGCATAAAACAATAAAAGCATCAGAAGTATTCCTAACCCAATAAAATAACAATACAATAAAAGTAAAATCATGGTCCCAAGATGGGAAAGAAGAAAGCCAGATCAGGGTGAAATGCTCCCGGTTCGGACTGGATCGCCCAATCTAGTAGCAATGGCAAAGGTGATTTGGAGAACTGGTAGCAAAAATCCCTCCCCCCTCCATGCCCAGCTGAGCCGCATGATCATCAGAGATTTTTTTTTTTACTTTTAAAAGCATTTTTTCTTTGGCCAAAAAAATGCTTTTAAAAGAAAAAAAAAGCCTCTGATGATCGCGCGGCTTAGCTGGGATCATCAGAGCCTTTTAAAAGCATTTTTTTACAACCTCTTCGGCCCACAGAACTGGTAGTAACAAATTTTACATTTTGTCAGTTTTGGAGGGAAATTTTCTTTTTGCTTCTGCCCTGATACATTTCACCACTGAGCCAGATACACGGGTGGGGGGAGGTAGGTTTATCTCTTAATTAATCAACCACTTTCTTGGTGGATCTGTAAAGTTTCCACAGAAACTCAAACCTTGCTATTGAGTTTCCCCATGCAATACAAAGAGTTCCTTAGGAAGTCATGGAAAGTGCAGGCATGAGGACTTACTCCAATACTGGAAATCTGGGGTGTGCTGTGGGAACATATCCTTGCAAAGAAAAGGTCCTTCTGAACACAGGCTTAGTCCAGAAAATAAGTTCCATACTGTGGAGCAAAATTTACATATAGCTACAGATAGTCCTCACCTTACAACAGTTTGTTTAGTGAACATTCAAAGTTACAATGGCACTTATGATTGTTTTTCACAGTTACGACTTTTGCAGCATCCCCATGATCATGTGATCAAAATTCAGATGCTTGAAAACTGGTTCATATTTATGACTGTTGCTATGTCCTAAGGTCATATTATTGCGACCTTCTCGCAAACAAACTCAATAGGAAAGCCAGATTCACTTAACAAACAGGTTATTAACATATCAACTGTGGTGATTCACTTAACAACTATGGCAATAAAGGCAGGGGTGAAATGCTACAGGTTCGGGCCGGTTCGCCCAAACCGGTAGTAATAATTGCTACCATTCGCCCGAACTGGTAGTAAAAAAATGCTTTAAAAAATTCAACAATCAGCTGTGCCGTGTGATTGTTGGAACTTTTTTTTACTTTTTAAAAGCATTTTTTTATTACCTATTCGCCCAAACTGTAGTAAAAAAAAATGCTAAAAAAAGTTTTAAAAAGGTTCTGAAAATCAGCTGTGTGACACTCAGCTGTGCCGGATAATATCGGAACTTTTTTTTTACTTTTTTTTTTAACATTTTTTTACTACCAATCAACTGTGAGAAAATCAGCTGTGCCTGATTGTCTGTGAGGTTCCTGCTTGTTACCGGAGCAATTTTGTGTGACGTCCAGCTGCTTTTGCAGTTGTGTAGCTTTTGTGTTATTTTTGTGTAAAGTGTGATACTTGATTTTTGAGCTCTCTGTGAGGTTCCTGCTTATTGCAGGGGTCATTTTGTGTGAAGTCCAGCTGCTTTTGCATTGTGTGTGAGTCAGCTGTGCAGCCACATCCACCCGGTCACATGACCACCAAGCCATGCCCACCCAGTTGCATGAACACCAAGGCACACCCACCAAGCCATGCTCACAGAACCGGTAGGGAAAATTTTTGAATTTCACCACTAAATAAAGGTCGTAAAATGGGACAAAATTCAGTTAACAAATGTCTCACTTAACAACAAAAATTTTGGGCTCAATTGCGGCTGTCAGTCAAGGACTACCTGTATAGAATCAACAAGAAAAGTATTACCATATTTTTTGGAGTATAAGATGTACCTTTTTCCTCAAAAAAAGAGGGTGAAAATCTGGGTGTGTCTTATACTCCGAATGTAGCCCACACAGCTTCTCAAACGGAGGTTTCAGAGGCTGTGAAAGAAGTTTCAGAAAAGAAGCCCACAAACAGAGCTTCAGAGGCTTTTTTTCTGAAGTTCAATTTTGGAGGCTTTCAGAGGCAGAAAAAAGTTTTTTCTGAAACAGAGTTTCAGAGGCAGGAAAAAAAGCAAAAAAAAAAAAAAAGCAAGGCACAGAGCTCACAACCAAGGAACCTGTTGCTAAAATTCACCTCTAGGAACAGCTGATTGGGGGTATTCCAGGAGGCCAATCCACCTGCCAATCAGCTTTTTTCTTATTTTCCTCCCCAAAAACTAAGGTGCATCTTATACTCCGGTGTATCTTATACTCCGAAAAATACGGTAATCGGTATGTAAGACCACAAGCCATAGTTTTATTGAAAAAAGCTTTGATGCAGCTTGTTTTCTCCTTCCTCCATGATATACTGTAGCCTTTCTTTGTGGAACCAAGCAGAGGAAGTTTCAGCGCCGTCTACCTGCATCTTATTAAGTTCTCTTTAATTGTCTTTTAAATTAAGCAAAAAGCCACAAAAATAGCTGACATTGTGAACTGTTGTTCTGATGACTGGCTGGCATAGGAGAGATATTTTAATGCAACTTCACACTAAGAGAAGCATCAATGAAAATAATAGTGCCCAGGCCCTATTAGTTATTTTTATCATTATACAACATTCAAAGCCTGGTATCACAAACCATAATATCTATTATAACTTCTTGTTCCTTCAATGCCCAACAGTATACACGATGTTTTAAAATTAATATAATATAGGAAATTGGATTTTCCATCCAGAAGCTGGTAATTTAAATTTGAATATTTAGAAAAAAAACAAAATTGTGGCTAACCCATGGAAACAAATAGTTTTATGTCAGAGTGTAGTTGATTTTGATTCGACAAGTCATAACCTGCAATCTGCTGTGGTCTCTCATAAGAATTATGCACCACTTTTATTCTTTGCTCGGTCGGGTTGATCTTCCAAGACAGAAATCAACTGAGCAAGCACTGATTTCACAAGCCACAATGACACTGATTAGAACACAGTCTGGCACAGAAAACAGCAGATTAAAACCCCTGAAATATTTTAGCTGCAACGTAAGTCCAACTTCGTGTCCTTCGTTACCTGCTGCTCTCTCTTGTTCCCACAAATTGCATTTTATAAAGTTCTTGTGACATGTGCTGTATTTTCTGGCTCCGATGAGGCCACTATTGTTCTAGTGCAGTCTGCAAAGTTGAAACAGCTCTTGGGAAGTGTTATTAGGTGTGAAGCATTTTTCCCCCCCACTGGCTTTGATTCATGTTCCCAAGCTTCTCACATTGCTTCATTTCTTTGGGGTGCGTTTTGGTAAGCCATAGTACCAACCGACAGAACTGGATCAGTAATTCATGACTAAGAATTGCTCAATGTGTTTGGGTATAACAATAAAAAAAAGTAGGGTTGTTAAAAAAACAACAGATTTAAGCACCATCTGGACTTTCTGGTCACAGTGGCACCAATTCCAAAGAAAGGCTTAACAGTGCATGATCTGAGAGTCCCATCTGTTTTATCTAAAAATGAATCAATCAGACACTTTAGCCATTTCATATAACAGGAGGGGAAAAGTCCATCTCCTCATTGACAAGTTTCCATAAATCCAATCTGAATTTTCACAAACTGTTTTTTTAATTTTTCTTTCTTTCATTTCGCTTTCTTTAGATTTGTTTTAACATGATTGTCATAATTATTTTAACACTTGGATAGAAACTAGATGTTGTTAGATATCTTAAAATTGCTGCTTTTTCATTTATACCTGTCTCCCTCATTCTGGAATATTACAGATTCGTAAAACATTGTGAACTCCCAAGAGAAACTCAGTATACTAACCCTGGTCTATAAAGACCTAAGCAACTTAGGATAAGAACATTAAGCAGTGCCCTGCTGGATTGGACCCTTGGCCCGTCTAGTCCAGGAGCCGCTTTTCAAAATGGCCAATTAAGCTCACTAGTCACCCAACAAATGACCTTCAGAGGCAATCACATGCCAACAATGCTAATAGTCATTAATACTTTAAAACCACCGTCCCAATAACACATCCAACCCAGTGGTGGGATTCTACTGGTTTGCACCGGTTCGGGCATACCAGTAGCTCCGATGATCAGCTGAGAGTGAACTGGTTCTTTCCGATGATCAGGTGGGCCCACCCACCCTCCCCTGTGCTATACTGACCTTTATTTCCTGTGTTTGAAACCCAGCTGATTGATGTGGCAGAGCAGATTGCTGTGCCTCAGCTGTTTCACACCCCAGGGCTGAGGTAGAAGGCATCTTTTAGAGCTTTTTTTAATTGCACTGCCCGCGCACAAAGCGAGTGCCCAGCAAACCGATTGTTACACCTGTTGAATCCCACCACTGCCCCAACCACATATTAACACAAATACATCTGGCCAGTGGTAGGATTCAGCCAGTTCGCACCACTTCGGGAGAACCGGTTGTTAACTTTCTGAGCAGTTTGGTGAACTGGTTATTGGAAGAAATCATTAGGGCAGAGAACCGGTTGTTAAATTATTTGAATCCCACCACTGCATCTGGCCCATAGAACTATCTAGCATAGTTCTGATAAAACAGAACTTTCTTTATGATGACTCCCAACTTTAATACTTGTGGACTTCAAGTCCCAGAATTCCCCAGCCAGCCATGCTGGGAATTGGTCCACAAATCTTAAAATTGCCAAGGGTGGAAACCTCTGTTCGATATCTAAAAGCTGGAGACTTAGCTAACTTTTAGTATTACAAGAGAATATTAAACTGAAGTACTAGAAACTAAAGTTTCTTTCAAATCAATTTTGTTTCTGATGTTTCTTTTATCTAGAAGTATGGGATGCTAGCAAAATACTTAAAGAGAGATTTATTCATCTCTTTGTCATCAAATGGAAAGAAATCAATGCAGAAACAGAAAAATATATTGCTACCTGATCTGTAACAGAATTAGAATCAAGGCATAAACTTAATCCAAGTACAAATACAGAACAACAGATTAGAGCAATATGGAATCAACTAACTTTATTGGTAGTTAATCAGAGGTATTAGAAACTGAAATTTATTTAACAGATTGTTGGCTTATCAATTCCATAAGAAACAGTATAAAAGAATTATTATATCTATTTGGAACACAACAAAACATTCTTTTACAATGAAAGAGATAATGGCGCAATTTGTTAAATTTATTAAAATATTATTTTAAATTAGAATAATAATTTAGAATAATTCTAAAGAGCCATCTGTTCCAGAAAAGATTTTTAAACATTTGAATCCCATATTACTTAAGTACTAAATTCACAGATCAATAAAAAGTTGTTATCAACCCATAACCAAAGATGAAACTAACAAGGCAATAAAAAAAACTGAAATTAAATAAAGCTCTAAAAATTGACACCATTTCTGCAACATACCATAACACTTTCCAAGAAATGTGTTTAAACTTTTAATTTAAGTAGTGAATAAGAGTCAGGAACACAAAGAACTTCCTTCAACATAGAAAACAGCCTTCTCTCTTTAATTAATAAAGAAGGAAAACAATCCAACTCACCATAGAAGTCATATATATTATAAGCTTTTCATAGAAATACAGGGAGATATTTTTTAAAAAATTGAAATGATACATTCTGATCAGACTGAATATCCTCTGAGGAGATATCCGAGAGGCATTAGACAAATTGACATAAATTAGAGGTCCTGAAACTTGGCAGCTTTAAGACTTGTGGACTTCAACTCCCAGAATTCTTCAATCAGCATAGCTTAGCTGGCTATAGAATTCTGGGAGTTGAAGTCCACAAGTCTTAAGGCTGCCAAGTTTCGGGACCCCTGACATAAATATTTTCTTGGGAGAGGTATGGTGAATTGAAGTTGCTCTGAGAAAGCAGAGCTGACTACATTGGCAAAAACTAAGGAACCAATGAGTAGCTTGGTTTCTTGGAATCTCTGCAGATAAGGAGAGGATGGGAGATTGGTGACATGTGGTCCAAATAGCTACTCCGCGCAAGGAGGCTGCAAAACAGTGGTTTGAATGCCAGGAAATAATGGGATCTAAGGAAGGCCATCTTGCTCATAACAGTGGTGGAGCTTTTTAAAAGACACTAAGTTCGCAAATCTCACTTTCTAATGATTTTCTGAAATTGCCTATTAACCATCTTAAGGCTATTAGAGATCTTCAGAACAATCAAAGTTTGAAAAATCTTCATTGGATGAGTTTATGTTCAACTTTGAACAAAATTAATTATAAGCTTAAGAATGTTAAAAAATTGAAATAAGCAACAAAAAGCTTAATAAGATTTGATCTAAGAAAGTTATAAATGGATTTTTACTGTTAAGGTTTTAGAATTAACTATAAAAAATTAAGAACTTCTCATGGGAAACAAATTTATGTTACCTCTTTTGGTTCTTGCATGTAATAAAAAAGGTAAGTGATAATTTAAGAAACTGGACACTAAAGGGAGATGAAAGATTTTAAGCGGAAGAAAAAAATACAAGCCTGTTTTTGAAGTCAATTAATAGTAGAAGTTACAAAATGACACAAGATCTTATGAGATTAGAAATATTAAAGAAGATCTTTGCAGAATGGAAACAAACAAGTAACTACAATATCAATGTCAGTAATGAAGTCCACTTCTATGGACAGATCACATCAAAAAATATTAATTAAAGAATGGTAGACATGGGGGGGAAAATCTGACAAGATAGAGAAAGCGTAGAATGTGGTACCAGAAATGACAGACCAAGAGAATGATTTGAAAAGGTTGCTTTATTAGATATACAAAAGAAATTGGCTGAAGTTTTAAAAATTAAATACAAAACATAAATGGTAAGCTGAGAGAATGACGTGGAAAATGTTTCTTATTAGATCTACAGAAGAGATTTGTTAAAGCCTGTAAGAAACCTATGTGACAGGATACAGAATTGATGAAAAATCAAGTTCTATGATAATATTTGATTGAATAAAATATTAAGACCATTAATAATAAAAGGAAAAAATATAAAGTTGATATATTTGATCAAAATGAAAATAAATTTGTTTTTTACACAATGTTCTAGCAACTGTTTATGGACTGTTTGCTGACATCAGGATTGAAAAGTTGATGGAACTGGAAGAGTTTGGACTTGCCTAGGCATGTTTAGGCTAGGTGGAGGCTGCCTGGAAAGGCTATAACAGCTTACATGCGCAGATGCCTTTCATTTCATTAATATCAGTTTCTAGGTATTTTGATGCAATTGTTTCAAGGCATAGCATTGCCTACGTACATATAATTTATATAGCAAGTAAGTCAGTTATAGACTTGCTATAGGATGATTGGTGACAGCAGAAATATCTTGCCAATGTGGGAAGCTTAATATGTTCTGCTAGATATGTGCAAGTACATGCTTAAGCCTCAAAGACTCACCATGGTTGGACTTGTTAAGAAAGTGTATGAGCTGTACTTTGGTTGTAAGATTGGTGATCAAGACAATGCCTGGGTTCCTCATATTTGTTACGCAAGATGAGCTATTGAACTTAGAGCTTGGCTCAGAGGAACTAGGAAGTCAATGCCATTTGTTGTCCCAATGTTATGGAGAGAACAGAATGATTGTGTGACACACTGTTACTTCTGATTAATGTTGCTGGTTTCTCTGTTAAAAATAGGAAATCAATTAAATACCCTGATCTGTTTTTAGCCATGAGACCAGCTCACATGATGACAATCTGCCAATAATGAAGCCACCAGGGAAATGGAGTTTAGATGAAACAAATGAAGATGCTTGCAGTGCACCAGACAGGCATGGAGAGTGACAATGATCCTGTGAACTGTGTATATCTGGTAAGCTTCATCTCATAATACAGTCAAAATTAAATGACCTGGTGAGGGACTTAAGTTTCTCAAAATCAAAAACTATTACCAAATACAAATATTTCTAACTTTTGAAATTGCAAAGATGGTTTAACAAATTTCTTTGCATAGGTTGACAACTTCATTTTCTGTGCAGACATTTATAGTTTGTTCACAGCTTTGGATTGTGAGTATGACCCACTAGAATGGCATATTTTTTGTTGATTCATCAGTGTTAAGCCTCATGGCTGTCTTGTTACACAAAGGTAATGTATTGTATACCTTTCAGTACCTGTTGTCTATGCTGCACACATGAAAGAAATGTACAAAAACATGGAACTGATGCTGAAACACATCTAGTACACCAAGTGCAAATGGAATGGCTCTGTGGTTTGGAATGCAGCTTGGTTATACCAAGTACTGTTGTACTTTTAGCCCTGCTGAACTAATGCAGTGTGTCAGAAACATTATACGATTAAATGCATTACAGTTATTACAAATCAATATTTCACATTTTTCAAGTTTCCTACATGATACAGTAATTCTGAAATTATATTTGTGTTCAGTTTGAAGGGGTCTATCATAATCACCAAAAGTTTTTCAGGGAGCAAAATTTTAAAAAAAAAATATATCCAGTATTATCAATAGGGGAAGTCAAACAATAAAAAAGCAGTTCTGATCTTTCTTGATAGAGGAAAAGCTTTTTACAATCTAGAACAGGGTTGTCAAACTCCTAGCCCGTGGGCCAGATACATGCCACACCTAGTTCAGCGAAGGGGGGGAAAGTCCTGATATGTCACATGGTGTTGCTGTAGTGATGTGGGTTTGACACCCCTGATCTAGTATGTCCCTTTATTCTTGCAGTTTAGAAAAAGATGAGTTGTGTCTCATTTTTTTTTCAAGAATACAGAATATTTATATAGAATAAAAAGCCAAGATAATAGTAAATGCTTTTTGTTACAACAAGGCACTATGCTGAAGGACACAATAAAAATTTATTATTTCATTTCATTTCATTTGATTATTTTATTTTATTTTTGGCATTACAACCACTGTTTATGAAGCTACATCGAGAAAATAAAATATTAGGAATTAAATTAGGAACTTGAGGACATAAACTGCCATTATGTGCCTACAATTTTATACTTATAGTCATGCTACAGACTCCTTGATATTATTAATGGAATATATATACCAGTATAATATGTTTTTTTTTTCAGATTATTCAAGTAGATGTGTTAACAGTTGGATAACAATTAATCCTGGGGAGAGGTCTTGTAGGACTTTAAAAATGGGGTACCTTCCTGACTGCTTTTACTGAGATCAGAAAGAAGGAACATAAAATGACTGCCTTTTTCAAATGAATAATGATTAAAGAAAAACTTATAAATGAACTTTAGGTTGAAGAGTTGGATTTCAATTCCTGCCTTGCTCCCTCATTCCATGTTCTACTAGGGCTTTTGGCTTCTTCTCTGATATTTCTCCTCCTGCCTGGTTATGGATTCCTATGGGCATTGCTCGTGGTTCCCAGGTCCATGTTTTTGATTTTCTCTACCCACCATCTAGCCATGATTTGGGTAGTTTTGACTCCATCTAAAATAGTGAAGGCCTAATTCTTTCAGTGCATCCAATGCTCTGTTGGCCATGAATAGCAACTGTAGGTACATGTACGGATGCGTACAAGAATTGAATTCCCAGAGGGCTGATTTCTAATTTAAATGGTACCATGCTGAGCTGTTTTATTTATTTGGTTATGTACTAATATCAGTATCCATGCCATAACCAATTTATTAAGTTTTTAATGCTGCAACACTACCTATCCAGAAGATTCTTCTCACGTTATTATTTTGTTGCTATATGAATTATGTGTGGGATATTGGCTGAAATTATAGTGGTAGTGGCTATGGAGATTCTCAGTCATCCAGGTCACAATTGTCCCAAAGGTGCTTTTTCAAGAGGCAACTGGGAGAAGCTTCTTGGATGAGAAGGGAAACGTCTTCAAAGAAAAACCAGAAAGTCCAGTTGCCTCTTGAAAAAGCACCTTTGAGATATAGTGGTAGTGAAATATCAATCTTAGTGCACCATTAAGAAAGATCTAGTATTATGCTTTACTGTATATTGCCTTTGTGGAGTCAATATAAGCCAGGTTTCTCAATTTCAGCAATTTTAAGATCTGCTGACTTCAACTCTCTGAATTCCACATTTCTTAAACTCATAGAAGTTGAAAAACACTGGTACAAGTAGTTAGGAGAGAATGAGTGGCTAGTTCAAACACATGCCCCAGTAATATATCTTCCTTTCTCTGCCCTGGTGATTTAGAATAACAGAGTTGGAAGGCACCTTGGAGATCTTTTAGTCCAACCCCTTGCTTAGGCAGGAAACCCTATACTATTTCAGACAAGTGGTTATCCAATCTATTCTTAAAAACTTCCAGTGCTGGAGCATTCACAACTTCTGGAGGCAAGTTGTTCCACTGAATAATTGTAAGGAAACTTCTCCTTAGTTGTACATTGCTTCTCTCTTGATTAGCTCCCATCCATTGCTTCTTATCCTTCCCTCAGGTGCTTTGGAGAATAGTTTGACTCCCTCTCCAGCTGTACCCACAAAACATTCTCATCAATGCAAAGATATCAAGCTTTTTCCGCCGGCTGCTTTTCCATGCTACACAGCAGTAAGAAAAGTGCAGGACAACAGATAAGTCATGTTATGGTTTACTGGATACAAATTTCAACATTTTGCCAAAAGAAGTTTGCAATTCCCACCAGGCTACATGCAATTAATGTCAAAGCCCACTGAGATGCAGTGATTCCAAAAGGCAGGTTTCATGTTGAAAGTGGTGACCAAAAATTCAAATTATGAAAATCGTTAGGGAAAATCTTCAGAATTAGCCCTAGGATTAATGAACGTTTAAAAAACAGCAGCAATACAACATGCCAAAAAAAAAAAAAAGGTGCAGAGTTTTATGGGTTTTTATGTTGTGGAGTTTTAATGTTGTAAGCTGTCCAAGTCACCTGTGTGTGAGTTGGGCAGCCATATAAATTTGATTAATAAATACATAAAAATAAAAAGTGCCCAACTAAAGATGGTTTTGGGGTGTACCATCCTGGAATGGTGTACGACTGTCATACAAATGAAAATGTGATCTGCTATGAATAAAAACAGTTTCGTTAATCGAACATTAAAAGACAAATAGATTTACTTTGTATGTACATAGCAGAAAATGGGAAAAGTTAAGCCGTGCTCTCTACTCAAAGATTAAGCTGGCTAACAACCCCATCTTGGGAATTAGGCAGTGTATAAATAAATAACAACAATAAATAATGTGTGGCCTACTGCCACTCAGAACTAAACAGTTTTATAGCCACAGAATTATTTTGCAATATAATATTTGTTTGTTAGTTTGATTTTTATGTAGCAGGTTAAAAAAGATTATGTGGGTATTTTATACCCATAAAATACCCACACAATCATATAAATGTCTGAATTTCACAGTAAACGTATTACTATTTTACATAATGAATCATTAAAAAAAGCAGGCAAAAATATTCCATTTAAAAATAGTTATGTATGTATGCACAGAGCAATGATTTCATCAAAATAAGTCTCTCATTTTGTGTAGAGATGTCTTTATCGTTTAATTCACAGGCTATGCATTTTATAGAGCACATCCAAGCTCTACATTTAAGCCACTTAGGTTAATAAATCTCATCCCTGTTCACTGGCTTTTAAAAGCTGTTGCCTCTTTTTTTGGCAATATGTTTAATTCCATACAAATGTCTCCATTCTATAGCAATCTGAATTTACATGTTAAAAATTATTTAAAAATTATACTAGTTTAGATCCAGCAGAAGTTATTTATGGTTTAGTCTCTTTAAAATATCAACAAGTTACTCAATAGTGATTTACTTCTCACTATTTTTAATATGTCTGACTTCCTTCTCAGTGAAACCCCTTATATTCTATAAGACATGAATATTTTGTTTGTTTAGTTGTTTATCAAGTTTATATGGCTCTCCATATCACAATAAATGACTCGGCATGTACAACAATAGCAACAACAACAAAAGTGTAAAACAATAAACATGCCAAACACAGTCATATTAAATAAAACACTCATAAGATATACACTTCAGTTATCAGTATATACTTATCTTGAATATTCAGGATATCAATATACACTTGATGCCTTCAAGAAATACATATTATTAACAAAAATATTTATTTTGCGGATTTTTTTTGAGGGAGGAGTCTTAGTTTATCTTTCTATTCAAAGTCACTTAGGCATCTAATAAGAACCCACAAAATTGAGTTAGTCCTCCCGATGTTTAATCAGAAAAAAAAAGTCTTGTTGGTCTCCGAGAGCACAATTCTGAAATTAGGCATTTCTGGAGCAACGCTTCAAACTCAGCCGAATGAAAATTGTATACTAAAAATTATAAAGGTTTTTAGAAAATAGAAAACGATGAAATTGTCTCCTTTGGAAGTGAATTTCCTGACTGCGGGGCAACCTCCAAAAGAAGAGTTTCTGTAGAAAGCTTCCGCTGTTGCAAAAACTTAACCTTTCCACAGAGGGAACAAAGACAATGACTTCCAACTAAAATTTTAAAAAAAACTAGGGGGTGAAAAATGTTCTCGTGTGAGAGAAAAGATCCTTAAGAATTTGTGCTCTCAGCCCATACAGGGTAAAATGCATGCAAGTTTAGTTTAGCACCGTTTTGTTAACCACAGCTGGTTTCAAAAAAAGACAAAGATTCCAAGGAGCTGATAAAAGTGTATCTTTCATATAAAAGTTCTGCAACATTTCAGAATCACTTCAATTAAAAGGCTGAGGGTGGAGGAGCCAGACTCCTTAAAGGTAGCAAATTCTCCCTTTCCTTCTTGCGTATCTCTTATTGAAAGTGTCTAATTAATGTTTCTTTGCATTTTAGAGCTTGATAAGTTTTATTATAGTAAGTGTCATAGAACTTTATGGACAAGTGAAAAATTGCACAGGATATTACACCAAAGCTGCTCCAAGTTCATTAAAATACATAATTCCACAAGCAATGTTTATTTTTAAGATCAAGGTAAGGATCTTCAATTGTATATACAATGTTTTACAAAGGTTAGTGACTTACTCAAATGACTAATATCAGCTTTTGCTAACAAAACAGAATAAGTTTTGAAATTCATTTGGGGGGGGGGGGAGTGGCAGCATTTCCCTGAGATCTCAACAACAAAAGTGAGGGGGGGAAAACACACACACAGAGATGCACACTCGTACACATTCTCTTTCACACACATCTTTTTCCTCATCTTGTATCGCAATATAGCTTGAAATGCTGAAACACCAAAAAACCTTGGAAGCAGGAATTTCTTCCCTCTGAAATGAGTGGGGGGACAGCAAAATCAACTCAAGATTGGTGTGTGTTTTAACAACTTGTTAAAGTTAAAGAAAAGGGGGAAAGCCTTTCTTTCAAAACAATTCTTTCTTTAACCAGTGCTCTTTTTTCCAGCTGAGTTATCAAGCTCATATCAGGAGAGTGGGCTTTCTGAAATCATGAAGATTAATAGAAATTTAAATTAAAACGCATCTCGGAATAAAGAAAACCTTTTTGTTCCTTCACTGAAAGAACTACAAAAGTAAACTACAACAGAGGAAAAAGCCTTTTAAAACTGACCAAGTGGCAAGGCAGAGGTCAGACAGCCAGCAGAACAAGGGCGCTGCTCTTCAGAAGGTAGAGGTCATCTCTTAACCTGCGTGTTGGGATGGACTCCGTGATCAATTCCACATTAGCTCCACCCCTTGCATGGAGCAAAACACACTTGAATTGCTGGAGGCTTCAACAGGAGTTGAGTTTGCTGATTGGACAAGAAACAAAAGGAAAAACAGCAGGACACAATTTATAAGGGGGCAGCGAAGGCTGACATGCTATTGTACTCTAGGGGTATCCACAAGCTGTTAATTCCATTTTAACATTGTTAATAAGACTGTTAACACATATGACTTTGTTTAGGGACCTTGAAAACATTAACAATCTACTAGAAGACCCTGAAAAAATAAAAATTGTATGTGCACAAGCACAAAAGGATCACCCTCGTAAACTCATGAACTTTGTTTTAGCTACAAGGTGGGCTGAAGCCATCTCTACTCTGTCTCTGACCCTTTCAGCCATATATTTTTGGACTCCTATATCACTTTACAATGCCCAAATAAATGTAAATATGATTGAGCCTGTGTATGCTCCTCTACTTCTCTCCTTCCCTTTCACAGCTTCTTTCAGACACACACAAATGTGCAGACTTAATCAAAGGGAAATGCTCCATGAATAAATTGGGTCTGACAGATTTATTGCAGTTAATTTTGCAACAGAAAGGAAAATATTTGGATCTCAGCCTTTTAAGTATTAGGAAAACAATTAATCCATCAAAAAGAGGAAATTCCTGCAATACACCCTCATGTCCAATTAAATAATATCAAGTAATTTTGTGCAATAAAGTAGGAAAACTTTCAACTATGTGTCAAGAAAATAAGTTCACCATGTGGAAAAAAACCTTACTGTTCCTAATCACAAAGTTTTAGTACTAAATGTTTTAAAACTCATGATAGGAGAAAATAATATCTCTCTCTCTCTCTCTCTCTCTCTCTCCCCCCCCCCCCCATCTCTCTCACACACACTGCATGAATATAAATACCTCATTTACATAAATACAAATAGAAGTTGAATGACATTTGGGAACTCAACCATTTGTAAATACATTTCTTATGGATTGGGATAGTGAATTATTTTTGTTAGAGAACTCTGCTGTTTTCTAAATACTGAATTGGTATTTTTAATAAATAATCATGTGACTGAAAAGGTGTCTTTTAATCCCATGGATTTCGGTCCCACAGATGATACTGCCTTTTATCTAGGTGAATGTCCTCATAAATCATATTACGTGGAAGAACCGCCAAGTAAAAGAATTTACTCTCAAATCTGGGGTAGTTGAAAGTTCTATGGATTTAATTCATAAAATTAAAATTAAACCTGATTTTGTAAGCAAAATTGAGAGTTATAATTCAAACATTGTTGGAGCTTTTGACAGTGTAATCTGTCTTCAATTTTCCATAACAAACAAAAACTTGAATAATAATCCAATTTAAAAATCTCTGGGATTATGCTATTATACAAATGATAACAGAAAAATGCATAAGGTACTACTTCCATAAAGTTGGATATAAGAAAGATGCTACAAAAACGTATTATGTATATTATTTGTAATATTTTTTATTAACTATCAAGTAGTTGTTGAATCTTAGCAACCTCATAGTTTTCCTCCATGAAAACACAGATTAATAATGCAGTAATCATAAATAACATGACCAAAAGGGGCAGGCTTCTCCATTCTAATTTATTTTCTCCAAACTAGAAAATATAGTGACTTTGTACTGATTTATTATATTCAAGATGTACACATCCCAGGCTAAGTAGTTCAGTTGCCATAACAACCTCATAAGTTCTGTTCTCCATTCTTCTTTCATAAAATCATTTTGTACAGCTAGTACACTTTTATAAATAATTTAGTTTTCAGAAGTCTCGTATTCTCAAACTAGAGAAATCACCTCCCACTTCTCATTCAAAGCACGCCGATTATGCTCAACCGTCTCTGTGTTAATTTCAGAGCAGGTTTATAAAGAATATGTGATTTATGGGAACTTGTTATTCTTCTGTCTTTTTTTTTCTCCTCTACAAAAGACAAAAAGCAGAGTAATAAAACGCTTCATATACAAGCTCCCAATTATACTCTCTAGATTTCCACTAGCGTACATTTAAAGGAGTTGATCTTTCACTTGTCATGTGACAATAACTGTTTGCTAGGCATTTGTATTCATGCAGGTTGTTGCAATAAAGATCCATAGGTGGACCAGGTATGTTTAAAAGGGGGCCATGCTTCATTCTAAAAAAAAAAAGGGGGGGGGAGAAACATCAGCACTCTTCACTTCAAATAAATTAACATTCCTCACCACCAAACAACAAAACAGTGGAGAACAGGATGCGATTAACAAACGGTGGAGAAAGTCAAGCTGTGCTTTTAACATATCCAGTGAAACTGAAGAGTCTTCTTACTTCTTAACATAGCTGTGCATCTCAATGAGGTTTTTGGGGAGCGGGTGGGGGGAGAAACGGGCAGTGGGTTTTATTTGCATCCTTGCAAAATTCCCACTTCATGGGAAAAGCGAACGGAGATAAACATTTAGTGTGGGATGAGAAAGAAAAGCGACACATATTTTATGAACATTTACTTGGTACTCAGTGCCACCTAACACAGCGGGGCTTCTCTTTGAGGAAAAAAAGGTACAGGATTAGGCTGTAATTCTTGGCAGCTAATTATCCCAGAATGACAACGGACACAATCCAGTCACAAAGCAGGACCCTTTGGAAGCTCCCAAACTACAGTGTGATCATGCGAACTCTGGGTCGATTGTTAGAGAAAAATAGATCAAAAGAACATTGTGAGGGGAGACTCTGTGTGTGTGTGTGTGTGTATTGCTAAAGCTACACAAGATTAAGCACAAAGGTAGTATGGAGCCGCGCAAATATTTTCTTTAAAGAAGATGGGAGCAAAAAATAGATATACTTTTTTTTAAAAAAATCCACTAAAATAGGACTATGTTACATATGGAAATGGGCTTTTTTTTCCCACAAGAACTGTCTTTTGAATTTTTTAAAAAAGCGCCAAACATTTTTAACTCTCAAAACTCATGGAGTGAAAAGTGTGAATCTTTTTCTTCTCCTTCATGAAGTATGAACGGTATTTTCCATAGGGCCTTGTCAGGAAAGTCAGGATGGAGTCCATGAGGGCAAACGATGCTCTACCTTTTTTTTTTTAATGTGCAATGTATATTAAAATGGGTAGAAGGGTGATGCGGTGGCCGCCATTTTGACCTTTTTGACCACACTTTGCATACACCCCTCATTTTTCCCCATTTTCTAAATGGAAGCTTTATTTCAGTCTCCACCTGATTAAAAAGAAGAAGAAGAAGAAAAGCCCCTGCTCTGAAAGCTTTGCATGGTCCTCCCAACAGGAGCTGAAGGGTGACTGTTCCTAGAACAAAATGCAAAGGGACCAACTCTGGAACTGGGGTGCATTTTTTCTCTCACTCTGGCTAGTTTCTGTGTCAATACTGCCACCTACTGGCCACCCTCAGAGACTGCAGCCCAAGGGCACTCTAGCTCCCCAAAGCTCCTTAAGCCTTCTTCTCATCCCAATGCTTGAGAGTGGGGGTGGGGGAGGGGGCGGGGGCGGGGAGGCGGCATCACTTCAGCATTCCTCGGGTTGCTTTAGATCTTTACGGTTGTTGTTTTTCCCCCTTCCATCCCAGAGGGTGAGGAGAGAAATAAGCCACTTCAAAGGAGAAACTTTCTGCTTGATGCAAAGACCCAACTTGTTGTCCTGCTGCCTTCCTTTCTTTATTTACTTATTTGGATTATTATGAATAAAATCCCTTCTCCCTCTTTTTTTTTTTTGCCAGCTTGCTAATGAAGCTGCCATTATTACTGGAGAGAAGTAGGAGGCAGTAGGTGGTGGGAAGAGGAATTCACATGCTAGCAGCCCCCTCCCCAATTTGTTTTCTTCTGAGAAAATTAAAAATATCTATAGCACGCAAGATTACAATGAACAGCCTTCTGCTATCTCCCTTTTCATTTCCTGCCGTGCGGTTTGTGCACATAAAATTCTGGCTGGATTTATTCAATATCAAAATGTTTTCTGTCAAGCCAACTCCCATCTGTAAGGCTCTATCTACAAGGCACAAATACACAAACCTTACACACAGGCATACACATACTCTGTGTGAGGAAATATAGGAAATATGCAACTCAATGAGGCCAGTAAAAACAGTATTTTCTATTTTAAAGATTAATGACTGGGAAAGAATAATACAGAAGATTTCCCAAGGACCATACAAAATATCGAATGAAAATTCAAAATTAAATATTTTCAACAGCAGCAGTCTGAAGCAGCTCCAATGAAAAACCATTTTTTAGAAATTTATGCTTGTCTTTGTAAAAAGCATGTTAGATTCAAGAATTATAACTTTTGGGCTTACTTGTTATCTGGTAATGACAGATAAAACCAAAAACATAAAAATGCAAATTAAAACAAAAAAAAATGGTAAATCAAACAACTAATCATCTGATTATAAGAGAACAAAATAGATCAAATAAGGGCACGACAAGTTATGATGGACCAATAACATTGAATAAAATATTGGTTCGCACAAGATAAAGATAAAATTACATATCTAAAAAATATAAAGGGATAATATTATAAAACTCTTTAGTGCCATGAATTGAGGCGGAACAATACGTATTGGGAAACAGTCTCACCAGAATGCAGGAGGAAACAGACAGAAGCCGAAATTATAATCAAGGACAAAATATGAGTTATTCATGAAATGCCAGCCTTTTTAAAAAGGAAGAGTAAGAATGGTGCCTTGCGGAAACAAAATAATGGCATACTGATCTTGTCCTAAGAAACAAATAAAGCAAGTATGTGACCATATGAAGCTGCGCTGAATTGAGCTGGAGTCATTGATCCATCAAGACCCGACCTGAATACAGAAGGATCTGCTCCCAAGATCTGCTGGGTGCAAAGAATCTGCTCTGCCACTGAGCACTGACCAGATTCCATCTAAAGCCATAGCGAAAAGTACAACTGCCCCTGAAGTACTTCCCTTCAGCCAAAAGGGATCAAGGGAGATGGAGATGTCTCAAAAGCAGAGGAGAAGTGCATGCATAAGAAAGCCCTGTGTGCAGTATATAGGTCTAATGAGATTACAAGAATCTTCTGGAAAGATCCCAAAAATCCTCTGAGGATGAAAAAAAAAGTCACAAACTTACACCTTTGTCAGAGTTTTTTGACCATGCTTGTGTGGCTTCACTCCACTCATTTAGGAAGAGTTAGTTCTACCTGCCCACTAGTTAAAAAATAACCCACAACAGCAGTTGAACCCCATATTAACCTGCGCTATGATTTTTAAAACCTGCTTTAGGGAGTGGTAGCAAATCCTGGTGTAAATCCAAAGGACCAACACACCGCTATCTATAAAAAAAAATTGAATTGGCAGAGCAAAGCCTTTGTCTTTTCTTTTAAAAGCTAGGTTTGTTGTTTTGCTACACACAGCTGTGTTTTTACAGATGTATGGCCATGTGTCTCCTGTGAAAAGGAGGACTCTTCCCCTTAAATGTGAAAGAAGATCAAAGGTTTAAACACAGAAGTACAAGATCCTTTTTCCCTTTGGAATGAGAGTGTGTGTGTGTGTGTGTGAGAGAGAGAGAGAGAGAGTGTGGCAGAGAGGGAGAGAGACAACATACACACAATGGCGGAACACCAACATTTCCATCTGTTATCCTTATGCAGTGCACAGGTTAACCTTTGCAATCGGGCATGGAAGGCTGCTATCACAGCTAAGAAACAGAGCTGAATTGGGTTTATGAATATGCCGTGCTTCACAAGAGGAAGAGGAGGAGGTGAAGACTACCTTTTATTAATCCAGTTTATTTGCAAGTATCTAGAGGCCAAAATTTCATTCTCAGGCTTTCTTAACAAAATATGAAATTACAATAATCAAATTACATTTGATTTCCTTATTACAACAAGAACTCCAGGAGAAAGTCGGTTCTCTTACAAGGTTATGAATATGTTAGTGGGCAATAGAGAAGTTCAACTCATTTGATACAAGTAGAAATGAATTACAATAATTGCAACAGTAGGGAAATTTGCCCCATTGCTTGCAGCCTGTACAGAGAAAGTCTTATTTTAGCATTTGTAAAAGCCAATATGCTATGAAGGATACGGATATCACAAACAACATCTTCCTTTCATGATAAATTAAGGCTTGCTTTATTTTGGCACCACTCTCTCAAATAAACATGATGAAACAACATGCTGTGAAATCCTATCTGATGTCTGGGTGGTGCTGGACTAGGAAGAAGCAAATATCTCTAAAATCCTTTGCAGAAACACAATATTCAACAAGCACAGAGGGGTTTCTAATTCTTTACATATCTGAACTATCCTTAACCATACAAATACCAGAGAATCTACATAAGACATCTCAATTTGGTACTAATATGCATAAGTGGTAACACCACTTCAGCAATTAATCATGTACGGATTGTTAAGATCTCCATTTTACATTTCATTGCAAAATATGCACGTCAAATGATGGAAAGTAAATTTATTCTTCACTGACACCTCTTTTTTTTGTTTATTTCTAATTTATTGATACCAAAAAGGAAGCAAATGATCCTTTGCCTATATCAACTACTGAATAATTGCATCAAAATATTCACTTTTGCTCAAAATAAGATTTTTCACACTAACAAAGTGAGAAAGAATGACACAAAGATGTTTTATTATTTTTGCATTCCATTTATCCAAAGGGGCAAAATAGATTTTTAAAAAAAGTCGATGTGTAGTAAAAGTCAATGGATAGTTGTTGTTAAAGATCAAAAGCATCAAAGCTTTCCCAGAATTTTTCGGTCTTCAATCCAGCTTTTATGAAAAGGTGTGACTGCCATCTAGTGGATACTTATAAAATCATGATTACTGCCAATTTTGTAAACCTACCAATTACCGAACATTTCTTTCAAAAGGCTTCATCTGAGACTACAATGCACATTAAAAATGGGGCAGAATTTCATCGTGTGGTTTGGCCTCCATCTTGATTTTTTCTCCTTTTTTGAAGATATCTCTATCTGTTTGCATTCTCTTTTGGTTCCACCCATGTCCCAAATCTGATTTAGATGATCAACAAACTCTTAGGATTTCCTTTGTGAGAAAGATGCTGCTTTGGCCAAAAAATGATGCCCTTCTAAAATATCTCTAAATTGCTGCCAGCATTTCTTCTCAAGTGCATGTCTTTGACGGACTTTCTTAAGAACTCATTACAAGAATGAATCTCCATCAAGAGTTTAAAAGAGTTTCTTTTTTGCAGGTTGTTAGAAAAGACCTAAATACCTTTATTCATGTTTAAAAAACAAATCGAAACACTATTGTTGAGTTGCTGGATATTCTTGTAATTACTGTTCTAGTTGATTCCTGTTGTTTTGTTCATTTTATAAGAATTGTTTGGAAGTCTTCCAGTCTTAATGGCAACCTAAACATAACTGTCAAAGAAAAAAGGAGTGGAATTCCTTTCAGGTTAAACAGTATTAGGTACTTATTTGCTGTACAGTTCATTTTTACAGTAGCTAGATATGCTACATGTTTACATGTTATAATATAGTGTCCTTTCATCGTTGATAATATTGCATCTTAGTTTCATGTAATACAGCCCTAGTTATTTTGAAGGGTCAATACAAGTTTATATTATTCCAAAAACACATTTATACAAGTATTAAAGGGAATCTTCTAGGAGGGAAGAATGACTATCACCATCAGAACAGAAGGGTGATACATTATCTGGCTTTAGTTGGGGAAAGGAGCCTAACTAACTCTGTCCCCCTGTGGATGCAGAACTGATGCTGGCTGGTGCTCACATCCTTTAGAGTCATCCTCAGCATGCGGCTTGAGTAGGCTGATGATATCTCTTCTACTAAGTCTCCTTAAAAGAGCTTATAAAAGCTCTTTCTCATTTGTTTTCTTTGAACCATAGGAAAGGCTAAACACTATCTGGCAGGCCTGAATGTTGTTTTCTTGAACAAAGATTGGCAAAATCAAATACTCTTGAATTAAGATGAGGTTGTGTGGACTTGGAATTAAATGTGCATTAGATCTAGACAAGTGCACCTGATGAGCTAAAAACATCTCACCGATATTGGGAATTCTTCAGATGGATGGACACCGATCAACTTCTTTCTCTCTTGTGTCAAGAGATAATGAAACTCATCATCATCCATGTGTGATATAGGTCATCACCATACCTAAAAAGAGGCTGGTAATAGAAGTAACTCATCTATATTTGACTCATTAGTAGCACAGTTCTATAAGTGAAATGAATTCTGCCTAGTTAGGGTTTAATCTGAACCTTTCCCCTACTTATTCCCAACATTTCAGCATAACAGTAAAGGATAATCATGGAACCTTTCCTGTATCAGATAAATCAATGAAAGACCAGTCAGATTCATGTTTCTGAGTATTCCCAACAGTAGAAATTGAAACCGCTGCTGTCACTTTACATCTCCTTTACATTGAAGAGCAAATTACACCTTATTTGTGATCAAGTCATCCAATGAATGTTCTTATTTATTTATTTATTTATTTATTTATTTGATTTTTATACCGCCCTTCTCCCGAAGGACTCAGGGCGGTGTACAGGCAAGATAAAACCAACAATACAATATACAGGTTAAAATGCAATTTAAAAAACTTATTAAAAATTTGCCATAAACTAAAAAACCCCGTTTAAAAATTAATAAAATTTAACTTTAAAATTCCATTTAAGCCAGCCCCGCGCGGATAAAGAGATGTGTCTTCAGTTCGCGACGGAATGTCCGAAGGTCAGGTATTTGGCGTAAACCCAGGGGAAGCTCGTTCCAGAGTGTGGGAGCCCCCACAGAGAAGGCCCTTCCCCTGGGGGCCGCCAGCCGGCATTGTTTGGCGGACGGCACCCTGAGAAGTCTTGCACTTAACAAACAACCAGACCAGAGAACTGGTCCACCTTAATGTTTGAGATAGTCTCACTGAATAGAATAAAACTATCTTGCTATCTTTGAATAGGCAGGTACAGTTTACGGAACACATAAGCAAAGTCAATGACTGTATATTCCAAGATTTCCTGTCAGTATTTCTTTCTTCAGAAATTCAATAGACTACACAGTGCATATGGTGTTGAAAAGTACATGGGATTGGGGGTTTTTTTTGGTTAATAAATGACTTTCTTGCACACACAAGTATACTGATGAAAATGCATATATTGCAGAAAGCGAAACAGCACTAACCGTCTATTCTAAAACTATGGATATTTTGCTATTTCTGAACAAGTGTGTATATGACTGGCTTCCAGCTCATTAAAAGCAGTAGAATTGGATTTAAGCCCAGCAAATCCCATTAATACCAATAAACAGGGTCAATTTACACATGCATTTAATTACTGTGGTTTCTGTCGTTTTATGATCTTACTCAGTTGTAGAAACCAGTGCTTTCAAAAGGCCTTAGGTTATATGAAAATGAGTTCAGTTTGCAATGTTGAATCACAGAAGTAAATTACACGTCGCAGTATTACTAATACCAAATTAAAGAATATTTACTTTATCTAGAACAAACTTTGCCAGTTTTAAATAATACAAAAGCCAAAGGATTGCATGCTACATTTGTGTTCATATGGAAAACAGAATTTAGCTAAAACTATATGTCCATCTTTAAACAATGCAAGCTGTGGATTGGATTTGCTTGGAAAGGGATTGGTCATGATTAAACTATTCCATTAAGGGAAGACCTGATAGTAGCCTTACAATATTTAAAGGGTTGTCACAGAGAAGAGAATGTGAGTTGTTCTCCATAGTGCCCAAATGTAGGACAAAAACCAGTGGGTAGAAGCAGTACAAAGAGATCCATCTTCAAATTGAAGAAGATATCCTGAACATAAATGCTGTTAAACAGTAGGGTTGTGGCTGTTATATCATTCAAGCTTTTCAAGCAAAATTTGGGCAGCGATTTGTTTGGATTGATATACTCTGGTCATAAGATTGGACTCCAAGATCTATCATACTTGGAACAAGTTAGAGCCTTCAGAAATCAAATTATGGTTTAGGCTCCTCCCTGTCCTAAATCTAATCACATAGTTTTTCTGTGGAGATGTAACAGAGGACCATTAATGCAAGACTTCCTGGCTTACAGAATACAGTACAGAGAAAGGAATTAACAAGGTAACACAAAGATACTGTGCGCAAGAAATATGTTCCACTACCAGAATGACAGTCTGAACTAATCAATTCAGTGTTTCTTAATATTCCATTTTCTTCTGTTTTTGAGGTTTGGTGAATTATTTATCCATTTCACCTATAATCTACTTTTTCTAAGAATTGTTGCTTGCATTTTATGCCTTATGTTTTTACATTTTACTAGTTTTCCTTCTCCCAAGCTTCCAAGGGGGCACGGAGACCACAGATTTCCAATTAAATCTAATCTCTATTTTAATTTAAATATATCCATACCTACTTTTTGGAGGGGGAGGTGGGAGGTAATATAACAGTAAATCCAGAGTTGTTTCTTGTTTTTTTTTTAAAAAGCACAATTTTTTTTTGTTCTGTGTCTTGTAAAAGTTGTTAAATAACATTTTCACAGTCTTGGTTACTTCCAAGCACACCATTGTCTTTTGCTGGTAGTGAACCATCATGAGTGTCTAAATTATGCTTTTAATAGTACAACACACACATCAAAAAATTGAGTTTTATTTTGAAAAAATCCGTATGCTGTGCCCAGAAGGAAGGAGGACAGACTGTGAAGCATCTGTGATATTAGGAGGGGGAATGGAAGGGGAGAAAACAGGGAAAGAGTGAGAGAATATGGAACCATCAAATAATTGCATTTTTAATAAATGAAGTATAGTTGAGACGGAAGGAATCAGAAATATTGCTCCTTGACCTGGATATTACATTATATTCTTTCTTGATTTGAAGACTTCAGTTCAAACTGAAAGAAAATATGAGCTATTTTATTTTTTTAATAAATAGTGCTTTGGCAAAAAATTAAAAATGAAGTAAGTTTTTGTATATATTAATAAAAGAAACCTTTAGTAAATACAAATACATAAATAAAGATCAAAAGTTAAATATGAATCAGCTACCAATTTGCAAATCTTTTCCCCTCCTTTCCATTGCATAATTTCCTTACAAAAATATTAGGGCAGATCTTGAAAGATATTAGCTATTTCTAGCAAAAATATTATGATTTAGGATTGGTGGAAATAATTTCAATATATCTGTTCTAAGAACACTTATGAATGCTTTGTTAATTAACATTTTTCTTCCACATAACAGAAATAGTTTCCCTAGTATTTTTGTTACTATACTGTTCCCTAGTATTTTTATTTGGTAATAAGACCAATTATACTTTTAGAATGGCACAGAATAGCAAAGTATTGCCAAAGTATTTCAGCACAGCCTAATTTTGATTAAAAATTCAAATGTCAATGACTACATTAAACACAGCGACCATAAACAAATATATTAACACCTACCTTACAAGACAATCTTTGGTTTGTTTCATGGTTGAAAAGATTAAGCTAGTTTTCTCCAGGTAAGGCAATAAAGAGATCTTCAGACTAGGGGCCAAAGGCTGCACATTCTGGGAGTCCTTGGTCCAATACCTCTAGAGAGCACCAGATTTGGAGACCCTGAGTTTATCCGTCGGGGGGGGGGGGGGTAATGGCTTTCAGTCAAAGATGCAAAGATGTCAATAATGTAGGGATATGCACATATTATGCCAATGGCAGCACCATCATGACCTAAACTCATTGCATCTTGGAAACTAAGCAGGGTTTTGATCCATCTTAGTTCTTAGATTGAAATCATCTCGAAATTCCAGAGATATAGACCAGTCTGGGAAGTAAAAAAAAAAAAGGGGGGGGGGAACCATCTAGGAAGAAGGCAATGACACAAAAAACTCATGTTTTCAGTTATCAGATCCTATACCATTTCAAACAAGTGGCTCTTAAAAACTTCCAGTCATGAACCACCCACAGCTTCTGAAGGCAAGCTGTTCCACTGGTGAGTTGTTCTCACTGTTAGGAAGTTTCTCCTCAATTCCAGGTTTTTTCTCTCCTTGATTAGTTTCCATTCATTGTTTCTTGTCCGCTGGTGCTTTGGAAAATAAAATTATCCCCTCTTCTTTGTGGCAGCCCCTCAAATACTGAAATGCTGCTATCATATCAACCCTAGTCCTTTCCCCCCTAAACTAGCCAAGCCCAAATTCTTCATATATTTTTATTTCCATGTCCTTAATCATCTTAGTTGCCATTCTTTGCACTTTTCCCAAAGTCTCAACATCTTTTTTGTAGCATGTAGTGTGGGGTACAAAATTGCATGCAATATTCCAGGTATGGTTTACTAAGATTTTGATTCTATGCCTTTGTTTATTCAACCAAGGATTTTATTAGGACATTGCTGGCATATTTAAGTGATCATGCAGTAGGACTCCAAAGTTCCTCTCATATTTTTTTTTTTAAATTTTTTTATTTGCATTTATATCCCGCCCTTCTCCGAAGACTCAGGGCGGCTTACACTATGTTAAGCAATAGTCTTCATCCATTTGTATATTATATACAAAGTCAACTTATTGCCCCCAACAATCTGGGTCCTCATTTTACCTACCTTATAAAGGATGGAAGGCTGAGTCAACCTTGGGCCTGGTGGGACTTGAACCTGCAGTAATTGCAAGCAACTGCTGTTAATAACAGAATGTCTTAGTAGTGTGAGCCACCAGAGGCCCATATTTACAGTTTTTGAGCCAGGTTTTTCCTAACCTGTATTTGAACCTTTGGTTTTTCCTGCCTAAGTGTAAAACCTTGCTTTTCTCTATATTAAATTTCATTTTATTGGATAGGGCCCATCGTTCAAGTCTCTCAACATACTTTTGGATCCTGAGCTTGTCTTCTGGGGTGTTGGCTATTCCTGCCAGCTTTATGTCTTCTGCAAATTTGATGAGTTTTCCTTCTATTACCTTATTTAACTCTTTTATAAAGATATTGAAGAGTACTGGGCCTCAGATGGAACCTTGTGGTACCCCACTGCTTAATTCCCTCCATGTAGTACTATTAAGGACTACTTGTTGAGTATGGTTTGTCAGCAGTTACAAATCCCTCTGGTGGTGATGCAGTCTATCCCAAATTTTTCTAGTTTATCAAGAAGTAGGTTGTGGCTTAATTTTTGAATGCTTTACTGAAATCTAAATTTACTATGTCCACAGCATTTCACTGGTCTACTAATTTAGTCACTTTGCCAAAGAATGAAATAAGATTGGTTTGGCATGATCGGTTTTTAAGAAACCCATGCTGGCTTCTTCAGTAGTTATAACTTTATTTGTTTCTAGATGTTTAAGAAAATGGTATATTTTATTTTTGTTTATTGTCTTTTTTATCATCAAGTCTGACATGAATTACCACATGAAGCAGGTCCAACAACGGAGAGGAATGCTGGGATTTGTAGTTTAGGAATATAGAGAGGATCACTGATTCCCCAGCCTCAGGGCAATGTATAATCAATGCAATCCAGGATAGGAGCACTGATTTATAGGACAAGTCAGTCCCATGAAGAATTTCCCTTAGGGCAGTCATCCTCTGTCAGACAGATGTTGTGGATTACCATGTTTATAATGTCCAAATCTTATGGGAGTTGTACTGTAGTTTTATATTCATAGAGGGTATAAAGTTTGAAAACATTGCTTTACTGGTTATTATTATCTTTGACCTCAGGACTACTTTAATATTGCTGATTTATTCAGACTTCTCTACACCGATATGATGAAGTGTGGGAGAAGCTAGTTTTGGGGGTTTTTTTGCTCTGGAAGCAGTTTGAATGAGACAACTCTTGACAATTGTTTACCTGTCTTATTTTCTAAATTCAATCCTACAGAACAAATAATTGGAATTTCCAACTGGAGAAGACAAAGCAAAAGAGACTTCAAATATGGTGAACGTTCTGGTGAAAAAGAAGTTCTCCGAAGATGGACTCTAGGCTCTAGCAAAAGTCTGAAAGCTTGGGAAGCTAAAAGCTCTGGTCCTGGTGACTGACCAGATTAGATTAGATCCTGCAGACTTCAAATATAGTTAAGATCAGCTCGCCTGTCTGGAACCCATACCACATTTCAGACATCAATACAATTGAACGTGTCCAGAAATATTTTACAAGAAGAGTTCTTCACTCCTCTGAAAACAACAAAATACCTTATCCCATCAGATTTGAAATCCTAATCTTAGAAAACTTAGAACTCTGCCGCCTTCGACAGGACCTATGTTTAACTCATAGAATCATCTATTGCAATGTCCTTCCTGTTGAAGACTACTTCAGCTTCAATCAGAACAATACAAGAGCAAACAATAGATTTAAACTCAATGTTAACCGCTTCAAACTTGATTGCAGAAAATATGACTGCAGTAACAGAGTTGTTAATGCTTGGATACTTGGATAATACATTAATATACCCCATTTCTAAGAGGCGTGCATAAGAGCACAAATGTGCCTACCGTTCCTGTCCTATTGTTTCCTTTCATTATATCCAATTAATATAGTTATTACATACTTATACTCATATATATGCTTATATACTATATAGTTATTTCATGCATATGCTTATATATAATGTTGTGACAAAATAAATAAATAAATAAATAAATAAATAAATAAAAAGATCACTAGCTCATCATTTGATTAGCCATTCTTTAAAAAGGCAATATCTTTTACAAATGTATAAAATATAGAAGCTTTTCATTAAACAAACAGAGTTTTAAAACTCACTGTAATCCCTAGCTTTATTCTAAATTTTGATTAACACAGGTCTATTTCCATAATTTTACAATTATTTGTATATATTGAATATATCTACTTAAATATTGATTTAGTCCTCATAAGAATACAAGATAAGCTATGCCTTCTGAAATATTTGATAACCATTTATGTCTGAGAAAAGTCCTTTGGTTTTTTAAAATTTGCAAATGTAACCTAGAGCGGAGGCTTGTAAAGCTGCTTCAAAGAGGCGCAAGATGAATGTGTGGGCAGCCATTATAAAGCTTTGGATCTGAAAGACTTGAGCCAAACTTCTTCCTAATCAATCCCACGAAATAAAAGCCAGGCATGAATAAAAGAACTGGAAGTCAGGGAATTCATATGAGAAATGACAGAAACTCCACAGCCTTCAAGTATAAAAAGGCCGAAATGTATCCAGAAAAAGGAGTGTTTTCAGCAGTCAATTACTTTTCCATTTTGTCCCAGGACTTTAAAAGTTAAAGGCATACTTCTGCCAATTGTGAGATGCCCCATCCAGCACAGACCACCCACAAGTACTGATTTTCCATCTGGTGAACAAAACAGACATCTCCCTAATTATTTTTTAAAAGGGGATTTTCCCTCCTCCCTTAACATGCTTCCTTTATTTGTCTGTGACCTGGAACTTAATGGAAAACCTGGTAGATGCCAACCATATTTCTTACGATGTAGCATCCTATTTTTCTCCTCTTAAAATCCTTATTTGAAGCTATTACATATGCTGCTTTCTAACAATCTGAATCATTACACAACTGAAGCCCGAGATTAGCACAGTTTTGTACTTAACACTGAATATTTTAATCGGTACATTAAAGCAGAACAGTACCCGGCTTACAATCTCTTACGCTGAGCTCCCATATTGCCAGTGTCAAAATTTATGCCTTTTTTCAGTAAGACTGGTTCCATTGCCAGCAATACACACAGAAATGCCAACAGTAATTAAAATCTGGCACCCGGTGCAATTACTAGCAGACTTTCTAAAGGCTTCTTTGAAAAAGTACTTTATTATAGTATTTTATTAGTCAAAACGACAAGATCAATTATATATAGATCCAAGAACTGACATAATGTACAACCTAATCACAATTGCCTAGAAAATCAGCATGAAAAAGTGTCAAAAACTATGTTAATTGTGGAGTGTGTGTGTGTGTATATGAAGAAATCAAATCACACAAACTATCAGTAGACTATTGAGTCTGGATAAAATGTATATGTGCCAATATAAGAACTAGAACAATATATATGCATCTTAGGCAAATACTAATCAAGAAGTCTTTTCCTTATGCTTTCTAGGAATTATAAGAATTAAGTCCACACATCTAAAATGCATGACACGGAAAGCTTATTCAAGGTTGCTTAAGGGTAGGTATGAAAAAGCAATGTGACATTTCATGCTCAATCTTGCAAGATCCAGAACTAGGGCCTAGTCATTTGCTACAATTTGGTAGACTTCCTCTATTTCATCCTTATTTTTTAAAACTATATCAAGAATTTAAAAATATACTCTTCGTTTTTCTTTTTCTTTCTTCTATTCAGTCGTGTTTACTTCTCAAAGACTCCCTGGAAACTCCTGCAGTTTTCTTGGCAAGGTTTTTCAGAAGTGGTTTGCCATTGCCTCCTTCCTAGGGCTGAGAGAAATTGATTGGCCCAAAGTCACCCAGCTGGCTTTGTGCCCAAGGCACTCATGGTTGCCCGGTTTCTAACCTGATGGCTTAACCACTACACCAAACAGAATACCAAATGTTTTACTAAACCCCAAACTGTCTCTTTTCAAGACTGCTAGAAAAGAAAGTGAGGCTTGGAAAATCAAAGTGGCTTTTTGAATGCAAAGACTACACAGGCAACATGTTTATTGATAGGCCCACACTACTGCATTTCCATTTTTACCTAATCTCAAAGGAATGTAATGATGATAACCTTTTTTTTCCGTAAATGGTTCATATCACCAACATCACTTCCCTCTTTAGTTTAATACTAAATTAAGTCCCACAGAATTAATGCTCTGTGGTAATTAATGGTAATCAGTCTTTTGCATTGCTGTTTTTTCCTCCTGAGCAAGAATATTTTTTGGATACATCTGAACTTCAAAAGACAAAAGATTCTCAAAGAGCTCAGCACCCAGTGAATGTATGAGGTGGGGTGGGGAGAGAGGCTTAATGTTCTGTTAGAAAATCACAGACTGATTTATGCCTCTCGTTATTAGGCCCATGTTTTTCCAAAAGCAAATAGGAAAAACAAAGGCCCCTTAAACATATTGAATTTCTTGCCAATTAGGGGGTTGGCATCACGTTTTAGACTTTCATGTTTGTTGTGAATGGGGTGCAAGTTGGCATTTCCATTGACTATTAAAATTGTACCCTGTCCAGCCAAGCTTTGCAATATCGGCACTCCGTCTAGCAGGAAGACTCCCAATGAATTTAAATGGCGCTGGGTTTCAGATGACACAAAGGGAGTGATGATCAGCATCCAACCGTTTCAAGCTTTCGGCTTTCAGCTATATTGCGGTTACAACTGCTCCCAACACTACGATGCAGTCTTGTTTCATCCATACCTGTGGAAAATGACTCTGGCCGCCCAGAACTTTTGTGTCCATTCTAACGCCACCTACTTTGTATCAAAGCCTATTAATGATACTTGGTAATTGGACGGCCCTTCCTACCGCAAAAGCCGATGATCGTCTCAATCCTGTATGGAAAGTTCAGGCCTGTTAGCTTCTCATGAAAGAATAGCATCCCTAGACCTCACCAAAGGCAGCAAGTCTATGAAACCTTTTCTGCAAGGAAATGGATAATTGGGCGACAGCACAGCACACAAACAACAGAATGGAGAGCTCTTACTTGCTGCCTTTAAAAAGTAAGGGGGGAAAAATAGAGAAATACTCCCGTGCACTTTAATTTTAAATGCCATTATTCAGAAATCCTTTGATTTTGCTTCTAAGTAAAGCCAGAAACTACATGCATTATGCCATGCCAGTCTTCAGATTTGCTGTTTTGGGTATAGAAAAGAGCTCAGACAGATTTTGCTATCACAGGCTGAACCAAACAGGTAGTTCTCAAAAAAAAAGAAAAAGAAAAATACACTCATGTGAGTATATGTGTGTATTCACACAGTGCGCATCAAAAGGCCTCTAATAACTTTCAACATAAAAAGAGGCATCTGTCTTTGCACCAAAGTCTTACAGAGAAAGGAATATTTTTATATTCCAGATGGAAGTAAAGCAGAAACAGTATGTTTCAAATCCTTCCCAAGATTAATTTTCTTTCTTGCTTTCTTTGTCTGGGGGCCTAGAGAATAATATTATTAAACCTCTAGGTCAATTTATGAAGACCCGGTATATAAAATACAACAGGTACAGTAGATACTGCACTATTGAGAAATGTTAAAACATTTGAAACGCAAGCCAAATTATATGTGTGTGTTTCCTTTATACTTCGTAAGAGATTCATGTACTCTTGTGTCTCTAAGAATAAAATATAAAATCAGCTACATTAATGATGCCTACAGAATGAGAATAACAAAAATAGCAAAAAACCCCAAACAAGCACCAGCTGAAGCTGACAGTATGGATGTTACGTAGCATCCAAGGATAAACCATGATTGACACAAGTCGGTCTGCAAAACCTTTTAGGCCAGAATCAAACAAACCATCTTTGGGCTTACTGCAAAGTAAGTAGTTCCTCAAACATTTCAGGATGTAGAAGGTCAAGTAATTGGGTAGAGGTGTGGTTATTATTTAAAGCATTCTGGGAAACAGTAAAGGAAAGGCAACCCCCCCCTCCTATTTGGCTACCCATAAATTATTCCCAGAAGTCAAATTCAACCGGAGAAGTTCACATTTATTTGAGAGACCAAAAGCCAGCTATGGGAAGCAGTTCAGGCTGAAAAGTCTCTATCCATATCCTACTGGAAGAAAAACATTTCTGTGCTGCAACTCCAAGCATCACTTTGACTCTAAAAGTAAACACAGCCAAACATTTGGAATGATCCAAAGGCTTTGCATGCAGAGCTGGTTGTAGGAATGAAGCAGTAACTGATAAACTAATTATAGGTACAGGGAATATGCTTTCCAGTTTGCATTATATTCACCTACAGCAGGGGTGTCAAACTCAATTTCATTGAGGGCCATGTTAGGGCTGTGGTTGACCTTGGGCAACTGGGTGGTTGTGCCAACTGGGTGGTCATGGCCAGATTGACACCACTCCCCAAACTGCTGGTATGTTTCCTCTTTGCATTGGGTAGACTGAGCCGAAGCCACGCTGGCCTGATCTTTCCTCTTCACGTCGGGTAGACCAGGACGGTCCCTCAGGATGTATTTTTCAGTTTCCTGATACTGTACATACATGGGTGAAATTTGCATGAACATTACACAATACAAAGTAATCTCTGAATGCATTTTGCTAGCCACTTAATTTGGGGCTATATGCAGATCTCACAGATGAAGTCACAAAAAATCAATTGGGCTATGTTATGAAGTAGCAGGATTAAAGGGAAAATATGAGAATTTTTTAAAATAACTGACTATTCTGCTCTATCCTTGCACATTGCCACCAGATTATTAAATTTAGGCTGACAACTGATGAAGACTAAAATTATATATCTATCAAACACAGAAGCTGAGAATTTCAAGGTTAGAAATGCATTTCCGCATGTCATGCAAAATAAAGCCTGATATTAGTCATTTCTGCGCCATAGCATTGCTCAGGTAATTGAACACAACCACTCATTCAGTTCTACCTTCGGGAAATTACAGAAACTTCATAAAAGGTCCCCCTCCCCAAAGATTCTTACAACACGGTGCCAACGTTATGCCACTGCAGCGCCTTGTAGTTGTTCATCCCTAAGACTGAATGCAGGCACATTGTGGTGCACTCCGCTTACTTCCTCATCTCCCCACTGGGTCCCGCAGGCTTTGGGCTGCCTTCCCATGCAGCAGACCCCATACCTTCCTCCTCACCCCGTGTCACCCTTTGCGCGCTTGCCTTTCAAAGCTCTCTAGAGCTCAGATTAGGGAAGGAGGACAGGCCATGCGGTTGCTGGGCTGCATGGTGCAATTCCAGAAGTGGCTACCATTTTCTGAGTGGCCGCCTCGAGGGGCAGGAAGTGGAGATGGAGTGCCTCAGGGAGGGCGGGGGAAGAATGGGGCAGGATCTGTACTAGACCTCTCAGAGTGTCCTTGAGAGGTACCTTGAGGTACCTTGTGCTTCATTTAACAACCACATTGGGGAGAGCAGGGAAGCGGGGGTCATAAATGAGGTGGTTACTTAAGAGCTGCCATGCCTTCCGATCACAACGGGCAGGCTCCACTGTACCCATGAGCTGAGGAAGTTAGTCCTCAACTTATGACCATAATTGAGTCCAAAATTTCTGCTCAGTGATACATTTGTTACAGGAATTTTGCCCCATTTTATAACCATTCTTGCCATGCTTTTTAAGTGAATCACTGCAGTTGTTTAGTTACTAATTGTGTAACACAGTTGTTAAGTGAATCTGGCTTCCCCATTTACTTTGCTTGTCAGAAGTTCACAAAAGATGATCACATGACTCCAGAATTCTGCAACCGTCATAAATATTAGTCAGCTTCCAAGTATGGGCCTCTGGTGGCTCAGCAGACTAAGTTTGTCTGTTATTAACAGCAGCTGCCTGCAATTACTGCAAGTTCAAGTCCCACCAGGCCCAAGGTTGACTCAGCCTTCCATCCTTTATAAGGTAGGTAAAATGAGAACCCAGATTGTTGGGGGCAATAAAAGTTGACTTTGTATATAATATACAAATGGATGAAGACTATTGCTTAACACTGTGTAAGCCGCCCTGAGTCTTCGGAGAAGGGCGGGATATAAATTCAAATTTTAAAAAAAAGTGTCTGAATTTTGATCATGTGACCTTGGGGATGCTGCAAGGGTCATAAGTGTGAAAAATGGTCATAAGTCAGTTTTTTCAGTGCCGTTGTAGTAAGTCAAAGACTGTCTGTACTTGAAAAAGTTGTGGAAGCCAAACCATTTGTAGGAGCATGTGATACTGGGAATAAGATGGAAAGTTTCATGTAATTTTACTCCCTAATAATTCTATTGTAATTCTACTGGCTCATATTCCTGCTTGCTGGATCAGAAATCTGTTACTAAAAACACTTTAGTACTTCTCAGACTACAATGCCTTCTTGAGAAGATGAAGGAAATAAGACCAAATTGGAATGTGGAAAACTATTCTAGAAATAACATCTTGCTCTTTGTGATTCCAAAGCAAAAGTTTGTAAGCCATGACTACGGGTTATTTATTACTGCAACTAATTTATACCCCTCTTTTACTTGTGAACAAAATATATCTCATTGTTGAATTACCTGGAAAACTTTCAAGGAAATATTATTTAACTCCACTGGAACAAAATCATGCTAAAATACCTCACAAAATTGCAGCTCAGAGTTTATATGCATTTTTCATGAAAGGCACTGTTGTATCATCAAAGATACTAGAATAAAGGGAAATGCTGTTTACTTTAAACAGGCAGATGTTTCCCAGCTTCTCCTATTTTCCTAAAAAACTGCACACTGCATCATTTAGAGCTGATAAAAGCTATACAAGTTTGGACTCCCACAGGGATAGAATTTAAATTTGCAAAACTGAATTGCTTTCTGGTAGACAATCTTGGGTTGTAAATAGCACCTTTCAGCATCTGATAGAATAGGGAACTGCTAGACTCAAATTCTCAATATCCTTAAAAAGCTCGTATAAAAAGAATCCCACTATATTTTTAATATCATCCTGAAACAAGCTCCCCGGAGAAGCAATAGGGAAATTCAAATTTGTTCCTTTGAGCTTCCCAAGGATGAGGATAGTGGGATCCTTCCAGTTTAACAATCGGTTCGGTGATTGCACACTTCGCCGTGCACACAAGCACAATTGAATGAAAAATCACCTTCTACGCTACTGCTAGGTGAGGCGCAACAATTCACTCTGCTGCGCTACTCAGCTGTGAAGATAAAGGTAAGTAATGCACAGGGGCGGGCGGGCGGGTGGGTAGGCCCAGATGATTGTCAGAGCGAACCAGTTGACTCCCAGCAGATTGTTGGAGCTACCGGTTTTCCCGAACTGGTCTGAACCAGTAGAATCCCACCTCTGGATGGGGAATTTTCCTATCCACTTCCTGAGTACTGCATCAAATTTTCTCAAAATAAAGTCCTGAGCCCCAAAGTCACTAGAATAGGAACTACATTAAATAGCAAAATTATCCAGAAGTGAAAACAGATCAGGATACACTGTCATCTTCAAGGAAAGAACTCATTAAACTATTCAGCACAAAAATAAGGTGTTTTTCTACCTTTTTTCAGATCTACTTGCCTAAAACTTCAGGGGAAACATTACAACACAAAAGATATTTGCCCTCTCATAATTTTAAAAACGTAAAGAACAAATGCTATCATTTCAATTGCTCTGCAGAAGCAACCCTTGAAACCTTTCATTTAGGGAAGAGCTCTTCAGAACAATGTCCTTATTCACAAAACTCTTTGAGATCTATAAATATTTCAAATCTAATAACTTGTGACATGCCCATAATACTGCTAATGAGCTTTTGTTTTTACTTAAAAATCAGCAACTAGACATGCTCAAATAAAAAGAGAAGCTGGTAGAAATGTTAAATACAGGTAGTACTCCACTTACAATAGTTCATTTAGTGACTGTTCAAAGTTATAACAGCACTGAAAAAAGCGACTTATGACTGTTTCTCAGTTACAGCCAATGCAGCATCCCCATGGTCACATAATCAAAATTCAAATGAGTAGCAGTGTCCCCGGGTCATGTGATCATCGTTTGCAACCTTCTGACAAGCAAAGTCAAGGAGGAAGCCAGATCCACTTAACAAACCAGGTTAAATGCAATGATTTGCTTAACAACTGTGGCAAGAAAGATTGTAAAATGAGGTAAACTTACTTAACAACTGTCTTGCTTAGCAACAGAAATTTTGGGCTCTATTGTGGTTATCAGTTGAGGATTTGCATGATATGCTGCTCATTCCCTTTTTCCCGTTCCAGTAACTTTATTCGGCATTCCAACAATCCATAAAATCATCTTTTTACATTCACTGTGAATAATGGCAATTAATAACAATATTAAACTTTTAAATATTAAATATTAAATTTAAACTTTTCATAAGCCATTTTAAGGAGATGCAGATGTATCATTGTTTGAAAACTTTATCCACATTAAGTGAAATTAATAACTGTACTCTTACACAGCAAATGAAGAATATTAACAACCAGCCTAGTAGCTTGCTAGCATCAACTGTTTTCAAGTCTTGGAATGACATCTGTCCTTAATTATATCCAGCTGGGATCACGTTTCAATGACCAACATGGACAGATTACTGGACCTCTAAAACCTTGCCATCATTGTAATTGACGTTTAAACTATTTGAAGTTTCTCATTAAGTCTGTTTTACAAATTAGGTGCAGATGTAAAAAACTAAATGTACAGTACCAGGGGAAATTTGGTCACCTGAAAGCTCAGGATAAAATGTTTTTACCAAGAAGCAAGACACTTATTTCTATAACAATCAGTTCATATAAAAAAGGAAGCAGAAATAAAGACCTCAAAAAGTCCTTCCAGGATTATGAAAATAAATCTCATAGATATTAACTATGTGATATCCCATTTTTGTTCAAGAAAAGCTTCCCTTAACTCCATTCTCTTCTTAGGAGGAGAGAGACAGTGAATTTGCCAAATAACTATTTTTCTTGTCCTGAAACTGATAAGAACTGTGATGTACTCTCAACTGAAGAGCACCAGGTTGGAGAAAGTTAATAAGGGGGGCAGAGGGAGAGAGAGGAATGGTCAGATTTACATTCCACCCACCCCAGTCAACCATCTGCTGCAAACTTTGATTATATCAAAACAGTGGCCTGGGGATACAGATGTCGTGTCTGTTTATGTACTTACATCCCAGCATCTGACACAAATCACAGGTTTCGCTCCATGATGTCATAACCATGCTTCATCACTTGTTTCTAACTACCCTCCCCCACCAACCATTATAGGAATTATTCAAAGACTATATTCCAGAATCAGACTGAATGAGAATCACTTAAAAAGCAGATTATCAGCTGATCAGAATACAGGTAGTCCTTACTAAATGATCACAATTGAGATTGGCAGATCTGTCACTAAATAACAGTCATTAAGCAAAACATGTAACAGTGCTGGACTTACATCAGTTCCACTCTTGTCATTAAGTAAGACATCATGGGATTGCAACTGTCAGCTTTTCAATTGATTTTTGTTTTCAGAAGCCAGCTGTGAAACTTGCAAATGACAATCAGGTGACCACAGGACAAATTTTCCACCATAAAAATCCTCAGAACTTTTTATGAGTGGGCTAAGAATGCTCTGTTTGTAATACTTAAATTAGCACACCCAACACTGCAAGCCACAGAAGAACACACTCATCCTTGTTCAGGTAAGCCAGGAACTGGAGCATCCACTCAATAGCTTTTACAGTATAATTTTATAATTATACTGTCTTCCCATTCCCACCACTTTCCAATATGATATCGCATAACATATCAACAATATATATTCTAGCACTCAGTGCAAATGGCAGAAACTGATTCTAGTTCCCAATTCATTAACAAGCAAGATACTTAAGAAACTGACAATTGAGTTCATTCTGTAAAACCAATTTTCTTAAAACCGAATTTGATTTGTGCTAACATTTGGGTGATGCCAAAATTCAATTAGCAACTAAGTATCATTATCATTTTCAGCAAATACAAGCATTTTAATTAAAAGTTTAAGCAAAGCAATACAAATAATACAAAAGCAAAATATTCAAAAACATTTGACACAGGCATGGATAAGAGCAACTTAGATGAAAACTTCAAAAATCTCAAATCTTATAGAAACAACATTTTACTCAAATAACTTTTGGTGTATTGAGATTCCATTTTTTCCATTAGAACAATTTTTTTCAATTACGGTAATTTTTCAATTAAAACAAAAAAAGCAAGAGATTACTCTAGTGTACATATTAAAAAGCAATTGGCAACATTTTGAAAGATACAATATTATTGGTCATTTATAGTTTAGATTTGTTAAAATTGTGTTTGCTAAAATATTGTAAGACAAGATTTTTTTTCTCACTCTGATTAGCTGGTTATAATATATTTCAGCATTCATTACATTAGCTCCATCTAGTGTTCAGAAAAAGCAATTCATAGATAAGAGGCAATCAATGTAAAAAAAATTTTCAGGGTCAGTCCATTAATTAAGGTAAGCAGAAACTTGGCTAAAGTTGAAATAATTTTTGTCCCCACCATTTATCTTTGCCTATAACACAAATTACAAAAGAGCAAAATGATGTCTGTCAAAAGTGCTTATTTCCGACTGCAAAGACCAGCCTGATGGACATTAGACAGAAAAAAGGCTGAAGTCAGATGTCACATCAGCAATCTGTGTAAAATAGCTCAGCACCAGCAGATTCCAAGGCAGCTGGACTCTCCACTATAGTGTTTCTCTATTTTGGCAACTTTAAGCTGTATGGACCTCAACTTCAGAACTCCCCAACCAGCATGTCATGCTAAGAACCCATGATATATAGGATATTGACTGCCTTAATTTAAATGAAGGACATTTGTGGAAGAAAAAATAATTCTCTCTATCTCACATTAACACACCAGGAAGGACAGATGCCACTATTTAGTTTGTCAAAAGTCCTATCTCATTGAGCAAGCCACTGATTTTATCAAGATCTGCCCTAACAATGCTATTCTGTCTGCTTCTCTTTTCCCTAGAAATTAAATTCCCTGCAGTTTATGCCCAGTTGCTCTTTGCTTTTAAATGTTTTTAGCAATTGTAAACTGCCCAGTCATTGGGAATCAGGTGACATGTACTTTTATTACTATTATTATTCCTCTGATTCATATCACAGTGCGGTGTTCTGAATTCATGGCTTCACTTCTAAGTAAGCATGGACAGCTCTTGTCATTCTTCATCCCACCCTTCCTCAAGCTAAAACTATGCTGTTTGAAGATTATGGGATCTAGCATCTGCAAGAATTGCAGAGCCAGACTGGTAGAGTTGTTAAAATACCAGGCTTGAGCCTGGGAGATCATGAGTTGCAGTCCCACTTTAGGCACTAAGACAGATGGGTGATCTTGGACCAGTCAATCTCTCTCAACCTTAGGAAAGAGACAGTGGCAAACCACTTCCAGAAAACCTTGCAAGAAAACTTCAGGGAATTGTCTATGGAATTGTCAGGAGTCAACACTGACTCCAAGGAATAATAATAATAAATTGGATTGTCACTTGGAACACAACACATCAGATATCACAGTTGTTGAAAACCAAAATGTACAATTTATTGACATTGCGGTACCAGGAGATGCCAGAGTTGAAGAAAAAGAACTGGAAAAAATCATGAAATATTGCGACCTGGCCATCGAAACTACACGGCTATGGATGAAACATGTAACAGTGATACCCATTGTCATCGGGGCACTTGGAACCATGTCCAAGAATTTTATAAGATATATCAACAAATTGCCGCTTCCTGCAATAACACCAGCAGAACTGCAAAAAACTGCGCTACTTGGAACATCGTACATCTTAAGAAGGTACTTGGTTGATACTTAGGACACTGGCAGCAAGTTGTACCAACCATTAGCATCAGTCAATGGTATTTGTGATGCCTTTTTGAATGTTCAGTTGACTGAGTTTCAGGTTTAATGAATAAAGATAACAATAATAAAAAAAACAACAAAGAAAACTAGAGGGACCAGTTGACCGTCTTTAAAAAAATTCCACACAATGATGATTATCTTATCATCATGAACTCAGTTGCTGGTGATTCAAGGATATGCAGCATGAAGGACTGTTGTCCATCTTGTTTTCTTGGGAGCAGCATGGAGGTCATGCGCCGCTATCTTCTTCCAGTCTGACTTCCCAATCTAATTGTAAAACCACGGGCTTCCAGGTGTGTTTGCCCTCCAAGGACAAACCAGGCTGGCTGCTGCTCAGCTATTGCAAAATCAGACAAAATCGACACCCTGGAACACGTGTACCATAATTACATTTGAGGCTTTCTCAGTCTCAGCCCCTTTAAGTTGGATGGACTTCGACTCCCCTGCTGGTTCTGGGGAATTCTGGGAGTCCACTCAGCTTAAAGGTGTTGTGCACTGCCATAGTTTAAAGGGGTAGCAAAACTATTCCCGAGCAGCTCCGCAACATCAGGAATCAGCTGCCTTGGAGACGGCTTTAAGAAGTGGCAACGGAAAGGGGGACAACGGGGAAAAAAACCCGCCAACCTCCCGTGCCATTCTCAGAAAGCGCACGCGCAATCCCCTCCACCGCGACACTCACACTCGACTCCTGCTCGCTTTCGAACCGGCCACCAGGAGCCGCCGTAGTCCCATTCCCGCAGACGCCATCATTCCCGTCCTTCGCCTCACTCTGGTCCCGCCCTCGTCCTCTCCTATTGGTGGAGTAGTTCTTTCGCCACCTGTGAGACACGCAGGCGCGGAAAATTCCGCCCCTTTTGCTTGCCCCGCCCCTTCGAGGAACTAAGGAAGGAGGGGTGTCGCGGAAGCTTCGTCTGCACGTGAATCTTCCGAGCCAGAACAGCCGCGGGCCAGATCCTGAGAGTGTCGCGGCCGTGCTAAACAAAAGGGAATTTGTTTGCTCTGAATAAACTTGCAACAGCGTGCATTGCAGAAGAGTTCACGCGAGAATAAGAATTGCGGGCAAGTTTTAATAGAAACCATGGCGGTCAACGAGGCTTATTCCGTGATAAAGATGCCCGGCAACGCCCGAGGTTATCTCTTAATTATTTAACGCGTGCGAGAGTAACTGCGAAAAATGCATTAGCGAAAGGCGTGGAAAAAAAGTGAGAACTAAGCAATGGGCATTTTGCGGAAACGTTTTTTATTCAAAGGCTTGCGGCGCATAAAAAGAATGAGTGAAAAACATCAAAAGGAGCTCCGTTTCTGATAATTACTAATCAATTTTTTTTTTGCAATGTTACAGAGGGCGGTAACGTTAAGAGTGAAAATTTAAAAAGATTTTAATCTTTTTATTGTTGTATTGTCCTGCCCTTTTCTTTCCACCAATTTAATTGTGTCGCATTCTCGTGGCTGTCGGGACAAATCCCTGCAATTTTTCTTGGCAAGGTTGTTTTTTGGGTTTTTTTAAGAAGTTGTTTGCCACTGTCTTTTTCCTAGGGCTGAGAGTGTGACTGGCCCAAGGTCACCCAGCTGGCTTTATGTACTAAAGTGAGATTAGAATTTACGGTCTCCCAGTTTCCAGTTTGATGCCTTAATCCCGCAGGTTGCATTTGCAGAAACGCGTCTCATATTTAATAAAATGTGGTTGACTGAATTAACTCCAGTGCCTGGAGCTGTTCACTGACCACACTATGGCATTAATCCAATGCATTTAGCCCCAATTTACCAGTGTGCAAACTACCCATAAAGGTTAGCAGCCTTATCCCATAATCATTATTGCAGGAGTTCCGTTAAATCTTAACGAAGATATTGAGCAAAGGACATTCTTGTAGATTAACAGATACTTAAGGACTTAATTCCTAAACTTGATGGTTCAAAAGCAGATGCTACTAAATTGTGTGGAAAATTTATGTTGGCCTTGCAGGGCATTCCAGATAAGAAACCACCAGATCAACTAATTATAATTCATTGTATAGATATATACAATCTTATCTGACTGAAAGTTCTGTTCTCTCCCTTTTACAGCCTTAGAGCCTCTATCTGCCTTTAAACTATTCTGCCACTTAACTATTCCCTTGGCAGAAACTCCCAAGGTTACTCCCACATACTATTACAATTTATACCTAAACAAATCCACATCTTTTACAACAGGTCTTCAAACTTTGCAGCTTTAAGACTTGTGGACTTCAACTCCCAGAATTCTCTAGCAAGCATAAGTCTCCACAAGTCTTAAAGCTGCCAAGTTTGGGGACCCCTGCTTTACAACATCAGCACTATTGATTTGCGACCAGTTCCAGTTGGTGTTAATCAGGAGAGGTCCCACCCTCAGTCCCTACTATGTAGGGTGCCACTCTCTGCTCCCAAAATCCAGTTTTTTCTGCTGCAGTGCCTGCTTTTTGTAACATCATTCCCACCTACCCCAGGGAAGACTGGCACTAACCATGTTGGCTTTGTTGGCACTTGGAAGATGTGGTCTTGCTATCTTACCTGGAGATCTGGTGACGTTGGTGGAAAGCCTGCAAATTGATTGCATGTTAGGAAAGAAATGGTACTGTCAGCAGGTTTTATGGGTTTTTTAATAGTTGTAATTGTTTTGATGGCGCTTATTTTGGTGTTAACTTTGTAAGCTGTTGTGAATGGCAGGTATTGAAATGGGCAGTTATTATATAAATGTAATAAATTTCTAACATGTCTACCAAATGATAAACAGAAAGAATTCTTTTTCTTTCAGACCCTAAAAATGTACATTTTTTCATCCAATATTTTTTGTATTTTATCAGGAAAAGTACAAGGAAGCAGAGGAACAAAAGTCTTGTAAGACTTTTGAGCCCAAAATTTCTGCTGTTAAGTGAGACATTTGTTAAGTAAGTTTTGCCCGATTTTATGACCTTTTTTGCTACAGTTAAGTGAATCACTGCAGTTGCAGAGTTAGTAATTTGGTTCTTAAGTGAATTTGCTTCAACATTGACTTGGTTAGAAGGTCACAAAAGGGGATCACATTACTCCTGGACACCGCAACCTTCATAAATATGAACCAGTTGCCAAGCACCTGAATTTTGATCATGTGACCGTGGGGAGGCTGCAATGGCCGTAAGTGTGAAAAATGGTCGTAAGTCACTTTTTTCAGTGCTGTTGTAACTTCGAATGGTCACTAAACAAACTTGTAAGTCAAGGACAGTGTTTGTACACTGTACAGTGTTTTTCAAGGTTTTTTGCCCATGTTGTTCTTCCAAACTTGTTTTTCTCCTGTGGCCCGTCTGTCTAGGTTCTGTTACCAGACACAGATATAGAACAGTAACTGGTGCATTATCTGGTATTGGCAAAACAATATTTGCAATGCAGTATATTTTTCTGTGGCTTCTTGGCACATGCTACACATTACACATTTCACCTGCTAGCTACCCTCTTGAAATATCCTAGAATACACAAGGAGCCATATCCCCTGGTTGAGAACTGCTGCTTTTTAAGATACAAGATCAGCCCTGTTTCAAAATTTGCATGCTTTCAGCAGGGCTGGAACAGCCTACCTGAAATTCAAACTGAGGCACTTCGTGCTTGAGAGAGATGCTTTGCATGTCTTTTTTTTTTCTCCTGCATAACATTTTTACTGGAAGCCTCCTTGAGAAATGAAAGAAATGCCTGAAGTCCTGCATAAATATAAAAGGACCTGACCTTGCTCAAGGCCCTCCAACTACAGTAGCTTCCTGCATTTCCCTTTGCTTCACTCACTCATATAATCCATATAAAGAGTTTGAGGGCGGGTAAGCAAAAAAATAAAAAATAAATAAAAATCAGAACAAGAACAAAAAAGCACAGGTAGTCCTTGACTTACGATCATAATTGAGCCCAAAATTTCTGTTGCCAAGTGAGACATTTAAGTGAATTTTGCCCCATTTTACAATCTTTCTTGCCACATTTGTTAAGCGAATTGCTGCAGTTATTTAGTTTATAACAGAGTTAAGTGAATCTGGCTTCCTCATTGACTTTGGTTATCAGCAGGAGGTTGCAAAAGGTGATCATATGATCCCAGGACACTGCGGCTGTCGTAAATGTGAGTCAATTGCCAAGCATGTTTTTTTTTATCAGGTGACCATGGGGATGCTGCAACAGTTGTAACTGAAAAATAGTCGTATCACTTTTTTCAATGCCATTGTAAATTTAAATGGTCATTAAATGAACATTAAATGTCAAGGATTACCTGTAGTCAAGAGGTCTGTTCTGCCAGGAGTCTTCTATTTAAAATTATTCCCTGATTCCAAGGAAACCTGACATACAAATTTGAATATATTAAAGGAATTCTTTAAGCCAGATACTTTATACTAGCATTCTCAATCAAGGATGCTGCTTCACTTTTATAGCAGTTAAAACCAACATCCAGCCCTGGTATAATTACACAAATAATTTCACTAAAGAGGACCCAAGCTACAATAATAACTATTTAGCAAATATTTAGACTGGCTGTTAAAAAATCTGAGGAATATTGGCATGGCTTTTTAAAATACTATGTAAGGTATTCTGGATTGAACATTTGTGTAAATGGAAGTTTACAGGACCAAATTAAAAATTCAGGTTATTAACAAAAGATATTTTATTGGATTTTAATATTCACACATCAGTTTATACTCTTTAGAAATACTAGGAAAAAAAACCTTAGGGTCATCTGTTGAAACATGCAATTACATGGCAACAGGTGTGTTTTTCCAGAAAACATGCAGAGATTATTAACAGGTAACTTGCTCAACTCAAACAACTCAATACAGTAAACATGTTTCCACTGCAATTTTCAGAGATGCAAGTGGATTAATTTTAATTCATCTAACAAATTTACTTCTTTACTTGAAGCAAATAGTTCTATTTAAAAAAAACAAATCCATAATCCATTCTGCATAATATGTATCATTACAATCTGCAGGGAACACAATTGGTAATACATCTTGTTTCTATTTATGCAGATTTTTTCATCATATTATCCAGTCCCTTAATTTAGTTATGTAGAGGATTAAGAGAGAGACTATAGTATAGTTATGAAATGTTATTTTTAACTAGTGAATATTACATTTATGTAGCATGATTTACTCAAAAACATAACCCAATCTACATATTTAAAACTTACCAATATATTTCTATTTACAGGATTTTATGCATTTATTTATAATGGGTAATAATCAACGGAACATAGCTCATTTATTATGAATTGTTTAGGTTGCAGAACTTGGGAGGCGCAGAGTCTCAAAACAACACCATTAGAACCAAACAGAATTGGGGGGGGGGGGAGGAGATAGATTTATGGCCATGGCTTCATGTGAAACAAAAACATTCAAACTACAAGCAAATACACTGAGTAAACCTTCAGAAGCATGATAGAAATAAGTTCTTTGCTTTGAAAAAATAATCAATCCCACTCAGCAAACCTAGAAAACTTTATTTACAACTATTCTTTCAGAAGAATTATTAAATCCTGCAAGGCAGCACTTATAACCAGTCATTAGAATTTAAAAGTCCCAATATAACAATATTTACAAATGCATACATTTATATTCAGTCTTCATTAAGAATACAAAGTGAAAACAGATTGCAAAATTACAATACAAATATTTGAATGAGAGAAAATGTATATTTATCATTCAGAAAGTACTAAATCAGTACTTTAGATAAAGCTTACATTCTTTTCCAAAATCATGTACTTAAATTAGGTTGATAGTTTCTGCATTGAGTATCTTCAATCAACTTTTACCACACTGTATATCTTGGTCACAAACCAAAAGCAAGCGAAAAATCCAATTGTTCCTACAAATAAACACAAAACTGCATCAATATTCATATGTGGTCATCTTACACTAATAAAACAGGCCACAAAAATTTATAATTTTGCACATTAGCGTGTTTATTTTAATACTTTCTCTCTTACAGTACATCATGATTACTTTTTTAGGAATTATTTATATTTAGGGCCACAACATTAAATCAGCACAGAGCCAAAGGCAGCTTGCTTGCCATATGGCAGAGGTGTCAAACTTGCAGTGTCACAGAAGCATCACCTGACATATCGGGACATTTTTCCCTTTCGCTAAACCGGGCATGTGTGGGGCCAGCATGTGACTCAACCGGCCTGCGAGCTGTGAGTTTAACACCCCTGCAATATAAGCGCTGAGCTCTATCTGCATTTCCTGAAAGAGGAAGTTATGTGGAGCATGACTGCAGACCATCTCTCATTAAAGTTAAACATCTCCCCACATCTGGAGGAAGATGAGATAAAGCTAGCACAGGGATTTTTGCTTTGGAAAAAAAATAACCATTTAGCTAGGAATCTGCATTAATGACTTTTCTTCTTTTTCTGTGTGGGGCATTTCCATGTATAATTAGAAAACCAAATATGGATCCTCAGCCTTCCATATTTTCTGCCTGAGCATGAAAGCAAACCTTTTTCCACTCTTTTTTTTTAAAAAATTGTTCATTTAACAGAACAAGAGGAAAAAAGAGAAAATAGTAAAAAGAAAAAAAAAGCTATCTATAGGCAGGTTTTCATATTATTTACAGCCTGAAATATTAAATTGTATCTCTTATTCTGTTAAGTTAGAAACATCATGCTTTATTTTGTAAATATTCTTGTAACTTGGCAGCTTTATCCTCGGGTAATTATTTATCTTTACTAAAGCAACCTTCTTACATTTTAACTTTTGAAGTTGGAAAGTGCAATGTATAGTCATAACCCAGGTCTTCAAATTTGGCCGCTTTAAGACTTGTGGACTTCAACTCCCAGAAGTCCTGGAGAATTAGCTGGCTGGAGAATTCTGGGAGTTGAAGTCCATAAGTCTTAAAACTGCCAAGTTTGAAGACCTCTGTCATAACCACACCCCAAAGTGTCAACCTATTCCTATTTCTTCAGAATTAAGATCTCCTAAATTTACAGGCGCTTGCATCCAGTGTGTCCTTGATTACTGTCTTAAAGTATCAGCACCCACTGAAGTTGGGAAGAAACCACTTTGGTCATATATTCAAAAAAATGAAAGAAAATTTATGTTGCTGTTGCAAAATTCTGTAGAATTGGTAAGGCAGCACAGAAAAGCTGGCCCAAATACTCAGAAGGGTGGAACGGCCTTGCTTAGAGTCAGCTTGCCTGAAAAAACCATAAGAAACAAAAATAGCACTATTTCATCCCTGGAAGCAGAAATCTGAGTCAGTACAAAAACCCTAATGAAATAAGATCACCTCTGCAGAGAAAATGAGATTTGGAAAAGATAAAGAGGCAAAGAGATGGTCCTGGACTTTAAAAGAATTGTGGATCAATATATGAATGGTTTGGTTCCTGATTTCACAATTTTTGGCTGATTTTAAATCTACTATAATGCGTATCACTGACCAGTTCTTGACACAGAAAGCGATTATAGAGAGAATCAACGTTTGATCGCTGTTCATGGTTGAAAAAATAACCAGTTGCTCAGGTAAACGACTACCGGTTTAAAGTATCAAACAACTCTTTGAAATATAAGCTGCTAAATAGTTAAAAAGGTGGCTCAGGGGCTAGGACATTGAGCTTGTCGATCAAAAGGTCAGCAGCTCAGCGGTTCGAATCTCTAATGCTGCAGTGTAATGGGGTGAGCTCCCATTACTTGTCGCAGCTTCTGCCAAACTAGCAGTTTCGAAATCACGTAAAAATGCAAGTAGAAAAAATAGGGACCACCTTTGGTGGGAAGGTAACAGCGTTCCGTGCGCCTTTGGCGTTTAGTCATGCCGGCCACATGACCACGGAGACGTCTTTGGACAGCGCTGGCTCTTCGGCTTTGAAACGGAGATGAGCACCGCCCCCTAGAGTTGGCAATGACTAGCACGTATGTGCGAGGGGAACCTTTACCTTTTTACTAAATAGTTAAAAGCTGCCAATATGCATTTCTGTGCATTTCAGCTCTCCTTCGCAGAATATGTAAAAATTCTAAATCCTGTTTCATATAGCAGTGAGTAATGAGTAAATTACTAATTTCAGAATAATAAGATTAAGGACAAGCACCGTTTCCTTTTGCTCCTGAAAAGCCTCATGTGTCATGTACGTTTAATGGCATTTTGGAGGGTTTGAAAATTCACAATAGTTTTACGCATTATAAATATTTCAGCAAAAACTGAATGATATCGCATTGATTTTTTTTTCATATTAGCTCAGCCACTGATGTTGAACAGATTCATTTACTATGTCAAAGACACAGTTGTGGACCTAGCTGTGAATCGGATTTGTCGCGTAGCTTCCAGCAACTTGCTTGCTGTGTCAGATCAATGACCCAGAATGCCATATGAGAAGCAAATGCCCCAAGCATGTGCTCTACTGCCGTGACAGCAGGGCACCATCAAAACCCTTCTTGAGGCTGACCATTTTAAACAGATGAGTAAGCAGCAATATAATCATTTGGATACAGCAATTAGGAGGTCCTTGGTTTGGCTTTTATATCAACTTGACAGGAACTTAAATGCCTCTAGGACTGAATATCCTAGGATGTTTCATTTTAGCCTTGTGAAATTTATGATGTGCTTTTTGATATAGAACCTTTTTTCCTCATGAACAATTGCAGGTGGGCTGTGGGAGCAAAAATTCCAATATGTGAATTGGTATTTAATTCAGTATGGTGAATTAGCAGAAGATTCACTGTTGCAAAGTTTCTTGTAGTACAAAAGCAAAGGGGTGTCCACAGGTGTAATCAAAAGAGGCAAAAAGCAACCCCATAATGTATTCAAAACTTCACCCATTTTTATGTGCATCGCCCACAGAAAACAGGCAAGGCTTCTATCACGCTGCCATATTGCCATCTTGACTTTTTATTTTACCATACTCTACGGATACCCTTAGCAAAGACTCAACATAAAATCTGGAAAAAAGGTTTTTTTCCCCCTTCTAAGGGAGTCAAATTAGCCTGTTATGCTAATTGAATATTTTTTATTCACTTGTAAGTATTAGTAGTTGTGGTAGCAGCAGCAGCTGCATGCATAGATTGCACACCTTTTTTTTTACACTTCTAAGTATTATTACATTTGCCTGACAAAATTACATTTTAATAATGCCTTTTGCAAAGCAGTATGTATCCATTTAAATACAGGGCATATTATCAGTTTACTTTCACGTATCAGTAACTAAAAATAAAGTTTGGGAGCATGCTACACTGTAAGAGAAAAGGAATTTACATTTACCAAGTCAAAGTTAAAGAGACAGCATTAACTTACCTTTCAAGAATTGCCTGCACATAACAACTAACAGAGCAGATGGAATACAGTACAGAAGCAAGTCAAAGTATGAACACTAAAGCATACTGACTACAATGAAGGATCCTAGCACTACAGGTAGTCCTTGACTTACAACAGTTCATTTAGTGACCGTTCAAAGTTACAGTGGCACTGAAAAAAGTGAGTTATGACCATTTTTCACATTTACGACCATTTGAGGATCCCCATGGTCACGTGATCAAAATTCGGACACTTGGCAACTCACTCATTTATGACGGTTGTATCCCGGAGTCATGCGATCCTCTTTTGTGATCTTCTTTTAAGGAAAGTCATTGGGGAAGCCAGATTCACTTAACTGTTAGTACCTTAACAACTGCAGTGATTTACTTAACTGATGCAATAAAGGTCATAAAATGGGGAAAAATTCACTTAACAAATGTTTTGCTTAGCAACAGAAATGCTGGGCTCAACTGGGGTCGTAATTCGAGGACTACCTGTATTGCAGGAGATTTGAGGAACCATTCCCACACAGAAATTATCAAGCTCTTGTGTTTTTAGGGGTTCTTTTTTAATGGAACAAAAATTATTTAAAATATTTCATAACTTTAGACATGACAGCAATTACATGTATTGTGTGATGCAGCCCAGACTGTAAAACAAGAACAAAAATGAAAAGTGGCTATTTGACAGCCAAATTAAAAATCTTGAGAACTTAAACTTAAAGCATAGATACTAATTTATCCCTGGCCTGATTTCAGAAGATGTGATCCACAGCACAAGTATGCAGAATTTCTAGATTACACATACTGTTTCTGCAAGCATTTTGTATATCAAGCAATATTACCTGTAAAAAGGAAGAAGATCAGGACCATTATCATGGTGTAGCCAAAGTACAAAATGGTGCTTGCTGTACCCGTAATCTGAAGCTTAGAAAAGAAGTAATGCACTGCATATATTAGAAAATAAACAGCAGTAAAACCACTCGTAAGAAAGGAGCGCCACTGCCAGTGGTAGTCCTACAACAAAGACGAAAATAGGTATAAAAGTTAGAAATGCTTCTAAAAATACAGAGCTCTCGGGTGCAGTTAAATCTATTTTATACACCACATTCCATTTCATGTTCTGCGAAACACACCTCTTTTTAGAACTTTTAAAGAGGACACCACCACCTGCAATTATCGTGTTGAAAGACATGTTCTCCGTTATAGCTAAATGTAGCATTAAAGGGGTGAATATTTTAGAATACTTCTATAACAGTGAAGGAATGTTGATCAGAGATGAAAGCAAGAATGAGTGATTATTCATGACATAGAGTTAGAGGCTTTTCCTGCCTGTAAAAAAGTAATCCAAGATTGAGAATATATACTGTTCTATACTAATACTTTGTAATACTTTCTATTACTAATACTGATACTTTCTAATACTTTGCTAATCTGTATTTGGGGTTCTTGGTTTAATTGGCAAAACAAAACAAAATATATCTTGGATATTATTTATTAAACAGTTTCAATTATGACAGACAATTTCTGATTCTCTGTTCTAGTAAGATCATAAAAAATATGGTTCACACACAAATCTAAATCTGGTTCACAAATCTAATGTGGTGGTTTCTGGTTTGATATGTGAATCTAGTAGCCTTTTAGTGTTATGTGCAAACCAGATTGTATTAATCTCACCAAGCCGGAGTAAAATCTGGTTTACGATGTTTGAACAAAGCCAAACCAAAACTATTCTTTTATATATGTGGAATACAGTATTCAAGTTCAGTGATTAAGCATTCATTCTGCAGATATTTTCCCAGCCGCTAAGAACAAACTTCTTGGTACTTGGGAAATATTTTTTCCTTCCCCTCATCTCATTAATACCTTGTTAATTTTTTCTAGCCCCACAACACTGTCCCTATGGTAAGACTTTAAATTGTCCCTCTGGGAGACCGTCAGGAGAAAATGTGTCCTCTTTTCTTATCTTATTTTAATTAAACACAGCAAAACATGGATTACCTTGTGACAACCTATTTGGGAAACTTACCTCTGCACATAAATGGAAATAGCAAAGTAGAATAGTAGCCTCAGAACATGTAATAACCAAAATAATGAACACCAGAAACAAGAAGCCAAACATGTAATACATCTGATGAGACCTGGAAAACAGAAGTTTAAATTAAATAGGATTCATACTGTGGCAAGTAAGCTCTTGGCCTTTGAGATCTGAACTTCCTGATGAATGCGACTTTGCTTTTGGCCATTCCTGAGGAGATAACAGTGTTTCATCCAGGTGATCTGGTTGTTGTTTAGTCTGTTATAGCTTTGACTTTGCTTTGTATTCAGTTCCTTAGCTGGCTTGCCTTTGTTGTTTTTTGTACAATATTATCACATTTGATTCTACAGAATGCTGTAATTCTTGTTTCTGGTGTCTTGTGTTTGCTTTCTTTGTTCTTTTTGGGCTATGCTGATTAAGTGGTCTGTCGAAGTATAGTTTTTCCTTTATCTCTTGTGGCTAGCAACCCACAAGCCTAGCCATTAAGGTATACAGGCCTCACAAAGAATAGCCACGTGTTCTTATGGTGAAGGTGCACACCCCTCTTTCTGCTTGGGAGCTTTGCCATTTTTCCTACTTTCCATTTGTAAAGCTTGGACTTTTAATCATGCTTTGCTTTATTAGATTTACATGCTAAATGATATTTTATCCAGCTAACAGTAACTTTTTGTTTTATTTCATATTTCTTTTGATTTTCATTCATTGTTTTACATTTTACCTCTTTGGGGTATACCTATGTTCCTATGTTTTCTCTTTCTTGTGGGTTCCAGTATCTACTTTGGGTCAACAAGTTCTGTTTGTCAAACTGGTTCACTTATTTGCCTGTATATTCAAAGTTATAATCACATTATTTTAAACTGATTAGAACATCGTTATATCATGATATTATGCAACAAGGGGTGGGGACTGATATTAGTTATATCCTTGTAAATATGTATAATGGACACCTGCTGTTGGGTGAAAAGCATTTCAAAAGGTTGTTCCTGATTATATAAGCACTTTTTGAAACTCACTTGCAATTTACTGGTCTAGGGATTCTGACTGGAAGAATCTTTCCCATGATCATTGTCTGTAACTATTTCATAGTTAAACTGGACTAGAAACTGGGGGTCGTGAGGTCTAATCCTACTCTAGGCACAAAGCCAGCTGGGTGACTTTACGTTAGACACTCTCTTTCAGCCTTTAGGAAGCAGGCAATAGCAAACCATTTCAAAAAAAAAACTTTTAAGCAGTTACTGGACAAAGATTCAAAGACACAAATTTATTTCTTTTTCTGTTTAGAAGAAGGCAGAACATCATCCTACAGAGACCTTAAAGCCTTAGTATAAGTTTTTCTAGACTGTTTTAATAAAGTAACCTGCATTGTTTTGGGGTATGTGTATAGTTAAACATATCAATATTCATCAAATGTTGATAGCGATAGCAGTAGCATTTAGACTTATATACTGCTTCACTGGAGCTTCATTTTACCGACCTCGGAAGGATGGAAGGCTGAATCAACTTTGAGCCAATGAGAATCAAACTACTGATCTGCCGGCAGCCAGCAGAAATAGCCTGCAGTACTGCATTCTAACTACTGCACCACCACTGCTCTCATAACACTTGATCCTGTGATGGTGGTCTGACTAAGACCATAGCTGATGGGCAATTAGTAAGAAAAGCAGTTTATACTAATTCCTACAATGCTATTCTATTTAAAGTGCTGCAAATACAAGGAATAAGCATCATTTATTCAGTTCTAGGAAGATCATCTACCGCTGCTCTAATTATCTGCATCCATTAAAATGGCACTGATTTGTAAATTAAGTAAATGTCTATGAATTTTAAAATGCACAAACACTCAGATAAGTTAGATTTGCATCACATCAGAACATTCAAACCACTGGGAACCAGGTGTATTGTAACAGTCAGGGTCTCCAACAAATTCTTTTATATGAATCAGCTTCAAGCTATCACTATATAGCAAACATATCTGTATGAGTAACATGTTCACAACAGTTTTCTTTGCCCATGAGACAGGACAGAAAAATGCAAGAGATAGGTGCAAACCTAAAACAAACAAAAAAATAGCTATGCACTACAAAGTATTCAAAACTCACCATATGCTATTAAGAATGAAAAAAAGTTGTATGAAGATGCATCCAAAGGGCAGAATGCCTCCCATAACAATCCCAGGAAGTGGTTTTGTATAAAATGATTGTTCTGGAATCTGGCGAGGAATCTGGTTCGTACGGACTGGATGTTCTATGGCCTTTAGAGGTATTAAAAAAAAAGGGAGGGTGGGGGAGAGGAATTGGTTTTCAATAATTTCAGCTGTATTTCACACAATCTAAAGTAATGTTTGTCAGCCTCAACAGCTTGAAGATATGTGGAGTTCAACTGCCAGAAATCTCCAACCAGTATGCTGGCTAGGGAATTCTAGAAGTTGAAGTTCATACATTTTCAAGTAAAGTTTGATCTAGAGTAGGGGTGTCAAACTCACGTCATCATAGTGACGTCACGTGATGTATCGGGACTTTTTTCCCCTTCGCTAAACCGGGTGTAGGCGCATTGGGCCGGGAGTTTAACAGCCCTGATCCAGAGCAACAATCTGTTTAAAGCTAGTTACAATTGAATACATTCAAAATACAATAGAAAGTAAATTGAAACCAGAATTCCAACAATTTATGTAATAAAATCAATCATGTTCAAAATAGCTTTGTCAAGTGAAATCTAAGTATCTGTTACAGAAATCTGATCATGCTTTATATTTATTTGTTTTATTAATTTTTATACCACCAATCTCACTGACTCAGTGGCTCTGGGTGACAGATAAATAGGAAACTTAAAAGCAAGACAATGGTTGGTCTGAGCATGGGGATCTTCTCTACCCTGTCAGCCACCCCCAACATAACACACCCCTGTCAGGGCCCAGGCCATGCAGCAGAGCCATGCTTTCAGGCTCTTCTAGAAGGCCAGGAGTGTGGGGGTGGACCTCACCTCCAGTGGGAGAATATTCCAATATGTGTGTATGTGTATATATGTGTGTATGTATGTACTGGTACGTTTGTGTGTGTGCGTATGCATTATATATTAAAGCCTTTCATTTAAAGACAACATGTTCTTGAGAGATGAGGCTCAGCACTTATTTTGCAAACAAGTCAAAGATACAGAATGTACTCAGGTAAAGCCACTTACATTCTTTGTAAAACCAAAGTAGGCCCCAATGAAAGTCAGTGGTACTGATATGCAAAACCAAAGTGCCAGAACAGCAACCAAAGTGCCGAATGGAATGGCTGCTGAGGACCCTTCTCCCCAAAGAATGAGATTCATGATGAAGAAATCTGCAAACACAATGCTAAAAGAGAAAAGGTTTTAAAGCTGATGAAGTTCTATCTTACCAAAATCATATTACAGTTTGTCTAATGTAATGTTAAGCCACATTTACAGGCGGAACAGATCAGGCAAATAGGTCAAGAAAGTCTACTTCTCTTAATGGAATAGAACTGAACTCCAGCAGGAGTTGACATTTCAGCTAAATAGCTTCAAATGTCTGTCTGTCATCTCTGCACTTCAGGGGACAACTGCTTGCTGTGATTAAGCCAAAAGATGGAATACAGGAGCGGTATAGTGTATGACAACACATAAGGCCAACTATCCTGAGATCTGAAAAGCAGCCTAAGGAGTAGAACCAAGGGTCAGTGAGGAACAAGATTGTCTTACAAAGTATTTCTCCAGGTTGATATTGTTAATCAACTTTTCCCTGGTATAAACTAAATACTTTTTTCAAAGAAAAATATATACATATTATGTATATTATATAATACATAATACATATTATGTATTATGATATGCAGCTATATTGTTTATGCTATTGAGGACTTACACATTTAAGGTGAGCTTACTTTATGTATAATTTAACATTAATGATAGGAATTTGCTTACCCAGGGCAAAGGAAAGATGTTAGGAGAACATTTGTCTTCCATTTCTCTCCCCCGAAAGCTATACAAAAATTAAGCCAACAAAGAGAATACTAGTTAAATGTAGTTTGGAGGTATGCTGAAATACATCTGAATACATTAGGCAAAAATGGAATTATTATGACTTTAAGGAAAGACTCATTTTCTTATCCCATTCTCCAATTTTAGCAATTCAAAAGGCTAATTTACTTGCCAGAGAAAATCATATTTTAAAGTCCAGCTTATAACATAGCAAGAAAGAGAAAGAAGAGAATTTCAACATTACATCCAGTATTTAATATTTCTATTTAAAATGATTAAACTTTATTTCTATTAGTTGGTAAATCACCACAGCTGCTGTTTGTACTTATTTATTTTATGGATATGTTTATTGTTTTATAATTTTATAATCGTAAGCCACTCAAAATTACTTGGTTGAGTTGGGCAGCTATAGAAATTGAATGAATGAATGAATGAATAAATAATTTAAATGGCTTTTAATTTTTTATTTGTGGATAGTGAAGTTCAGTCTCAACTGTTTTCAATAAAATGGCTTACAAGCACATATGGACACAATGGAGTCCTTCCACAGTGTATCTACTAAAATAAAAATAATCACTGATCAAGAACCTCAGCAAAGTGTCATAAATTATAAAGTGAATATGGTATTTTGCTTCCTTTCAAGTGACACCACACTAAAGAAAACAACAGAACAATGTAAGCATCGCATGTCAAACATAGTGCAACTTCAAAAGCCATCAACAACTTCATTTTCATGCCTAATAGTGGTCACTTTCCACAGCTTTCCCTTCCTTTCAAATACATCAAAATGAGAACAACTGACAGAGAATTTCTACAAAATAACCCAGCCAACCTGAAAGTTTGCTAGCAGAACGATGTAAACTGGCATACAGCCTTCAGTCTTAAACATTTCTCCAATCTTGCCAGAAGGCAAACATTAGAGAAGAAAACGCTGCTGCTGTGATGGTAATTTACATTAATGAATTTAAGTGCTGTCAGATTAAATAAAGTTTTAAACTTACATTTGTAGAACCTGGCAGCAACGTAACCTGCCGGAGTTCCAAGAAGCACCCACAGGACCACGGCACAAGTCATTAATGCACCTCGATTTGCAGGGGATAAAAATCCCAGACAAGCAAAGACTGTTAAAAGTAGACATACATTTGAAAGATGATTAAAACAGTATTTTTTCCAGATCTACAGCTAAAAACCTCCCAGAAAGATAATCAGTCCATAAAACAGTGTTGTTTTTTAACCTTGGCAACTACCTAGCACAGCAATTGCTGAGAATTCTGGGAACTGAAGTCCATAAATTTAAAAGATGTCCATGTTAAGAAACATTGCTTATGTGACTACAGTTTAGAATACACATCAAGAAAAAATAAGGGGGGGAGGAGAGATGGCAAGGAAAAAAGGCAAGATGGGTGGCACGCAAGTTAAATATTTTAAAAGGTTACAGTGTTTTGTTACATTCTCACAATGATTAGCTGACTTGTATAAAATTCAGGAATAAGAGACAAAAGGAGCCGGTTTCTAGTTATTAGCAATTATATGGAAGCACCTACAATTCCCCCATCCTGGCCTTCTGCACAAGACTAGGTCTTTCGGGGCACAAGGAGTGTTACTATTAATCCTTAGCACCAAAGAAAGATTGATAGCTTTGCAAATTGGTTGAAAACAATTATTTGGGGGAAAAGAGGGCATGTTTTTTTTTTACAGTTCTAAATGTAGCTGTTTTTTAAAATCGGTGGAGGGGCAATAGTAGAAAACGTCTACTTTCAAGGAGAAAGAAGAGCTTAAGAACACAGAGCATCCTTGGAATCCTGCTTAAAAAATTCAGATTTCAGAAATAAACCTTTATTTTAACAGTATTCATACTGCACTTACATAATGTAACAAATGTCATAATTAAAATCTGAGTTCCAGAACCCAGAAAGACAGAAAGCAGCATTCCTTTTCGTGGGGGTCTAAATATGTCACCGTGAACCAATTTCCAGCCAAATTCCTCCTGTGCATCTTCCTGAAAAGGAAATAATCGGTTTAGCATATTACAATAATCTGGCTGATTCACATAATTTATGTTTCCCAACTCTGTCATTTATTATATTTTATTAATCTATCCTTTTTAGACATGCAATATTTTATTTATTCAGTTTCAATAATGTTTCAATTTATTCAATGAGTGCTATAAATAAAATCCTCCTAATCATTTCACATAATCTTCCAAAATGATGGGAAATACAAGCTTCTCCAAGCATTCAAAAGCATGCCTCAGAAACCTCTCATATATGAATCTCAGAATTCTTTTCTATTAACCTGTAAAGGTAAAAGTTTTCAACTTGTCCTACAAGCAAGAATGTGACTTTCCACAGTAAATAGCTAAACCTGGGACACAAACCACTGTACCTTCCCCTAGCACTGATACTCAGCATGTGTCTGGCCTCATTCCAGAATCACAATTTTTAATGACATAGGTCACCCTGGGTCACTTGTTGAGATGAGCGGTTATAGCAGTCAATCAAATCAATAAATAAACAATTTGAGGTCCCCAAGGATGGTGGACTTCTGTGTATCTGCAAATATGTTCCTCAGCCCACACAGGGATCCTATACCATATACTTTTTCTCCTTTTTCCTGATTTGCGTATGAAATCTGATTTGTACAATTTTATCAAGTACAATTCTTCTGCTCTCACATTTACAGCTCAAATAACTTAGCGAGGCCCCTTCTAAGCCTCTCACCCATCACAACTGTGGACTATGTCAGGGGTTCCCAACACTAGGCCGTGGCCCACTACCAGGCCATGCCCATTTGGAATTGGACCATATGTGGTTAGCTGAGCACATCTGCATGTGCGCTCAACTTGCATTGAGTTGCTTTGCTAGCTGCCAGGCAATTGCGTATGTGCATGGCAGCTGTTGTGTCTTGCCCGCCCTCAGAGCAGCCGGGGCCTTCTTACCTGCTCCCGAACACTGAGGAATGTATGCCTCCCGGTCCCAGTCCTGGCTCCATGCCCACACAAACTGCAGAAGAAGGAGAATCTCTCTGCCCCAGCCCTGACTCCATGCCCAGGCAAACGGAGCAGCTAGACCCCTCCCCCTCCTCCACAGCATGTGAGCCTGAGGAGGGTTTATTACCAACAGCTGATTGGTGTGACCCTCGCATCAGAAGATTGGATAGGCGGAGGCAACAGAGGAAGGAGGGCAGGCCTTAATGAGTGCTGAGTCATGGAGCCACACCCCATGGCCTATATAAAGGATCTACTTTCTGGCAGTCTCTGAGTCAGGCAAAAGTCAAACTTATCTTGCTGAAGTCACTTACTGGTCTCCTGCCTGCTCTGAGGACTTTGCTAGGACTTTGGGCAGAGCTGCAGAGGCAAGCCTGATTTGGATTTCCCTGACCCAGCCGTCAGCGGAGGAGTGGGACACGACAGCAGCCTGCCGCTCATGCAAGTCAAGCTGCACACCTGTGTGCTGGCCCACCACTCACACCAGCCTGCTCCTTGCGTGGCCCAGTTCCCCTCTCCCCCCCACTTCCATTGGGCTGCAAAGGTTGGGGACCGCTGGGCTATGCTCTCTCTTATCTGATCATTCATTAGGCAACATTTCTTCAGTCTCCCACAATCATTCCCATATACCATTAGAGACTGTTTATGTTTCCAGCATGCATGATTTACACTTTTGCTTGTATTTGGGAGGGGATGCGTTTCTATAAGTATACCCAGGTTGCATTCTTACTGTTAAATATTCCATTTGTATCTGATTTTCTACTCAAACAGCAGTCAAGAAACCTTTTTCATTTAGGAATATGTCTGCTTATAAATGCACAAATTTTTGGAGCCCAGACCCACATTTCTACTTCCTTACAAGTAGAAATCTGGGAAATTGTTAGCTTCATCTGATTTTGTCTTCTGGTAAGCTGGTCACATTCTCCATCGTGGCTGAATTTCAACCTTTCAAATAGGCCCACCAGTTCCCCTAAATTGTGAACACAATATAACCATAAATTAACTATCAGATATTATTTAATAAGTTTAGCAAAAAAGGAGATTGTTCTTCAAGTGACTATTTTCATTTTTTAAAAATTATATCTATGACAAAAAGTAACCAAAAGGTAGAGGAGGGAAGAAAAATGTTGCCAACTGACACATCCTGCCGTGCTTTTTACACAGCTGAAGGGGATGATGGTGCAACAAATAATATATTCTCTATTAATATCTGCTATTAATCAATATGTCCATGGAAACTGAATTACACCCACAGAAGAATCTGTATTACTATTTTTCTTTAAAAATTAAATATTACACAAAACAGGTGTTGGTCTGCCGTTTCTCCAAGACTGCAGAGTGGGCCAGGATGGGTTGATACAGTGGATCTGGCTGGAGACTAAGTCATAGTCATCTCTCAGGAGGACCCCTTCAAGTGCCAGGCAGTCAATTGGAGCCACTGGGGCTCCGGATGGCAGATGACCCCCTGGCTGAGAGAGATCCTACCTGGAGGAATTCTCCAATGTGGTGACGTGGAGAGAGCTATCAGGTCCGCGAACCACAGCCTCGGTGGCCAATGAGGTGCGATCAAAATGAGTTCTGCACTTTCCAATATGACTTTGCAAACCACTACCAGAATTAAGGGAAGGGGAGGAAACGCATATAGGAGGCCGGGAGGCCAAGCGCTGCGGAGAGCGTTTGTGTCCTCTGTGCCTGGAGTGGGATACCTCATGAAGAAGCAAGGGAGCTGTGTGTTCTGATGAGAGGCGAAGAGGTCCACTTGTGGGTGTCCAAAGTGACTGCAGACGTTGCTGAAGATGTCGGGGTGGAGACGCCACTCTGCTGCGTCTACCGTTGTTCTGCCCAGAATGTCTGCCTGAGCATTGTCTGAGCCGGCAACGTGTTCCGCCTTGAGGGAGAGAAGGTTTGTTTCTGCCCATCTCCCTATGCGGACAGCCTCCTGCATGAGGCGTTTGGATCTTGTCCCGCCTTGGCGGTTGACATGCGCATTTGCCAATGTGTTGTCCATAAGTATCAGGACATGCTGTCCTAGTATTGTTGGTTGAAACTGATGTAAGGCCAGATGAATTGCTCTCAACTCCAGCAGGTTGATGTTGTCGTTGGCTTCTGTTGGTGACCAACGGCCCTGAGCGACTTGGGAATTGAGGTGTGCCCCCCAGCCATAAAGGCTGGCATCTGTCATGATCATGGGCCTGTTAATGTCCATGAAAATGGAGCCCTTTTCTAGAGAGGGGGACTACCAGTAGAGAGAACTCCGAATGGGCAGGGGAACCCTGACCTTGTTTTTTGAGTTCGATGCCCTGGCACACTGATTTGGCAGTAGAAACCACTGGAGACCCCTCGAATGTAGGCGGGCCCAGGGCACTATGTTGATGCAAAATAGCATCTTGCCCAGCAATGCTGATAAGGTGGCCAGGGGTACCTTCGGTTCCCGCAGGATCTGTTTTACGAGAGTCCTGATATTTTCCTGACATTCCTGGGAGAGGAACACTTGTCCCAGTTTGGTGTCAATAATGGCACCGAGTTGTGTGATCCTGGTTACGGGACTTAGATGGCTCTTCGGATGGTTGACAAGGAATCCGTGAGTCTGTAAGACTTGCAGAGTTAGGTGCAAATCTTGTTGAGCTTGTACCAGGGAGGGGGCCTGGACTAAGATGTCGTCCAGGTAAGCTTGGAGTCTTACCGGGACTAGTCGTAGGTGAGCTATGAGGGCGGCTAGAATTTTGGTAAAGCTGCGCAGGGCCAATGCCAGCCCGAATGGGAGGGCACAATATTGCAGATGGCGACCAGCATAGCTGAAGCGGAGAAACCTCCAGTGGGGTACCGAAATGGGAATGTGTAGGTAGGCCTCTGAAAGGTCTATGGGGGCTAAGAATTCCCCCGGACGAATTCCCTCCAAGATGGATCTGAGAGAATTCATCTTGACTCTCCTGTAGACCAGGTGGGTGTTGAGGGCTTTTAGATCTAGGATTGCCCTCCAGCCCCCCGAATGCTTCAGCATCACGAATAGGATGGAGTAGAACCCCTGTCTCCATATCTCTGGAGGAACTTCCTCCACTGCTCTGATCTCTAGAAGGTGCAGAATGGCATGCTCCATGATATTTCGTTTGGTGAAATTGTTGGAGACAGGGCATGGCACGAAGTGGTTGGGGGGGGCTGGAGAGGAACTCCGGAGAGGCTGAATTTGAGACTGTGAAGGACCCAACTGTTGGTCGTGATTAGGGCCCACCGGTCTAGAAAGAGGCTCAAGCGGCCTCCTATTGGGGAGTGCTGAGGCGAGTCATTTTTTGTGTCGGAACTGGCAGTTGCCAGTTCAACAAAATGGCTGCCTTTGGGTGCCAAATTGCTTGGTTCTGTCCTGAAAGGAATTCTGATCAGTCTGAAAGAATTGACCTTGTGGGTAGAACCACTGCTGAGAAGATCCCTCCTGAGCAGGAAAACGAGACCGTGGTCTCTTATAATAGGGGGTAGACCTCCTTGGGGTTGAAGGTAAAACCTTACGCTTGTCTTTATCCTCAACAAGCAGGGATTCTAAAGAATCTCCGAACAGCTTTGTACTGGTGTACAAGGCAGAGGCCAATCACCATTTTGCCTGCAGATCGGCTGGCCAGTGGCGTAACCACAGAAGCCGCCTGGAGGTGATCGATGAAGCTAGGGCCCTGGATGCATATTTGATGGCATTCAGCATCGCATCCGCTGAAAACTGGGCTGCTGCTATGATTTTATTGAGGTCCTGGTGTAATCGGACCTCTAAAGATGACAACATTGCTTGGAGTTGTTGCAGCCACAGTAAGGAGGATCGATTAAAAAATGAAGCCACAGTAGCTGCTTGAATTGCCCAGGCCGAGGCCTCGTAATTCTTTTTGAAAGACAATTCAAATTTTGTCTTCTGGCTTTAGCCCTTCAGCGGAATCCCCTGATACATAAGGAGAAGGGAAAAATAAGGCTCGAATCGGGAAATCGACTGGAGGTACCTGCAAAAGGTTGGCGTCAGAGCCAGGTTTAGTTTCGCCAATGTGCACCACTTGGGGTGGGGAGAGAAGCCAGGTTGGCCCATTGCTTTTGGACGACGTCTGTAAACAGCTTTGGAGACGGGATGTAAATCTGTTCCGCCACAAGTTCTGAAAACAGACCGTGGCCCCTTGGTTGTATTGAAGCCAAAGTTGTTTGCAGTGGTTCGGTGTCTTGGATTTTGCCCTTGTATAGCAAGGACTTAAAAAACCGTAGTGGAAAGAGCGAAGTAAACGCCGGGGTGTCGGGGGGAGAACCCTTGTCATCAGAAAGGTCAGGGTCTCTCTGGGCTTCTTCTTCCTGAAACAAGTCTTCGCTATCCCTTGAATGAGAAGGGAAGCGCTGCGGAGTTCCAGTCAGACTTGCACCAGGGGAAATGTGGCGTTGGCGTGAGAAATGCTCAGAAGCGATCAATGTTGACAGATGCTCCTGTATACCTGTTGCAATGCCCTTTGTGATGGCTCTAGTTATTAGGGCTTGCATAGCCTCAGGTAGTTCTCCAAGCTCCAGATCAGTAGACCTTGTGGCTGGTTGAGGTTGCGCCTGAAGCTCAGGCTCCGTTGCAGGAACAGGACAAGCGAAGGGATTAGAAAGGCCGGGACGGTCCTTATCTGCAGGAGTTGTGGCATCCGATGAGAGCTGACCAGATCTCTCCAGTGACAAGGCTCTGGGTTTTGGTCTGAACTGATTTAAATTTGGAGTCACTTGAACAGAATGAGGGGTGATAGCTGACTGTGCATCCAAAAGACCCTGTCTTTTCTCAGCTTGAGCAACCTGTTTCTCCAAGGCTTTCTTCCTACGCTCCAGGTCCCTAAGCTCTTGTTTAGAGGGCCGAAGCTGTGCTCTGCACCCATTGGCTGACTTACAGGATGTCTTCCTCCCTCCAGACGTCTGATGGTGGTCAGCCATCTTAGATGGTGTTAGAATGTCTGGATTGGGTGACAGTGGCAGCTATATTGAGTGGTTTTTTTATTTTATTTGAATTTATATCCCGCCCTTCTCCGAAGACTCAGGGCGGCTTACATTGTGTAAGGCAATAGTCTCATCCTATTTGTATATTTATATACAAAGTCAACTTATTGCCCGCCCCCAACAATCTGGGTCCTCATTTTGCCTACCTTATAAAGGATGGAAGGCTGAGTCAACCTTGGGCCTGGTGGGACTCGAGCCTGCAGTAATTGTAATTGCAGGCAGCTGTGTATTAATAACAGGCTGCATTAACCTGGTGAGCCACTTCCCAGCCTCCAGTGTGATTGCCAGCTCACAGATGGAACAGCTGGAGCATCTGTTTAAGGGCGGCTTACTCAGAGGGTAAATCTGAGTGGTGCCAGCATCTGATTTTGCCCCCCACAGCCAAAAGAAAGACCAAGTGGTTGGATTCTGCCCCCACCCCCAGGTAATTCCAGAGCTGAATGGCCAGGAATTAGCCTGAATTATTGGATCTTGCTGACAGGTCTGAGCTGCTGCAGGCTTATGGCCACTGTGCTGAAGTCCTCAGTAATAGCGGCCGTTCGCGGCTTTGCTGTTTTAAAGGGAAGCCTTCCTTCCTCTGGGCTGCTGGTGTCGCTTCCCCAGCCGCCAGACCACCGGAGCTCATGATTTGTCCCCACTGGGGACTCCGATCCTCCCTGGGCGTCCGATGTCAAGCTAAGGCCTCCGAACGCTCCGGCTGCAGCCATTTGAATTTTGGAACACATGCTCTCGGAGGAGTCAAAGCCACGCCAAAATTTACTTGGAGGCATAGCTGCAGTGATTGAGCGATCTTCAAGTCAAGCGGCTGGCTGGAGGCTTGTTTTGATGGTGATGGGGGGTGGGCAGGGGAGGGTGAGTGACAAAGCCAGCTGCAGCCCCAAGCCCCTGTTAAGCACCTCTGATAGATTGAGGGCTTGAAATGGCAGCAGTGGCGTTTCCAGCTAGGCTGAAGTGGCCAGCACCCAAGAAAGGTTTAAATAGATTTTTTAAATAGACCTGAATGGTGATCTGGGCTTCCAGAAGGATTGATCCAGAGAATCTGAAAATATGTCTCCTCAGATCGACTGAATCGAAAAACTGGAGTCGATGGAGGCATATGGAGGCGTGGCCATAAAAATTATGACTCAGTCTCCAGGCAGATCCACTGTATCAACCTATCCTGGCCCATTGGGAGCTCATTGGGAGAATTCTATTACTAAAGTTTACTGATAAATAAGTGCATTTATACAATTTGAGAAGAGCTAATATACAATCAATATTATTTACCTCTATATAACCGAGCTGAGCTAAAATAAATTGGACATAGTCCAAGTAATAGTGTGATTGCAAATATATTTATAAAGAACAGAGTCTCACGGAGGAAAAAGCACTCATATTATGTTAGAACAATGAATTAGAAAGTATTAAATGTATAACATGCAATTGTATGTCATCTAATCTGCCAGGGTGGTTAACCCTAAAGCCCCTTTTTTTGCAGTTTTCAGAAACCACACCACTAAATTTCAACAATAAATAACAGAATCCTGGTGTTTGGGGTAGAAAAACAAAAGCTTTTGTTCAAGCCTTACACACCAAAGCAGACACCCATCTCTGAAAAAAACCTACTCTGATTTAATGCTACACTTTGTAATCCCTGTAAGAAAATGTGGCTGCATCCACTTGGATTACTTCATCAAGTCATCATTTGTCCTTCAGCTATAAACATAAATTAAATACCTAAATATACAATGTGAGACACCTTGCTGCTTTAAAGTTTCTCACAAAGAGAGGGAGGAAGGGAGGGAGGAAGGAATTTTTCAGAACAATTGTATACTTACTGTAGAATCCATTTGGTTATATCTTGCAATGTCCTTATGCAGAGTTCTTAGCATAATCATAGCTACCATTCCAGAGAGGAAAAGGACAATCACAAGCGAATTCATTATACTGGAAAACAAGGCAGCTATTAGAATTGTTCATTTTTATATCTATCTATAAAATTGTTTTGAATTATAAAATTAAAGTAGGTCTTACCTGAACCACTGTATGTGCGTATGGGACATGGATTCTAAAATGTAATCCCATCTGGATGCCCACCTGATTTCTTTATTTTCCTGAAAAAATAAGATATTCATTTTAAAATTTTAGAAATAGATTTCTGGGTTTTGAGGGAATAGAAAATATTGGACATAGCAAAAGAACAAATGAAAATCATTTTTTCAGGATTTCAAAAACTTTTACCTACTAGTAGGTTTTAATCTTTGTCACTCCCAAAATTCTGTCTGAATTCATGCTGGCCCAAACCATTAAAAACCCATTTCTAAACAAACCAGCCAGTGCCATGAAAGGTTTTATAGATAACAGCCAGTATCTTAAATTGTCCCAGCACAATTTGCAAAGCGAAGTATAATGTGGATATATCAAAGACAGAAAAATATTGATGTTTTATTGTCCTTATTATCACAAAATAGGGTTATGGTTCTAATTTCTGAGATGGGCAGCCATAGAGATCAACTAAGTGAATGAACGAACTGATGAATGAATGAATGAATGAATGAATGAATGAATGAATGAATGAATGAATGAATAACATTTAATCAGATTTACCACTCACTGCCCTTCAGGTGTCTCTTCTCCCGTTTGATCTCCCTTATTTATACAAATCCATCTTGTGAACTAATCCTGGATCAGGCAGTCCTACTCACAGTCATTCATTCCTTGGTCACTCCCTGGTTTGACTACTATAAAGTGTTCTATGCAGGGCTGCTCTTGAAGATCATTGGAAGCTGCAAATAGCTGAGAATGCAGCAGTGCAGCTAATTAATAGGCACACCACTACTTTGTGAGCTGCCTACCCTCTAAAAAGCTTCTAGTTGCAATTCAAAGTGCTGCTTACCATATATAAAGTCCTTCATGGCACATGCGTTGCTTACTATTTCTGCCCATCCCATAGGATTTGACTGGATGGGCGTGCTCTGGGCCCCTTGTATAAAACCATTTACTTGGAGAATCCCAGGAAGCGTTGATGCAGAATACCCTAGAGATGTTGAATGTTCTAATTCTTCTGGCATTTTATATAGCCTTGAAGATCTGGCTTTTCCTCCAGCTATTGAGCCAATTCACTGGGTGAGCCTGCTTGCAACAGCTAAAATGTTTATACCTTTTTTTTTCTCTATTGATTTTACATTGCTGGTTGGTTTTGATTTTAGTCTAATCTTAGAATCTGGAGTCACAATTTGCGAGTTTGGTGACCACATAAATAAACTACAGGTAGTCTTCGACTTACAATCATTTGTTTAGTGACTGTTCAAAGTTACACCACCACTGAAAAAAAGTGTTTGTGACTGTTTTTCACACTTATGACCACTGCAGGATTCCCACGGTCATGTGATCAAAATTCAGATGCTTGGCAACTGGTTATATTTATGATGGTTGTCCCAGGGTCATATGATCACCTTTTGGAACCTACTGACAAGCAAAGTCAATGGTGAATTCATTTGACAACTGTGTTACTAAGTTAGCATCTTAAATGAGTCACTTAACAACCATGGCAAGAAAGATTGTAAAATGGAGCAAAACTCATTTAACAACTATCTTACTTAGCAATGACATTTTGGGCTCAATTGTGGTCATAAATCGAGAACTACCTGTATATAAATTAGACAGAAACAAACAGTATGTACAAAATTCAAGGATAAAATATATTGTCTCATAAGTCATAATATGGCTAGGCTGGTGTTACTATCTGGACCAAAACCATAATTAATTATGGCTGAGCACTGTAAGCACAATTTCTTTTCATGAGTTATTCTACTGTAACTTATATGGACCACGATATGTGATATCCAAGAATGAATGAGAGCCAACTTGTACTTTTTCCCATTTCAGCATCTGAGGCTGTTCCAACTCCACTGCCCCCACTTAGAGAAAGTGAAAAGGGGACCCAAATATGACAGGGGAAGATTCAACTCTATTCTACTGTTATTTAGCCTGCTGACTAAATAGACACAGACATAGAATCATAGGGCTAAAAGGGACCTTGAAGGCCCAACCTCTTGCCTAGGGCAGAAGACTTTATGCCGTCCCAGACAAATGATTGTCCAATCTGTGGAAAATTTCCAACAATAGAGCACCCCCAACAGAGTATAACCATCAAATCACAGCTGATTAGTTTGCCATGCTGTTTGATGCCTTGGATGAATAAACAGCTGAATCAGAGTTAACATCTTATTTCACTTAAATATGTTGTGACCACATACTCATAATTTTATTTCCCTGCCAAAAGAGGAAAGATGTATCTGTACTAACCTCAAAACTAACTGAATATGTATAAGCAATTTTAACAATTCCATCAGTAACAGTGTTCCTTAAATCCATAGGTAGTCCTGAGCAGTCTGGTTTGTCAATATTTGTGTGCCTGAAACTAAGAAAAAAAGAAGCAAATTATAGGTAGAATCACAAAATGCATGTTCAATCTTAACCATGTTTTAACATCAAAGCCCAAAGTAGAATATTTTGTAGTCATAACATTAGAAACCTAACTTATGAAGAGACAAATTTAATTATATCAACAAAAGAAAGGTAGAAGAGAGCATGACTACATAGAAAGTAAGAGACCTAGATGGGAAGTCTTGGCCATGGATTTATATACATTTGTCCAGGGAAAAATAAAACTTCAAACAGCCTTAAATAATTAAATAAAAATAAGAAAGAATGGATACACTACAAAGTCAAAACAATAATCATTCAAGCAGAATCACTGTTACAATATAAGATTCTACTTAATCCATTATGGCTACTAACTCCTAAGAACATTTTTTTAAAAGGCATCATACAATATTTAAGGATTTAGCAGAATAAAGATGCAGTCACAGAGTTCACCAATATATACTGTATTTTATTTCTACTCTAACATAGTAATCAAGGTGTTGATTTGAATGGTGGAGACCAGGTTCAAGTCCTCATGTGGCTAAAGAGTTTTTTATTCTTTTATTGTTGATTCTGTTAAATTTTACTGTGGTCTGCCCAGAGCCACTCTGGAGTCAGGAGATGCCAAATCAAAATGAATGAATGAATGAATGAATGACTCCCCAAGAGATTTTGGCCCACTCTCTCACAATCATATAATCTCATAGAACTGTTGTGATAGGAATCAAATTAATGGAAGGATACCCATTAAGTCACCTCAAACTCTCTGACAAAATTTGGGCATAAATGCAAGCAATAAATATTAGATTTTTTGTTTATGTACACATTTTCTTTGGCTTCAGCTATCTGGCCAAGTTATAAGAAAATAGATGGCACATTCAGTTTCCTTAGTTTGTTTTAATTATCAAAAATCTCATTTGCATCATGCATCCCACATAATCTTGTGTTCTCTTACATAAAACTCAATAATCACCTTTTTGGTTCAAGTTTAGCAGCTACAAGTCTCGCCCTTGGTATTTCATTTTCCACAACATGATAAACTATTTTAATATCCACATGGTTGAATATATAGAAAGTATCTGAATCATGGAATTCTGACTAAAGAAAAAAAAATGAAAAAGTAAATTAGAACATGGATATTACTTTTAAATTGAAGAAACTAGGCCTATTCCAGATTATGTGCTATCTCATACATGCATCTCCTACATAATGGGCTTCACATCTGTTTCCAGTTAAACCATTAGGAAAAGCAAGACTTGAAGATTTCTGAAGATAACAAACTAAAGAACTACCACCACATCAATCTGGGTCTGATTCAGATGTTTGGATTTCTTGCTAAGAATCATTCTTAAGTACTGTCAGCAACTTTCCAATAATTTAATAATGGATCATTCCTGAGGACTGGTCAATGGGAAGGAAAGCTGAGAAACTCTCTACCTTCAAAGAAAAGGAAAACACCAGCCCAATGCTTACGGCAACTCCTAACACTAAGCTGTAAGTGCTATGAACAGACCCACTCACAAATCTCTTGTTAATAGAGAGGCAGGATTCTGGCTTTGTTCACTTCAGTCCCATTTTCATATGTTATGTTACTAAGTTTGCTATCCAAGCTGCAGATGATTTGTTAGTATCAGTTATACACCTACTCGCAGATAGAACCACAAGGGCATAAAGTTATTATCAGTATTAAGTCTGTACCCGATATGTGAACTAACTGTATTGTTTACTATTATAATTGAATAAAGTCAAGTAAAGTCAAGGTGCTTTCTAATTCACAGTTTCACTCTCAGCTCATAAACTGTTCAGGTAATGTTTGTCAGTGTTGCTTTTTATGCATAAAATAAATTAGAGCATAAAATACATAGCATGTCATCAATAGGAAAGTCTGGAGCTACATTTTGCTGTTAATGAAGAATTTAAAAATCAAGCTAAATTACTTACAAATTTAGGATACATCTTAAAGTAACCTTATCAAATAAAATCATTTTTAAATGTTCAAATTACAGGTAATCCTCACTTACCAAGGATAAGTGAGACTGGGAACTCCATCACTGAGCAATGCCTGTTTAAGGAGTAACTTTATATAACTATGCTGACTTACAACAGCAGCTCTGGCAGTTCCACTTGTCATCATTAGGCGAAGCCCACAGAGTCATGTGATTACCATTTGCAATTTCATGAAAGCTTCCCCATTGCTTGTCGGAAGCCAGCAATGAAAATTGCAAATGGCAGCCACAGAACTGAAACTGTGACACTGTAATTACGAGTCAGTTGCTGAGCGCCCAAAATATGATCATATAACTGTAGGGATGCTGAAACATCCACAACTATGAGGATCCATCTTAAATCGTCTTTGTTTAGCGCCATTGTAACTTCAAACAGTTGCTAAATGAGTAGACACTAAGCAAGGAGTATCTGTACAATTAACTACCAGTATCTAATTGCATTTATTTTGATACAAAGTATTACAATTGCTAGGAACATTTAAAAGTCTTGTTTTCTAGAACAAGGAAATAATTATGGTGCGAAACAAAATTAAGTGTTTCAAAAGTCAGGCCAAATAAATTGTAAAAATGAATTATACTGTATCTCATATTTTAAAAGCAAGTTTTCTTCCTTTGAAAACCCAAGTTCTCCTAATCATTTTACTTATAAATTAACTGTGGATAGGTGTAAAATACAAAAATAAATTCAACAATGTTTAGTTATACTGTGCAATCTTAGCAGGCCACAGATAACTATCAGACTGACTGACATAATTCTAAAGTGACTGTCTTGCTGTGATTAGAACTATTCTTTGAATACCTTCCTCATCCTGCTCTACTGATCTGTAAGGACTCAGAATTAAATCAAAGCACACAAGATGCCTTCTTACATAAGAAAAACCAAACACGTGAAATAAAAACTTCAAACAGTTGCTAAATGAGTAGACACTAAGCAAGGAGTATCTGTACAATTAACTACCAGTATCTAATTGCATTTATTTTGATACAAAGTATTACAATTGCTAGGAACATTTAAAAGTCTTGTTTTCTAGAACAAGGAAATAATTATGGTGCGAAACAAAATTAAGTGTTTCAAAAGTCAGGCCAAATAAATTGTAAAAATGAATTATACTGTATCTCATATTTTAAAAGCAAGTTTTCTTCTTCTTTTTCACATTATACCGGATGGCGCAAACTTGGCGGGCTTTTGCATTAGCTGGGAAGCCCTGCCGGTGCAGTGAGAGGCGGGCGGGGAGCCAGCCTTCTCGGCTGAGGGAGGAGGGTTTCCACCGTAGCTGCCTCATTTTCCACCCTCGGTTTATACTGAGTCCCCAGTTTACCCCAGTTTTTAAAATTGGGGACCTTGTTTTCTAGAACAAGGAAATAATTATGGTGCGAAACAAAATTAAGTGTTTCAAAAGTCAGGCCAAATAAATTGTAAAAATGAATTATACTGTATCTCATATTTTAAAAGCAAGTTTTCTTCCTTTGAAAACCCAAGTTCTCCTAATCATTTTACTTATAAATTAACTGTGGATAGCTGTAAAATACAAAAATAAATTCAACAATGTTTAGTTATACTGTGCAATCTTAGCAGGCCACAGATAACTATCAGACTGACTGACATAATTCTAAAGTGACTGTCTTGCTGTGATTAGAACTATTCTTTGAATACCTTCCTCATCCTGCTCTACTGATCTGTAAGGACTCAGAATTAAATCAAAGCACACAAGATGCCTTCTTACATAAGAAAAACCAAACACGTGAAATAAAAACTTATATGACTTATATGTTTAAAAGATATGAGGGGGAATCCTTACATTGGTAAGTTTAATGTCAACTGTTTAAACCAAACAGTAACATATTAATAAAGGCTCTGATAAAGCCTTCACTCAATTAGAGACAAAAATAAGCAACTTAGTCACAGTTCAAATGTTTGCAGATTATGGTGTCAAAATGTAGATAAGACTAGCCTAGCTCAAGGTGAACTTTCAAGGAACTTACACTTATAACACAGGCACCTCTGGCATGTCCATCTTTTGTAACATAGCAACCAATGGGAAATCCAGGATTGCAAAATTTCTGATTGTCCTCAACCTCATAACACCACGTTACTGGCATATTATCCACAATCCTATAAAAAAATAAGAGTACTTCAGGAAATGCTTCCGGAAACAACATTAAAGCTAAATAATAAATATTTAAATATTTAAAGGTCCAAGGCAAAAAATTCACATTGAAAAATATTACAAACTAGACTCCAGACCAGTTTCTATAGAGGACATTCCTAACTAGGAAACACTGAGGTGGAGTGGGGTGGGCTCCCAAACTGAGCAGTTTGCAGTTTAGGGTGAATGAAATAAATTTTAAATAAATTTATTTTATAAAAATAAATTTTATTTATTTTTTACTTGTATTTTGATTGTCAATATATCAAATTGCATATTTTAAATAACTCAGGGGATTAACCAAATAGAATTTTGTAGCCAAAAAACAATGAAGTATCTTCTGGCTGTTTAACAAAAAAAAAAATGCATGAATTTCTGATGCATTTACATGATAAAAATTATTCTTTAGAATAATTTTAGAGTGCCGTAAGAGTTGTTTATATAGTGGTCTTGGATTGACAGTTGTGTGTCAATCCATAGCACTTAACATTAAAAAAATTGTTTCTATTTTAACTGTTATTTACCATAATTTTATTTCTGCTAAAATTTAAACCACATACATTAAAATTGTAAACTCACCAATGATGCTGATAGTTTAACAGCATACTTTTTTTCAGAAATTGTAATTTTTGCCTTTGTTCAGGTTTATTAAGATCATATTCCTTTGTACAAACATGTCTGCAAGTCTCTTTTTGGTTAAAGATAAACTGTGAAAAATGAAAAATATTCAGGTTATGAGGAATTCTATCTTAAAATCTGTAGCAAAGTTAAGACAGAAACTTTATACAAATAGACTAGTTGACAACTGCGGATTCATACTAAATCTGAATCAATGCATGTAATCAAAGTATCACTCGCTAGAAGTGGCATTATCTTTTCTGTATAAATTCATATTTCTAATGCAATTGTTAGTTTAAGCCAAATAAGGCTGTAGTCCAACTATTCTATGTCCATTTGTTTCTCTTAAACAAGAATATGAAACTTTCTTGAATCTATATGGAAAAAGAAATCAGATTTCCAATTCGGAAGGATTCATTTTACAGTTTAATAGCTAAATTGCACTTTTCTCTAGGGTAAAGGTAAAGGTTCCCCTCACACATATGTGCTAGTCATTCCCAACTCTAGCTGAAGAGCCAGCGCTGTCTGAAGACGTCCCTGTGACATCTGGCCGGCATGACTAAACACTAAAGGCGCACGGAATGCTGTTACCTTCCCACCAAGGATGGTCCGTATTTTTCTACTTGCATTTTTTATGTGCTTTTGAACTGCTAGGTTGGCAGAAGCTGGGACAAGTAACGGGAGCTCATTCCGTTACGTGGCACCAGGGATTCAAACCGCTGAATTGCCAATCTTTCGATCGACAAGCTCAGCGTCTTAGCCACCGCATCCCTATTTCTATAGGGCAGATTCCTCCAAAAACAGGCAGATAGAATTCCAAACACATGACAATAATGAAACCTGAGGAGCATTTTTATACCTAGGCTTTTCTATTTTGGAAAGGCCGCAATAAGCACCAAATATCATTTGACATTTAATGAAATCTTTTGTCCCATCAAGACCAAAGCAAGTCAGATAATAAAAACAGAAGATAAATATTGGAATGGCTGTACAGAGCAATTCTAGCACAACCTTCCAGATGCACTGCATCATGATTCCTATCAAAAGGACTACTTGAGATAATAGAAATTGTAATTCACAGTATCTAGAAAGCATCAGGTTAGAAATAAAATGTACTCAGTGATATAGAATCTGCACAATAAAGATCTAGGTAATCATATGAATGTTATATGATCAGCCCTAACACAATAATACATCTGCTATATCTGTCAGGAGCATTTTAGTGAGAAAGTTTTGCAAAAAAAAAACACTATACCTCCATGAAAAGAAACACTCATTATATTTTAAATTATGCCGAAAACGTAACTCCACACTAAATGAGTTTCTGCAAATGTAAGAGTAGATCCTGGGGCTTCTATCAGAGAGCCCTCAAACTTTGGTGGTAATTCATGTGGCAGCTGTAGCCTAAAATTGCACAGTGAAAATAAAACAACCTAACTTAACCAGAATCAATATGATAAAATTTGAGGTAGCTGTTAGCCCAAGAGGACAAACTACCAGTAACCTCCATGCATTCCTAAATTAATAAATTAGCCTATAACTCCAATCTACAATTCTTATGCGGCCAAACAACTTTGTTAAGATGGAAATAAGTTTTTTTGAAAACTCAGCTGTTTTAAAGCTTGGGCCTTTTCCACTTTATTGCCTAAAATCATCTCTCCTTGGATCTGCTTGTGCGGCATGTCGCTTTCTGGCTAATCACAGAAAGCAGAGTCTGCCCAGATAAATTATATGCCTAAAAAAACCAGAAACAGACTGAGTCAGGCAATAAACAGTACTGGGGCTGACCAAAGGCATACAACAGTTCAGTATGCTGATAAGACAAGTGATGACTGATGGAAATGGATTCAGCAGCATAGCTATAGTCGTGTGAAAAAAATACAACCCCACTGGGGGAGGAACCTGAACTGCAATCCACATTTACAGCAGCTCTGCTCAGTTTTATTATATAATTAATTTTTTAGCACTTTTGCTGGACTTATTTTTTTACTAAACTAACTTCCTTTGGATGAGACGATAGTGAAGACAAATACAAAGATAACAGATTTTGCCCCAGATTTGATAGTTATGGGGAAAAGAAAGAAACACCATGGTGTTAGCCCTGGACATCTCCCTGCTTTGAAGTCTTTAAAACAACCAAGAATTCAGGAGCACTTCGCAGGAAAGAGAACTGTTAAGTAAAACAACCCCCTCCCCAAATCTAACAAATTTGAAGCACAAGAATGTGACCATCAAACAGAGCTGGCAAAGCAATAACTATCAGACCTTTCCTCATTTCTTGGGGAAGAGCAAAATGATAGCCAACTCAGGTATCTGCTTCAGGGGAGCTGAAGCCAAGTCCAAAAATAAGAAAATCAAGGGAAAATTCAACTGAGTTTATGGCAAAACAATGCCTCCTCACAGCGCAAACTGTTATCTCAATATTTGAGCAGCTTACAGCCATAAAACATGAATTGGGGACACTAAAAAAAGATATATCCCCACTGAAAAGTGTCCAATATATTTCAACATACAGATATATATATTTTTTTTTAGAATTTTTACTGGCCAAGTGTGATTGGACACACAAGGAATTTGTCTTGGTGCATATGCTCTTAGTGTACATAAAAGAAAAGATACGTTCATCAAGGTACTTTGATTTGATCCTCACGTCAATAATATCAATAGATAAATGGGATACAACAAATATAATGCATCACTTTTATTTTGCAGCCCATTGTTTCACCTACAAATGGTGAAGATTTTAACTGCCAACTTGCCTAGGCCAGGCAGCTTCAATCTCAGAGCAGATGCTGAAACAAGTCTCTAAGAACCCAGAATTTCATCATGTAACCTATAGGTAGTTCTCCCCATGACTGAGTCAAAATGGATGAATCTACCTTTAGAGAGGAACTGCACAAATTAAATCTAAATAAGAGGTATGTCAGAAGGATATCTTTGCCATCTCCCCCCGCCCCAAAAACCAACACAAACCCCATCAGGGCAAGATTAAAGTTTGCTCATTATCAGCAAAGCAAAACCAGGACTTCTGGAATAATGTGCTCTGAATAAATAAGGCAAATATAGGGTTATTTGGCCACAGTACTAGAAGACATGTTTAATGAAACATTTCACTAGAAGAACCATTCATCAGATACCAACTAGTGTTGAAAATGTTATGATTTGGGGCTGCTTTGCTGCATCAGGGTCTGGAAGCTCAGCATCACAGAATCAATTAGGAAGTCTTCATTGTACCAGAAAGTGCTAGAGGACAATATGAGACCATCGGTTGGAAGAATGAAGCTTAAACAAAAGTAGACCTTGCAACATGACAACGACCATAACGATACTAGAAAATTAGTTTTAACTCAATATCTCAATATCCTAGCAGCAGCAAGCAAAAACAAACAAACATACACACACACAAAAAAACCAGTAGGCTTTAGCATCTGTAGGTTCTTCCCAAGTCTCTAAAATTGGCCCAAGAATGCTACATACTGGTACTTTCCATGCAACAATTCTGCTCAGGTTTTCATTTTGGTGAGATTCATGCTTTGTTTTTCAATTTTACATTTGTTCAGTTGTACAAATGAGGATTATACCTTGTAGGGAGATGGTTCAATCCTCTCACCAAACAATACTTGACCAAGGTTTTCAGAAGGTCGTTTTCCTCCCTCTGCTTGGCAAAAATCAAATCTATGGAAGAATACAGATTTATAAAATTCCAACATCTCAGTATGAGTTAAAATATTTTATTTGAACAGCCTTCTGTGCATCTTTTTACGAAAGGTCTAGTTAGTTTTCTAAATTAATTTTAAGTAGTTTATAAATTTTCAGAAATTAACACTTTCAATAATATTTTGGGACTGTTTTATTTTAATGTATCTCACCAACAAGAACTAGTCAGAAAGTCAATCCTTCATTTTAGTTCACGACCCAAATAAAACAGAGGCAGTCAAGCAAAGAAGAAATAAAATAAAATAACACATAAGAGAATATCATCTTAGGTGACATTCTATATAAAAATATATGATTAATGTATATCACTGTTTTAACATGGTAATACCAAAGCTGATATCGTAAAGCTAAAAACATATCGTTTAAAACTATGCAGTAACAAAAGTTAAAAATTGGAATCTGAGAAAATATATTGATGTCACCAAACTTCTGAATTTAAAACTATTGCCTATGGTCAAGGAGGAAGCGTAAATCCTCTAGCTACTATGCATATAGCAATAGAATTCCATATCATCCATTTATTTATGTTTTTCAGTCTGTGAATATGTCAATTCCCACTTTATTTTGGTGGTAGTATAACAAAACTTGGCAACATTCAAAGAAACAGAGTCCAACTAGTCAGATGGAAGAAACTGCATGCAGAAAGAATCAGTATCCTTGGGTATTTTTCTACGTGAAGATAGATAGAGCAAGCTCCAGACTCTCTATAAATCATATAATAAGAGATTTATTCATCCTTTTGATATACTGACGCCTCAAGATCTGGTTATGTTATCAGGCCTGGGCTCCCAGGGACCTGGAGTCATGCTTAGATGGCTCCATTACTGAGATAGCTATTCTTATCCTCTCTTTGCATAGGGTTTACATATTTGTTTTTATAATATTTATCTTTTAATGTGCATTTTTATATTTGTATACTGATTTTATAGTTATATGTGTGTTATCTTATTGAATTGTTGACACTGCCCAGAGTTGCTTTTTGTGAAATGAGCATCCATTCAAATTTAATGAATGCGTTAGAGATGGGCAGTGGATTTTATAGTGCCTGTGTTACAGGGGCAGTTAGGAAGTATAGGGTATTTTCTTACATCTACCTTTCAAATACAGTCAATGGTAGGACAGTAGACCAAGCTAATGTTAAAGAACTTCTTAGCTTGAAAATTGAGATAAAATTTAAGTACCACATTTTTTGGAGTATAAGATGCACCTTAGTTTTTGGGGAGGAAAATAAGAAAAAAAACTGACTGGTGGGTGGATCGGCCTCCCGGAATACCCACAATCAACTGTTCCCAGAGGTGAATTTTAGCAACAGGTTCCTTGGTCGTGAGCTCTACGCTTTGTTTTTCAATTTTACATTTGTTCAGTTGTACAAATGAGGATTATACCTTGTAGGGAGATGGTTCAATCCTCTCACCAAACAATACTTGACCAAGGTTTTCAGAAGGTCGTTTTCCTCCCTCTGCTTGGCAAAAATCAAATCTATGGAAGAATACAGATTTATAAAATTCCAACATCTCAGTATGAGTTAAAATATTTTATTTGAACAGCCTTCTGTGCATCACTTTTTACGAAAGGTCTAGTTAGTTTTCTAAATTAATTTTAAGTAGTTTATAAATTTTCAGAAATTAACACTTTCAATAATATTTTGGGACTGTTTTATTTTAATGTATCTCACCAACAAGAACTAGTCAGAAAGTCAATCCTTCATTTTAGTTCACGACCCAAATAAAACAGAGGCAGTCAAGCAAAGAAGAAATAAAATAAAATAACACATAAGAGAATATCATCTTAGGTGACATTCTATATACAAATATATGATTAATGTATATCACTGTTTTAACATGGTAATACCAAAGCTGATATCGTAAAGCTAAAAACATATCGTTTAAAACTATGCAGTAACAAAAGTTAAAAATTGGAATCTGAGAAAATATATTGATGTCACCAAACTTCTGAATTTAAAACTATTGCCTATGGTCAAGGAGGAAGCGTAAATCCTCTAGCTACTATGCATATAGCAATAGAATTCCATATCATCCATTTATTTATGTTTTTCAGTCTGTGAATATGTCAATTCCCACTTTATTTTGGTGGTAGTATAACAAAACTTGGCAACATTCAAAGAAACAGAGTCCAACTAGTCAGATGGAAGAAACTGCATGCAGAAAGAATCAGTATCCTTGGGTATTTTTCTACGTGAAGATAGATAGAGCAAGCTCCAGACTCTCTATAAATCATATAATAAGAGATTTATTCATCCCTTTTGATATACTGGACGCCCCTCAAGATCTGGTTATGTTATCAGGCCTGGGCTCCCAGGGACCTGGAGTCATGCTTAGATGGCTCCATTACTGAGATAGCTATTCTTATCCTCTCTTTGCATAGGGTTTACATATTTGTTTTTATAATATTTATCTTTTAATGTGCATTTTTATATTTGTATACTGATTTTATAGTTATATGTGTGTTATCTTATTGAATTGTTGACACTGCCCAGAGTTGCTTTTTGTGAAATGAGCATCCATTCAAATTTAATGAATGCGTAAGAGATGGGCAGTGGATTTTATAGTGCCTGTGTTACAGGGGCACAGTTAGGAAGTATAGGGTATTTTCTTACATCTACCTTTCAAATACAGTCAATGGTAGGACAGTAGACCAAGCTAATGTTAAAGAACTTCTTAGCTTGAAAATTGAGATAAAATTTAAGTACCACATTTTTTGGAGTATAAGACGCACCTTAGTTTTTGGGGAGGAAAATAAGAAAAAAAACTGACTGGTGGGTGGACCGGCCTCCCGGAATACCCACAATCAACTGTTCCCAGAGGTGAATTTTAGCAACAGGTTCCTTGGTCGTGAGCTCTACGCTTTGCTTTTTTTTCAGCCTCTGAAACCTGCATTTCAGAGGCTTTTTTTCTGAAGCTTCATTTCAGAGGCTTTTTTCAGCCTCTGAAACTCAGTTTATGAGGCTGGGCGGGGCTACGTTCAGAGTATAAGATGCACCCAGATTTTCACCCTCTTTTTGGGGAGAAAAAGATGCATCTTTATACTCGGAAAAATACGGTATCTTCAGATCTAAACAAGCATGAATCAAATACTTAAAATATATTTTGGTCTGACTGCCTTTCCATGCCCAGAAAAAATGGCCTTAGAAAATAATAAAAATGCAACTTCTCTATTAAGTATTTAGACACTTTCATCTCATATTGCAATTATCTACTAATGTCAGAGGGGTCAAGCCTTCACATCTAGTGTGGTTATACCTAAGATTCCCCAAGCCTTATATTGAGGGCCACTAGCAAAACACTGATGATATTCCCTCTGATACTCTTATCAAAGTGAAAGTTGGATTTAAAAGAAATAGGATAAAGTTTTGACACTTTTGAACTTTGCTGTTGATGAAAAATCTTGAGAATACCATGGACAGGCAAAAAACAAACAAATGGATCACTGAATAAATCAACCCAAATGTTTACTTAAGAAACACCAAGCTTAGGTTATTATATTTCAGAACTAAGCAAAGGCTTAGTTCTCTGGAAAAGGATCTAATTTTGGAAAAAGTGGAAAAGAAAAAGATGGTGGGTAGCTTGGTAGATGGACTGGTGAGAGGTGCACCATTGGAAGATTTGAAGGACAAGATTAGAAATATTTTTCATGGAAAAGTTCTATTTATGTGGTTGCTAAGAGGTTAGTGTTAGTGTTACAACAAGCAAACTGATGACACATAATCAACCAACCAGCCAATGCAACATTATCAAGCACCATGGCACCTCACATAATACTAAATGACCTTTGTTAAAAAAAAAAATACTAAGACAAAAGGAAAAATGTTTTAAGCTTTTTAAAAGTAAAAGTAACCCAAAATATTATGAGTGTCATATCTTATCAGATCTGAATTCTTGTGTAAGATCTCATAATTTTTCTATCTTTAATCTTTAAAAGTTATGCTTGGGAAAAAAGATTATATTTTCCAAAATAATTGTATTTGTGCATTAAGATGTACAGGAAATCTATTAAATACTGATATTTAAAATTAATTAGTTTAGCAATTTGAACATTTTTAGTTATGAGATTCTAAAATACAATGGATCAGAACTAAAGCCACCTTTCTTAGATATGCATTATGAGCACATCTATACTATGGAACAAAATGATGTCCCATGTTTGTTTAGGATAGTAGAGATAAATTATTAAATTAATTTCTATAACTGAGCAAATGAATGCAATACTGTCCTCAGGACAAATGCTCAGATTAGGACTTAGCAAATCAAATATTGCACCAAGCAACTAATCCAAAGGGCAAAAGTAATTTGCCACCATGGCTGAATTGGGATTGCCATCCCTTTTTTAGCTTAGCAAAGCATTCATAAAGTACTAATAGTTCAATGTTACAAACCAAATTAGGAATACAATTTAATATACTTACGCAGTATATTCGTAAGGAAGGACTGATTCCACAGAATCCAGTCTATTCACAAATAGTTCTATCACAGACTGCAAATATCAAGAAAACATTATTAGAGATAATTAAAATAACCCATATTGATTTTCTTAGTTATAGACAACGTAATTAAAGTATTTTTAACATAGCACTTTATTTAGAATAACTAAAGTCTAAAGTAAATGCACTTTTATTGAATTCTATTTTCAAACGGCAAATAGATCTAGTTAGTAATAGGAATTTCTCACTCTCTTTAGAAAAACCATGTTTCCTACATCTGATGCATGTGGATGCTGACAGCTCCTAAAACAGATCAGGAAGTTGGTACACAAGGTTACAACTTTCAATGCATGTAGCCCATGGGAAGAAATATAGTAGGATTGATTCTTTAAGCAACAGAGAAATATATCTTCATATATAATTTTAAATACCGTAGAGCATTACTGAAACAATATTTTATCAAAAGTAGTTCAAATTAGCCAGCGGGATGACTTTGGGCCAGTCACTATCTTACAGCCCACCCAATTCACAGCAGGGTTGTTGTTGTGGGAGAAATAGGAGGAGGAAGGTGTACTGGATAGCTTCACTGCCTTGAGTTGTTTATAAAAAAAAAAAGGCGGGATGCAAATAAATTATTAACAGAGTTGAAATTACTAGTAGGGTTGATAGTATGAAATAAACTTTCCAACCCAGAAAACACATATCATTAAAATAATTAACATGATGCATTATTATAGTTTTGACAATTACCTTCCAAATAGCTCTATGCAAACAGATAAAACACAAATTCAATAGGTTTCTTATTCCCTTTCCTAAGCATATTGGCCCTGAATATGATGATTATAATGGCAGATGGCACCTGACAGACATCTATTTCCAGAGTTTTAAGTGATCTTTTATAAAGGCACAAAAAGCAAGGGGTCATAATCAATTTTTGTAATAACTGTATTATCCACTGAATACAAAAGTGATTTCATTTATCTGCATTCTGGAGTGGAAAATTAATGGATAGATTTATATTTATTTATTTAGGACTGTCAAAATAGTACAATTGCCACAGAGGAATGTGAAGAAAATGCCAGTTTGAGAATGGCATTTCTTATCTAACGCACTATAGTAATTTAAGTTAACTTACTTTAACTTAATTGAAATTTAATTAATGTATTGAAGTCAAACACATGATTCACCAAGAGCTAAGCCATAAACCATACTTTGAAAAATAAATATCAGTGGCTGGAATCACATATCATGGCGATATATAAAATATGTAAAAGACATATCTAAGAAAACTGGATTAATTAAGATGCTTTTCCTCTTCTCAAATCACACAGTAATAAATTTTCCATTCATCTAGAAGGCTCCAGCAGGAACTTAAAATTTATTTAATGTAAATAACAGTTAAGTTTACAGTATGTGCTAAACTTGATACCTCTGAGTCTAACCATTTATTAAATATCTATGGCTATGCACATAATTCTAAGCCATAATTAAGGTTTACTAATCACCAATAGCAAAATTTTAAGAAAAACATCATCTCTTTTTCCATGAAGGTTCAATGTGCATTGTCTACCACGGTCATTTGGTGATTCAAACAGCAGGACATCAATGAAATTGGTTCAGAAAAAAAACCTTACTGATGGATCAATTCTCAAGATAATGACAAGTGCCAATTACAGGTGAGATCAGAGAACAGATGAGCCACAATATGTTTTGTGTTTGAAACATCACCCTCAAATCAAAACCAGATTTCTTCCTTTAAAAAGCCCATCTGCCCATTCAAATTGGAAAAGCAGTGGGATGGCTACTTCCTTGTGTTCAGCTTCATGCTGGCAAAATACAAATTAAGACTGGATAATAAACTTTATTTTTTTTAAAAAAAAAAACTTCCTCTTCAACAATTTGAATTCTAAAGGACACTAGACACTCCAGAGAAGTGCCAGGTCGATGGCCAAGGTTAGGAAGATCAAAAGGCCAACCAACCAAACCACAAGCAGCAAATGGCAAATCACACTTTGGTAATTGCAGTCAAAGAAAATAATGTGACCCATTCAAGAAGTCAATGAAGGGGAGGGGGCGTTTTAACTTTTTGGCTTTTGCAACAGGGAATAGCCCTTTTAGTTGCCTTTGGCAGGAGGAGGAAGAGAAGGAAAGGAAGATGCTAAGTAGGCTGAGACCTGATCTGTCAGTCTGTCTGGATGGATGGATAACAGATCTTAGCAGACAATATGGGATTGGGATAGGGATAGGGAAAGGGATACGGATAGGGATAAGGATAGGGATAAGGATAGGGATAGGATAGAATAGAATAATTTATTGGCCAAGTGTGAATGGACACACAAGGAATTTGTCTTTGGTGCATATGCTCTCAGTGTACATAAGGAGAATAAAATTCATTCATCAAGAATAAAAAGATACACTTAGTGATAGTCAGGGTTACTAATAAGCTATCAACTCGTACTAGGAAGCAAACAAAACCAATATAAATTGAAAAGATACAAGCAACATGGTCACAGTAATAAGTGGGAAGAGATAGATACTAGTAAGGAAGAGAAGAATAATTGTAATACAGTCTTAGTACATTATTTGACAGTGTGGTTGATTGAGGGAAAAAAAATCCCAGGACTGCAAAGCGCTTGAGGAAGGCAGCCACCCACCAGCGGCCGCCCCAGAGACAAGAGAAATTGGGGGGAGAAGCTCGGTCGTCCCGATCCTCCCAGCCCAGTCCCGTCCCGACCCGCCCCTCTCCTCTCCCAGGCAAGGGACCCTCCTCCTCAGTCACAGACCTTGCACTCAAAGACCTTATTCGGCTTCTCGCAGAAATTAACGGGAGCCAGGCCGGGCAAGTAGAAAGAGGAGGCGAAGGGCGGAAGAACCGCCTGCAGTGCGGAAAGCAGCAACAGCCGCGCGACCGCCATAGCGACTCAGACGAGGACGGAGGGGAAGCGAAAACAAAACAAAACCCCGCGGCCCCCACGCTCCGAGCCTTCTCGGCGGCTACTTCCGGCTTCGGCAGACACGTCAACCGGTGTTCGCAGGAAGTGCACGAAGAGTCATTTCCGCTTAGCCTTAGCGGGCGGGGGTGGCTGGGTGGGGGGGATGTTTCTTGACTGCCATGGTTACAGCGGGTCTGGGCGGGGCTAAGGAAAGCGCGGTCCAGTTAAGGCACAGCTCCGAATTTCAACGTCTGCTCTAGAGCGGTTTGAAGAAGCCAGGACTTCAACTCTCAGAATTCCCTCAGGGGAATTCTGGAAATTGAAATCCACACTTCTTAAAAGTTGCCAAATTGGGAAAGCATTAGTTTAAACAAAAACTAATTTTAATTGCAGAAAATGTGACTTCAGTAACAGAACTAGATCTGCTGTTATCCAATTTGTTGAAAGCTTGGAAGGAGTTCAGTTTTGAAAAACAGGTTTTTCAAAGAAACTTGGGAAACAAAACACTGTCAAAGACAAAAATCCAGGGAGAAAAATGACTGCTTGGAGGCTGCCTCCCAACATCCTCAGAACCTACCTCGGGCTGTGGAGAAACCCTTCAGATATCCTAAACATCACCTCTCAAATGGATACTGCAATGTACTCTATATGGGGCTGCCTTTGAAAACCACTCAGAAACTAAAGCTGGTCCAAAATATGGTGATGCAGGGATTCCATGTGCCACAGATTGCTGCCACTGCTAGCTTTATCACCACTATTTTGGGGAAGTGTCTTAGTCATATTTACAGCTAAAAATATTTTGGGAGAAGAGGAAGAGCTCAACTTTAAAACTTGAACATGAAATATCACTAAAGCTGACTTTATGGCAAGATGAAGGAAACATCATCAGGACATATTTTAAAAATGTAGATCACATCTCTGCACTGCAGTTACAAAAATTTACAAATTCTACTTAGTTTATTTTCCAATAAACTTGGAAGGGCCTCTGGTGGCTCAGACTGCTAAAACAGTCTGTTATTAACACAGCTGCTTGCAATTACTGCAGGTTAAAGTCCCACCAGGCCCAAGGTTGACTCAGCCTTCCATCCTTTATAAGGTAGGTAAAATGAGGACCCAGATTGTTGGGGGCAATAAGTTGACTTTGTATATAATATACAAATGGATGAAGATTATTGCTTAACATAGTGTAAGCCGCCCTGAGTCTTCGGAGAAGGGTGGGATATAAATGCAAATAAAAATAAAAAAAATAAAAAAACTGTCCTCAACAGGACAATGAAACTTGAGTTTCATTGAGTACTTTCATAAGCAGAAAGTAGTTGCTAATGCAAATGGAAACTGCTTAAAGACAGTTAAGATGTTAACTTTGAACATTCATATGCAAAAGGTTTTCTATTTTTGTCCAGTTCAAAAACAAAGCATGAAACTACACAGTGATTACTTGTAAAAAGTAAATAAAACTAATTTTAATTGCAGAAAATGTGACTTCAGTAACAGAACTAGATCTGCTGTTATCCAATTTGTTGAAAGCTTGGAAGGAGTTCAGTTTTGAAAAACAGGTTTTTCAAAGAAACTTGGGAAACAAAACACTGTCAAAGACAAAAATCCAGGGAGAAAAATGACTGCTTGGAGGCTGCCTCCCAACATCCTCAGAACCTACCTCGGGCTGTGGAGAAACCCTTCAGATATCCTAAACATCACCTCTCAAATGGATACTGCAAATGGATACTATATGGGGCTGCCTTTGAAAACCACTCAGAAACTAAAGCTGGTCCAAAATATGGTGGTGCAGGGATTCCAGGTGCCACAGATTGCTGCGACTGCTAGCTTTATCACCACTATTTTGGGGAAGTGTCTTAGTCATATTTACAGCTAAAAATATTTTGGGAGAAGAGGAAGAGCTCAACTTTAAAACTTGAACATGAAATATCACTAAAGCTGACTTTATGGCAAGATGAAGGAAACATCATCAGGACATATTTTAAAAATGTAGATCACATCTCTGCACTGCAGTTACAAAAATTTACAAATTCTACTTAGTTTATTTTCCAATAAACTTGGAAGGGCCTCTGGTGGCTCAGACTGCTAAAACAGTCTGTTATTAACACAGCTGCTTGCAATTACTGCAGGTTAAAGTCCCACCAGGCCCAAGGTTGACTCAGCCTTCCATCCTTTATAAGGTAGGTAAAATGAGGACCCAGATTGTTGGGGGCAATAAATTGACTTTGTATATAATATACAAATGGATGAAGACTATTGCTTAACATAGTGTAAGCCGCCCTGAGTCTTCGGAGAAGGGTGGGATATAAATGCAAATTAAAAAAAATAAAAAATAAAAAACTGCCCTCAACAGGACAATGAAACTTGAGTTTCATTGAGTACTTTCATAAGCAGAAAGTATTTGCTAATGCAAATGGAAACTGCTTAAAGACAGTTAAGATGTTAACTTTGAACATTCATATGCAAAAGGTTTTCTATTTTTGTCCAGTTCAAAAAAAAAAAAGCATGAAACTACACAGTGATTACTTGTAAAAAGTAAATAAACTATAAGTCAATTTCTCAATTTCCTGATTCAGGGTTAGCCACTAGATATTAGGACCAATATTTAAGTATTTGCAAAAACTCTTTAATAAGACAAAAGAACAGGATGTACAAGTTTTCATAGGAGTTAAAAGGGAAAGAAAAAGTTACTCCCTATAATAATAATAAATAATTGTTTATTTTTCACAAATCATCAATATGTACTGTCCTGCTTTTTTATATACATATAAAACATATACATATATTTATACATATATGGTCTCCAGATTTCTAGCCTTTAACCACTTCCACACCAAGGTGGCTGTCAAATACAAACATTAGAACTATTTATTTATTTGTGTTTATATACTTCCTGATTCCAAGAACAGGCCAACAGTGAAGTTGCCACTCTTAATTTCCAGAGACAATATATAACATAGGCAGTTCTCGCTTAATGACCATTTGTCCAGCAACTGTTCAAAGTTATGACAGTGCGGAACAAGGAGATTTATGGTCAGTCCTTGAAGTTGTGTTGCAGCATCTCCTTGGTCACATGATCAGCATTTGCAACCTTCACAACTGGCTTCCAACAAGCAAAGTCAGTGGGGAAGCCAGCAGAAAATCAAAAGTCACAGTCACATGATGTTACACTTAATGACTATGTGCAATTAGCTTAATAACTGCAAGCAGAACTACCAGAATTGCTGTTACTGCAGTCATATCATTTTTCACTTTATGACCACATTGCTTAGTGCTGGAGTTGTTGGTCTCAGTTGTTGGAAGAAAAATCCATCTGGTTCAGTTCCAAACTGGGAGAAAATCGCTGGAAATAAAATGGAGGCTGATTGGAACGAAGGTCCATTTATTGATGAACAGAACCACAGTGTGCAGTTCTGGGACAGCTGACAAATTAGCTTGATGAGTGCAAGGATTTTTATACAGGTTCTGAAATACTGCTGGGGGTTGTGCAATGTCTGAAATACCCCCTAGAAGTTGTGCAGTGTAGTGAGCTGTGTGTCTTTTGCTATTCTGGTGGGTTAATTCTGGTGGTGGGTTAATCCTACTATGTCCTAAAGGTCATGTCCTGTTCTCAGAATTTGGGTGAAGAAGTATGTACATTTTAATCCCATCACTGGAGTTGAAGGTATTTTGCTTGGGAATAGGCTGGCCCAGGATTTCTTTATGAGCATCTGCTGTAAAAAGACTGGGAAAGGAGCTTTGAGAATTAGTGGGTTTAAAGAAGAAAAGGGGGAAGACCTAAAAAATTTTTTATCAGAAGCCCTGGCTGAATTTATTGAACTTGATCCACAAGAGGTTGCTTATCGAATTGATAAAATTTACAGAGTTAATTCTTAGATTGCCAGGCAGAAGAAACTTCCTAGAGACATTGTGGTTTATTTTTTGAAACGGACAGTGAGAAATTAGAATTTACAAGTTGCATATCAGAAAAACCTGAAAATAGGAGAACAGGAGCTGAAGGTTTTGAAAGAGATTTCTCCCAAGATGTTAAGGGATAGGAAAGACTTTATATTTTTTACACAAGAACTTAAGAAGTACCAGATTCAATTTAGATGGGAAGTTCCAGTTGGTTTGACAGTGTATTATCAAGGAAGAAGATATCGTATTGAAACTGTGCTTAAGGCCAAAGATTTTCTTTCTACTGTGCTGAAAGTTGAAATAGAAGTAATAGAAAAAAGAATTCAAGAGACTCAAATTGGTGTGGAAGCTGAGGTGATCCCAGTGATGTTACCATCTGAGGACCAACCACAAGAACAAAGAGTGATGAGGGGAGCCCTCAAGCGTAAGGAAAAGGAGCAACAAACTCAAAGTAAAGCTCAGGATTCTGCTACAGAAGCGGTGGGAGGAGCAAGGCCGAAGATACGGGAGGATGATCTTCAGCTGATCGCTCAAAGGCTTCAGCAGACCAGTAATGGCAAATAAAATTTTGACTTGGAATGTTAATGGTTTGAATCCAGCTCAGAAGAGAAGAAAAATATTTCATTATTTGAAACAAAAAAGACTGGGAGCAGCTTTCTCCCTCTAAGAACATGTTCCTCCATTTCTCCTTTGAGGAAATATAATATTCTACCTCTTTTAATACTGTATTCCCCAAAATATTTCATTTTCGGGAGGGGGGGTGCTTTTCACACAGTTATGTTTGTTAACCTGTATGCTCAAATTGAACATCATGTCCTGCAAATAGTGTTCATCTTCACTGTTAAAAGTTGTTGATAGCAAGTGTGCCTTGGATGGGGAAAAGACAGTCTCCCCATCAAGCCATTTAGAACTTTATAGGCAAAATCCAGCCTTTTGAATTATACCTAGAAAGCTCTTGGTCATTTCTGCAGTACCCATCAAACTGGGGTTACATCATTAGAGCAACTTTAATGAAGTAATATAGAAGGTGCCGCATTTGGTATCAATGGCAGTATTTGACTGTTCTTCAAAGGCATAGACTGCATTGCGGTAATGCAGATAGAGGCAGACATCTTTCTAATAGAAAATGAAAAAGGAGCATGATCCGTTATGGCTCTTTCATTCTCTTTCATCTGTCAGGACATGGAAATCCTTTACACACACAAAGTTGTTGGCTCAGGGTTGCAAGCCCATTCAGGTGAATACCAGATAGCATGCTTCTTAATAAAGAAAAAAAAAACCCTTTCCTCTATGTGATTGCCTCTTCCAGCTGCAGTTCTAATTAAGCAGGAAACCAGTTAATAGGGTAAATGAGTGGAAAAGTCCCTCACGCTCAGCAGGGTGGCCAACCGCTAAGTGCCCCACTTTGGCCATTCAGCTACTTAAAGTATCCAATATTTCCTAAAGGACAGCTCTACTTCTGAGAGGAAAATTATAAAAGTAATTACTTGAAAACTAATTCTGTTGCAACCTTCGATTGCTGTACTGCACATTATGCTGTTGAAATAAGCTTGTGCTTTTTCTCCAAGCAACTCACCCCTGCGTTTTCTTTAAATAACCTATCTCGATTCGAACCCAAAATTTTCTTCTAACAAGGTCTATATAAATTTTCATATTAATCTTCCTTTTGGTCTCTATGCAAAACTGTATTGCTGCTTGCTTTATAAATTCTCCCCTTGTAATCTTTACTTCTTTCCACTCCACACTTAAATCAGAATACAGAAGGAAGGGACCTTGGAGGTCTTCTAGTCCAACCCCCTGCTCAAGCAGGAGACCCTGTATCATTTCAAAAAGGTGGTGTCTAGTCTTTTCTTTAAAATCCAGTGATGAAATTGCTACAACTACTGAAGGCAAACTGTTCCACTGATTAATCGTTCTCACTAGGAAGTTTCTCCTTAATTCCAGGGTGCTTCTCTCCTTGATTAGTTTCCATCCATTGTTTCTTGTTTTACCTTCTGTTTTACCTTCTGGTGCTTTGGAAAATAAGTGGACACCCTATTTTTTGCGGTAGCTTCAAATATTGGAATACTGCTATCATGTCACCCCTAGACTAAAGAAAAGAATTGAATCCATTCTTCATATGCTTTCAATCATCTTAGTTGCTCTTCTTCGCACTTTTTCCAAAGTCTCAATGCCTTTTTTGTAATGTGGTGACCAAAACTGTATGCAGTAAGGATTTATAAAGCATTATTAATACTTCACATAATTTTGATTCTATGCCTATGCTTATACAACCAAGGAGTATATTTGCTTTTTTAGCTGCTGTTGCACACTACTGGCTCATGTCTCTTTCATGTCTGCCTTAGCTTTCTCAGAACAGAAGATTGAGACAGTATCATCTGTAGATTAAATACTATGCCCTATTCCTCACCTCCCAAATTTAATAGGCTTTTATATTGTTTCATAAACCTATTTAATCTGAGCGATGCAGCATTTTCAGCTTTCTGTAACAAACAAAACCTTCTGTCATATTGAGCCTGGGATTACACAACGCACAAATCCAAAATATAGTTTGCTTCTAATGTAGGGGTTGTGTATAAATCCCGCCATGGTTTATGATTGGCATACTCATTTGTTATTGCCTTATTGAATAAATGTTGCACTTTTCTGTTTATTTAAAATCCATAGCCATTTGCAGCAAAGCATTAATACAGTTAAAAGAGAAATAAAAATCAGTAGTAAAGAATTAACCATTAAAAAACTTGATGAAGGGGGTGGTTTCTAACCATCTTCACAAATATTTGGCATGCTTTTAATTTTTTTAGGAAATGAATTCCAGAGCCAGAGATTCACCCAGGAGGTAATGGGGCATCTTTCCTGTGAATCAGGGAGGTTCACTAAGGGAGAAGGGCTCCATGTTTTAAAGGCTATCGCATAAAGAGGTCTTGTTTGCTGGATTATGTCTGAGAAAGCTCTTTAGCCAGTAATTTAGCAGATTTCTATTATATCAATTAATTCTTGCTTGAGATTTTATTGAGATACTAGCTTCATTCACTACATATTTGTGGTGTACTATTTAAGGGCTGAACTAGGACCGGGTTCAGAAATGGAAATTCACTAAGTAACTTTGAGTCAGGGTGTCCACAAGCTGTGGTTTCAAAAGTCAGAATGGTGACTGCAGTGGTGCAATTGAAACCCTGGTTTTTAATGTGCGGCTGCCTCTGCATTGGGATAGTCTCTCTCTCTCAATTGTTCTGCAGATCAAATTAAGGGAGAACTTCACAAAAACTGGCTCAAGCTGTTGGACATTAACAGATAAATAACACAAATTTCAAATAACAAATAGATAGAATTGTGTTAAGCCATAATATAAATAGCTTGGTGTTGGCTTAGCTTCTTGGGTTAATGTCACCACTATTTTGTAAATCACTACAGGCAGTCCTCGACTTACAACTGTCACTGGACCTGGAATTATGATCGTAAGTTGTTATGAATGGCAGGTCATCATTTGTCTGCATCTGATTTTATGATATTTTCTGCAGCATTTGTTAAGTGAATACAACAGTCCTTAAGCAAGTCCATTTTATCCAGGCATTTTTATTTTATTTGAAAAAAAGCTTAAGGTACAAACCTCAAAAAACCCTACACCCCCAAAACAAGAACAAAGAAAAAATATAAAACAAACAAGACATTTAAAAAGTGCATTAAAAAGAAAAAAACAATATATATACAAATATTATCCCCCCTAGCTGAATACTGATTAATACATTACAGTACTGCAATATTGGTTCTCACACACTGCCAAACAGCCCTCCCCAGTTTTTTAAACTAGTTAATCTATTTGCAAATTATTGACCTGTCATTGATAAGCTATATGACAAAACAGTTAACAGGAAGAACAATAATAATAAAAAGGTCAAAATTAAATTTTCAAAACCCTCTGTTAAATTCTTTGATAATCAACTTGTAGAAAGTTTACCACAGCTTCTTATCTATCCCAAATCATCCCAAGAGTTTTAAGAGTCATTTGTCTGGATCAAATATCGATGTTTGTTTCTTCATGCCTCTTATCAGTTATTGTCTAGTTAAATATAATATATTCAATCTCCACAATCAGTCTGTCCTCCCAGGAAAGTCCAGGTAGAAGTGGTTTCCAATTAAGTGTAATAAATCCATTCCCCAATCTTCCTCAGGCCTCCTTAAAAAAAAAAAGCCACTTCCTGATTCAGTTAAGTTTCTGCAATTGTAAAAAAAAAAAAGCAGGATTGGAGTTCAGAGAAATATATGGAATCAGCTTAGTTAGTTCTCCATCTGCACAGTCCATCTCTCTTTGATCTACAGTTTTCAAATCAAATTCCTTTTGTGAATCTAACTTATTCAAAGCTACATGCCTCTGAATATTTTCTACAACCATTATCATCTCTTCAAACTTTTTTTTAAAAAAAACTTAAAGCTAAAGCTTGCATGTTACCAAAAGGTTTTTTTCTCAGATTTCAACCACTTTTACTTGTCTGCAGTCTGATACATTGTTACTCTGTGAAACTTAACCAGGGAACAAAGAATGCTGAAGCAGAATGATACAAGATAGGTATTTTCTGGATATTTCTATCCAAGATTAAAAGAAAAATTAAAAAGCAATAAACTCCAAGTATTTTGCAAATTAAAAAAAAGCAAAAACCCTGTAGTGAGAGTCCAATATTAATGCAAATCAAATGAAAGCACTTCACCATCCAAGAACAGGCCATATGGGAAAACATACATTATTTAGAGCAACAGCATAAATGAAAAGGAAAAAAAAACAAAGAATAGCTAGAGTCCAGCAGGAGGTTGAAATAAATCAGCATTCAGTCAGCCAGTCTAAAGATAAAAAGATAAAGTAAAAGTTCAAAAAGTGAAGTTAAAGCCCAGGCATGCTTTAAAAATCCGAAATGTCAAAAGAAAGATGGATGCCCAAGAGAACTGATATCTTTAAGACTTTCCTTCCCAGTGATCCACGGCTGTCCAAAAGTCATCATGGGTCATTCCTAAATACTCCCATTCAAATCCAGGAAGCAGCACTGCCAGAAAACCAGCTTTGGCAGCAAAATCAGCAGATTGTTAGCAAGAGAGAAAAAGCCTCTTACCATTCACCACTCCACTTGGGGAGGAGTTTCCAATAGGATTTTTTTTTTTTTGCCAGAAACTGGAAGTAAGTGCTGAAAACCAGCAAAATAAATAAATAAATAAATAAATTGAACATTGCAGCCAGGTGACTCTGGGATGTTACAAATGGCTGTTTAGGTGATCCTCTTGCCAAACACCCAAAATGTAATCATGTCACTGTGGGGAAGGTGTTCCATCAGAAACCCATCTGAAATTGGGTCATAAGTAGCTTTGGGGGGCTCTGTCATAACTTTGAATGGCTATTAAGCAACTAGTCATCATGTGAGTACTACCTGCATGTTACCTGTGGTGTGGATGCAACAACATGTCACCCATTAAAAATGCTATACAAGAATTATTAAAGCATTCAGTGTAACAATACAGGTATTGTTTTCCAAAAACATTGAACATTGGTAAAATGTTACCATGGATAACAATCATGCTTCTCAGCTTATTTAGAACAGATGCAAATCCCTTCCCTTCTCCAGCTACTGGCTGGCTGCCCTGATTCAGTTCTTAGCCACATCATTACAGGCAACTTAGACCATTACAGAAAGTTACCATAACAGATGGTCTTTCCCTTGATTTCTGTAATTTATATTCTGAGAAATTGTCCAAGGCATTATTGAAACTATTCTCTGGACAAAGTGTGGGGAACTTGCTCAATTAATGAAAATAGAATAAATATACAGTAGTTCTTCCAAGAATTTCATCTTTATCTTCTGCACATTAACATTTATATAAACCATTAAGGCAGGAAAGCAAAGAAAATCTTAATTTTACTGTAAACCCTTTATATTGAATATTCATTTTGTGCCTAGTTTTCACATCTAAATCAGAAGTTGCTTTCTGCCTTCTGCCGTTTCACTGTGATCTCACATTATATATTCCATCTGCTAATCTCTATAAGGTTAAATTTGGCCCAGTTTCTACTTGGTTGAGCTCCTGTTCTGATCTGTCCCATGGTGAAATTGGCAATATGAGACAAGAGCCCATATTGACTTTGTACAATGTTTCTGAAATGGTAACAGCTCAGGGGATGTAGACAATTTAAATGGCAATTTCTGATTTCAGGATAAAAAGGTAAAGATAAAGGTTCCCCTCACACATACGTGCTAGTCGTTGCCGACTCTAGGGGGCGGTGCTCATCTCCGTTTCAAAGCCAAAGAGCCAGCGCTGTCCGAAGATGTCTCCGTGGTCATGTAGCCGGCATGACTCAACACCAAAGGCGCACGGAACGCTGTTACCTTCCCACCAAAGGTGGTCCCTATTTTTTCTACTTGCATTTTTACGTGCTTTCGAAACTGCTAGGTTGGCAGAAGCTGGGACAAGTAACGGGAGCTCACCCCGTTACACGGCAGCACTAGGGATTTGAACCGCCGAGCTGCCGACTTTTCGATCGACAAGCTCAATGTCCTAGCCCCTGAGCCATCATGTCCCTGATATCAGGATAGGAATTGAGTAATACAAACTCAACTGACATCAGGCTTGAAATCAGATGCAAGTATAAAAAGCATGACAGTCTCTATTCAGAATTTATATTTAAAATGTTTATGTACAGACCACATCCTTTAACAACAATAGAGCAAAAAAAATCCTAAACAAATGAATCAGATTAAATACAAAATACAAAATCAACACAATAGCATTAAGAGACTTGGAAGTTTATACATCCAAAATTTGTATTAGGGTGCCCCCTTCCCCCGCTCTGCATGTGTGGTGAGTTTTATGGCCCTAACATAAAAATACTGGGGATAGTTTATATAATGTAACTTTGTGTTGCTTTCAGTTAATAGCAACAGTGGGGATTCTCAGTCTCATAAAACAAGGGTCCCCAACCTCTGGGCCACGTCCCGCTACTGGGCTGTGGCCTGTTTGAACCAGGCCCTGTGAGTGGTGCGCTGGCGCATGCACAGCTTGACGTGTGAGTGGCGAGCCGGCTTGCAGCTCAATTTGTGCAAGTCGAACTGCAGGCACATGCATGTATACACCGACCCAACGCTCATGCAAGTTGAGTTGCATACACCAGCCTGCCAAAGTCAGAACCCAGTTCTCTTCTCCCACCCACCCCCAGCTGGGCCACTAAGCTGCAAAGGTTGGGGACTGCTGTCCTAAGAGATGGATGGTATATAACGCTAACAAAATAACAGTATATCAGAACAATTATAGTTGAGATAAACATGAGTGTCTAGATGGAGTTTATGCCCTTTCCTTTTCCACAGGACAGTAGCCAAACCTAGAGATCTCACATAACTTCATAGCCAAATTCAAGCTACTAGCTTTGACTCAAAATAGGACTGGCTTTCCAGGAGATCCCCGTATATAACCTGTTATTTCTTCTTGCTCATGACTCACATATTATTGGGAATTTCCCCATGTAGCATGAATCCTTTCTTTCACTGACAATTCCACTGGATCCTGACAATCAAAGGAAACCTTGCCAATCTCCAAATGTAGAATTCCATTCTGTTCAGATACATACAAGCATATTCTGAGGAGGCCTGAATTCAACAACTCTGAAAATGCTTGCCCTGGTGGGCATACACAATGTTGAATTCCTACCAGTTGTTCCTGCTTTGATTGACAAAGGAGCAGCACTCCTAAATGGGGCTATGCAGACGAAAGCGTAGGAGCAGGCAAAGAGAATCCAGCTGGAAGGGTTTTGGAGTTCATCTTCCTCCTAATAGGTTCCAGGGTATATAGTTCTGTTGTATGAGCACAAAGCCAAGTGCTACATAAATAACTACCAATTTAATACGAACTGGACAAGGATGGCCTGCAGAGGGTGCAGGTTAGCTTTTTGTGCACACACCGAAGCACTTTCTGCTACAGAGAACAATTAATCAGTAGGATTTTCCAGTATCATAATCTGTTTTTCGATTTCACGTAGAAGAAACATTCCTGACACAGCTAAGCAACAGAAAAAAGATATAATTAAGCCTACTCTTTTTTTGTCAAGATAATCTTCTTTGTTTACGAAGCATACAACATCACCTGTGGTACCTGAATACAGGCATCTTTAACTTTGAAAAGAAAAACCTCCAGCACAGCCTGAGGTTTTTAATTCCTTTCAAGATTAACATGATGTCTTTATTGAGTTGTTTCTCTATATTTAAAATATTTCCGTCATACAAGCCAAAATAGGTAGTCCTCAACTTACAACTGTTCATTTAGTGACCATTACAATGGCTCTGAAAAAAACTTATGACAATTTTTCACATTTATGACCGTTGCCGCATCCCCCATGGTCATGTGATTTACATTCGGATGCTTGACAACTGACTCATATTTATCATGGTTGCAGTGTCCTGGGGTCATGTGATCCCCTTTTGTGGCCTTCCGACAAGCAAAGTCAATGGGGAAACCAGATTCATTTAACAACCGTATTACTAATTTAACAACTGCAGTGATTCACTTATCAAATGTTGCAAGATATTTTGTAAAATGTGGCAAAAAAATTTCGTAAAATGGGGAAAGAGTCACTTAACAAACTTCTCACTTAGCAATATATATTTTGGGTTCAATTGCTGTCGTACTTTGAGGACTACCTGTATTATTATTCATTCCATTTCAATCTGTGATGGAACGCATTTTGTATAGCCAAAATGTTACCTCAAAATTGAAATTGCCTTGAAGGAATCTTGAACTAAAAGTACTTTGGAAGGGAAAAACTTTGGAAAGAGTATGGGGCTGTTCATCTCATATAACTCTCATATATGAGAGCCAATTGGGTGCAGCACTTAAATCTGGATACCAGGACCTCTTGTCTTCCTTCAGGCATGAAAGTTAGCTTCAGACTTTGCCAGCCCCATCTCATAGGGTGGTTGTTGTGGGGGAAAACATTATGTACTCTACCTTGAAATGTACAAATTAAAAGGTGGGGGGAATAGAATTTTTTTTTTCATTTCACCCAACTTAGTTTTTCTTAATTGTGTTTGGTTCATGTCTTCCTCTGTGAATGACTTTCTTATCTTGGAAGTCCCTGAAAACTCTACAAATTGCTTTTATACTTACACAAGTGTTTATATAAACTGAATACAAGCTCTGCTGAAGTGAGAACTTCTTTAGTGTTTCACTAAATCAAAAGCATGACAAAAAGGCAAAGATATGATGGCAAATGCATGCGGATGTAATTTACAGTAGTGTTTGCAGCAAATGCATAATACAAATAACGCAATGCTAAAGCTGTGGTTTCCACTGAGTGTGGAGAACCATAATTGGCAGGAGGACAGTGATCTAATTCACTAACAGTGTCAGGATTGAACCCTGTTAAATTTGTCTAAGACAATCAAGCAAGCTTAATTTCATCTCTGTTCAGCTGGGATATTGCTTAGGATATATTATTATATATACAGTATATATTAAGTAGATATGAAAGAAGCTTGTCGATATTATTTTTGCAAATGTCTAAAATAAGTAAAAATTACTATTACTGAAATTATATTTCAGTGAGTAACCATTTTATAAATGATCAATTTTCCATTTTTCTTTTTACTATTTTCTATTTGTTCTTCAGTCCTATGCTTCTTGCAATGAAAAAAAATTATGAAAAATAATATTCTAACTACAATAAACTTTTTTTAAAAAGTTTGGAATGATCTATATGTTTCTAGATACTTCGCTGACTTTTTTTTTAGTGCCAATCAGCACATCTAACAGAATCAAGGAGACCTTAATTGGGTGTAATACAGTCAAGGAAAGAAAAAAAAAAGTATGCAGAAATTAGGAAAAAAATCTAAATGCATTTAAATAATAAATTAATAAATCTAAATATCAGTAACAGCAACCGCCAAAAATCTGATGAAACAATCTGCCTAATAATTTTGTCTCAAAATACAAACTATGACTATTCTTAAACAGAACTAACTAAGAAATGGGGTAGATGGGAGAAGAGGATAGTCCCAAAGGATAAATAGTAGAGGCACCAATTAAAAATCCAAACAAAATCTGGCAATGCCTAAAGTTTATAAAAATAGAAAGAATGAACAAAGATAAGAACGGACAAAAAAAATGCCAACAGCTTTATGAGCCTTTTTTCTCACCTAGGGTGAAAGTTCCTGCTATGGAAGTCAGCCGAAGATCAGAAGTATTTAAAGCCATGTCCTCAAAGAAGGTTGCTGGTAGGCTCGACGGTGTCTTAAAGATTATTCATAGCTGATTATTCAAAGATTATTTGGAGTTATACACAGTTGAGCCTTCATAAAAAAAAAGATGTTTTCCTGTAACCTTCTTGATGGGGATTTTGTAAAATTCACTCTTTTGATCTCATTTTCTCAGCAATGTTACTTTTGGTATAAACTTTACTGTGAGAAAGCATGCTTAAAGTATGATTCTGAAATTACATGTCTTATCTTTAGGAGAGACTATGTAGTAGGCTGATTCAATGTAGTAGAATCTGAAAGAATCTGAAAGGTTATCAAGACAAAATCTGAACAATGGAAAGATTCTATCAAGCAAAGCATCTGAAAAAGCACAAAAGAAAAACTATTATCTGAAAGACGGTATGAAGGGGTTCTTTGGGTTAGTTGTTTTTACAATTCTCATTCTATAGAAAGACTTTTTTAAATATTCTGGTTTTAACTGTGACACGTACATCTGAGTTTATTTACAAGAAATAGATATTTCTATTCAGGGAAACTGATCAAAAACCTACCCTGAAAAGAAAATAAATGGAATACAAGAGTTTCCAATACTGTTTTACAATATAAACTGCTCCTTCCTCACTGGGTGGTTATAGTCTATGGTGGGGGAATGGGAGGAATTGTAGTGGTTTCTGCAATGTCAGATTCTACAGGGGGTTGGTCCTCTCTCCTATTCTCTAAGGTTTGTATGAAACTACCGGGAGAAGTCATCCAAAGTCTTTGGGTACAGCAGTATCATCACTACACTAACATTACCCAACTATATCGCCAGCCCAGGCTGTCGGGGAGATGCTCTCAACACCCTCATTGACTGATTTGGATAGGAGGTTTTCTCTAGACATCAGTGTTACCTCTGGATAAGCAACCATTACCCATGAAAGACAGGTTCATGATTTATGGGTCCTTCTGGATTCATGGGTCCTGACTGAATAGGCGGCAGTCCTGGCGGGAAGGCTCCCTGCTAGCTAATGCGCCAGTTGCAACCTTGCCATGCAGGAGGACCAAGTTACAACTGTCCATGACCTCATTCCCATCCAGTTGGTCTTCTGAAATGTGTTTTAGATAGATAATTTCCCCTTTGTTGTTGACTGAATCTGGCTTCCCCATTGAATTTGCTTGTCAGAAGGTTGCAAAGAGTGATCATATGACCCTGGGACATGAACCAGTTGCCAGGCATCAGAATTGTGATCATGGGATGCTGCAAAAGTCGTAAGTGTGAAAAACAATCTTAAGTCACTTTTTTCAGTGCTGTTGTAACTTTGGACGGTCACTAAATGAACTGCTGTAAGTCAAGGACTACATTTATATAAAGGAGCTTAGGAGTCTACCCATGTGCCTATTGACTTGCCAGTGAATGGTCCAGTCCAAAAGTGAATGGAGCATGACCAATTTTGCCATAGGGAATCATAGTGCTGGAAGGGACCTTAGAAGACTGCTTGTTCAAGGCAGAGAAGATGACCAAAGTTAGACCAAGTTCAAACATTGGTTGGAGATGGCTAGGTAGATTGTCCCAATGCATCCTCATAAGAAAGGAAGCCTAGAAAGTTGCTATCTTCTCCCTGCTACACTCTTTTATTTAACCCCCTTCCCCGGTCCCACGAGCTAAGGCAAAGCAGATGCAGCCTGCCTCATGCTCCACAGGCCATACATAAACACGGCTTGTAAAGGGGTTGAAAAAAAATTCCAGAAGCCATGTTTTGCGTGCTCTCCCAACCCTTAAAAAAAAATATGAATACAATCTTCTGAATACAAGATTTCAGTCCTTTCTCCCTTTATTGAAATTACATGGCCAAGGAATTTTGCACATTTCTTGAAGCTTTGATAAGCAGATGAATGAAATGTAGTATTTAAAAATAATAATAAGAAAAAGAAAGGTTGCTTTGTTGGCTATATGTAAACAAAATATTTTTTTGGGTGTGTGTGTAAACGGAATTGTTTTAAGAAAAAAACATTTTTCTTTGTTATCAGAAATGATCAAACATGTAATGCTGATTTTGGGGGTGGGGGGCAAGACATAAACCCGATTTTGCAAAATAAATATTGCTATATAACATATGTTTATGATTGCAAACACTTTTCCAGTGCAACCTGGCTAGTATACTCCATTCAAGGGAAAGATATTTCCAGTGCCAGCCATCTTTTCTGCAGTAATATATTGCATGTGAAGAGGCAGCTTCTTTTTCTTGATTTAAACATTCAAGTGTCTACCCTGCAGTTGTTTACAGCCCTCTGGAAAGCACATGACACGTGTCAATTTAAGTTCTTCCCTGCAGGTATTCAATTCATCAGTGCTGCAGCAGAAAGTTGGTGGCTACATTAAGGTCATTATTAGAAGCTCTCAAAGCTTCCAAAGCATCTACTCGAGAAAATCCCATTTCCATGAGCCGTGCAACCTATGGAGACATAAGAGAGAGGGGGGAAATATTAAAATTCATACCAAACAGCCAATACAGCAGCATGCTTTGAAGAACTGATTATGAACAGGTGAGATATCGCTATAACATAGCTGGTGAGATTGATTTTTTTTCTTGTAATGAAATATATTAAATGTCAGCATTCCAGAAAACCCCCTCCTGCAGAAAAGACTCCGAAGCAAACATCTTTCAAAGTTCTTTTACTAGCATAGGTAAACTGGCACAACTCAATAAAATCCGAATCTGGGGATCCAGGTTTTTCCTCAGTAAGACAAGCTCCAAAATCACCCTACCCCCTTGGCCCCTCTGCCGATCACATGCTCCAGTCACCAACTGTCCCATTTCGAGACATCACTCCGGCCACTCCTCCAGATGCAGGCTCAGCCTGACCTTGACCGGCAGGAAGAATGTTATTATGTCTAATTGGCCCCTCTACCAAATCCCCCCTCCTACTTTCCCACACATGGGAAAGTGACAGCACGGAAGCCTCCGGCCTAGTATGGCTTCCAAAGCTGACATTAAAGTTAGTTCAACTATTTAGTTCATCAAGCAGCACAGGGATTCATGAAACTCCACCTCCATTTTAGGTGGATGAACTGCTATGTTGGCAGTACCATCTCCTGTAGCATCACTGCTTCTCATGTTAAGAAACTAGACTTAATAGTTGTGTTATTTATCTATCAGTAATATTCTTTCTTGTTTAGAGCAATAGTAAATACATGTCTTATGGGTGGGACCTACATGTAACCCATAAAGGTAAAGGTTCCCCTCACACATATGTGCTAGTCGTTCCCGACTCTAGGGGGTGGTGCTCCTCTCCATTTCAAAGCTGAAGAGCCAGCGCTGTCTAAAAACGTCTCTGTGGTCATGTGGCTTGCATGACTAAATGCCAAAGGTGCACGGAACTGCTATAATGACCTTATTCTAGAGGTTGGTTTGTAAGGGGAGACACAGTAATCCAAGGCTTCTCAATGTCACCAGTACAGGAAAAAGGAATACTGCAATGCTATTTAGACTGCCTGTCAGCGTAATGTGAAAATTCAAGCAACAGTTTTCAAAAATGCACCAAGATATGACAAGGAGTGACAATCAGGTTTCCATATGGAGATATTAATAAATATTTATCTGGGTATAACAATGAAGCAATACAATAACTGAATTTGCTTTAAGAACACAGCTATTAAAAAATCCTGAAACTTGGGGAAATCCCTTTAAAATTTCCAAGCTTAGCACATGACAATTATCATATGATGCCAGAGTCATAAACAGGGCATGTGTTCAGTTTTAGGCAACTGCATTTTTTTTCAGTTTGCTTAAGAAGCCTGGATACTTTATTTTGGATATGTATAAAAGGAATCAGAAAACAAAGATTTACTGAACGTTTCTCTATGATTGCCAGTGTATGCAGAAGGAGAGGAAATGAAAAACGAAAGAAAAAAAAAAAGACAGACAGACCCACAAAATCAGAATTAATTACATGGGGCAGCCATTCATTCTGTTCAACCCAGTATCAGCTGGGTTGGCTGGGCAGGGGCACTATGAACAGCCTCCCCCTTCCGTCAGCCTATTCTGCATTGTTGAAACAAAACAACCCCAAAGAATCAGTGTGGTGTAGCATTAAGGTTATTTCCTTAGGAGTGAGAAGATCCTGATCCAAGTCCACCTTAATCTTGGTCTCATTGAGACTGGGCTACTGTACTCATTCCCTTTCAGCTCAGTCTATTTTACTCCATTCTGAGTTCTTGAAAGAAAAAGAAGAAATCAAACCAAATCAATAAGGAGGGAAAGACCAACTGTTGGAGCCATCCTGGTTATGTTCTGCTCTTCCTACCATTCCTTCTCCCAAGTTTATGAGATGTAATGAAGTAAAACAGATCTCCTTTTCATTTTTTTCCCCAGATAGTTCAATGTTATTGATCATACTACCCCAAATCTTAACAACCTACCTATCACAATATTAATATTGAAATTATTCCTGAATTCATGGCCTGGCTCAGCTGCCCCTTACCAAGCAAATCTACAGTGGGGATTTGAGGAAAACCCATTTTAGTTGCTCATTTTGTGAGCAGCTAGAGTCATAAACACAAATCACAAGCTTTGTTTCTCAGAATGCCAATATGAAAAACTTGCAAGTGGTTTCAACTTGTTTTATTTTTAAAAATAAGACAGTGCTGTGTTCTCTGAAGGTTGTTTGGAAATTCTTTAACTGGAAAATTCCAGAACAGCCACATCTGTGATTATTTAAATATATAATCACCTTCTGTAAAAAAAAAATATTAAAAGAGTGTATTTCAATTTTTGTTAAGAGATTTTATTAGGCCTTTAACATCTTTTAAACCTCTTTTTTTAACAGCTATAGTTTCAATTCCCATTAAACGGTTTATTATTTTGTTATTGTTAAGCAGTTTTTTCCTTTCTATTTTGTCATTTCGTGATGAAGAATGATAATTCTCAAATAGAAAATGTATTTCTAAATGATTCAAAATTTCCAAAAAGACAGTATGAGTCTTGTCTTAAAGTTCTTTAAAAGAAGTTTTAAAGAACAGAAAATGATCGGTATTTCTTACTGTCCTCAAGTTTCATTTTCTCCAATTTCAGTAATGAATCACAGAGACAAGTGAGGCAGGGAAGCCCCCAAATCAGTTCATCTAGGATTAACTGCCAGACTGATACTTTGTTTTTAGGAAGTTCATGTCCTAGGGCTTTGTGTTCAGCTCTACCAGAGGCTTCCAGCTGAATAAACCCTGAGAATCAAAACAATAATGCCCCCTCCAGTGTTCCAGCTAACGCCAAGGAACAGTTGACCCTCTCCCCAGTTTCAAATGAAAAACTTCATTGTATAATTTTATGAAAGAATGGAAATATAGCTTGCTTATTTTTTTCTCGTTCCTTCCCCCACTTTCCCCTCTGGGTCTGCTAGAGCAGGGGTCTCCAACCTTGGCAACTTTAAGCCTGGTGGACTTCAACTCCCAGAATTCTGGGAGCAAAGCTGGTTGGGGAATTCTGGGAGTTGAAGTCCGCCAGCTTGAAGTTGCCAAGGTTGGAGACCCCTGTGCTAGAGAATAATGCATTTAAAGAAAAACTTACCCAAATGCTTTGGTAGGCTGTATATAATCATAATAAAAAAATAAGTGACCAAGCTTAAATAAAGCCCTTAAATACCTCACGTATTTTGATGTTTCCATTCAGAATAGTTGCCATCCTTTTTTTTTTAACAACTGAATATAGGTAGTCCTCAGCTTACGACCACAACTGAGCCCAAAATTTATGTTGCCAAGTGAGAAATTTGTGAGTTTTGCCCCATTTTACAACTTTTCATGCCACATTTGTTAAGTGAATCACTGCAGTTGTTAAATTAGTAACATGGTTGTTAAGTGAGTCTGGTTTCTCCATAGACTTTGCTTGTCAGAAAGTTGCAAAAGGGACATGACACTGGGACACTGCAACCGTCAGAAACATGAATCAAGCATCCGAATATAAATCATGTGACCATGGGGATGTTGCAATGGTCATAAGTGTGAAAAATGGTCATATGTCATTTTTTTAGTGCCATTGTAACTTCAAATGATCACTAAGGGAACTGTTGTAAATCAAGAACTACCTGTAAATATTTCTATATGATGCTTTCACAATTCTTTTGTCTATTAAATGCACAATTATTTTTCCTTTCAACACAAGGTCTTGAAAGCAGCTAAACTTTGAAAAAGAAGCTCTAACGGAACACTCCTATTTCTGAATGTACAAAGTAGATGGAACATTGAAAGAGGATACTATTCTAACACCTGAAAATATAATGCACAAGTCAATACATTATCTGGCAGTTCAGATGTATTCTTATTGTGGGTGCTAGGCATACGTTGGAATAGTTCACGTTGTATAATGTGCATGATTGCTTCCCTATATTTAGTGAAGAGATGTCATGTGATTAAGCAGAATGTGGTTACTCATATATTACAATACTGAGCAGTAAGCATGGAAAAACAATTAATGTGCTTAAGCTTAGCAGAATGATGAGTCCAGAATACTGTGGTTTTCATAAAAAGAAGATGTTACCTGTTCTTCAGAAACTTCAGCTGGAGGCCGTCCCTCCTGCACAGTTGGGTGATTATCCAAATAATTTGCATTAGGTCGGTGACGTAAAGGAGGAAAGAAACGATTCCAATTGACTATTCCACCCTACAATGAAATATTCTCACATTACTCTTAAATACAAAAACTACAATTGAGCATGAATTAACTTTCAAATTAAAAACTAACATCAAATTATAGGAACTGTGTAAAAAGGAGTGATTAAAGTAATTTTGCAAAAACTTGACCATAAAACCAACACTTTCTAGGAGCCAGTGGAAGTTCCCTACACTAAGTTCATGGTTGATTCTTTCTTTCACTGTAGATTTGATTTGGTTCCTTCAGCTCTGAAGGACTGGCCTATAGAATGCATAAATCATAGGTTCCTTAAAGGTAAATGTAAAAAGTTCTCCTCGCACATACGTGCTAGTCGTTCCTGACTCCAGGGGGGCAGTGCTCATCTCCGTTTCAAAGCCGAACAGCCATTGCTGTCTGAAGATGTCTCTGTGGTCATGTGGCCAGCATAACTAAATGCCAAAGGCGCATGGAACGCTGTTACCTTCCCACCAAAGGTGGTCACTATTTTTTTATTTGCATTTTTTTACATGCTTTCGAATTGCTACGTTTGACAGAAGCTGGGGCAAGTAATGGGAGCTCACCCTGTTTTGGAGCACTAGGGATTTGAACCGCTGAACTGCTGACCTTTCGATTGACAAGCTCAGCATCTTAGCCACTGAGCCACCGCATCCCCTGCATCTATAAATTCCTTACATCTGACCAATAAACTCTCCTTTTTTAAGAAAGTTGCAGTCTTGGTATCCGTGTATGCTTCATCTTTGGTTTTCAAGCTTCTATGGCAGTACTTTCAGCATTTGGGAGTAGGTTGTCCCAACTTTACAACAATTGAGCCCAAAAGTTCTGTTGCTGTTGCTAAATGAGACATTGTTAAGTGAGTTTTGCCCACTTTTTACAACCTTTCTTGTCACAGTTGTTAAATGAATCACTGCAGTTGTTAAGTTAGTAATACAATTGTTAAGTGAATCTGGTTTCCCCATTGACTTAGCTTGCAGAAGCTTACAGAAAGTGATCACGTGACCCCGGGACACTGCAACTGTCATAAATTTGAGTCACTTGCCAAGTGTCTGAATTTTGATCACATGATGATGGAGATGCTGCAAGGGTTATGTGAAAAATGGTCATAACTGTTTTCTGTGTCACTAAATAAACTGTTGCAAATCGAGGATTACCTCTCATGTGCTCCATTTCAAGGAGATAGAAAAATATCTTTGATTGTATAATGTTCTGCTAAGGGAAAGTCTTGCGCAATATGCATTTCACTTTTCTCTCCATACCTTTCTAATTTTAACAATGTCCTTGTTTCCACCACTTCTCTTTTTTATTACCCACATTTAAGTAATCCATTGCAACTTAATACAACTTATTTCTGTACATCTTCTTACATACCTCTCATCTCCAACATCCACTCCATTTTCCCTATCAAATACAAGTAGCTTGGTCTTTTATACGTTAATTTTCAGATCCATACTATTGTGACCCAGGCCCAAGTAGGTAGTAGGAAACTCAGTCAGTGAAAAAACAAACAAACTTTATTCAAACAGCTGAGAATTACTTCATTCCCAGCGTAGTTCAACTAAATTAAAGCAAATTCCTCCCAACACAAATTCCTCAGTCCTATCACCAACCTTGGTTCAATTAGGCAAACTGCCAAAGGCCTTTCTTGGCAAATGTTCAGAAGACACCGATACAAAATAAATGCAAGACGTGGACGAAGAAGAAGACGAAGCTACCAACGTTGTTTTCTGGCAAAGCCCAAATGCCATTGCTGGTCTGTTTTAAGCCTTATGGGAGGGGCCAATCATCTCTTGGCCCTACTCCCGAGTCGTTCTCTTTGCTTGAGCTGCTCTTGCCTTCTGGCAGCTCTTCTCATGCGTGCATTAGGAACAGGCTCCTCCTGTTCCACTGCCTCACTACTATCAGTCTCTGGAGGTTCTGGAGTCCGCATCTCACTCCCTGATGGCCCTGGCCCCACCTCAGCCTCATCGCTGTCCAACTCCGTTGCCAGCTCCACAGGCAGCTGGCGGATCACAACACATACTACTTGCTGCATTATACAGTGTAATATTCACTGTAAATTAGCCAACAGGGCACAAACAAAAAATACATGTATTTTCACACTCCCTATCCACTCTGTTTCTTATTTTAAGATAAGCATTATGAATAAATGTTTAAGGAATGTTTACTTCCTGCTTAGCAGTACAGCATTAGCTAAACTTTTCATTCTTTCTCATGAACGTTTTACTTCCATCTACACCATTCTTCTCATCCAACAGACATTTTTTATGTCTCCTCAAAACAGTTCATAATTAAACCCTACTCACAGAATCATATGCTTTCTCTGAATTAAAAATTATTCAGCCAACCTTCTACCCATTCAGAATAGTTTGTGATTAAAACGGTATATAAGCTTTGTATGTAAGTAAATACAGTATAGTTTTCGATTTTCAAACAACAAAAGTCTGATGCATCTGGCATAAAGTCACACTGCACTTCCCAAATTTTGATCACTTTCAGAACTTGTAATCTTTCAATCAGAACAATGTCGAATACCTTCCAAACCATATTTAATAATATTATCCCCTTTTCTATAGAAAAAAATAACATTTTTCTAATCACTGGATCCAACACATTCTTCTCACACGTTAGACACAAACCATATCTATATTTTAATATTCTTCCAGTAATATCATCTATACCTGCAGTCTCATTGGCTGTCAATGATCTAAATGCACTTAAAACTTCTTTGTCATCATTTTTTCTTGGGCTCTAAAACATGTATCATTTATTTCAACTTCACTTTTTGGCATAGTGCTATAATTCAATACACTTTTCTGAAATACTTCTTTCAGCATTCTCTTCTTTTGGGTTTCTCTCAAATCATTTCATCACTGTGTTTATTTCAATTCAGTCTGTCAGGGGCTCCTTGTTTAGCCTTCTTCACCAATTTTCAAAATAGTTTACTATTCAATCAAAATCAATCTGCACGTTAACTGTTTCAAACTCAACAGTTCTGTGCCTTCTTTAATTCTCTGCAATTCTCTTTTTATACAAACTCTCTTATACTAATTTCTTATACTATTTTTTTGCTCCATGTGTATGCAATTTTTCTCATTTGGTTTCAAGAAACAGGAACTCTTCATTTACAAACTCATCACTCTTATATCATTCCACTCTCTTTTAAATAATAAGCCTATAGCATATTTATTTTTTATTTCATTCATGAAATCATGTACTTTATCATTTATACTTCATACATTCTAATTCTCATTTTTCCATAAGTTGTAGTCATTACTGATGACTTCTGTTGCTCATTATGCTTTCACATAATGCTTTTTAGTAATTTAACAAAAATATAGACTAGTTTACTAGATTTCTGTGCCACATGCAATAAAGATAATGCCAATTTTTTGCTACATTTTAGCCAATATCCCATAAGTACAGCTAAATCCTTTGTCCCCCTATTGTGTTCAATCTGGAGGCTACATTGCAAGTCAACACACTGTTGCTACAACTCATGATCATGGTTCATATACATTCATGATTTAACACACTGAATTGGGGATATTTATTTAATAATAAATAACAATACCACAAGTTTGTCAGCTTAGCAGTTCAATATTGTATTGCCACCCAACTTCCATTAAAATCAATTAGGGGATACATTATTTTGAATGTGCTAGATAAATATAAGTTCCTATTTTTCAGCAGTTACTCCTTAAGAGAATCTCATTTAGTTGTAATTTTGTTTCTATATTTGTTCCCTTTGGGTGATAAGTTTTAAGTAATCTGGTAAACTACTCTATATCTTTGATAAATTACTAAAATGAGCAGCTATGTAGCCTTTAATGATTTCTAAGGAACATACACAAGGCTGTAATTTTTATTGTTATAATCCTAGACCAGCATTTTGTACAATTATTATATAAAGTTCAAAGGTTCAAGTTAAAAAATAAGCATTTCTAAAATTAATTAAAAGAATAGCTTACTAAAATGTTATAAACGCAAATAACTAATAAAAGAGCAATATAAAGATTAGCATTTCTTTTTTCATTTTTAAAGCGGCGGCAATTATAGAGGTCATCAACTTTAAAACAGTTGGTTTGATTTTACTTGAGATTGTGTAAGAGCTTGGAAATTATCTAAGGCACATTTTGCGTGATAAAACATTGTCAAGATATAAAACTAACACTGCAATTGGTATGATAAATTATTATTGTTAAGTTTCTTGATGGCTGGGCAAGAAATTGCAAGATTAAACTAAAGACACAAAACTCAAATTACCAGTAATTAGATTTCTTCTAACATTATAAAAATAATTATGAAGGAATTCCAGCAACTGCTGTGTATCAAATGTGAGCTTCATTTATATTGAAATCAAGGTTCAAATTCCTGTCCCTTTCTCTTCTGTGAAAGTGATGCAATGAAGTGGAAGTTACTCTCTTTCAGGTGAAGGAATGGCTTCTACCTGTCTCTTGTTTTGGTATTGAATTGAACTGGTATCAGTTGTTTGCTTTTTAGTGCATGAGAACTTGCTTTCATAGCTGTAGACAAAAATTATAGGACGTGTTGTTTTACTTCCATGCAAAGTCACCAATGAAAATTTTTTGAGTTCTATTGTATTCCCTTACAATAACTGGAAAATGATCTATCTTAAAATGTAAAAATCGTGTCTGTTTTCAGATATTGCTGAATTACTGCGCCCAATAATTCATTGCCAATGATGAGAAGCGCTCGAAAATATAGTTCAGATTCTACAATCCTTACAGATTCTACAACAGCACAGGGAATCCTGTTCTGAAAGTCTATGTTGTTTTTGTTTTTCATTGTCTTTCTTGCTATCTGTAACTAATTGGAAGGTAAATATGCCGCCTCATTTTAAAATTCCAACACCTTTAGAGAGAAGTTAAATAGCATGTCATTAATAAAGATCACCAAAATACATTCTTATTGTATCTTCAGACAAATAAGGAAGGATATTTCTCTCATTAGCAGTGAGAGAATTCTAAGACTGCAGTTACAGTATATACATCTGAACCTTTATGTGTGATGATATGGTATTGCACATGTTTTTGTAAATTTCACCGTCACTGTAACTCAAAATAATTTTAAGAAACTTCTGAATGTATTAACTATATAATCCAGTGGTGGGTCCTAACCGGTGTTACCACTACTCTCTTTGCTCACATGCGCGCCAAACTTGCACTATGCGCAAGTGCATTGAATTGCTGAACAGCTGAGGCATGGCAATCCGCTCTGCCACGCCTTTCAGTTGGGCCAAAACTGAAGGAATAAATGTAGGTATAGCACAGGGGCAGGTGGGAGGGCCCAGCTGACGGTCGGAGCGAACCGGTTCACTCTCACATCAACATTTCCGCTACTGGCTCTCCCGAACCGGGGCGAATTGGTAGCAACACACCACTGATATAATCCTCTTGCTAGTTCAGATCAGGCTTCATCAATCTGACTCTTTGGATATGTTTACCATTACCACATCCCATGGGCTTTATGCAGCCCTGGATAGCTAGTAATGCAGACCACAAGATAATAAAAAATAAAGGAAATTTGTTATTTATATACATTAACTTTATTAAGTATTTTATATGTGGTCCATGATAATTCCTCTTCACTCAATGCAGCCCAGACAAGCTAAAAGGTTGGACACCCATGGTTTAAATGTAAATACTGTCCTTGGAACAAACTAAACAAGCACAGAGCACATTCGTTTTTAGAATAAATGTAAGACAGTGATGGCTAACCTTTTCCGGAGTGAGTGCCCAAAGTGCACCTGAAACCCCAAAATGCAATGTGTGCGCGGGCCCCATGCACGCAGCCTACCCCCGCTCATGTGCATGTCCCCCGCATGCTCCCGCCCCCCTGCATGCATGCATGGGTTCCTGCATGCACCCTGCCCCTATGCATGCACGCATGGGCCGCACGTGCCCCAGCCCTCTGCAGATGCGCATGCGGGGCGCCCACATGTGCCCCGCCCCCTGTGCATGCGCAGCAGAGACCCGACAATCAGCTGGCTGGTGGGAGGCGTGCGCGCATGCATGGCAGAGCTGAACTAGGGTGACGGCTCGCATGCCCACAGAGAGGCACTGCATGCCACCTGTGGCACGCGTGCCATAGATTTACCATCATGAATATCAGATTATGTTAAGAAAAGAATATTGTCACTACTTGAATAGCATTTATAACATCAAAAAAAAAAGTCAGAAACAGATTCAGCATCTTGCTGAATTACGTAATATCATCATGGGAAAGACAGCCATTCAAATATGCTCTAAAGCAGGGGTGTCCAATCTTGGAAACTTTAAGTCTTGTGTACTCCAACTCCCAGAATTCCCTAACCAGCCAGTTTGGGGGATTCTGGGTGTTGAAGTCCACAAGTCTTATAACGTTGTCAAGATTGGACACCCTGTTCTAAAGTAAACCTATACAGAAAATTTCAAATTACTTGTATTTTAGACATCAGAGAATATCAGCCAGATGAAAATTCTGTCAGTAAAAATATATGATAATTGAAGTGCCACAACATGGGAAACAGATCTTGTAACCGTTACTATATCTCGGACTAGATATATTTCTTGCAAAATATCTTTCTTAGTCAATTGGTTGAAGAGGATACAGCTTATGTTATGTAATCACTGTTACTAAGCAGCAAAAACATTAAAAACAAACCTTTTTTTACTGAACAGGAAGTTCAAATCTTCTATGATAAATTGACAGAATGATTTACTTCTTAGCCTTCTTTACTTTATTGGAATAATACATCTATCTTACCTTATCTAATATCCATATTAATGTTGCTAAAGTATGTGTAACAAGGAAAAAGTGCTGTGTACCACCCTATACTTAATTCATCAAATACCCTGTGAAATGGCCCCCTAAACATTATTTTTACTACAATATACTGTATTTACTAAATATCCTCCCAATCATTTAAGATGATCAATGTTTGTATTTACTCTCAGATCATAATCTAAACTCACTTACACAGCAGTGATGGGTTTCTACCGGTTCTCCCTGGTTCGGGCAAACCAATAGTGGCAGCAGTGGCAGGCTCCGCCCACCCGCCCGGATGTCATCATGAACACTCTGTGTGCATGCGCAGTTTCTTCACATGCGCAGATGCACCGCGAGCTAGCAAAGCAAGTGTGTGTGCACGCGCGCTCCCAGTTCTGAACCAGTAGCGAAGGTAAGTGGAACCCATTACTGCTACACAGGCAAGACACCAGAATATAAACTGACAACAAACAGCACTCTTTACTAGCACTGAAGGCATTACCTAGTTACGGTAATGAAATGTCTGCAAGAAAACAAGCAATCTCAGAAAGCACCAAAGACCGCTCATTTCAACCCTGAGCTACAAATATTCTCCTTTATTGATTACTCTAAACTACTTTTAAAAACTAAATTTCCACTCTGGTTTTTAAAAATTCTTTTATATAATATACAGGATTTAATCAAATTTGTAGTTAATCATTTAAGTATCTCTAATTTGTAGATTCATTTTTACATTTAAATTTAAAGTCTTTTATTTGTTTTTTGAAATTCACTTGTTTACTGCCTTATTTTACTTTATTTTTCACTTTGAATTCTGTCTTTCTGTCATGATGATTAGATAATTAGATTTCAGTCCATGACCAGCTTATCAGTCTGCAATGCAATTTTGTCCTACTTTGGGCAAATGATCATCATAATAAACAGACATATAGTACTGACAGAGCTAAGAGACTGCTTGCTAAGCAAGCCTGTGGAGAACCATTACTGAAGGTTTTCGTCACTTCAAGATAGCATTTCTTTCTGAAATGAGATCCAATTTCTCATTTTTATACTCCAGGTGAAGAAGAGCTAGAGAGCTCCTCAACCCCTAAAGGGTGATATTTTTCCTGAATGGATAGTTTTATAAAACTAGATCTAACTACAGGAAATTTAGAAGACGCAAGTTAAATAATTAAACCTTCATTTTATAAAACAACAGGATAACATTTATGGAAAAATAAGCTCCTATTTTTGGGAGACCCAGCTACCTGCCTTCTATCTAAAGGTCAGATAACAGGAATTCATGGTAAGTTAGTTTCCGCTTCCTTCTAGCTTTGCACAGGCCATCCGTCTTTTCAGGATGTAACAGAGCAAACGTACCAGGGGGTGAGCTTCCTAGAATTCTTTAAATTATTGTTGCCTGTTTTGTTACCATTTGTAAAGAGTGTATTTGTCTTGCTTGTAAAGGTTGGGAAAGTATCATTACCTTGTATAGGTCATCCTAGAAATAAAACTTTAAAAGCTGCCATGTTGCTGGCCTACTACGATAATAAGCTCTGACAAACCTCAATCAATCTCAAAATAATAAATACTTCTTGATACCAGTGCACAGCCCTGTAAGAAGTCATAAAGGAGGCCACAGATATTTAAATTTTTACTCTTCTCTCCAAGCAAAACTCAATATTCTGAACTTATCTAGTCAATGGAGGATATGAAATAATTGGCCAAAATAAAGGAAGTGAAAAAGCTATTGAACAACTGTGGGTCAGGCCTTTGGGTCTAGACAACTCCCTTGATGTAGAAGCTTTACCACCTATTTTCAGGGTGGACACTTCACCTTGCTCAAATCATAGCAAAATATAAGGCAGTGGCTTTGTAAAAAGATTTCTAATGATAAGCAATTAGTACAGATTAAATTTAAACATACAGTCAAATACCAATATTTCTAGTTATTGCTTTAAGCTATCCTTTTAAAGAAGCTTTTTAAAAATAGATTCCTCCTCTATCTAAATTCTTCTTGGATTTGTCCTCCATTATCTCTGAAGGTTGGAGGCAGTGGTGAGTTGCTACCGGGTGAATCGGTAGCAGTGACAGCGGTGGGAGGTTCCACCCACCCGCCCAGAAGCTTCCGCACATACGCAGAAGCGCTGTGTGCATGCACACAAGCAAACTGGTAGCGATGAAATTTGGAATCTGCCCCTGGTTGGAGGGAGTTAATTTGGAGCCTGCTGGAAGATGGAATAATCCCCATTTCTCTTCTCAGACTTGGTTCCTGTGTTTCTTGTTTAAAGTTTTCTATCAAAAAGGGAAGGGCTTGGGGCACTCATTGCACAGGTAATCTTCAATCATGCCTCTGTTAGAAAGATCTGCTTTGAAACAAAGGAGTGTGTGAATATCCTCCTCAACAAAAGTGAGAAAAGGAAATAATTTTGGGATCAAATAATGGACTTGGGCATTAAAACATAAACGTAAAATCAAGAAAAAGTGTAAAACTGGCCAACCTCCAGTTCATGTCCATAAGACGGGCGTTGGCTTACCTGAACGCCCCTTCTACGAGAGGGGGAAACGGCAGTCAGGATTGGGAAAATCCTCTGGCTTGCCGTAGGACCGAGTCTGCAAGGATTTTTCATGAGCCCCGCCTCCTGGTTCCGTGCCCCAGCTTTCGGCGAGGACGTGGACGCAGACTGATGTGTCGTGCTGAAAAGATAGAGAATTAGTGTTCACCCACCCCGAAGGCCCCCCCCTCCAGTCGGCCGATATAAAAGGGTGGGACTGACCGCCATTTCCCCCTCTCGTAGAAGGGGCGTTATGGTAAGCCAACGCCCGTTCTCAATGTCGGGGGAAACGGCGGTCAGGATTGGGCCGTGTCTATCACCGCGCCCAAGTGAACAATACGGGTGGAAGGGGAAAGGTGACTCTTATCCCAGTTGATAGAAAATCCATGATCCTGGAGGATCTGGATAGTGATGGAGACATCACGGTCGGCTGAGGACCGGGAAGATGACATAATCAATATGTCATCAAGATAGGCTTGAAGCCTAATAGGCACCGAACGAACGTGGGCCAGTAGGGCAGACAAAACCTTGGTAAAGACTCGAGGAGCTGATGACAGCCCGAATGGCAATGCCCGTGATAACAAAAATGAAGGAATCTGTGGTGGGCCGGGAGGATTTGGATATGAAGATAAGCCTCTGTCAAGTCGATAGACGAGAGGAGGTCGCTAGGTCAGATACACTCCAAAATGGAGCGAAGGGAATTCATTTTGAATTTGTGATAGACAATATGTCGATTGAGGGACTTCAAATCAAGAATAGCCCTCCAGCCCTCTGACGACCTGGGCACTACGAATAGCCGAGAGTAGAAACCACACCCTCGCTGGTCTGAGGGCACAGGTTGGATAGCCCGTATAGCCAGCAGTTGATGAATGGCCTCCGCAACCAGAGACCTAGTGAAGGGGTTGCGTGAAACCGGGCAGCGCAGGAAAATCGTCGGGGGGTCGGAGTGGAATTCTAGGGGGAGACCGAATTTGATGGTGTTCCTAACCCACCTGTCAGAAGTCGAGTTTTCCCATTGAGCATAAAAGTGTGATAGGCAGGCGCCAATGGGAAACCCAACTAGCGTATTACTTGGGGCGTCTGAATCCTCTACCTCTTCCCCCCTGGAAGGGTTTTCTGTTGGAAAAACGGGCCCCTGGTCTGACCTGTCCGTCTCGAGGCTGGGCCCCTCTGGATGAAAAGAAGCGTTGTGATCGGGATCGGAAACTTCCTGAGTCCGATGTCCGAAATGGCTGCGGCCGAAAATACGGTTGATGGCGAAGTTCTCCCTTTTGAGAGAGCAAAGGGAGTATCTTTTTCTTATCTTTGGTCTCCACTACGATGGGATCCAGCCAGGTACCAAAGAGGTTGGTCCCCTCGAATGGGGAGGCTGCCAGACGCCATTTGCTTCTTGTATGAGCTTGCCAGTGTCTAAGCCAGAGGAGCCGGCGTGATGATACCGCGGAACCTATGGCTTTGGCAGAAAACCTGGCCGCATTGAGTGATGTGTCAGCTGAGAATTCCAGAGCGGCCACCATCTTGTTTATGTCTTGATGGGACCGAAGATCTGTAGAAGGAATTCTACTTTGGAGTTGTTTTATCCACAGGAGTGCTGAGCGGTTGAAGAAGGATGCCGCTGTAGATGCTCTGATTGATCAGGCGAAAGCTTGGTGGCCTTTTACAATATTGCGATCCGCACGTTTGTCTTCTGGACGTAACAACTCATCAGCAGGACCGGTGAAATGTGAGGATGCCGTCAGGGCTACTACCGGTGCATCTACTGTGGGAATTTGTAGTATTTTATCTAAGTCTGAGGCTGCGTTATAAAATCTTTTGTCCAGGGCATTTGGGTTGGACCCAGAGCCTGGGTTTTGCCACTGCCTCTGGACCACATCAACGAAAAGCTTCGGAGCCGGAATGGTCTCTGACACCAGCGTGGGCTCAGCGAATAAGTGACCTGACGGGTCCTGTGTCACCTGACCTGTAGCCTCCGCCTTTGACACTCCTAGACCTGTGGAGGTTTGTGCTTTGAAAAGCAGGGAACGGAAAAGGTGGGGTTTGAATAACCCCACAAAGGCTGGTTGGTCGGGGGCTAGCCCTTCATCATCTGACATTGCCAATTCTCTCGTGTCCTCATCCCCCGAAAGGGATTCCTGATTAATAGAGACAGGAGAATATTCGTGTCGCTGGTCATGTTCCGAAAATTTCCTCATGGGGTCTGAGCCATGGGAGAAGTGTTTATGTGCCTGAGCAACTTGCTGAGGGTTGGCAGAATCCTGTTGTAGGTATTGGGTCATTTCCTGACGAATGGCCTGAGATATAATCATGCTAAATGAATCTGGCAACTGTATTATGGGTTGTTGTGGCATTTGGCCCAAATTATTTTTGGGTAAGGCAGGCTGGTTGTAGTGCTCGAAGGCATGGCCTGTAGGCCTGTGGAAGGCAAAGTTTGGAACAGAGCAACCGTGTCAGCAGGAGTTGCTAAGGCCTGGAAATTTTGAGTCCCAGAAGCTCTTTGGCCCATGTTCTGAGGATTTGGAGTAGGCAACGTTTGAAACAAGGGTGCCGCTTCCGATTGATCAGGGAAGGTCTGGAATAAGGGTGCAGCCTCGGAATAGGGAGGCAAGGCCCCTGCAGATGCACGGTCAGGCGACCAGGCTCCAGCATTGATCGGAGAAGGGTAAGCCCCAAATTCTGAAGGAGGCCTATCGCTCTGTGGAGGTTCCTCTGGAACTGCTCTCACCGTCTTATTAGACTTTTTTAAGGTTTTGTTAACGGCTTTCTCCATCGCCTTATGGCGACATTCTTCAGCTTTAGAATGCGATTTGGGGGCTTTAGAAACTAGGCCTTGGTCGCCTTTTGCAGGCCCTTGGGAACACTCCCTGAGGGGCCCTCGCCTGTGTCGCTAAAATGGCGGCTCCGGCCTGTACTATTGCTGATCTCCGCCATCTTAGAAATTTTTGCCTGCCAAAAAATTAAAGAATATATAACTCACGACCTCCTTCAGAAAAATGTCGGACCAGTGATGAGAGGACTCTCCTTATCTCAGACCTTGAATTATCACTCGCCAAACAGCTGCTAGCGCGATGGATTATAATGTGGAATCGTTTACCGCCTTCCGACAAAGAGATCGCTAGCCGCGAGGCTTCAGGCGCGATTTGAATCAACAGGAGGGGGAGGGAGACTTGGCTCCTCTTGTTGCAACCATCTCTTCGTAGCCGCAGGGAGCCCAGCGAAATGAAGGCAATGGTGAGAAGCTGTTTTTCCCCCCTCTCTAATAATCGCTAGCTGTTACTTTAAGGAGGTCAATCTCGGCTGGGAAGCCTCCAGCGCCTTGGCGTCTGTCTGGAAAAAGCTCTCCCCTCTGTCGGCGTATTCTCTAGCCGCTAGGGTCTTAAAGGGAGAATCCAACACCTCGCAACTGCTTGATTCTTATGCAATCGCCTCCCACTGTGCCGATAATACATGGCCAGCCTTCTGGGCGCGCATCGGGGGCTAGCCCGTGGTCGCCGACCCAGAAATGTGCCGGTCGACTGATTACAGCTGAATAAAGAGACAAAAAAACAAAAACTGGCCCTCAGCGGAATCGGGTTGGAAAACCTTTCGCACTGGTAAGGTATTGAGAGGGGAAATTAAAGGAAAGTAGTTCTAATTGCTTAAATGTCCAAGAAAAAGACAACGACACATCTGGTCCTGGCAAGGACCGAGTCGAAAGTTGGGGCACAGAACCAGGAGGCGGGGCTCATGAAAAATCCTTGCAGACTCGGTCCTACGGCAAGCCAGAGGATTTTCCCAATCCTGACCGCCGTTTCCCCCGACATTGAGAACAACATGTCAGCATATGTATCGGGCCTTATGCTCAAAGGAAACAGGTTAAAGCTGCCAAAATCCAATTTAGATTCCATGTAGAAATGACAGTCTACATAACGAATCATACATGGATTTAAAAGAGTGACTTCTCTCAAGGAATGCTTAAATTACGGATATATGGAAAGAGGTCCATGCCCTTTACAGATCAGAATGTCACTGAATGCTGCTATTTGGTTCCTTAAGAACACGGAGCAGCTGCAAGCATTTAAAATATGAGAGATTTCCTATGATTGGAGCTTCACCTATATATCCTGAAAGACAATCTTGTATAAAATAATTTGTTGAACAAATAACATGCTTTTAAGTAGTTCCTCAGAAGGATACCCTTGCAGTCTGTCAGAGATGACACCGTAAGATCCAACTGAGTGCAATTCTTTATTTCTTAAACCTAATAGAATTTACCAGACTAAAGTTATAACCTAACCTAATAGATATACTCTGGTTGATTCTAGCGTGTGACTACCTGGAGCCTTTTCTTGCCTCCCCCATCCCATTCAGGACTGTACAGTCTCTTGTCTTGGGCCCCTCTCTGGAATGTGCTGCTGCCTTTCTGAGATATTGGATGCTACTACCACTACCCTCCCCCACCCACACTTCTTCAGCTCTCCATTCCATCACACAGCCTTAACCCATTAATAGATGAAAGAATTTTGATGAGGGGAAGGATTAATACTTATTATTGAACATTCTACTGATTATTGAACATTCTGTCACAATGGAAGCTTCCAATGAAATTTCACATGGTTTAGAAACCAAGTAGTCTCAAATAATAAAGACCTACTACATTGAACTTTGCTTTGATCCTTCTAGTAGTTTGAGGAAGCTGGAGAATAAAAGGAAATATGTACCACAACCCTCTTGGCCCCTAAACTTCTACTGTGTTTGTTTCAAGAGCTGTACACAAGAAACCTAGACAGGAAAAGAAGCAACATCCTGTTTTCTTTTGTTACAGAGTCCCCAATGCTGGATTCTGCTTCAATTGTGTTAACCATACTATATGCCTTTAATCTCCCATTCTGGTAAAGCCATTTTCTGAATTGCAAGTCATTAAGGACCATCTCTAATGGTCCTTAATGGATGGGAAAGCATTTTTTTCTCTCTGTAACAACACTCTATTAATCCCCAGTCATAATGTGATTGCCTATTGTCTCTAAGAAGTGACAAAACCCCAAAGTGATAAAAGTCCTTTGCAAATTCAAATACTTTTCATACACTCTTCACAGATGACAGCAATCAGTTTGAAATGATTAGCGTAAACTGGTCTCTATAAAGAAGCTTACACAGCTGAGAAGGAAGTGCTAAAACAACATGACAATAAAACAGCAAATCTTTGTGACAATTTAAATATATAGACGAATTCATCTCTTTTGATCCTAGCACACAACCATCATATAACAACCTTCCAGAAAGGAGTTTGAGACATCAGCACACATGACATACTTAAGGGAAAAAACAGGATTGATGATAAGGAGGAGATAACTGCAAAGGGTTGGAAATGTAAGAATTTCAGACCCTTTTGAACTGGATCCAAAAAGAAGCAGAATCCTACCACTGTTTCATAAATATGCTTTTAACTTAAATACGTCTCCTATATTTCCACGTCAGTGAAGACATTCAGTGGTGAGGAGCATCTTGGGCAACTAGAATGAATGAAAGAAGAATGGAATCTGGAAAATGAATTTGTAAGGGGAAGTATGAAACTATTTCATCACTTTAAAGCTGGATTGCAAAAGCCATGGCCACTCCAAAGTTTTTTGAGGTTAATGTAGACCAGACCACTAGAATTAAGTTCCTCTGAATCAGGAAGATATGAGTCCCATGAACAATTCTATATTTATCAGCTTTTTTTAAAGCTTCCTTTTGTTTCCGCTAATGATCACACTGAAGTCACTCTTATCCCCACCCAATCTCCCCATGGCACATGGAATTAACATGATTAAGGGTAAATTCACCCAAAGATATTTTTTTAAGGATGGGAGCAATGGCGCTTAAGAGTTAGCCACAGATAGCCACAGGGAGGAAGTCAGAGACCAAACTGTAATTTTCCACTAAGCACTTGCAAACTTTTGTCCTCCGAGTTCAAATCACCTTTAATGTCCTCTGATTTAACTCATCTTAATGTCCTATCTGTACCCTATGCCCCCCTCACCCCAAAAAGTAATGGTAGGATTCAATTTTTGGATCAGCCCTACTCTATACGTTGCTTGTGTACATAGGAATATATAGAGCCCTACTCTATATGTTGCTTGTTTACATAGGCATATAAAATACGCACAAAAGCTAATTAAAATTTCATTGTTCAAATGTAGAATTGTGTAAATGACATTTCCACCAATGGAATCATCCTTGTTAAGACCAGTACAGCCATGTTTGTCCTCTTGGGACAAGTTACAAGTTAATTCTGGGAATTCTGGGAAACTAGAAAAAATGAAAGGGAAAATCCTGACAGATACCTTTACACAATTAGATATTTGCATGTATAATTAAGCCAACGTAAACAAAATTGTAAACATTGTAAACATTGTAAACAATAAAACATCATCCAATAAGGTTAACCTGGTTACTGAAAAACCATTATATGAGTTCACATAATATATTCAACTATAAATTGATCAAATGGTGTGAATTTGAACATCATCCTAAAGCAAGAACATACACAGACACATAAAGTCTAACCAACATTAATCAAAAGTACCGTATATACTCGAGTATAAGCCGAGTTTTTCAGCACGTTTTTTGTGCTGAAAAATGTCCCCTCGGCTTATACTCGAGTATATATGGCTTATACTCGAGTTTTTTTTTTTCTTCTTTTTTTCACATTATACCGGATGGAGCAAACTTGGCGGGCTTTTGCATTAGCGCGGGGAAGCCCTGCCGGTGCAGTGAGAGGGCGGGGCGGGGGAGCCGCCAGCCTTCTCGGCTGAGGAGGAGGTTTCGACCGGTAGCTGACTCATTTCCCACCCTCGGCTTATACTCGAGTCCCCAGTTTACCCCAGTTTTTTGGGGTAAAATTGGGGACCTCGGCTTATACTCGGATCGGCTTATATTCGAGTATATACGGTAAATTTGACATATACAAATGAATCCATTAAGGATTTATCTAATTAATTTACTAGAAATGAATTAAGAATGTTTTGTGACTAAATAGAACATATCCATAATATGTAAAAGGACTGTTAGTTTTATGAAGGATTAACTTTATAAATGGATAAGTCCATTTAACAAATAAGCTACATTTCCACAAAAAAAGGACTTTACTTGTCTTTGTCGCCTCATCTGAGCAACCTGAGAGACCAAGATCTGTCGATCAAGTAGCTCCATCCGCTGTTGCCTCTGTATATCAATAGTTGCTCCCATTCCAACTCCAAATTCATTAGAGGGCTCCGCTGATGAGAAAATTGGTTCAAGAGTCCGAGCAAATATCTTTGCTATGCCAGAGGGAACACAAAGTATGCGGTACACTTTTAGAAGACTACTACTGTAGCACATTCCAGAAATCTAAAAGCAAAGAGAAATAAACAGATTGAAAAATTGACATATTGACAGGGAAATTCAGCGACTAGGATTAGTTCTCTCGGCAAAATCTACTGGATGTCAAAAATGTATTACTTCTAATTCCAAAGCAAAAGTTGCTAGTATTCTCTGCCCCCGCACATTAAGGAACCATGAACATGTTCCTTAATGTGCAATCTAGTCCTAATCTACTATTAATGAGATATGTATTATTGATTGTAAGAATTTTGTTTGTTCCAGAAATGAGAAGTTTTTGTAAATACTCATCTGAGATCCATTTTGCAGTTTGTTAAGAACTTTGGCTTTGAATAGTTCAGTTGCTGCAGAGACAATATTATTCCCCTGCCAACTAGCAAATTTGTTGATTGCTAGAAATCCTTTTTGTGCTTTCACAGTTGATGACCACAGCATGTTGAAGTTTGGAAATGAATACCCAGGTGTTTAAGTGATTTCATCTGCTCAATGAGTCTGACATTAATTTTCCAACTTCATAATTATCAGAGCAACTTGTGGGGGGGGGGAGCTTTTTATTTTTGAGGCACTTTGGTGATTCTATTCCAATTCTAACCCCACAATTACTTAATCTGTACATTAACAATATCATAGTTTTTATCAATCCAGATTTTCATCCTCATTCCTTACCTGTTTTCCAATCCCCATTCTTTTGTATGTGGATGATGCAGCAATTCTCTCCATTTCAAAAATTGGGCTGTGTAAAGATTTCAAGGAGCTTTCGAGGACTGTGATAACGTTACAGCCCCATCTGGAAGTTTATTAATATTTTTCTGCCAAATGGTATAACACTAGGCACCGATTTATTATAGAATATTCATTCTCAAATCCTGCCTCTTCTGGCCCTATAATATATATGCATCCAGACAGAAATCTAACGTTAAGAGTTTACAAATTCCATAGAGAAAACTAATTGGATGATTAATTGTTTGACTCAGAGGTGAAATCTACTTACCTTCCTTACCGGTTTGGAAGTGCATGAGCTGTGCAAAACCTTCTGCGCATGCACAGAAATTAAAAAACACATTATTTCTTGGTTAAAACCAGGAAGTAATGACACCTGGGCAGGTGAGTGGAGCTTCGCTTTGCCATCGCTACCAGATTGCCGAACCAGCAGCCATGATCGCTACCGGATCGTGCGATCCAGTCCAAACCAGGAGCATTTTACACCTGGTTTGACTCCTTTCCTACAAATTGGGAGAGGGATGGAATTGAGCTATAGGGACCACCTTTGGTGGGAAGGCGTTCCGTACACCTTTGGTGTTTAGTCATGTTGGCCACATGACCATGGAGACGTCTTCGGACAGCGCTGGCTCTTCAGCTTTGAAATGGAGATGAGCACTGCCCCCTAGAGTCGGGAACGACTAGCACATATGTGTGAGGGGAACCTTTACCTTTACGTTTATGCATGTGTACCCGAGTCAGTTTTTTAAAAAAACCGATGACTGCCTGGAACAGTCCCTACAGTTTTCTTGACAAGATTTCTGAAGTGGTTTGCCACTGTGTGCATTTTAGGACTGAGAAAGAGTGATTGGTCCAACTCATGCAGTTGGCTTTGTACCTCAGATAGGACTAGAACTCAAGTGTCTCACAGTTTCTAGTCTAGTGCCTTAACACCAAATTGGCTTCCAGGATTTACCATAGAGAAATTTATAATAAGGAAAAAAGTGGCTAATATTGATGTCCATTATGAAGGATTTAAGAATTCCGAGGGAAATATTTTTTTATTTTTTTGTTGTGTAATTATTTTTTGTATTTCCACATTAGTTACTGGGGACCATTTTAAATAGGGTTCTCTAATACAGGAATGCTTGAGATACAATCCTGAGTAGATGAAAATACACTTTGAAAATGCATGCATCAAGTGTCAAAAGATTTAATTGTTTTATGGTTCTGTGTTCATGGAATATTTTGATATTAGAAATAAAAATAACCTATGATTTTTGTTTGCTATAGCCTGCTGGATCTTTATTTGTTATTTTTTTTTGCCTTTAATAGCTTCCTATATCTCCTTTTATGCTCAGACAAAATCTCACAGGAGTAGAGATCATTGGCTTCACATATATATATTGTATGTCTGCATTACCTGCATTTTAACCAAAGCACTTTCTTTATTGGCCGATTTATAATATATTATATATTATAAGATATATTATATTATATAAGGTTGATATAATATCTTTTAAGCGGTCGATGCTTAACAGCAGGCTGGATCATTTTGGCCAATAACAGGACTTCGAAACATATTAACTGTTTTATTAAAACTATTCAGCGACAACAGAGACTGCTATAAGAGGGCAGTTTGGAAAACACTGAAGAACTGGGAGGCAGCGGGGGCTTGCTTGTTTTTCCATTTGTCATTTAAAAAAAAATACATTTCATTTGAGGCCCTGACACGATTATGTTGTCTATCATTCTGAGCAAACACAAATCATTTGGGTAACTTCATTAGTAAGACAAAGACAAATTGACAAAGATCTGAGACATTGTGGATTGTCAATACCAGCCTTATTTGCTTTAGGCATAGAAAAATGCTGGTAGAACTTAAGCAGATTATATGGGACACAGACATTCAGGCTGGATGCAGCCAAACTTTCCCATTGCTTATACAAATTAATTATTGGCAAATCTGACCCTGAGCACTCTGATTATTTCTATAAGAGTCTGTATGGCCCACATAGAAGGCTCTTCTCTCTAGCCATATAGATGCTCTCCCTACTAGGAAGACAGCTGATCAACATGCCAACCTTCCAAAAGATCAGGTATGCATTTCCTTGAATTCAGAGGTTGAATCTGTTTCGTACACCCATTTGAAGTGCTCACTGCATATGCCTTGGTGATCAGAGCTCCTCTTTAGTCTGAAACTCCAGTCGTGTTTGAGATATTCTTATTAAATGACCAACACCCAGGTATTTTGAAAGGACTACCAAATCTTTCATTTATAGCCTTAACTTATAAGAAACATTTAGGTCCTTTCTATGCAATGTTAATTTTATAGGGTTTCCCCCTTTTATATATTTATGGATTATGTATAATTACTTAGACATGCATTAATGGTGCCCTGTATTTCTTAAATTCTATAACCTAGTCTGGGCACTATAAAAATAAATGAGTGTGGTTATTGAAACAGGAGGGACAACCATGTCATTTTGAATTTAAAAAATCAGAAATTCCTCTATTTACTATTGTTTGATGATTTAGCTGTTGATTAAAATTTCCAACAGAGAGAACTATAGGATACAGATTAGAATCAGAAGGTCACTTCTGCAGAAAAAAGGGAGGTGGGTATATCACGTATGATCACAGAAATATTAATGTCTCAAAATGTGTGGGAAATTATTTGATGTGACAAGTTAACTTTTTTTAATGTTGTGAAACTACTGATTAAATGCTGTTATTTTAATAAAGTATACTTTAATTTAACAGAATAGTATGTGGTATTCTACCATTTCCCACATTTTAATTAATTTGAATTTTATTAATTCTTGCCATATATAAAGAAGAAAATAAAATTGAGAACATTGTTCAAGTTCTTTCATTCACTATTCATCAGAACTAAGTATATTTTTATTTTAATAAACACTTTAAACGGCTAATGTTCTATAGTATCTACCATCCCGCCCCAAACTTAAACCTACAAATAAAGGAAGTGGTTGTGGCTTTGTTTTCACTTCCGATAAATCAAACAGGCGTTCTCCACTGCATGGTACAGGACAGAGATGCCACTTGAATTATTTTGAATAAATCCGTGTCATTTATTCAGTTAGAATTATCCACCTGCTTCTAAATTATTGTGAAGAAGCAATTAAATGGTGTCAAAGCCATTGCTGTGTGCATGAAAAAACCCTGCCCTCTCAAAATGTTATTTTAAATTTTTAGCACATTCCTCATGACTCATAAGATTCTTTTCTAGTAACACATTTACTCCACCTTGTATTCTTAAAACTCAACTACTGTTGGCTCCCCCCCCAATTGACTTTGCTTGTCACAGAACGTCACAAAAGATGATCACATGACCCTGGGACATGCAACCGTCATAAATACTTGTCAAGCATTCAAATATAAATCACATGACCATGGGGATGGTGCAACAGTCATACATGTGAAAAATGACCGAAAGTCACTTTTTTCAGTGCTGTGGTAACTTTGGTCACTAAATGAACCTGGAATGGAATGGAATGGAATGGAATGGTATGGTATGGTATGGTATGGTATGGTATGATCTAAAATGGACAGTTAATATCAAAAACATCATGAAAAAAGGACAACAAAGACTGTTCTTTCTGCACCAACTCAGAAAGCTCAAACTGCCTAAGGAGCTACTGATCCAGTTCTACAGAAGAATTATTGAGTCTGTCATTTGCACTTCTATAACTGTCTGGTTTGGTTCTGCAACCCAACAAGAAAGACACAGACTTCAGAGGATAATTAGAACTGCAGAAAAAATAATTGCTACCAACCTGCCTTCCATTGAGGACCTGTATACTGCACGAATCAAGAAGAGGGCCATGAAAATATTTACAGATCCCTCACATCCTGGACATAAACTGTTTCAACTCCTACCATCAAAATGACACTATAGAGCATTGCACACCAGAACAACTAGACACAAGAACAGTTTTTTCCCAAAGGCCATCACTCTGCTAAACAAATAATTCCCTCAACACTGTCAAACTATTTACTAAATCTATACTACTATTAATCTTCTCATCGTTTTCATCACCAATCTCTTTCCACTTATGACTGTACGACTGTAACTTTTTGTTGCTATCACTAAGGGTTAAATTGCAACCTATGACCATCATTTGTGTTGTAAATGTTGTACCTTTGATGAAGGTATTTTTTTTCTTTTTCTTTTATGTACACTGAGAGCATATGCACCAAAACAAATTCCTTGTGTGTCCAATCACACTTGGCCAATAAATTCTGTTCTGTTCTATTCTATTCTATTCTATTCTATTCTATTCTATTCTATTCTATTCTATTCTATTCCAGTACTCGGCCACTCTCATTTGATTTAGACATTATCAATACCATATTATGGCATAGACAAATATAGAAGATAAAGAGTTTAAAATCCTCCCATGTGATGCTTAGCTCTTAGTCCAAGTCATACAACTTTGGCAAACTATTTTTTCAGATTATACACAGGTTTCTTTTTAGACTGTATAAAACTTTCACCTTCATTTGTGTGTTATTTTTTTATGATTATGTTGTTTTATTTCTGTTCATTGCCTAAGTTGCTTGTGTGAAATGGTTGGCTGAATGAGTAAATCAACAAGCATGCAACTTTAGTTATTGGACTACTAATTGCTTCACTGGAGGACCAAAAATTTATGCTGCTATTTCTGCAATTACAATTTAGTGAATGGCTCAGTTGACTAAGTACAACTATTAAGTACAGCTATTAAGATTGTTGGCTGAGCAGGGACAAAAAATCTGTTTTATCTAGGAACCTCTGAAGTTGCAGGACAGATTGGAGACAAGCAAAAGTTGTCTAACATATTGGGGTCTAGCAACGGTTTCTTGAGAAGGGACCACTTCCTCAAGCATTGAAAGGACCAGCCTCTCTCAAGGATGCATTCACAATTGCCAGAAACCACCCAGGTTGCCTTCAGGAAACCTTAGTTAACCAGGAGGAGCATGGGTCTAGTTTTTTACCCATGATTAATGTTGATAGTACTTTTAAAACATCTGTTACCAGATGCTTCATTTTCATAAAATGAAAATGAATCATTTGATAAGGGACAGTCATTTGGTATCTACATAATTAGATATTATGTTTCATAATTTGAAATTTGAATTTAAAAGGCAAAATTGCAGACAAAACAATGCAGGAAATTCCAATCGTTATTCCAGAAATTTACTTCATAGTAATTCATTATAGATAAAACTAGTCCTATGGCTATGGCATAAACAAATTTGGCGGCGCCAAGACCTCTCTCCATTATCACAGGGAACTTTCAGAAATATAATCATCTGTTATTTTTTTCAATTAATAATATGTTCTTCATTCAAAAATCCAAATGAAAAATCTTTCATTTTTGAAGAGCCTATGGAATTCTAAGTGGCCTATGGTAGAAAAAGTTAAACAAGATCTCTTTTGATGGGGTAATGTATAGCAATGATATGAACAAGCTTTATTTTCTTTTAAAATATTAGAAAATAGTTCCATATAAACAAGGGAATCTTTGAAGAATACCATTCAGGATATAGTTTGAAATTGTGCCAAAAGCAGTATGCAGTATCAGTTTCTAGGCTCCTGCCTCTCACACAAAGGAAGCAACATCTGTTAAAAATATATCAAAAGATGACTGCTTTCTTTCATCCATCCAAATAATGAGCGTAAGCATTTTTTATTGTGAAAACAAGAATGAAAAACCTTAATTTTCTTTGTCCTTCTGGCAAATATTTCAGTTTTCAACCAGCTAATAAAACAGAACAAATAATGCAGTGTTGACTTAATACGAACTAAATTATTAAACGATAAAAATCTAATATACAATTCTTAAATGAAAGATGTGTAGACCGAAGCAGAAAAGTTTAAAGAAAAAAAAACATTAAACAGGGATGGGGAACTGCTCTTTTTCAAAGTATAACCAGGTACCACTTATGGCCGTGAGAAGAGAAAGTAACGTCAGACAATTCTGGTAAAAGTACATTCAGGCAGCTCTATTGCATGTTTGACCACACGCAGTCTTTCTCCTCTGAGAAAAAAGTGCACTTAGCAGGAACTACCTTTCACAAGACAAAACAATTTCAAACAAGGCAAGCTGGATAGCGATGTTTCCTCATATTGTCCTGTAAAAATAAATGGATGTTGGGGAGCGGGATGAAAAGGAGTGATATCAGGGCATTTAGTCATCTCTCCCAATGTTAAGGAGCCTGGCAAGAGAGATAGTGTCTGGCTTCTGAACGGGAAACAGATAACATAAAATCAAATCTGAATTTAGAAATTGTTATCCCTGGTTCTAAGGTTTACCAATTATTAAGAAACCATAGATGTTAATTTATAAATAACTTCTCAGAGGTGGGGTAGAGGTTAGATATAAAGATGGATATGATAAAACATATGAGCTTATTGCCAACAGGAAATATCTGGTTGTTTTTTTCTGGATTTATACTGGTCTTTCTTGTCCATAGCCACAACTGTGTCAAATTTTGTGATCCGAGGTGAAGGGAAATTAAGAAGACCAGTGAAATGGAGGCTACATTCTCACTTACATTCTCTTAAGTATCTACTTAGGGGTTCACATGCATAAGAACATCAAAAAGAGACTGCTAAACTGAACCCCACAAAATTCAATCATTTCATCCAATCCATTAATCTTATTTTGCTTACCTAAACTAAGGAAAAGAGTTGAAGAAAAAGCAATGGCCTCCATATGGCAGAAAAGGATAATTATTAAGGGAACCTTGTTAGTATTTTCCTTTCACAGGAGCTTAGGAGAGAACATGGCTAAATTCCACAAGGAGTTATTTTTGATCAAGTTTGTGTATCTGTATGTTGACAGAAGTACCAAAACATTATAACTATAATGTTATAACACTGCAACTAATCAACCCAACTGAGCAGGTTAAGTACGTGGTCAGAATAGGTCCAGAATATAATAATTACGGTAAGAGATGGGGGTAGAGCCATCTGGCTATTTTTTTAAAAATGAAACATTGTTTATTTCTATTTTTTGTTTTTAGCAAACATGCTTGGTTCACATTAATTACCTAACCAGCATTATTAAAAGATGGAATATCTCTAGTTAAACAACATGCTTTTTTTAATGTTACCCTTGAGTAATTTGAGTAGATTTCTGTGGCATTAATATGATGTGTCAACCCAACCCATTTGGTTGGGTTCTGATTCACTGAATTATGCAAATCCAGAAAACTGAATTAATAATGTTTATATGTATACAAATGTGGAGTGATAAAAAGACGGAAATGTTAGCTCTTTTTACCTTTCTTCTCAATGACTTCCTGAAAAAAAGAAGTTACTAAATACCTGGAACAGTTTGTGAGACAGCAATTTTTTTTTCTTCATCTCTAGCCATATTTAGATCCTTGTAACTGTTGTGGCCCGCCAGCAGCCAGCAGATCTGGCAGCAGATTCAGACAGTGAGGAGGTTGGGGAGGAATATGGGCCAGTCCTGGAGTCTGGGGAAGGCTCTGATGAGGGCTCTGCGTCAGAGGCAGAGAGGGGGCCAGAGCCCTATGCCAGTTATCAGCTGCCTGTGGAGTCAGACATCAGGGAGGCAGACGAACAGCTGGAGCCTGTTCCCAGTGTGCACATGCGCAGTGTTCCCAGATGAAGGGAACAGCTAAAGAACAATGGTCAACTTGGGAGTAAGGCCACAGGTGGATGATGAATGGCCCCTCCCAGAGGGAATAAAAGAGAAGCGAAAGGGGAGTGGAGTTTGCAGGAGACAATTCATTCATTACTGCATTCTTGCCAAGTATTGCAGAGTCTGAAAGATATCGGCCTGCCCACTCTCCAAGCCTGTTGAAGATCAATAATTGTGAACTATCTTGAAAGATTGTGGGAGAGGAAAGACTTTGCTGGAGAGGAATTCACTGTAAATTAAATAAAAGGGGTTTATCGGGATGAGGACTCAGCTTCGAGCTGCTGGGGAAGCCTAGGTCAGAACAGTAATGAAAAGGATTATTCTGATATCAAGTATTGTATTTCCAAAACCAGGCTCAATGCTATTATATATTCACTTTTACAAGAAGACTTAGCACTGTGGATCACCATTTCCTCTCTGTTTTGGAAATACTTCCTGTATTTGCTAAATGTATATCATTGCGTGCAAGAACTTCTCAATTCAGATCTGTGGAATTCTTACTGGCATTTAAACTAGTTCACATACTCTGCTATGGTGACATGTCTCTCACTTACTAGAATGTAAAAATTCATTAAAATTCAGCATTATGTGGAACTCAAACCACTTTTATTTATTCAAAAAAAATCAAACTGAAAAATCCTGGCCAGTGAGTGTAGGAGGGATGGTAGAGGAGAGGTTTTGTTAATGTGATTGTGACCTTCTTCCTGACACTCCCCACATTGTTCTCTGCCCCACAAACTTGTCAGCTAGGTCAACTATCTTTTATTTATTTATTTATTTATTTATTTATTTATTTATTTATTTATTAGATTTTTATACCGCCCTTCTCCCGAAGGACTCAGGGTGGTTCACAGCCATAATAAAAAAATAGAACAATATACAATTAAAACAACAATTAAAAAACTTATTATATATGGACTGAGATATAAAACATTATCCTATTAAAATTAAACTCTCTAAAAATATAAAATTATAAAATTTAAAAATCACGAAGCTAGTCCCGCACGGATGAATAAATAGGTCTTGAGCTCACGGCGGAAGGTCCGAAGGTCAGGCAGTTGGTGTAATCCAGGGGGAAGTTCGTTCCAGAGGGTAGGAGCCCCCACAGAGAAGGACCTTCCCCTGGGGGCCGCCAGCCGACATTGCTTGGCGGACAGCACCCTGAGAAGCCCCTCTGTGTGAGCGTACGGGACGGTGGGAGGTATTCGGTAGCAGAAGGCGGTCCCGTAAGTACCCTGGCCCTAAGCCATGGAGCGCTTTAAAGGTAGTGACCAACACCTTGAAGTGCACCCGGAAGACCACAGGTAGCCAGTGCAGTCTGCGCAGGAGTGGTGTTACCTGGGAGCCATGTGTGGCTCCCTCTATCGCCCGCGCAGCCGCATTCTGAACTAACTACAGCCTCTGGGTGCTCTTCAAGGGGAGCCCCATGTAGAGAGCATTGCAATAATCCAGGCAGGAGGTAACAAGAGCGTGAGTGACCGTGCATAGGGCATCCCGGTCAAGGAAGGGGCGCAACTGGCGAATCAGGCGAACCTGATGAAAAGCTCTCCTGGAGACGGCCGTCAAATGATCTTCAAATGACAGCCGTTCATCCAGGAGAACGCCCAAGTTGCGCACCCTTTCCGCTGGGGCCAATGTTTCGCCCCCAACAGTCAGCTGCAACTGTACCAGGGTACCGGCATCCACAGCCACTCCGTCTTGGAGGGATTGAGCTTGAGCCTGTTTCTCCCCATCCAGACCCGTACGGCTTCCAGCACTTCGATAGCTTCGTTGGGGTGGCCTGGGGTGGAAAAGTACAGCTGCGAGTCGTCAGCGTACAGTTGGTACCTCACCCCAAAACCACTGATGATCTCACCCAGCGGCTTCATGTAGATGTTGAACAGGAGAGGCGAGAGAATCGACCCCTGCAGCACCCCACAAGTGAGGCGCCTCGCAGTCGATCTCCGCCCCCCTGTCAACACCGTCTGCGACCGGTCAAAGAGATAGGAGGAGAACCACCGATAAACGGTGCCTCCCACTCCCAAACCCTCCAACTGGTGCAGCAAGATACCATGGTCGATGGTATCAAAAGCCGCTGAGAGGTCTAATAGGACCAGGGCAGAGGAACAACCCCTGTCCCTGTGTTGTGTCTTGTCCGCTCTCACCGCAGCCGGGGTCTGCTTATCTGCTCCCGAACACGGAGGAATGTATGCCTCCCGGCCCCAGTCCTGGCTCCATGCCCAGACAAGCTGCAGAGGAGGGGGCATCCCCCGGCCCCAGCCCTGGCTCCATGCCCAGGCAAACGGAGCAGCTAGACCCCTCCCCCTCCTCCACAGCATGTGAGCCTGAGGAAAGTTTACTTCCAACAACAGCTGATTGGAGTGACCCTCGCATCAGAAGATTGGATAGGCGGAGGCAACAGAAGGAAGGGAAGGGCAGGCCTTAATGAGTGCTGAGTCATGGAGCCACACCCCATGGCCTATATAAAGGATCTGCTTTCTGGCAGTCTCTGAGTCAGGCAAAGTCGAACTTATCTTGCTGAAGTCACTTACTGGTCTCCTGCCTGCTCTGAGGACTTTGCTAGGACTTTGGGCAGAGCTGCAGAGGCAAGCCTGATTCGGATTTCCCTGACCCGGCCGTCAGCGGAGGAGTGGGACACGACACCCTGGCCCTCCACAGATCATCCACCAACGCGACCACAACATTCTTTAGTCATTAAACACAACATTCTTTAGTCATTAAACAGATCTGACTATACAGGTTTTCCTCACTTTATGCAAACTTGTTATTATGTGGTTGATCATTTTCCTCTAAGAATTGGCTTTATGTTAAAGAAAAAAAAAACCCTATTATGTGATTAGTCAACTTGTGCCGAAGATCTAGAAGCAGCCCAAGCCTTCCTGCCAAAATCACTTTCTGCCTTCACTCATACTTTTACCATCATGTTATATAATTCTTCTGGTTTTGCTTTCTGTCTTAGACTTAACTCTATATCTGAACAACTATTACTAAAATGGCCCTCAACATCTTGTCCAATCTCTTACCTGAAAGGAAAAGGATGTTATACCAGAAAAAAAGTTGGACATCAAAACTGGGAAAAGATCGCTAGTCACAGAAGAAGTTTTTAACTTGGAAAAATCTGCATGTGGGCAACCTAACAATCTATGCTAATAAAATTCATAATGCCATGATGCATTCTACCTCTTACGTCTGTCTTGATAATCAAGTGCATTAGAAATCCAGCTCTACAAAGATGTAGAAAGGCTTTCATGCTACAGAGAACATAAAATATATTTGGGTAACATGCTGGTTAAGAATAAGGTTCTAAAAATGTATGACATTTGTCAATTAATCTGGGTTAGAGAATTTACACTGCATCCGCCACCTGCTTTTTTCCACTTGCTTTATGCAAATTTACTTTATGTTTTCAGGAAATGTGACCTAGCATAAAGCAAGTAGAACCTGTGTTTTGTTTAAATTCCCCCATTTGGTAATGGAACCTATTATTTTAGCACTCACAAGCCAGTGTTTGAACCACGTCATTGGGCTGATTCTGTAAAAGTCAAGAATTCTCTGGAACATGACCTGCCCAAGCAACACAAGAGAGCTACCACAGAATTCAGTACTAGACTGTCCAAACAGAGTCTAATTCTGGCCAATCAGTCCACATTCGTAAACTTGAAGAGAACGGTCTTCAAGGTTGTTGCTATTTGAATCACAATACTCCAAAAGAGAGGAATGTATTCAGGTATGGACAGCAGGTACTATATGCCCTACATACCATCGACAGTAGCCCTTGAGACAAACCTTTCCATGTATAACTATGAGAGTTAGTGTCAAATGCATTAAGAATATGAGGGACAATTGTATGTTGAGGGTAGTGATAGATCTACACAACCTAAGAGCTTGTGTATACACACAAAGATCCGAATTAAGGAACTTCTGTATACACACTTACTTGTACATCCTTGAGAACAATGTCAGTCAACACGTATTTTTCCATGCAGGGCACAATTTACTGGAACTCACCATAACTATTGTACCGTACCAGTGTGAGAATTTATATATCTCCGTCCCCACCCCCTAAAAAACTAATTTCACCTTATCTGCTTTCATTTTCCTGCTCTTTTATCTGAATACATTTTGGAAAGCTTTGATGGCATGAGATTCCTAAATTTTGTTGGGGAAATGGATGTATTCCCTATCTTGGGAATTTTAAAATTGTGGAGAACTATGAGCATCTCAAAACAATTTTAAAAAATAATCTGATCAGATTTACACAGGTAAACCATTAGTATTGTCAGAATCCTGAGTTTTGCCCCCACTTTGCCTGTACAAACCCAAAGCTTGAAAACCTCTATGGTATATAGATTAAAATATTATCATTAAAAAATTAATGTCAGGGCCATGGTTGGTCTTCACTGAATGGCATTACTTTTTTGTCACAAAAACTTCTTACCATTTCCAAATCCTGATATTTTCTACCATTTGCTCCTTGAAATATGTATGAGATCCTGCCCCACCAGTTCCTCTTGTTTCTTTCCCTCCCCTCAACTGTTGCAGAGCAACAACAACATGTTAACTGAAAACCAAACAGAGATTGTAGGGTTTTTTTGCATTTGCTGACATGTGCAAACTGCAGATCTATTTTAACGAAAGCTTTATATAACATGTAAAGGGAAGTAAAGAGAGAGAGCAATTCAGTAGGGTGATGAAAAATGACTGTCATAAAAGAAACTATAACCCCAAATTGTTTGTGAAAAGGCTGCATTTTAGTGGGAGTGCTTTCAACTGTAATTATAATCTTTTAATTATAGTTATGATCAGGAGAAGAGAGGAGGTAGTTGCTGAACTAAAAACAGTAAACTGCAAGTCTATTTTACTCAAATTGAAGGATTATGACTACGACAGATGAGGGGTTTTCCCACATTCTGGGAAAGACCCTAGTCTGGATTTTTTATAAAAATCCACTCTATTTAAGTGAAGGAATTTACTAAAAGGAAGGTGACTTAGAAAAGATACACATTCTAAATAGAGGCAAGCAACCACAGCTACTGTCATGCTGCATTTTCTGTGCACTAACAATCTCCACAGACATTTTTTCCATATGTTATGTATGTTTGAAACAAAGCTGCCAAAAGGAAAATTGCAGCCAATGTGTACGTATATGATTTTTTCAGAAATTTTCAGTTACGAAAATTGGTATGTGAACTTACAAAATACATGCCTTTTAATGCTTGTTTCCTTAGGGAGAACTATGACCTGGATGACTGAGAATCTCCATAGACATTTCCTCAGGCAAGTAGCTAAATAAGATTATCCAAGCCCTTGATTATAGTTAATATCTATGCAACATCAGCTTTCCTAACTTCATGTTTGGTAGATGAGCTGGGTTTCAAATCCCATAACCTCATTGACTAAATTGGCTGCAAATTAAGAAAGTTAATGTGGAAGGTACAGAATTGAGGAGATCTGATTGATTTATTTTACTAAACTTCCAAGCCTCCCATCTCACCAACGCAATTCCAGGTGGCTTATAATCATTTATATCATTGCAGGTCTGCTGGAATTAGCCTCAGCAGCTATCATGAATTTTCATCAAAATTTATATTTAGGCAGTATTGGACTCCCCAGAGACTGTTTTTGAAAGAAGAGGTATTGTGATGTTGAACTATATAACAAAACTTTGGAATATAACTCATTGGAAACTGAATTATGGTTCTATCAAGCATAGGAGTGGTTAAAAGTCAGTTTAACAAATTAGAAAGTGATAATTATTCCAGATCAGAAATCTGTCAAATGCAATCAACCAGAACCCATCTGAGGATAGGCCCAAACAGACACTTTATTATTAATTACCTATATTACAAGAATTTTTTCAGATGGCCTGCAGGTATAGACCTAAGGATTTGATCTCAGACATTTCCTCCCCTGAACTGACTCTAAACTGGAATGTTTCTTTAGTTCCCCTGGCAGAATCCCCTCCCTTTTAGCTGGTGTTCTGCCACAGACCCACAATTCCACATTTTGGGAAAAAGCAGTATTTTCTAGTAATATATGTTAGTACGGCAAAGATACTATGATATTTTACAGTTAATATTTTGTATTGGTTATATTAGTGTATTTATTAGTAAACCAATGACAAGTAGTCCTCAACTTACAACCACAATTAGACCAAGAATCTGGGTCGTAAGTCATTGCAATTGTTAAGCAAAATACCCTCATCACTGCTTCACTCAATGACTGCAAACTCCATCCCAGCTGTGGTCGTTAAATGACTGCATGGGTCATTAAATGGACAGAGTGAAAGACCTGCCTGCTATAAGAAGAGAAGCTCAAATCCCAAAGGCCTAAGTTTTGTTTTCTCCAGTCCATTGCAGGCCTTCTCCTCTCATCTATGTGTTGTAACTTCAAACGGTTGTTAAGCAACTAGTTGTAAATTGAAGATTACCTGTATTGATAAATACAATATGTAAGATTTTGGGTTCTTTGTTTTTCTTTATAGTGTTTTGGGAGTTGTTTTTTCTTCTTTTGTTTCTATTTTTTACTTTAAATTTTTTATTTTTTACTTTAAATTTAAATATTGTTTGTTAATTGTTTATGTTAAAAATGTAAAAGAAAATTTAAACAAAGATTAAAAAAGGATATATATATATATCAAAGCTGAACACTGCAGAACACTGAACAAGTAATGCCTATTATAAATATTATATAAACAGATTCACAAATCAAACCTTTCCTCTTCCTTAACATTGTTTTATATTGCCCAAAATAAAACTTGTGGGTGTATGTGTTTAAACAGGCACTTTCTTTTGTAGACAGATATTTTAATCAAGAGGAACACATGGCCTCTGTGAGGTCTTCCTTATAAAATAAATTTCTTAAATTTCATTAAACTTCTTTAATTTTTCAATAAAATTATTTGATTTTATTACCGCTGTTATGAAACTTTAAATTGTTCAATAGTCTATTTTTAGTCTGAATTTTAAGTATTCTGCCCTTTAGTTTATATACTTGGATAGGAAAGATGCCTTAGAACTTTACTGAAGAATTAGATAGACACACCAGAAAAGAGCAAAATATTATTTGATCTTGTGATAAAGTTTCCAGTGACCAGGAAAATGATCCACTCATATGATCTGTGAAAATAACAATGGGGCTGGAAAAACATTTGCTACAATTCCATTAATGAAACATGGCAAAATTTAGAATCATTCAAGGGGAATTTCCAGCCATAGTTCAGCAGAATATTTAGAACATTTATTTTATTATTTATGTACTTTCTTAAATGTATATGCTACCCAACTCCCAACAACTCTGGGCAGTTTTAGATTTTAAAAAATGGTAAAAGCAAGGAGGAAAAAAGCACAAAAGACAAAAATGTGTGAAGAAGGGAAGCGCAACAACGTGTGACAAAGAAATGAAGAAAACAAAAGAAATAACCCAATGTAGTCCAAAGAAGGTTTCATTCATGCTTACTTAGGAGCAAAGTCTTCAATACCCCTCAAAACATTAATAGGTTGAGAGATGTCCAGATTTTGGGGGAACCTCATTCCTGAGCAAAGGTGCTGCTACAGAGAAGGTGCACTTTTAGAGTCCAACAGATGTCATTGTTTAATCAAAGATGGAGCATACCAACCCTGCCAAACTAATTGGCTAGGCAACAATCTCCAACCTGTTTGGCAGCCCAGCGGGGAGGGGGGAGAGGGGAACTGGGCCATGTAAGTGGCGGGTCTGTGCACAGGCACGGAGCTCAACTTGTGTGAGCAACAGATCAGTGCACACATACATGATTGCCCGCCAGCCTGCCACTTGCACAAGCTGAGCTACATGTGTGCTCCGATCAGCCACTCAAGCAGCTCAATTCTGAATATGCTACGGCTCAGTAGTAGGCCAGGAGTTGGGGACTCCTAGGCTAGGCAGATAGTATGGGAGACAGGCAATCTCAGATAAACAGGCTCTATACCATGAAGAGTGTTATAGAATATGAACAGTATCTTGAATTCTACTCCAAAACAAAAAGGCAACCAATGCAGCTCACAAAGGAAATGGTTTACCAATGTATGCCCATCATGCCCACAGAACTTTGTCCTGGACCATTTGAAGCTTTCAAATGTGGTTCAAGAGCAGTGCATGTAGATTGCATTGCAGAAGTCAAGCCTGAGGTGATCAGGGCATGAGTGATTGTAGGAAAGATTGTTAGTAGACTGTTCCAGATTCAAAGAAACTGCCTGTTCATGCATATTCCTAAAGCAAACTGAATTTGGCAAAAGATGTAAATACGAAAGAAGAAGAAAAATACAGAGAAGTAAGAATTAAAGAAAAAACACATCCCAGAGATGCTTTATTATACTTTAATGAAAAGCATCAAAGCAGTAATTAAAATAATTATACTTACCAGCCCACTTAATGCTACAATCCAGATGTAAGACCCAGAGGTTAAAAGCTATAAAACAAAAGTGTGTAATTTAAAATGGAATTTAGATTGCACGGTCCTTACACTAATATTTCAACACTAATTCAAATACATTAGAGGAGAGAATATCATAAATTACATTTCTGTTTTTGTGCAACAAAAGGGGCTCAAGTATTTATTTAAATGTTGTCATGAGTTTAGAACAAAATTCAAGGAAAAAAAAACAGCTTTTAAAAACAAATCAGGCAACAAAAATAATAAGAACTATACCCTTGATCACAAACTTATTTTAGCTTACTTTATACTATGATGGTTACATCAAATAGAGCAATACTAAATGGAGATATCTGTCTGTCTATCTATCCCACATGCAATGAAACAACTATTTATTCCTCCCTGTCATTGCTGCAAAAAGAACTGAAAATGAGCATGTAACAAACCAAAAATGGTCAACTGCATTTTTCAGGTTACCAGAAAGAGAATTAGGAACGGTTTATCACTTTGCACTCTATTCTCAAAATCCAAGCTATATTGTGTGCATCTTCCTTAAAAAAAAACTTGAAATGCATAACATAGTGTTAATAATATTTTATATGTTTGAACATTTTTTTATTAAAAAAAAAATCAGCAATCTGAAAATCTATCATATGTCAGATATTTAATTATTCTGCAAGAGAGATAATAATTTAGCATGATCTCAATTGCCCCCAGAATGAAAGAGTGATTATTTAATGGCACCTATCAGCTTGTTATGATAAGATTGGAGAGCACAGCAAAGAAAGTGAAGCTATGATAATATCTAGAAAAATGTCAAGAGTTGCTCTGCCTTTGCTGTAAGATGGAAATGCTTAATCAAAGTAACAGGAGTTGCAAAACATATTCTTTATTTGGTCTGAATATTTAGGGAAGTATAAAAGTATCATCCAGAATAAACCATATTAATAGCCTGAACTGAAAGCTTGGTTACCAATGAAAAACCATAGTTTTATTATTGAAGTAGCTATCTGTCAAACTCATTACCTAAGTGTTATAGAATTATTTAAAAATGGAAAAATCAGAAGATTAAGATCCTAATATTTACCAAACCAGGCATGTCCCCAACATAAAAGGTTCCCTCAGGTATGTTTTTAAAAAAATAAAAGTAACACATTATCAATAAGGGAATAAATAATAATGATTTCACTAATCTAGGATGGAAGTTTGAGTTCTACAGGAAATTTTGAACCAAAGTCCAACAAAAAGTCTAACCAAAATCTATCACAAAATAAAATACTAAAAGCACAAAGAAAGTTGGTTTCCCCATTGCTAGCAATTAAAAATGGGGTAAAGCTATGGGATGTATTAAGATTTACCTTTCACTCACAGACAATATATATATGTATTGACTATGATCACTAAGCTCCTATTGCTACCGCTATCAATTTATTGCACATCTACAGATTTATGCTACAGTGTTTAGTGTATTTTTAAAAATTAGTTTTGGAATTTTTAGGACTAAATATTTGGAAATAACTGTTATTGTTCCAGAAGTTTCTAGAAAATAATGGGTGCAAATGCAAAGTGCAGAACTGCTAAACTAAGGCAAAATAAATTAACACATACAAACCTGCAAACCCAATATATAAACCAGCGTCTTGTTTGTGATGGAAAATTGTCCTAGAATTTGTGTCACTTGCACTCTTGGAATGGAGGTATAAAATGGAACAAAAAGAGCAAATACAGGCCCCAAGCTGTTGAGACAAATATGCAAAAATGGAATATCAACATAATTCATAAAGTATTAACTCTCTCTTCCTTAACTATTTTGATTAATCAAATGCATCTTAGTACATTTTAAAGTATTAAATACTGTATCCATGTTTACTAACAGACACATTTTAAATATCACAAAAGGTTTTTTTTGTTTAAATTAGTTTTTAAAAAGTGCACTCAGAATAAGAGAGCCCGTTGCCTGCTTCTTACTTAAACCATCCAATAAGCCATAATTAAATACTTTCCTCAATGAGTAAAGTCTAGAAAAGGAGTTCTTTCTTCCTTCACTTGATACTCAATCACTTGGTAGGAATAACATCTCTGCCTTATCTTCTTTATCATTCTTGACAAATATTAGGAGTGATTTATAAACAAAATAGTCTAGAAAGTATTCAGTTTTATAAAAGCAGGAAAGGAAATATACATTTGAATGCTGTATACAAGCGATAGTTTTATGAGAAGAGAATATACAATAGGTAGTTTAGGCTTGAACTGTGGAGTCCTTGGGATGCACTGATGATGTTACCTAGTTGCATAACAAAATGTCTGCAAGCAACAACCAAAGTACCAAAGTCAGAGACCACCCGTGACTCCACAAATGATAATTTGTATTGAGCTGCTACTTTGACACACAAGTAAATATTGCAAGAAATCAATGAAAATCAGTGCAACTGGTATTTTCTTTTAATTATTCAATCTTTCAAATCCAAGTTGAAGGCAACTGCATCTCAAAAATCTCAGCATCCGTCTGAACTCAAACATAATCCACACATGCTTCTTTAAATAAGTAATTTTTTTCCAGCTATTTTCAAGGACATTTCTGTTCCTACAAATATTCTGATTGTGTTGATAGAACACTAAAATGTCCTCTCAAACAGATGCAGAAAGCTACAATTCAGACTTGGACATGCATAATTCAACAACCTAAAATTAATTATATTAAATTAAGAAATCAACTTTTGCCAGAGTAAGTACATCTTTAGAGTGGAGGTAAAACTATCCTTAATAAGAAGTGTCATCAAAATATTAATGAATTATTGTGAAGAACAGTAAATTTATTACAGACACATTCTTTTTTTTGTTTTTTGTTTTTTTTTGTTTTTTGTTTACATTTATACCCCGCCCTTCTCCGAAGACTCAGGGCGGCTTACAGTGTATAAGGCAATAGTCTCATTCTATTTGTATATTTTTTACAAAGTCAACTTATTGCCCCCCCAACAATCTGGGTCCTCATTTTACCTACCTTATAAAGGATGGAAGGCTGAGTCAACCTTGGGCCGGGCTCGAACCTGCAGTAATTGCAGGCTTTGTGTTCTTAATAACAGGCTGTTCTTAATAACAGGCCTTACCAGCCTGTGCCATTCACCGCCATTCAAATGATATTATGTAACATTATGGCATATATTGACTGAGATATTGACTTGAATCTGCACAACACATTTGCTTTAAATATGCTTGGCTTATTAGTTTATTTCTCAATGTATTCTGCCTACTTATTTAAAATACTTATATGGCCATCCATCTTATGTACAATAACCCTGGGTGACTCACAGCAAAAATAATAAATCATGAAGAAGAAATCAGTAATGCTAACATCAAATCTCATGGTATCCCAGCCCTAGCACATCCCTGTACATATGTTGGCTTCAATCTCCCTCTAGCCTGATGATTTCATATTTACCCAATTTGGGTCAAGTTTTGGTTCAGTAGGTTGCACAAACCCAAGCAATTTGGTTAGCATATTATGGAAGTACTACTAAGTTATATATTAAGGCTTAGGTTGATATGTGAACAATGATTTGCTACTATAGTACATTAGAAAGCTTTTAAACCCTATTTTTTCCTCTTCTCTGTACAGTGTTGAATTAAGACAATAATTTTAATTCATTTTTGTCCCTGCTAAAGCTATTTCATAAGTTTTAAATGTCAAGTATGTTCAACAAGATTAAAAAAGGCAGTTTTCCCCAGTTTTCATCTTAATGAGGGGAAAGTTTCACTGGTTGATTGTTGATTCTGATAGCCTTTTTAACACCACAGCATTCTTATTCTACTTTAACATCAAAATAACATTCTTCTCTTTTTTCCTCTTGCTTCATACAAACACAGATTTCTTAGATCTTTCTCATTAATAAATTTTCCAGCATCACAAAAGGCTAATGTCTCTTGTTGATTTATGATTCCCAGGATCTTCATTATAAGAAGCTGGAGAGCTGCTACCAAAAATGAGGAAAAGAAACTTGGGGAAGCCAGTTCTTATTTGTCACACTTCTTGTCACATATCCGCAAGCTTACATTTCCTGATCTTTTGTAGCTAACCATTCTCTTCCTGAGAAATCACTCTTCCACAGGCCAACGAAACTCATATTTGGAGAAAGGTCAGGTTGATATCTTAAAGATAATTGTGGGTCACAGAGTTGGTGTGCTGATCAATTGTTTGGAGACTACCAGCGGAGCAGCAGCAGCTAGCAGTATCCATGAGACCTGAAGGTGTTTGGCAGCATATTTTTTGTGGTGGAAGAAACTGCAAAGAACTAACAGATCCTTCCTACCAGTGTGATGTTTGATGGCAGTGGATTGGTTTGTTTGTTTTTAGTGGTATAATAGTAGGTGGGATGACCTTGGAAGACAAGAGAAGACCCGTAGATTAGACAGTAGTCAGATAAGCGGTATCTAAGTCCGCAGATAGAACAGATAGAATCTTCCAGATAGAATCTTCCTTTGAGATGTTTGAGAACAAACATCTCAAAGGAGGCCTCCCCAGTTTCTTGGGGGAGAGGTGTACTTTCAGACTTGCAAGATTCTGTTAATGTCATCTGTAATAACGTTAGGGCTAGGACTTCTGGAAGTGGACTATCTCACAAGGTTGACAACCTCTGGGCTGCCCTATGCATCCTGTGAGCCATTTGTTGTGTAGGTCTGCTCTATAGGAATACTTCTATTGTCAAACTGATCTTGGGGGAAATCTTTGATTAGAGCTATGCCTGCATACTTGTTCATCTGACTTGAGCCCATATACTGGTATAATGGCTGGGAAAATGTGGGCTTATTTAGAGCTTAGAGAAGTTAGTAGAGGTTTCTACACAACATACTTAACCCAGGGAGCTGGAACCATATAGTAAAATAAAAGATGCTCTGGTCAAACAGAAGCAATTAAAATCTGTCACTTTCCACCATTGTTTGTTTTCATAGACCATTTAGAAAAAAACAACACAGTGGCCTGATGAGACAATTACCAATAGAGAAGGGGTGGCTTACCATTTTCCTAACCTTCTGCCCTTATTTTCAGGGGTGACATCCAGCAGGTTCTGACAGGTTCTGGAGAACTGATAGTAGATATTTTGAGTAGTTTGGAGAACCGGCAAATACCACCTCTGGCTGGTCCCAGGAGTGGGGAGGGAATTTTGCAGTATCCTTCCCCTGGAGTGGGGTGGGAATTTTGCAGTATCCTTCCCCTGCCACGCCCACCAAGCCACACCACGCCCACCAAGCCATGCCACGCCCACCAAGCCACGGCCACAGAACCAGTAATAAAAAATTTTGGATTTCACCACTGCTTATTCCTCAATCCATGGGGCAGTGGGAGAATGAAAAGTAATATGGAAAAGAAACAGTGTTGGTACAGCAATCCTCTTTTTGTGAGTCAATCTAGGATTTTATCTATCAACATTAGATTTAACCCTCTTAACCATATTTGCATAACACAACTCACTGACAAAGGTTTAGTCCCACCAACCCTAAACCTCTTATGGGTTAAAACTAACCCTCAAACTTGTTAATAAATGTAGCAGTTCATATATCACACTACCTCTTTTTTTGACTCAGTTATATATGCCCGGCAAACAACACTACTCATACTATTTTTCCAGATTAATTAAATTTCTTTTCTTTTATTGCCTGGTGGCTGGCAAACAACAAAACTGTAGATGGTTCTTTTCATCTGAAAAAATGTTCTGGGATTTTGTCAGGGACATTCAGGAAATTGGAACATTAAAAAGTTCAATTTCCTAAGTTTAAAAAATATTAATTAATATCAAGTTATTGAGGGCTCTGGTAGTTACTGTGTTGCCAAAAGTACCACACTGCTGACGAAAAAGATAATAATACCCAATATGCCTAATTATATACATAACATTGTACTTCCAAAAAAAATATAAATCCAATGTATTGGAAACTGTTATCTAAGAATTATTGTTTATGTTTCACAGTATGTATAATGCTTTTCTATCCTCATTGTTTAACTGAAATGCACTGTTGGGGAGTCTCACTGAAATTCAGTTTCTAAATCTTGTGTCAGGTCTGGAAGCCATCTTTTTCATTGGATCTTCAGGCCTGCCACATTTTCTACTGTGGGAAGCAAGGAGGGGGGATTGTATGGAGCCAGGATGATATATAGTCATAATAACATTCCTTTCTCAGAAAGTCAAGGTCATCTGGCTCTGCACCTGGACGGCTGGAACTGGGAGGCATCTCCAGTTGGGAAGGTGCTTGGATTAGACCATGTGATGGTCATGTGAGTGCTGGCAGGGACTTTTGTTTGGGTGGGGAAAACCTGGAAGTTTCAGATTCGGGTTTCCCAGATATGCCAATATGACATCTCTAATAAAATGTAACTTTGAGGAAACTCAAGCCTCGGAGTTTTCTTTCACTGGGGGTGTTACTTGGAAACTTGACACCTTGACTTAGATATATTCTGGCCTGTGACCATAAATAAATATTTGATTTGATCGGATTTGATCTGAATAAGCTTTGACAAAAACACAAATATTATTTATTTATTTCGTATCCAAGGCCACAAGTGAAACCTGATGTAACAGTTCAATAGAAAAGAATTATTGTCCTTGTCTCACAAAATCTCGAATTTCATTGAACAAAATACTTACTGAATGATAAAGCTAAAACTATTCATGTATCTTCCCCTTTCCATATTACAGAATACAACGAAGAAACAAATTGAACTTATAACTTCTGCTGCCATCAATTCCATTTCTATAGAGTTGGTTTCTCCCCCACCCCCAATACTAAAGAAGTGACTTACCATTGTCTTTCCTGGAAACTAGACTATATTGCAGTGGCTGCATTTTAGGTATTTTCATTCTCATTGCAGCATACTTCTTTTGGTCTCTCCAGCACTGAATCTGTATCTTATCTTTGCCCAACTATATGCAATTAACTATTCTGCATTAACATAACATTTTTTCCATCAATAGCCTTTGGCAATATAGTCTAGAAATATGTGTCATTCATATATAATTCCATACAAATGGGAAATGCACAGTTTAGTTTAAAAATACAACTGGTCCATAGGAAGGGACACTCAACGCTTCCCCCCGCCCCCCGATAATGAGCAGGAAGTGAGAAAAATCTCAAGAAAAATTGTCAGCTGAAATGCGAAATTTGAAATGCGAATGGATAGGGTATATTAAAATGAAATACACAAATGTCCCAAATACACCTAAGTTTGATCTTTAGTTTTCAAGAGATACTACCACTGTAAGATTGAGACTGGGGAAAAAACCTCTCTCACAGCAGAGAAAAACTCACAATGCTTGCAACAGCAGCAACACACACTGAACATTATATACTTTCACCTTATTTTGCAAAACTGTTCTTTATTCTGCTCCTTCTTTCTGCATTTCTTATGTCTACTAAGGCTACTATTTTATCTGGGATGTGTTAACCAGAATTTTTTTACAACTAGATACTTCAGGTTTAGAGAGAGAGGAAATGCCCTCATCTCTATAAAAGGGGAGTGTGACCTAATCAGTCTTAAGAACAATATACAAAAGGGGAAACAGTTGCATATGAAATGTACCGCCACAAAGAACACAGCAGAGGACTTAATGAAGTAGCAAAACGTAAGTATAGCTGACTGTTTTTTCCATAGATTAATTCTTGTAAAGTATTAATATTTATCAAGCATCAGTAGTTCACCAAAGCAAACAAATGAGCAGCAGACTTTTATTCTGGGATTATAATTTTATTTGAATAGCAAAAATATAAGGATTAACTACATCCAACTATTTAAAAAAAATCATCATATGACAAAGCAAAAAGTCACAGAGACAATTTGTGTTATGTTATTTTGGCTTTGCTCTAAGATAAACAGTATTAAAATAAAAGGCAACTTTTGGAATTCCCTTTCAGTGCTTAAAATGTCATATAGTTCAGTCCTCCTCCATTAAAATGTTTTATTATATTTCATGTTTAAATGGCATTAAACATTTGGAAAAGTCATCTTGCTTTCTCTAGAATATTGTATACAGTCAAAATTCTGCCCAGAAATATGTCTCATATAACAGGGTGCTGTCTACTCCCACTTAATTGGTTTTGGTCTCATATGCTGGACTAACTGAATTCCTGTAGTATCTCTCTGGATAGTTAATTGAACCAAAAGTACTTGAAAGATATTTAAAAGGCAGTAGTTTATGGGCGGCTGATTCCACTTTTTTGGGAACATGCTGGGATGAAGCATATTGGTGAAATTTATTTATCTAACAAATTTCTCTTTTAGGATAACTCCAGTTTGAAAATTGTAAATATTCTTTTGGGGGAAAAGTCATGAAAAAGCAGGCAATCTTTGGATCAGGTTATTGCTAAATAAGTCTTTAATTCATCCAACTCTCCTGACAGAGCAGATTAGATTGCTGAAAATTGCCCCGGGAATATGCTTAAAATCTATCTTGATTTCACAATTTGGTCCAGATGCACCAGCCACATATAAACTCCAAAATTATTGTCAATGTTAGTATTGCTTTTGTTGATACTTTTGCATGGTATCAACAACACTTTTTTTAAATGTGAAAAATTAATGAATAGAGTTAAGGTAGATACGAGCAACAACTCTGGAATAACAAGTTGAAACAAATTCAATAGGTAGGGGTTTAAAAGAATACAAAATGTGCTTCTTGTGATGTTATAAGAATTAAAAAAAACAACTTTCAGATTTATTGGACACCTCAGAGAACATTTTCAAAAAGTTAGCGGTCAAACTCAATATGCTGAAAGTGCAGAGTGGTTGAGGGGACACATTCACTTATGATACAAGCTTTTCTTAACGTTGCCCATTTTGGTTTAATATCCATAAGACCAAAAATATGTTGTTTACAATATGGCTTACAAATTGAAATGTACTCTTGAACTGTATACCAAACATTTGGAATTTATATTAAGAGCTATGCCTTTACCAGACTGATATTTCCAGCAAAAGATGCTGCAAATACGATGCTGAAATTGCAGTGCAACCCCAAGGTTACCATCTTGGATCAATTACACAGAAATACTTCTGCCTAATTTGTTGTCTGACAGTATAATGGAAAATTTAATCATTCTTATTCTGCATGATCAAGGACTAATGAAGGTCTTACTGACTTCCTCTATATAAAATATATTTTCCTTTTCTTTTTTTTTCTGATTTTTTTTGTTTTAATTAAAAGTTAAAATGTAGTATATCACATATATTTTACATTTAAGTTAACATTTATCATTTCCAAAATAACAGTGTTCACTTATAGAACTTAATTTCAATGCAGATGTAGTTTCATGGAATTTTATTTTGACAAAACTGCAAATCTATCTTTCAAGAAATTCTTACTACGATAAAAAAAACATAGGCTCAAGTCTTCAGAGCTACGTTTCAGTTTAAGGGTCTAATTAACATCTAGGTTACAGAAGTGTATCCCATACCGCTTCATAATGCTTTATCGGGCCTCTCCTAAGCAGTTAACAGAGTCAGCATATTGTACCCAACAATCCTCATTTTATCGACCACAGAAGGTTGAGTCAACCTTGAGCCATTCAGAATTGAACCCTTGGAGTGAGCCATGAGTTAGCCTGCAGTACATTCTAACCACTGCTCCACCACGGCTCTTATCTCATAGCTATTAATATTAAAAACACAAGTGTAATACAGGCCAAAGATTTAAAACAAGATGCCTGTACTTCTAATCAACCATTTCCATATAAAAGCAAACAGAATGATCTGCTTCTGAAATTTAAATAAAACTGATTTATTAACATTTTGAGCTTGGGTAAAATACAACAAAGCAAGAATAAACAATTAAAAGCCATAAACATAAGATAAAAATGTCCGAATGCCAATAAAAAGTAACTGCCTTTATGGGAGTTGCAGTGTTTGAAAAATTGATATAAAAATTTTATGCTGAAAAATTGAAAAGGAGAGCAACAAGCAAAAGAAAGCTATAGATAGGAAAGCACAGAGGCTCCCTGCCACTCTGGCTCTTGTTTGCCTTCATGATTTTTGGGTGGGCAGTTCTATGTTATCTAACAGACTGAGCTGACATGTTACTGTTATGCAACAACATTACTTCTAATATTATAACTACTAAAATTCCATATATTAGAATTAACTCTATACTAAAATTTGGAGAAAACAGCAAATGCCAGGGAAATCAGGAGATTCAGGCAGTTCAAAAGAGCATAAAGATTTATTGCAAGCTTAAGCTCCCTACAAAAATCTGATGTACCAACGGCCAAGGGAAATGTGTGGGAATAAGAACGCATTCAAAGTGGGCTGGGCTTGGATCTTTGCGAACGTGCAGGAACTGATGACTTACGATGCATTTGACCCCTCCCTCGGACTCAGCATGGTCATCTCCTATATCATACTTGAAACCTGTTTTACATTAAGAACATCCAATTTCCCAAATTAGAATAGCTAAGCCAATATATCCTCTTTCTTACTTTTCTCTATCTGTTGTTCTTATTTTTCACTTTTTCCTAAACTAATATTTAATTTAAGAATATGTTGTAATAAAATACAAGTCCTGCAAGCCCATTCATTTCAACAGGCCTTGTTCCTTATTCCAGAATATATATCTATGATGGGTAAGTTCAAAAGTAAACTCAGTACAAAGTGGACTAATATCCTGCTTACATTAAAAATGCTGTTAAGAATGGTGTAATACTGTTAAGCAACTTGGTTTGCTAACTGTACACTAGATAGAACAAAATAAAAAAAACTTTATGAAAGCCTGGAAGTGAAAAGACCAAAAACTCATTGGGTTTTTTTAACTATAACCATCTCCCTTGCTGTTGCTCAGTCTACTAATCCAATGTAACTTATTTTTAAGGATATTTTTAGTTTTAGATTTAGTTAATGTTGTGCTTTAAAATCGTAGGCCGCCTCAATTAGTTTTTATAGTAGAAAGAGGGTATCTTTTGCTAAATATGATAAAGAACAGAGACCTTTAATTTGGACACACATAATCAACTTCTTAAATGTGTAAAACAGGGGTGAAATCCAGTAGGTTCTAACAGGTTCTGGAGAACCGGTAGTGGAAATTTTGAGTAGTTCGGAGAACCGGCAAATACCACCTCTGGCTGGCCCCAGAGTGGGGTGGGTATGGAGATTTTGCAATATCCTTCCCCTGCCACGCCCACCAAGCCACGCCCACAGAACCAGTAAAGAAAAATTTTGAATTTCACCCCAGTGTAAAATATTTCTAATATTGAAATCCTGTCAATGGAGAAAAGTTAACATTAACGCAACCAAAAAATCTAAATACCACATAATTTTTGTGACCGCACAAAATAGAATTTCAATATGTAATAGTTTTTTATTACTGCCCTAATGTTTTTAATCACCAATCATTTTCTTCATATTATTTATTTCTTTACTTAATTCAATGTAGGTGACATATATTTCCAAATTGATTTTAAATGACTTTTTTAGGGGAGGGAAAGGGGAAAGGATTCTGTGATATTTTAGTTCCAGAAAGCATATTTTTCCATTCAAACTTTATACCTTTATTTATTAAGCTGAACCTAATAGAGAACATGTGTTAATACTTAAGAAAGTACAACCCAGCTACTTTCAGCTTCTAAACCACGGGTGTCAAACTCACAGTATCACATTGCCATTACGTGACATTTCGCGATGTTTTTCCCCTTCGTGGAGCTGGGGTGGGCATGGCCTGTGTATGACACATCTGGCCTGCGGGCCGCCAGTTTGACACCCCTGTTCTAAATTATTGCTATCATCTTTTTTTAAAATTACCTATGATTACCTAATAGGGTTCAATCAAAAAATCATTTGCATATTAACAAGATGGAATTTTGTTTTGTTTTTGAAATGAACAGACAATTTCATACTATCTAATTTCTGGACTTCTAAAATATTTAGCTAGCTATTAAAAAAAAAGAACATATGAATTCACCCTAACATTTTTCTCTTTCTTCTGTCATGCTTTCTAGGCCTTCTGAACTTTGAGTCATATTAACCATGGCAACAATCGTTGTCTCTCCATCTTCTGTAACAAATCAAACTCAAATCGAAATTTGTGATTTATATGAACATGAAGATTCAGCGAGAATTTTATTGCCTACTTTCTACAGTGTGATTTTCATAATTGGCTTACTTGGAAATGGACTTGCTCTTGCTGTGATTGTAAAAAATAGGAAAAAAATCAATTCAACCACTATTTACTCAACAAATCTTGTTGTCTCAGACATTCTTTTTACAACAGCTTTACCTACCAGAATAGCATACTATGCACTGGGTTTTCACTGGCCGTTTGGAGAGGTATTCTGTAAAATTACAGCCCTTTTCTTTTATATCAACATTTATGCAGCTGTGAATTTTATGACATGCTTGAGTATCGATAGATTTGTAGCCGTGGTTCATCCTTTAAAAACCAAGTTCAGAACAGTTAAAAGCGCCACATACATTTTTTGCTTTGTGTGGTGTCTTGTACTTGCCCAAACTCTTCCACTGCTTACACTACCCATGTCACATCGAGAAGGAAAAAGGACCACGTGCATGGAATATCCAAACTTTGAAAAAATTAAACAACTCCCTCTGATGCTTCTAGGTGCCTGTTTACTTGGATATGTAGTTCCCCTTGGAATTACAATAATCTGTTATTCAAAAATCAGTTACAAACTCTGTCAAACTGCAAAGCAAAACCCACTAGCAGAAAAATCAGGAACAAACAAAAAGGCAATTAATATAATTATCTTCATCATCGTCGTATTTGTAATCTGTCTTACTCCCTATCATCTTGCCATTATTATATACATGATTAAGAAGCTTGTGCAAGGAAATATTTCCTGCAGCCATCAGAAGATCTTTCAAAAGACGCTCCATTATACTGTGTTCCTGATGAACTTAAATTGCTGCATGGATCCTTTCATCTATTTCTTTGCTTGCAGAGGATACAAAAGGACAATAATGAAAATACTGAGGCGTCAAGGAAGCATTTCAGAATCAAGTGCTGCCAGAACTGTTCCTGATGAAAGCTCCCGGGATGTTGCAGACACACAACTAGCGCCCCTTTCAGCAACTTTAAATGGAAAAAGGTCAACTCAAGCCCTTTCATTTTGAACATGCCTCCAGAATCTTGAATCATTCAAAAATGCTGGAAATAGCAAGAATCATCACAGCAAGAAAGTCAAAGAAAGAAGAGAGAGAAATCCAATTTTCATTTTTCTTTAAAAAAGTACCCATTTGATTTCTCAGGAGTGAAGCAGAAGATGGATTATGCAACGTATCATTACCACAGATATTGATTTAATCATATTTGGGGTTTTCCAAATATTACTTTTTTTTATCTTTCTCTCATGTCAGCGTACTTCTATTTTGGGATCCTATTACCCAAGTTCTCAGGAGAAAAGCAACCAATTTAATGGGTTTAAATAACTGGACTCTAAACAATATACCTTGGATCAGCAAAATAACACGTGACAGATATGCAAAAGGGAATATTTAACATTTTCTTTTTCGTATCTATACGAAATACATTTATTTATATAACAACCCATATAAAATCATTTAATTATAAACAGTTTTGTTTCTCAGGAGGAGGTATATAGATAGCTTTAGACAATTTACTATATTGTTAGAAAACAATCCCCAAGCTTTTAAATCACTTATTGAACACTGGATCCTATGTTTGATTTGATTATTCCATGATAATTTTAAGATACATAACCTACATAGTTTAAAGGTCATGTAACAAAAGCAGCTGAGCCTCTAGGATGGAAGACTGAAAGTCTCAAACCTCCTCTCACAGAAGCCCTCTGGGTTTTCACAAATGGGCACTCTGCCATTGTGAGTGCTTCACTTTTTATCCTTTCCTAAACAATAAATATAAGGATTTTACAACGTCTGCCACCTTTCGGTCTATTAAAAGATAAAAATGATTTTAAAAAGGTTAAAATGTAAATGGATGAAATAATTTGAATATTACTGCTTTCTAGTTTAACAATGAAAAGGTGCGTGGCTAGAAGGTTTAGCATTTAGATGTGGTAGCATTTAGATGTGGGGGGAGGATCAGGCCAATCTCATAAGAGATAAACAAAATCAAACATTATTTTAAGAAGTGTAGAACATTTCAACTTCAAGTATCAACATTTTCTTTTGCAAGAAGGAAATATACCCACTCCTCATTTAGTGACCTCAGTTAGCAACTATTAACAAATAAAAAGGTAATAAAATTCATTTTCTGACCAACGCATGCATTTACAACCAAATGTTGTGCTCCTGGCAACACATGCCAGTGACAATAACACTGACTTAGCTGGGCAACAAACTTTTATCTGAATGAAACAACCGCAATCAGTGATTTCTCTATCATGTGTTCACTTGATGATCATTTCGTTTAATGACTTGATCACTAGAATGGAACATAGTCGCTAAACCAGAAGTGGGTGTACAGATAAAATGCTTTCAGAAGATCTATTGCAAATACTCTGTTGCAAATACTACTCTGTTGCAGATAAACTTTTTAAAATCTATGCAAAGTACTGGAGAAAGTTTCAAAGGCAATTTACAGATCAGGAAAGATTCTAAAGAGAAGTTACTTTTCCATGCACAACCTGAGGATATGTATAAAAAGACTATAAAGATATATATGGAGACTTATGTAGCATGTGTATGAATGTGCCTTCAATCAGTGATGACTTACAGTAATAAGAAAATTAACCTTCATAAAGGTTTTTGGTTAGACTTATAACTATTTCCTCAGGACAAAAGTTTTCTTAATATTCCTAGCATGTTGAAACAGAGTCAGTCTGTTTGCATCAAACTTAATGGTCACCATTCCCCTCCCTTCCACCCTCATAGCCGTCCTGCCAAAACAATGCCTGGCAAGAATTTGTTTCAGGTAGATTTCTGTTGCTCTTCCCCAAGAAAGAATGCACACAAATAATTCCTTGTGTGTCCAATCACACTTGGCCAATAAAGAATTCAAATTCTTACTATGTTAATAGTCAGGCAACCGAAAATATGATATCTATCTAGGAATATAAGAACAATGTCTAACTACCTAAGAGGGCTATTATTCTTGGGCTACAAAGTCTGCATAACTACAGGTAGTCATCAAAGTCTGCATAACTACAGGTAGTTCATTTAGTGACTGTTCAAAGTTACAATGGCACTGAAAAAAGTGACTTATAATCCTTTTTCACACTGACAATCACTGCAGTATCCCCATGGTCATGTGATTAAAATTCAGATGCTTCGCAACTGATTCATATTTATGATGGCTGCAGTGTCCCAGATCATGTGATCACCTTTTGTGACCTTCTGAAAAATAAAGTCAATGGGGAAGCCGGATTCACTGAACAACCATGTTACTAACTTAACAGCAGCAGTGATTCGCTTAATAACTATGGCAAGAAAAGTTGTAAAATGAGGCAAAATTCACAACTGTCTTGCTTAGCAAGACACCTTTTGGGATCAATTAGTAGCTGTCAGTCAAAGACTATGCGTACTGGACAGCAGCAAAGAGAAAAGCTGTTCATTTCTCCTTCCAGCCATCTATTGCTTTCCTCAGTCTCAATATGGTGATCCTCTTTATCAACAATGCACCTGATCAGAAATGTCTTTTGCACATATGCTGTATTCAAATCTATAACTATGCTTCAAGCTGACATAGAGCTAAGAACAGCTAGACAGATGTTAAGCAATCAAAAGAAACCATACCATGGTAGTATTGTAGAAAATACTTTTTTCCCTATTTAGTGGGAAGCGGGTCAGTGATCTATCCAACAGAAAAACTGTAATTGGTTAGTTTATACAATTATGTAACAAACAAAATGGAGAAGTAGGATGGGTAACTGTTTATCTTCTGCAATATCTGCTGTCAAGAATTCTTTGTTGCAATCTTTAATACCCGTTTGCTTTGCATCAGTTTGTTCCTGTTTATCTTAATCATAGAACTGTTTGTATCTTCTATGTTACTATATGGTGCTCTTCACTTTCATAATAAGGTTATTCTTTCTTGGGTGGCCTTGTTCTTGTAAACCCAATAATATATATATATGGAGAGTTTTGTTTTTACTGGGACTAAGAGAGATAAGATGTAAAAAGTAAGCATTTTTTAAATGTTCCAAGTACTTCATAAAAGAATAGATTGGTTCCTGAGTGTTTAGGTGCAAAGTTCAAATTTATGCATGAATTGAAAATTTCAATAAAGGGGGAAAACCTAGAAAGACAATTGCTGACATAACAGTGATTTTATCTGTATATTGTTAAAACTCTTGTGTCTGTTTCATATTTTGTAAACTTCAGCTGGGTGAAATGTTGCAATATAGAGCAAAACTTTGCCAACAAAGGCCAACTCAAATGGACCAACTTACAGAACGCATGAGACTCATTACTCCTGAGGAATTGAAATTTGTGGAATTTTTTTGCCACCTCAGCACTGCTGCCATACTACAACGATCAACTGCATTCACGTAAATCCCCATTTTCAATGTTTCGTTACCGCTTCCCAGAAGCCACGGAGAATCCAGGAGGATTGCCGATTCTCCTATACTTCTTGCCAAAGCTGTTGCCTGTGGGAAGCTTGCAGGGAGAAAGTCAAGGGAGAACTGGTCCAGTCTCTCTGCACTCATACTGAGACACCCTTTTCTGCACTCCCTTGCTCCTTCTCCCACCTGTCAGCAGCCATTTACCTGATGGTAGGGCAGGGCAGGGAAACGAAATGAAGATTTCCAGTACTTACTGCCAGTTTCTCACAAGGAAACTCAATGGGAAAGAGGACAGGAAGTCGGAAGTCACTCCCACTTCCACTGTTTTTTTCCAATCTTTTAAAATCCACCCTATTGTCATTGTTTCTCTGTTTAAGTAAAAAAAAAAATCTCTGAAATGATGACCAAATGTATAACAGGTTGCATAGTTATCATTAATACTATATTTAAGATCTGTCCATAAATTCAAGTTACTATGATAATGAGTAGTAGTTGGTTTAACAACACATTAACTTTTCTGACTTTCCTGTTAAGCTGCTCAGAGGAAAAAGCAATAATTGGGACAAAATGTTTTGTGGCACAGTAAATATTTACTGGCACGTTTCATGAAGGGAGTGTTATTCTGATGTAATAAATAGTTGTGGATTGTACCTAAAATTGGTTGCTCAACAACAAAAATAAGACAGTTGTCTTTGCAGGTGTAACCCTGCAGCAGGAAATAAAGGAACAGAAATCAATGCAGTTGTTACTTCTTGCATTTTCCTCTTATTTAATGTCAGGGGTGGTGCCAGTATCTAAACATCTGTTCTCAATTAGAAAAGGCCAATACTATGTTGAAGAAAGTACCACTTAAAATTAATGCAATGTTTAATCTTTTATGGATGTTTGAACTACTTACAGTTGAAATTTTCATATCAAAAACTAACTGAAAAAAGCTGTAATAATATATGTTATCAGGCCCATAGATTTAAAAGGTATTCAGCAAAATAAATCATCTAATAGTTTTTAAAAAATTATCTTCATTCCCATTATTTTTCTGGATGTCAATGATCATAATCTATTCTTTGTTTTAAAAAGAAAGAAACCTAAAAACTAAGTCAGTTAGACTTAGTAACAGTGAGATATAACTTTATAAAGCCAATGCTCATCTTATCTACAGTATATGGACAAGAAATAGAATTTTATTCTTGTCCCTTTTAAAAAACTACCTCAAACACAAATTCTATTTGGTAATTTCTTGACAGAACTGGAGAAATGTCCATTGGTACAGAGTTCAGACAACTAGTATAAAAACTAGCCAAAATTTCTTTTTAGGTATTTCTATTACTTGGCAATGTCTTTTGTTATTACCATTAGGATAGGTAACTGTTTATAAATGTAAATAAAATGTAGTGGTTTAGGCTTCAGCCATTTGCTTAATATACATTTTCTTGCTAATGCTAGCAAAGAATTAGAACACAGTAGTGGCCAAAATTTTGGAAACTTTTTGGGAAAAGTGTATTTTTGAGGTTTGATGGCTAATAACACCACTTTTTTGGTGGGAGTTTCAAGATAATCCTATTCCACTGCTGGAATGGCCTGGGAATAGCCCAGACCTTCTTAACCCAATTGAAAATCTATGGAGCTGACTAAAGAAACTTGTTAGTCAGAAGTAACCCAGCAATAAAACCCAGTTAATAGAAGCAATCATTCAACCTTGGTTTCACATTATAGCAGCTGCAGAACTAAAAGACTTAGTTCATTCCATGGAAAGACGTTGCAAGGCCGTAATTCATGCTAAAGGTTACCCAACTATTAACTGACATGGTGATAATTTTCATATATCTCATTTTTTCTATGATGATAATTTTTGTATCTCTCATTTTTTTCTACGTGTTTCACTTTTCTTCTTTATACTGTAACTGCTATTTTTTTTATTAAAAAGTTTTATAAAGTTTTTACAAATATTTCCCCTCCTTCTCCCTCCACCCCCCCTCAACCTCTCCCCCCTCCCACCCTCTCCCAATCCCCCACCCACCCCTGGGCTTCCAGAGCAAAATACAGGGTATAACATCTAACAATCATAAGCTAAAATACGCAAACTATCCATAAACTCCCATCCTCCCCTGGAACTTTAACTCCCCTTTTACAAAAAAGAAATACAAATACAATTCTTACATTCTATTCATACATATTCAATAGTAGGCAAATATTTCTTCTTCCAATATTGCGCTACCAATAATCTAGCTGCTGATATTAGATTTGAAGTCAATTAGATATCTATCTATATCTGTACCTTGAATTGGGTCGCTAGCATATAACTTTGCATAAAATTCTAAAAAGACTTTTTTGATCATATTCTGTTAATATACCTCTTTACCTTTATATTCTATCTTTCCTCCTAAACTAAAGATGAGTAATTACTCTTTCTTTTTTATTATATTCAAAACAAAAAATCATTTCATTTGTCTTTTACATCTTCTTCATATCTACGCAAATTTTCATTTAACTTTCAAAATCTCCTAACACCCTTTTCCTAGTCAGGTTCCACCCATACCAGACTATAATCAGTCAAGATTCTTGAACATATCTTCGTCTTCTTTACTCTAGAAAACAAATCATTAATAATTAGTATAAAATCAATCCTAGAAAAAGTTTGGTATCTGTCAGGAAAAAAAAAAGGAAAAAAAAGGGTAAAATCTTTTTCTTCGGCATTCCACTCTTGCCAAATGTCTCTCAACTCCAAATCCTCCATCATATCCATGTTAAAAATCTAATTGCTATTCTTGGCACCTTGAAACTTTTGACGCATCAGCTGGAAATCTTCCTAAACCTTCCTCTTCAGCCTAACCCTCCCCACAACTTCTGTTTTGTTAATTTCTTAAATTGTCGCTTGAGATTATTGCATCTTTGCTTCTTGTTCTCTACGTTTAATGGCTGCTCGGGTCAATCTTTGCTCTTTTACATCTCCTGTTTTTTCCATTGGTTCTAGAACTTGGGGAGTAGCCAAAAATTGGAGTAAATTTTCTTCAATAGTTACAGTCCCAACTTGTGCTTTCTGCTTTCCTTCCTTCCCCCACTTTTTTGCCATCTCCACTTCTCTTCTCCTCTGGTGATGGTGGGCTTCCAGCCTTTAATATATTGGTATAAAAATCTCTTGCCTTCCAAACTGTATTAAGATGATATCTTTCTCCTGTATAGGTTACTATTAGTCCAGTTGGAACATCCCACCTAAACTGTATCTGTCGATTTCTGAATTCATCCACCAAAAAAGCAAACTCCTTTCTGCTTCTTAGCATTTTAGGAGGAATTTCTTTCAAGACTAATACCTCTTGTCCTACTATTTGAATTTTGTTCTTATAAGATGCTTGTAGAATTTCATTTCTGATCCTTCCGGTTGTAAAATAAATCACATCTCTTGGCAGTTTTCTCTGTCTAGCAACCCAAGAGTTAACATGATAGATTTTGTCAATTTGAATTACAAGGTCTGCTGGTTGCTCTCCAGTCATCTGTGCGAAAGCCTCTACAAAAATCTCTTTTAAATTGTCTCGATTATCTTCTTTCAATCCTCTTACTCTCAGGGAAAACTCCATCAATCTATATTGTAACAAAACTACTTCTTCATCTGCCCTGTCTGCCTTGGTTTGGACTTCCACCATTTTATTTTCCAAATTCAAATTAAATTGATTAATTTCTTCCACTCTTTCATCCAGCTGGATCATATTTTTTGCCAAACTTGAAATGCTAACACAATATCTTCTCTTATGTCCTTATTCCGCACCTCAACAACATCTCTAATTTCCAACATCTCCTCTGCAATTTCCTTAAATTTTTTCTCCATAACAGCAATTTGGAGCTTTAAGGCTTTCCCTAAAGAGTCCTTTAAAAATTCCTTCAAAGATTCTTGTAAAGCTTCCAAATTCAATACTTGTGGATTAGTCATATGAGCTGGCGAACCTCCAGCACTCTTAGAAACACCAAGCTTTAGACTGTAACTGCTATTCTAATAGCAAATCCTTCATAAAAGTTATTGCATTACCTTCTTGATTAAATTATCTTTCCATATATATATAATTTTATGATACTACTCAAAAAAGTGGTGTTATTAGCTAGTTTTAGAAAATATACTTTCCCCAAAAGGTTTCCACAATTTTGGCCACTACTGTACTTAAATGATATCAAAATATATCAAGGATTGCAAAATGTTGATATCTGAAAGCAGCATTTTAAAACTGTCCCTTATGGTTTCATCATGCATGAAAAAAGGAAGGAAGTCTAATGACAAAGCCTGTCAGAAAGGAGAAAAACAGAAAAACCAAATATAGACATACAATTGGCAAAACATCAGCAGTATGCTCAGCTGTGATCAATGAACCAGATCTACAGACAAGTTAATAATCAGCCCAGTAGTACTAATTACTAAGCGTACAATAGTCATTAATCCCAGCTGACTAGCAGTTAAATCTGTATTTATTTGTATATAAGAGTCTGCAGTCCATGAACTGCTCCCAGTTTCTGTGTGGCTCCATCACTAATTCTATATTTTATTATTATTTTTTTATTATTTAGATTTTTATACCGTCCTTCTCCCGAAGGACTCAGGGAGGTGTACAGCCAGATTAAAATAATACAATGTACAATTTTAAAACAACAAATTAAAATAACATATTCTATAATGGCCCAAAAATTTAAAAACCGTCAAATTTGACCCAATAAAACAGAATACCCCGATTTAAAATTATTAAAATTCAAAAAATTCAAAATTTAAAAAGTTAAGAATTAAGCCAGTCCCGCTTGGATAAACAAGTACATTTTCAATTCACGGCGAAAGGTCCGAAGGTCAGGTAGTTGACGCAAACCAGGGGGAAGTTCGTTCCAGAGGGTAGGTGCTCCTACAGAGAAGGCCCTTCCCCTGGGGGCCGCCAGCCGGCATTGCTTGGCGGACGGCACCCTAAGAAGACCTTCTCTGTGTGAGCGTACGAGTCGGTGGGAGGCATAGGGTAACAGCAGGCGGTCCCGTAAGTACCCGGGCCCTAAGCCATGGAGCGCTTTAAAGGTGGTAACCAACACTTTGAAGCGCACCCGAAAGACCACAGGTAGCCAGTGCAAACTGCGCAGGAGCGGTGTTACCTGGGAGCAACTTGTGGCTTCCTCAATCACCCGCACAGCTGCATTCTGGACTAACTGAAGCCTCCGAGTGCACTTCAGGGGTAGCCCCATGTAGAAAGCATTGCAATAATCCAGACGAGAAGTGACTAGAGCGTGAGTGATATCTATAATATAATAGATATCTATAGATATCTAAATTTATATCTAAATTTGATAGCAAATGTCAATGTTTTTCCTATTTGAAGGATAATGGAACATAAAATTAACAGGCACATTAGGACTCTGTGAAGCTTAATACAGATACTCCTCAACTTAAGACCACAACTAAGCCCAAAATTTTCCTTGCTAAGCAAGACAATTGATAAGTGAGTTCTGCCTCATTTTATGATCTTTCTTGCCACAGTTGTTAAGTGAATCACTGCAGTTGTTAAGTTAGTAACATGGTTATTAAATGAATCTGGCTCCCCATTGACTTTGCTTGTCAGAAGGTCAGAAAAGGTGATCACATGATCCTGGGACACTGCAACCATCATAAATATACACTGGTTGCCAAGTGTCCAAATTTTGATCACCTGACCATGGGGATGCTACAATGATTTAAGTGTGAAAAACAGTCATAAATCACTTTTTTCAGTGCTGTTGTAACTTTGAACAGTCACTAAATGGATGGTTATAAGTCAAGGACTGCCTATACACATTTTGCACATAAAAAATAAAGCACACAATTCCCTTCCATACTTCCCAACTGAGTGAAATTTTATTTTCTACAGTGGTAATATCAAGTTATCAGTCATACATCTCTGCTGCAGAGAAACTGCTCATCTCAAGAAGTATGTTTTATAAAAAATGTTAATTTTGCTTAAATGTAGTAGGGGTAATTGTCCAAGAACCATTTCCTCTTCTCTTTTTTATAGAAGATATCTCTTCTATGCGTTCTTTCCACTCTGCAGTTTTATTCTGTAAAAATATTGTATTATTGTATCTTTTACAAATACATACCTGATTTAACTGTACCATATACAGTACGGCACAAATAACTAATGATGTGATGCACAGTAATCAAAATTGTGCAAGACTACTGACTACCTACACAACTAGCTCCATGATGTAACTAAGCTTTAAGCTGTTTGTTGTGGCTGAAAAAAACTGGTATTTCACCATCAAAATGTTCTGAAACAAAGATATATTTCTAAAATAGTTTTGAGACATGCTATGGAGTTAATAGCCATTTGTTTAAAGAAAAAAATATATGCTCAAGTCCTAAATCAACTTTCTGAAATCAATCCAGTTAAGAACATGATCACTGAAAAAGGGAAGAATCCAAGGTTATTTCTAAATGCTACCTGCTTAAAATGGGTTCATCAGAATTGTTTGGACAACCCTTAAGGTCTGCAGAAATAATTTTATAAAGAACTTCAGAAAAAACAATTAAAAAAAGGAACATACCATCACCAGCAGTGCTAAATACTGAAAAAGAAGTCAATGACCATATTTACCAAACAGAACCATCCCGGGTCTTTTTCTCCCAGGGAATTAACTCACCTCATGTGTTGGCAGCACACAAGTCGGGAGCACATTAGAGCTATCCTGACAGCCATTTTCTCAGGTCCCCCAGCCTCTGCAAAGGAAATTAATATTTCCTTTTAAGAGGGATTTTGTTTTTTTTTAAGTGAAAAAAAAAGAACATTGTTGCGGCTAGCGCTCTGTGGAAAAAGATAGAGGGAGTGCATTCAACCTATCCAACTGTTTTTCATCTTGTGAGATTTGGGCGAAAAGAATTCAAATTGTGACAGAATTGGAAGATCTAAACAGGCCACATTTTTGCAGTTTCTCTAGGAATTTGCAACAATCACAGGAAGGACAGTTAACCATCAAGTCAGTTCTTTGAATTCCACATTTAATTTGCTCCAGATAAACAGAAGTCTGCTGGGATTAAAACCAAAACTTTCTCTGGCTTCTTTGAATTAATCTGCCTGTTCTTCCTATTCCTATGACATGTTGCCCCTATCATGTCATGATCTAGTTTAGCACATCATGTGATCACTAAGGATCCAGGATACAAAAGTTGATTGCTGAGATTACAGAAAACCAAAGACTTCAAACAATGCTTCAACATTTTCTTTTGTTTGTGTGTATATATGTCGGGTGTGCATGAGACACGAATTCCAATATTTTCTCATACAACTACAAATTAGTGTTTTAACTGAATAAGTTCTCTGCTAAAGAGGGCCCCTCAAAACCTACAGAAAACTAGATGGCACAGATTGGAGATCCTTTAAATATTCTGCCATAATAGGTTATGTGGTAGCTATAGCAATAGGATGTGGTTTGAGTTTCAAATCTTTTCTGAGAAGTGCAAACAGATCATGTCCCAAGTATCATTTATAAGGAGATATTAATCTGCAGCAAACAAGAAAAGGAAGTGAATTTGTTCTGAATAAAGTCATGATAGTGAACCTTTTGGGCTCGGCATGTCAAAAATTCAGAAAATGTCAACTTGACTCTGCTGGAGTGTCTGCCTGCCTGTCTCTTTCATACACACATGCACCCAAAATAAAGAAATAATTCTTTACATATTCATTTATTTAAAGAAAATAAGTGTCCAATCATGCATGTGATTCCTCAGGGTCTGCCGCAGACTATGTACTTTCAGGTGTGTTCTCTTTCTCTCAAGGCCTACCTGAGGCAGCTTCAGGTCGCATGAAGCTTTTTGTTTTTGAAGCTACTTTGGTGAATGCTCTTCCATGGCTTCTGCAGCTTCTGAAAACTGTGTGAAATCACGGGCTATCTTGTGCAATTTTCAAAGGCATTAAAGGCTGGATGAAAACATGGTCCTTTTGTGTTATTTTGTGAGAATGGGCAAGAGCACCCCTTATTTTTCAGTGACCTCCGCAGCCTCTGCAAATCATCCAAGGACAGGGGTGTACTTTCTGTCAGGGTTCCAAGTAACACCCCGAACGAAAGAAAACTCCAAGGCTTGAAATTCTTCAAAACTACATTTTATTAGTCATATTGGCACATGTGGGAAAACCTGAATCTGAAAGTTTCCAGGTTTTCCCCACTCAAAGAAAAGTTCAAGTCCTTGCCCAACACTCACAAGTCTATCACATGGCCCAATCAAACATTGTACCAACTAGCCCAATCAAACATTGTTCCAACTGGAGATGCCTCCCAGTTCCAGTCTTCCAGGTGCAGGGCAAGTTGTCCTTGACTTCTTGAGAAAGGAATGTTATTATGCCTATATATCACCCATACTTCATACAATTCCCCCTCCCAGTTTCCCACAGTAGTAAACATGGCAGGTCTGAAGGCCTAATACAAAAGATGGTTTCCAGGCCTGACACTTTCAAAATAGATGTTGTTGGGGGTTCTTGTCATCTAAAACCTTCTGGCGTGTCAACTTTGACACACTTGTTATAGGTTTGCCGTTACTGGTATAAAGCAATTGGTATACCACATTCCCTGTCAGTTCTAATTGGGCTAAAGCACTATATTGATGGAAGTCAAATAGAACTACATATCTATTTGTCACAATAACAAAATTTGAAATACATTTTTGTTGTGAAAAGCCATTTGAATTAACAGAATTCAAAACCAAGACTAAATGGGAATTGTACTTGTAGCCTGTATGGATTTGCATAACATAGTAACTTGTACTTCATTAATGAGACCTACATTATGGGAGAAAGAAGATGCAAACTGTCAAACATATCAATGTGTTGGTTTGTACAATATGCTAGGCCAGATCACATAAAAATAGCCTTTGAAGATTTACAAGTTAAGGTTGATTTGTAATAAATCTTGCCTAACCCAAAATGTCGCATTTTTGTGGCACGGTTTATTTGTTTGAATACAAATCAATATTTTCAGTGTATTCAAAGTACAGTTTCATGTATTCAATGCAAAAATGGATTAATTCAGTAAGCAAATCGAAACTATTCAAACAATAAGATTTATTTCCCCATTCTAAGTAGGAATCCAAAGAGTATCTGAACCAATAGTTGTTTAACCTCTGCTTGAACACAACCAGGAAAGATTTCACCACCTCTCTTAGTAACCAGAATTCCTCTTGATGAACTGCTATCATTGGGAATTGTTCCCAAAATTCAGTCTGAATCTACTGCCCTATAACCAATGTTAATTATTCTGTGTCTTGCACCGCTGATGGCAGACCACAGGACAAATCCTTCTTCTATAGCAAGGGTCTCCAAGCTTGGTAACTTTAAGCCTGTTGGACTTCAACTCCCAGAATTCCCCAGCTAGCAAAGGATTCTGGGAGTTCAAGTCCAACAGGCTTAAAGTTGCCAAAGTTGGAGACCCCTGTTCTATAGGATGCCCATTCGAGTATTTGAAAAGTGCTGATATCTATCCCCTCTCAAGCTTTCCTCAAGTTTAAACGTTCACAATTCCTTCAATCATCTTTCATAGCATTTGGATTTGGGTTTCCAGGCTACGGATCATCCTTATCGCTTCCTTTTTTGTAACTCTTGCGTTTGTCTCAATTCTTTCAAATGTGTGGTTCTCAGAACACAGCACAATACTCACGATGGAGTTTAACCAACACAAAATAAGTGAAACAGTTATTTCTTGAGACCGTATCACTCATGCAGTTTAAGAGTCCATTTGCTTTTATGACAGCCATGTCACACTATATTATTGTAATTTTACTGAGAAACACATATAGGCCTGAAGTGCATCAGCTGCACTATCAGGGAATAGAACTGGTTTTGTGTAACTACAAAAATAAAAGAGCAGTACAGCAACCATATATAACAAACAAAAGCCAATTAATCCCTTCTTGCCATTTATTTATTTATTTATTTAGCCACCTATCTGACTTCTGTGACTCCGGATGGTTATAAAGAAATACAAAAAAACACAAAAATAATTTTTTAAAAAATCCCAAAACGTAATTTTTTTGAAAAACAACAATAAAGCAATTTTAAAAGCCATAAAAAGGTGAACTCCAGGAAAGCACCACCAGTTTCCCTAAAAGAACAATCCTTTGCAGGTTCTACTACACCAACATTACCAAATCCCCAGGCCAGATGACCAAGCCATATATGCCTGCCTCTTTTGGAAGGCCAACAAGGTTGGAGCCAATCTAACTTCAGGAATGATGATGTTCCAGAGAGTGGGTATTGTGGCAGAAAAGGGTCTCCAACTGGGTTGCATCAGATGACATTACTCTGTGGATGGGACCCATAAAATGTCCTTTCTGTTGGATGTCTTAGGAAGGGTAAATATGATTAGGGAAAGGCGATCTCTCAAATATTCAGGGCCCATGCCATCCTGGGTTTTATAGGTCCTTATCAGCACCTTAAATTGAATCTGGAGGTCAGCTGCTAACTAATGTAGAGCACACAGAGCAGGATGTAATGTGTGCTGATCTAGGTGCTCACATAACTCTACCACCACCACCACATCATCTGAAGCTGCATCACTGCATCATCTGAAGCTTCCAGATGTTCTTCAAAGGTAACCCCATGTAGATAACCCCTAGATACTTGATACTCACCGATTATCACCAGCTTTAGCACTCTTGGGTAGACACGAAAGCACAAATAAGTAATATCTGCTATATCAAAAATTAGACTGATACACAAGGAAAATATCAGTGCTACTAGCAAAGTCAATAGTAGGTACTGAACAGTAGAGGGCAACAGTGCTACATCTATATTTATACCAGATAAACTACAACATTACTACACAGGAATTGTTTATGAAAGAAATTTGCTCCCAATTGACTTTCTAGTGGCATGGGCATGAACATTAAGCAAAGAGTTTGGAGTTTTTCTTTAATCAAATACTAGCAATAGGAAAATCTGGATATACATTTCTACAGAAGTTGGAATTTAAAAAAACTGCATTGACTAAATTACTACTTTTTAACATACTCTTGAGAACATTAATATAAGACAAAAATCAACAAAACTTTAATTTAATTTAATTTAATTTATTTATTAAACTTGTTTGCTGCCTATCTCACTGCACGGAGACCCTTTAAAAAGTTTAATAATTAATATTACCAAGTAGATAAATTGTGGGAAAATGCATAAAAAACTCTATCTGGTAAATATCAACAGTTGTAAACTTTTTTACTCCCTAAAAACAAAACTGCAAAATAATGAATAGACTGGAATGCTGCCTTATTAAAACTAAGAGTAAACTATATTACTTTTTGCTCATTCATAGATTCACACCAATAATATTTTTAAAATTATTATATAAAGGCAATAAATTCTTAAGAAAAAATGCCATTGCCTGTATTTTGGATGCTTGCTCTTTCTGATTGGTTGTAACTGCCAGAAACGTACTAGCTAAAGAGACAATTTTAACAATATTCACACATCATACTAAGACATGGCTTGCTTTATACAATTCACTACATCAAGATCAAGAAATCAAATTATATCTTAAATTAATACACAATATAGAAATTAATTTAAGCTATCATTTGGTTGAATAGTCCAATATCTGACTAAAGAAACCAAATGAGATCTCAACATTTTGAACTTTCCTGGGTCCAATCTTAGTTTTTCCACAAAATGCAACTCCAGATTTAATTAAAATTGGTCATGCAGATCAGATTCAGAACTAGTTTTAGTTATGTATTTATACAGGTAATCCTCAAGTTGCAACCATTCATTTAGTGCCCATTTGAAGTTACAACAGCTCTGAAAAAAATGATTTATGACTGGTTTTCTCATTTACAATCCTTGCAGCACGTAATCAAAATTTAAGCACTTAGCAACTGGCATGTATTTATGACAGTTGCACTGTCCCAGGGTCATGTGATCACCATTTGTAACCTTCCCAGCCAGTTCCTGACAAGCAAAGTCAATGGGGGAAGCAAGATTTGCTTAATGACCACATGATTTACTTCATAACTATAATGATTTGTTTAATGATTGTAGCAAAAAATAAAATGCAGCAAAGCTCAATTAACATGTCTTATTTACCAACATAATTTTTGGGTTCAATTGTAATTGTATGTTGAGGACTATCTGTAGATGATTTACACTGGGAACTGGACAACACTGTTTTTGAGTGTAATAATTTTAATATTTTAGCAGTTTTGGGCGAATGGCATTTTGAAGGATCCAGATCCAGCTGACTGAATTTTTCCAGAAGGAGACAATAGGGAATTACTATTCAGTCTCCTCTACATTCAGCCATGGGGTATCTAAAGGCTTTTTTAAAATCATCATTGAACACATGGTAGAAAAGAGAGATTCAAATCCAACTGAGATCTATTGCAAAACAGACATTTTAATCTAGGTTTGAGCTACCAGTAGAATGCTTATTAAACATTCAAAATTACGGCAGCTGACTGAATAGCAGTTACGACTATTCCTTGAACTTACAGATGTTGTAGCACCCTTGAAGTCAAATGATCAATTTTTGAGTGCTTGGCAAAATCTGGCCTCTTGGCCTGCCCACATTTCGAATACAACATGGGTTTCAACTCCGCCCAACGTCTCCCTTCTCCTCTCTGCCCTTCTGGCTGCCCTGCACTCTGTTTTCTCCTTCTCCTCGCTACTGCTAATAGACTTATAGACTTACCGTGTTTCTCCAAAAATAGAACATGTCCCAAAAATAAGGCTAGGGCTGATTTTTGCAGTGGGCCATGCTCGCTGCCTCCTGTACCCCCAAAATAGACCCCCCCCCGATAATAAGGCCAAGCTCTTATTTCGGGGTTCAAAAAAATATAAGACAGGCAGGGGTGAAATCCAGCAGGTTCTGACAGGTTCTGGAGAACCAGTAGCGGAAATTTTGGATAGTTCAGAGAACCGGTAGTGAAAATTTTGAGTCGTATGGAGAACCAGCAAATGCCACCTCTGGCTGGCCCCAGAGTCGGGTGGGAATAGAGATTTTGCAATATCCTTTCCCCAGGAGTGGGGAAGGAATGGGGATTTTGCAGTATCCTTCCCCTGCCACACCCACTAAGCCACGCCCACAGAACCAGTAGTAAAAATTTTTGAATATCATCACTGAAAAGAGGGTCTTATTTTCGGGGAAACACTGTATATACCGCTTCACAGTACTTTACAGACCTCTCTAAGCGATTTACACAGTCAGCATATTGCCCCCAAAAATCTGGGTCATCATTTTTCCAATCTCGGAAGGATGGAATCAACCTTGAGACTTGAACTGCCAAACTGTTGGCAGTCGGCAGGCAGAATTAGCCTGCAATACTCCATTCTAACCACTGTGCCACCATGGCTCTGATGAGGCATGTACAGTCAAGGCAGTTTTGTGAGGCTATGTTAGAGATGGTATTGGGGAGGCCTTGGGAAGGGCCAGCAGCAGACACCCATCATCAGCAGTGGGAGGAAGAAGATGGCAAAGGGGTAGCAGGGCAGCAAAGGGCAGTATAACCAAAAGGTCAGAGATGGGGGGCAGACAGGTGGTAGGGGAAGTTGAAATGGAGATGAGCATGGCAAGGCAGAGGAAACATGACATCCTCTGCTAACATTCAGAACCAGGAACTGCCCTTGCTAATCGGAGTGATCACGTGATATTTTGCCTAACAACTGCTTTATTAGCAACAGAAATTCTGCTCCCAACTAGGGTCATTAAGAAAGAACTACCTGAACAACTTATTCTGGATGGGATTGCTTTTTCTTTGAATAAAGGAAAGAGAGTCTGGTATTGATTCTAGATTTCCGTTGCACCTGGATGCTAAAGTAAATAAAACATGTGGCTGGGAACAGGAGGGGCTTATATGTTTTTTTTTAACTTTAACTTTATGGATTTTTTTAATTCTACATGCTGGGGGAACCTATATTCATTTTTTAAAATTTTGTCTTGTGAAGTATGGTTAGATAGGGTGGTTTTATTCTTAATTTCTGTTTGTTCCTCCTGGTGATATCCATGTATACAGATGTTGTTTGATGAACACATTGGCAATGAAGAAATCACAGAGTTGACAAGCATCAACAATTATTTTCCTGCTTCATTCTGGTTTTGTAAGTCATACAGTCCAGCTGTTTTCTTCCTTACTATTTCCAAATTTGTTAGTTTTTTGTTTTGTTTTAGCTTTTTGTTTAATTTTTACTCCTGAGCCTTGACCCTGTTCAGGCTATTTCTCATGCAGCCTATAGCTGCAGAGCCATTTTGTGTCCCAGCTTCTTGTCCAATGCAGCTGTTTGATTGTTAGCTGAGTTGCTGAGACAATAGAGAAGCAAAGATAGGAGGGAGAAAAAGGAGCATCGGTGCTTACAATCTGTCAGGCTTTTCACTGCTTCTCGGGTTGGATGGCATTCAAGATGCTACTGAGGAAGAACTGAGGATCTTTCAAAGTACTAATGGCATTTATGATGTGGCTAAATTAAGCATGCTGGGCATCCAGTTACTAACGTTGCCATGCAGGAAAAGAAAAGCCAAATCTGCAAAGACAGAATCAATGGGAACAGGAAATGTAAGAAGCAATGAACATGGGAAAGCTCAACACAGTGAAAGATGTAATGAATCAACTATATGCTAATACCTTAGATATCAGTGAATTGAAATGGGACTGGAATTTGATATTTTCAGTACATGATCGCTGTGATTACTGCTCAGGATACAAAAAGTAACAATGCTGTTTTCATAGTCAGGAAGAATAAAATGAATGAAGTATTTTAGTATAATGCAATGAGTAACCGAATAATAACTAATTCTGTCAGCAATCCCTTAATATGATGGTTATCCGAGTTTATGCTCCAAGCATTAATGTAGAAATTTAATGGGGTTTGGCCTCAGGTTCAGACTGAAAATAACAGTTTATAGGAACAAGATGTGCTGCATGGGGTGAAAAATGGGAATCACAAGTGCATTAGAGATACAGAATGGAAAGATGTAAAAATATAGTGAAATTGGACTTTAAAGAAAATAGTATAGATACAGAGCGCCTAGAAAATATATAAAAATATAATTTTAATTAAGAATAATTTCTAGTTTAGAACTAGACCTAGACATTAATGAAAACGAGTTTAATTTATTTATAATTTACCATCTTTTTTGTTCTTTCCTTTTTTTGATGAGCTTTTCTTTTGTAAAATAAAAGTATTCCCCTAGCCATTGAAGGGAGACACCCACTCTGTTTCCAAGTTTCCAGTGCTTTTTGTCTATTAAGCCTAGGTCAATCTGGTTATTGGTGGTTCAGAAAAGAATCTGCACAAGAGGCCATCATCTCTATAGGCACCATAGGGTAAATTACTTTATGTTGCCAGTGCGTCTGGTTTTCTCAGAAAAATATAGGAATGGTTTAGTATTGCCTTCTCCATACAATATGAAACTATGGCATTGTTGTTGTCATTAAGCAACAATCTGCTTCCAGCATCTTCCTATACTGGTACTGTCAATATAGGAGCTTAGTTGCTTTAGATGGATAACTGGAATTATTTTCATGGCTTGAATGCCCTGCTGGGAGTAGACTTTGATGTACACTCCTAGCTTTCTTTCCTAATTTCCACTAGGAACACATACCAATATACACATGCTGTGATGATGCAACGCAGATGGATTGGGGGTGGGGGAGAACTATTCTATAGAGATGTCCCAATGGTGCTTTTTTGAAAGACAATTGGACTTTATTTTTTCTTGAAGATGTTTCATTTCTCATCCAAGAAGTTTCTTCAGTTCTGTTCTTGGATGAGAAATGAAACATCTACAAAGAAAAAGTCCAGTTGCTTTCCAAAAAGCACCTTTGGGACAACCATGACCTGAATGACTGAGAATCTCCATAGAAATTACTCTATAGGGATCCATTATTACAATTACACTCATACATACATGTATGTATGTATGACTGTAATTATATGTACAACACATACATGTGTTGTAAATGTTGTGTTGTAAATGTTGTACCTTGATGAACGTATCTTTTCTTTTATGTACACTGAGAGCATATGCACCAAGACAAATTCCTTGTGTGTCCAATCACACTTGGCCAATAAAATTCTATTCTATTCTATTCTATTCTATTCTACATGAAAAAGGGTTTTGGCAAATTATGGGGATCACTTCACTTCAGCAATCCTCATATGTCTAGAAGAGGTTTCTTTCAATCACCACTGATTTATGCAGGAATTAACTTCCTTAAATTGTAGAACTCTATTATTATAACATTTTGTTTCATCTGAAGTTCTTTATCTTTTATTGTTGTTTGTTTCAACAGTCACTAACCCTAATAAGATTTCTATACATTAGACATTAATTTATAATTTATAGATTAAATTGAACTTATTTATATACTGTATACTAAGACAAGGAGGAAAAGGATGGCAAATCCTCTGTATTCACAGTTTAATTTCAACTTGAATTGAAGATTATGCTTCAATTGACTTTGAACAGAAGCAAAGAATTAATGATAATTTTATATCAGATAACACTTCAAATAGTCTATGGTCATCACATAAATTGTTTATATAAAATACAGCAACTGCAACACTTACAGTATTTCTTTATAACATTCCAGCATAGGTATACTTTACGTTAAAGTATACGTGAAGAGGATGTTACACTTACAGAAACATTTTGTCAGCTAACATATTAGAAATATAGTATCATTTGTTCATACAACAAATTTTACACACAGCCAAAAAAACCCGTAGAACCAATTGAGAATCTAGTTGCACTATGACACTTCCTGATTATAAAAAGGTTTCTATTTTAGATCACAGGTCTTGAGACAAAAACAAATCTTTTGCTTGCCTGGGTTGATGAAAGACATCATTGAAAAGCTAAAGGTAGGAAAACTTCTATTTTATGTATTAGCATATATGCACATTTTGAAAATTTTCAAATTTTCAACTTGAATTATGTTTTCAAATTAATGGAACATTGCTAAAGACTTTGAATATTACAGAATTATGTATTGAATGAATGCTATCTTTTAAAACTATATGCAAGCTTAAAAATCCCTGTTGTTTTTTATAGACCAATCAAGATGAAATAAAAAACAGCTAAAGTAATGAATATATGAAATAAAAATAAAAGAAAAGAAAATAATAAAATAAAATAAAATAAATCCACTTATCTGTTTAAATAAATAAGCATTGATACCAATACATAAGTTGAAAATTACTAACAGGTTCAAAATGGAAAATATAGCTATTTCTTATATCGGTATATATAGTACATATATAAGGGTGTGTACAGGAGTACCACTTTAGATATTCCTAAAAATTTGAGGATAGGAGATGAGGTTTTGACTTTTCATACACCGCAGAATATTTGATTCAGAATGGAAGGCTGTCTCAGGCCAATACACCACTCAGGATTTATTGTAAGGAAAATAGAAAGAGGAAATAGTACTAAATATGTTCATAATTTATTTATTTATGTTATTTATAAAAAAATAAAGACAGGAAAAAAACTCTAATATTTGAAGATCCATTATGCTAGTTTTCTTTATATCTGTTTGCCTTACTCCAAAACTTTTCAAATAATGGTTTTATTTTATTTGTTCAATTCTTAATATTTCCTTCATAGTTACATATATTTGTATTTATTCAGCAAATCAAGGAACAATTAATCTTGTTATATCTGCAAATATAGCCAGCACTTTGTAAGAACCCAACCAATGGACGAATAGCTTCACTATCACTTTCTTTCACCATCTCAGCCAGCGAAAATTGCTAATAACATCTAAGTCTGTTCAGCCAACCACAAATTACTGTATGTTCGTTCACATAACACACTGCAGGATTTGCACAGCAGTCCTTTATAGTGTTTTTGATCTCATTTCCAAAAGATGTTTTGCAGGATGTGAAAGTAGCTGTTTGCATTCCATTATAGTAGCTATTTCTTTTCAAAGGGATATTTCCTGTAGACTCTGTCTGGAATTGAATCCAAAGCAGTGGAGATCCCGACTGCACTGGCTAAATTCACAGAATACATCAACCACATACCAGCAAATCTCAATTCAGGCTGTTATGCAAATCATTTAGATACCGAGTCATGAGAATCCAGAAAACTGCACACAAGCCCATAGTTCTATAAACATGCATATGCAAGCATGTCATATGAACAGGGTCTTCTAAAATCCATTAGAATAAGCCTACAAATACTAACCTATGTAGCCACTAATATTGAGTAAGGATGTCCTCCAGAAAAGGTAGAATAAAGCTTTATAAGACAATTCTTATGGGAAAGGACATGATATTTTTGGAAGCTACTAGAGAAGTTGGCTACTATACCCTACATAGTGGAATTTCTACTCTAAATTGTAGTAAAGACTGCAGTACAGCAGCTATTTTTGTGATAGCTGCAAATCTTTTTAAATTGAGGCTAGTGAGACAAGGTAACTCATTTCTATTTCTCTTTGTCCTTTAAATAGTTTTGCTGTGCTTCATCATTCAGAGCTTTCTGGCCCCACTTTATCAAGTCTAATCATGATAAAGTGGAATGGCAGCACCTAGCAGATCTGGCTGTAACCTCTGCAAGAGTAGAAAGTGGCCGTGTTAAAAAAACAACACATATTTTACTCTCTGAGCAGTGAAGATACAGGGATGATGAAGGAAGAGTAAATTCTTTCTCTTTCACCCACAAAAGCCAAGGAGGAGGTGAGTCAGTGCAGTTGTAAAGCAGCAAATATCTGCAGCCCACCTGCAAGAGCAAGGGAAGCACAGCTTCTCTTTCAACATGATTGACCAGCTTCCTCTTTCAAACCATGTTACCAAACGAATTTGCATCATTTTAAAGTCAAATGCCCTCCACTTTCATGATATCATTTTGTCTTAATTATTTTAGAGTTACAGGAGATAAGATTCATCTTTACCAAAAGTCATTTACATGAAAGAAAATGAGTTGATAAAAGCAATCCCTAAATCTTCATAAAGGGAGTTATTTATGGGTAATTGCCCAATGTTTAATAGATCAAATTGCTTGTATTTAACAAACTGCAGAGATTTTTTGGCGACGCTCAGTACTCTTTCTAGAGCACTAATAGAATAACAGATTTGGAAGGGACCTTGGAGGTCTTCTGGTCCAAATCCTTGCTCAGGCTGGAAAATCTATACCATTTCAGACAAATGATTATCCAACATCTTCTTAAAATCTTCCAGTGTTGGAGCACCCATAACTTCTGAAGGCAAGTTGTTCCATTGGTTAATTGTTCCTTAGGAAATTTTTCCTTAGTTTTACGTTGCTTCTTTCCTTGATTTGTTTCCATCCATTGCTTCTTGTCCTGCCTTTAGTGCTTTGGAGAACAGGTTGACTTCCTCTTCTTTGTGGCAACCCCTTAGATATTGGAACACTGCTATCATGTCACTCCTAGTCCTGAATGACTTTGGGTGCATGGAGCCTCAGGATCTGAGTGTTTGTCATACTTAGTTCAGGACAGGTTGAACATTACTCTGTTCAGACCTAGTTTGCAACTTAGGGATTCACCTGGACTCGTGATTCCTGCTCAGAGATCTGGTGGTGGTTGTGACTAGGAGAGCCTTTGCACAGTTTTGGTTTATACACCAGTTGCAGCCTTTCCTGAATCAGGACTCTCTGCCCTTAGACACTCAAGCCCTAGTCATCTCGTCTAGATTGTTGCAATGCAATTTACATTGGGCTACATGGATGCTTCCACTGGTACAAAATGTGGCAGCACAAGAAGTCTTTGGAGGAACCTAGAATGACCCATGTTACACCAGTGCTTTGCAAACTGCATTGACTGCTGGTTTGCTTCTGGGTGCAGTTCAAGGTGTTGATTATGATTTTTAAACCCCTCCCATGACATAGGACCAGACTACTTGATGAAGCATCTTGTTTTGCTAAAACAACTCTGTCCTACTCGTGTTAGCAGAGGAGGCCTGCTGAAGGCCCCATTGATCAAGGAACTCCAGAAAAGGTCCAAAAGAAGAGTCTTCTCTGCTGCAGTGCTGGACTTCTGGAACATCCTGTACCCTGGGGTGAGATTTATCCCCACTCTCCTATCCTTCTGCAACAGCCTGAAGACCTGACCCTGCCAGATGACCTGGGGATTCAACAGGAGTGCACATCTTTGGAGGTAGCTACTGACCTAATTCGCTAACTCCACTTCCCCTCTGCACTTCCTGCTCCCCCTCTGTCCTTCTTTTTAATTTCATATTATTGTACTTCCCTTGTTTATTTATATTGTTCATCCCTTTGCTATTGTTATGTTTATATTTTTAATCTTTTTTTTCCATTTTATTGTTGTAAGCTGCCCAGAGTAGACCCCTAGCGAGATGGGCAGCAAATATATTTAACAAATAAATAAAATAAAAGTTGCTGGAATTCTTTTATAGCAAACTCAGACATCAGGCCCATATAAACTACACTAAGTATTTGGCTAGTTAAGTTCTCAATTTAACATAATATTGAGAATCATGTTTTTGAAGATTAATACACTCAGTTTTTCTAAAGTGCCCTCTGTACAGTACAAACCTGGAATTGTCTGATTGTCAGTGCTCCTTACCATGCAAAACTGTTCTAATAGGTAGTTAAACTTGATCTTTCTCCTATTTTATTCTTAGATAACGTATTAGAAAGCTATGAATAACTACAATCACAGTCTAATTACAATGGTTGAAAATAGCCATCCTGAAGAATACCGAATTTCATCACTTGTCTTCTACAGTTTCATTTTTACAACTGGCTTAGTTGTAAACATTACAGCTCTCTGGGTCTTCAGCTGTACCACCAAGAAGAAAACAACTATAACTATCTACATGATGAATGTTGCGTTGCTTGACTTGTTGCTTATATTCACCTTGCCTTTTCGAATGCATTATTATGGGAAACACTCTTGGATCTTTGGAGATGTCTTCTGCCGGATTATTAGTGCTTTCACTATTTTTTACCCCAGCATTGCAATATGGTTGTTAGCTTTTATAAGCATTGATAGATGCCTGGCTGTAGTTCAACCCAAATATGCCAAGGAACTCAAGAACACAAACAAAGCTCTGATAGCTTGCACAGCACTTTGGATCTTAACTTTAGTGACAACTTCGCCACTGCTTTTCTTATATTCTGATCCAGATAAAACTTCAAATTTCACCACCTGCATAAAGATGATGGATATTATCTACCTAAAGGAAGTCAATGTATTAAATTTTTGTCGGTTAATATTTTTTTTCTTGATTCCCATATTTAATATGCTTGGTTGTTATCTAGTCATCATCTATAGTATAATTCGTGGAAGAACTTCCAAGCTGAAACCAAAGGCTAAAGAAAGATCGATCAGAATCATTGTAACACTAATTACCCAAGTGCTTGTATGTTTTGTGCCTTTTCACATTTGTTTTACATTTCTGATGCTCCAAAATGGAGAAGCAAGCTACAACCCTTGGGGAGCATTTACGACCTTCCTCATGAATCTCAGCACATGTCTAGATATAATCCTTTACTACCTAGTTTCTAAGCAATTTCAGGCCCGAGTTATCAGTGTTATGCTTTATCGTAATTATCTTCGAAGTGTTCGGAGAAAAAGTATACGATCTGGTAGTGTGCATTCATTAAGTAATATTAACAGTGAGATCATATAAAGTAAGTAAAGCAATACAATACAATACAAATACATTTCAAAGCAATACCGTATACATGCATTACGTAAAGCTTAGAATAAACTTAAATTTCCAATAAATGTATTATGTTTAAAAAGGAAAGTTTTTCTTATTCCTCTTTTAAATTGTTTTTTCTTTGAAAAAGAAATTATTTTAGCATAAAATGCATAATCATTTCTGCCTCTTTAATATTAATATATGTTCTGTCCTAGGCTTCCTGAGAAAGCATAAATCACAATCTTAGTCCCAAAAAGCCTCTTTTATTGATATGGCTGTGAATTATTGTCATTCACCAGCCCATAATGATTCATAGTTTGTGAAGATTCCAACAGATGCCTGCTGAGTTGATACAGTCTTTCAGGGTAATTTTGATAAGCACCCAACTTTATCTCCCTTGAAATGCTGCCAGAGACCTAGTTGTCAATTACTTTTGCAAGGCCAAATGGAGCACAGAGTCAAACAGACGTCTCAGAGCTTGAACTGACTATATGAGCTAATTGCTTCCTGCAAAGGCTCATGTCCATTTGCTTCTTTTTTATGTCTTATGGGAGGGGCCAATAATCTCCAAGCCTTACTCCCAAGTCGTCCTTTTTTTTCTTAATTGTTCTTGCCTTGTGGCAGCTCTGCGCATGCGCACACTGGGAACAGGCTCACACTGTTCGTCTGTCTCACTGATGTCAGATTCCAGAGCCTTGGAGGCAGCATTTAACTACCAGATGGCCCTGGCTCCCTCTCTGCAGAGCCCTCGTCCAAGCCTTCCCCAGACTCCAGGACTGGCCCATGTTCCTCCCCAACCTCCTCAGTGTCCGACTCTGCTGCCAGTTCTGCAGGCTGCTGGCGGACCACAACAATATATTCCATTTTCCTTCATTATTTATTTTAGCATTATTTTTGCTACTGAGGTTTCAACTCTGTAACTTCTATGAGTTGCACAATTTATTAAGAAAAGAGAGTGATACAAAAGAAAATGTTCAAAATCACATGATTTCAATGTTTACAGTATTGGGAGGGGGTGGGAATTCCGTATTTCTAAATCAAGCGTTTCATCTTTAATAAAATTTAAATCTAATGGGTATATCCCTTAAGGCAAAATGAAAAGATCTCCAAACATGCTAATAAGTTTTAAATTACTTGTGGGAATAATTTACATGTACTTTCATTTGTCAAAATAGGTGGCTATCTCCTCAAAACTATGGTTAGACTGATTTAGTTTGTACATGGGGGGACCCACAGGAAATTCACTGTTGTAAACCTTATTGAAAGTAAGGAGGAAAAAATCTCAGAAAAAGGCAATAGCAAGCCATTTCTGTATTAGTGGCAATAAAATGATATGGAGATGTGTTTAACTTGGGGAGATTTTGTCATAGTGCCAAACCTAATGCATATTCAAGTGTTATTGCACACTGCATATGTTACTGTGCATCTAGTTGCTTATAATATAGATTTTGTTATAATTATTATTTAACAGCAGAGAGGGGAATGTCTGGGCTAAAGGTACTTTGCATCTGTAGTAATGCTGAACTGAACACCAAAGCTCTTTCTCCTGCCAATAATATGAAAAAATAAAGAAAGTGATGCTTAACGTAGCACAGCTAAAACTGAGGCATGGAAGAAAATGCCTAACAATGCATCAAAAAACAACAACACTTCTTCTGAGTAAGAAAAGCTAAATAAGGCTTAACAAGATATTAAATCTAAAGCTGAATTTAGGATTAAGGTTTCCATCCTAGAACAGAACCTTGCTGGTGAAGCAATAAAAAAACTCATAGAGAAGCCTTTGGTATTGCAAATTCTGATACAATACAGGTGTCACCAGTTTACCATCAAATAGAAAGATTTCCCCTATGTGTTCTCAAATGACTGTCACTGCTGTAAAGAAAGTTATCAGCTGTTTTTGTCACTCTCAAATACAACCATAGCCTCTTTATAATCAGTCCACTTACTGTGAATTTAAAAAAGCTTGTAATACAACACCTATAGGTGATACCAGATTGGGGAATGTTACTCTAGAAACATGTATGGAGGTAAATAAATACAGCCTTAAACACAGTGCTGAATTTAACTCTTAAACCCCAATGGGAGTTCATGGGGTAAGGTGTATGTGTGGAATAAAATAAAATAAACATATTCTAGAAAATAAAAAGGCAATGCACTAAAAAGTTTGCAGCCTGGTTGGCAACTAATAACTCAATCAATCTGACTTGGAGTTTATCCAGTCATGATTGGATAATAAGAAATTGTGGAGATACAGAGTTGAATCCAAAGGCATCTGTTAATTGGTAAAACAGTATCTGGAATTAATTGTGCCATTTTATCTGTATTTACCCTAAATCTGCTCCAAAGAATCAGATGACCCTTCAGATGAGATCTGAGAGACTGCCTGGTGGCCTTACAAATTTGATAAAACAAATAAATGTGTGGACAGTAAAGAGGAAAAGCAGAACATCTATCAATGAACATGCCACACAGATTCAAATCATTAGCAGTATAGATATATTAAACTCATATTTGGGAATGCAGCATTCTGAAGAATTTCATTTCTCCTCTGGATGAGGCCAAAGCTTCTCTAGACTTTACCATTCTGGGGGCAATTGGCAGTTTCCAGAAATAAAACTTCCAAGTTTGGTCAGAGCCCCTAACAGGCTTGTTGTGTCCAGGAGGTTGAATTATTTCTGATTCAGAAGATTTATCTATGAGAACTGTTAAACTACCTCCAGAGCAGCAAGTTCTGAAATTCTAAAGACAGAACACAGAGTTCTATAGTTCTAAAGAACATTCAGTTGCTGAATGGCTGAATTTCACACAACCCAAATTAATAATACTAAACATTTCATTTTTATAAATTACAATAGCCCCAGAACTAATATTTAAGATACAAAGAAGTGTGAATGTCTCTTAATAGTAAACTTACAATCCTGAAGGCAAGCTGCTGATGTTGAGGCCAAAAGAATATTCAATAGCTTCTACCAGGACAAAATCAAACATCACTGATAGCATCCAGGAACCCAGTAAAAATGACTGAAAAAATAAAAATAAAAATTCATAGTCACAAACTGTCCATCTTTTATAACAAAAAAATTATCCATTAAAAAGACAATGTTGCATAGGATGATTACCTATTCAGCATGCTCACAGAAAATGGACTGTACCCAAAGAACTAAATCTAAAAATACAACATTTATGTGGAGAAATTACAATTGCAAAATTAGACTACACTATACCAAAAAAAAGTTTTGCAATAATGAACCTGCAGAGTTGAATGGTCTGGCTACTGATGAGCATTTCTATTGCAGGAACTGTATCTTATTTTGCTTAATGGTCGGTCATATTAGGCAACGAGTCTTAATGCTGCATTATCTGTGCACCACGAAAGTCCTACAGGATTGTAGTGGAAAATAGTAATCAGTTAATAAATATCAAGAGAATATAATAGCAACATTAATGGCATCAACATTTAAATCATGGGTGTCCAACTTTTTGACTTGCCTCAGCTGCATTGAGTGATGAGAGTTGATTTGGATCACATATAAAAGATATAGTTAACATATATAAATCACATATTAATGTTAAAAGTTTATGATCTTGTGGGGCTGCATTACTAGCTGTCCAGGGTCGCATTGATATACTAGGCATCAGTTGAAGTTCATTGGACTGGCTGTGGCTTCTTCAACTGTGATGGTCATATCATACACTACTCTGGCAATGACACCATCAGAAGAAGAGCAGTGGGTTGCATACTAAAAAGAACCATAAAAAGTGTTCAAGAAGTCAGTGATAAGATTATAGCAATACGTATCAATTGATATGGACAGAGGCACAGAGGTCGTCAGCAAGGCTGCTTGCAAGGAAGCAGCTCTGCCCTTCTTCACAAGGAGGGAAGGAGTGTTTGTCAGAAACACCTGTTCATTTTGGATTCCCGGCATTCCCGGATCCTGTTCCTTGAACTTCAGACTATGTTTTTGAACTCTGAACCTTGGACACTTGTGGACTTGGACTTGGCTCTCAGACTTTGCACTCTTGGAGTGTATTTTGATTGATGGAACTCTGAACCTATTGGTATTGTTACCTCCCTCTTGCCTTGTGGGTTGGCTGGGACCCTGTATATGAATCCAAGAAAACCTGAGGGCTTGAGCAGAACTTCACCATCACCATTGGTGGGTGGTTTGTCACTGTGGTAAGTGACCAATAAACAGACCTGCCTTGCCTGTGTGACTTGGGTTAGAACACCCAATACCAAAGAAAGGTGACATGAAAGACTGTTTCAACCACCAAATCATAGTCCTGATATCACAGGTAAGTAAAATACTCTTGAAGATAATCCAGCAATGTTTGAATCCAACCGCCAAGAGGGAACTTCCTGATGTAAAATCAGGATTTCAGAAAGGAAGAAGAACATATTGCTAATCTATGTTGGATGATAGAAAAAGCAAAGGAATACAAAAAGATCTCTACATGTGCTTCATTAACTACACAAAAGCCTTCGATTGTGTTGACCTGACAAGGTCCGGAATTGCCTCAAAGAACTGAGAATATCACTAGACCACAACCTGCTCATTCATTCATTCATTCTACTGTGATCAGGCAGCCAGGAATACGGACACACAAAATGGTTCAGAATTGAAAAAGGCACTTGTGGCAAGGTTGCATCCTGTTGTTGTGGTCTGCCAGAGGCATGTGGAGCTGGCAGCAGATTCGGACAGTGAGGAGGCTGGGGAGGAACATGGGCCAGTCCTAGAATCTGGGGAAGGCTTGTATGAGGGCTCTGCATTGGAGGCAGAGATGGGGCCAGGGCCATCTGGGAGTTATGTGCGGACTCCGGAGCCTCCAGAGTTGGATATCAGCGAGGCAGAGGAACAGGGGGAACCTGTTCCCAGTGCGCACATGCACAGAGCTGCCAGAAGGCAAGAACAGTTAAAACAAAAGGGATGACTCTGGAGTAGGACGGAGATGATTAGCCCCTGCCATAAGACATAAAGGAGGAGCAAAGGCACGTGAGCCGTTTCCGGGAAGCAACTGTTGTTCGTGCTGGCCGGTTTCAAGACTGCAGCTTTGTGCTGACTCTGCGTTCAGTGTGGCCTTGCAAAGCTAATTGCCAATTAGGTCTTGGCAGCTGTCAAGGGAGATAAAGATGGGTGTTTATCACCATTATCCCGAAGAACTGTGGCAGATTTCTGTCAGACTCTTTACAATTATTTGGGACTCCTCTGTGAATGAACAGGTTGGGAATGAACAGGCTCCGAATGAGCAGAATTCACAGCTGTGGAAATAAAAAGAGGGTTTTTGGGACTCATTGTGTGCTTTTATTGTATCAGGAAGCCTAGGTCAGAACAGCTGTCACCTATACTAGTCAACGTGTACATAGAAATAGTTATGAGAAATGCACATTTGGAGGAATCTACCATTGGGGTTAAAATCGGTAGTAGGAATATCAACAACCTCATATTGTTGAGGAGATGATTCAATATTGGTTGTGGAAAGCAAGGAGGATGTGGAGTGGCTAATCCTGACAGTCGAAGATGAAAGTGAAAAATTCAGACTGCTTCTTAACATCAAGAAAAGAAAGTCTCAATGGTCCAAGTACCGGACCTAAACAAAACAGAAGCTTACTGGCTCTGGATCCAAACAACAGGGTTTATTTATTTATTTATTTTATATATGTATTTATTTATATTTATATTTATTTATATTTATTTATATTTTATTTATGCTTATATATCGTATAGTTATTTCATGCTTATGCTTATATATACTGTTGTGACAAATAAAAAAAATAAAAAAATTTAGGCTGTGGTCTTGGCACACAATGAGTCCGCAAAAAGTCCTTTGTAGCAACTCTGTGGAAAAGTCAGTGCTGGGAGCGTTTGCCTTCCAGAGCTTTTCACAGGCATCCTCCAGCCCCTGGCCACGCCTCCATCCAATAGCCAGGAACAGCTGCTTGCCCAACCAGAAGGTGGTTTCTTTTCCTTGGCGGTGGCTCCAACGCTTCGGCCTCGATCAGCTGTTCAGCACCAGGAAACAGCTCCCTGGCGCTGCTGATCAGCTGGGCCTTGCCCATCGCCAATCATCTGCACCCCGATCCGCCATTTGGCAGCCAGAAAATGGCTCCCTGCTGTGCTGCTGACCAGCTGGCTTCTTTGCTCACCTCAGCAGGGGCTCACCCAACACTCGCTCACCACCCAACTTCCCCCCAGGTTTGGCAAACCCCGGAGCAGAGTTTGACAGAAAGATTTTGACAACTGCAGAGAACACATAGGTCAGGGTGCAGACCAACAGTGAGATCATCAAAACAGTAAAGAAATTCATCTTCTTGGGCTGTAAAATCAACCAAAATGGACTGCAGCCCTCAGATCAGAAGGTGCATAGCACATGGAAGAACTGTAATATCTGGTATAAATAACATCTGAAAGAGTAAAGAAATAATTTTTAATGGGTTTTATTGTTTTAAATATATTTTAATCTGGGCCAAATTGAATAAGTTTTTTAAATATTATTTTATCTTGTATTTATATTGCTGTTCAGTTTTATCTGGCTGTAAACCGCCCTGAGTCCTTCGGGAGAAGGGCAGTATAAAAATCTAATTAAATAAATAAAATAAATAAATAAATAAATAAATAAATAAGCCTTACGACCAAATGCAGATTAGTTAATGCAATAATTTTTCCAATTGTTAACTTATGGCTACGAAAAAGGCAGATAGAAGAAGGGTGGGTGCCTTGGAACTGTGGTGCTGGAGGTTACTATTATGCAATAGCAAGAGCAAGAGCACTTAGACTTATATACCGCTTCACAGTGCTTTACAGCCCTCTGTATGCGGTTTACAAAGTGAGCATATTGCCCCAACAATCAGGGTCCTCATTTTACTGATCTCGGAAGGATGGAAGGCTGAGTCAACCTTGAGCCGGTGAGACCCGAACTCCCAAACTGCTGGCAGCCAGTGATCAGCAGAAGTAGCCCGCAGTACTACATTCTAACCACTGCGCCACCGCAGCTAACCCCATGGACTTCAAAAGTAACAAAGAAGTCTTAGATGAGCATATACGTAACTCGTAACACCTCAGAGCAAATTGCTCTGTTAGCTGATTTCTGTCCAAGTTCCTGCTGTCCAGGACCTTTATTACTGATCTCTAAAGGTATCGTCTAGTAGATTTCTGCAAGGTAGAACAGGAGCAAAACAAGACCCAATTTATACACATCAGTGCATAATCCTGCACTCACACAGAGAGTGCATCTTCAACTGCTACCGTACCTTAGAACAGAAATGGCCATTTATTCATTCGGGCTGCTACATACTTGTCTATATATTAGATACAGACAAATAAAAACAGTGAAATATATGTATAAAATTATACAAGTAGTTTTCAACTTATGATGGTTCACATGATGACAATCCAAATTAATGACAGCCTTGGAAAAGGTGCTTTACAATATATAAAGCAGAGTTCACCACGCAACAAGCATGCGCATGAGCGTGCAAGCTCCATTTGCACAAGTGATAGGTACACATACATGCCATTCACACAAATGGGAGCACGTACACATGCACTTTCCTACTGCTCACACAAGTAGGGATGGCGCGCACGTGCTCGCCTGCCACTTCCGCAGTCCACTTCTGAACAGCTCATGGCCTGGTAGTAGGCCGCAGCCCAGAGGCTGAGGACCCCTGGTATAATGCACTTCTCATTGTTGCACCACCTCTCTGTGGTCACGTGATTGTGATCTGCGTGCTTAGCAGTTTTTTTTGTTTCTGTTTTATTTACATTTATATCCCGCCCTTCTCCGAAGACTCAGGGCGGCTTACAGTGTATAAGGCAATAGTCTCATTCTATTTGTATATTTACAAAGTCAACTTATTGCCCCCCCAACAATCTGGGTCCTCATTTTACCTACCTTATAAAGGATGGAAGGCTGAGTCAACCTTGGGCCGGGCTTGAACCTGCAGTAATTGCAGGCTGCTGTGTTCTAATAACAGGCTTCTAACAGCCTGAGCTATCCCGGCCCATAAGTGCAGTTTGTCTGCACTTATGACAGATTGCCAAACACACATGACTGTATGATCGCCATCAATGGGGAAGTCAAAGAAGATTGCTAGCTACTGCTCTCTGCCAAGAGGTCTGAAAGAATTCTGTGCCAAAATCCAAGCAGGCACAAGGCTGAAGTCCTTGGGCACAGAGCTCTTTCAGCCAGTTCCCAGGGCAAGGAGGAGCCAAAATCCAAGCAGGACTTTCAGCCCATGACCAGAGAGGGAACACAGTAAGATAAGGAGTCCAGGATGTCTCAGGGGGCTGGAAGAGAGCCTAAGAGGTCCAGTGCAGGCCACATGCAAGTTTCTCTCTGCTCAGGAGCTGAAAATTCTGCTTCGATTTTAACAGGGAGGACTTTCAGCTTTTAAGCAGAGAGTTACTTACCAGGCTCCCATAGTCTCTCCATCCCCAAGCCACCCCGTGTTCCTTGTTTGAGACTCTTGTCTGCTTAATGACCTGCAAGATGATTTAATGACTGCAACTGTTGAGTCAACCAATTATATGACATCTCACTTAACTGCTATGCTCTACAACCAAGAGTCTAATCCCAGTTGTGTTAATTGAGGACTATCTGTATTGGAAAAAATAATTTATAAAAGCAGCATGGGTTCATTATTTCCACTTAGAGCCCCACAAAATGGGTGTTTTTATCACACTGCAAAAAGTAAACAAGACTGGAGCATCATGAATTTGGGGGCAAGGTTTCCATAATACGGTTCCACACATATTTCTGGCTTCCACTTGTTTTTCTCATGATATATTTGCATAGCAACTGACTTAGCTTACAAACAGACTAAATTTTTCCACTATCACATTTTGTGTGAAGTTCAAAATATTTTAGAAGGTGTCCTTTTCTAAAATTAAATTAAATGAGCTAATAAAATAGCAATCATTTTGCTTACTTTATTACTTAAAAATCTAATTTAAAATGGAAATTTAAAAATGGCTCCCTAGAATTTTTGCATGCCTGTTGTGTTAAATACTAGAATAGGAAAAAGAAAGACAAATAAGGAATATAAATATATTACTTATGAAACGGGAGAATAAAATCAGAACATGAACTTACTGAAAATTTTCTACTGCCATATCGCCTTTCAAATATTCTGAAGTTGTAGATAAGTAAACTACTGCAAAAAGTGTCTTTAAGATCAAGACACACTGTTCGTCCACAGAGCAACCTCCAAATCTAAAAGGTAATAAACAGTAGTCATAGTTTCCACTTGCATTTTATGGAAATTTAATATATAGCAGACAAACTTTAGCAGCTGGGAGATGAACTTTAAAAAAAGGGGGAGGTGCAGCAGGCAGGATGATATTACAATGAGGGGGGGCAAGTTTTTCTACAATTTCCTTCTGTATTTCTGAAGACAATGAAGTCAATATATTTGAAACACTAATGTTTAGTTTTCTCTCATGAAATGGCAGGAAGTAGCATCGGCATTGCTGGTGGTTTGTCACTGAAATTCAGCTCCCCCATTTTTGTCCAGGGACAGTAGGCAGATTCCATCTCCTGCCAACTCCAAAACATGTTTGTGTCATAATGAAAGATGACAAAATGTAGCTTCCAAATGTCAACTACTCTTTTCCCTAAGCTAGAAAGGGCTTATATGAATACATTTTTTTTCCTTATAACCTTCACTTTATAAATTATATGTTAACTGAAGTCACATTTTCCAGTTATAGTTCTGCTCCATTTACCTACAGAAGTTCTTCCTACACTCCAAAAACCACCAGCCCATAGCACAGTAAAGGTGTAAAACACACAAGGTCACAACATGCTGTTAATAGTTGTCAAAAAGAATCCTTCTAGCAAGGACAGTGCTATTGTTGGAACAAGTATTACCTTTCATCTCCATTTAAAGATACAAGTAAATGAAGAATGTTAGCACGCTTCAGCTACCCAGGCTTTAAAGTATGCTTAAAGGTAGCTATAAATATTTTGCCCGTGTTAACTTTTTTTCCTTGCGGCCCTAATATCAGATATTCTTTTCAAACTAAGCTCCATACTCTATGCAGCTGAGCTGAGCTGAACATTTTTTCTGTTTCAATTATAAACACAGCAGGGAGAGGGAACAGATCTCTGTCTGATATGAAACAAGGAGGTTTTCCCCCATTTGCTGGATGCATCATTTTTCATTCATCCAGAGTCCAAAGCATTCTAAGTTAAGTCCAGCTGGGAAGAGAGCAAGAAAGTAAAAAGAACCACTATTGAGAGACAAGACGAAACTGGCACTAGAAGGACTCCAATTCCTCACCACTTGTTCGTTCTAACCACTTTCTAAATGCTTGGGACTTCTCCTTAAAGGCACAAGTTATCACTGTCACAAGTATTAATATAATTCCATTATCTCTATATCAATTTGAGGGTGTGAGAAAAAGAAAAATAAGAAGAGCCCATAGTCCCAGCCTTTCAGTTTTAATACACAACAAAGAATAAGCTTTTTTTTCTCCCAAAAAATTGTGTGCAAATATACACTTATTTTTAGGCCAGGAATTTTGCTGAAAAGACTGTCTGGAATAGATCATAACCCCATGAATTAAGATGTACAGGGGCTGGTGTCCTGGGTTTAGAAATGTCACCTAGTATTATGTATAAAGCACAACATCTAGCAGTATTACTACTGTCAACTCAAGTTCCCCTCACCTGAAATACATTTGGAGCAATGTTTTTCTCCACAGTTACCAGCATAACCTTTGGATGTAACTCATCACCTTTGAAAAAAACTTTTATCTAATTTTAATTGTGAAGAGTTTTAACAGAACACAAGTTAACTAATTGTTAACAAAACTAACAAGAAAATAGACACTTCCTCCTTCCCACACTGCAGCCACAGTTAATTTCTCACATATCTACATTTTACATGAATGTTGCTCTGCTATTGGTTGTGGTATGGAGTGCTACATCATTCTAAATTTAAAGTTCAAAATATTCACACCACAGCTCATATTAAAAAATTAAAGAACACCAGGCCCATGTTTATCCCATGCCACAATATTATAAATCAATTGCTGCTTACCTGAAATTCCTCTTTTACTGCTTGCAGATTGTAGGTAAAAAACTTCTGATAATGCTGAAAGAGTAGAGCCAGTAGTAGCGAGAAGATGCTTGGTATTATTAATAGACCCTTTGACAGAGGCGCTTTATCTTCAAAAGAAAACAAAATACACATATATCCAACGAAGTTATGGTGAGGATTCTTAAAACAGTTTAAAAAGCAATCATGCCGTATAATCATCAATTGTGTTGTAAATGTTGTACCTTGATGAACGTATCTTTTCTTTTATGTACACTGAGAGCATATGCACCAAGACAAATTCCTTGTGTGTCCAATCACACTTGGCCAATAAAATTCTATTCTATTCTATTCTACTTAGTTAAAAAAAACATTTTATATTTACAATTAAATCTATTACATTACTAAAAGAACTTTCCACCTCATCTTACCCAAATTTTGGTTCAAGTTATGAAAACAAAACCAACTAGGCGCATGCAGGAACGACCTAATTCATTTCAAATGCTCAAACTAAGCCAGAAAATGATGTCGCATTTTGGGTTTCTCTGGGAAAATTCAGTCCAATCTGGTGCCTGAATCCAGACAGTGCCTGCAAGAAACAAAATTCCAGCCTCCTATAGGAATGCCCTGGAAATATAAAAACTTTCTCTTTATTTTCTTCTATTAGAAGAAATCAGACTGAAGCACACAAGCAAGTTAGAGCTTTGTAAAGTGCGCTAACAAAATACCTGATGTACTTTTAAAATATGATTTAAAGGAAAATAAATTGCTTACAATATTGTTATTTTCAGATAGATGACTACTCAATGTTCTTAGCATAGGCATGGGGAGGGGAGGATGCTCAGCCCAACAGCACAGAGATTACAGAATAGAAACAGAAGAAACTTATTATCAAAGAGTGCTCTACTGTAAGAATGAATTTCTATTCTTTCTGTAAGATAAATGAAATGTTACGCAAAATCAACCTGGGTGTTCTGTCCCCCCACCTCAGTCCGGGAGGCACGTGAAATGACTCAATTAGCCGGCAATTTAGTCCACGGCAGCTATCAGCTCTGGCAGCAAACCAGCGAGCATCTGCCAAGGTTTTCTTTTATCTTTCTTGATGCTGGCGTGTCAATCAGGAAGTCAGGAACAAACAGCACTCCACGCCAAATGCTCAGTCAAATAGTTCAGCTCAAGTTTTCTCCAGTCAGTTTGATTTGTTCGTCACGAAGTAGTATAGCAGCCCCTCCTGCTTTTATACCCTGTGGGGTGTGGCTCCGTGACTCAGCACTTCCTAGGCCTGCCCCACCCCTGCTTCTGTTGTTCCCGCCTCTCTTGTCTACGAAACCTGGGATCTAACCAGGACTGATTGTCCACAGCTGGGTCTGGAACCATTACCTGGGCAGGGGAAGATACAGGAGACAGAGGCCTTGTTACTTCCTCCACCTGGCCTGCCTCTGGCTCCTGGAGCTGAGCGAGAGAGGCCGGCCCTGCGGAGGGGAGCCCTGACAGCCCTTCCCCCTCACTCTCTGAGTCACTCTCTGGCAGGGGGCCAGGCCCGGGAGGGATTGGGGGGGGCTGGAGCCACAATACTGGGCTGTGGACAAGATGAATTAAGGGGAGGGGGGAAAAAAAGGCATTTACAATGGAGTAAATGGCATGTTTTTTCTTTCCTCCCGAATGTCCTCACTACCCATCTGAGATGCTGTAATTTTAATGAGGCAGATCACTTGTAAGGCAAGGAAAAGATCTCACAGCAGTATCTCTACTGTCTTTCCAAATATACCACTAGTCATTAAGGTAGGAATAAGTTACTTGTGGAAGTCAGTGAGTGTGTTTAGGAATTTGAGAACATGTTTTCGGAGCTCTTGCAAAACTGCCAGGGAAGGCTCACCTAATCACAAAATCACTGTGATTGTTCCTTGCTATGCTGTCAAGCAACACTGGAGGTTCCTTATCACTCTTCTAAGTTGTTTTGTTTTCATTTTTCTTGATTAGTAGCATTCCTTTGGGCAAAGCGTTGGGTTATAGCCAGCTACCATTTCCATCTGTTAAGTATGCCTGGAAAGCTCCTTTCTGGCTTGGGGCATTTTTATATATAATGAATACCCTGGCTTCCTTTTTTTTAAATTAACTGGGAAGAAAAAGTAGCTTGTGGAATTTACATCTAATCATAGGCTTAATATGGAAAGTGAGAAGAAATGACAAACATCCATATTAATTTCTACCATGAAATATTTCCATGTTAATTTTACTGCTTTATTTATGCATACTTTATGCTCTACCTATTGAAACACTGTGGTTCTTATCTGATGTTTTACTTTCTATTTACTTGATTAAAATAATTTTTGTTAATATTTTGTACACAGAAATATAGATGTATTTAGTAATTTATCCAAAAATCTGCAATTTAACATTCTGATTGTTATAATCTAACCCCTTGTTCATACAACATTCCACATTCTACCCACTGAATAACTCAAATTCAGCTCTCATATAAATGAAAGGGGCATGAATTCCATTTTAGAATAGCACTATTCCACTGTATAAATTAAACAACTGAATTAAAGAGAGATTGTCCTTTTGTTATACACTCTCAAGATTAGAAAAAACATTTTAAAGTATGTATATGCCATTTTAAAAGATTTAAGAAATATTGCAATAGATATACTTTGATTTCCTAGATGGTATAAAAATGACAGTCTGGTAGAAAAATACTATTTAAACAATGCCTCTTAAAACTGCATCAATGTTAACAGTTCTAAGAGGAAAAAAAACATTTTTCCTCTATTTAAGAAAGGATGTTTTGATATTAAGAGATCTAAATACAGATGTTAATGAATAAGCTCTACTTGAAAACAATTTGTAAACCAAGTTATTCTTATTTTGCCCTTGTTTAGCCTTAGTGCAGAAGTGTCAAACTTGCAACGACACATCGTTATGTGACATATTGCAATTTTTTTACCCTTCGCTAAAACAGGGGTGAGCGTGGCCTGTGCGTGACGCATCTGGCCCGCAGGCCATGAGCTTGACACCCCTAGTGCAACACATGAACACCCCTAGTGCAACACATGAACTAAGCTCTTGTACATTTTTCAACAAATCAGGATTAAAACAAGCTCTGCTTGTGGATATGAACATAGATTTAGTGAATTTGTATCCTCATATAATATGTTATTTGCATAAACAAGCACTTTCTATAAAAGCACATTAGCATCAAGTATTAAGATTTCTTTCAAATCTTTTAATCTGGTCCAATTTAGATCACTGTAAATACACTATAAGCATTGGGTTCATATACAACTCACTAACCATGTAGAAACTTGAAGACATTCTATTTAGTAAACCACATGTGAATATTGTGGTTTATTTTAGCTCAAGATAATTATCAAAAAAGGAAATATCAAACTGACCACTGCTAAATTCAATTAATTACCATATTGTAGTAATATAGTTGTTCCTATTGTACAGAGCACTCAGCTTCTAGTTTTTAATTTGCATTGTTAGCCACTTTTCACTTGTGCTTAATTTACCTGGAGAATTAACTGAGCGGTGTACAACCAGCTCAAAGTTACTAGGTTCCTGGGTTGTACAATATCATTTACTTGGGGAAAGGTATTAGAACCGTTTCTCACCTGAACTGGCATTTGTTCAACATATATTTGTTCAACATATTGGGCTAGAAATAGTCCAATAGGTGTTGTGCAATTGTATCCAGTGAGTCATGGAAACGTAGTTGCAGGTTTGATTCATACACCACATTGAACTTTAAAATAGTTAATCTGGTTTTGTCTTAATGTTTTGTGGACCTTGTCACTGTGGTTTCTAAACCATGGTGCATGGTTTAATGTACTTAGGCAAACATAGCAACTTATAGTGGCTTAAAACCATTCATTAGGCAATTTAATTAGGTCACAGTTAAAATTAATTTTAATCCCTGCTGGCCCAATCCTATGCATGATTGTTCGGAATAAGTTTATTCAATAGAATTTATATCTGTTGGTAACAAAAAGCTGGACTCTGGCATCAATGGGATGTTTAGTCGGTATGAGTATGTACATGAGTATGTACTCTCCAAGCAGAAGCAAGTTTTCAGTTTGAATGTACTCCCTGATCCCAGCTGTAACTGGACTTTCAAGTAGCAGCTATGGTGAGGAGCATGTTTACACAACTATGATCAGAATGCCAACTGCAATCTTTCCCGAACCAGCCAGATTTAGCAGCAGTTATCCAGCCCTTGTTACCACCCAACTTGATTATAGCAATGCATATGGGGCTTTCCTTGAAGTTGAGCCAGAAAATGCGTCTTGTGCAAAATGCAACTTCTAGGTTGTTGACAGACACAGTATACAGGAAGCATCATAATACGGCACTGAAAGATCTATCCTAGCAGCAAGTTTATCTGCTGATTACAATTCAAAGTATCCATACTGCTCTATAAGGCCTGACTTTACAGCTTAGGGACTGCTTATCTCTCCTACTAAAACACTAATCAGTAAAAGTGAAGATACCCTTGTTATTGGAAATTCCATTATTGGTATGCAAGAATAGGTTTGCATTAGCAAGCTGGCTAGGGAATTCTGGGTGTTGAGGTTCACACCTCTTAAAGTTGTTAAGGTTGAGAAACCCTTAGGGTCACCCACTTGACTCTCAAAATTAGAAAGTTGGGAAACCACATCTCTTCCACCAAGTGTTTGTTAATTAAATGTTAGATTTTAATTCTAACTCTTCTGTTTACATTTTGCACCTTTTCCTGTTGCATACCACTTGGATGGTCAGAGAGTGAAAAGATGGAGTACAGGTAGTCCTCAACTTACACGTTCATTTAGTGACTGTTCAGTTACAACAGCACTTAAAAAAGTAACTTATGAGCCTTTTTCACACTTATGACCATTGTAGCATCCCCATGGGTATGTGATCACAATTCAGATGCTTGGCAACTGATTCATATTTATGACGGTTGCTGTGTCCCAGGGTCCTATGATCAACTTTCGCAACCTTCCGATTAGCAAAGTCAATGGGGAAGCCAGATTCACTTAACAACTGGGTTATTAATTTAACAACTGTGACAAGAAAAGTTGTAAAATGGGGCAAAGCTGACTTAACAAATATCTTACTTAGCAACTTAAATTTTGGGCTCGATTGTGGTTGTAAATCGAGGATCTATTAACTGTAGGATTAAATCGAGGATTAACTGTAGTATAAATTCAATTATAAAGAAGAGAAAGATAAGGAGCTATGTTTCTCTTCACTTGCAAGATTGCAGTGTATATTGGCGGTGGAGATCCTTTGACAGCTATTATGCAACAAAATTTCATTTTAATGTATGCCGATTAGTGTACATTCAAAGTGACAATAAAGTATTCTAAGTCTAAGATTCACCCTGAGGGAAGACACCAAGCAAAATCTTCACTGAAAGCATACAGCAAAGTAGCATGACTGGCTGGAAAAGAGAGAGCTGCTTTATCTCTACTCAGATTAATTTAGGCAGGGGGAAGGGGGTGTCTCCAAACTTCGCAACTTTTAAGAGTTCTACACTTCAATCCCCAGAATTCCCCAGCCAGTTTGGAGACCCCCCTTACGCAACTGACCCGCAAGAACCCCTCGAGAGATTCCCTAAACCAGAGACCTCCAACCTTTGTCACGTTAAGACTTATAGACTTCAACTCCCAGAATTCCCCAGCCAGACAGCACGGTAGCCAACCTGCAGCATGGCTGACTGAGGAATTCTGGGAGTTGAAGTCCGTATGACTTTAAGTTGCCATGCTTGGGGAGCCCTGCGCCTAAGCCGTTATGACTTTAAAGCCAGGTTCCTCCCCTGGCAGGCAAGAGGCGTCCGGCTCGGGCCGGGAAAGAGCTCCGGGATGGAGGTTTAGCCCCTGAAAGGAGAGGCCGTTCCCAGAGCTAAGGAGAAAGGTGAGGAGCCGCCTCACCTTGCAGCGCAGCTCCGGACCTTTTGCCCTGTGGCGCAGCCCCTCCTCCCGGGCGCGCGGATACTTACACAGCCCGCTGGAGCCCGTGCTGGTGAACATGGTCCCTGGCGGGGAGGGTGGGGGACAAGCGGTTGCCCTGGCGACGCGCCTGACCTCGAGACAGCCGCCGCTCCGCTGATTTTTCCCCCCTCCGGAGGCCGAGCAGCCTCGGAGACTGCCGGGCCTGGAGCTCCTGCTAAGGCGGCCGGGATGGGTCAAAGCCGGCAGGGCAGGGAGACCCCGCACAGCGCCCCCTGCCGGAGCCGCTGCTTCGTCCTTTTTCCCGGACGCGCGAGGCCGGGGTTTCTCTCGGTTCTTCTGCACGCCTCCGTCTAAATAGGCCTCTGCCTCGGTGGGGTGGGGCGGGGGGCTCGGGTTGAAGTCAGCCTAGCTGAGCCCGGTAGGAGTCCCGGCCTGCTTGGAAATGCACAGGGGAGCATCCCGTGGAGTCTCGCAGGCGCGCACATGGTCGTTTCCTTGGCAATGGCATCGCTGCGGAAGGGCCGGCCGTGGTTTCCCTTCTGGTTCGTTTGACTTCCCCGTCTAGCCTCCCTGCTTGGGGTTCCCTGGGCGATCCCTAGATTCGAGGAGTCGTCCCTTGTTGTGACCCTGCATGTAGTATTCAAGGTCAGCGGGATGCTGCCATCTGCTGCGGAACTGCAGCCTTGGAAGTTAAAGGTGCAACGTATTTGCAGAGAAAACCAGAACTGTGGAGGTGGTTGCACGGTCGTTTGGCTGCAGCCGGGGAATTCTGGGAATTGAAGTTCACCTGCCTTGGCAGATTTCACCTGTCTGATGGTCACTTGTCTTTAAATGATATGGGATCTGCTGCTTGAGCAGGAGGCTGGACTAGAAGACCTCCAAGGTCCCTTCCGGCTCTATTAGAATAGAATAGAATAGAATAGAATTTTATTGGCCAAGTGTGATTGGACACACAAGGAATTTGTCTTGGTGTATATGCTCTCAGTGTACATAAAAGAAAAGATACGTTCATCAAGGTACAACATTTACAACACAATTGATGATCAATATATCAATATAAATCATAAGGATTGCCAGCAACAAGTTATAGTCATACAGTCATAAGTGGAAAGAGATTGGTGATGGGAACTATGAAACGATTAATAGTAGTGCAGATTCAGTAAATAGTCTGACAGTGTTGAGGGAATTATTTGTTTAGCAGAGTGATGGCCTTCGGGAAAAAACTGTTCTTGTATCTAGTTGTTCTGGTGTGCAGTGCTCTATAGCGTCGTTTTGAGGGTAGGAGTTGAAACAGTTTATTCTGATTCTGCCTTAAAGTTGCGAAGGTTGAGAAACACTGCTGCAAACTACAGGGAGTCCTTGGCTTACGGCCATAATTGGGCCCAAAATTTCTGTTGTTAAGGGAGATATTGTTTAAGTGAGTTTTGCTTGCCCCATTTTACGATCTTTCTGGCCACAGTTGCTAAGTGAACCACTGAAGTTGTTACCTTAGTAACCCAGTTGTTAAGGGAATCTGGCTTCCCCATGGATGTTGCTTGTCAGAAGATCGCAAAAGGGGATCATATGACCTCAGGGCACAGCAATGGTCACGAACAATGATCACATGACCATGGGGATACTGCAAAGGTTGTAGCTGAAAAATGGTTGTAAGTCACTATTCAGTGCCATTCTGAATGGTCATTAAATGAACTGTGGTAAGTTGAGGACAACCTGTATGTGAAGCCTGCAGCTCTTGAGCTTCTGAAGTGTGCTACTGGCCTGGAGATTTCTATCTGTGTTAACAATTTTGAGTAAGGGGCTATCACAGATTAGTCAAAGTGGGCTGAAAAATGACATTTTGTTTACTGTGTCTCAATAAAGAATTGACATCACATGCACAAATTTTCATGCCATGATTCTTTAATATCTCCCACTTTTAATTTTATAAGTATATACAGTTTACCTTCTCTTAAGTTGTCATAGCAGGGCAATACAGATCTTATAATATGTATTGGGGCATGATATAATACAAAAATCTTCCTCCTTCTTAGGACTCCATTGTTTTATGTTAAAAACCAACAAAGAAAAGACATCTAAACCAGTAAAATTAATGCATGCCTCAAAGAAAAGTAAAACTGTTAATTATTAGAATGAAATAGGATAATTGCAGTAATTATTTGTAACAACTCACTATAACATGAATTAAGGGCAAAATCCTGCCTACCTGTCAAGGAGATTTTATGGGAGTCGGCTCCTGGATAATTTAGGCCATGGGGGCTTCTCTGGACACAGCTAAATCTGGCTAAATGAATTAGGATTTATGAATAACAAGTGGAATCAAATCCTTCTTTTCCATTAATTAATGACAGGCTATGCACATTACTCAGATTTCCTTGGAGAAGGAATTGTATAATGTATTAGTAATGGATGATGCTGGCTACATTATAGAGAGTTTGAGATAAATATTGAAACTATATTTTTTACAAATGAACAATATAAATGCAATATTTTTATAATAGTAGCCTTATAATACAAGACTTTGATCTAAATAAAATTGTAGACCATGTCATTGGTAATAATTCTCTTCATGCTTGAGCTGAGTGTATCTATATACATTCTGTACAATGCATGGATAATTCAATCTGTGAGTCAGTACACTTTACTGCTATATTTTCAGGGATGTCCTGTGACAAGGATTTGCTGGTGAAAATTAGCCCTTTCAGTTAGGAAAGCAATAAATGCCATATAATCAGGGGTGGGTTCTACTTCCCTTTACTACCAGTTCACATTGTGCCCGTGCGCATGTGCTTGCTCCGCTCACACACGCGCACTCTTCTGCATATGTGCAGAAGTTTCTGCGCATGCGAGTTTTGATGACGTTTGGGTCAGTGGGCGGAGCCTCCCGCAGGTTTTACTACCAGTTCTATAGAACCGGTCCGAACTGGGGGCAACCCACCAGTGCATATAATGCTGATAATTGTGAAAAGGAGATGGGTAGCCTGATAGTCTTCTAGGATGAATTCAGTGTCTCCTGAGTTTCTACTATTTCCTTTTTATTGAGAATGTTAACGACTACATACAAACAAATATTATTGAACAAGATACTTGTTTCTATTCCAGCTATCTCATCTTGGAGATAACAATAGCTTAGTGACTATTAAGAATAGCATGTCAAGACACAAGGCCTCTTTCTGTAACTGATATCAGCACATGCCCTTTCAAATTCATCACTCACATAGACATAATTTTCAGAACTCTTTCTGGTTCTAGGTTCATTCTCGTCACAAGTGCCTCTCATATAAACGGACATGCGGGATATCTTGCTGCCATTAGAAGACAAGATGAAAAAATAACATTATAAATTACTTGTGCTTCCTTTTTGTTAACTCCTGACCTTTTGAGGCTAAACACAACATCCAAACAATAGCCCTTTCCAGGGATGCAATCAGCTGGCTACAGATGCTTATGAATAGCTGTTCAGAGGCTTTCAGAAAACAAAAAGCTGATACTTTTCAGTACAATGGCCCAAGCAAAAGAGGCTTTATAGTAACCTCTTGATTTGTTTCTAAACCACATATAATTGCAATGATGGAGGATGCCATTGTGTTGTGCATAGTAATTGTATGACCGAGTGTCTTAGTATTTAGATCTCCCTTCCTCAAGTTCTTAAAGAGATGGCTATAGCTGATGTTAAGATACTATAATTAGCAATTTTTTAAAAAAGGTTGGAGAACACAATTGTCATGTCTCATTCACTACTGAAACTCTCGTGGTTGCACTTGTTACATTATAAAATCAGGAATTGCAGTGGTGTTTCTGAGAGACTTAAAGAGCTTCATAGTTGACAGACTGCAAAGATGGAATGTTTAACTCTGGCTGAGTTTCTGGCATAGTTTGAAAATATTCATATGACATGGTAAATTGTTTAGTTTGGATAATGAGAATGCCTTAGTTTTACCCCCTTTTACCATGCAGCTGTTTAATCACACTTGAGGTTTTGATAAAAGTAAATATATTATCTAAACATTTGTGTCTTTTTTTTTATATTTAAAATATAGGATACCTTATTATGGCATTCCACCTTTATTTCCTTTTTTATTCTCTCAGCCATTGGAAAGGACATTTTTAAGCCTGTGCTCTGTATGTATATGAGAAAAATGATTTGCGAAACCACCCAAAATGATGGAAGTTTTAAAAAGAAAAAATTTAAACCCACAAACATGGATTGTTCTCCTTCGAATAGCAGTTTTGGGTTGCTTCTTCACTGTTCACTTTGCTTGGATTTTAGATCACAAGGGAGAGGTCTATGTTACTTAAGTTTATTTATTAATTATTGGTTGTTTTTATCCCATCTTTATTATTGGTGAAAAACCTGTTTAATTAATATTGAAATTCAAAAATTTGTCTCTTAGGTAAAAAAGAAAAACAATCATTGTCAGAGATCCCAGGATATTTGTTTACTTTGGAAGTTGCATTTACCATTCTTTAATAAACATTTGTATTAGCAGACTTGGCACAACATACAGCTGGATTTGTGCCAAGTGCTAACACAGCTAACATAGTTCCAGTCTGTACAAGTTGTTTGCATGCTTAAAACATAATCTGTTACTGAAGAACTTGGAAGCGATATTATCCACTAATTTGCACTGGGACAAAGATGTTAAAAAATCAGACAGACACAGCTAATTCCATGCTTGGTTGAAAGGAAAAGTTGCTCAGACAAATCAATAAACAAATCCAAGATGTTAAGATAGTTGTCATGGAGAGGTCAGAATATTCCCTGTCAGGGTACCTTTACTTTGTCCACAGTTTTAAGTTTTATATTTTTAAACTTTTAAGACATCTATTTGCAACAATCATGTGCAGTTAGTTTTTAGATTTCATTTAAGGAGTCAGTGATTCATGCAGCCCTTTTAATTTGTTAAATTAATTCTAGCTTGTGGGATTAACACAATTGGCTGTATTGCAAATTAATCAGAAAAACTGGATTTGTATAACATATATGGCTACAAAAACAATGATGGCAAACTTACGTCACGCATATCAAAGATGACACAGCACAACATTTAGATGACATACCAACTTTCACCAGAACCTGACAACTATTCTTGAAAGCTTGTTCTCACATATTTTGGGGGGCTGTAGAGGCTGCGTGTGAATGGGTTGTTCTTCGTGCAGCCTCCAGATTGTGCTCTCGTGACTACTGGACCTCCAAAAATAGAACAGGAAATGCTTTTGAATGGTTTTTGGAGGCTGCAGATGCTGCAGAAGAGTGTTCTCCAAAGCTGCTCCAAGAACAAGGCCTCATGCCATCCAAAGTTGTCTTAGGTAGGCCTTGGTGGGTGGGAGAGTGTTGGTCAACAGAAAGAGAACTCTACCTGAAGGTAATATGATCGGACCGTATATTTTTAAAATAAATTAATATGTAAATAATTGTTTCTCGTTTGTTGGTGGGAGCGGGATGGTAGCACCAGCAGAGTCAAGTTAGGCATTTCCCCAATTTTTGATGCATTGAACCCAAAAGTTTTGCCGTCACTGGTTAAAATGTGGATGATTAGTTAATGGATCACCACAATTGGGAACCCAAGCTATTAGCCAGTGAAGATTAAATAACTTATGAAAAGTGGACTAGGCTGAAAACAATTTTATCTTTGTATTACTGTCAGCATTGCACTAAGGGCAACACCCTGTGTATTTTACCACACTCAACTATTGCAAGAATGTGTTATTCACATGCAAGTAAAGTATTTCATATACGCCTAGGAAGAAAACAGGTATGCAAACCGACATTTCTTCCATTTCTATTAAGTTTTGGTGGGGACAGGAAAGGTCCAGAACAAGATTATCAAGAAATTAATTGGGACATAATACAAAATGCAGATTGGGACATAATACAAATTGCAGTAATACAGTTATGATGTAACATCTCAGAATAGAGATTCAAACAGGCACATGGGGAAAGAATGAAAAAAAAAAGAAACAAGTAGGGACAAAGAGATGAATGAATAGATTCCTTTCTATTACCAGAAATGTGACAAATATGGGAGCCAGTGCAGGATGATGGTTAACTGATTTGGATTGAGAGATCTGGGATGAAGACTATAACAGAACATGGATCTTATTGAATGACTTTAAAAACACTTTCACCTAACTCATTAGAACACTTGCTGAGTAGTAGACTACTACCAGCCTAAGTATGCCTCCTGACATATAAATGCAATAAAGAAGTTATACATAAATATGAATAAAAGCAGTGGTTCCCAACCTTTTCTTGTTTGAGGCACAACCTTTTCTTGTTTGAGGCACCCTTGGAAAGCCTTTCAAAAGTTCCCGGCACCCTTATAAGGAAATAGATATTTAAAATCTCCGTAGCTCAAAAGTTCCCGGCACCCTCAAAAGATCTCACGGCACCCCTTAGTGCCGCGGCACACTGGTTGGGAACCACTGAATAAAAGGGATAAACCCTTGAAACTTGTCATATTTCCTCTAGAATTCCAAAGCCTCTTTCAGGTGGCTTTTTCATCAAGTATTAGACAGAATTCACAGACAAGTTCATCTAAAACCCTTCTAGGCTCATCTTAGGCAATTTTCCTCAAGTGGATGCTCTCAAATATTTGGATCAAAAATGTAAGGAAAGTCATGGCAAACTAGAATAGAATAGAACAGAACATAAAAGAATAGAATTTTTTATTCTAACTAGTGAGCCTCATTCTAATATAAATATCATGATTCTGTGTGTTGTGAAAAGAGCTAAATAACCACAAATAAGTTACTGGCTTGGAAATGTATGTGCTTACAATAGCTCTTCAATCTGATGCATTCCATATGGCTTTGGAACTTTGGCTAATAATTATGAAGGATAGTTGTAACTAGTATGAATATTCCCCGGGAAGCCTCTCTCAGAGTGGTTCAATTATTAACTTTTTCATCCAGATAAACACTTTAAAAATGATTGTTGGAAACACTAAATTTTGTATGTGCAAGATAAGGGATTATGAAGAGAATAAAGACACATAAACAATCACTCCGCAGAATTGTCAAACCCGCTTTCATTTAACATTGTCATTGCTCACTGCATTGTATCATCTTATTCACCAGGTTCTCTGAGGCTCCAGATAAAACTTTTTTTATCTGAGTACAGATCATTAAGCCTGTTTGGCTTAGTGGTTTAGGCATGAAGCTAAAAATTAGGAGACTGTGAGTTCTAGTTCTACTTCAGACAAAAAACCAGTTTTGTGAGGCCTAGGAAAAAAGTAAGGGGCAAACTACTTCCAAATATCTTGCTAAGAAAACTGCAGTGACTAATCAAGAGGAGTCAAAGTTGACTCAAACGCACAGGGGAAAAAATAATTAACTATCAGTATGAAAATCTGACAATCAGATTACATGATGGGAAAGATGCTGGGTGAATGACAAGCATCAAACAAAATGATCCACATCAAACAAAATGTTCACAGGTGTTTGGCATCCATAGATGCCTAGGTTCAGTCCTGACATCCCCAAGCAAGACCAAGAAAGAAAACTTTAGAATGCTTCTAATACCGCATCATATCAGGTTACTTAGTCTATTGGTCTGAATTAGTATAAAGCACTATTTTTCACTGGATTTTTTGCACTGTGGTGAATGAATATATTGTCAGTCAAAATTGGCTTATTATAGTATGCATGATTCATGAGCTAGATGCTTATTTAGCTTTTCTTCAGCAAGAGGGGGGAGAGGCTATTTAGTCATTGCTAAAAATGTTGTTCTGAATATAAATTAAGTAAATGAAATAATTCATGAAGCCCAAATGGTGAGAAACAAAAGGAGTAATCATGGGAGACTAGGAGAAGGAATGTAGGGAGTTGGCAAGGTGTGGGGAGTGTGGAGGAGGTGTGGAGGCGAAATATAATGCCAATCCTGAAGTTGTGCAAATTGTCTTGCCTTCAGTAAGACTGGGAAAAAAGGAAGGAAACTTGGAAAGAATTATGTGGGACAAGATTGCCTTAGAGAAAACAATACCAATTTCACCGTGTACAAGGAATGGGGACTTACATTTTAATAGATAATTATTGTTTCTTCGTATTTTTGTTCAAAACCTGCATATGTATGCAGTTGTTCACACTGTAGGTATCTCTTTAATACAATCAACCATAAAAACCAAAGTTATCTAATGCCGACTCCTCAACCATGTTATCCCAAAGCCTGGGAGAACCGGTCTTTCATTATTTCCTGAATGACATTAGGGTGGGAGCGGTGTGAATCTCTGGGTGGATATCCTTCCAAAGGGCAGGCACTGAATTCCTGGGTCCTATTAGATGTCATTGTTTGATAACCACCCTGCATGATTTTACTGGATGAGCAGAAACAGACTGAGATAAAATGGTCCCTCAAACAGCCAGGGCCTATGCCATGAATGGCTTTATGGGGGAGAACCAGCACCTGGAATCACCTGGAAGCTAATTGATGACTAGGGTGCACCAATGCTTCCTTCAAGGCCAAGTTGACTGACTACTCTGAAGGAAGCTGATACCACCTGCCAGGCAGCCTTAACAGTATTCAGGAGAACGCCAAATCTAACAAGTAGCTGGTCAAGCTCACAGACTGGAGGACCCAGTCAAAGAGTATTTGTCACACAGGCCTTGCAGCCACTGTAGCCCATTCTTCCCCACAGAGATCAGGTAATTTTAAATGGGGCCACTGGGCAGCTTTCAGCATATGCAATAAAAGCTGAGAAATAAACTATTTCGTCACCTTTGTTGCAACATTGTGATTCTTATAGAAATAAGTTCTTACTCATGCTTAGTCTGCTTGCCACGAAGTTCTTCAGAAATAGGTCCAGAGGCTGCCTAAATCATCTTTCCAAAGGATGCTCTAATGATTTTGCCTCTGTGGCTGGGTGACTCTAATATCATGTATGCAATGCCTTTTAACTATAACCTTATAATGGCGCTATCTGCCAGACTTCTCTTGGATGAACCTTCCCACAATTCAAATTGGCACATCGGTGAGAGAATTTGATGTGAGGCCTGAAGCTACTTCAGTTGCCTTCTGATAGTTATGACTGCAAGCAGGAGAAAACAGACAAGAGATCTGCTGCCCTAAATTGCCTATATATAGATATGTCATCTGAAAGTACAGTGCTAATTGGAATTCTTGTGTTATTATAACATTTCCTTTCCTTCTAAAAATAGTATTAACTGGAGGTCTGTTATTTTTGGTCCTTGGATTAACAGTTTTTAAACCAAAAGACTAGGAGGGAGGACTGGCATAATTCTTTTGGAAGGTACATTGAGTGGTAGAATAAGATTGTTTCTGCAAAAACAGGACTGATGGAGAAAAACACTATTTTTTGTCAAGCTCCAAAATCCAAGAAAGACACATTGAAATTCTCTCACAATGAAATAAAGGAAAAGTAGTTTCCTTTATTGTTCCTCATCTACAGGCAGAAACTTTGCCAAACTAAAGCAGACTATTTGCAACATAAAACATACTCTGGGAACCGTTAAGGAGGAACTGTCTTCCCCCTTTTCCTCCCACACAAAAGATCTAAAGTGTGATGCTTCTTGCTCCTTTGGAATGCACTGGCTCTAAGCTGTACAACATTCCATCACAATTTCCCCAAATACCGTACATTACCATATTTACATATTTGGAGGAGAAGACTGAAGAGCCACTGAGTGTCAAGCAATGACTGATGAAGTTCTGACCCTTGCAAGTTACGCATTTAATTCAAGGTAAATCAAAGATAATGTCAACATGACCTCAGTAAATATACTGTACAAGGACTGTGACCCCAAAGCCAATATTTTCCAAGGACTTTTAGAAAATGGAAGGGGAAGGTTAAATTAAGATAGGGTTATTGTTGATGGTGAATTACAGTGGTTCTGTGTGGTCAGTTATTGGATATGAACATAGAATCCAGCAATCAATTGATTCCATCAAGATGACATAGGCCAATGATGGCAAATCTTTTAGGCACCAAGTGCGCATGCGCCCCCAAACTGCAAGGTATGGGGGCATGTGCCCGTGCACCTCATGCATGCACGCACCCATGCACATGCGCCCACACCCTGCGGCAGAGACCCGAAGGCCAGCTGGCCGGTGGGAGGCCTGCGCGCATGTACGGCAGACACCCAAAAGAGCTGGGTCGATGGTGCGTGTGCCCACAGAGAGGGCTCTGCGTGCCACCTCTGGCACGCGTGCTATAGGTTTGCCACCACTGACATAGGCTGAGTGGATATAACATACTTAAATGAAGTTTTTGTGGATTTGCTAGTAGTGCCAGAATCTGCAAGCCCCCTGCACTTTTGGCACACGACCCCCCTGCACTTTTGGCACGCAACAGTAAAAAGGTTACGGGTGAGCCTCATAGGCCTGTTTCACACCTGGACATAACCATAAATCATAGATCTCCTTAATTTATTCCTCAGCAAGTCTCAGCAGAAGATTCGTGAAGAAAAAGAAGAGCTAAAGAATCTTAAAAATCCAATGAAGGCCTATAAAGCCTTCATTTAGCATGCAGAGGGAGTTGGTGACACCAAGAATTGCAGCTGTAGATTCTGATTAAGAAGTCTCTAAAGGGAAGTCACTGGTGGCAGGAGGATTAAAAGGCTAACTGGAACTAAAGCGTGTGCCAGTAGGGAAAGACACTTTTGGAGTAAAGGACTACTGCTATTGCTGCTCTCTAGATGGTCTATATCAGTTTTTGCTGTCGTGTGCCAAAAGCAGGGGGAGCGCAGGGAGGTCATGAGCATGCGTGCCACACCCATAATTCAATGCACCCCGCACCCCGTACCCCCACGTATATGCGTGCAAGCCCCCTGCACTTTTGGCACACGACCCCCCTGCACTTTTGGCACGCAACAGTAAAAAGGTTACGGGTGAGCCTCATAGGCCTGTTTTTCACCCTCCCCAGGCTCCAGAGGCTTTCTTGGAGGCCGGGGAGAGTGAAAATGGCCTCCCGCCCCCAGAGGCGGGAAACGGCCCATTTCCAGTGGGCCCAGAACGCCTGAAAATCATCTGGCCAGCATGCGTATGCGCACTGGAGCTGAGCTAGGGCAACGCTTGCATGCCCACAGATATGGTTCCACGTGCCACCTGTGGCACATGTGCCTTAGGTTCGCCATCATGTATCTATATGATGCATAAAATAGATGCAAGCGTGCTGTGTAGAGGATGAAGACTCTGGAATAAATTTATTTTTTGAAAGTAAGCCAGTGCTGGAAACAATCTCTTATGGCTTCCTAGGATGGCTATCTGAACCCTTGCCTTTTAGTAGGGGATAAATCTCTTGGATCTGGTTGGTACGGTGCCTAACTCTTTCCTTCTGCTCTGATTGGCTGTCGACCTGCTTAGATATTTGCAGACGTGTGTAAAGGATCCAATGTTTTTGTCAAAATAATAAAAAGAGCATTGTGCTGTTGCACAGCAATCTCCGCCCCTTTTATATGCGTATGCAGTGTCACAATAAAAGAAAGGCATAGCAAGCGCCTTATTTATCACCTACATTCACTCTTCTGCAGTGAAACCTGGATAATGGACTTTGATGTTCTAATAAAAAGCAAGATGGATCTAGCTTGCTTAAAATCTGCACAACTAAAAGTACCATTATTAATTGCCTCTGGTCTTCAGGCTGTTTAAATGCTTGAGAAATATTATTCCCTGCTACGAATGTGTTTCAGATTGGGCAAAAGCCCAAATAACAAGATGGAGTAAGTTAATTTATAACATATGTTCATTTTTATGAGATAAACAGCACTTCCAAGCTATTGCAGACACTGCAACAGCACTGTAAAAAAGAAGGGGAAATAAGAAATATGTCTCATTTAGGAAGAGAAAGAATACAGGTAGTCCTTGACTTACAACAGTTCATTTAGTGACCGTCCAAAGTTACAATGGCACTGAAAAAGTGACTTATGACTGTTTTTCACACTTACGACCGTTGGAGTATCCCCATAGTCACATGATCAAAATTCAGATGCCTGGCAATTGACTCATATTTATGACTGTTGCACTGTCCTGGGGTCATGTGATTTTATGACCTTATCACAAGCAAAGTCAAGGGGGAAGCTAGATTCATTTAACAGCTGTGTTGCTAGCTTAACAACCGCAGTGATTCACTTAACAATTGTGGCATGACAAGCCGTAAAATGAGGCAAAATTCACTTAACGTTTCACTTAGCAACAAAGATTTTGGGCTCAATTCGAGGACTACCTGTATTGGTTTGAGTGGCCAAGAGTCCTCTCCTGTGATCACAGGAGAGCATTTATAATCATAAAACCATTAATTATCCCATTATAATATAGGTAGTCCTTGACTTATAATCATAACTGATCCCGACATTTCTGTTGCTAAGTGAGACAGTTGCTAAATGAACTTTGCCCCATTTAACAACCTTTGTTATATAGTTGTTAGGTGAACCACTACAGCTGTTAAGTTAGTAACACAGTTGTTAAGTGATTCTGGCTTGCTCATTGACTTTGCTTGTCAAAAGGTCGCAAAGGTGATCAAATGACCCCGGGACACCGCAACCGTTGTAAATCTCTGTGATTGCCAAGCGCCTGAATTTTGATCACTGCAATGGTCATATGGGTGAAAACGATCATGTCACTTTTTTCAGTGCCGTTGTAACTTTGAATAATACCACATGAACTGTTGTAAGTCGAGGACTATCTTATATGTGGAAAAATCATGGAGGCCCTGCATGATTTACTTTTTTCCACCAGCTCTATCATTCAAGCTAGCAATTGGCTGATTTTGTGAGAAGGGCTACTGAGTTCATTTTTATTTCAAAATCCAAAAATTCAATCCAATTTATTCCGTAGAAATGCTTCTGATCGTCACTTCTGCTTGAAATCCAATAAGATATTTCCCACAAAAGGATCTATTGCCGTTGCAAATTCCATCACATTCTATCTTCTATAAGGAAAGGCATTTCCATAGTCCGTGCAATTCTGGTGAAACACAAACACTTTATTTTGGGAAATTGAGTTCTAATTCTCTGAATTGCAGTCTAGATCTGAACATGGAATCAGACTGGATTATTTCTGGGTGGCCCACTTTTGAAAAATGTCCAGATTCCAGATCAGGCCCTGAGACAGATTCTCTGCTCTCACTTATTCACAATTAATTGAGGTGGGCTTATGGTCTTTTTCAATTCTAAGATTAGCCATGGAAAACTAGTGGCCAATTTGAATATTTGCTAGCCTAATTACCATCTCTGGGATATTTCAATATTTGATGAACAGTGCTGAGAAACTGACAAGTGTGCTGGATCAATTCATGAGTCACCTTATACCTGTTCTAAAAGTCTTGGGCTTGCTGCCAAGTTGCTTCTGTAGCTCTTCAAGGCTCTGGAAAGCACTTTCAGAAGACTTTGGCTGGCATTTATAAAGCATTCCTTCTGCCACACGATTTTAAATGAAACACTGCCCAATGGAATTCATTCCACATTTCGATATTGCTAGTTTACTACTTTATCTTTCATGGTGATCTGCTGAGACAACAGCTGTATAATAACTTTAATAAACAATAATATCTATTATGTTAATTTGTCTGCCTACCGGAGATTATGGTTATTTGGGCACTATCGTAGCAAAAACCGAAGAAATGCTGACCTAGTTTATTGCCCTCTAGTTCTCCATAGCCTAGGGGTAGTTTCTGGGACTGAAATTTACACAGCTGTCGATTCTCTGGTTCTGCTTTAGGATTTGTTGAAGGCTGAAGAATTTATAACTGCTAAAAAATACTGGTAATCATCCATGAAACTTTTCTTTTTTATTTTACATAAAACGGGTATTATATTTTATATACATATACTATCTATTAGATTTTTTTAAAAAAAATAGTTACCATATGGGCATACAGAGAGATGAATATATTTAATCATGGAAAGCCAATGAATGGTTCTTAATGCAAAGTCAGGTCAGTTCCTACATTCATTTTCTTTGTGCTTCATCAAAAAAGCACAACCAAGGTATAACGTCAAATCCAGGGTGTGCATTACTACAATTGAAAAGAATAAAAAGAGTGTTAAATAGACTAATCAATTCAAATAAACCCCTCAAATTTAGGCAAATTTCATTAAAAGCTGGTCAGGTGTAAAGCTTGCCTCCTTCAAGTTTCTAAGGAAACATTTTGAGTTGATTGCTCAATGTTTGAAAATCACGCTGTTTGAAAATGATATAACTTCTACTTATTGTGTTAACTGAAATTGGGGCAGAAATCTGGGCTTTCTTTCAAATCAAAATCTATAAATACATTATCCAATTATTTAAAGTGAGCTGCCTGAGATGAGTAAGCTTCTTTTAGTTAAGGTAACCTATATTTTGTTCACTCATTACTTATAGCTGTATTCCTAATTATTCAGTATTATTTCTGGCCAATGAAATATAACGAACATCTATTTTCCTGCAATTTTTGCATTTTATCCACAGGAAAATTTTTTAAAACGTAGTTAGGATATTATGACGTCTAAAAGACAAAATAGATTCTACAATAAAAATTACTGAAGAAATAAAAACCCTTTTAGCTACACCCATGGTCCAGTTCTCAGCCAAACTTACTACTGAGTAAGAATACATAGAAAAAGCACAATTTTACTAGGCTTACATATAATTTCATTTTATTCAAGCCAAAGATAAAAAATTGTAAGAGACAACTGGTGGTGGTTTTTATTAAGACCTAACATTTCAAAAGCAGTCTGAGTTTTTCATGCTCTCTTCTTTCCCATGATGAAATTTCTGGTATCTCTATAGACATTATAATTAATTCCAACTTTGCATCCATATGTATATTTGGCATGTGCTGCTTTATCTTAAGTTTTTTTAAAATAGTAATTCTATTAAAGATTACAATTTACAACAATAAAACAAATACAAATTAAAAAGAAATAAAAAGAAAAAATTGGTGCAGAAGAGAAAAAAATCAGAAAAGAAAAAAATGAAAAATAAAAATATAGTAAAAAAAGAAATATATAAAGAAGTGACTGCCTTCTCATCACAAGTATAAACAATTTTAATAACTTATCACTTTCTCTTCACTATCCCTCATCTTTCATCCCATATTCCATCTCTTATCTATAAACAAATCTACAAAACCTCATCATTTTAATCCTGATGTCAGCAAAAGTCCATAAGGCGTACCAAAGATATATCTGTTTTAACCTTGATCAAATAAACCAATTGCATAATCTTCCTTTTATTTCTAACAACCTTGATCTTTAATTCCGTCAAATAATGTTCTAGAACTTTCTTTTCATTTGTTCTATGTCCCTTCTCACAAAATTCTTCAAACTGATAATAAGCCTATTTTGTAAATCCAATTAAGAAAAGATATCCAGGTTATTGTCTTGGTTTATTTTTTATATATCCTTTTTTAATCTATAAAAATAAAAGCAAAAACCACTCATGCATTAATCATGAAATCTCCAGAACCGTAAAGCCTACAAACTTGAAATTTGCCATGTATGTTCCTCTCGGCTTCTAGGTGCGCACTAAGAAAGGATTTTTTGAAATGACCATCAGAGCATTAGTATTTCCTATATTATTATTTAACACGCTCTGATGCTAAGGAGTTCTACTCCCCCTCCCCACCTGAAAAGAAATCTGTTCCAAATGCAAAACACAAGCAGAGGAGAGGAGTTTCACTTTCAGTTTTACTTTCACAGCAGCAAGCAGCTTTACTACAGAACAGTTGAGCTAAGCCATGCCCAGCCTCCTTCCTGTCTCCTTCTTGCTCACACAGTAAATACTGTTTGAGTTTCCAAACATCCCTCAACTCTCTCACACACTGACAGGATGCTAGCCAGATGAATACCAATTGATGCTGCGGGCTGGGACATTCTACTCCCACTCCCCCTCTTTTCCAACTGCCAGTTGCATTATATTAACACACTCTGATGCTATGGAGTTACACATTCTACATTAAGTTTCAGGCTGTAAGTGTCAATTTATCAAGCCCGAGCGCATAGTTTCGTAGTGAAGCATGGGCATCCAGCTAGTTATTAAGATATCTCCCAGTTTCTTTTATATGTCCAGTATAACATTTTCCCATGCCTTTTCTGTAGCTTGTCCTTTCTAAATCCACTTTCAAATCAATCTCTATCCAATCAGGTAATACTTGTTTCTTTTCCATAGCATCTTTTAAACAAATCTGTCTATAGAGGCAGACAGGCTTAAAATTAATTTCTGGGTCTGTTGTTCAAAAATATCTTTTAATATGTCCAATGTTAGAATATTTTATGTCAGGTACAAGAAATCAGGAAATAAGGCAGTTCAAATGAATACATGTTTATTGCTTGCTAACTCTCTTTACAAGAATCTGAACTACTAACAGTCAAAGCAAATTGGCGCTAGATAAGAGTCAACAGAATTCAAGTTAGGACTGAACTGAGATAACTCATGGGCATGAAGGGACTTGAGATGTGCTTGACCTCTTCCTCGGGCTCAGCCTGATGATCTCCTATATCTTGCTTCATTCTGTATTAGTAAATTGAATTTGAGTGTTCCTAGATAGTAATCTTCAGTTTCTTCTAGTTCTTTCCAGTGTCAAATTTTTAAAGACCTAACTTATTTATTTAAAAATTCAAAATAAAAGCAGTTCCCCATGAGGATTCTTTATAATAATTTCAAAATTTTATTTCCAATTTATGTGCACACTTAGTATATGTGTAACTTTCTAAAATCAAAGTTTTAATTACTCTTTTGTGTTTTGTTCCAGAAAGAAAATTTAAACCTGTATTTAAAACATGTTTGCTAAGGATTGAAGACTCACTTGGTGTTGTAAAATTTATTGGTTCAAAGGCCCCTTAATAGGTGAAAAACAGTTAATAAGCAATTTCCAAAAGTGATTAGAAAATGGAGTTTGAAAACCTGTCCTTTTAAAGGCTAATCTCTTGTCTCCCAGTGCTCTAAATCTCCCACAGTCTTGCAGTCATCTCATGAAGAGCAACTGTCTTGAGCTACCTGTGGGTAATCTCAAATTCTCTCCTTGTCCAGAGAGGAATTACAAAGAGTCAGTCTATTTGCAGGCTCTTCATTCTGTTGCAGTTGTCTTCAATTTGCCATTCCTTCCTCAGAAGTCTCCAAAAGAGCCATGATGTTTTAAGAGGCAGAGCCATTTTCTGGTACTTTTGGGAACAGATTTACAAGACTTAAAAGTGTCAGGTTGGGAGCAAAATGTAGACAGGCAAATGGCTGAAGATTTCAGTTGCACAGTATCAGACATTTTGGGTGGAAATTTAAAAAAATTGAGTAGTTTATCTGCTAGTTACATTTCTATTCAGTTTGCCAAGGATGATGATGTAATGAGAAGATGATATGGGACATAAATGAAATATTGGGGGCTGCCAGGTCACAAGTTACCAGTTTCACAGGAGACAAAATTTTAGCAGTGAGGCTTTCTATATACCTAAACAGCATCTTCACCTTGATAATGCCAGCAATGTGGGAAAGCAACTGTGGTGCCTATGAGAATTGACGACCCAGACTACATAACATCAGGAAATAGTGGACTGTATAATATAAGATTCATTATACTTTTCCATACGGAAAACCATTTATGGGATCTTAAATTAGCATAATACTTGCTCACTCAGCATTAAGTGTATTAGACAAGATGGGTCGAATATAAATCTAAATAAATAATAAGTAAATAAATAAATAATAAGTAAATAATATTTATTGCTTGAAATTTAACCTGGAAAGACCAAACAAATTCTACAGTGGAAGTAGCTCAGCAACTATGGTTCTGCTTAAATGATAAAAAGAAAAGAAGGGATGGAAAATAGATCTATTTTCTTTCTTCATGGTCAATATAAAGAAAAGGCCATTTTCAGATTAATACCAGAAATCTGATATGCCGAATGACCACTCAAGATCAATGTGGGTGGTTGTTTATCCCAGTTGTTATGTGCTCCCAATTATACCAGGGACAGCTTCTGTTCTGCTATAAATTCAAGGTATTTATTGCAGTCTTAAATCTTTAACTGAAGTTACATAAAAGCACACTGAAGATTTAAAGCTTCCTGTTTCAGTATAGACAGGACAGCTTACTTGTCCTAGAGTCCAGAGGAATAAATCATATGTTCAGGGAAGGCTCAAGAGCAGTCAATGTCCAGTTTACAGGTGAGCCAGTAAATCAACTCAGTGTGCAAAGAGAGCTTCAGGAAAGAGGACACAATTTGCCACAAGAAGCCAGTCAGTTGTTTGTCCCCTTTTGACTGCCAGATATCTACCGTAATTTGCTGGGTCTATTTCTTTCTTTTGAATTGTCCGGTTAACTTTCCTTTCTTTACCGTTTGTGGTTTGTGATGTGTCAGCTGGTGTAGGACCTTGCCCAATTCAGGCTCTGAGTCGGTTGGTTAAGATGCTCCCTAAACCCAATCTGTTATGATTGCCATTTTATTTATTTAATTATCAAATTTATTTGCTGCCCATCTTACAGTTTAAGGTGACTCTGAATGATTGACATCACTGCTTGTCTCCCTCAACTTCATCACCATCTCCAGCACTGTTCTTTTGATTGCATTCTTTGTCTTCCGTGCCACTGCTACTTCCCCAGGTACTGTGGCACACACACAAAATAGCACTTTAGTGTTTTCTATTACATGTGTAGGGACAAGCCTCACTCCTCAAAATGTTGCTCCTTGTTTGGGTCTCCCCTGCTGTGGTCCTTATGAATCCAGTTTACTAACCTGATTTCAGATATTTCTGCCCCTCCCTCCTTCCATGCATTTCTTCTCATTCTTCCCAATGCCAGCTGTTTCTATGAAGTAAGAAATGTGAAATCTATTGGCTTAATTTAATTTGTTGAAAGGCTGTATATCATTCCAATGAATAATAAGATTCAGACATAATATATTTCATGGTCAATACGAAGGGCAAACAAGAGTGGCTGACTTTTTGTTTTGCTAGCTTTGTAGTTCATTTATTCACAACCACCAAAGTTTGTTTAAAAATGCTGGCTACACTGTTTTCACAGAAGAACACTATTTTATTCTCTCTTTATATCCTTAGCACCACGATTAAATACAGCTTATATATGTAAAATTGACTGTATCTCTTTCCCCCATCAAACAAAGAAGCACAAGTATATTAATTGCCAGAAAATACGATGAATATACACTATTTACCTCTTTGAGCACAGAAACTTTTGAATGCAGCTACGAAGGCTAAACTGTTTCCAGGATATAGTTATTGAAAAAATGGATTCTGATCAGGATTGATCAATTGATCTATCAAATGTATATAGCTGCCCATCTCACCAAAGGCAACTCTGGATGAGGCGAAGAAGAAATCAATAAAACCACACATATAATCCACAATGATAAAAATACAAAAAAGTAGCATTAAAAGTAAATATTATAAAAACAGATACAAATCCTAGGTGAAGAGAGAACCTGTGCCTATGCCATTAAGGATTTTAAAGGTCAAACCAGCACCTTGAGTTGGACTCGGAAGAAAACTGTCGATCAATGCAGCTTGTAGAGCAGTATTGTCACATGCGCTGTTTTAGGAGCCAACATAACTACCTGCACCACTGCATTCTGTACCAGCTGAAGCTTCCAGATACTCTTCTAGGGCATGTCCATGTAGAGTGTATTGTAATAGTACAATCTGGAAGTGACTAGGAAATGAGTGACTGTGAACGGGGCCTACTGATCCAGTAAAAGAAGCAACTGTTACACAACATGAAGCTACGCAAAGGCTCTCCTGGCCACGACTGTCATCTGCTCATGAAGCAGAAGTTGTGAGTCTGGGAGGACTCCGAGATTGTGCATAGGATCTGTTCAGGGGTGAAATCTACTTACCTTCCCTACCGGTTTGGAAGTGCACGTGCCCTGCACGTGCACTCTGCTTGCGCATCACACGCGCACACGGACCCTCTGTGCATGCGCAAACCCCTCTGTGCATGCGCAGAGGGTAAAAAAAGGTTACTTCCTGGTTAAAACCAGGAAGTAATGATGAGTGGTTGGGTGGGTGGAGCCTCATGCCGCCATCGCTACCAGTTCTTCAAACCACCCGCCGCCATTGCCATCGTCCGAACCGGTACCCCCTGGATCTGTTTGGGGGTAGTAAAACCCCAGCAACAAAAATTGTAGTCTTGGACCCAGTGGGTCCTAAAATTCAGATTTTCTTTTAACCCCCACACCACCCAATTAGAGGAACAATGAAACAATTACTGAAACATTTATGGTCATCAGTTTCAGCTGATAGATATAAAGCTCTGTTATCTCAGCTGCAGAGGTATTTATGGGCAATTCAGCTGCTCAGAAGTTCAAAGATCACCTCATAAAGTTTACAGTAGTATTAGAAAGACATGACAAACATCTCCCACGCTCATTTTAACAGACATTTTCACTTGCACTCTTCTAAAATATAAGCACTGAATTATTCTGTGAGATATACAATCACATATTGTTAGTACCATGTTCACTAATTTCACACATGCATTCTTACAGATATATATTACAGAATAGTAATTCTTGCAGGATTAGATTTCCAATTAACTTGCTAAGTCTGCTCTTGTTTCATCATCTTGATGAGTGTTCATAGCTCTAATAATGATTGGATGCTGAGTAACTAATGAGCAAATAAATCTCTAAGAATAATTTTGCAACCAGAAATTAAAAGTTTGTAGGTTTCTAGGTGTCACAAATGCTGAACATCACCATGGTCTTAACAGCTACTATTTGGAACTTAGTCCCATTGATATCAATGGAATTTGCTTCATAGTAAGCAGGACATAGCCAATAATGGACATACCGGTATGTTCTATATGAAAAATGCCAAGTGGATCTAATATTTGTTGGAAAGACTAAAGATTGTAGTTTATGTTATTTAGTAACATTTAGGCTTATTAACAAATAAAGGCACTGATTTTTATTTATTTTTTTACAGCTAATGCTTTTCCTGAGTTGCCTTGATCTTTTTTCACTGGTTCATAGCCTCTCCTCTTACTGGTACATATCTATATGGAAAATGTATTTGGGATCATAAGATATAATGTCATTTGTTTGGTTATGACTTAGCACTGAAACCACAGTTTATAGTTTAGCACTGTATAACCCTGGCCGCTATGCTGTACTCATGAAACCACAGTTAAAGCAATGTTTGAAATCAGCCACAGTAGAATTATCTCCCATTTTTTTCTTAGTCATTCAGGTTCTTTATCTGCAATTTTCTTAGGAAAAGACATGGCTGACAACTCAGCAGCTGTTTCCAAAGTCCATATAAATCTATTAATTCTTTCTACAGTATTCTCTCTAAAGCAGGGGTGCCAAACTCACATGGTTACGACAGCATCATGTGACATATCGAGAGTTTTTACCCTTTGCTAAACTGGGCATGGGCGTGGCCAACGCGTGATGCATCTGGCCCACAGGCCAGGAGTTTAACAGCCCTGCTCTAAAGTACTAAAGTAGAGTTTAAAATAAGAATCCCTAAAAATGCTGAACAATAGTTAATTGTTGTAGTATTTTAGTTAAAGAAGCCACAAGATGAAAATTTCCAGTTTCACAGAACCATTCAAATCAACTTTCCATCGCTACTGTTAGTTAACTATTATGTACTGTGTGAAATCACTCTATTATTGTCATTGTTCACTAAAATGGTTAAAGAAAAATGGTTGAAAATTTGTGTTTGAAAAAAAAAACTGCTAAGAAATTTCCCCAAGGGGCAAAAGAGAACCTTTGAGTTGTGGCATTATGATCTGGAGGCCAACGTGTGATTAGTTTGAACAAAACTTCTAGATCTTTAGTTACATTTCTTAGGCACGTAACTGTGATTGTAATTGGTTTGTTGGCTTTTTCGTAAGCCTCAGAAATAGCTCTTCTGCATGTTTACTCTGATTCACTGCTACTCTGTCATTTCAAAACTTAAGTACAAAACTAAGAACTGATCTGAGTAAATGGGTTGCAGACAGATTTCAAGTTTGCTTGAAAGCAGAAATCAAATGTCTGATTTTAAAATCCCGACTTTCAGGAAGTAGATTTGTTTCGGTATACTTAAGTTGTCAAGAAACAAAGAAGCTACCATGGCAAAAATGTCCAAAGATAATTGTGGACTAAAGAAAAGAATTACCCTTTGTAGTCTGAGCTATATAGAATTTCTGCTGTCTTCAAACCATTGAAACTACTGAAACTACAAACTGCTGAAATATTCAGGGCAGATTACAGATCACTTAAGGCTTGGAATGTATTGTAATTTTGATTCACCTTTCCTGAACATTTTGCATAGAGTTCTATTCAGTTTTTTTATGCTGTGCTGATTTTCTAACCTCCGGTACTTAGCCTCATAGGCCAAAAATATTAAGACAGGAGTTACTACAAATGCATTTCACCCATATCTTTGGGTGTTTTTTGCAGTAATTTTCCTGTTTCATTGGTGTATAGAAAAATGAAATTAAGAAGGAAACAGTTCTATGGAAAGGTTTGTTGTAAAAAAATAAATTATCAGAAAATGTTTTTCTGAGTCCAAAGGATAAAAAATAAAATACCGATATGTACAAAAAGTAAATTGGATGGATCCATTAGAACTAAAATAGATGAAGAAGCAAGACTGTCACTCTGTTAAACTGTAGTCATTTCCAAGATTGCTTTCTACTCCTCTGAAAACAGCTCCAGACAGCATGAATTCATGATGTTGTCTCTATTTGGCAAATCATCTGATTTATTCCGGACTCAGATGAAATGTTTTTGAAACTGCAGTTAGACTCACCCTTTCTTAGGCTCTATAAAGCTTATGCGTTGGTGGAAGAAAGGTATGACTATAAATCTAACAAATCCATTTCATTCTATATCTGGTGCAGATGAACCACTTGGGGTTGGTCTTGCTTCTCTGTTCTCTAAGTAAAGGAAATGTAGTATCTGGCTGCAGCTTCTTTATAGGGAGTAAAAATAAAACCACTTTGGGAATAAAGCTGAGCTGTGAAAAGAGAATTGCATATGGAAAACTGACACCATCTGGTAAAAAGGCTAGAGCGGTGGGGGCTAAGCTTTTTCTTCCAACACTTTGGTACAAGGAGAAGGATTTTACAGCCGCCTATCCTTAGGATAGTAGTCAGACCAGATTGTTATTTTTAAGATATAGACCACACCTTAATCACAAGATACTACTAAACAGCAAGTTGCTTTTAAACGCTCCAGAGTTTGTTCTGAACAGTGTCCTGAACACTGTTGTGGGAACAATTATTGAAGCGGTGACACAATTTCTATGCCTTTGTTCAATTATATAAAGAATATTATTGCTATTAGCTAAAATATTGGAGATTAAGTAAGTAAGTGTAGTAAGTGTGGTTCTGTTTATATATTATTACAGTTGGAGGTTAAGAGATGACTAACATAAAGACCATTGCCTGAAAAAACTACCAAGACTTTAATCCTGCAAATTATCTGATTAAATCATATTGCACTTCCAGTATGTCTCAATCCATCTCTGTCTAGATGGATTGCTCTGCTTAGTTAGAAGGTCAGAAAAGGTGATCACATGACCCTGGGACATTGCAAATGTCATAAATATGAATCAGTTGCCAAGGGTCTGAATTTTGATCATGTGACTATGGGGCTACTGCAATGGTTATGTGTGAAAAATGGTCATAAATCACTTTTCTCAGTGGTGTTGTAATTTCGAGCAGTTACTAAATGAACTGTTGTAAGTTGAGGACTACCTGTACACACATGGCAAAAAAGAGGAAACTAACAATAGCTTGAAGACCTTTGTCAGCAGGGTGTTTTCTCTACCAGAAGAATAGCATTTTGTAAGGTCAGCTATTTATGAATAAATACCTGATTTTTTAAAAATAGCAAATATAATACAGGAACTCTATTTTTGAGTCAATTATAACTTACTGTTTGGAGAAGATACATAATAGCCAGTGTGTGCACTATTACTTTAAAAAGAAACAGGATTTGACTTGAGAATGTAAAAGAAAAATTGCTTGCTGGCAGAGATCCAAGCTTAGTCAACTGTTCTGTGTGAAATACGTTTCTGCAGATATGTTTAAGCTGTACTAACTGCCAGATTTTGCAGCTGAATATTATCCTGACTTGCTCAATCTTGTCTTCTCCATAAATCAAAAATAATTAAATGCAGATGAAACACAAGTGATTTTTCTGAATCTGCATAGTGTTCTGTTACATAATAGAGTTATCCAAAATGATTTGCCCTGTCTGAAAGATTTGATTTCAGTATTTGCAATGGCCACATAACTCCCTGGCAGTTATTTGCACAAACTCCCCAGTTAAGCTCAGCTTCATATACAGATCAAGTTGGGAAATTCTTGAACTACAATTTCTAGAATAAGAAGAGTTAAGTGTACCCTATTTAATATAATTAGTATTATTGGTTTTCAATCTGGGTATATGCAAGGATAGTGCTTAATTAAATCAGTATAAATTAATTAAATATTTATGATTGTCATTTACTTCAAAATAAGGATATGATAATACCTTAAGAACATTTTGTCTCATATGTGGCCGAACCTGGCTGTCCTCTGGTCTTGGAACCTAAGCCGAGCCAGGGTAAAAGACCAAGACTGTAGATCAGATTAAAAAGCATCCCAGAAAAGGCCATGGCATATGCACATTTGTAAGAAAACTACACACAGAAGGTGTGCCTACAGAGTCATCAGACGCTGTGTTCGACTTGAGGATGCCTCTATCTGCTAAGAAAATATTAATCTTAAGAGAATATTTGAAAGAGCTTTTACATACAGTATAAAACAATGGCCCCCAACCCTTTGGGCACCAGGGACCAGTTCCATGGAAAGAGGTTTTGCCACCAACCAAAGGGGCGTGGTTTTGGGTGCTGACTTCATCCCGCGGATGGGGCTTCGCTTATTTGTGTGGCCCAGTTTCTGGCATGCCAGTTCATAGACTGGAAGTTGGGGATCCCTGGTATAAAATACAATATTTTAGATATACATTTATATAATTTTTGAACAATCGTGTTGCAAACAATGTTACTGAAAAGAAATCTCACTGGCCTTGTTTAAACGTCAGTAAATGATTCTTAAATACTATTTTACTGAACAAGCGAGTTTGCTTCACACAGAATGCTAAACCAGAATGGATAGAATGGATGTATAATGCTGATCTGGGAAGAAATTATTGTTTTGGATTTGCTTTGGATTAAATTTAAAAGAGCTGTTAAGGCAGATGGACTTTATGATATAATCCAGCTGATTTAAGTAAAAATTGTGCAAACATGAGAGCTAATAGGTAGAACCTGTGAGAATTAAATTTTCAGGCACTGCTACTAGCTACTTCAGAACAGTGGTGCTCTTTGGACAAGATCCCAGTTAATTGTTTAGCTATGAGCAGTTCTTGTATTGCCAACAGAATGATTTACAGTGCAATTTCCTGCATGCTGCATGGGTGTGTGTTTTCATTTACTTAGATGTATATAAATATTTGAATGTGTTTTGGGAATACACTTGTGTGCAAGAACGCAAGTTTTCAGTCTACAACAGTCAACTCCCAAAAGTAGAATCTGTCATCTTTCTCTGTTATATAGAACTATTGCTCTAAAGCAGTTTCTTATCAAAAAGAAATCAGATCAAGAATATATTCTGAACTGTTATTAAAAATGTGCATTAGATATGTAATGCATTATTTTATTTATAATTGCATGCTTATTTATAATTACCAACACTTTTCAAGATTTGCAAAACCTTACAAGTAACCAGTTCTCTAGAATTAAGACTTTAAAGGATTTTGTATTATTATCTGATTTTAATTGTTAATTTGTTTTTTTAAAACAATACTTATTACATTTTTGTGGTCCCAAATTCTTATTTTATGGCTATCCAAAAGAGCACATAGGACTTTAATATTGTTTTCAATTATCTGGGAGTAAACCTCATTACGTTTGGTAAATATTACTTCTGCAAAGGCACTAATTAAATTTCCTATCCTCCACATTTTGCTAAGCTACAAGCTACCAACTATTTTAGCCAGCACAATTTAGCAAAATATGAATTGTCACATCTGGTCTATACAGGGTTTGGGGGGAGGTTATTCTTTTTTTGGGGGGAGGAGGGAATTAGTCCCCTTGAGTTGGTGTTGATTCTAGGCAACTGCCCAGACAAGTCCCTGTAGTTTTCTTGGCAAGATTTTTCGGAAGTGGTTTGCCACTGCTGCTTCTGCGCCTGTGGCTAAGAGAGCAGGGACTGATCTAGATTTCACAGTGGTCTTTGAAACACAGTCTCCCAGTTTCTAGCCTGATGCCTTTTAACCACTAAACTAAACTGTTTTTTTTTTCTAGGATTGTCACAGATTAATATTGTTGTCATTGTTCAGTGATTATGCAGTGTCTGCCTCTTTGTGGCCCAATAGACCATAGCATGGTGGCTTCCCTCTCCTCCAAATTCATGTTCATTGCATCGATGACACTATCTAGCCATCTCATCCTCTGCTGTCCCTTCTCCTTTTGCCTTCAATCCTTCCCAACATCTGGGTCTTTTCCAATGAGTCCTCTCTCCTCATTAAGTATTTGAACTTCAGCTTCAGTATCTGTCCTTCCAAAGGACAGTCAGGGTTGATTTTCTTTAGAATCGACTGATTTGATCTCCTTGCAGTCCAAGGCAGGGTCTCCAACCTTGGCAACTTTAAGACTTGTGGACTTCAACTTCCAGAATTCCTCAGCCAGCTTTGTTTTGATCTCCTCGCAGTCCAAGGCAGGGATCTCCAACCTTGGTAATTTTAAGACTTGTGGACTTCAACTTCCAGAATTCCTCAGCCAGCTTTGTTTTGATCTCCTCGCAGTCCAAGGCAGGGATCCCCAACCTTGGCAACTTTAAGACTTGTGGACTTCAACTTCCAGAATTCCTCAGCCAGCTTTGTTTTGATCTCCTCGCAGTCCAAGGCAGGGATCTCCAACCTTGGTAATTTTAAGACTTGTGGACTTCAATTTCCAGAATTCCTCAGCCAGCTTTGTTTGATCTCCTCGCAGTCCAAGGCAGGGATCTCCAACCTTGGTAATTTTAAGACTTGTGGACTTCAACTTCCAGAATTCCTCAGCCAGCTTTGTTTGATCTCCTCGCAGTCCAAGGCAGGGATCTCCAACCTTGGTAATTTTAAGACTTGTGGACTTCAACTTCCAGAATTCCTCAGCCAGCTTTGTTTTGATCTCCTCGCAGTCCAAGGCAGGGATCCCCAACCTTGGCAACTTTAAGACTTGTGGACTTCAACTTCCAGAATTCCTCAGCCAGCTTTGTTTTGATCTCCTCGCAGTCCAAGGCAGGGATCTCCAACCTTGGTAATTTTAAGACTTGTGGACTTCAATTTCCAGAATTCCTCCAAGGTTGGAGACCCCTAGTCCAAGGGACTCTCAAGAGTCTTCCCCAACACCACAATTCAAAAGCATCAATTCTTCAGCGCTCAGCTTCCCATATGGTCCAGCTCTCACAGCCATACTTTACTGCCGGGAAAACCATAGGCAGATTCATGTAATACTAATTTTTGTTTTATAAAATAAAATGTAGCTCTGCTCAAATTCTGCAGATTCAGATCCCTTCAGGCACAAGACCATCTAATGCATTATTATTGAAAGTATCTTTTTTTTATTATTGCATGGTTCTGGCTAAACAGCTGTTGATGAGAAAGGCTCTCCATCTTTTCTCTGATGTCAAAAGAGAAGAAAAGCTCTAGAAAACCTAACTTGTGCTTGGCTGTATCGTATATAAATTGCCTAAGAGAACATGCATGACTAAAAAGAACAAAGTGAATGCATCATATATGCATACATTCGTTTATATCATGGGTGTCAAACTTGCAGTGTCACATTGTCATCACGTGACATTTTGCCAAGTTCTTCCCCTTTGTGGAGGTGGGTGGGTGTGGCCTGCATGTGATGCATCTGGCCTGTGGGCCACCAGTTTGACACTCCTGGTTTATATCAATATCATAATTTAAATAGGTAACCTACAGTGAGGGATGCGGTGGCTCAGTTGGCTAAGACTCTGAGTTTGTCGATCAAAGGTCGGTAGTTCAGCAGTTCAAATCCCTAGTGCTGCGTAACGGGGTGAGCTCCCGTTACTTGTCCCAGCTTCTGCCAACCTAGCAGTTCGAAAGCACGTAAAAAATGCAAGTAGAAAAATAAGGACCATCTTTGGTGGGAAGGTAACAGCGTTCCGTGCGCCTTTGGCATTGAGTCATGCCGGCCACATGACCATGGAGACGTCTTCGGACAGCGCTGGCTCTTCGGCTTTGAAACAGAAATGAGCATCGCCCCCTAGAGTCGGGAACGACTAGCACATATGTGCGAGGGAAACCTTTACCTTTAGTCTACAGAACCACGTTCGTCCCATTCGTCCCTATCCCAGGGAGGGATATGCTACAGAATTTTGATTGGCGGGGTCTAGGAAGAGAGCCTTCTCTGCCACTGCCCCTGCATTGTGAAACATCCTGCCCTCAGAGATGAGGCAGGCCCCTGCTCTCTTGGACGTCTGCAAAGGGGTCAAAATTTGGCTGTGCGGTCTTGCACGGAGGACACAGAGGCACATACAACCGTGGAGCTGGCTGGCTCCATGAGTGTCGTGTCCCACTCCTCCGCTGACGGCTGGGTCCGGGAAATCCGAATCAGGCTTGCCTCTGCAGCTCTGCCCAAAGTCCTAGCAAAGTCCTCAGAGCAGGCAGGAGACCAGTAAGTGACTTCAGCAAGATAAGTTTGACTTTTGCCTGACTCAGAGACTGCCAGAAAGTAGCTCCTTTATATAGGCCATGGGGTGTGGCTCCATGACTCAGCACTCATTAAGGCCTGCCCCTCCCTTCCCTCTGTTGCCTCCGCCTCTCCAATCTTCTGATGCGAGGGTCACTCCAATCAGCTGTTCTTGGGAGTAAACCCTCCTCAGGCTCACCTGCTGTGGATGAGGGGGAGGGGTCTAGCTGCTCCGTTTGCCTGGGCATGGAGTCAGGGCTGGGGCAGGGAGATGCTCCTTCTTCTGCAGTTTGTGGGGGCATGGAGCCAGGACTTGGGCCGGAAGGCATACATTCCTCAGTGTTGGGGAGCAGGTAAGAAGGCCCCGGCTGCTCTGAGGGCGGGCAAGACACAACAATGAGAACTCCCCTGCCCAACCCCTGACTTATGACAATTGAACCCATTTTTTTCCCTGCTAAGTGAGTTTTGCCCCATTTTACAACCTTTCTTTCCACAATTGTTAAGTGAATCACTGCAGTTGTTAAGTTAGTAATATGGTTGTTAAGTAAATCTGGTTTCCCCATTGACTTTGCTTGTCAGAAGGTCCCAAAAGACGATCACATGAACCCGGAACACTGCAGCTGTCATAAATATGAGTCAGTTGCCAAGTGTCTGAATTTTGATCGCATGACCATGGGGGATGCTGCAACGGTCATAAGTGTCAAAAACGCTCATAAGGCATTTATTTCAATACTGTGATAACTTCGAATGGTCACTAAATGAACTGTTGTAAGTTGAGGACTACATGTACACACATGGCCAAAAAACAGGAAACTAACAATATCTTCAAAATCCTTGTCAGCAGGGTGCTCTACCAAAAGAAGAGCATTTTGAAAGATCAGCTACTTATGAATAAATACCTGATTTTTTAAAAATAGCAAATATAATACAGGAACTCTATTTTTGAGTCAATTATAACTTACCGTTTGGAGAAGATACATAACAGCCAGTGTGTGCGCTACCACTTTAAAAAGAAACAGGATTTGACTTGAGAATGTAAAAGAAAAATTGCTTGTGGCAGAGATCCAAGCTTAGTCAACTGTTCTGTGTGAAATACTTTTCTGCAGATATGTTTAAGCTGTACAGACTGCAACGGTCATAAGCATGAAAAATGCACATAAGTCACTGATTTCAATGCTGTGATAACTTCGAATGGTCACTAAATGAACTGCTATAAGCCAAGAACTACCTGTATTCATAGTTAGTTCAAAAGCACTGTCCAAGGATTTCAAGGTGCCTACCGTCCCTTTCCTATTGTTCCCATTTATTCATTTCCTTATCCTGTATTCATAATCATGTTTATACTTATATCTGTTATCTTATATGTGTTTGACAAATAAATAAATAAAAATAAAATAAATAAGGTGGCCCATTTGAAACTAGGCAGATTTTGGCTTTACATTTTTCCCGTGGGAAGCAACAGCTACTCTGAATCTTTTTATGGGTTTAGGTGTTAACACACCGGTTACTGTTCATTTACTGCCTCTTTTATTGTAGTCCATTCTAATAAAGCAGAAAACTGCACTCCATGCAGAAGAATTGAACTTTCCACAAGCAGGAATCTGTGATCAAGAATCTGTGCCATTTCCTTTCTTTGAGAGAGGTCTCTTCAAAGTAAGGCAAGAGGAGTTGGGAAGAAACAGAGAAAGGAGTTGAACTTCACTTCTATCATTTGGGAAAAGAGAAGTATGAAGCATAACTTTTTTTTTTTTTACCAGCGTATGGCCATTTCTACTTCTGATAATTTATAGGCTCTTGCTGCATCATCCAACCACTGATATCAGTAATGAAGAGAAACTTTCTATCGCCACAGAGCCGCTCAGGTGAGTCTATAAGAAGCTATCGATCACTCATAAGGGGAGGTTTATTTCATTCTGCCCCTCTTCAGTTAATGTGAAAGTCCGGTAGAGGTGATGGGATCTCAATGAACTAATAAATATGTTCTGAAACAGCAGATATCCTGTAGGCTGGATGCATGAAAAGTGGGGCCGGTTCCAGTTAGCTACACTTTCTAAGCGGGTTTAATAATTTAGTTACTTATGTATTTAGCCAAGAAAATAAATAAACGGATCATCGATCACACCAATAACATTTTCATTTCAGGCATAAATGACCAGACTCAAATTATCTTACTTTGGACACATGCAAAGACCTAGTTTATTTTGGAAAAGGTTGTAATGCTAGGAAAAATGGAAGAATAAAAGAAAAAAAGACCTCTGAGTGGGTGGATTCAGTTACAGTGGCAATGAGTTTACTGTTGGAACACCATAAAATCAGATCAGAGACAGATCATTATAGATAAAATATATATTCTTTGCGAAGATCTGGAACCAACTTGTTGGTAATCAATTTATTAATTTATATGGTACAAAAATATGGCACAATTCATAGAAGTTTACAAGTACATGAAAAGCAACATAGCGTTCCCTGCAATGAACCAGATGTATTATCAAAATGACAAAATGTGCATTATGATGTTACAATGTCTATCCCTTAGGTGCTTGTGTATGATATCTCAATGCAATACGAAAGGGTGAAGTTATTTATTCCAGTTCCATAATACAGTTGAATAATAGGGAAAATGTATTTTTATTACATGGAAAGGTACTGGTAGTCCTCAATTTACGACCACAATGGAGCCCAAAATTTCTGTTATTAAGTGAGACATTTGTTAAGTGGGTTTTGCCCTATTTTAGACCTTCCTTGGCACAGTTGTTAAGTGAACCCCTGCAGGTGATAAGTTGGTAACCGGTTGTTAAGTGAATCTGGCTTCCACACAGACTTTGCTTGTCACAAGGTCACAAAAGGGGATCACATGTCTTTGGGACACAGCAACAGTGATACGTATGATGCAGTTGCCAAGCATCTGATTTTTGATTACATGATCATGGGGATGCTGCAAAGGACAGAACTGTGAAAAATGATCACAAGTCACTTTTTTCAGTGCCATTGTAACTTTGAAAGGCCTCTAAATCAGGGGTCCCCAACCTTGGCAACTTGAAGACTTGTGGACTTCAACTCCCAGAATTCTTCAACCAGCTTTGCTCTAAATGAACTTGTATGTCAGACTACCTGGTAGACTTTCTGTAGATGAGGATGTTTTTTAAAATAGTAGAGTGTACATTATTATAGATCAAAACCATGACCTGACTCTATTAAGTTTTTAAAGTAGTAATAATAGTACACGTATACCAGAACTGTCAAAGGATTCCTTGCTTGTGAGAATTCGCTTCGTGATAGGTGATGAAAATGGAACTTCTACAAACGCCTACAAGTATTGCATTAAAACGCCTATTTTAAAAATGCCACTTTTGATTAAAAAAAAAAAATTAAAGGGGGTATTTATTTGGAAGTCCCGTTATATTTGAATGCCTGCCTCAATATTTGCCCATATTAAATGAAAAGAAAAAAATCATTTACGTTACGTCCAGATGGGATCTCCTTTTATTTGGAGTTCCGTGCGCTGAATTGAGCCGTCATGTTTGGTTCTTTTGATGTCTGCTCAAAGAAGGCAGGAAAAGAAACCCTGAAAGATCCGGTTGTGTGAAAAGGACCCATCTGCACGGCTCTCCTTCCCTAAATGACCAGATCTCGAAAAGTCCGACTGGGGAAAACGAGGTCATTGCTTGGGAGGGAATGGAATTTCCGCTCTTCGCTGGCCACGCCCCAAGCCCTAGCAGGGGGCGGGGACTACTACTAGGATGGGCGTAATGGACTAACCGCACAGGTAAACGCGTTGTCCAATCAGAGGCCGTGTAAGGAAACGGGTTAGGCGGACAACGCGCACTTTTATTTAAAGCGACACCATGTCTTACTAGAAAGAGCAGGGCCACGCCTCCTCCATCTCGCTTGCGCCAATCAGCCTCCGAGGGATCGCTGTCTCCCGAGCATGCCAGTGTTTGGAGCCAGGGGAGCGGCGGCGGCGGCTGCCTAGCGAAAGGGAGGGGCTACCTGACAGGAGCGGCGGCGCGAGGCCAGCCGGCGCCGAGCCAATTGCGACACGAGAGGCACCGGCGGGCGGATCGGACGGCTGCGCTTGACGAGGGACTGGGGAAGGGAGGGGGGGATGGGGCGCCCGAGCGCCGGCGAGGCAGCGCCCTGAGAGGTGGCCGGGCCGGGCTCTGTCTCGGGGAGGGAGGGGGACGCCGGGAAGAACCGGGAGGAAAGACCGGAGAACCCGAGGCGGCAAGGATGGCGACGATGTCTCTTCAGTCCGCAACCGCCGCCGCCGCCTCCTCCTCGGAGACTCGGAAGTTCACGCGGGCGCTCAGCAAGCCGGGCACAGCCGCCGAGTTGCGGCAAAGCGTCTCCGAAGTGGTGCGGGGTTCGGTTCTTGTGGTGAGTGGCGGCGAAGGACGGGCGGTGGAACCCGGGAAGGTCCCTGGAGCGGAGCGGGTGGTTTTCTTACCTCCGGTGGGTTCAGGGAGTCCCCCGCGCCCCTCCTGCCTCCCTCCCTCGCTTGGGACGGGGAGGCGGAGACAGCAGCCGCCCCCGACTTGCTCATCTCATCTCAGCGCTGTCCCGTTTGGAGATGGGTGGCCAGACCCCCCCGCCCGCCCGCCTCGCGGGTCTGTCTGAAAGCAGGCAAAGGTTCACCAGTAAATATCGCCCCGGCGGTGCCCCTGTTCCCTTCAGACGTGCCTCCAGGCGCCTCGTCCGGAGAAGCGTGTCTAAGCGTCGCTCTACGAGGAAGAAGGCGGCGGCATGGGGCCAAGGCGCTCAGTTTGGATCTCGCTTCTCCCCTGTCCCGACGAATGGCAAGATCCCTTTTCGAACCGAGTCGCCGTGCCGGAATTCCCGAGGCTGGTTCGGATAGCGGGAAAAAAAGAAATAAAAAAATAAAAACCTCCGCTCAGGGGGATGAGTTAGCACCGCCTGCTTCCGGCTCGGTTTTCCCCACCTTTGGGGTTGTTTTTTTCCCCTCCCTCCCGTTCAGCGGAGACCTGTTTCCCGTTCTCTGAATCCTTCTGTTTCCCGTTCCCTGCTTCGAATACTGAATACACAGGAACGGGAAGGAGGGGAGGTGGGGAGGGTGATCCCTTCCCATCTGCAGCAGCAGCTGGCTCCAGACGTTCGGATTTTCCCTTTTCTGTAAAAACTTCCGTCCATTCACAAGGAGACCCGCCTTTGTTTCCTTCCCGCGATATCTATGAATGAATGAGTGGTTGGAAAACTTGGGAGGGAGAGGATTCCAGGAGTTTAGAGGCAGGAAAAAAAAAAGGTAGCTGTCACAAAACACCTTCAGTGGTTGCTTTGAAAATAATAATAATAATAATAATAATAATAATAATAATAATAATAATAATAATAATAATAATAATAATAATAATAATAATAATAATAAGCACTAAATCGTTTTAAGTTTTAAGCTTCTCTGCTCAGAATAGAATAGGAATAGAAATGAAATAGAAATAGAAATGTTTATTAGCCAAGAGTGATAAGAATTTGTCTCCAGTGCACCAGCTCACAATGTACATATAAAAGGTCATAGGTCAGAATCATAGTTACAATCATTAATCATAAGTTGCAAACAACAATTGATAAATCATAAGAAACCAGTAGGAGAAGACAGTACAGTAGGAAAGATGACAAGATGAAAAATAGGAGGGGATATCCAACCTAGTACTGTATTTCTCTTTAACCCATTTTTTTTTACTGTCTTCTCTTGTTTTATTTTTATTTTGTTACTAACTGAAATGTTTCATGGACCTTTTGGTTAGAGGTTTTAGAGGGTTTGTCTTTAAAAAGTTGGCAGGACCAGAAGAAGGAAGCTGGTAGAATCATGACAAATGAGAGAGTGAAATCTTGATAGATTAACATGTCAGTTTAAATCAAGCTATTCAAACATAGTTAGTATTTTACTCTTTTTCTGTGGGAATGAGTATGTATTGTAAGTAGGCTGTCCTGAGACTACATGTTATAGATCTTTGACATACAAGAAATTAAATACCACTCCGACAGCTTTAATAACAACAACAACAACAACAGAGTTGGAAGGGACCTTGGAGGCCTTCTAGTCCAACCCCCTGCCCAGGCAGGAAACCCTACACCAACTCAGACAGATGGTTATCCAACATTTTCTTAAAAATTTCCTGTGTTGGAGCATTCACAACTTCTGCAGGCAAGTCGTTCTACTTATTAATTGTTCTAACTGTCAGGAAATTTCTCCTTAGTTCTAAGTTGCTTCTTTCCTTGATCAGTTTCCACCCATTGCTTCTTGTTCTACCCTCAGGTGCTTTGGAGAACAGCCCAACTCCCCCTTCTTTGTGGCAACTCCTGAGATATTGGAACACTGCTATCATGTCTCCCCTAGTCCTTCTTTTTATTAAACTAGACATACCCAGTTCCTGCAACTGTTCTTCATATGTTTTAGCTTCCAGTCCCCTAATCATCTTTGTTGCTCTTCTCTGCACTCTTTCTAGAGTCTCAGCATCTTTTTTACATCGCGGCGACCAAAACTGAATGCAGTATTCCAAGTATGGCCTTACCAAGGCATTATAAAGTGGCACTAACACTTCACATGATCTTGATTCTATCCCTCTGTTTATGCAGCCCAGAACTGTGTTGGCTTTTTTAGCAGCTGCTGCACACTGTTGGCTCATATCTAAATGGTTGTCCACTGGGACTCCAAGATCCCTCTCACAGTTACTACTATTGAGCAAGGTACCACATATACGGTACCTGTGCATTTTGGTTTTTTTGCCTAAATGTAGAACCTTTTTTCACTGTTGAATTTCATTTTGTTAGATAGCACCCAATGTTCAAGTCTGTCAAGATCCTTCTGTAACTTGAGCCTATCTTCTGGAGTGTTGGCTATTCCTGCCAGCTTGGTGTCATCTGCAAATTTGATGAGTTCCCCATCTATCCCCTTGTCCAAGTCATTGATGAAGATGTTGAAGAGTACTGGGCCTAAAACAGAGCCTTGGGGTACTCCACTGCATACTTCCCTCCATGTGGATGTAGTTCCATTGAGGACTACACGTTGAGTGCGGTTGGTCAGCCAGTTACGAATCCATCTGGTGGTGGTGCTGTCTAACCCACATTTTTCTACTTTATCTAGTAGTAGGTTATGGTCTACTTTATCAAATGCTTTACTGAAGCTTTGATTGTCTCCATCTCTTTTTCCTACAATGTGATGATGTTCAAAGAGCTGCTTGCTCATTTTCATCCATATAAAAATTTAATAAATAAATAAATAAATATAAGTTAAGGATAAATCTGTATCTAGAGTATTACACGGAGACTGTGAGTTCTTGTCTTGCCTTAGGCACAAAACCAACTAGGTGACCTTGGGCCAGTCACTCTCCCTCAGCTCTGGGAACTAGGCAGTGGCATACAACTTCCAAAATTTTGCCAAGAAAACTGCAGAGACTTGTCCAGGGACTTGCCAGAAGTCACAGGTATACATAGAAAAGTACAATACAGTAGAAGCTGTTTATGATTGGGTAAATCACAGAATTTGATGGTGATATTAAAGAATGTTACGAATGAAGGCGAATATACGTGTCCAGAATAAAGAATCTTACTCCCTTGTGGTGAGTGGTAAAAAAAACCATGAACACTTGATACAGTTATAGCCTTTAAAAATAGAAAATTAATTTCTTTGAATTTTGGAGACTGTTAATTCTAGTCTTTCTTTAGGCATGGAAGGTAGCTCAGTGATTTTGGAGAAAAAAGATAATCTATCTCTCATCCCAACCCACTCACTTGATGTGGGGGCAAATAGAAGGAAGCATTATGTATTCAATAAGAGCTGACACTGACTTGACAGTTCATAATTTTAAGTCAAGATAGGATATAAATCAGTATATATATGCAGTAATTCAGGTATGATAGGCATTGCTGCAGATATATTAAAGATAGTTTAATGAATAATTTTCTAATTGAGACTGCGGACTTGGAATAATTTTATTAAGAGTACTTAAGGACAGATATATTACATGATTGTGTTTTTGGTTATTGCAAGTTGCAGGTTATTTTATATTGTCTTTTGGTAAAAAGTTCAAATTATGCAGCACTGGTTCCTTCAAAATGTTTTAGCATTAGATCTCTTATGGATCTTAGTGCTGGTAGAGTTGGTCATATTGGTTTCAACCTTTGTAGGTTGAGAGTAACCTAGTCAGTAATGATTTGGTTGTATCTTTCTATTATATTGATATAGTTGAGCATTGTTTGCATCTTGGCTATGTGTTTATATGCTGTGTGTATTTCCACTTGGTGGGACTCACATAGTGGTATTCTCTCTTACAGTCTCCAGATTAGAAATCCCAGCTTGCAGACAAGAATATGAGTATGCTTGGAACAGGAAGGAAAAATGCATTTCTATGAAACTTAGAGAAACTAAAAGGGTGTAACAGAGCTAAATGGAGATGGTCTGATCTTGAGAAGTTGATGAATATATTCAAGAAGGTAAAGATGTAGGTTTAATTAGGAATGATTGGTGACTGTTGCTTGCCATTTGTCATACTAGACAAATGAATTTTGGTTAAAACTATACATTCTGCATAAAAGTGATCTGAGGAAACTTACTTTGCTAAGTAACATGAATAAATAGGAATGAGTAGAGAGAGTTACAAAAAGCAATTAAGTGATTTGGCAACACAAGGATGAATGTGAATTTGTGAGCATTTGATGAATCTTTAGAAAAATATTATTCTAAATTCATGATTTAAGATAATTCCATTCATGCTTACACATAGGAAAGAAATGAATAGAAAACCATGACTAAGAGAAATAGTGGTAGAGCAATAATTCATGATTCTGAAGGTAGATTATAGTATCAAAAGTAGATCTTGACAAAAAAATAGGTGTGTAAGAAAAATAGCATTTTTTTCTTTATGAAAAATTATTACAAGATAGATTAGTTTCCCAATTGAAAAAAATTGAAAGTTATCACAAGGACAGAAGGCATAAAACTGCCTTCTTTTGGTGAACAGAATTATGTTTCAGAGTACCACATAAAAGTATATGGAGTTATGATAAAGAGGAATATGAAAAATAATGCTTGGTGGAATGACCAAGTGAAAGAGACTGTGAATTAAAAAATGCATTTAAAGTATAATTGATGCACAAATCTAGAATGTAGAGAGGGAAGATACTGTGTTTCCTCAAAAATAAGACCCTGTCTTATATTTTTTTGAACCCCGAAATAAGCACTTGGCCTTATTTTCGGGGGGGTCTTATTATTTTGGGGCATGTGGAGCAAGACAGAGCTCCTCTTCCCGTCTTACCTGATTTCCAGCTCTGTCTCCCTAACCCTAACCAGAGGAAATGGCAGGACGCAATGTATTTAAATATTTTTGGGGAGGGCTTATTTCAGCACATGCGTTCAAAAGCACAATTGGCCTTATTATCAGGGGATGTCTTATTTTCAGGGAAACAGGGTAGTTGTAAAAGATGTAGTCAAGAGAGAACAAAAAAAATAGTAGAGGGAATACACAAGTTCCATAAAAGTTTGTTTTGGAAATGAGAAAAAAATAAGGAGCCTCCAGCAGCGTTACTGGATCAAATTATCTGAGATGAAAATGAAGTCAGAAGTTGCCAGAAGGAATATATATGTGATTTACATAGTTAGTGCAAATGTTAGTGGAATTGAAGAGCAGGTTTGAAGACAATGCTAGAAATGTTAGTATCCATGAGAAAAATAATGAAGTCATAAATCCTATGCAAATGTTGTAAAATGGTAAGATTGCAGCTATAACTAAAAACATATTAAAATATGGCTGTTTTTTGCTTACGGAATGACTGTGTTTATCATATGTTTAGACCTGTACATTATGATAGAAGACTTGTACTTGGGGTTATCTTGGCTTAGGGTAAGCAATACAAGTAGAGATTGCATTTTTTATATTTTATCCCAATAAATTCTTAAGAATTGTTATTATTGTTCTATTACATTAAGATCAAAATAGCAAATAAATTAATTTTTTGCTGTGCCAGAGAAATTTCTTATTAAAGGGGTATAGGAGGTATCAGTAAGCAGAATGTTGGAAGTGTTTAGCTTTGAGTTGGGCAAGGTATGTGCAGGTCAGATTTTTGTTCTTTGGAAATCACTGAACATTGTATAAATTTGAAAAAGAAATCTATTATATATTTATTGATTGTGGAAAGTATATGATAAACTAAATAGGATTGAATTATAGATATGTTTAGTGAATATTTGAAGGTTGTTTCCTGAGTGCAACACAAGGAGTATGATTTTGAGGTGTAACTGGTATGAGATTAAATTGAGTGCCTAGCAAATGTGTTGAACAGGGAATAAAACAAAAATAAGTGTTATTTCTCTGGTTGTTTAATATTTCTATGATTACATATATACACAATGCTTATAAATAACATTAGATTTTGTTGGTTGAGGACATGGGAAAATATAGAGTGCGTGGGGGGTGGATGTTAGTATTTTTGGCTCAGAACCAAATTATTTACAGCATATAGTAAACTGTATGGATATAGTGAAGATCAAATGCTGGTAAAAAGGTAGGCAATATGTGGTTTTTTGCAAGAAATGAATCTTGACAGATGGAAAAATGGCTGTGTATAGAATGGGCTTCTGCCCACTTGGTTACATGAAAGTGAAAGTTGGGTCTGTGAAGAGAAACTTAAAAGTTCAATGTGATGGGTTATTTAAGAGGTTTGCGTGATAATAGCTGATCCTCATATCCTATCCAAAGACATTTTATAGTTATCTCATCTTCCTAATTGGTTTAAGGACTGTTTTGTTTTAGAGGAAAAGTTAAATAAGTTAATTTCTCTCCATCCTCAAATCATTAACAGTCAGCCTATTTAATACTTGTTCAAAACTTCATAGATGACTTTTCATCAGAGTGAATGATACAGGCCTGCTGAGCAAGTAAAACAAATAATTATAGTCTGCTGTGTCAGAGGTATTATGCACACCCAGAGTTTTTAACCATCTATTCTAGAAGTAACTCTATACAGGAGCCCTTTCACCATTTTTCCTGGCCATCATATTTTTCTATATCAAATGTGGAGCCAGCAAGACTCTCAGCATATTAGATTTATTCATTCAGAAATCAGGGCATTGCTAACCAATATTCTAGTCTTCTGTTGCTTAATTTTAGCTTTTCATGTCTTCTGTATCTAAATAATTTAAGCTATCACCAACCTTGGAAATTTGGATATATCAATGCAGTGGTTGTGTTAATTTGTTGCTGGTTGTCTTAAATTTTGCCTCAACTGCCAATTATATATGCATTACTTGTATTGGTTATATGTTGATTTATGGTGCTTTTAACTGCTAGCTTCCCAGAGTTATGGATTTGAATTGGGTGGCCATGTATATATTAAAACAATAAATACATCTGGTAGTGTAACCCAAATCATCATGACTAACTATTTTAAGTCTAAAAAGGGAAAATATATAAAAAGCAGTAAATTACAGTGTTATCAGCTAAGGAAACTGGACCTAGAAATATGGGGATAAGGGCCTACAGTATATCCTGGCAATCTGCAGAATTATCCTGCAATACTGCATTCTAACCACTGTGCCATCATAGCTGTTATAATTCATATCAGGCAGATGTCTGTCAACCTTCTACATGAATATAGGTGAGTAATATGGGTTGTGGATTCTATTAAAAATTGCTGCTGGTGCTAGGAAATATTTTTCCCAAGATTTTAGTTGGAACATAACTATTATCCTGTGCTCTACACTGTGAAATAATAATGAATGGGCCTTAAATCTTTGTCTCTGTGACATCCTTTCAAATAATTGAGTACTCTCATTTTTTCATCCAGTCATCTTTTTCTAGACAAACTTGGCTCCTTAAATCTTTTTTCATAGGACTAACTTTTTAATTTCCTGGATTTTCCACTTTATTTTCTTGAAACTATCTTAAGGAGGGGTACCCAGAACTGGACATAATAATTGAAGTGGCATTTGAACGTCCAAAATGGACGTTGAAAACTTCTATTGATGCATTCTAAAACCGCATTTGTCAATTCTGATGTCAGATCACAATGCTGAATCCTATTGGAAATTAATTATTTGTCAATATCTTTTCTCCCTGATCAAGATAGTATCTCATGATGGTTTTTATGTTATTTCTATCCTACAGCTACTAGCTATCCTACCCAATTTTATGTAATCTGCTAATTTGATAAACAATCTCTGTACCCTTTTCTCCAAGACTGACTTTTATCCTCAGCCCATTCATTAGCTCACTCCAGTTCAATTAAGAACCATTAAAAAGTACATTCTGAACTTAATTCTTGAACCAGCTATGTATTCAGTTAATTGCTATGCCATGCAACCACAGTTAATTAGCTGAATGAAATGTCATGGGTATTTTGTCAAATTCAAATTAAGATTAACTAATGGAGATTTGTTTTACAAAATCCATGCTGATTTGGGGTAAATATATTTTTTAGGTTGTCTACAAATATCTCTATTTTAGAGTTTTAGAACTTTCCCAAATGGCGGTGTGAGGTTGGTTTAATTCTCTATATCTGCCCTCTGTTTTTTAATGTTAGAAGTAACATTTGCATTATCTCAGATATTTCAAAGTTATTATATAAAATGACAACCATCAATTAGTTTCTTTAGACCCATAGCATCCAGTTCATTTTGTTTTGAGGACTTAAACTCATTCAGAATAGAGATATTCTATATTCATGTTTCAGTTAGTTCCAGGTTACATTTGTGCTCTCTTTATCCTTTTTTCCAGACTTCCCCTGTAGAATATAGATAGATAGCCCTCAGTTATTTGTTATAATTGGGACCAGGAACTCCACTGTTAAGCAATATGATTGCAGAATGAAAAATCACTTGACCACACTGTCTTACGATGGCAGTTCTAAAAGTTCTGGTTGCAGTCATTCAGTGAATTACAATTTGTGATTTCTTACCAGTTTTCCCATTGATTTTGCTTGATGGAAGATGGCAATGAGGGTTGCAAATGGTGATCACGTGACCGTGGGAAACTGCACTCAAAATACAACCATGTGATTGTGGGAAAGCAGTGGTGGCTGCAACTTGGGGCAGTTGTAAATCTTGTTCAGTACTGTCATAATTTTGAACATTCACTGAACGAGTGTTTGCTAAGCGAGGACTACCTATTTTTTTTTTATTGAACACTGACAGAAGTTGATGGCATTTTAATGTCTTCATTGAGTACCAAGTATATTGATTCTTTTTTTCTATTTGAACTTATTTAAGAAGCTCTCATTTTTGTTCTTTGCAACCTCCGCTCATCTAGAATCTTATAATTCTTTTATTTTAACATTCTTATCCAATAACATATCCAATAACATATTTAATGTACCATCATATACAATTAATCGGATCTGCCCGGTCACCACCCCCTTCCTTTTCCTTTTACTCTCCTTCTCTACCTTCTTCTACTTTCCACAACCATCCTCCCCCTCTCTTATCTACATCCTCTCCTCCTTCCTCCCTACTCCTTTCTTCTCCCTCTTCTATCCCTCTTCCTTCCTTTCCTCTTCCTCCTCTTCTCTTTCCTACCTCCTTCTCTCTTCTACTTCCTTCTTTCCCATCATTCTGAAGTGATGCCTTCTTTACAGTTTTGGACTACTTGGTGTGTACCGTACTCCTTCTTGAGAATCTCTTTCCGCCTCTTTATATCTAGCCTTTTCGTCCCTCTACACTAGATAGTCGCATTTGTGCTTTCGCTATATTTTTTTTCCACGTGGGAATGATTTGAAATTATGTTTTTATTATTCCTTTTTTAAAAGAGTGTTCATTCATCTTGATTTCCTTTTTCCATTAGGTTCTCTTATTCCTATTTCTCAATTCATTAAAATATGCTTTTTTTCAATCCAAGTTATGTGTTCAACTGCACTTACAATCAATTACTTGAATATTACATAATCACTTTCCTCCATAATCTTATTTCTGTTTCCTAGTATTGGGCCTTCCATATTAGTTAGTATCTAGTGAAGGAAAGTAGATCCTTGTCCTTTACCCCAGCTTCAGAAGAAAGTTGAATGATACATGAATTTCTGTGTTTCAAGAAAACATACAAAGTGAACTATATATAATTATATATATATATGCATAAAGTCAAACCACTAGATGGAGTACTATTTCATAGTTTCATACAATAAAAAGATTTAAGATTTAAATTTGAAAGATTTAATATTTATACAACTTATAGTTAAAGTGAAAATTTTGCTTATCCTTTGATATATTTTTATGAACATGTTTATAAAAGTTTAAACATTTATAAAAAATACAGTTTCTTACTGAAACTCATATATTGTAGTTTCTTACTGAAGATATTGGTAAAAAGTAAAAACATCTTAAGTGGTTTTTTTAAAAAAAGTATCCATTAGAACAGGGGTCCCCAAACTTTTGGACCTCAAGGACCAGTAAATTCATAATTTTAAATCCCGTGGACCACTGATATGATCTGCCTAAAGACCGGCTGGGTGGGCGTGGCTAGGTGGGCACGGCCAACTCAATGACACGTCGAGGGGTGCCTCACCTGCCTTTACTTGCCCCTCCCCTCCCAGCCACTCCTCGCCTGCCCACCCGGGCTCTTTAGGGTCCCAACAGGAAGCAGTTATTGGAGCTAAGCAGCCACCACTAGAAAGAGTTGCCAAAACAGCTGTCTCAGTTCAGATTGGATCTGACTGAGAAGGAGGCTCAGCAGAAGCACCTCACTGAGGACTAGAAGCATAGGCTTTCCAACCAGAGGGAAAACCTGCGGGATTGTAAGACCAGGTACCGGTGCCTGGAGGTTCAGTGGCTGAGATGGTCAGCTACTTCCAAGCCATGAGGCAGTCCCACTGAAACAAGGCCCTTCAGTTCTTCGCCACCAGCAGCACTTCCCTCCAGCCTTTGCCCAAAGCCCCACACCAGGAGGCTGAAGCAGACCCCAAGTTGGAATTTCTTCCCCCCCCAACACACACAAGAAGACCCTGAAGCGGGAGACTCTCTGCAGCAACACAAACGTTCATTGCACATATCCGTCCCAGGGGCCATAGTTTGAGGACCCCTAATTTAGTTCAATATAAAAAATGCAAATAATTTTTCTGTTGACCACCAAAATTTTCTTGCAGACCACCAGTAGTCCACAAACCACCAGTTGGTGATCGCTGCATTAGAATGTCTTTTATGGTCTTATGGATGAGCAATTTTAATGCCATGTGTTCACTCTATAAGGTGCAATAAAAATGGTTGAATATAGAAAGTAATATTTTTTTTTTTATTTTTTTATTTACATTTATATCCCGCCCTTCTCTGAAGACTCAGGACGGCTTACAGTGTGTAAGGCAATAGTCTCATTCTATTTGTATATTTACAAAGTCAACTTTTATTTGTACTATTCTTTATTTATATTAATATTCTTACATACAGTATTTGCTGTATATCAGGATTTGTCTGTCCCTTTCTCAAAATGTTCATATTAAGCAGAAGGACTGATATCTGAAAATATCTGCTAACAACCTTTTTATAAAAGAGCCGTGGTGGCACAGTAGTTAGAATACAGTATTACAGGCTGATTTTGCCCACTGCTAGGAGTTCAATCCTGACTGACTCAAGGTTGACTCAACTTTCCATCCTTCCGAGTTAGTAAAATGAGGATCCAGATTGTTGGGAGTAATATGTTGACTCTGTAAACCACTTAGAAAGTGCTGTAAAGTATTATGCAGCAATATACAAATCTAAGTCCTATTGCTATAAAAGGTCTCTTTAGAAAAAGGTTAGTTAGGGACATTTTAAGAGATGCAATGAATAACATATCCCCTCCCCAAATACTTTCTGTAAAATAGGTTTTTGAAGTATCAGGCCATCTTTAAAATCCCATAAATGTTTATACTGATTAATCATTTTTCACCACGAGACTTAGACTTAGACTAACTTTATTGTCACTTTGAATGTACACTAACTGGCATAGATTGAAATGAAATTTCATTGCACACAGCTCTCCACCTCCAATATACACTACGTAATAATAAAATATGATTGAGGCTGATGATTTCTTTATGTTACACTGTTATGGTGGTTTTGCTGATTTTTTATTTTATTTTTACTGTTTTCTAATATTATTATTATTATCATCTCTTTTATTCATTAAACATGAAACTCAGTCAACTGAACATTTAAAAATGTGTCATAAATACGATTGACTGGTGCTAATGGTTGATACGGGTTGTTGCCAGTGTCCTAGGTATCAACCAAGTACCTTCTTAAAATATATGATGTTCTGAATAGCACAGTTTTTTGCAGTTCCGCTGCTGTTATTGCAGGAAGCTGCAATTTCTTGATGTGTTTTGTAAAATTCTTGGACATGGTACCAAGTGCCCCAATGACAGTGGGTATCACTGTTACATGTTTCATCCATAGCAGTGTAATTTCGGTGGCCAGGTCGGGATATTTCATGATTTTTTCCAATTCTTTTTCTTCAACTCTGTTGTCTCCTGGTACAGCAATATCAATAAACTGTACGCTTCGGCCCTCAACAACTGTGATATCTGGCATGTTCTGTTCCAAATGACGATCCATCTGTATTCAAAAGTCATAATAATAATAATAATTAATAATCCTTTTGATGGAGAAATGCAGTACACATTTTTAAAGAAAGAATGCTGTTTCCTGATTTTTCTTAGCAGCAGTTGATCTTAACTGATTTAAAAAAAAATCAATGTCCTAGTTAAAGTCAAACGACGATAAAACTTTGGTCACCAAACCCCCAAGTAGGACATAACAGATTTTAATGTCAAATAGATTTGAAAATGGTGAAAATGGGCTCCCTACCTCCGTTTTCTGCTGCGATGGCCTCCTGCAATCCTCTGCCAGTGAAAATGGAGCTCCAAAGGGCCACCCTCAGCCCTCCTGAGTTTCATTTTCGCTGGCAGAGGCACCGTGGGCCGGTCTTTCACTGTTTCCAGAGCAGCCCTGCGGGCCAGATCTGGCCCCTAGGCGTTGAGTTTGACACCCCTGCTCTAAGAAATAAAAAACATCAAACTTATATTTGACCTCAAATATGTATTTTTCTGCTATACAATCCGTGGGATGCTTAATCAGCTATATCAAACAATTTTTAGGTTGAGCCCTTATGCAAAGAGAAAATTTGATTGGCTTGGTCTTAGCTTCGGGTATTGTGTCAGACCAGCCACTACGGTTTATGTATTTTTGGTATATGGGCAGTGTTAGATGAAAACCCAGACATTGTGACCTATGCCACAAACCAGATTTTCACATACTGAAGTGTGATTTGAAAAAGAATGGTGTCCTCTACAGATCCACCTAGAAATGAATTTACTATTCCTGGGTTCACAGGTATAGAATTGTCTCTGTAAACAGTAATTAAGCTTTTTTGAACTCTATAGAAATTGCTTCTCAGTTAACATTTATAGACACAGTTTTCTTTATTTGGAAATGTATGAATGAAAAAAATAACTTGTATTCTTTCATATGCCAGTAACTGCAGTGCTACTTACACTGAATTCATTTAGAAAAGTTTTTTTTTTAAATGCTCTGCTCTCTAGTGGTTTACTATTTGCAGTACATGCATATCTGGATATTTAAAATAAGCTTCCACAGTTGCACGTATCGAATAGTTCCTATAGTAGCAACAGATGGGCATATCTTCTCCATCTCTTTTTGTGCAAGGTCAAATGTTCTTGCAGCAGGAATCTTAACACCCCCACCCACTCCAAATCCAGCACCTCAATATTTAGGTTGACAAAAAAAAATTGTCTGCTGGTGCAAATGCTAAGCTAAGCATTCTGGGAGAATGCTTTTCTTGCGGAGATGAGAGAATTCTTTGTGCCTGGCAGTAGAAGCTGCAGCAGGGTGCTTTTTTCCTTTTTCTTTTTTGGCTTCAGAAAATTTGAGAACGTTGACAAATGGAAATCAAGGCAGCTTAGTTAGGAATGCTGCATTTTTTATCTATTTGTTTTTCGAGCATTTTAGGAAGGATTCTGTTAGAGGCATGGCTGCATTATGAGGTGTGGCTCTTGCTGATATCTTCAAAAGATTTTTGGCATTCTTCTACATAAGCTTAGAATATAGTGCTATTAAATCTTAATAGATATATACTGCTGGAGTGGCTGAAGAAAACCATGCTTTTGAATTAAAGGAATATATTCTGGAAAGAAATACATTTGCTGGAAGGACAGGCTGCAGAGAAATTGTAATGGGTTGTACAACTAGTGTTATTTTATTTAAAGGTATTCGTACAGTTATTGAGAGAAACTGTTCATATATTTGCAAACATCAAAGAGAAAATAAAGCTCTGGAATATACAGCAAATAGCTTAACAAAAGAAGACTCTGGGATACTGATCCATTCATTTTTGGTAAATTTTGATGTGCTTCATTAAGATGTTTTAAATTTATTTTATATATTTTGTATCTGATGCTTTTGAAATTCTCCATCCATTCTGATTCTGTTGCTGTTGAATCTTTATTATTATTTTAATAATAGTACAACATGCTAAAATGCTGATGATACTATTTGTAAGCAATATTTTTAGTAAAACATTGATTTTTCTCTCTCTCAGTATGTCTACGCAGTACTATTTTTAGCATTCTCATTGTTGTTTTATGAATGTCCAAAGCATGTGTCTGGAAAAGGAGATATTATAATTGTAGTAGAAGATAGAAGAATACAGTAAAACTAGGTATTCCTATAAAGATAAACAAAGCATTTAGAAGAAAGAGCTTTTCAAGTATGTTTTTATTTTTATGATGGTGCATATATAGCATAAGGCAGTTGTTAAATAGTGCATACTTAGCAATCTGTGATGTATCTCGGCATTGGGTGTATGGTATTAGCATTTGAGGGAGTGGTAATGTAGCATTTATTAGTGCAGAAAATCCACGTACATAACAAGTATGCATTTTAATGTCTTCCAACATTAATAATGAATATAGTACAGTACTGATTATTCTATTTTATTAAGCCTGATTTGACAAACAATACATGTTAACTTAAAGGAAAGTTAATTAGACAAAATCTTTATTATGAATTATTTTTAAATTCTCCCAATATTTTCTTTACTTTATGTTTTACTTTATATGAATGATATTTTTAAGCAAAGATGCACTGAGCATTAATATATCCATGAATGAAAAATAAATCTTTGAATAGATGTTATAATATTTATTAAGATGATTATCAGCTGCCTTTCTGACCAAAGTCATTCTTACGAAGATACATAATTTTAAAAAACAAGATGATTATGTTAAGTACAGAGTAAACTTCTTTAAAATACAGAATGTAAACTATCTCTTAAATCAGTTCAAATGAAACAATATTGATACTCCTCTAACAGAAAAGCTACCTACTACTTGGTTAAGAACTGTTATAATCTTGGTGCATCCATGCTACCATTTCACTAACTTCTTATGCTGCAGTTTGCTAGTGGCCGTTGAATAATGACCGTAATTGTGGACAGAATTATCGTCATAAGCCATTACAGTTATAAGTTGAGACACCCATGTGACAGGAAGTAATTTATGGTATTTATTGTGGCAGTTGTTAAGCAAATGCCACAGTTGTTAAACAGACCCATTCATTTAAATGGGTGTTTTTTGTTTTGTTTTTGCCAAAACCTGGCAAAAAAAACCCCATGAATCACAGTCATGTGACCATGGAATGCTTCTATGGTTGTAAAGATGACTTGGCATGTTGTCATGTAAACACAGGGAATAGGGGCATAACCAGGAGCACTTTATGGGCCATTAAAGCACTTGTTCCATGGCTGTTGTAACTTTGAATGGTCATTCAGCAAGCACCACCTGTATGACAAAGCATTTGAGGAAGATAGTGAATTAATTTTGGGGTATCCTGGTTACAAACTTTATAGCTAATTACCTTAAATTTTGAAAAAGTATCATTTGTGTATATTATAAATATGATACAGTATGATGCCAGTTTGCTCTACTAAGGCATCAGCCAGAAACCAGGAGATGGAGTTCTAGTCATGCCTTAGCCATAAAAGTTGACTAGGGACTTAGCCCCTCCCCCTCACTCTCAGTCCAACTCACTTCATAGGGTTGTGGGGAAAAAAGGAGGGGGAAGGAGTATTAGATTTGTTTGCCACCCGGAGTTATTTATAAAAATAATAAAGGCTGGATTAAAAAAAATCTAAACAAATAGTTCTATACAATTTAGAAGCAGTATATTTTAGAGCCATGATGACGAACCTATGGCACGTGTGCCCGAAGTGGCACACGGAGCCTTGTCGCCTGGCACATGCAGCATCTCCCGTTCCTCTTCTGGGTTTCTGGCATGCATGCACATGCGATGATCAGCTGGCCTTTGTGCATGTGGCAGTGCCGGAAACCAGAAGAACTGGTCTTCCATTTTCCGGCATGAGCATGTGCGCCAGCCAGCTGATCAGCGTGTGCGCATGCGTTGCAGTAACCAGAAGACTTGCTGGCCAGGAAGCATGCTCCAGAAACTGAAAGTACCTTATCCAGCACACGCATGCCCACCGGGCAGCTCCTCTTCCTGGTCGCGGGCCTGACAAGTGCATGCGCAAAGCGCTTCCTTTTCAGCACTCGTTCACCATTACTGTTATAGAGAGCAATCCAGTACATTAGTACTCAACTTATGACTCTAATGGAGCCAGCCAATTACAGTTGTAAGTTATGATGGTCATAAAACAGGTTGGTCACAAGATTGATCCAATTTTATGATCATTTTTGCAACAGTTGGTAAGTGAATGCTGGAATAATTAAATGAACCAAGGGTTTGCTGTGGGCGTGGTTTTGCTGAAAATGTAAAGTAAATGCTGGTTTTAGGAAAACTTTCATAAAACATGGTCATGTGATCGCGGAATGCTGCAAACATATGTAAATGTCGTCCAGTTGGCAACACCTGAACTTCAGTCACATGATTGTGAAGGGAAGGTGTTGGAACTTTGAAACTGGGTTGTAAGTAGCTACCAGATAGATCCATTGTAACTTTGAATGGTTGCTACTAAGTAATCGGTTGTAAGTCGAATAGTATCTGTATGTGGAACAATTTTGCACCAACTGCAGAAATATTCTTTAAATTAATCCCACAAAAAGCATATCATGGTTATTTAAAAGAATTAAAATCATTTTGGAGGTAAACAAATTTTAATAAAACAATGCATTTGATTTTTTTAAAAAGAAAAAACACTGTTTTTTTTGCTTAGCCATAAAATCAAATTATAAATATGAAATTACATTCTGGAGGTTTATGGCTTTTCCATAGCACATAGCTAAATTGTGCAATTGGCTATTACAAGTTGTGGTAATGGGAGTCAATTTGAATAATGTACTGCTTTAAGACTATCATTCAGAAGCACAAAAGCTTTCAATGGGTTTTCTAGTTGTATTAGAAACTCAGTACAAAACATCATTTCAAAAATGTTATTTCTTTTATTCAAACTACCAGACCAAACCCAAATATTTGCTAATCATTTACTTTCAGTTTCCAAGCTTCATTCCTTAGAATAGAAAACAAGGTTTATTTATGGCTAGAGACTCCAAGATTGAGTTCTTTTGCCTCCTTCATCCCATTTCCAAGTAAGGCACAATGACTTGAGATACTAAACTATAAACTTTTTCCCCATCTACTACTTCCTATTAACTAATTTCAAACTAAGGAAGAGCATATAGGTACTGGTAGCAGTTTCCCCTTTGTGGGCTGGCTGTTCTCTGGTTGATAAAACCTTTGATCATCTGTCATCTTCAATCCCTGAGGGATCAGAGGAGGCAAATTCTATTCTCACTTCCTTCTTTTATGATTTAATGGTCCTCCAGGGCTTACCATCTTTTTGTGAATTTCAGGTCATCATCCAACTAACAATGTAAATATTGCTCAATTCACTGCATCTATAATACTTTAAAAGCCAGAGCCCTGTAGCTCAATCTTAGCTGCCAGCCTATGCCTTCATTCTCCTTTTACTCATTTCCAGAGCATCTGTGGTAAATTTAAGATTCTACCTCTAGTTTTATTTATTTAACAAATTTATGTAGCCACCGATTTTAAGCTAAACTATGGACAGCTTACAACCCCAGATTTAAATAATATATGCAATTATATTGTATATATCACTCAATCTCAGTGCTTGAGGGAAAATTCAGATGGAGGCTTGTTGGATCACAAGGGGGAAGGGTAGGATAGGCGCTGCAGTGAAGAAGACATGCTTCTGAGGACCCACAAGATCAATGTTTAAGGGAAGGAATGTGTTCACCCTTTGTTCAGAAACATTCAAGGAAAATGGTCTCACAATTAACCTGGTCCCATGCTATGTGGGAATTTAAAGGTGATAACCAACACCTTGAACTGCACCTTGAAGAAGACTGGGAGCCAGTGCAGCTCACACAACGGGTGTTAAATGGGCCTCCAACATGGTACCCTCCACTGCATTTTGGATCAGTTGTAACTTCTAGGTGGTCATCAAGGGCAGCCCCATAAATAAGACAATGCAGTAAATGTAAATAGAAAATGACCAAGGCATGAATGATCATGAGCAAGATCTCTTGGTTAACAAGGCACAATTGGCATACAAAATGAAAGTGCAAAGGTTTCTAACACAGCTCCGACCTACTCAACAAGCCGGCGTCATGAACCTAGGATGATCCTCAAACTGAACATCAGCTCTGAATGGGGTAGTTCCATACCCTGACCCATACTCTGAGTGACCTTGGGTCAGTTACTCCCTCTCAGCTCTAGGCAAACCATTTTCAAAAAGTTGTCTAGAAAATATTATGGACTTGCCAAAGAGTAAAGTAAGAAGTAAGGCAAGAAGAAAGACAAGGCAAGAAATACAGAATGATTCAAAAGCACCCTCTAAAAAACAAAACAACTCTTTAAGACCCTAGCCTAAAAACATAGCTGAAAAGAGATTTTTTTAAAAGGGATAAGCTCATGGAAAATCAGGTTTTCACTAACTATTCATTTTGATGGTTGTTTATTACCTCTTGAATCATAGGTAGCCTGCCTAGATTGCTTGAAAGTGGAAAGAGGCTACTGTCTTGTACTTGAGGCTTGTTATCTTATTCAGTGCACCCTGTTTGGTCTCTGTGTAACACATAACATACAAAGATAGATTTTCACTGTGACTGTTCATGCCTAACCCAGTCCTTCAGGTCTTCCAATGCTTGACTCATCTCCATTGTAATTGAGTCTATTGACCTTGCTGCTTGATCCTCCTCCTTTTCTTTTTCTTTCCACCTTTGTAGGGTTGAATTAAATTGTCTTTTGCATTACTAGTAAATACCGAAGGTATTAGCAATAGTACTTATATACTGCTCCATGGAGCTTTACAGCACTCTGAGCAGTTTACAATGCCAGCATATTGCCTCCAACAATCCGGCTCCTCATTTTATCAACCTCGGAATTATGAAATTATGAGTCGCCCTCAAGCCCTGTCATCGTGGGCAGAGTTAGCTTGCAATACTACATTCTAACCACTGTGCCACGAGGGCTCCTAGGTGTTGAAGTTAGAGCATGTGTGTGTCTGGAACCCACAAAATAGATGTGAATTTTATTTTTTAATTAAATATTTGAAATCCTTCCTCAAATTGTAGCATGTATTCTTCCAGAGTTTTTTGCTCAGAATATAAACATACATGAACTGCTTGGTACTTGCATGAGAGAATTCCAGGGAATATCAGGATAAACAGAAGTAAAAAACATCCTGGAAGTAGGCAGTAGCAAACTATAAACGTTTTGCTTACACAATGTATTTGGAAAAAGCAGTTCCCAAGTCATAGGGTTAGGTGATAATCTGCAACTTAAATTTCTCTCAAAATGTATGGAAAACCAGTGTAGCTACTATAACAGTGGAGTTTGCTCTAGTGGTTAAGGCGCCAGGCTAGAAAGCAGACTGTGAGTTCAAGTGCTGCCTTAGCCATGAAGGCCAGCTGGGAGACTTTAGCCAGTCACTCTTCCTCACCTCACCTCACCTCACCTCACCTCACCTCACAGGGTTGCTGTGGGGAAAATAAGAGGAGAAAGATATGTTGAGTGTTTGGCTTGAATATAGACTTAACAAAGGAAAGCAAAAGATGGGCCTCCTCTGATTTGGGAAGCCAGTAATCTGATAGAATTAATAAAACAGGCACAATGCTACAGTTAAAAAAGCTACAACAGTAACATTTTTGCAGAGAATACAGGCATCAGACAGATTGAAAAACCATTGTGACACACATACATACACACCCATCCCCTCTTGCTTGGACTACCAGTCCAGCTACCTATTCCTGAATATGCCAAAGTTGTGTTCCACTGGAACAGTTGAACCATAAAAAAAAAATCACATTTCATGCAAAACTTTTGACTATAGAGATTATTTATTATTTTGTAATCTTTGCTTTTATGATAAAATTGATATTTTTATACAAATATAAGAAATATGCGTGTGTTGAGAGAATGGAGTTAATTCAAGTCTTCTTTTTCCATTTAACTCTATAGTTATATAGCAATTATTATTCAGGAAACTCACCAGACTATCCTGAGTCTTGTTCTAGACATTTTCAGGATGAATGTTAGACATTGCCTGAATGAGTTCGCAATTGTTCCCAATTTTCTCAATACAGTACAATATCAGTGCAAGAGATGGGTTTGCCTGGGAGAAGAAAGCTGTTTGCCCAAAGTTACCCCGTGACATTATAGAAAAGTGATAACTTGATCTGGGTATCCTCTGTCCAGATCCAACCTCACCAATCACAAAACAACACGGATTCTTGATATAATCCAAATTATTGGTACTTGTAGAGTCATCTAATCAGACCACCAACATCAGCTGGATAAATTGGTCATGTTACCTTTCCATATCAGAATCCATAAAATAATAATTTTGTATTCCATTTCAAAGTCACTAACATTTAATACTTAAGCTGGCAGAGCCTACATATTCTATTGTCATAGGATCTCTTTTGTCTCTTTTTATTCTCATGAGAAAAACTATTTTTCTCAAGGGAAAAACCATATTAAAAGTACTCTGACTGAAAGAGCCCTACACGCATAAATACAATTTATTGTTGAATGTAATTGTTTAGAAACTACTGATTTAGAATATTTTAAAATATATGATTATTAGCTTCATTTTATCAGAACAGGGAAGAACTGTTTGGTGAGTTTTATGCTGAAATGGATCCACCTCCTTCTCTGCTACACACACTTTCCTCCCCCTTTTCAAGGGCTGGCCTTTATCTGTCATGCATTCCCACCATAACTTGACTAAGTCTTCAGCAGAGTACTCTCACAACTACTCTCTTTGCAGTTTTAAGGGTGGCAGAAGCTTTACTTTTTGTTCTATCATTGGTATGCTTCTGTTAGAAGATAAAGGTGCTGAGATTTACATTTGTGTGAAATATTCCGGATAAGAATGCTGGCAAGAACAAATAGTAAAAACATTAAAAAGGAACTTACAGACTTTCCTAAAAAATGTTTGGATGCAGCAGCCTCTGAAACAGACATGAACACTTCAGTCCAGGTTTTGGTAAGGTGTTTGTTTTCTTTTTTTTGATGGTTGTGTTTGTGGGGTTTTTTTTGGGGAAGGGGGGGAAGGAAGAAAAAGGTTATAGCATTTAAGATTGAACGGTTCTACCTTCTAATGCCCTCTTTCAGTCTCCTGCTGTGTTATTTCTGATGAATGTATATATAGTTTGCTCTTTTATATTTTAGAAAAGCACTTTTCTAAGTGGTCTGTCAGTACTGATTAAACTTAAATACATTTAAACCAGAAAGTCTTTCTAGCTTACTAGTTTAAATATGATGAAACTGATGTTCTATTTTCAATGCTTTTATTTAATGTTTGAAATGAACAAATCGTTATATTTTTATCTTGTAAACTAAGGTGCACAGTTTCAAAATTTTAGACTGATTAAATACATCTCTGCAATGAAAAATAAGCTATAGAATATATATTCAGAAGGAGCAATGAAAATGTTTTGCTTTATGTGGTTAAGAGGTCAAAAGGCAATTTCTACAGTACGTGAAACTTGACATGTATTTTTTTGTAAATTTTGGGTTATTGAAATAGGGAAGAGAATGGAAAAAGGAAAATATTGTGTCTCAATGATTTCTGACCAGATACCAGAAGTTATATGGTAGATCTTACTACCAGGAGAGTCATTCTGATAATCTGTAATTCTTTAGTTGTTGGTCAGACACTTGAAACATCATAGCTGCAAGTCAATATTGGTTACAATTGATATGCAGTTAATTTTAGACCTAGGTACATTCCTTAGGAATATAAAAATGATAGATGTCTACTGGATCAAACTATAAATGTTTTCTGTGGCAAAATATGAAGATTGTGTCAGAAAAAGATTCTCATAGATTTTGAAGGGATAATGTTGTATATAGAATTCATGAGTACATGTGCTAAAGGAAGTCCAAAGGAAATGTTTATTGGAAACAAATTTGAACAGAGATGTGAGCCACACCCAATCAGCGCAGTACTTATTGGGAGTGTGTTCTACATAACATCCAGGTCTCCATTCTGTGTGTCAGCTATCCTTTGGAATGGTCATTAATTTCTTTATGGTAGACTGTATCTCTGACCATAGTATGGACAAGCTAAACTTTTTAATAGAAGTTCTATAGACCAAATTTGACGTAATTGTGTACATTTTAAACAAGCATTGTGAAATTTTACATTAATGGAGGGTAAAGACTAATATATAACCATATACAAATATACAAATATAAATATACAAATAGAATGAGACTATTGCCTTATACACTGTAAGCCGCCCTGAGTCTTCGGAGAAGGGCGGGGTATAAATGTAAAAAATAAAAATAAATTGTTTTTCCATAGTCTTAAATAATGGAACAAATGCAGAAATTCGAATATGAATCATACAAATGCCAGTTTATAACCCTAATAAAGATTTTATTGATATAAATTTATGTAGTCTTACCATATTGAGCAAGGTGAGCTTTTATCACATTCTTTAATATGAGTTTTTTAATTGAATTACCTGGACTTTATTATGAAACTGAATTATTTGTTGCCTCCGCTTCGTTATAGAACTGAAAATAGATTGTCTCATCTCTAATGCAATTTTGATTGATACTCATTTGAATGAGATATGGTGTGATATATATATGTATTTCAGGACCTACTCTTCTGTTAGCTATGGAGATCTAGGAGACAGTATTATGTATATGTAGTTCTAGGAGACAGTTACTATGTACAGGTACAATGGTTCATTTAGTGATCATTCGAAGTTACAGTAGCACTAAAAATGTGATTTATGACTTTTTCACATTTATAACCATTGAACCATTTACACATATAACCACATGATCAAAATTCAATCACTTGGGGACTGCTATGTTCTGGATCATGTGATCACATTTTGCAACCTTCTGACAAAGTCAATGGGAAAGCCAAATTCACTTAACAACCTTGTGACTAATTTAACAACTGCATTGATTCAGTTAACGACTGTGGCAAGAAAGGTTGTAAAATGGGGTAAAATTCACTTAACAAACGACTCGCTTAGCAACACAAATTTCGGGTTCAATTTTGGTCATAAGTCGAGGACTGCTTGTATTTGTTTTTTTCCTTTTGTTAATCATAAAATTTTAGATTTCTTTCTGTCATATTATGATTACAATTCAATTCAGAGTCAGTTAAATTCTTGGATCCATTTTTATTATTTCTGACTTTTTTTTTTTACTAATTGTTTCTCATTCTAAGTTCATATCCTATTTATTAGCGTTCCCATATAATGGTAGAATGACTTCAATGACTTTTAAAATACATGAAAGATGAATTTTTTTGGTGATGTTGATAACAGAGTTGAATATGAATTATCAATTTCTATATTGGGGACAGTGCTGCACATTGTTCTTGAATATATTATTTGCATCTATTTCTCTCCAAATACTACCTTTATGTTACTACTAACATCTGTCATTTTGGACACCTCAAACTTAAATGCAGACTTTCTAAAGATAGTCACTACCAGTATATTTCAGTTTCTTTTGATGTACATAGTTCCATTTCTTCACTTATTCAACTTTTCAAGAAAAAGATAGGGCCAATTGATGTAGAAATCTAGATTATAGATTTCTATTAGAGACATGTTGATGAGAAGAAATATATACCAGTAATTTTTTTATGGTTATAACAAATTCTGTACAGTTTTCTGATAAATCTTATGGTGTTGAATAGCAAGGGACATATCTATTTGGTTCTCATTGCTTGTATTTTAAATAGCATAAATGGAAAAACCATAGAGTATAATGATGTTGGGTTTGTCCACTTAACCATGGCAATCACTAAAAAAAATAGTTCAGTCTTTCTCAGGCCAACTTATCTTAGTGTTGTTATTGTGGGAATAATATTAGGGAATCTCCTAAGGAGGTCCCCTTATTATTATTACTTTTTAGGAAAAAAGTATTCTTTGTTCTTTTTTTTCCTTCCAGGTTTTACCCTTTTTAATTTCAGCTTGTTGCCTTGATTTCTGGCACAATATTCAAATTGCTATATGATTTTATAATTTTATTTTAAAATTTTGTTTATTTTAGGAAAAGGAAGTGATTACAATGTGGGATACTAACAGCTGAAAAAATTATTATAGGTGTAGTATTATGGTATCTATAATTTTTCTATAGTAGAATCTTTTTCTCATGTGGTGAAACTATTTATAAACGGAAAATGTTTCTAGGAGAATATGAGAAAAAGATTCTGCTTTCCTGTAAAAGTGTTGGTATCAATGTAGCAAATGCCAAAGTCAATATATTGTCCTCGTATTCTTTTGTTAGGGATGATGACATTTCCTTCCTCTTTTTGTAGATCTGAACTCTCAGATGAGTTTGGAGCAAATGTCTCACAAGAGTTTCTTCAATCAGGTTAATTACTTTAATTTAAAATCCATTGTTAGATCTAAATGTAGATATATAAAGCAGTAGAGAACATTCTATTTTCAGAGGAAATTTTGAATAAAAGAGAGGAGCGGTTTTGGTAATATGAAATATAAATAAATAAAACAAAACTATTTCAAGGAAAGCTAAGGATTGAAAAAGAAAACACCACATTACTGAAAATACAACGTTGTTTTTACTAATATTTCTGAAATAATATATTTTGAACAGAACTTCATTAGAGAAAACAAACAGCAATAATTTATACAATTGCAAAAAAAGAAGGTGAACCATCGTTGGCTCAACATACATGGGTACAAAAAAGCAATTACTTCATGAATCTTAGATTTATTTTAGTAGGCTTTAGTAGGTCCAATGCTTGAATCTTAAAATACATCATTTGAAGAAAATATGTTTGCTATATTAAATATCTTAATATCAGTTTCTACTTAATAAAAATAGTAGCTTTTCTATAATAGCTTTGTACCAGGGGTGAAATCCAGCAGGTTTTGACATTCTGGAGAACCGGTAGCAGAAATTTTGAGTAGTTTGGAGAACCGATGGTGGAAATTTTGAGTAGTTTGGAGAATCGGCAAATACCACCTCTGGCTGGCCCCAGAGTGGGGTGGGAATAGAGGAGGAGTTGGGAGAGAATGGGGATTTTGCAGTATCCTTCCCCTGGAATGGGTGGGAATGGAGATTTTGCAGTATCCTTCCCCTGCCACGCCCACCAAGCCACGCCCACAGAACGGTAGTAAAAAAATTTGGATTTCACCACTGCTTTGTACCATATAGTTTCAATCTTTGTTAACACTCAAGACTCTTTTTTTCTGCTATGTATTCAAAAAGATTGTGATATCTATATCTATATGGATATATATTGTACCGTATGATTCTTGATGAATGTATCGTTTCTTTTATGTACACTGAGAGCATATGCACTAAGACAGATTCCTTGTGTGTTCAATCGCACTTGGCCAATAAATTTTTTTATTCTATGTGTGTGTGTGTGTGCATGTATGGGTATGTATATTTTCTTCTGAGTGTGGGCATCCGAATTTCAGTTTTTTAATGTGTGCCAGTGTGTTCACAGAAATAAGTGACAATAAACATTGTCTTGTCTTAAGCATAAGAATGATTAATATTTTGATTTGGCTATTCTGAAATTTAGCGGGTTTTGAATTAGGTGAGGTGGAAAAATATCCTGTGTTTAAGTTTGTTTCAAATTTATATAATGTCAAATAGATTTTACAAGTAGCATTTATAGTACTAACAGAAATCCAAAGCTGTCAATCAATTTCTACACATAAAGCTTTTATGGTCTAGGCACGAAAATCTATTCTACAAGGAAATAATGGTTTTCTGAAATGTGTATATCCATTTTAATACTAAGAGGCATTTGAATCCCATTTGCTACTTTTTCCCATTCCCAACCTTTTAAAACTTCAGGATTAATCTGAGAAACTAGAAAGGCTTGGGGGAAATGGTCCAGAATTAAAACTATAAGAGAATATTGACAGGTATGAAGATAGTTTATTCGTCTTCCTGTCTTTGAAACACAGCAAATGCTGTACAGCAGGGGTTCCCAACTCCCAGTCCACGGCCCATTGGGAATCGGGCCACACAAACTGTAGGTGAGTGTGCAAAGCTCCATTTGTGCATGTGTGGGATTAGGTTGCCCATGAAAAATCATCCCCACCCTTCCCGCCACTGCCAGTCTGCAGAGCCACTAAGGTTGGGGAGTGCTGCTCTACTTGAAACAGAAAAAAACCTCTACTACAAGGCCTTGCTGTGGGATTATAGTTTTCCTTGTATCCAGAAATTCAGAGGATATATATTCAGTATAACAACAAGAAAAAAATTCTGAAGGTATTTGAAGAAAGAAATTGATGATTATAAAAAACTGACTTAATATCCAATTGGGATAGGAATATATTGGACTTGCAATCACACTTAACTAATATTGCATGCAGATATTTCAATTTTGTGTTGCTCTTTCAGGTTGCCTTTTCCTTGTTTTCCTTCCCTCAGTTTTACCAAGCATACAGGTATTCTGAACAAGTCTGTACAGTCAAATCCCAAACAAATCTGAAGCATAGTTGAAGCAATATTTTTATGCTGTTCTGGATCAGGGATCCATGCTATCAACAAAACAATTTGAAACAGCTTTCTTAACCAAATGCTTTACTATGGTGAACTTTTCCATGACATGGCCTGTTTTGATACTGTCAGGAAACAGTTTTCAGGAAGCATATGCAAAAACAATAATGTGTGTTGAAAATCTTTCCACTTAACAATATAGAACAACTGCTCTTTCAAATTGTTTTGCTGACAGCATGGACCCCTGATCCAGAATGATTCAGAATAACAGAATATTGCTTCAAATATGGTTCTGATTTGTTTGGGATTTGACTGTAAAGGCTTGTTCAGACTGTGCTTGGTAAAACTGAGGGAAGGAAAACAAGGAAAAGGCAACACGTGAGATGAAGGCACCGGATCAGCAATATGATTAGAGTGTGTTGAGGAATAGCTGTTAATTATTATTAAAATCAGATCAAGATGAAGAGTATTTGTCCATGTAATCTCCATGAGTTAAACTTGTTTTGATGACTTTTCAATTACTATTGAATAGGAATTAGAGGAGAAATCCCAAAGACTGCCAATCCACAGTTGGAGGAGAAATAGCTGGAGGAAAGGGTGTGCCTCTATGGAGGTTGCTTTCATTTCGTTCATTGTATATTGATAATGTGAAGTTGCAGTATAAAAAGTCTCTCACAATTTGGAGTTAAGTGTAGTATTTTTGTAAAAAAGGCCCATAGCCTACTGTCTCCCTACTTCTTTCATTTGCTGACTTTTTATTTCAGTGCAAGAAAATTAATTGAAAGTCTGCACCAGCTCAGTGTAAGCCATTACACATTTGAACTTGGATTGCCAAATTGTATTCTCAAATTGTTATTGAACAGTGACTTCAATTCTTATATTATAAAATATAGTCAGGGGTTTGTAAATTGTGAAAAGCAATGTATTTAGTACTGATAGAAGAGAATATTTGTAGTTCAGAGTTGAATTGTAGCGTCCTTGTTGTTCTCTTAGCTTGGTGGTTTTTTTGTAGATATTTCATGATGCACTGATGATGTTACCTGGTTTGGTAATGAAAACATCTGCAGGAAAACCACCAAACTCAACGAACAGCAAGGACTCCACAATGTTTTTAGTCTTTCAATCTAATGTTTGGGTGAAGATAAGGAGTCTTTTATAAGAATATTTTAAAATTATAGTATAATAATATTCTTTTTATTATGCCAAGCCATAGAAACCCATATTTAGTAGCATAGAAAAAATAAAATTATATTTCTTTGTGCTTTGAAAAAAAGAAGTTCAGAACTTGTTCTTTCCGTATAAGGTCTTGCCTTTTTAATATTTAGTGGTTTGTAAAATACAAACAAATGTAACACAATACAGGAAAAGTTAAACACTGAAACAAAATAGTCTGAGTTAAATATAACTGAAAGTGAACAAAATACTAATAGTTTTATTGCCTAAACATAATCAAATAATCATAAGATAGTTCAAAATAATATTAACATTAGAACATTAATCTTTTAGATTTCATTGTCTTTGTAAAACTAAACTATTTTTTGAAAAAAAGAATGTCAGTCCAAATTTTGTTACATCATTCATCATATTAGGGAAGTAGCAAAGCATTGGTGAAAATTCTTTACATTTTCATTTAATTGTCAAATATTTATAATAAAGAAAGCTATTTCTAATACAGGTAGTCCTTGACATAAACAATTGAGCCTAAAATTTCTGTTGCTAAGTGAGACAGTTGTTAAGTGACTTTTGTGCCATTTTACGACCTTTCCTGCCACAGCTATTAAGTGAATCACTGCTGTTAGTAACATAGTTGTTAAGTGAATCTGGCTTTCCCATTAACTTTGCTTGTCAGAAAGTTGCAAAAGGTGATCACATGACCCCAGGACACTGCAACTATTATAAATATGGACCAGTTGCCAGGTGTCTGAATTTTGATCACAAGTCCATGAGAATGCTGTCATAATTGTGAAAAACAATCGTAAGACACATTTTTTTAGTGCTGTTGTAATTTCAGTCACCAAATGAACTGTTGTAAGTCGAGGATTACCTATAAAGCTACTATATTGTAGGTGGGAATTGTGACAGTAATAAAATACCATTGAAGGTTCTAACTTATGTTTTTCTCTATGTAGGTGCTTCTTGTCTCTATTGCTTCATTGTTAGTTAGAAAGATAATTTATTTCTTACCCAGTTGTAATAATGGACAATAACTGTTGAACTGTATTTAACAGTTTTTATGCTTAATTATCCATCTCCAGAAGACTTAGATTTAAGTATTCATTTCTGTGAAAGTATTTCTATAGGGCTATACATGAACCGACATGTAACTGTCTTGGTATGTTTTCTGAGCTAAATTAATTAAATGAATTAGTTGAATATAATGTTCAACATGCTTTGTAATTAGAAAAAAATGTAGATGTGTATTTCCTGGGTTTTTTTTCTCATTGTTAGTGTCCTCTATTTATATTTGGTCTTTTACTAAGTTTTTGCAATGGCTAAGTTAGTATTTTCAAAATTAATTTTGTCTATATTTTTTTAAAATGTGGGTGTTATTATTCTTTGAATTAAGTGTACTCTGCTGTATCAACAAGGCATGTTTTCCTGCTATAATGATACATAGTGTGCAGTCTTAAAAAAATAGTTTGCTTCATAGTCTTAATTCTGTAGTCTCTCCTTCATAATGAATCTTTCAAAACATAACCTTTTGTTCTTTTGAACTCCTTCCAATAACATTATTCAAAGACAATATCTCCATGTGGTAGGCATTAGACTATGTGAAGTAATCTTCTTTGACCAACCTCTCTGCAGATCACTATGCTTCTATAAGACTTTTCTAAGAAATCATTACCCTAGAAATACTTTAGAACTGTATTTCAATCTGGAATGGAAACGTAATGTATTTTAAATCTAATTTCACATTCTCCACGTAATTCTAATTGCTGGAATTTAAGGTTTCCTATAGTTTTTTCTAAAGACACCTCGGTATGTGGAGAAATTTTCAAGCTCAAAAGTTAACTATTCTTTTTTGTTGTTGTTACATCAAAACAGCCTTGTAGCTAATACCAAAAACAAAACAAAACATATAATTGTGTTTGATGCCATAATATTTTGTCTAGATTCATGATCTAAGGATTAGAAAACAGAACCATCCTTTAAGATGAAGAGTAATGGAAATAGTTTCTATATCTAAATAATTTAGATTGTATAATAGTAATTTTCAAGCTATTAGCATGAGGTGTTTATGTTAAGAAAGTAGAAATAGGTTCCTACAGTTTTTAGTGCCTAGTGCTACCAATCATCATGATATTAGTTCAAGCTCTATATCAAATATGGAAGATGCAAGATTATATTTAGACCCATACATCAAGTACAGCCACAACAGATTTCCCTGAATCCTTTGGTTTAGAATTGTGAACTAGACTTTACTCAGCTTCTCTTGAACATCAGAACTTGAATATGGCAAAGAGCCTGGCTTTCTGAGAGACTGATTGTCTCCAATAGCTTCTGCCCGCTCGGTGCATTCCAGCAGAATGGCTGTGCTCCAAGTCCACCTCATTAAACATTTCCGTCTTGTGGGACCTAGAAACCTTCCCTGTTTTGCCCTCCAGAACAGCATCCCCCTCCCCCAGGGATAAGGACCGTGCCCTCTCCTACAGTTCCAGAAAATTGTGAAAATATTTAGTCTCAGTCCTGGGACAATGTTTATTATTTGTTTAATGGACCCTGTTTTAGTTTGTTGATAGTGTTGTTTACTAGATAATTTAACTCTTGGTTGTCTGTATGTTTTTAGCAATTTTTAAGTTTTTTTCTAGGTTGTATGCAACTCCAAGGCAACGGGCAGCCAATAAATTTTTAATAATTATAAGATCCTTGGAAATGACTCAGTAGGTGGATAAAAAGGTGAAATCCAGTCTAACTATCACTCTCTATCCCACATATATTCCAGCTTAAAACAGGAACATTAGAATGTTACGATGTGGTTTACATATAGTTCTGAATCAGTTATTGCAAAATCAATTAGCTAATCAATTAAAATTCAATGATCAGGAAAATTAATATCAATTAATGGAAAGGCTATAAGCTGATTAAAATCAATAGCATTTGTTTCTTTAGACAGAGTTGAACTATATATTATCTTGTTAGCATAATGCTCATTTTTTCATATATGTTTATAAACACATAATTTTAAGTTCAAAACTATCCTTTCTAGATAAAAGCAGTAATTCTGTACACTTTTAACTAGGGAATAAATCCAGTGTAAACAATGGTATTTAATTTTGAGTAGTCATATCTGGGATTGTATTGCATAGATTTATGAATGTATATTGCATCTTAAAATATATTTGGGTATAAGCATAAAAATCTCTACTCATCAAATTTTTTTCCCTCTTTTCAGGCAAAACCAAAGATAATTGAGCCAATAGACTATGAAAATATAATTGTTCAGAAGAAAACTCAAATAATCAACGATGGCTTGCGTGAACTGCTACTTTTTCCATATGATGATTTCCAGGTACTTTTTATTTTTTATGAAGGTTGAATTAAATTTATTATACAATACTCTAATACTAAGACTTGAAAGAAAATAGTTAAGACAATGCAGCTGATCTACCAGTTTCTAATATTCTATAGCTGTATGGTTTAGGTACATCATAAAATAAATAAATGAAAAAATGAATCAAGTCTAAGTAAATTTCAAGGTTTTTTTTTAGTTCACTGCTCGTAATCTGTAGTTATTGGTGAAGTATTGTTATCTTTCTGTTTTTGAGCTTAACTTGATTGTTAATTATTTCTTTTAAAGTCTTAAAGCAGGATAGGACTAGATCACCTGAAATGACTCATTTTATATCCCTTAACTCAAAGTCACTTGAAGGTTTTTATGTGATATGGAAACAGTTATTAAACATAGCCTTTAGAAACAGATAGCTTAACAGGGGATAGATAATTGTGTTTGATGCCATAATATTTTGTCTAGATTCATGATCTAAGGATTAGAAAACAGAACCATCCTTTAAGATGAAGAGTAATGGAAATAGTTTCTATATCTAAATAATTTAGATTGTATAATAGTAATTTTCAAGCTATTAGCATGAGGTGTTTATGTTAAGAAAGTAGAAATATGTTCCTACAGTTTTTAGTGCCTAGTGCTACCAATCATCATGATATTAGTTCAAGCTCTATATCAAATATGGAAGATGCAAGATTATATTTAGACCCATACATCAAGTACAGCCACAACAGATTTCCCTGAATCCTTTAGTTTAGAATTGTGAACTAGACTTTACTCAGCTTCTCTTGAACATCAGAACTTGAATATGGCAAAGAGCCTGGCTTTCTGAGAGACTGATTGTCTCCAATAGCTTCTGCCCGCTCGGTGCATTCCAGCAGAATGGCTGTGCTCCAAGTCCACCTCATTAAACATTTCCGTCTTGTGGGACCTAGAAACCTTCCCTGTTTTGCCCTCCAGAACAGCATCCCCCTCCCCCAGGGATAAGGACCGTGCCCTCTCCTACAGTTCCAGAAAATTGTGAAAATATTTAGTCTCAGTCTTGGGACAATGTTTATTATTTGTTTAATGGACCCTGTTTTAGTTTGTTGATAGTGTTGTTTACTAGATAATTTAACTCTGGGTTGTCTGTATGTTTTTAGCAATTTTTAAGTTTTTTTTCTAGGTTGTATGCAACTCCAAGGCAACGGGCAGCCAATAAATTTTTAATAATTATAAGATCCTTGGAAATGACTCAGTAGGTGGATAAAAAGGTGAAATCCAGTCTAACTATCACTCTCTATCCCACATATATTCCAGCTTAAAACAGGAACATTAGAATGTTACGATGTGGTTTACATATAGTTCTGAATCAGTTATTGCAAAATCAATTAGCTAATCAATTAAAATTCAATGATCAGGAAAATTAATATCAATTAATGGAAAGGCTATAAGCTGATTAAAATCAATAGCATTTGTTTCTTTAGACAGAGTTGAACTATATATTATCTTGTTAGCATAATGCTCATTTTTTCATATATGTTTATAAACACATAATTTTAAGTTCAAAACTATCCTTTCTAGATAAAAGCAGTAATTCTGTACACTCTTAACTAGGGAATAAATCCAGTGTAAACAATGGTATTTAATTTTGAATAGTCATATCTGGGATTGTATTGCATAGATTTATGAATATATATTGCATCTTAAAATATATTTGGGTATAAGCATAAAAATCTCTACTCATCAAAATTTTTTCCCTCTTTTCAGGCAAAACCAAAGATAATTGAGCCAATAGACTATGAAAATATAATTGTTCAGAAGAAAACTCAAATAATCAACGATGGCTTGCGTGAACTGCTACTTTTTCCATATGATGATTTCCAGGTACTTTTTATTTTTTATGAAGGTTGAATTAAATTTATTATACAATACTCTAATACTAAGACTTGAAAGAAAATAGTTAAGACAATGCAGCTGATCTACCAGTTTCTAATATTCTATAGCTGTATGGTTTAGGTACATCATAAAATAAATAAATGAAAAAAATGAATCAAGTCTAAGTAAATTTCAAGGTTTTTTTTAGTTCACTGCTCGTAATCTGTAGTTATTGGTGAAGTATTGTTATCTTTCTGTTTTTGAGCTTAACTTGATTGTTAATTATTTCTTTTAAAGTCTTAAAGCAGGATAGGACTAGATCACCTGAAATGACTCATTTTATATCCCTTAACTCAAAGTCACTTGAAGGTTTTTATGTGATATGGAAACAGTTATTAAACATAGCCTTTAGAAACAGATAGCTTAACAGGGGATAGATAAGTGTGTTTGTTGGTCATTTTCCTAGTGCTGTTTGTTTGTTTCTTTTTTCTTGGGACATGAACATATTGGTCTATAGATTTAAATGTTGGCGTTATTGTATATTCTGATATAAATCTGATTTTCATTGTTAATCACAGTTTTGAAAGTCAGCTCCAATTTATTTATGACATTGTGATCATTAGCCACAAAGAGTGTCCAAAGAGCCAAGGAGTGTTTAAATGCTCAATATAGCAAGCAGACTAGTTGGTCTGAAAAATTAACAGGAAAAAAAGGCTCAAGGCTTATGAAACTATTTTTACTCATCTAAGCAGATTTTGAGCCAGTAGAGAATGTCAACTCTTACATCTACTTTGGCCAAGTGTTCAGTACACAGACAGAATTGATAAAGATATATCAATTGAGGTAGATTGGTATGGATTAGCTTTCATCCAACAGAAAGCAAGAATGGAATTTTCAGTATCATAGACATAACAGTAATGACCTATGGTTGTGAAGTGTGCAACTTAAGAAAATCAGAAGTGAAAAAACTTCAAAAAATTGAAATTGATTACCTATGAGCTGGAGGGATGAATTACAGAAAATTCTTGGACCTAACTGAATCTTTAAAACATTTATTAATATATAATACGTCATGACCCAGATTCAGATTCTGAATCTGAAGTTGAAGAAGCTGCTCCAGGTGAGTGTATGGAATATCAGCCTCAGGAGGGACAGAGCCAGACATCACATGAGGCTGATCAATCACAGGCACTACCTGACAGCTGGACCTGTCAGGTGATGATGACATGAGGTCTCCCAGTCCTTGCAGTAGATGGCAGGAAAGAAGATAGAGCAGAGTAGGTCTGTTAGGATACTTGCCAAGCAATGGAGTAAACATTCTAATTAGTGACAGCTGGCTGCAGGCTATAAAAAAAACATGATTTACCTTTGTTCTCTTTGCTGGAAACAATATCTGGTTCATGCTTGACTCCTGTGTGTGAATTCTACCCTTGGACCTTAGATGCTTGGACTAGCTGACAATTCTGACAGATTCTTGAAACTTTAGATAACTCTTCTGCATACTCCTCTTTGAAAACAAACTTCACAGGCAAGCCTTTGTGGTGTTTGACATTGCTTGCTACAGTAATGTTGCTTGAAAGTAAAACTCATAATCTTCACCCAAAAAATTATACATTGATTTGTGGCTGAAACCTCAAGCAGGACACAATACAAATACTTGTTGGTGTCATTGCTTCAGGCAGAGAATCCACCTGAATAAATATGACTGAAGTACCAAAGATATCACAGCAGTCTAACAATGCCAAATGTCACTGCTTGAATAAATAAACATATGATCATTTTGTATAGGTTGAAGAATCTGTAAACAGAATGAACAAATAGTTCTAAGCCAAGATGATAATAGTAGTCTTCAAAATCAAGTTGTTAGTAGTAGTTAGTAGAAAAAGTAATTGGTTGAATTGATATTTAGTCATTTTAAAAATGTTACAAATGACCATCATTCTTGCTATGTTGAGGGAAAATGATTAAGAAGATTGAACAATACAATTAAAATATTTTAGAAACTGTCTGAAGCATCAGTAGAATAAATAGCAATAAATAATGAAACAATATAGGCAGTGGGAGATAGGAATTTATAGATCTGTCAATAGTAATTTGAGGAGAAGAATCGGCAGACTGAAGACGGTTCTGCAAAAAGCAGACCTGACAGCTGCAACATAGTGAAGAGCTACTGAGTAGATGACCAGCTCTTTTATAATTCCTCTTGTATTTGAGATCACCAACAAGTTCTCCAGACAATTGCTTCTTGTGAGGAGACCACAAATAACAGTCTCTAGTGGGTTTAGAGCTCTGGGAGATGAGGGAATAAAGATCTTGCTCAAACTGCAGTCATTGCCTTTGAAAGAACACTGGGTTCACATATTTTGCTTTCTAAACACTTTCAGAAATTGCTTGTTAATTGCTTTGTTAGGAATTTTGGATTAACAGGTTTTATAGCACCAGATGAGCTTCCTTGAATTCTTAGTGAAAGAAGTTTTAAATCCAAGATTAAGGATTTATGCAAAGAGTGATTAAAACTTTGATTTTAGAAAGTTCCACATGGTGGTCCAGATAAATTTGAAACAAAGATTTTTGGAATTAATTATTAAAATGCTGTTGTTTTGAAGTTTTTTTTAAAATAACAACTTTAAAATTAGACAAAGCAAAAACCATAAAGAAGTAAAGATTTTGATTAAAGGCGAAGACATTCAAATTCAATTTACAAATACAGAAAAAAACCCAAAATATTTTAACACTGGGCATGTTGAAGAATATTTTTGAACAGTGGATCCCAAAGTTAATTTTAAGAATTTCTGCCTCTATAGATAGACTCTAAAAGATGTTATAGAAAAGGGCAACTTTTACATTACAAAACTGAGACTGATTTGGAAGTGGATTGAAAAGTGACTGGCTACAAGAATGACATGAAAACAGATATCCCACTGGATACTGTCCTACATTTTAAGAATTAAAACAGATATAAAAATAACAAACAGAGTAACCTGTATAATTTTCCTATATTGGATTCATAAATTGTTAAAGCTTTGAAGAGTTTTGTAAGAATAGACAAAAAAAAAGACATTCTATCTAGGACATTATTTGAATAACTAAAGATCCAGATTGTTAGATGCACTAGGAAGGAATATAAAGTTGGTTTATTTAATCAAGATTAAAATACATATGTTACTTCTGGTAAACTTCAATAGACTTTTGCTATGCCAGGACTGAATATCTATGAAGACTCTCAATGATCCGTGTCATAGTTGCCCCAAAATTGTTTTCCCAAAAGGGGACAGGACGTTCTTGAGGTTTTTTTTCCCCCTTGAAAACATTTTGTTTTTCATCTAAAAAGCAGAACTGAAGAAGTTCCTTGGATGAGAAGTGAAATGTTTTAAATGAAAAAAATCCTAGAAAGTCCAGTTGCCTTTTGGAAAAGTATCTTAGGGGCATCAGGACTGAAATGACAATCCTTTAAGGATTTGTTTATAGATGGAGATCAGCTATGGGAAGATGATGTGATCTGCTGTATTTTAAGAGGATGTGATAAATTACTAAAATTGTTTGTACTTGTGTTAAAGGAAGAAGTCATTTCTTTATATATTTTTTCTTTTTCAGTTATTTTTTCTATTTTTGTTTTTGTTTTGTTTTTCTGCACTTTTTTCCCAAGTTGGTATTAGATTTGCTCTAGCTGTAATTTTAATGAAGTTACTCCATTAAAAAAAGAGTAGTTTTTCTAGAATGACATTCTAAAATGTCTTGATATCCTAATTGATACATTTATCTGGCTGTTCAACTCAAACTATATGGCAAGCCTACTTGGATATACATCCCTGATTATATTTGTTCTCAGCCTTTGAAAAAAAATGTAATTGGAAACACTTTTTAAAAAACAACAACAGCTTTATTGTAGAGTTAAACTTTTTATTTTTACATATGACTAGTTTTGCCTAAATAATGTGTATTTTAAAGAAGGGCGTTCCTCTTTTAAAGGAATTGAACTATTTACCTATGCGTGTAGAGAAAACTATATTTAGTAGATCCAATAAGAAATATGTTGAACATTTATGGAAGGAACCGCATCAAATGCAGGAAACAGGTGTGACTATAAACAATAGGAAGTGCATATGTACTTTAAAAGTTAAACATCTTGGAATTTATTACCAGAACATTGACCCTCTACAGATTTAATGTTGTCTTAAGATACTTCTAAATTTGGCTGTTATTATGAAGTGTCTCTATCTTCTCCATGCAGTATTTCAGAGACGGGGAATAGAGGGAAGAAAGGGATCTTGTAATGTTCCATTTATAATTCTCTGTTTTCTAATCTTTCTTTCAATTTTTGCATCAAATTCGTTAAATGAAAAAAAAGATGGTAGGACAAAAGCTGTCCTATGAAAACAGCCCTAGATTCCTTTAGAGAAAAAAAAAACCTCTATGATATCAAAATAATCATTCATGTAATTTATATGCTGCCCAACTCCCAAATTACTCTTGCAGCTGTAGCTAAGAAGATTTCTAATATTTACATTCTGAATACTTTTATTATAGTAATAATATTTATATTGAAAAGTACATTGAGATTGGCAACTCAATTGCTAAACGAAGTGGTCTTTAAGTGGGACAACACATGACTGTCCTCTTTAGTGGCAGCAGGTCCAACAATCCTGGTTACAGTTGTTAAGCAAATTTTCTACAGTCATTAAGTGAGACATCATATAAGCATTATGTGCAACCTTCTGTCTATTTCCCCATTGGCTTTGATTGTTGGAAGCCATCTGGGAAGGCCCACATGATAATAACATGTATGTAAGTGCAAGCACCAGTCATAAGTTATTTTTTTCAGCACCTTTGGAGCTTCAGACAGTGGTTAAACTAATGGTTATTAAGCATGGACTACATGTAGATGTGTATATATAAAATATACTTCTCAGAACAAATAATATTACTATAAAATGTTTGTTAGGCAAAATGATACATCATTAGGCAATAATTTTTTAATCAATATGCCACAAGTGGGCTAACATAAAGAATGCATCCAACATCTAGAGCCCATTACTGCCATGAAATTGTAATTTGGTGAAGTTGTAGATGCTTCAGCATTGCTGTGTCACTACGATCACCCGCAGTTACATAATTGTTATTTCCAACACTCCCTGCCAGCTTCCCACAAAGGAAATCAATGGGGATGCCAGCAGGAAATCGAAAGACTCCCACTTGCATTGCTTTTTTTGCCCACCTGTGGTCATTCTCTTTATTTAGTTAAGGAGATATCTCTGAAATGTTGACCAAACAGGCCACAGGTTGTCCAATAAAACTTTAGAAATCAACATTGAAATATTCATAATGGCAGTATTGCAGAATTTTTGCATATTATTTTTATAATCTCATAGTTTTAAGTTTAGAACTAATGTATGACCAATGATGTTATAGGAATGCAACTAGGGGATTCTGATTGGGAGATATACAATGAATTAACTGCTGCAAAAATATGCAATATCTGTTGAATAAATTGATGAACTAAATATATGCTTACATATTTTCTTTTGAAAATATTGCAATGAGTTTAAAACTCAGCAAATATGCACATATCTAAGTATGTTTGAGAAAACAGCAAACTGCACTATCACCATGTGCAAAATATTTTTAAAAATCACATAGGAAGCTTAAGAAACAAAATTTTCTGATTTTTTAAAAATATGCACAAAGAATATGGAAAGAAAACCAAATATATACAGTAGACCAGAAATGAAACAGGAATGTCAGGAAAGCAAAAATTGAAAATGCACCAAAAATTCTGAAAGGTAATAAAAAAGGGACTCGGTATATCTACTGCTGTAAAATGTTAAAAGCATATTCATTTCTATATTGGTTCTCTTTTCTCCAATAGAAAATTTAGTTCTATGAGGAAATTATGACAACAATGAGAAAAATAGGAATAAAGATAAAACTTAAAAATCTACTCTGAGATTCTTACTGATTTTGAGTTTAAATGTCCAGGGGAGATGAATTGCTTCCTAGGCCTTAGTTGATTTCTCAATAAACCTTTGTGCATTATATTTAGGAAATCCTGGAGAAATAAATGCAAATATTCCTATCTTTAAAAACAATAAGGAGGGAATCTGAGGGATTAAGAGTTCTGTCTGACATCAATACCTGGAAAGATTCTAGAACAGATCATAAAGCAAGTGAGCAGATTTCAAAAACACTGTGGTAATTGCCAGCATGAGCAATTGTTTCCAAATTAACTTTATCTTGGACTTTGATCAGATTGCTTTGTTACTAAGAATATGGAAATGAGGGAGATATAATAGACCTTGATCTCAACAAAGCATTTGACAATAGTACTTGTGACATGCTGATTATAGGTTGAGTAAATACATGTATGGCTACAGGACATTAATTAATAAAGAATGTAGTTGAAGAATTCTGAGGATTTTCATGGATGTCATCACACTGGAGCAAAATTTCAATATTTTTATTAATGACTTGAATGAAGAAGTGAAGGAAGTGCACTCTAGCCGAGAATACTTTTAGGACAATAGGTATGGATGATGCATCTCTAGTGTAATCAAAGGACTACTATATAGTGGTGTTGTGACTTCTATGCATTTTAGACTACAGAGTATATATATACCCTGTATTTACTGGTTGCATTAAACACTACCCCAAAATATTTGAAGATTTTAGCAAACCCTGGTCTAGAAGTATATTTTAAGGTGTTGGTTACGACCTTTAAAGCGCTCCATGGCTTAGGGCCTGGGTACTTACGGGACCGCCTGCTGTTACCACATGCCTCCCACCGACCCGTACGCTCTCACAGAGAGGGACTTCTCAGGGTGCCGTCCGCCAAACAATGTCGGCTGGCGGCCCCCAGGGGAAGGGCCTTCTCTGTGGGGGCTCCCACACTCTGGAACGAGCTTCCCCCAGGTTTACGCCAAATACCTGACCTTCGGACTTTCCGCCGCGAACTGAAGACATACCTTTTTATCCGCGCGGGACTGGCTTAAATTGAATTTTAAATGTTAAATTTTATTAATTTTAAAAGGGGTTTTTTAGTGTATGGTAAATTTTTAAATTTTCAGGCTAATTTAAATAAGTTTTTTAAATGCCATTTTAATTGTATTTTGTATTGCTCGTTTTATTCTGCCTGTACACCGCCCTGAGTCCTTCGGGAGAAGGGCGGTATAAAAATCAAATAAATAATAATAATAATAATAATAATTTTCCCAACTAGATGCTACAAATCAGAGGATGATCTAATACCATGTGTCCAGCTCTAGAATCTGCTTGCCTTTCAACTATTTTTTAAAATCATTTTTTAAATTCCATCTTTATTATTTTTATAAATAACTCAAGGCAGGATACATACCAAACACTCCTTCCTCCTCCTATTTTCCCCGTAATAGCAATCCTTTGATGTGAGTTGGGCTGAAAAAGAATGATGGGTCCAGAATCACTTTGGGGTGCTAATTGGCAGAAAGAAGCTGGTTACCTTTTTTCTACATTAGAACTGTAAGGGCTAAACCCCACTCCTGTAAATAAAGTTCTTACTGATTGTATTTTTTTTTCATTAAAGACTGCAGTATTGAAACGACAACACCAGTATGTATGTTCTACAATTCCCGAGAATGCAGAGAAAGAAGCTTACAGCTTATTTGTAACAGAGGTAATATATTTTTTTGTATCTTTCTAACATATGCCACTTCTGGGCTACAAAAAACTAAATAGTCATTAGATGGCATCAGGTTTCTTATATCTTTTAGACATCTGGAGCTCATCTGGATTTCTGCAGTCCAGAGGTGGTATGCCTAGTTACTTAAGTCTATATTACAATTTGCTTTGTTATTGTAACCAGTCAGAACAACAATAAAGTGTTCCGATTCATCTCCACCCTTTACTCGGAGCTCCAGCTGGCTAGAGTAGCAGTCTCGAAGTAGTATTCAGTAAGACTTTTAGAAACTGTTTGGAGTTTTGTAAAATTTCCTTCCAAACTAGCTTTTTGGAGTGTGCTGGATATTTAAGAAATAGGCTGTTTAATATTCTGAACAGAATGCTTTAATTTGTTACTTAGTATTTCAGGAACATGCTTTGTTTGTCTAATAAATATAGCACAAAATAATTATATCTTGGACCTCAGCATTTACTTGACTCTTTTTGTTTCAGTGAGAGAGTAGAAGTGATTTTCCTCTTCTAAATTCCTCGTGATATATCTATATCAATCCAAATCTAGTCACCTCTCCATTCTAAATTCAGTCCAGTTAAATTGCTAAATGGTTGAGCAAGTCAGTTTTCGCACTCATTTATTGCTGTCAGTTGTTCACAATTATGTCTCTTTAAATCACTCTGGCAGAATTCTTGTTCATTCATACAGTAGTACAGACCTATAGGGAGATTGCATTAGAATGTTTTAGGAAATTGAATGCCTAAATAAACTCTACAGGTGTGGTTTAGTTAAAGTTTATGGTATTTTTCAAATAGTAAAACAAAATGTAGCCAAGTTAAGAGAAATAAAATCACAGTAAACAGATAATAACCTGGCAATCTGGCTAAATAGGCTGCTGTTAGCTGCAAGTGGACATCTTTGTAATAAGAGCAATATAAAAATATAATAATATGGTTTAGTGTTTCAGAACTCCTTCAATACAGGGGCAAAGTGTTTATTCAAATGGGATGAGTTTCCCCCGAATAGCTCCTGGGAGGGCATTAAATCTTGCCAGAATTAGGGCTGTTCTGAAATTTGCTATTTGGCTTGGAAATCAACCTGGCTTGAAAAAATGTGAATAACTGCCCAGGAACACACCTCTAAATATGACAGCCAAGTCTGATTCCAAATCTCTGGCTTGCTGTGTAAAGGATCCCTCTGCATCTTAATATACCACCATCAGGATTATATTAAGTGAGAAATCTAGCAATTCCTACCCTAAAATGAATCAAAGTAATGGCTTAATTTTTTTTAAAATTTGTGTTTATATCCCACCCTTCTCCGAAGACTCAGGGCGGCTTACACTATGTTAGCAATAGTCTTCATTCTATTTGTATATTTATATACAAAGTCAACTTACTGCCCCCAACAATCTGGGTCCTCATTTTACCTACCTTATAAAGGATGGAAGGCTGAGTCAACCTTGGGCCTGGTGGGATTAGAACCTGCAGTAATTGCAGGCAGCTGCTGTTAATAACAGACTGCATTAGCAGCCTGAGCCACAGAGGCCCATTATTAATAATTAATCATTAAAAATCACAGGAATTAAGCCACAATTTGGGGGGGATAACAAATAAGAGGAAAAAAGACATAAATTTTCAATTTTGATCACTCCAAAACTTATGTTGAAGGCACACAATAGGAACCTATCATGGATATTATGAAAATGGCATTGAAAACCACTGAGAGGTCAAGAAGAACAAGAATGGTCTACCCCCATCCTCCTTCAACCCACCCCGAGGCCATCCAAGAGCACAGTCAATGCTGTCTCTGTCTCTTACCTTGGCCTGAATCCTGACTGAAGGGGATCCATAAATCTGTTTCATCCAGGGTCCTTTATAGCTTTCCAGAATCTTCCCTAAAAAGGGAAGACTTGATGTTGTCCAGATTGGTCAAGCCAAGCAATGGTCTCTTGAGAAGGGGATATTCCACCACTTTCTTCAGAAGCGGAGGGATTCCCCTTCCCTCAAGGAAGAGCTTACCACCCACCCAATCACACATCCTAATTCTGGGCAGCCTTGACCAGCCAGGAGGGGCATGGATCTAAGAAGTAGTTGAATTAAGATCAACAAGAATCAACTGAAATGAAAATTCCTTTTTTCCCCTTTAATTAGCATAGATATAGCAGTGTGATCAGAGCAAGTACTCAAATTACTAAAGTAAATGTATTGTTGCCTACAAGAAGTGACCTAAAGTTTATTTTTTGTCCTGATTTAAAGTGTATTAAGACATACATCTCTGACTGGCATGTTGTCAATTTCAAACATGAAGATTACTCAGGAGACTTTCGGCAGCTTCCAAAGTAAGTAATTTTTGTCTTAAGCTTTATATTAATGCTTACTAATACTTGTTAACTTTTAATATTTAATGTGGTAGATTCTTGGAAATTACTTCCATTTCAATTCTAACATGCCAGATTTGGAAACATGTTTTTTCCTGGCTTCCAGGTTTAATTTCTTAGGATGATTCAGTCCTGCAATATGGGTTTCACAAAAACAACATGGAAAGAACATTTGCAGTTTGTTTTTTTCATGGTTTCGGGAGAAGCAAGAGCTATGATGCTTATTAATAATTGATCATTAATTTTAAAAATTCCATTTTGAATTGTGAAATATGAATGCTATATCAGTACTGTATACAAATAACTGCAGAAATGTATGAGGCTGTGTTAACCATTTTCCTATAAAGGAAGAATGTCAGTTCAATGAAGAAATAATATGCTGTAAATCCTCATTTTTAGCAGGTGAAAATTTAATATTGATAGATTATAGCAAGTATGTCAGCAATTAGTTTAAGATGCATTTAAATGATTTTCCCTACATTTGCAAAACAAATTTCAAATCGTTTCCAAATCTTAGCTACATTTGCATTCAAGATAAAAAATAAGAAAAACTAAATCAAAACTATTATTACCTTCATATAGGCATTCTCTTTTAGAGTCTCTCATGCTATATATTATAATCATACTTTCACACACTGGCAAACTGTTGCAGTGTGTGACCCTGTAATAATTATTGTGTGTTATGGCTCTTTTCTTTTTTTTTAGCAAAGGGAACAGATTAGAAAAGCTTCCAGTTCATGTTTTTGAAGTTGATGAAGAAGCTGATAAGGATGAGGCAAGTCTATTTTTTTGATTATTTTATTTCACTTCATTTTAAAGTTGTTGTTATGATATAGGCCCCTTTTGGAGTAACAAAATGTTATATTTAATAAGAAGTAACTTTATCCTGAAATCTTTAAAATATATTGAATAATATATTACTTTGCCCCAGTGATCTGTATTAGGCATAATAATTTTAAATAGTTTGTAGATGGAGGCGCATGATAGTTCCTTATGTATTTTGTTTATTATTTTAAAACCACCTTATAATTCTGTGCATTTCCAGATGGTATGCAACATTAAAATATCATTTAAATGTAAAATACAGGCCCATAAATACTTTATCTTTGTAAGCTAATATGAATGTATATCAGTGGGTGGCATATAAACCTAATAAATAAATAAATAAATAAAACAAGAATTTAAGAATTATTAAAATACTCAAAAGTTATATGAAGTCATACTCTGAAAAAAACAGGAGCAGATGAATTTATATAGCTTCTGAAAAAGATTAAAATTATTACTATATTTTTAAGAAAGATTATTCTCTCTAATACCATCTGCTATTTTTATATGGTTTCTTTTTCCTTCCTTTCCCCCCCTTAAGAATTTAGTTTCCTTAGTTTTTTTAGAGAAATAGTATATTGCCTTGCTTCTTCCAACCCTCTGGGAATTAATACTTTATTAGTGTGCCTTTGGTTATGCTGACCTACAAGAACTTACAGCTTTGTTTAGAGACCAGTTCCATGTTATAGATTTATCTTTAGGAGAGTCTTTTAACCTCTTCTTTTACATACTTTTTTATTGTCAAGCTAAAACTTTTTATTTATATTTGATTTATGTGTTTCTAATTTCAATCCGAGATTCATGCATGTGGGCAGCTAACAATAGTTAAAAGCACAATAACAACATATAACAAAAAAAGACAATAATACCCATTTAATAAGTATCTGAGATTAAAAAAAACCTACAAAAGCAAATCAAACTATTGTATAGGCTCTACCACGTGTCATGTCTGAACCTCTGTGCTCAGTGACAAAACCATAGCTGAGGCCTTGTGAAAGGCCAATAGCATTGGGACAATTTAATCTTGGGAGGAGCTGCTGTTCCAAAGGGCCCTATAACAGATGGGACACCCTAATAGACTGGACAGGAACATTAATCCCAGCTAATCCAGTCATTAATAGAGACATTGCCTGGCTGTTCTGACCAAGGTATATAAACGTTTTCCTAAAAGATAAAGCATTCTGAAATAACCTACAAAATTGCTAAATAATGTGCTTAACTCAATTCTTTCCTGTGTTTCAACCTGACCACAGGAGTTGGTTATTTATTTCATTAATGAGATTTAGCAGTATTTTTAGAATTTACTTTACCTTTTATGATCTAATATTGCACAACAGAAGGGAAACCATGATGAATGAGTGTTACAATACTATGTTTCTCTTCTATTGACAACATTGAGTTATGCTCAATAGTCATATTTAAGTTAGATCAAAGCACTTGTTTATTAGTTATTTTATTTATTTATAGGTTTATTTTTAAAAAAAAATATTTTACTCATGAATTTGAATTTATGTGAAGTTTATTTTTTAATAGGATGCTGCATCTCTAGGATCTCAAAAGGGTGGACTTACAAAACAAGGATGGTTATATAAAGGGAACATGAACAGTGCAATCAGTGTTACTATGCGGGTATGTATAATTTTTGGCTATTCATAAAATACTGTGATGTTATATAATGTACAAGTGCACATTGACTATGATTTCAGCAATACTTCTTAATGTATAAAAAGGTTTGCAGTGTTGTGAATACAATTAAAGAGGTACTTTTGGTCTCTGTGTCACATTGCTTTTGTTTTTAATACATTTTAATTTTTCATAAATTAGTCATTCAAAAGAAGATTTTTTCATCTCCTTCAACTTGGTGATGGATCATATAATCTTAATTTCTACAAAGATGAAAAAATATCAAAAGAACCAAAAGGATCAATTTTTTTGGATTCCTGCATGGGCGTTGTCCAAGTAAGTAGAGAATTATACTGCTTGATATGATGTGTAACTCTTGCAAAAACCCATAGTATTTCTTCTAGTACTTTGGAATTACATCTTCATACTTCTTTACTTGTATAGAATATAAATTCATTAAATGCAACAGGGATTATTTTTGAATTAATTTACTAGAATTGCACTATTGGTCCTCTGGGTGATAGAAATATATATTTTTTATTACAATGGCTTTATGCTTTTAGTGAGCAAGTATTATAAAATAGTGTCTTTTCACAAGAGCTTAATAATAATAACACAGGTCTAGTTTAAGTGTTGAATTAATAAATCTAGAATCATGTTTTTTTGAAATAAGATATTCAGGAATTGGTGCTGCTATGTTTGTTGCTATGAAACTTATCTTTTTGAGCATCTAGTGGGTTTCCAAGTTTGAATAATACTGATACAGACTAAAAAAAGTATCTTCTCACCAGAAAGGCCAAAAAACAGTTATTTTTCATTTGCGTGCTAAGCATGGAGAATGCTGGGAATTTTTTATTTTTATTTTTATTTTTATTTAATTTTGTCACACAATATACACAAACAACAAGCACACAAAAAGATTATAAAATATATAAACATATATATGAGGAGAAACAAGGAAGTATAAGCATATATATATATATATATAGGAAAAGAAACAGTAGGACAGGAACAGTAGGCACGTTTGTGCTCTTATGCACGCAGATGTAACAAACCTGGAATTATGCACACATATTAATTGCTTTCAGATTTCCCCCCTCTGTTTAATAGTTTAATATAAAATTGTTTCTGTAATCTGGTTCATGTAACACTTAAACTCTGGTTGAGCATTATATTTAGAAGCAAGTAAGCTTGAATAAAGCTTCATGATCATGCATTCTCCATTTTCCCCTTGGGCACATTTGGGAGAATAGTTCAGAAGAGTTTACTTTCACTTTTATAGAATTTTGAATTACAGTACTATAGCCAGCAAACAACTTAAAAACTCAACAGCAGGTTTTAGTGTTCATTTATTGTTCATTGAAAACATTGACTTCCAGTCCTGCTGAAGTCTACCCAAATTGCAAGAAGAAAATAAGAATGTGATCCATCATTTTTCAGGGTATTCTGCTTATAGTGCTAAACCATAATTTAATATTGCATGTGAACACAATCAGTATGTGCATTTTTTTCCCTTGGAAATATCTCTTGTGTGAATTTTGCTAATTATAATTTTATAATTAGCAAAATTATTATAATAACCAAAATGCCAAAGTTGTTCAAAAATCAGGGCAAAATATAAGTTGAAACCTTCAATATTTTATCTTACATTTTCTGGCAAATGGGATCCTTCTCATCCTTCATTACTAGCCCTTCTTCCATATTATTATATAAATTAATAATACTTCTCAGGCAGAATATTTTGGAAAACTTGCCCATGGGTTAATTAGAAAAACTTGAATTTAAGATGGAAAATATTTTAGTTTTTGGGTTTTTTTATCACAACTCCTAAAAAGAATGTCTTTTTCCTAGACTTCATTCACAGTAGCATAATTTCTTGTAATCAATATGTTCAGAATAAATCTGTGGAACTCCTCAATTATTATTAATTGTCTGACCTGTTTTGACTTCTTTCTCTTTTTTGGCAATATAAAAGGAGTTCTAACATTGCTAAATTGAGCTAAATAGACAAGCTATCATTTGGGAGGTTTTGGTTCTTAACACTTGAATGGGTTTTTGTATATGTATAATTTGATTATATTTTATCTTAAAAATTATGTCTAAAAAACTGGACAGATATTATAAAAGGCCATTGTCTCACTTTTTCCTTCTCGTATCCTCCATCAATAAAATCAATAAAAATAGTAAAGTAAAAAAATTTCAATAAAGCACAAACACACACGCATTCACCCCCCTCACAATAGATATTAGATTAGAAATATAGAAAACAATAATGTCAGCGTTCCAAGTAATGCACCCAACTCCTCAAAGTTCTACTTAGATTCCTCAAAGAACAGTTTATTGAGTACATCATATTGGCACAACTGGTGAAAACTCACTCTGAAATTCCTGCGGTTTTCACCTAATTAAAAAGAGAAAATTTTCCCCTTCCCCCAAGTTATCAGTCACATTGTCCAATAGAGATGCTGACCGGTTGCTTGGTTACTTCACTCCTCCTCTCCCAGCCATCTGTTGGAATGACCCTGGTTCCCAAAACGTTTTGTTTTGACTGCAAAACCCCAGTTAACTATTCCCCCCTCCCTGTCCCCTCTTCTTCCTTGCGGCAACTCTGAAGCCACAGAGATAGCCTCAGCCAGGTTCACTTCAGGTTGACAAATAGATTTTTATACAAGAAATTAAACCCTGACAATATGAATGAATCATATTGTTCAGTCTGTCCATTATTCATGCAAACATTGAGAGTGAACATGTTTCCTCAGTTCACTATTTTAGGCCTAAAAGTAGTAGTTTCTTTTTAACAATGCAAAATTAGAGGGTGAGGGAGAAAAGAAAATCTGTTGCAGCTGCTAGATTAATATTTTTTCATTATATTGCAGAACAATAAAGTCCGACGTTTTGCCTTTGAGCTCAAGATGCAGGACAAGAGTAGCTATCTTCTTGCCGCAGACAGTGAAGCAGAAATGGAAGAATGGATTACAACTCTAAACAAAATTCTCCAATTAAATTTTGAAGCAGCAATGCAAGAAAAGAGATATGAGGACTCCCATGAGGGTAAACGCAGCTTATTTCCACGTTGCTTTCAAGCTGTTTAGTAAAAAAAAAAATGTTTTTCTCTATAATTAATAATTGGTTATAAGTAATTTTCAAACAGCGGCATGGTAGTCTAATGGTGAAGACTCTCACATTCCACTTGGAAGGTTGAGAGTTCAATCCTCGGTAGCAGCAGATATTTTCTTTCAAGGGCACAAAGAAAAAATATCTGCTGTGAACTCCGTGTAGGTGTCAGAAGAGCATCTGGCCAGTAAATGCTCAATTCCATCTAGTCGCCCTGATTCTACCCCAAACAGGAACTGCAGGGTTGTAAAAAGGGAGTTTATACAGTACTTTCCTCTGTTTTTGGTAGCCTATACAGATATGTATTATTAAAAAAAAGTCACATTTACTGTCAAAATAATATATAGGGATATAAATAATATATCCACAATGAATCTCATTTAGTTTTTACAAACCAGGCTGCTGTGATTCTTAAGAATCAATTAGTTGATCTTCTTACAAATGCCAGAATGCTGTGATAGTGACAAATTAGATACAGTCCAACATTAAGCAGTACCTAACAGAAAATAGAAAATTGCCCATTTGAATTTTGTTCCTGAATAGTGTGAAAGATTACCAATTTCCAGAATTTTGAAAGCTTGTGAGATTCTTGGTTGTTCTATAGTGATCAATGGACTTCTATAACTTCTTTTTTTTTTAATTTCCAGAAGATGAACAAAACAGGATAGACAGCTCATCTGGTTTAGATGCTTACCTTCCAGAAATTGCGAAGGTAGTCTCGTGCATTTTTTTTTAAATTATGAAATTCAATGACAGTATGTGATAGAATCTGCAAAAATAGAACATTCTGGAATGTACAATTGCCCCTCTGACCTGCATCAAACTATCATCATAGCAGTCATATGTTGATTTCTAGAGTTAAATACTTTAAATTTAAAATGGTTTAAAGTATCCAGGGCATAGTATTCTTGATGAAACAGGTTTTTTTTAAAGGTTCAAACTACTCTCTGAACACCTCAAATTGTTTCTGGTTTGAAGGATGAAACATGTCACTAAACAGTCACTTGAGACAGCAGGATCTGAAGGTGTTTGTCATGATCAATAACAGGAATAGAACATTCCATGGTTATTTGGAATGCTTCATTTTTAAATCAAGTGAATTTTGCAAATTGCTAGTTTATACACCTTACTAAGGAAAGAATGTTGATACTTACCAGGAAGGTTTGTTTTTAAAGTATAGTTGTTAAATAAAACTTAGGCTGCTAGAAAGAATGCTTTTTGAGTTGGGTTTTTGTTTTTTTCATAATTTCAAGCTAGTTTTTCTTGGTGGACAAGATATAGAGAAAACATTAATACCTATCATTGTCAAACGATCAGGATCCTCTTTAAGCAGATCTAATTCTTGATAGAATAAGAAATTAATGGGAGTAAATATTTCTATCAGAATAGTTTTATTGGCCTTTAAATTTAATAGTGTTTTACATTTAGAAAAATTACACTCAAGAAAATAGTCTGATTTAGCCTTAAGAGTGATATGCTAAAGCAGTGTGTTACAGCAAATAGCAGATGGTATTAGAGAGAATAATCTTTCTTAAAAATATAGTAATAATTTAAATCTTTTTCAGAAGCTATATAAATTCATCTGCTCCTGTTTTTTTCAGAGTATGACTCCATATACTTTTGAGTATTTTAATAATTCTTAAATTCTTGTTTGTTTATTTATTTATTTAGTTTATATGCCAATTTTGCCAACTTTACGATGTGTGGACTTCAACTCCCAGAATTACATTAAGCAGGATTCTGGGTAGCATTCTGCGTGCCTTGAGCTCTTTTTTGCTCAAAGCAAGCTGTTACTAAAAGGAGATACCAAAAGATCCCTTTAGAATGGAGATTGTGTCCATGTGGTAGAGGAATAATTGAAACAATGGAACATATTTTAGTTCTTATTTGTTTTATCTTAACTTGTTACTATCAGATTAATTCTTCTTACCAGAAAGTTTGCTCCTATTTGGCTCTTTGTTTAAACAACTTCTATTCTTTGCAATGTGCAGTATGCTTTTGCCCCTTGAAAATTCTGCTTAGATCAGGTAAACATCTGCACTGCATCTCTAAATCCAATGTGTTAGATTCGGGCAATAACGAGGCAGGAGACCAGGATAGTGACAACAGCTCTTTACTATATGGTGAACCCAGCAGCCAGTGCTGGGAAAAACCTCTCCTTATATACAGTTTAACCGGGGGCTTCAACCAATCAGCAACGTGCTATTTTCCCGCCAAAACTTTTAAAGATACATTACACTCCTTCCCTCCCAGAAAACACTTTACCACTATTTACATAAAATTTACATCTTATTTTTCGACGTAATCACGCAAGTAGACTGGGCGTCTCCTGACTCTTTCAGACCTGCGCAATTCATTCCCTGGGAGTGAGTCGAGCTGGCCGGAGGGACTGTTTGTTCCTCTCAGCTCCTCCTCTAGGCCATCCGGCCCTGGATTATTTGCAGAGTCTTCCTGCTGTCTTCAGGATGAACCAGTTGGCGTCGCTGGACCTCCGGCACTCAGATAAGTCCCGCGTTGCCCCGGGTTTGAGTCAGCTGTGGATTCAACATTGAATAGTCAGGGCATGTTTCGCCTGATTCTGTATTACCTGTTATGCTTTCTTATCTGGTCTATGTGGCGCTTCCATACCCGGCCATCCCCAACTCAACTAGATATGACTTTGGTCCTGTTATTTCTATGATTGTTCCTGCTAACCAGGTCGGGCCTCGCTGTAGTTGTGTGCCCACACTAGGTCGCCTGTTGCCATCTCTCTTGTTTTACCTGTGCCCCTTTGTAACCGCCTGGTGTGTAGTTTGGGTTTAAACGGTCTAGGGGCACCTAAGTTTCCGACCCATTAATAGTTCGGCCGGGCTGCGGCCAGTTGTGACACAGGGGTTCTGTGTTGGACTGCTAGGAATGTATCGATTTTGTTTGCCAATCGCCTGGCTTGATTCTGGACAATGCTTCCTTTGCGCTCCGAACGAACGCTCTGCAAGGCCGTTCATCGCAGGGTGGAAAGGCGCCGAGAGGACATGCCGGATGCCCTCCTCTGCCAAGTACCCTCAAACTGGGTTGCCGTGAATTGCGGGCGTTATCGGAGACTAAAGTGTCGGGCAACCCATGGGTTACAAATAGGTGCCGTAGGACTGAGATCACGGCCTCGGCTGTCATGGATCTCATGAGAATGATTTCCAGCCATTTGGAGTAGGCATCGACTACTACCAGAAAGGTTTGGCCGTGGAAGGGGCCGGCAAAATCGATATGGATCCTAGACCAGGGGCCCTGGGGTCTCTCCCATTCCCGAATCGGGGCCGTTGGGGGTAGCGGTCTGACTCCTGGCAGGCCTGGCATTTCCCTACCCTCTCAGCAATTTCCGAGTCCATTAAGGGCCACCACACATAGCTTCTCGCTAGACCCTTCATCCTCACGATCCCTGGGTGACCTTCGTGAAGGAGATCCAATACCTTTTTTCTTAGTTTCTCCGGGATCACCACTCGATCCCCCCATAGCAGGCACCCCCCTTGAGCCGAGAGTTCCCCACGTTTTTTTACAAACTCTTTAAAACGCTCGCCCGGCGCAGCGGGCCAACCTCTTTGTACCCAACCAATTACAGTTCTTATTGTAATGTCCTTATACGAAGCCCGAGCCACCTCTTTGGATGTGACTGGGCCAGAGTCCAAAGAGTCAATTAGCAGAACTGGTATCCCCGGAGTGGGGTCTTCGATAGTCTCTGGTAACGGGCATCTGCTCAGAGCGTCTGCATGCTCTAATTCCTTTCCTGGCTGATGTAGTAATTTGTAAGAATACGCTGCCAGGAAGATAGTCCATCGGGTCAGTCTTGGCGAAAGTGCCACGGGCGTTGGGCGGTCGCCTGCCAGCAGACCTAGCAACGGTCTATGGTCCGTGATGATTTCAAAATCACGACCAAATACATACTCATGGAATTTCTTTACCCCTGAGACTATAGCCAAGGCTTCCTTATCAAGCTGGCTATAATTCCTTTCAGTGGATGACATGGTTCGGGAGTAGTATGCAATAGGGGCTTCTGTGCCATTTGGTAACCTGTGGCTGAGCACAGCCCCCACCCCATAGGGAGATGCATCGCAACTTAACACTAATGGCAGCGTGCCATTGTATTGGATAAGGAGGCTATCACTCGTTAGGAGATTCTTTACCCCTTCGAATGCCCTAGCTTCCGCCTTTCCCCAAGACCATGCAGCCGTCTTTGCCAGTAATTTATGCAGCAGCTCGGCTACTGTTGCCTTATTCCTTAAGAATACTGCGTAGAAGTTGATCAGACCTAAGAAAGCCTGTAACTCCCTTTTGTTCTTTGGAACCGGGGCCTTCCTGATGGCCCTTACCTTGCTCTCAGTGGGGTGAATCCCTTCCCTGTCTATCCGGTAGCCCAGGAATTCCACAGACTCCACCCCGATCTGGCATTTGTTCAGTTTAACCGTGAGACCGGCAGACCGGAAAATGCCCAAAACTTTTCGCAGCCTTACCCCTAATTCCTCTAGATTCTCAGCGGATACCAGTACATCGTCAAAGTATGGTACCACCCCTGGTAGGCCCTGCAATAGCCGCTCCATTAGGTTCTGAAATAACCCTGGAGCCACACTAACCCCAAACTGTAATCGGGTACACTTGAAAGCCCCTCTGTGAGTCACGATTGTCTGTGCTTCGGCTGTGCTGCTATCTACGGGCAGCTGTTGATAGGCTTGGGCCAAGTCTAGCTTGGCAAAAACTTGCCCTTGCCCCATTGAGTGCAGTAGGTGCTGTACCACCGGGACGGGGTAAGCACTCTTTTGCAACGCTTTGTTAAGCGTTGCCTTGTAGTCAGCGCAAATCCGGACCGACCCGTCCGGTTTGACTGGGGTGACTATAGGGGTCTCCCACTTAGCATGGTCAACTGGCACTAGAATTCCCTGGTTTACTAGCTTGTCCAGTTCCCGGTCAATCCTGGGCTTTAGGGCGAACGGGACCCTCCTAGCCTTTAGACGGATAGGGGCAACTTGGGGGTCTATGTTAAAAGAGATAGGGGTCCCCGTGTACTTGCCCAGGCAGTCTCTGAAAACGTCCCCAAATTCTTTCACGAGTGCGTCTTTGAGGTCGACTTCGTTTCTGAAGATTCCAGTCACTCCCATGCCCAATGCTCGGAACCAGTCCAGTCCCAACAAGCTTGGCAGGGTCCCATCAACGATGGTGATGGGCAGAGTTTTCTTGTATTGTCCATACTCGACGTGGACGGACGTTACCCCTCGGACGGGGATGCGATTCCCCTGGTAGTCTTGTACCTTTAATTTCTGTGGTTGCAGTTTGCGCTTTGCGATGGCGGGTAAGGCTCTCACGAGAGTGTCCCAGGACATGATCGTGATCGATGAGCCGGTGTCCACCTCCAATCGGCACGGCACCCCCTCAATCTTTGCCTTTGTAAAGATTTTTTTCTCTAGGCGAGTTGATGCGTGACCCACTCTCACGACAGTCTGATTCAACTTCGCGCCTTTTTTAAACTGACCACTCGCGGGCCGCTTCGCCGTTCCCGCGCTCTGATTGGCCGGTTTGAATTTTTGGCGGGAAGGTTGGGGAGCTCGACAGACCTGTGCTAGGTGCCCCTTCCTTTCGCATCGCCGACAGGTTGCATCTTTAAATCTGCATTGTTGTCGTTGGTGTTGCCCTCCGCAACTCGCGCAGTCGCCCCGGTCGTCTTTCTCCGGCCTCCCGGTGTGGAAGACTCCTTCCTCCTCACCGTCCGATTCAGCCTGGGCCTCTTCATTGTGGACCGGGGTTGATTTTGCACCAGCCGTTGGTGCAACCTGCTTTTGTAGGGTTTCCGCCGCTTGGGTGGACATCTCGTGAGCCCTGGCTTCGTCCAGGGCGTTTGCCAGCGTTAGGTTGCTTTTAGACAGCAGCCGCCTCCGCAAACGGATGTCCCTGACCCCGCGGATGAGTTGCTCCAGCAATGCCTCGTCCAAGTCTCGGTACTCGCAATGTTTTGAGGCTTTCCTCAGGGCGGCCATGTATGCGCTGATGGACTCGCCTTCTTGCTGTCTGCGCTCCCCGAATTCAAACCGTTGCACATACTTGGATGGCATTGGTGCAAAATGGGCTTTTAGTAAAGTCTGCAGAGTTTGCCACGGTACCGACTGTACCGGCGTTGGCTCAGCCAGCGATTCTGCGGTGTCGAAAACTTCTGGACCGCAGTGGCTCAGGAAATAGGCTCGCTTCCTGTTGTCTGAAACTCCTTGAAGTTCGCTCGCCTCGAGGAAACACTCAAGCGAGCCATGTATGACCCCATTTTCCTTAGCTGGGTCGAATGGCGCTGGCGGTGTGTAGCCGGACATCGCTGCTTTCCGCCCTTGTTTTGCTGGGTTCGCATCTTCCTGGTGAGTTCAGCTCTTTTCCTGGCGCTCTTAGCCTCGAGATCCCACCTTCGTCGCCAGTGTTAGATTCGGGCAATAACGAGGCAGGAGACCAGGATAGTGACAACAGCTCTTTACTATATGGTGAACCCAGCAGCCAGTGCTGGGAAAAACCTCTCCTTATATACAGTTTAACCGGGGGCTTCAACCAATCAGCAACGTGCTATTTTCCCGCCAAAACTTTTAAAGATACATTACACAATGTAAGAATTAGGACATAATTTTTGATAGAATATTATCATGTATTTGGGACATTACACACATTACACAAAGGACAGCCTTAAAAAAAACCTTTGGGACTGAATGCCAACATTTTTCCTGGGACTGGGAAAGGAACTAAGCAATTTTCTACAAGGTGAAGTTTTAATTAATTGAAGACACATCATACTTTTCATTCTAGAAATGTCTTTTATGGTCATTAAAAGCAAAATGGAATTTGTGTATGATATAGAGGTGACTAGATGGTTGTGCATGGTATATAATTTTAGCCACTGATGCACATGAAGCTAAATACATACTTAGGAGATACATTCAAAATTATTTATTTCTAAATTCAGTTAAAAGTACAGTGTGAAATGGGAAATGTTGAACTCTATAGAAAGTGACTGGGATTTGGCTGTTCCTTGAGATGCAGGATACCTGCTTATTATATCTAATCTTGGTACCTCAAATGCAGTTTCCTGTTTCCTTGAGATCCAGCAGCTATTTTGGCTTATGTTTTTCTTAGGTACTATTCTCCCTGTATTCTGAGCTATTTTGTTGCTATTTACAGTAAGATTAATTTTGTTTAATCTCTGGATGGTTTCAAAAATATAAGTACCCTTGTGAATTATGCTCTGTTTCTTGGTCTCAGTCTGTTATATATATTTTTTCTGTAGAAACAAACACTACAGAATGGCTTGGCAATTGTATTTCTCTGTGTTTGAGATACTGCTTCATTCATTTTTTAAAGTTAGCTACTCATGACAGGGTCACCTGTTCTGTTTCACCATAATCTTTGCAGGAGATACTTGCCATCCCATTCTTGGTATACTGAAGGCTCCTCTATCAATGTCACCTTCTTTTTCTGAACCAAAATAATTCTAGACAGGAAATAAAGTTGGTCAGAAAGGTTATATTTTAGTACAAAATAAGTAAAATGTGGAATTTACAGAAATAGATTCTATTTTTGTAAAAAGTGCAGAATGAAATATACTAGCAGATTAAAGAATTGCCATATTTTTATACTTCAGATTGGATCTGTTATTGTATGCTTACTGTATTGTTCATTTCCTACTACACACCATCAAATTTCTCTTACCATAAAGTTAACTATAGTATTGTGTATATGTGTGTTTATAAACATAAATTCACAGAAATAAACATAAATACATGAGTATGTTTACACACACACACACACACACACATCAGGGGTGAAATCTAAAAATTTTCTCTACCGGTTCTGTGGGCGTGGCTTGGTGGTCAGATGACTGGGTGGGTGTGGCCAATAACAATAAATAATAAAAATAATAAACAAAGTATACAAAACAATAAGAGGTACCAAAAACCAACTTTCACACTTTACACACACACAACACAACACAACTGACTCACACACAATGTAAAAGCAGCTGCACTTCACCCAAAATGGCCCCCGCAACAAGCAGGAACCTCACACAGCCACATAAAGCTCAAAAATAAACTTTCACACTTTACACCAGGGATGTCCAAACTACGGCCTGCGGGCCAACTGCGGCCCGCGGGTCAGTTTTTATTGGCCTGCAGCAAATTCTGAAAATATAATTGAATATGGCCCGCACATGGTGCTTGAGCTCAACTCTGTTGCACTTCTCAGTTTCAACACTAGATGGAGCCAGTCACAGAAAAGGTGCTTCTCCACTAAACAAAATTAAGCAAAGAAAAATATTTACCACGAGTCACCAGAAATGGCAGCACCGAAGAAACGCAAGATAGCAAGTGAGTGTAGAAGATTTCAAACACGGTGGGAAAATGAATATTTCTTTAAAGAAATCAACGGAAAGTGTGTGGCCCGGGCCTTTGCTTATTTTTCTGTATTTGGCCCTCACCAAAAAAACTTTGGACACCCCTGCTTTACACACACACAACACAACTGACTCATACACACACACACAAAATGCCACATACAGCTTTGTGAGATTTTCTATGTTTGTGTAGTTAGAGTGAAACACTACAGAAACACACCAAATCTCAGAAAGCTGCACAAATATTTTATTTTATTATTTTATTTTATTTATATTTTTTAGATCAGGGGTCTCCAACCTTAGTAACTTTAAGGTTTGTGGACTTCAACTCCCAGAGTTCCTCAGCCAGCAGAGCTGGCTGAGGAACTTTGGGAATTGAAGTCCACAAGCTTTAAAGTTACTAAGGTTGGTGACCCCTGTTTTAGATAAAAGCAGCTAAATTTAAAACTTCCTTAACTTTAAATTGCTGTCTAAAAAAAAACTCCTTAAAAAACCCCAATTAACTATTTTTTAAAGCTCCCCCGCTCATTTACTTACCCAATTGGAGGCAGGCAGATTGAGTTGCTCACCGAGGAGATGGATTGCAGGCAGGCAGATTCAATTGCTAGCTGATGCAACTGACTGCAGCAGCCGAAGCAAAGATAGGCTTAGCGAGCCCAAAACAAGCAGCAATTAGTTAAGTGGGGACAGAGTGATTGGGTGGGCATGGGAAGGGGCTGTTATAAGAGGTTGTAGAAAATATGTTTTTTAAAGGTTCTGGTGATCAGGCAACTCAGCTGGGATTGCCAGAGGAGCCTTTTAAAAACTTTTTTTTACAACCTCTTCAGCCGAAGAGGTTGTTTAAAAAAAAACTTTTAAAGGGTTCTGATGATCCCAACTGAGCCGCGCGATCATCAAAGGTTTTTTTTTTTACTTTTAAAAGCATTTTTTCGGCTGAAGAAAAAATGCTTTTAAAAGTAAAAAAAAAAACACCTCTGATGATGGCGTGGTTCAGCAGGGGGAGGGAGCGGGGCCAGGGATTTTTGCTATTGGTTCTCCGAACCACCAGCTGCCATTGCTACCGGATCAGGCAATCCGGTCCGAACCGGGAGCATTTCATCCCTGATATATACACATACATACTCATACATATATAAACACACACACACACACACACACATATACATACGTGTGTGTGTTTATAAAAAAAATGCTTTCTCTCCCTTATGGGTGGTTTGTATCTTCATCAGTCTTGGGTCTTCCACCAGAGGCCTGCGAGTTTAAGGGTTCTATGCAGCATTTTAGCTGTTCCTAGCAGTACATTCTTCTGGATAGAGAGCTCTGAAGTTGCTTCTGGAATTTGTTGGAGCCAATCTCCCAGCTCAGAAGTTACAGCCCCAAGTGCTTCTACAGTTTCTCCTTCAATTAAAGGAAAGGGGTGAATAAAAATGGAAATTTAAAGCAAGAGAAGGTTACAAATAAGAAAAGAAATAAGGAGAAAACATTATTTAATGGGGATTGGAATTAAGATGAAAGAAGGATGAAAAATTATCTAAAGGATGGAATTGCTGTCAGGGGAATTGGGGAGGATCTGAAAGTGACTTAACTGGTTTTATCTGTAGTTCTTTATTTTTCCTTGTTACCCATCAGTATATTAATGTACTATTCACGAGATAAATGTTATAATTAAATGATTAAAATAATCCAAAGAACATAGAAATATTCCTAGAGCTGATAAATTGGAAGAAAGATTTAAAACTAAAATCAGTTGGCCATACCATGAGAAATATTCTAGAGCCCAGCCTGTCCTGTGTCGTCTCAAACTGTTATCATCACTAGTCCTACAGAGGACTTCACATCTGTTCTTGAGAGTTCCATTTAGTCTAGGAGAAATTACCCTAAAGAAAGAAGGATTGTTTTTTTAAAAAAAACGTTTATTAATTTAAAAATGCCATTTCATTTTGTAGAGTTGCAGAGATTCTGAATTCAAATTCAAAAGTGAAAACAGGGTTAAGCTCTTTGCGCTGGACCCAGATGCACAGGTAAGACTGATTGCAGGGAAAATCCAAAGCTTTTATATAATTTTAAGTATTTAAAGGTTATATTTAATGTTTGTTTCTTTTAAAGAAACTAGACTTCTCTGGTATTGACCCTGAAGTTAAGCCATTTGAAGAGAAGTTTGGAAAGAAAATCCTGGTGAAATGCAATGACTTATCTTTTAATCTACAAAGCTGTGTGGCTGAAAATGAAGAGGGACCAACAACGAATGTAAGCTGCAATAGTGAATCTATCATTTGTAATGTTTCAAGAATAATACCTAATATATATTTTGATGTCTAAGACTCCAAACATTCTGAGAAAATATAATTTCATCTGAAAACTTATTAGAGTTTTACAATCCAGTGCAAATTGAACAAATTGAATGACAAGGCTTTACCACAATAAGAAATTAGAAGTTATATAGAGCTGATTATGTTTTGTTTAAGTAAGGTGCATATGTGAATTTTTAAGAAATTGTAGTATTAACATTTGACTATATATAGTACTAGTATGATCTAGACCACGGGTGTCAAACTCGCCGCATCACATTGCTGTCATATGAGTTTCGCTGTGTTTTTCCCCATTTGTGGAGCTGGGGTAGGCATGGCCTGCATGTGACGCATCCAGCTCGTGGGCCACCAGTTTGAAACCCCTGATCTAGACAATAAGAATATATGGAACATAAGGTACTATTCTGTTTAATGGCATTCATCATATAAACATTAATGTGTAATATAAGAACTGCTTTTTCTACTGGCAGTTCTACACTATTGTTGTGCCTCGCCCGCCCCCCTCTCCTCAGCCGGGCCCCTCTCATCTCCTGTTATCTCAGCCAGAGACTGATAGTGCAGACGAATGGCCTGGCATGCCTCCAGCCCCCAGTCCTGGCACCATGCCCGGACAGACTGAGCAAATAAACCTCCCCTCCACAGCGTGTGAGCATGAGGAGCATGAAGCCAGTCACGAGCTAGAATTGCCGGCAGCTGGAGGGTGGACAGATCCACGCTTCCGGAGAATGGAGAGGCGACGTCAGCAAAAGGAAGGGAGGGACAGGCCTGGATAAGTGCTGAGTCATGGAGCCACACCCCATGGCCTATATAAAGGATCTGCTTTCTGGCATTCTTTGAGTCAGGCAAAGTCTAATCTGGTTGCTGAAGTCACACCTTGGATTCCTGCCTGCCCTGAGAACTCTGACAGGACTTTGGCAAAGCTGCAGAGGCTTCGTGGCCACGTTTGAGACAGACTTTCCAGACCCGGCCGTCAGAGGAGGAGTGGGACACGACAACTATCTATTGTTACAAGTAAATTAGCATTTGCCATTATTATGTTCATGTCTTCTTTTTTTAATGTCCAGGTAGAGCCATTTTTCATCTCACTGTCACTTTTCGATGTTAAGCATAATCGGAAGATTTCATCAGATTTCCATGTTGATTTGAATCATAGCACAGTGAGAGATATGCTAGCTAATACATCACAGGAGTTGTTGAATGGGAGTAGTGATCGCTTACATCCAATTCAGGATATTATTTCAGATGTTATGCTACAATATCCCAAACAAGTAAGGAAAATTAGTGTTTCATTAAAAATCAGTGTCCCATATTTATATTTAGGAATTAATGAAGCAATTAATTTGTCTTTAGGGAATATTCTCAGTAACGTGTCCACACCCGGATATATTTCTAGTGGCCAGAATAGAAAAAGTCTTACAAGGGAGCATCACTCATTGTGCTGAGCCATATATGAAAAGTTCTGATTCTTCTAAGGTATTTGCTTTGATTGTTGGGTATTTATAATTTCTGAATTTGTCTATAACTTGGTAGCTCAACAACATCAAACTGAAACGTGCACATATTCAAGACATAGTTGCTAGATTTTGCTATCAGTTTAATTCCTACACTCGGCAGACAAAGGTAAATACAATTTGTAGGCAAAGTTGCATCTTCTGTGCTGAAATTTGTTTACCAATTGCAAAAGCGGACTAAAAAAGATTGTAAAATCAATTACTGAATATCTGTTAAGGAGTCTCAAATATTGCTTTAGTTTTAATATTTGTTTGGAAAACAAGAACTTAATTGTAGTAAAAAGCATGGGCAACAAACTTTTAGATAAATTTTAGGAGTTAAGGCAAAATTAGATTGAGAGTTTGATGCCCATAGTAGTTTGGTAAGTAGTTAAGAAAAGGGAGTGGAAGAAATTTCAGTTTCAGTAAGAATAGGGATTGCAGAGATGTATGCGGGGGAATTTTGAGTTGTAATTCAGTTCTTTTTCTGATTGCTTACAGGTTGCTCAAAAGGTTCTGAAAAATGCAAAACAGGCTTGCCAACGACTAGGGCAATACAGAATGCCATTTGCATGGGCAGCCAGGTAATGCATGATAGCGTTCTTGATTTAATTCAAGAAGTCTCTGACTTGTATTGTTATGACCTCCTATATTGGTAAATTAATTTATGGGAGTGCCCGCTCCTATTGAATTAAATAATAGTTTAAATGTATTTCTAGTTTGGCATCAACCCAATATTTGTGACAAATGATTTAGAATTGGAATTTAGTCCTTTTTGCCCATTTATACTAACTTTAGTAAATTCATGTGTTAATGTTTTCTAAACTGCCTCTTTTCTTTATTTTCCCACTATGAAGTTCATATAAATATTTTTGATTTAAAAAACTTGCATTTCAGAACACTGTTTAAGGATATGGCTGGAACACTGGACAAAAGTGCAAGATTTTCTACACTTTACAAACAAGATAGTAACAAACTTTCAAATGAAGACATGCTTAAATTGTTAGCTGATTTCAGAAAGTGAGTCTTTTGTTTTACATAGAAATGAAATTATTCATATGTATTCAAATGGTAATAAGCCGATTTGTGTCACATGTGTTGCTTGGAATGGTGTGGTGCTGCTTTTCCCCCCCTCCAATAGAGTTATGACCATAAAGTTATAGAAGAGTTGCAAACTCAAAGTTCTCTAAATCTTCCTCTTTCGTATTTTATGTTGATTTTTAATTAGTTTATTTATGACTGATCCTGTCTATGTGATTTATTTATGACTGATCCTGTCTATGTGATTTATTCAAAAGTGGCTTTAAATATATATGTTGTAAGTCTTTAATACTGATATATATTCCATGATTTAAAAGTTTAAAATATTAAGAGTATTAAGTGTATTAAGAGCACTCTAGAAGAATTTAAGAGTTTAAAGCCTGACTCATCAATTCTGAAGGTTTCCAAAAGTGGATACTATTTATACATTTTCCTTACTGGTAAAATGAAAACAAAACAGAATTAAAGAGAAAGACTTCCTGTTGTCTGAAACTATAAAAAGTAATATGTAGGGGGGAAAATGAAAATCTTGCAAATGTACAGGTTAAGTAAAAATATTGTAGCAGAAGGCATTTTTTGAAAAGACTAAAAATTGCAAAGATAATTCTGTGGATGTGAATATTTGTGGAATTTGTGAAAACATTTTGTGGATGTTTTGAATTGAAAGCTGCATGAATATGCACATTAGGGTTTGCAGATATAAAGTTGTATTGTACATTATGTCAATAGGAGAAAACTTTGTTTCTCTAGAATACAAAACGCAAATATATTTAATGGAACAATAGATTTGGGAGAAATTTTAGAACTCATTTAGTCCAATCTCCTATTCAATGCAGCTTCCTCTGGAGCATCTCTGACAGAGGACAATTCAGCATCTGCTAGATTATCTTTTTCTATTGTCTGCCTCTGAAAAGCCTCTCCAAAGGTCAAGGATTTGCTACTCATTGTAGGCAGGCAGAAGGAGAGAAAAGCATAACACCAGGAACTTTGTGCAAACGATGCAGGATTCTTCTATTTTATTCTGCTTCTCAGCTCTTGTTATACAATGCAAGACATAATACTCAGGGGTGGGCTGCTGGGGGTTCGGGATCTATAGCTAAGATTCTGTGCAGTTCAGAGAACCCCCAAATCCCACTCCTGGCTGGCCCTGCCTATCCCACCCCTCCCAGGAGTCCCCACGCAGCTTGTTTTGGATGCAGGTAAGTGTAGGGCATGTGCAGAGACTCAGGGAGAGCGAAAAATGGGTCTACCAGAAGTTCAGGAAGGCTGGAAACACCCTCTCAGAGGCTCGAGGAAAGCCTCCAGAGCCTGGGGAAGGCAAAAAAGTTCCTCCCGCTGTGGTGCAGGAGGCCAACTAGGCCACGCCCACCCAGCAACTGGACAGAGTACCACTTGCTAAAATTTTTGAAGCTCACCCCTGATAATACTCAATGTTGGACAGACCCTCTGATTCTCTGGGGACTTTTGGGAGGGATGGGAAACTGGAATACCAGCAATCTATGTGGTAGAGAAAGGCTAGTTCCATAAACATCCCGAGTTATCCAGGGCCCATTGATTGTTGTGTTAATTTGAAATGAGTTGAATTATTCTCTTTTGAAGCATGCTTTGTATTTTTTCATAATTCAGATTGAATATATTGTCTCAACTATTTTTATGTTAGGTCATACTTGGTTTTTTCCCCCCTCATAGGCCTGAAAAGATGTCTAAGTTGCCAGTTATTTTAGGAAACCTAGACATAACAATTGATAATGTTTCTCCAGACATACCAAGTAAGTATTAAAAAACTATTGTAAAAGTGGATACAATGGCTTTATTCTTCCATTTTTAAATTCATTTCTAATATACTTTCCAGATTTTGTTAATTCATCATACATTCCCATGAAACAGTTTGAAAACAGTTCCAAGCCAGTAGTAACGTTTGAAGTAGAGGAATTTGTTCCCTGTATACCAAAACATACTCAGCCTTTCACTATCTACAACAATCACCTTTATGTTTATCCAAAACACTTGAAATATGACAGTCAGAAGACATTTGCAAAGGTGAGTTAATGTGCCTGTTAATTATGTTCAGATTCAAAGCTAAATTGATTCTCATTGTTGGAAGTTTGATTTATGTACTTGAAAATAAAAAAGCTACTAAGCTTAATTTCTGTGCTCTTTTTAGGCAAGAAATATTGCCGTATGCATAGAGTTCAGGGATTCCGATGATGAAGATTCTCGGCCACTGAAGGTATGTTGATCTGACTTGTGGCTATTCAGTCATTAATATCAATTTACAGTACAGATGATGGGGCAATATCTAAGATACATCCTCAAGTTCCTTAATATTATATTCTGTGTTTTGCGTAAGCATAAGTAAATCTGGTTACAAGAACAAGCTGTGTACAAGAACAAACCCTACTCTCCAAATAAATGGAGTTGGAATTGTTTTTCTGTGAAATAATATAGGAAGTTAAGAGAAATCAAGTTAACTATAGCTGCAAAGTAATTTGGTTTTTGTGTTACATTAAACTTATTTTCTGTATATATGTAGAAATATAAACAAAAGAGGTAACAGCCATCTTTAAGAAGTTTGCTGCCTAAAATTAGAATCAACCAATTGCTTGCAAAGTTATTTTTCATACTGAGGCAGAGCAGTGATTTTTCTAGTTTAAATCAGAGTAGGTGCAGCTATGTAAGAAATATATTTTTCCTACCCATTAGGTGTTTTAACAAAGATTTGACTTCAGACTTTAAAGATAAAAATTTCAGGAATAGTAGTGAACAAAAACAATATTTCTGGAAGTTTTAAATTGCACAGTGGTATGTGGTGGTAATTTGTGTTAATGTACATCCTTTTAACACCACTGGTTTTTTGCTTTGTTTTGTGTGCATATTTGGTATTTAGAACTGAATTTCAAGATAGGGAAAAGCGAACATGGAGAACTCTATTTACTTTTTATTAATAACTTTCCTAATTCAATATTATGCAAGAAATACATGATTTTTAAAAACCCTTTGTTTTAAGAAATATAGAAACACTAAATAAGGGTTAAAAGCAATTTAGCAGGTCTCAAATTTATGCAAATTGCATCATCCTGCCTTGTTTTTTACATTTTCAATTTATTTCTCATCTCTGTGTTGCTTCCCATTGAGTTGTTATCAGATTCAAGGAAAGTACAAGTTGTAAATCCATCATAGGAATAATGAAATGACATCAGTAAAAACCAGGAATTCCTCCTTGAAGAAAGCAATTGTAACAGAGTTTGAACTCTGCTCTGTTAGTACAAGAGCTGTCTCCCCTTCCTTCACATATTCACTCCAGTCTCTGGTACAATCAGAATCAATCTCTAAAGAAATAATAATCCTTTTATCATATATTTCATATATCACAGAGTGTTTATTGTTACATGCCAGAAGTTGTACAGTAGGAATGTGAAGCACTTTAGACTGAAAGCTGATAGAGCTCACCTACCCTTACCAAAATGCTTCACATCCATACTGTTAAGTATTGCTAAATACAGCTATAGTCGGAATAATATTTTCTGAGCATTTTTTCATCCATTGAGTCCTAATTAAAGGAAAAGCATTGCTGACTTGCATTATCTTGTAGAAGAGCTTAAAAAAAAGAGAACATTAAAAAAAATTCACATGAAATATTTCAGAAATTATATCTATAAAAATAGGATCAGTATAAACCAGCCATTACTTTTTCTGTTTCATTCCTAGTGCATCTATGGCAGACCAGGGGGTCCAATATTTACAAGACAAGCATTTGTTACAGTTCTGCATCACCAGCAAAACCCAGAGTTTTATGATGAGGTAATTTTGTCTTCTTTCCTTTCTCCAAAAATTCTTGCCCATTTAAATTGTTTTCCAGAAACACAGTGGGATAAGGGGGAAGAAGTTGCTTTGCAACATGTCAAGCATTTTTATTCAGAGGTAGGCAGATAAGTCTGTCTACTGTCTATGCTCAGTTTCTACCCATAAAATGATACAGTGATAGCAACTCATTTTCCAACTCTGTAAGATTATGTGCGATAAATATGCAAGATCTTTTTGGGATTAGGTGCTTTTCTTTAAGGAAAATATTCTGCAAGAAACATTTTTTAAAAAAGAAAGAAAATAGTGAAAATGTACAGAAAGAAAAAAATACAGGGAGTAGCAAAAGATCAGATGATAATTAATGGGGAAATGCATTCGAATCTATTTTTTAAAATGTAAAATGTACATTTTATTCATTTTTGTAAACTCACCAGTATTTCAGTTCTCTTCTAATTTCCATCTTAGCAGCACTTTGATTCTTGTAGGAAGAATTGTTATTTGAAGTTTGTTCTCCAGCCAATCGAATTCACAAAACAGAAAAGAACATTAACCACAAGTAATATAGTAGTACAATGATGAAAAATCACATTTAACCCTTATTAAAAATATTTTGAACAAGAACATAAATTGAAATAAGATTCTGTTAGTTTTAACTCTAAGTGATTATTATGTTATCCTTTTAAAATGCCATGGCAGAGAAAGTTCTCTTCCTTCTTCACCCCAAATAAATATTGATAAAATGTGGTACAATCGGATAATCTTGAACTGGTCACAGTAGGAACTAGGATTGCTTGGCAATATTGTGGTCCCTCATTGTTTAAGGTCTTATAGATTAATATAAAATCCCTTAAATCTGGTCCAGTGGTAAGTGTATATACTGTATGCTTACCAGTAGTGGGTTCTACTTACCTTCTCTACCCGTTTGGAACCGGGAGCACATGTGCATGCTCACTTCGCTCACACACAGCATTTCTGTGTATGCCCAGAACCTTCTGCTGCGCATGTGCAGAACGTCTGTGATGATGTCCGGGTGGGTGGGTGGAGCCTCCCGCTGCCGCCACTACTGGTTCGCCTGAACCGGGGCAAACCGGTAGAAACCCACCACTGATGCTTACAGGTTGTATGTTGTAAAATTTGTACTATATATACTACTATACTACTGCTAGAAGACACTTTCCAAACCAAAACTTGCATTTTATTTCTTCTTAGGTAAAAATAGAATTGCCCACACAGCTGCATGAAAAACACCATTTGTTGTTTACCTTCTATCATGTTAGTTGTGACAGTTCAAGTAAAGGGACCACCAAGAAGAAGGACATAATTGAAACACAAGGTTAGATTCAGTTGGTTTTTAAAGGCAATATATTTAGCTAAATATATAAACACTTATAAATAAACACTTATTAGAGAATACAGCAAAGATATGATTTCTCTTTACATTCCTTCTAGTTGGATATTCCTGGCTTCAGCTGTTAAAAGATGGCAGAGTGGTGACAAATGAACAACATATACCAGTATCTGCTTATCTTCCAAGTGGATATCTTAACAGTCAAGAATCAGGCATGAGCAAAGTAAAAAACCCAAGATAATATCTATCTTATTGGTTTGTTTTTGCTATTTGATAAAGCTGGTTTGTATTTAATACATTAAATAACCAACTTTTATTTTTACATCAGCATTCGGGCCCTGAAATTAAATGGGTAGATGGAGGAAAACCACTGTTGACAATTTCAACTCACCTAGTTTCCACTGTATATACACAGGTTGGTATTAATTACACTGTAACTTTTTGCCAAAGTTGTTAATTTTATTTCATCTGAAAATAGCTTATAGTTTTTTATAATTCTATAATTATAAAATATAAGTTATGAAAAATACGACATAATCAAGTTTTGATTATCTTGCTTGCCCATCTTATTATAGCAATCAACCTGGAGAACAAAAGGCAGAAGGAAATGTATGAATCTTTGCCTAAGTGTAGGAAAGGAAAGTAAACTCATGAAGCCTTCCCTCTACATGACAGGGCTCCAACTAGACTAAAACTGTCCAAGCCTAGAGTTGGAAAGAATATATAACAGATTTTCCTGTCTTTGTCCTGGATTTTAGATTAGCACAAGATGAGGACAATACTCTGACTTTCTGGTGGAAAGGTCATGGGATAAACAAATCTATCCAACACTAACATTTCAAAATTAAAATTATGAGTTTTATGTAATGGGACTTTGTACAAGTAAGAAAATACAAAGGGAGGACCAAGAGAGCAAGTTTTGCTCTAGGCTTTGCTATTCTTTCTTGCACCCTACTTCCCTGAAAACATGAGAATTTCAAGCAAGTATCAATTTGATATGTTGGAGGGAGGAACTCATTGCAGGTTATAGTTAAAAGGATGCTTACTATTAGCATTAAATCTTAATTAGACATAGCCGTCATGAAGTAAAATAATGAATTAGAGGCATAAAAGTCTTCGAAATCTATTATTAGCCTGGGCTATGGAACAGCAATACCAAGGAAATTTGAGCCAAACTTTTGAATTAGTGCAAACCTTTGGAATGAGATCATAGATAGTATTTACCAAGTAATGAGTAGATAGAAATAGAAAAGTCTAATGTACATCTCAGAGATCCCACTTGTAGTTATAGTATTATACACTTATTGAAAATCCAAAGTGAGGAATTGGCCTTTGCTTGCATGTTTTAACATTTTTGGTGTTTGAAATATTAGAAAAATGAAAATTTCCAAGTATTTTGCACAAGAATTATGAAGGCTCAGGAGCAATAAGTGCTACATAATTGAAATTAATAAACTTGTATTATTACATGCTATATGAGAACTCAACTGGGAAGGACAAGTTCCTTTAGCTTTTCAATTTTTTTTGAGTTTTTGAAAGTCAAAACATTTCCCCCCCCCCTTATCTGTATTGACCTTTTTAAATGGAAGTAGTGATTTCATGTAAATAGTTTACTTTTCTTTTACTAGGACCAGCATTTAAACAATTTCTTCCATTACTGTCAAAAAACTATGTCCGGCGCTCAAGCTTTAGGAGCTGACCTTGTGAAGTATCTTAAGGTATGAAATTGTTATAAGATGACTAAAAGATAGGCACAACCGAATGGTTACCAAGATCAGAGCCTGTTTAAATTCATTCAACCAAGAACTAACTAAATCTAAAAACCTTACATGTAAAAAAATAAATGTTAAGTCAATCTTGGCTCTGGATGACTTGATTAACTGATTTGCCATCAGGATGGTATCAACTCTTAGGGACCACATACATCTTCTCCAGGGCAATCCTGGTAGTTCAGGAACAACCAAATTACTTTGGAATGAGCAAAATACAATGGTTGTATAAAAGTTGCATGCAAAATGGGTAGTGAATTGTGTCCTACTCATGTTTATGTGCACTATTCTGGGAGTCAGAATTTGTGCTTTATAACAACTTTACAACAAAATAAATCATAACTAGATAGACAGGATTGAATGGAAAACAAATTTTGCTACAATTAGCACTGTATATTCATGGCAGAGAATTAATCATGGCAAAAGTTATCTATGTAGTGTACTCTTAAAGTATAACAATAAGCTGTGGAACAATGTTACTCAATATTCTGTTTCAAATCTTTTTATTCATGTTAGGTCCATAAAAGATTCTTTGGTGTGAAAATGCAACTACTTATCTTGAATTTGCTCTGTTAAAATTAAATTGGTTTCCTAGAAAGAAGATAGTTTTATTCTATTCTATGTAGATATGATGCCAAATCAACCTGATGTTAAGCATAGTTTTGATTTTCAGACTGATAGGCTAAGGGTGGTTTAGAGATGTACAGGTAATCCTCGACTTACAACAGTTCATTTAGTGACCGTTCAAAGTTACAACGGTATTGAAAAAAGTGATGTGACTATTTTTCACACTTACAACCTTTGTAGCATCCCCATGATCATGTGATCAAAATTCAGATGCATGGCAAACTGACTCATACTTATGACCGTTGCTGTGTCCCAAGGTCATGGGACACAATTTGCTCAATTGTGGTGGTAAGTCAAGGACTAACTGTATACCTGTATCAATCTTTAAACAGATTCACTGATGCGTTGGAGTTAGAGCTCTAATTGAAATCATGTTTTGCAAGTTCATTTGATAGACAACAAAGTAATCTCACTATTGTATGCTACGCTATAGTATACTATTGTATTCTATAATAGCATACTATAAAATAATATACACAAAGTAAGACTATTGCTGCATAAATTCACTCCTCATTTAGCAACCAAGTTTTGTTCCAACTACCAGTTCATTAAATGAACATGTGATAGAAAGACAGAGGTAGAGATGCTGCAAATATCACTATTTGCTGCTGCCTCATTCAGATAAAGTTCTCTTGTGCAGCTATGTTAGTTTTACTCTCACTACAACATGCATTATTGTCAAGCACACAAAATCTGATCATAAATACTTATTGGTTGGAAAATGAATTTATTACCCCCATCATATTTGCAAATGGTTGCTCACCAAAATAGTTGTTAAATAAGGAACGAGTATATTACATGTCTGACATATTAGCCTTGTTTAGAAGGTTAGTTTAAAATACCCAACAATAATTTTAATGAGACCTGTTCTCATTATTGTTCTTATATTACGTTCTTATATTAGAACAGTACGGCAGCATGGTGCTTTTCTTCTGGTTTTATCACTTGAGTAAAAGTATGTCTGTAAAACAGTATTATTTATTTATTTATTTATTTATTTATTTATTTATTTATTTGCATTTATATCCCGCCCTTCTCCGAAGACTCAGGGCGGCTTACACTATGTCAAGCAATAGTCTTCATCCATTTGTATATTATATACAAAGTCAACTTATTGCCCCCAACAATCTGGGTCCTCATTTTACCTACCTTATAAAGGATGGAAGGCTGAGTCAACCTTGGGACTGGTGGGACTGGAACCTGCAGTAATTGCAAGCAGCTGTGTTAATAACAGACAGACTTAGTCTGCTGAGCCACCAGAGGCCCATTTTCTCATCTTACCTGTTCTTACCTATCTTGATTCTTCTGGAAAGCTATGAAGTAACATTAGAAATTTGCTTCCTTACCTTACCAAATGTTTATTTTGTTTTTAAACTGTTCTCAGTGTGGTGTGAATCTTGTCAGTCTTGGTAGAACTGGAGTTTAATAGAATTATAACCATAGACTCTTGATTTAGTTTTGAAAATAAGTATGTTAGAAACAAAGTCCCTTTGTGTCCCTGTTTTTACTCTAGAGCCTTCATGCTATGGAGGGACATGTCATGATAGCATTTCTGCCTACTATTTTAAACCAATTGTTTAGAGTTCTGACAAGAGCAACTCAGGAAGATGTTGCAGTGAATGTGACAAGGTAAAAAGGGGTTTTAACATATTTATTATTTATTTATGCAACAGATTTTTGGCAGTTTAAAAATATTAAAAGTATCAGCAAAAAAAATCAAAAAGGAAACTTTCATGGTTAAGACTAAAACAGACACATAGAGAACAATAAAACTATTACTAAAAGCAACAGTTATGGACATCTTATCACCTAATGTAAACTCTTTGGAGTAATATACACCCTGTTTTAGTTTCCGAAAGACTAATAAAGTTAAAATCAACCTAGTATCTAGAGCCGTGGTGGCGAACCTATGGCACGCGTGCCATAGGTGGCATGTGGAGCCATATTGGTGGGCAGGTGAGCGTTGCCCTAGCTCAGCTCTGGCATGCATGTGCATGCCAGCCAACTGATTTTCGGGCCTTTTGGTCCCACCAGAAGTTGGGAAACAGGTCGTTTCCGGCCTCTGCAGGGCCTCGGGGGGGGGGGGGAAGGCCCGTTTTTCGTTCTCTTCAGGCTCCAGAGGCTTTCTAGGAGCCTGGGGAGGGTGAAAATGGCCTTCCCTTCACCTGAGGTCCTGCAGACTCCAGAAACAGCCTGTTTGCCGACTTCTGGTCCCACCAGAAGAGGGTGCCACCCATCCCACCGGAAGTTGGCAAATAGGCCATTTCTGGCCTCCTGGGGTTGGGGAAGGCCATTTTCACCCTCCCCAGGCTCCTAGAAAGCCTCTGGAGCCTGGAAAGAGCGAAAAACAGGCCTTCTGGTCCCACAGGAAGTCGGCAAATGGGCCATTTCCGGCCTCTGGAGGGCCTCCAGGGCAGTGGTGGGGAAGGCTGTTTTCACCCTCCCCAGATCTAAGAAAGCCTGGGGAGGGTGAAAAACAGGCCAACTGGGACCACTGTGCCATCATGTGCCTAAAGCAAGGGGATGGAGTGCGGGGTGCATTGAACTATGGGTGTGGGCACGCATGTGCGACTCACTATGCGCAATCCCCGCTTTTGGCACACGACGGCAAAAAGGTTACCCATCACTGATCTAGAGGGAAGCTACTCTATAGTACATGCACTTCCCCTGAAAACTAATGCCTCCAAACCCCTGCCTTCCCTACTGCATGGGAATGGGAGTTACTCAAAAGTTTCTTCCACTATACATAGCTCAAGTGAATCAATATGGGTTGGAGGAAGTGAAATAATCAAGCCACATAGGATTTTATAGGAAATGATCAAGACTTTTAAATTACACCCAAACTTAATAGAAACAGGAAATACAGATAATGAAATGGGACATTTGCAGGGTTTTGCAGCTTCTAGTATATACTACACATTGTTAACAAGTTACAATAAATTACAACCTACACCAACCATCACCTCAATAAGGCTCATAGGGGAAGGAGAAGACAAACTTTCTACACACAGCTATGTTGTCCAAATACCGTATTCATCATTTTTTGAGCAGCTAACATTGACAATGATTAAAACACATAATGATAAGGGTTTGAGTCTCCTTCTGGTAGGTCTACAGCTGGCCTACCAACTGGAGTTGGGCAAAGCACACTTCCCTTAACCTTCTCCAACCTTTCACACTTGATTCTTCTTCACAGCAGCCTTTATGCTCAGCAAGCACAGGCTTAGTAGATGCTCATACTCTGTTGCTATGGCTTATTTATAAGGAGACTTTTCCTTGACCACACAACAACCCCCATATACTGGGAATTTGCTTCCAGAAACTCCGGGGAAGCTGGATTCACTTAACCACTGTAAAAATTGTTGTAAAATGGGGTCCGACTCAACTCAACAACCTCAAATGACTCACAGTGGAAATTCCAGTCCAATTGTGATTGTAGCAATAGCATTTAGACTTATATACCACTTCATAGTGTTTTACAATCCTCTCTAAGTGGTTACAGAGTCAGCATTTTGCCCCCAATAATCTGGGTCCACATTTTACTGACCTGGGAATGATGGAAAGCTGAGTCAACCTTGAGGTGGTGAGGATCGAACCCCTCACAGTCAGTAGAATTAGCCTACAATTCTCCATTCTAATTCTAACTATTGTGCCACCATGGCTTGTAAGCTGAGGACTGCCTGTAATGTGCCAATTGCTGACTTTAAAAATATTTAGAATGTGAGGATTTCTTATTGTTAACTTTATTTTACTTAGGGTTATTATCCACGTGGTTGCCCAGTGTCATGAAGAAGGATTGGAAAGCTATTTGAGATCTTACGTCAAGGTATCAATCATATAAATATGCTTTGTTTAAAAATTGTATGATTAACATAAATCTGAATATTTTTTGCATAATGTAAGCTCTTTTATTTTTTCTTATCCCAGTACGTTTTTAAAGGAGAAACTTATATTGCTTCACAATATAAAACTGTACATGAAGAACTTGCCAAAACCATGACAACAATCTTGAAGCCATGTACTGACTTCCTCACAAGCAACAAGCTGCTTAAGGTATAAAAGGAAAAAATGTTTTGTTTGTATCATCAATTGAAGGGTTTCTCAGATCTGAAAAGAATTTTAGCACTTCATACTTAAGACTCTGAGCTTGTCAATCGAAAGGTCGGCAGTTCAGTTCGAATCTCCAGTGCTGTGTAACAGGGTGAGCTTCCATTTCAAACCTAGCAGTTTGAAAGCACGTAAAAAATGCAAGTAGAAAAATAGGGACCACCTTTGGTGGAAAGGTAACAGTATTCCGTGCGCCTTTGGGGTTTAGTCATGCCGTTCACATGACCATGGAGACGTCTTCAGACAGTGCTGGCTCTTCAGCTTTGAAACGGAGATGAGCACTGCCCCCTAGAGTCGGGAACGACTAGCATATATTTACCTTTAATTTTAATAATTGACAATAACAGTTATATAAGTTATAGATATAAATGAATACTTATATTGTTTTTACATACTAAACAATGTATTACCTATAAATATAATTGCATTACGTATATACAGTAGTTTATGTAAGTTATTGTCATACCTTAGGAATGAAAGCCACATCAGCGAGTTTGGGCTGGACACTTTTCTCTACCCAACTCATAGGGTGGTTGTTGTGGGTAAAATTGAGGAAGAAGGAGTATTACATATATGTTTGCCATTTTATAAAAAAAGAAGGTAGACTTAAAAAATATAATTTACTTACTGTTTTGTTTCTTCAATAGTATTCCTGGTTTTTTTTCGAAATTTTGATCAAATCAATGGCCCAGCACCTACTGGAAAACGCTAAAGTAAAGGTAAATGATCTAAAAGGTTATAGTACCCATTTTTAACCTTTAAAAATGAATCTGTCTGTTTCTGTCTCTAATCCCTACTGCCATTTCTGGCCACAAAATAGTGATAATGTTGTCTAGGATGGTGGGAATTGTACTCCATGGATAGTAAGCTGTAGAAAGCTGCAGCAAATGGAAAGTTGTTTACTTAAAAACATCTATTTTTCTTATTGAAATATAATCTATTTTGGTTTATAATTTCAAATATTCTCTTGAAGCTGTACTTATATTTTCTGTAACTTTTCATTGCAACAAGTGGTTAGTGCTTCTACTAAACTAGTTGAATAAATATTTTAGAGTAGTATTTCTTATCGCTTCATAGATATCTAGATAAAGTTGTTTCAATATTTTTGAACACTATGGAATTTTTGCAGCTGAAGTTGTTTCAGAATTGAAAACTGTACACATACATTGTGGATGAACAGGATAATTTTGCAGTGTTCCGATTTGTAAATTCTAATTTGTCTGTTTCTAGTTGCTGAGAAATCAGAGATTTCCAGCATCATTTCATCATGCCGTGGAAACTGTTGTCAATATGCTGATGCCCCACATAACTCAGAAATATAAGGATAACCCAGAAGCTTCAAAGAATGCAAACTATAGTCTTGCTGTCTTCATAAAAGTAAGTATATTTTATGTATGTCCTCATTAGTTCTTCCAAGTGGCTGTGAATTGCTCAGATGTATTATCTTTGTGGGCATTTATTTATTGAAATCATTTCTATTTCACTAGGCAGTTTACAAGAATCTCACAATGCAGTTTTAAAATATAAATTAGTAACAAAAGATCAAAATGCTTCCCTGCTAAGCCTTCAAAGTATAATTGATTGATTGATAATATGTCATCAAGCCAGAATTGAGTCTTAGTGACTATATATATACATTTTCTCCAGAATGATCTGTTCCTAATCTGGTCTTCCAGTACTACCATTGTAACTGGGTCCATCCACCTTGCTGCTGGTATTTGCAGCATTACAGCCTCCTTTAGAGAGCTAAGTCTTAACATAATATGTCCAAAGTAGCCCATTTAGGCATTTGTGCCTATCAATTTGTATCTCAAGGGAGAAATGGACATTTGTGCCCTGAGTGAGAACTCTGGGTTGATCTGTTCAATGAGGTATCCATTTGTTTTCTTGGCTATCTGTGGTATTCTCAGAGATCTTTTCCAACACCAAAGTTCAAAGGCATCAACACTCTCCCTATCCTTTATTCTTTAATATCCAACTTCCACTTCCATGAAATACCATGTACATTTTTTTTTGTACGTAGAGGCACATCATGGCATTTGAATATAATTTCCAACACTTTCCCGGCTACTCTACCAAGTGCTAGCCTGCAACATATTTCTTGCCTGCTTGTTCCTTTACTGTTGAAGGATCATCCTAAAAGGCAGAAGTGATTCATTTCTCCAGTATCTTCACTGTCAATTCTAAGGTTGATTGTTCTACTTCTTATCATTAGTTCTGGTCTAATTTATATTTAATTTTCATCCCATTTTCTCCCCATGGTCTTTGACTTTTAGTTCTAGGGTTTGCAGATTCTTTGAATTTTTGACTGTTAGAAAGTGTCATCAGCATAGTGCAGGATATTGATGTTTCAATGTCCAATTTTAAAACGATGTTCATCTTCTTCCAATCTAGCTTCCCTTAATATATATTGCATATAGATTGAATAAATAAGAGGAGAGTCTGTTCCACTTGTTGCATTTCTTTGCCAATCTGGATCCTGTCTGTTTTGCCATGTTCTATATGAACTGTGGGCTCCTGACCTGTTTATAAGTTTCTCATGATCTGGGATTTTCATTTTTCTGAGCACTTCCCACAAGAAGATGTGATCAATACAATTAAAGGATTTTCTATAATCAATGAAACATTCCGCATTCATCAGTTGTGTACATTCTATTTTTAATAGTATCTGTTAGTTAACACTGAGTGGCCTTGAACTGAATTATTCAACCTAGAGTATTTTGATTTTCAAAACTAAAATGTATGTACTGTGAAAATGTCTAATATTTGGCTATTGTTTGCCCTTTAGACTAATTTATTTTTCCCCAATACCAAAGAAATGTAAAGAAATGTAAGTACCAGTGACTGCTTCGTTTTGTTTTTGATTTGCTCTATTTTGCTTTTGCAGCGATGTTTCACCTTTATGGACAGAGGTTTCATATTCAAGCAAATTAACAACTATATCAGCTTCTTTGCTCCAGGAGATCCAAAGGTACTATACTACAAAAACAATTCCTGAATTGGGAGATAATGATAGTATTTTCCTATTATGTTTAGGGATATTTAAATATATGAACTTTCAATGGGGTTAACATTTTGTAAATTCAGGGAAGACTGTTGTTTTGTTCTTCTTATGAGATTGCAGTCATTTTTGTGTATAGGTAGTCCTCGATTTACAACAGTTTATTTAGTAACCATTCGAAGTTACAACGGCACTGAAAAAAGGTGCTTGTGACCATTTTTCACACTTAGGATCGTTGCAGCATCTCCAAAGTCACGTGATCAAAATTCAGATTCTTGGCAACTGACTCATATTTATGATGGTGGCAATGTCTCAGAGTCAATTGATCACCTTTTGCGACCTTCTAACAGGCAAAGTCAATGGGGAAACCAGATTCACATAAATGTGTTACTAACCTAACAACTGCAATGATTCACTTAATAATTGTGGCAAGAAAGGTCTTAAAATGAAGCAGAACTCACTTAAAAACTGTCTCACTTAGCAACAGAAATTTTGAGTCCAATTGCGGTTGTAAGTCGAGGACTGCATGTAATCTACACAGAATCTTCTTATTGCAGCCTGCAGTAACTGAACAATAACTAAATTGAATTGGGCTTCTTATCTTCAAGATAGGAGTATTCTTATCTTCAAGAATACTCAACATATTAACATGTTGAGTTTCAGTTAGAACAGGGGTCTGCAAACTTGGCTCTTTCAAGACTTGTGGACTTCAACTTCCAGAGTTCCTCAGCCAGCTTTGCTCCCCTCACGAAGTGTTGTGGGCCTTTTTATGTTATGTTAACATAAAAACTGAATATAAAAATTTAAAGTAGAGGCAAGGATGGTTAATTTCAACATTAAAAGTTACCATATTTTTCGGCGTATAAGATGCACTCCACCCCCCAAAGAAGATGGAAATGTTGGTGCATCTTATATACCAAATACAGCCATTTTTGGCTTCCTGAAGCCCCATCCCGCTTGTCCCATTTTTGCGCACAGGGTGCACAGAGGGTTTTGGAGGCCTGCAGAGTGCTCCTGAGGGCTGGGGAGGGCAAAAATGCCTCAGTTTTTGTGAAAAAAGGGGCGCACAGAGGGTTTTGGAGGCCTGGGGGCTGGGGATGGCAAAAACCTTTTTTTTCTTACTTACCTCTTCGAAATCTACACCGGTATGTCTTATCGTCCGAAAAACATAGTAATTAAAAGATGGAGTAGTCCTTCAGGGTGCTAACCAGCCTCATGGCTATGTGCTCTTCTGTGAGCCCCAAGCGGTCTTTAGAGATTGGGGACCCACTTCACCTCTGGTGAGAGAATGTTCCAAAGGGCAGGGCAACAGCAGAAGAGGATCTCTTCCTGGCCCCACCAGTGAGAATTGTTTAACTGACAATGTCCACAGTATACCTTCCCTCCCTAATCAGGAAAAAAACTTGTTTATTCAGAAAACTATGACCAGCAAGCATAATTAAACTGCAGCCCATGGATTGGGGACCCCTGCTTTAGGAGATATTTTTGATATATTCACATCTATATCAGATTTAGTTAATTGGGCTGTTAGAGGTTAAAATGTAATATATAAGACTAAATTGTAGCATGCTGGTTCTGCAAAATTGCCTTGGTCCTTTTTCTAATGCTATATTGATACAATGCAGTAATCTAGACCAAAAAGTTGATTTTAAAAACCTGTTATATGAAATATTTTAACAGATGATGGGATTTTTAGTTTAAGTCAATGATTAGACGATGAGGCTTTTATCATTTTTTGTGTTTGAAGATAAATATCATTGTATATTGCCATCCACTGGCAGAATATAAAATTGCAAAATCTATTCATAACTTGTTTTGAACCAGTTCCAAAAATTATTAGAAGCTGCTGTTAATATACTTGGTACACAATCTATGCAACTGCAGCAGAAATAGAAAATGAATCAAGAATGGGCAAATAATCCATAATTATTGTGTTTATATGCAGGTGTCTACATCCATACAATTCTTTAAAATTATATATATTGGATGTATAGTCATTGCTTTGCTTATATCTAGGATATTGAGCCAGTGATGTAAGGATTAATTTCCTTGCCTTTTTTGATTAATATCTACTAGATCATAACTTATAACAATAACATGTTTTACAGGCTCTTTTTGAATTCAAATTTGAATTTCTCCGAGCAGTATGCAATCACGAACACTACATTCCTTTAAATCTTCCTATGCCATTTGGAACAGGCAGGATTCAGAGATATCAAGGTAAATTTATATTTGATGTTGCTAAATTGAGATTCCTAAAAGAGAAAACATATCTTTAAAAAATCCTTTATATCCTAAGAAATGTACATTGGAATTCTGTACTCATAAATATAATAAATTCGTCTTCCTGCTTCAGTTCTGTAGGCAGTACAATGATAAAGTAAAAATACATATGTAATTTAATATGGAATTTGGTTTCTTACTTTCTTTGTTAGGGATGAGGGGAGTGAATGACAATATACTGGTTTTTGTCTTTGCTTCATTTTTTCTTTGAATTAGCTTTCCTTACACTGGAGTCGTATGATATTCCTGGAGGTAGGTGTGAAGTGTGTTTCCCAATCCTAAACTTTGATTTTAGAAACGATAATAATGTGCATAGAAAAGCAAATGAGAGAATTTCATGCTTGAGTCATGCTAGAGTTTATTAAAAGAAACATTTAAAACATGACATATCGGCCTTCACTGGAAACAAAATGAAAATGCATAAATATATCACAATAAACTGAAAAAAATAAAATGCAGAATGTTCTTTATTGTAGCATTTGCTAGGGAACCTAGAAGTCAGGGATAACACAGGGTGTGGTCAAAAAATCAACACGACAGCCAGTATGGTGTAATTGAAGTTCCACCCATTTTTTACAGGTTTCACACATGCAACTGAATCTGAGGGACTAGTAACTAGTTAGTAGTAATAGACCAGCTAGTGGTAGTTCTATTTTTTTTTGTTACATCTGGTTTTGATAGAACTGGTTCTGAAGAAGTGCACAAATAATTCTCTGTGATCCAATGTGCTTCAAGCCTGTGTATTTTAACACTTTCTTGTGTTGCATTGGGAAACCTTAAAACTATTAGTTGATTTATTTCCACTTTGGCACCGCCTGATTCCAGACCAGTTCTGAAGAGATATTCAAATTTCAGCTATTTGTAAGAAAATACTGTGTATCTACGGACACCTAGCTTTTTTGGATGCTGATATTCCTGGCTTGTAGTACAGCAGTAGCACTTAGTCTTACCCGTATTTTTTGGAGTATAAGACGCACCGGAGTATAAGACGCAGCTTAGTTTTTGGGGAAGAAAATGGGGGAGGGGGGAAAATCTGCCTACCAGGTATTCATCTGGCTAGCGTCCTTAGTCTGGTCAGCTTCAGCACATTAGTTTGCTAGTTTTGAGCGTGCGTGTGAGCTTTTTATCCCCTGCTTCGGGATAAAAAACAGCTTCTAAAGCACAACTGATTTTTGGAGAGAGAAGCAATGAGAAAAGCAGGCAAAGTACAGAGATCGCTCGCCAGCGCCTTGTTAGGAGTGAAAAAAAGTTTCTAAAGCACAGTTAAGAGTTGGAGGGAGCAGGCAAAGCCACTAGCACCTCGTTAGGACAAAAAAAGCTTTTAAAGCACAGCTGAGAGTTGGAGGGATCAGGCAAAGCCAAATCTCTTCAGTTGCTAGTGCCTCATTAGGGCTGAAAAAAAGCTTTGAAAAAGTTATATTCGGAGTGTAAGATGCACCCAAATTTTCAGCCTCTTTTAGGGGGGGAAAAGTGCAGTGGTATACAGTGTATACCACTTCACAATGCCTTTACAGCCCTCTCTAAGCGGTTTATAGAGTCAGCATATTGCCCCCAACAATTTGCTGACCTTGGAAGGATGGAAGGCTGAGTCAACCTTGAGCCGGTGAGAATATATGCAAGTGGTATAATTGGCACACAAGTTGAGGAAAGGGCCTCCTAGCCACAACTTTCATCTGCTGTTTGAACAGGAGACCATCTCCAGATTAAGCACTGGGTCTGTCTAGGGCAGTGGTGCCAAACCTATGGCATGTGTGCCAGAGGTGGCACGTGGAGCTCTCTCTGTGGGCATGTATGCTGTTGCCCCAGCTCTGTTTCAGCTGTCTGCCATGCATGCATATGCACCTCCCCGTGGCCAGCTGACTTCGGGTCTCTGTCGCGCAGGTGCGGGGCATGCGTGGGATGGCGGGCACATATTTGTGGGAGGCAGGTATGCATGCGTGGGGGGCAGGGGCGCGGCTGCGCCTTGCAATTTGGGCAGGGCACAGGTGCATGCGTGGGGTGCTCGCGCAGTTTGCAGTTTGGGCACACATGCACACTTTGGGCACTCAGTGCTTAAAAGGTTCACCATCACTCGTCTGGGGTAGTGCAACCCTATTCAGGACCAAAGATGATAAACTGCCAGATGCAGCGACAACCCCCCCCCCTTCACGGCAGACAATCCCTCTTGCAAAGATTCACCTACAACTATTTAATTTTACTAGGGGTCATATGAAAATTGTTATTTATCCGGTTTTCTCTCCCTAAAATTATGTCATTTTTTAAATGGGCTGTGTGTGTATGTGTCTAAGTGTCTGTGTTTGTAGGCATTAATGAATTTATTGTGAATCATTTTTCAGTCCTCTTTTGTACTATTCAGCCTTTCTGGACTCATATAAGAGGAAGACCAGCATAGAAATAAAATAAAATTGTGTGATGCTTGATTTCAGATCTTCAGCTGGACTACTCCTTATCGGATGACTTCTGCAGGCATCACTTTTTGGTGGGACTGCTTCTCAGAGAGGTGGGAAATGCATTGCAAGAATTCAGAGAGATACGACAAATTGCAATCGGAGTTTTGAAGAATCTAATGATAAAACATTCTTTTGATGACAGATACGCTTTAAAGGTAAGCAGATTGCCAAAATGTTTACTTTGAAAGTTAATTATTAATATCTTTATGTACAGAAGATTCTAATTAAATTGAGAATTAACAGAAGTTTTTACACATGGTCTAATTCCAGGGCTCCACGTATTGTTGTGCTCTAATGGTAAAGATGTTCTAGGCACTATTAGCTTCTCCACTCACTATATAAAGTGTATATATAGTAGATCTGCACTGCTGTGATTTAAACATTGTACTTAATAGGAGGCTTACAGAGTGTCCAAACCTCTTCTTGTGCCCTTATTTCATTTTCCATTTGGAAATGACTATTAGAAAATATTTTGCCTTTAGATCTTACCAGACTAAATTTGCTGTCCTTTCAATTTGAAATAGAATCCCAGATCTTAAAAATTAAACTTTCAAAATAATAAATGTTATGCTATTCAAAATCTTGAAATATTTACTGTCTAGGCCTTGGAGAGATCTTTCTAAACCTGTAACACCCTGATTTGTTTCCAATATCGATAAACTGATAATACTGTACAATTAAGAGGAATGAGCTGATTGGTTTTAATATCTAGTGTATTGCTGTCCGAAGTACAAAACACAATAAAAGAATAGCCTATACATTTACAGAGGTATATAAATATCTGAAGAGTAATCAAAGTGTCATACATTTCTGGAATTTTCACTTAAAACTAAATCGTTTATTTTAGACAGTGATTATCAGAAGCCATTTACAAAGGAATCAAATTGGCCCTAATAGTGCCCCCAAACGATTTCAGGATTTAGAGAATACTTATTTATTCCATAGAAAACATTGGTGAAAATTATTCAGTTTGTTTATAATTTGTTGATTTATTTTCTTTAATATGCTTACATATATTTATGCTATTTATTTGATGATAGAAATTGGGGAAGAAGGAGTAATGGATTCTCATTGTATTCCTTTGTCATAATTTATTTTGTTGGGTTTTTTAAACTTCTGTTTGCACTCCTTTCCTTTTCTTCCTTTTTATTACTTTTATAAGCTGCCTAAAGTAATCCCGTGGTGATTAAATTTATTATTTAATCATATTTAATCATTAATTAAATAAATTTAATAAATAAATAAATACATAATAAAATGACAGCACAAATTACTCATGAAATTTTAACATTTATGGATTCTTATAGAAGAATTCATTATGAACAGACAATATAAAATTTATTAGAAAGTAACCCAATAATTGAGTAAACTTTAAACTTGTGATTTGCTCTAGAAGAATACTAAACACACTTTTATCTGTACTCTTTAAATTTAAATGTGGATAGGATTCTTGTACTGCTTTTCCTCAGGCCATTTATTCAATTAGCAACTCTCTTTTCCGCATCTGGAAAATGCTATCACTTCAGCACTCCAAGTTACTTGAATCTCACAGATGTTAGGAATTGGAAATGTGTTGACCTCTTAAAGCATTTAATCAGATTGGCTACTGGTATTAAGGAACACAGAGAGAGAATACATCTGTGAGTCTAATTTAAAATCCTTCTCTGGTAACTATGCATTAATGTAGATTCTCAGTGCAAAACATCAAACCCCGGATGGTTATAACTAAATAAACAATTTAAAACTGGAAGACATCTGATCAAATTTATGGACATTTAATGTGCTTTTACTTTGGTTTAATAATGAACTTAAATATTCTTTTACAGAGTCATCAAGCAAGGATAGCTACCTTGTATCTCCCAATATTTGGTCTACTGATAGAAAATGTTCATCGAATTGATGTCAAGGATATTTCACCCTTCCCTATCAATGCTTCTAGCAGTGTAAGCATATTTTTTTAAAAAAAATAAAACCATCATATATCCCAGTATGCAAATATCTCTATTAACCATATCAAAGGATGAAAAAATGTTTTGCATTTTTTAACAGGGTGCAAAGGATGAATCACTTAATTTACCAGCTGCAAATCCATTGATGACTCCACAAAAATCTGTGAATGCCCTTGACACCAGCCTTCAGAAAGATTTGTTTGGTGCTATATCAGGCATTGGTAACCATATACGGAATTCAGAAACTTTTAAATATAGTTTTTAGTGACTTGCAACATACATGCTTATGAGAAACAAAATCAATATTTATAATGACTGAAGTTGGGATGTGACATCTTAAGTTCTCATATTGCTGTGAAGCTTTTGACTAGGGCCACATTTGACTCTCTAGAACAGGGGTCACCAACCTTTCGGACCTCAGGGATCACTAAATTCATAATTTTAAATCCCACGGACCACTAATATGATCTGCTTAATGATCGGCTGGGTGGGCGTGGTCAACTCAATGTCATTCATGTCGAGGGATGCCTCGCCAGCCTCTACTCAGCCCTCCCCTCCCAGCCACTCCTCCCCTCCCCATCCAGGCTCCTTAGGGCCCTACTAGGAAGCAGTTGTTGGAGCTAAGCAGCCACCAGAAGAAATAGTTGGCAAAACAGCTGGCTTGGTTCAAATTGGATCTGACTGAGAAGGAGGCTCAACAGAAACACCTCACTGAGGAATACAATACATAGGCTTTCCAAGCAGAGGGAAGACCTGCGGGAGTGTAAGGCCAGGTACCAGTGCCTGGAGGCTCAGCAGGCTGCGATGGTCAGCCAGTTCCAGGCCATGATGCTGTCCCACTGGAACAAGGCCCTCTGGTACTTTGCCACCAGCAGCACTTCTCTCCAGTCTTCGCTCGAAGCCCCACAACAGGAGGCTGAAGCAGACCCCAAGTCGGAATTTCTTGCTCCCTTCAACCCACACAAGAAGACCCCAAAGGGGGAGATTCTCTGCAACAACACAAACGTTCATTTCACGTATCTCTCCCAGGGGACGTAGTTTGAGGACCCCTGATTTAGTGCAATATAAAAAATGCAAATAATTTTTCTGTGGACCACCAAAATGTTCTTGTGGACCACCAGTGGTCCACGGACCACCAGTTGGTGACCACTGCTCTAGGAGGCTAATTTACTTCTTCACTTGATGATGAGATTGAAATCAAGTATTTGGCAGGAGAAAATGGAACATATGACTATTTGATTTCAAATCCTAAAAGTAAAAATGAAGCAATAACTTCCATTACTGAAAATGGAGCTGTGTCGTTATGAGGTTCTATTTCTTCCATTGTTAATCCCAATGTAATTCATTTTTATCATTAGTATTAAATACACACCTAACCCTGATACTCCCCTCACCCCTATTTCAACATACCGTACATAGAAGTAGGTACAGGTCAACTGTTTATTCCTAACTTGGTGAATGGCTGAGGGAAATGTTAAGTGAAGTAAATCTTATGTGGGTATTGCTAGATTGGGTACAAGAGTTGGTAGAAAATATGTTACTGTGAAAAAATTTTTTTGGAATTTCTGTTTCTCTTGAATACTTTTCTTCATCAGTTGAGACTGTAACACATCCCTTTTGTGTACATTTCATTATTCAGCACCCCCATATACTTGTTCCACTCCTAATGTTAATTATGTGAGGAATGCAGATTCGAGAGGTTCTCTTATAAGTACAGACTCAGGAAACAGTCTCCCAGAAAAACATGGTGAAAAGAACAATTCGCTAGACAAGGTATGAACTTTTAATGCATTTGTACATATTAATAAAATATACAGCGTCTTCTTGTTCTATTACAAGTGTCAGGAGAGTCAGCCTTTCATACAACCAAGGATTTGTCATCAAATTGGGAAGTCAGAAGGGATGGCTGAGCCTGTACCTTGATTATGTTGACTTCTGACTGATAGGTTTGTTGTTAACTCAGCTGCTGTTTCTATGCGTGTTGGGATGCCCCCCTCATTTTTTTACATTTTCATTCAACACTGTTAGATGCCCAAAGCCACTCTGTGAATGAGATGGGCAGTATCTAAATTTAATAAATAACGTCATTATGTTGAGCTGGGTTGGCCAATTAGATTGAAATAATTAAATAAATAGTTTCTGCCAAGGAGAAAGGCTAACTGTTTTGTTTCTGTCATAAATAAGATGCTGTGTATGCTACAGTTACACAGTCTTACACAAATTTAAGTAAATTTTCAGTTGGGAAAATATCACATTTACAATATATTGTAGTCAATCCCTTTAGTTTGTGTGTGTGGCATATTTCTGTCTTAATTCTAAAAACCTTGCAAGAAGAACAATGTGTTTTTAAAAAAGTGTCAACGTAGTATTTTTAACTTTTTAATAAAATATTTATTAAGTCTTCAGTGGCACAAATCTAGTCATTAAATATTACAGATTGATTGCCTAAGCATAATTTGGTTGATATAGTACAATATACAGTTATCCTTTAATTGGCATTTTTCTTTTAGCATTAGGACTGTATAAGAAAACATTGGTTTAATCAATTTTCTCCTTGATCTGCCTTGTGGCAGAGGGAAAAACCTCTCAGGAGACATTCTTCATCTGCAGTGTATAAAAGTGGAGTAGAAGAGCGCTATTTATCGTCCAAGAAAAAACGGGTCACGGTGGATTTTTCAGTACTGACAGCTCTGTCCTTACCAGAGAGAAATTGTCATGCAACTCTTCCATTACAAGTAGAATTTGGGTGGTTTTTTTTTGTGATTGGTTGGATGGTTGCTTGGTTTGACTGTAAGAGTGCAGTGAGTCCTGACAATTTTGCTAAATCACTGAAGCAGATTTTTAAAAGAGAAACTAGCTCAAATAATCAATAAACAACACTATATATATAGAATAGAATAGAATAGAATAGAATAGAATAGAATAGAATAGAATAGAATAGAATAGAATTTATTGGCCAAGTGTGATTGGACACACAAGGAATTTGTTTTGGTGCATATGCTCTCAGTGTACATAAAAGAAAAAGAAAAAAGAAAAGAAAAAAATACATCAAAGGTACATTTACAACACAAATAATGGTCCTAGTTGGGTTTTTAAGGGTTGCAATTTAACCCTTAATGATAGCAACAAAAAGAAGAAAAAAAGAAAAAATGATAGCAACAAAAAACACTATATATATGTATGTATATGGAAATGTAAATAAAACAAAATTGTATACAGAAATGTAAATAAAACAAAATTATATTTTTAAATCTTTTAAAAACTGCTTCTAGCAAATAGTAAAATTGTCGTTAAACCTACTCCCTTCTTGCTAATGGATTAATTTCTAATGTGAAACAATTGACTATAGTATTAAGACTTTCCAACTTTTAAAATGTTTTTTATTTAATAAGTTTTCAGAGTGGTAGTCAGCTTTACTAACTGATCTTATAGCCTCTTTGGTGTTTTTAATTTACCTGTTGATATAT